>NC_046223.1:113764794-114964794 GCF_009819885.2 Catharus ustulatus
CTGCCCACCACCATTTACCATGGCAGCAAGAGGGGATTTGGAGTGCAGCCTCAGCTGCACTTCTCCCAAAAGGATCCATTTGGCATTTGAAATCCTCCCTGGCAGAGGATGAAGAATATGACCCCACTGTGCAGACAGGACATCAGGATTGCTTTGCTCCCCTCCCCAAAGCAGGAACACCTCTTTGTTAACATTTTCTCTTCATCTCTGTCAGATTGTACCATACTGAAATTCTGTTTACAGGCCTAACTGATGGTAAAGATAGATTAAATTATTTATGCACAGATTTTTTTTGTTTAGGAGGCTATTTTACTTTACATATATGTAGAAATAATCCAGTGAGTGTGTTTATGAATGGCAATTACAAATTTGTATTTCTACAATAAATGCATTATTTGTGATTCTGAGATTCTGTGAAATATCTTATTGAACAGGACAAGAGTAACATGATGAATTTGCAATAATCTGAAATCAAACTGAGCTGCACCCAGACGCTTTGATCTCAGAGGAACAACGAGGGGTTTATTTTCTGCAAATTTCTATAATCTTAATGTAACAGAAAAATATGAAACACTAATACAAAAACCAACTGAAAAAATAGGAATAACAATACTGCAAACCTGCCACAAATTTTTTCATTTTTACTGTTTGAACTGAATGAATGAAACCACAGGTTGATCTCTATTTGGTTTACCTTTCTGTCTGCTGTGGCCCTGTGCTGTGGGATCTGTCATGGGCTGTATCAGTGTCTGGCAGTGGCCAATAGCTCTGGGTGAACATGCTGAGCCCTGGCCCTCACCAGAGGTGGTCACTGATGCACAAAGAGCGAGGCAGGAACAGCCCTGGGGAGCTCAGGGGGTGCAGAGCCCCCTTCCCACGCCAGCCCTGCGTGTCCTCTCTTCCCCACTGCCTGCAAGGACAGCATTCCCTGCTCTGTGGGACTGCTCTGCTGGCCTGCTTGGACCTGGGCAATGAGATTGGCTTTGCCCAGGGCACTCTGACTCTGTTCAATTTCCCAGGAACGTGGGTTTTTTGCAAGGTGCAGCGTGCAATAATGTCATTGCACATCCCTTCTTGCATTGCTGTCAAGTCCCTGACAATGTGACACCCAGCTCAGCGTCACTGCCCTGTGCACCAGCCCCACTCAGCTGGCACTTCAGGGGACAGGGTGTCCATCAGCACAGCCCACTGCCCAGCCCATTGGGGACAGAAGCAGGATGTGCATGGCAGGGAGAATGTGACACATGAGAGATGTCAGAAGTCAATGGGAATGGCTGCCCAGTGCTAACACGTTATGGTAAACTGCCCTGGGTCTCATTCCAAAATGTTTAGATTCCCAGAAAAAAGAAAAAAAAAAAAAAAAAGGAAAAAAACAAAAACTTTTGAGGATGTAATATGAATATTCACATAACAGAATGTTGGCACATTATCCCACAGAAAACATGGCAATCATCATTCTGAAGAGAGGAAAATGCTGGAGATTCATTTCCTGTAGCCATAGCACTAGTGCTCTTTGTTTGGCTTGCATTTTTCTTGGTTCCACCGGAGCATCAGATGAGATCTCCTTGTTACTGTGGTCCAGATATGCAAGGTCAAACGGGACAGGTCCTGTACTAACCCAAAGGGCATGGGCAGTCCATGCCCTACAGAGGCTTGACTCAACTTGCCTGTTAAAAACCTAGCAGATTTCAGGATCTAAATTTATTTGGATGATTTAGCGCACTGCAGTGTGTGAGAAACTGAACATGGTGCCATCCTTAAAAGTCTTCATTTCCAGCAGATGAGATTGGAACCTTGGCACAGGGACTTGTCCCAGTTTTTACCTTTTTTCTTCCATATGATCCGCCTTATCTCTGTAAAAAATTCCAGCTTTACTTTCTGTGTCTCCCCTCACCTGTCCCAATATGTGACTCATCACTTACAGTAAATTAACGAATACAAGTCACACTGAGTATAAGCCGCATCTCTGGGTGTTGGCAAATATTTCGTTCTTTGTCCATAAAAAGGCGCCCCTGGAATATAAGCCGCTCTGTCGTTCGCAGTGCGGACCCGCGTGCAACAAAGTTACCAAATACTAACAGAACCGTGGTATGGCGGGTGGTTTACTGGCTCAACTAAGGCTGTGCAGGCTCGGCCCGCTAGGGGCTGCTGACGGGGCCAGGTGGCCCAGCTCGGGTGGTGCTGCTCGGGGCTGGTCACCACCTCTCGGGTTCGCTCGCCCCGGCCCCGCTCCCGCCGCGGTGCCGGCCGGGCACAGAGCACCCCCTGCTCCCGCCACGGCGGTGGATGGCGGGGGCAGAGCCCTCCCTTCCTCCCCGAGCTGTGGCAATGGCGGCACGGGATCCCCCGTCTCTCCTGCGGGCTGCGGCAGAGGAGGGAAGAAGAGAGCTCTCCTGCCTCTCTCCCCACCCCCCGTGCTGCCTGCAGGGAGCCAGGGCAAGAGATAACAATTTGTAACAATCGCGGAATGCCGGCTTTTACTGGCAGGTGCTTGGCTTGGGGCCCTGGCTGGCACGTCTGGGTTTGTAAATGTCAGAAAATTATTCACATATTAGCCACCCCCGAGTATTAGCCGCACTTCCGGGTTTCCAGCAAAATTTTTTGTCAAATTGCTGCACTTTGTATTCGTGAAATTACTGTACTCTTAAGGCAATGCCATTGGGAAAAGAAACAGGGATTTCAATGCCTGTGAAGGATACAAATCCATTTGTTTTATTACATTTTGGTTGAACTTTGAAACTCGCAGAGTCTGAAATTAAAAAGGACAGTGAGTGCCTTGATCATTCTCTGCAGAGCACAGCCAGGGCTCAGGTGCTGAAACCTGACACTGATCAAACAGAGATCAGTCTCAAAAGCACAACACTCTCCACTGCAGGAAAACATCTCTGCTGTTTGTGTCACCCAACACAGCCCCCCTGAAGCAACATTCAAATAGTCAAGAGTGACACTGGCCCCGGGTAAGGGGATACCCAGCACATTTACATCCCTGCACCTGCCCTGCTCCCAGCACCAGCGGCACCAAAATCCCCCCAGCAGCACCAGCAGCACCAGCAGCAGCAGCAGCTCTATAAAAGTTCCTCTTGCCATCCCTGACACTCCAGCAACAGCAGCCACTGAGCTGCCTCAGGCACTGCTGCCACAGCCCCCTTGGCCAGCACAGCTCTGCTCCCCAGCTCCACCATGGAAGCTTGTCACTCTCCACACCAATCCAATGTCACTTCATACGGGGCCACAGCTTTGGCCATCATCACCCTGGAGGCATTTGCTGGCGTGTGGATAAATGCTTTCATCGTTTGTGTGCTTGGCATTGGCTGGGTCAAAAAGAAAACCCTGAACTCTAATGAGAAGATCTTGATGCTTCTGGGATGCTCAGGATTTCCTTTCTGTGCTTCTCATGGGTATACAGTTTTCTCTATATAATTTATCACAACTCTGAACATGTTCACACCATACTTCAACTAATTGCATCTTTTCAAAATTTTTTAATTATTCAAACTTATGGATTTCAGCCTGCCTTTGTGTTTTTTATTGTATAAAAATTACCAATTTCAGGAATAGGTTCTTCATCTATCTGAAAGCAAAAATTGACAAGATGATGCCATGGCTCTTGTTGGGGTCTGGGGTTTTAGCCTTGTCAATGGGCATCATTACCTATGACATCACTGATACAATGAAGAAGAACATCGTCAATGAAATTATGCAGAATAACAACCTCAATGTCACCTGCCCTGGAAATTTTTGGGATGCAAATAACACAATGGATAAACATTTTTTCACCTTTTTTTTTCTCACTTCCTTTGAATATGCTGCTTCATTCATGACAGTCCTGTTATCTGCTGTTTTCCTTCTCTTTTCTCTCTGGAGACACAAAACGCAAGATGCAGACAAACTCCATGAAGGATCTCAGCATGGAAGCCCACATCAGAGCCATGAAATCTATTCTCGCCTTCTTAGTGATTTACAGCATGAATTTTGTAGGTTTTACCTTAACAATAATTTACGTAATGAAGAATGAAAGATCATCCCTCTTCTGCTATTCATTTACATACATGCTTTTCCAGGTGTTCATTCAGTTGTTCTGATTTACAGCAACCCCAAGCTGGAAAAGGCACTGCTAAAGATTCTCTCCTGCATGAATGTGAGTTTTGCATCAAGTAGGAACTGTGAGAAAAGCTGGAATCCATACAAATTTGTGATCTTTCAATGTAGAAAACAAGGAAGTTAATTTCTAATCCAGCTCTCCAGGCAGTGTAGATGATACAGATGTTCACTTCTTCAACATCTAAGTTAAGATAATGACATTCAGTTCTACTGAGTTAAATGACTGTGAGTTAAATCTATAATTGTGGTATTGAGATATAGCTACATCTTGGGAGACACATTTTTGTTATTAACAGTCATTTAGCCCTGATTTTAGGAAGGATGCCTAATCCCCCTGTGTGGTGAAGGGATTAATGGGGGCATGAGAGTCTGCTGGTGGGCTGATGGATGATCAGGCAGAGGCCCTTTAGCTCTGCCTGAGCCCAGTGGAAGAGGCAGGGATGCTAATGAAGTGCTCAGCCCCTGCCCAAGACCCACAGCCTTTGCAATCAGAACCCTTGGTGTCCCTCATTTCCACATCAGCTGCCTGCCCACCACCATTTACCATGGCAGCAAGAGGGGATTTGGAGTGCAGCCTCAGCTGCACTTCTCCCAAAAGGATCCATTTGGCATTTGAAATCCTCCCTGGCAGAGGATGAGAATATGACCCCACTGTGCAGACAGGACATCAGGATTGCTTTGCTCCCCTCCCCAAAGCAGGGAACACCTCTTTGTTAACATTTTCTCTTCAACTCTGTCAGATTGTACCCTAGTGAAATTCTGTAAAGTAGAGATTAATTAATTACACACAGATTTTTGTTTTGGAGGTTTTATTGTCTACATACATTTAGATCTAATTCATTGAATGTGTTTATGAATGACAATGATTCCAAATTTGTATTTCTACAATAAAATGCATTATTTGTGATTCTGAGATTCTGTAAAAGATCTTATTTGAACAAGACAAGAGTTAGATGACGAATTTGCAATAATCTGAAATCAAACTGAGCTGCACCCAGACACTTTGAGGACCAGGAAGGGGTTTATTTTCTGCCAAATTTCTATACTGTAAATGTAAGAGAAAAATATGAAACACTGATACAAACACTGGATGCAAAAAATGTAATAACCATACTGCAAACCTGCCACAAACATTTTGATTTTCACAGATTGAATTGACTGAAAGAAACCACAGGTTGATCTCTATTTTGGTTTACCTTGCTTCCTGCTGTGGCCCTGTGCTGTGGGATCTGTCATGGGCTGTATCAGTGTCTGGCAAGTGGCCAATAGCTCTGGGTGAACATGCTGAGCCCTGGCCCTCACCAGAGGTGGTCACTGATGCAACAAAGAGCGAGGCAGGAACAACCCTGGGGATCTGAGGGGGTGCAGAGCCCCCTTCCCACGCCAGCCCTGCGTGTCCTCTCTGCCCCACTGCCTGCAAGGCCAGCATTCCCTGCTCTGTGGGACTGCTCTGCTGGCCTGCTTGGACCTGGGCATGAGATTGGCTTTGCCCAGTGCACTCTGGTTCACTAAAAACACCCAGGTAACAGAAGGAAAAGCTGGATGGAGGTTGGACCACCACAGCAGGTGATAAAACATGAGATATTTTCAGCATGAACACAGCACAACCTGAACTGGTCACTTCTGTCACCTGCTCAGGCCCAGAGGAAGAACTTAAGCATCTCTTCTGGACACAACTCCCCAGGGAAAGGCCTTGAAGTACAGGAACAACCACACCTCCCTTCTTCCCCTGCTGCTACTCATGATCTTCACCCTTGAAACAGACAGTCACGACCACTTCCACAGGAAAGCCCTGGGAGATCCATCTTATTCCCTCCATCCAGTGCAACACCATCCCTTACATCCTCACATGCCACAAGACTCAGCAGGCACAAGCCAGCACCTTGCATGTGTTACCACACAAAACACCAGAGCCCCAGCAAAGCACACTGCACATCCCTTCTTGCATTGCTCTCAAGTCCCTGACAATGTGACACCCAGCTCAGCGTCACTGCCCTGTGCACCAGCCCCACTCAGCTGGCACTGCAGGGGACAGGGTGTCCATCAGCACAGCCCCACTGCCCAGCCCATGGGGACAGAAGAAGGATGTGCCTGGCTTGAGGAAGGTGACACATGAGAGATGTCAGCAGTCAATGGGAATGGCTGCCAGTGCTGGCACGTTATGGAAAACTGCTCTGGCTCTCATTCTAAGTCTTTAGGATCACTTGAAAAAAAAATAAATTTGAGTGATGTGCTATGAATACTCACGTAACGTAATGCGGGCATGTATATCCACTGAAATCATGACTATCATCATTCTGAAGAGAGAAAATGCTGGAGATTCAATTCCTGTAGCCATAGCAATAGTGCTCTTTATTGGGCTTTCATTTTTCTGGTTCCACCGGAGCATCAGATGAGATCTGCCTTGGTTACTGTGGTCCTGATGTGCAAGGCCAAATGGGACAGGTCCTGTACTAACTCAAAGTGCACGGGCAGTCCCATGCCCTACAGAGCTTGACTCAACTTGCCTGTTAAAAACCTCACAGATTTCAGGATCTAAATTTATTTGGATGATTTAGGGCACTGCAGTGTGTGAGAAACTGAACATGGTGCCGTCCTTAAAAGTCTTCATTACCAGCAGATGAGATTGGAACCTTGGCACGGGGACTTGTCCTGATTTTTATCCTTTTTCTTCCATATGCTCCACCTTATCTCTCTAAAAAATTCTAACTTTAGATTCCCTGTCTCCCATCAGTTTTCCCAATATGCCGCTTTTCCTTTACTCTTAAGGAAAAGACATGGAAAAAATACTGTGGATTTCAATGCCTGTGAAGGATCCAAATCCATTCATTTTCTTGCATCATGGTTGAACTTTGCAGCTCCCAGATTCTGAAATTAATAATGACAGTGAGTGCTGCAAGGGTCGCTTCAAAGATTGCCTGATCTGCCTCAGAATCATCATCAGAGACTGAGACCCTGAGACCCTTGAGACCCCTGGACCCCACCTCTCACTCTGGGCAGGAGTTCTGGTCTGGCCAAGGAGGATGTTTGCCAAGGGGTTTTGCAGAGGTGACGGTACAATGGACTCGGGCAGGTACGGGGCTAGAACAGCCATACTTTCTGCACCTGATTCTTGAGGCCATGGTCCTCTGAGCACAATAGTCCATAAATCTCCCCACCTGTTGGCCAATGGCCCCTCACCTTGAAATGGACTATGAAATTATTATTCTCGAAAGAGACTTTTGAGAGTTCTTTCTCCCCACGGATGGAAGACATCACCGGATGATCTGAGGACGTCCCATCTGTTGGTAGCTATTCCCCCTATTCTCTCTCTTTCTCCCTCTCTCTTTCCCTCTCACCCTCCCTACTTCATCATCTTTTTATCTCTCTTCTTCTCACCATTACCCCAAAACTGAATTGTTGGCCCTCAATAAATTGCTTTGCTCTGTGTTGCTGAACAGAACCTTAGTCTCTTGCTGTTGTCCTTTGCACCCCGCGGTCGAACGAACCATCACAACCCCTGCTCAGGTTGTGCAGACCGTGACATTAATTGGCATAGTCAGCAGGATTTCTGATAGACAGAAAGGCTGCTGGTTGTGTGCAGTCTGTAACAGGGGAAGGATGTCTTGCTCCAGTCACACCTAGCTGGCCACCTCAAAAGTGGTGGAAAGCAAGGGGGGCATTTCAGATTTCCCGCAGACTGCACACACCTCGGTGATCAAAGCATCCCTACACTCGTTTGAGGGCTCTGTCTGCAGAAATTCACAAAAGACCACTTGGTGCAAACGGCATGACTGTGTCATTCTCCTTCTCTATTTTTGTTTGAATGTAATATTACCCCTCTTGCTAAATGTTAGTGGGGAGGGAACTACACAGGATGTGTATGAATATTTGTGTTGTCCATTGACCTTCCTTGATGCACTAGCCGTTCCACTCAGGGTGAGGGTTTGGTAGTGCCAGTTTTTGTGATTTTAGTCTTCTGTGAAGTTAGGAAGGGCTGCTGTGCAGGCTATTCGACTCAGAGTGAGCGTTTAGCTGTGTTTTATTGTCTTTGAGCCTTCCTTGAAGTCAGGAAGGGTGCTGCACTAACAATTCCACTCAGGGTGAGGGTTTAAGTGGTGCAAGTTTTTCCTGTTGTTAAATGTTTTGTATTGACTTTGCTTGAGGAAAGAGTGCTTCCTGCGTAACTTGTATGTGTGTGTAATTTCTACATTTTTTTTCTTTTTCTCTGGGAAGTAAGGGGCTTAACACAGTGAAGGCTGTGTGTGTGATTTAAGTTACTAGTTTCTTTATAGTAGTTCTACTTCTCTAAGTCATAAAGTGAGTGAAAATAATAGTACAGAAGATAAAGCTGCATTTTATGCTTTGCTAGCCAAATACAACTCCAAAGCATCTAAAGGGGGGAGGAAGAATGGGCACACAATAACTGGTTTAATCTACAAAATGTGATTGATAGAATACAATCTTTGCAACATCAAACAAAATTCAAACCGGGCCAAAATAAGACCATTGTCTGCTCAGTTTTGGGAGCCTGCCTTATGGTAGCTATAGAAACTCACTCTAGGCGAAGAAGTGAGGAAAAAGCAATTATTGACTCTCTACAAAATTTAGTGGAAATTTTGCAAAAACAATTAGATGAAGAAAGGAATAAGAATCACGCTTTAAGGGATGAAATTAATTTTTTAAAAGCCTCCCTAAGACTAGAACATCCCCAAAAATTAAAACACACTGACTCACCAATAGAAACAGAAGAGAAAGAAATTAATCAAATAAATCCTCAAAAAGAACTAACTCTAATGAGAAATCGTGGGGAACATTGCTGCCATAGCTTGAAACCCGTAATTAAACCAGAATTCAATTTTATCAACGATGAGGGTTTTGGCCCACAAGTAACCACTAAAGAAATCCTGTTCACTGCTACTGAATTGTCAGAACAAGTAACTAGTGGGTATTGGGGACATGAGGTTTCCTTAACAACGGGAGACAAACACAACTCAGGGTCCCTAACTCAGCACGCTGCTTATTGGCCATGGGTGCTCAACCCCTTGGAAAGGAAAGACCCTGTAGCTTTAACTGGTAATCCCAACCAACTCCTAGAAAACTTTCACAAAGCTGCCTGCTTGCAAATTATGCTTGAAATAAAATTCACTGCTGGCTATAAATCACCTGTGCAAGTACCTGTAAATGTAAAACAATGCCCTCTTCCCTCTGGTGCCAAAGAAGGGATCAAACCAGTTACACAGGATTTGCAAGACCAAGAAACAATAATTACAGTAATTTCACAAATACAAACTGCACCGTATTGACCAAAATTTTGCTCCCATACTGGAAATGCGGCTAATACTCAGGAGCGGCCAATATGTGAATAATTTTCTGACATTTTCAACCCCAGGAGTGCAAACCAAGTCAGTGCAAACTGCAAAGTCAAGCTCCTGCCAGTAAAACCCTGTGTTTACGCAGTTGTTACAAATTGGTTACTCTGTTGCGCGGCGGGTGGAGCTGCTCTATGCAGGCAGCATAGGGGTTGGGGAAGGTGGGGCAGCTCCCTCCTGCTGACCCCGCGGCTCGGGGGAAGGCGGGGTAGCTCTCTCCTGCTTGACCCCACAGCTCGGGGGAAGGCGGGGCAGCTCTCTCCGCTTGGCCCTGCGGCTCAGGGGGCTCCCGTCCCCGCATGCCGACGCCGCAGGAGCAGGCAGGCTACATCCCCGCCTCCCATCATCGCCGCAGGTGCCGGCGGGCTCTGTGCCCCTCCTGCTGCCGAGTGGCAGCGCCGAGCTGGGCCACCCTGACCTGTCGGCAGCCCCAAACCCTTATGGCCCGAGCCGAGTCAGTAAACCCCACCCTGCCGCGGTTCTGTTACTATTTGACAACTTCGTTGCACGCAAGTCCTCACTGTGAACGAACAGAGTGGCTTATACTCAGGTGCAGCTTATTTATGGACAAAGAACAAAATGTTTGCCAACACCCGGCGATGCAGCTTATACTCAGTGCGGCTTGTATTCGTGAAATTACTGTAATACTCATTTTCTTTTCAACTCTCCTATATGGCCAGTGCAAAAACCCAAACCTGACAACGTGGCCGTTTATCAATTTATTAATGGTTTTCCTGTAGGAGGAAGTAAAATAAATGTGGTGGGGGATACTGAACAAAAAAATAATCTCCCCTTTGGAAAGCCTTAATTTTCAAACTACCCCAGAGAAAACTCCAAAGCCTTCTCAGAAACTGAAGGCTTTGAAGACAACCACCACTGGTACCCTCCCCCCTGATGGGGTGGCCCAGAGTTCCTCAGTTAGGAAGTGGTATGACCAGATAGAGCATTACTGTAACACCTTCTCAGTGACAAAAGGAGCTGTAAAAAATCTGACAATTCAAGAAACTGAGAGCTTGGCTAGTAGCCAAAACAAACCTGCCTCGGTAATCAAAGTAGCCTCTCCTTTCTCCTCCAAACAAACAGCAAATTCTTGGTTTAAGAAAAAATTATAAGAGACGGGGAGCTAATAGTAGTTTGGAGTGTGCTGAGAGCTGTTTGGGGTGTTTTCCAACCTGAGGTACAGATTGCCTCTCTTGTTTGCATCTACACTGACTCTTGTGCTGTGTTTAAAGGAGGTACAGATTGCCTCTAGCCACCAGAATTCCAGTCCATGTTACATGCTGAATAGTTTCATCATTTTAACCTCCTGCCTCTTTGTGGCAGATTCTGTTGTGTCTACTTTTCACAGAAGAATGCCGCAGGACATCAAGATTAATTGCTGAATTAATTGCTGAATCCCTCAGTGAACCTGTATACAGTTATGGCACAAGACCTCCTCAGCTGTGTTCTATACTCTGAAATCTAAAATCAGAATTATTGGTTTAACTTAATTGTTGTACAATTTTTCCCATAAAATCATATGTGGTAAATCTAATACAAAATACTAGGGATAACTTGATGTTACTGTTGTAACACCCAACACCCAACACCCAACCACCGGTTATACTGAACCTGAAAACTTTTTTAAATTGGACCGTATGTAATTAAAATTGTTTAATTTGGCAGAGCTTTTCAGACAAGACAAATTGTCAATAATTCTTTTAAGAAATGAATAATAAGCAACATAACTGGTGTTGTGGGAACAGGATTGGGAATTTTGAATAGCATTGATTCAGAAATGCTGATAGATAATTGGCTCTAACATTTCCTTAGCTCTTAGTAGTATCCAGACTCAATTGTGGATGCAATCAGTTGCTACCTCTATTATAAGAGGAGGCAAGGAAAACCCTTTTCCTACTGAAATTTTGAGACTAATCTGGGATAGTGCCACTAACTCTGAAAGAGAATTCTAATCCTGGTGGAACCTGCTAAATTTTATCTACAACCCCAGCAAAAACACAGCCACAGTCTTTGTACTGACTTTACGCAGTGCTTCAGTGCATTCAATATTCCCCATCATTGCATTAGGGCTGAATCATGATGGAGCTGTTCTCTATCCTTTCCAGCATAGAGAATGGGCCCGTCAAATTGGTGGGAAGTGGCAAATTGTTAATTTGGAAATTTGCATTTTCCGGGAACAAAGAGTGTTTATCTGTGAAAGTAATGTGATCGGAGCTCAAGATATTTGTTTAGATACTGAACAGAACGTCTGCAAATTTGAATTCACCAAAACGAGACTCCTGAGACAGTACTGGTATATATAGGCAATGGCTGTGCATGCTTAAGAACTGTTTGTGATAAAATTTCTGTAGAAAATTCAGTAGTAAGTACAGAAAATTATTTAAATCCTTGTCTCCGTAACTTTACTAAAATTGCAAGGTGTGGTTTTGCTTTTGTAGAACCTGTTATTGATTAAAATTGCTTATTTTTTGTTTGTTCTGTATTTTGAATATTGATTGAAATTGATTATTTTTTATTGTCTTATATTTGAATAACTAAAATTTGCTTAGTTTACTCGCATTATATTTTGAATATTGATTAAGATTGATTATTTTAGTTGCATTTTGAATTGAAATTGATTCTTTTCTCTGTAATCAGAAATTGTTTCTATGAAATGAAAAACAATTGAATAATTGAAAATTGATTATTTGATTGTTTTCTTTCTTTTTTTCTTTCCCTTATCTTTTTCCTACTCTTCCATCCTGTAAATTTTCCTGTCTCTGTTTTTCTGGGATATACTACCAACTTGGACGAGTCCTGAAGATGTGGAAACAACACCACGAAGAAAAACTCGTGGCAATGATCGTGAGTCACGGGGTGGTGTAAGGGTCAGTCTGAAGATTGCCTGATCTGCCTCACAATCATCGTCAGAGACTGAGACCCTGAGACCCTTGAGAACCCTGGGCCCCACCTCTCACTTTGGGCAGGAGTTCTGGTCTGGCCAAGGTGGATGCTTGCCAAGGGACTGTGTAGAGGTGTGTGTGCTCTACTGTCACTGTACAATGGACTCGGGCAGGTACTGGGCTGGAACAGCTGTGCTTTCTGCACCTGATTCTTGAGGCCATGGTCCTCAGAACACAATAGTCCATAAATCTCCCCACCTTTTGGCCAGTGGCCCCTCTCCTTGAAATGGATTATGAAATTATTACTCTCCGAAGAGACTTTTGAAACTTCTTTCTCCCCACGGATGGAAGACATCGCCGGATGATCCGAGGACGTCCCATCTGTTGGTAGCGATTCCCCCTATTCTCTCTCTTTCTCTCTCTGTCCCTCTGTCGCTCTGTCGCTCTGTCTCTCTGTCTCTCTGTCTCTCTGTCTCTCTGTCTCTCTGTCTCTCTCTCCCTCCCTACTTCAGCATCTTTTTATCTCTCTCCTTCTCACCATTACCACAAAACTCAATTGTTGGCCCTCAATAAATTGCTTTGCTGCTTGTTGCTGAACAGAACCTTAGTCTCTTGCTGTTGTCCTTTGCACCCCGTGGTCAAACGAACCAACACGACCCCCGCTCAGGTTGTGCGGACGGTGACAAGTGCCCTGATCGTTCTCTGCAGAGCACAGGTGCTGAAGCCTTACATTGATCAAACAGGGATCAGTCTCAAAAGCACAACACTCTCCACTGCAGAAAAACATCTCTGCTGTTTGTGTCACCCAACACAGCCCCCCTGAAGCAACATTCAAATAGTCAAGAGTGACACTGGCCCCGGGTAAGGGGATACCCAGCACATTTACATCCCTGCACCTGCCCTGCTCCCAGCAGCAGCGGCACCAAAATCCCCCCCAGCACCAGCAGCAGCAGCAGTAGCAGCAGCTCTATAAAGCTCCTCTTGCCATCCCTGACACTCCAGCAGCAGCAGCCACTGAGCTGCCTCAGGCACTGCTGCCACAGCCCCCTTGGCCAGCACAGCTCTGCTCCCCAGCTCCACCATGGAAGCTTGTCACTCTCCACACCAATCCAATGTCACTTCATATGGGGCCACAGCTTTGGCCATCATCACCCTGGAGGCATTTGCTGGCGTGTGGATAAATGCTTTCATCGTTTGTGTGCTTTGCATTGGCTGGGTGAAAAAGAAAACCCTGAACTCTAATGAGAAGATCTTGCTGCTGCTGGGATGCTCCCGGTTTTACTCTTTGTGCTTCTCTCAAAACTTTACCCTGACTGCCTTCTGGTTCATTCCATATTTCAATTACTTCAGGCTGCTTATAGTTTTTTAAATTGTTCCAGTTTATATGTTTCAGGCTGTATTTATGTTTTTTACTGTATAAAAATTGCCAATTTCAGGAACAGTTTCTGCATCCATCTGAAAGTAAAAATTGATAGGATGCTGCCATGGCTTTTGTTGGGGTCAGTGATTTTCCCCCTTATTTTTGGAATTCTTATCTACAACCAGGTAGATAAAGCTGTCTCTAAAAACCTCAATTTCACTTACCAAGGAAGACTTTGGAAAGCAACTATCAGAATATAGGAACATTTTTACCCTCTTTTTTTTGTCACTGGCATTTTATTTACTGCTTCATTCATGGCAGTCATCTCTTCTGTTGCTTTCCTTCTCTTTTCTCTGTGGAGACAAAAACGCAAGATGCAGACAATCTCCCTGAACAGCCCCAGCATGGAAACCCACATCAGAGCCATGAAATCTATTCTCTCCTTCTTCATCATGTACAGCGTTAACTTTGTGACCTTGATCCTGACTCTAATTTATACAATGTGTACCAAAGTCATGTAATATTTTTTCTTAATTAATTAAACATGCTTTTCCAGGTATTCATTCCCTTATTCTGATTTTCAGCAATCCCAAGCTGGAAAAGAAACTGCTTCGAATTCCTTCCTGTATGAAGTCCATATTTTCAAGAGGTAGAAAGTGTAACAAAATCTGGAGCTCATGCAAAATATCTGTACAGAAAACAAGTTCCGTTAATTCTCACAGCAACCATCCAGGCAGATATCAGACACGTTCAGCTGTATATATATCTTGGGTTACAATACAGGCTGTGATAAAAGGTATCTATTCTATCACCCTTGGTTGAGACCAGGTGGGGCAGTGATCCTTATCTCTGTGGGAGATATTCTGCAAATGGGCTATCCGTTGAAACCAAGTTGGGCATTGTTCTTTATCTTTTCACAGCCCATCCTTCCTCCAAGGCGTTATCTTCTGCCAATGGCCATTGAGTCCCACTGTGTGACTGATAAAATTACTGCATCCCATTGGGAGTTTCTCCAGACAGAGGGAAGAGCCCAGTCTTTCCTACCTAGGTAAAAACTGAAATTCTGGGACACCAAGTAGCCCTTCTTTCCCTGGACTCCAGAGGAAAACTGGACTTTTCCATATCATCACTCGACCTTCGAAGGGAAACTGCACCTTCTGCAGGAGCATTGCTTTAACTGAATCACATCTGTCACTGCAGGAGGATGCAGCCACCATTTAATGGGACTGCTACCAACACCCTGCCTGACAGGGTGTCAGGTTGTACTCTGACTGTGTCAGGGTTTGGGGTTTGTTTCTTTGTAGTACTATATTTCTATTTTAATTTCCCTAGTGAAGAACTGTTATTCCTAATTTTCATGTCTTTGCCCGAGAGCTGCTTAATTTCAAAATTATAATAATTTGGAGGGAGGGGGTTTACATTCTCCATTTCAAAGAGAGTCCCCTGCCTTTCTTAACAGACACCTGTCCTACAAAGTAAGACAATATATTTCAAATTCTTTCAAATTATATGATTATGGGGAAAAGAAATTATTACAGTAATTTCACGATTATAAGCCACACCATTTTGACTAAAATTTTGGTCCGAACCCAAAGTGCGGCTTATAATCAGGTGCGGCTTATATATGGACAAAGAACAAAAAGTTGCTGTTTTAGTTTGGAGGACAGGTGTCTGCTGAGAAAGGCACGAGCTTCTCTTTGAAATGGAGAATGTAAACCCCCTCTCTCCAAATTATTATAATTTGGAAATCAAGGGGCTTTCAGGCAAAAATATGGGAATTAGGAATAACAGTTCTTTTCTAGGGAAATCAAAATAGAAATACAGTACTACAAAGAAACAAACTCCAAACCCTGACAAAGTCAGAGTACAACCTGACACCCGTCAGGCAGGGTGTTGGCAGCAGTCCCATTCCATGGTGGCTGCATCCTCCTGCAGTGACAGATGTGGCTCAGTTGGAGCAGTGCTCCTGTACAAGGTGCAGTTTCCCTCTGGAGGTCCAGTGGTGATGTGGAGAAATCCAGTTTTCCTCTGGAGTCCAGTGGAGAAAGGGGCTCCCTTAGTGTCCCAAACCTCTGTTTTTATTTGGTAAGAAATGTTGGGCTCTTCCTCCTGGCTGGAGCAACTTTCAATGGGATGCAGTAATTTTATCAGTCACACAGTGGGACTCAGTGGGCCATTAGCAGACAATGACTCCCTGGAGGAAGGATGGGATGTGAAAAGATAAAGAACAATGCCCTGCCTGGTTTCAATGGATGGCCCATTACCAGATTATCTGCCATTGAGATAAGGATCACTGCCCTCACCCTCAACAGATGGTGATAGAACAGATACCTTTTATCACACTCTGTATTGTAACATGCGGCTTATAATCAGGTCCGGCTTATATATGGACAAAAAACCAAAAAGTTACTGAAATCCAGAAGTGCGGCTTATACTCAGTGCGGCTTATAATTGTGAAATTACTGTATTTGCCTTTACAGTAATTTCACCACTATAAGGCACACCCATTTGACTAAAGTTTTACCCCAAACCCGGAAGTCCACCTTATAGTCCAGTGTGCCATATATAATGGACAAAGATGTGAAGTTTGCAAACATGGAAGTGTGAGCCGCAATCGGGGGTGGTGCCACAGGAGCGCCGAGTCACGAGCGGGGGCGGGAGCTGGTGACCACGGCTGGCAGGAGCTGCGTGGGGAGGGAGGGAGCTGCCCCCGGGCCTGGCGCGGAGGGAACAAGAAGCCATCAGTTGGCGGCGGCCGCAACCCAGGCATGAAGAGAACAAGGAGTCGCCGGGCAGTGCCGGGTGCAGGGTGAACAAGGAACCGCAGGGCGGCGCTGGCTGCAGCCTGGGCCCGGGGGGAACGAGAAACCACCAGACAGCGCCGGGGAAACGAGGAGCCACTGGGTCGCGGTGGCGCCGGTCACTTCCCGGGCGTGGAGGGGAACAAGGAGCGGCCACCGGCCACAGGCCTTATGTGGGAGGAAGGAGCCCCAGCGGCCATGGTGGTCGAGCCGCAAGCCAAGCTGCACCAGCCAGCACTGGGAAGGAGTGCCTGGGCCCGCGGCAACTGTGGCCGCCAGGCAGGGGAAGCTGGGACGCGTGGCTGCGCGGTGGTATCCAGGATCTGCGAACTGCGCCAGCTGGTGCCGGGGTCAGGCGGGAATGCGGGGGCATGTGGTACGGGGAGGGCACCTGGGGCCGTGTTTAAAGGCTATGCCAGTCTGTGAAAAATGTTTGCAAACTGCCAGTAATTCATTACTTTGCTGCACACGGCTCAGCTCCTCGCTGCAAAAATAAAAAGTGCGAGCCGTGAGCCCAGCTGCGAGTGGGGGCAGGAGTGGCCAGCCCCCGACCAGCAGCAGCCGCGCGGGCTGAGAGGCACCGCCTGGCCCTTGGTCCCAGCCCCCAGCCAGCGGCGGCTGCACAGGGAGAGAGGGGGCGGGCAGCGCCACACCGCCATGAGCCGCGGAAGGTCCTTAGCCGCCCTGAACTGCAGCAAGTCCGAGGTGTGAGCCTTGACCGCACTGAACCATGGCGGCTGCGAGCCGCGGCCACCTCGAGCCCCACCTCGCCAATCAGACGTGGGCGGGAGTGCCGGACCCTGTGCACGGGGAGGGCGCTTGCAGCTGCATTTAAAGGCTACACCAATCTGTTAAAATGTTTCCAATTTGAGCACATGCCAGTAAACTGCACCATCGTGGGATTCCATTACTAATTAGTTACTTTGTTGCACGCAACACAGATCTTTGCGGCAAAAAAAAAGTTCGCGTTATAGTCCAGTGCGCCTTATATGATCTACAAAGTTGTGAAATTTGCCGACTCCCGGGGGGTGAGCCTTACAGTCCGGTGCGCCTTATAGTCGTAAAATTACTGTAAATAAAACATCTCTTTGAGTCAAGCTTTTCTCAATAGCAAAGTCATTTAGAACTTTTACAGAGACTGGATGAAAAAAGACAATAATCATGCTGCAAAACTGATGACATTCAATGCACACAGCTCAGGGAGCAGCATCTATGTGAGCTGCAGCATGTGGAGAAGTGCTGGCAGTCCCAAGCATGGTGCCAAGCCTTGCACAGCAAAGACCACAGGAACCTGTGGCACCAACCAGGTGCCTGGTCACTTAATACACTCCAAACATCATGGGCATGCACTGGAAGGACACCAAATCCCAGGGATCCAAACGTTTGGCTTACCTCCTCAGAGGCACCCAGCATGGGCTGCACCTGTGTTACTGTGCCATGATGAAAGTGCTTTAAAGATCCAGAGGCCTGAGACTCTACTATGGGAAACCTGGTGCCAAGCTGGGGAGGAAACCTGGTCTGGCTCTGCCTGTGGTGTGTGCAGGCAGTGCAGTGGGGCAGCTGCCCACTCTGAAGGGGCTTTGGTCCCAGCAGGGACAGTCTCTGGTGGCAGGGTGTGACTGTCAGAGGGCCTCCTGGCTGCTGAAACAGGAAAGTTTCCTTCACACCAGCGTGAACAGAGCAGAACCTGAACTGGTCATTGATTTCACCAGTTCAGGCTCAGAGGGTCGTTGTACCTCATTCCCAGTGCCAGCTGTGCAATTCTCATCTCACCTACAAAATGCTTCCTTCCTGCTTCTGAATTCAGAGATACAACCATTTAGGCCAGAGCAACCTCTCAACCATTCCAATATCTCTTTGTCCAAAGAACATACAATCCACCAGGCCCTCTCACCAAACTGTCCAACTCTCCTTAAACAGCAACTGCCCAGAAACAGCACACAAATAAGGAAAGCCAATTTATGACATGCCAATCCATGTTCTGTAGCCACAAAGGATTTGGAGTTGAATTAGTATTTCCATATCAAGCATAACACCTGCCCTGAGGAGATTGCCTTTTCTTTTCCAGGATTGTATCCTGGAACAAATGTGGCCTTCGGGGCATTGAAGGCCAGGTATGGATGGAATGGATTTGTTCAGAAGAAACTGGGCAACTAAAAACCTAACAGGTTAGCTAACCAAGGCTCATCATCTGGGATTTCCTATAATAAAGAAGGAAAACAGAGATTCTGGATACGGAAGGTGTTAATCCAAAATCAAGTTCAGATGAAGCAATGCACTGTGAGTGTGATGTCTCTCAGATCCCAGTACAGCTCTGTGGCTCTCCATATGCATAAAATCAGAGGTCTGATGCATTTTGAGATGCACAAGGGCATCCAAAAAATCCACATAAGATGGTAGATACAAATTCCTAGAGATGCCTTCCCCTTCTTGAGCGGGGCCACAGGGGATGGATTTGAACAAAAAGCAGACCCCTGTCTTTCAAGGACCTGATCCATATCTTCTTGATCTGAAAACCCGGCATTGGATACTCCGATTTCTACACACCTTTATTTCTTTTAAGGGACCAGATTCTCCACACAGAGCTGATTCCAAGCCATAGCCACGGTGTGGTCCTGTTATTGTAACATTTTGTCCTGGTTCGGGCCAGGACAGGGTTGATTTCTGCAGTAGCCAGGAGAGGGCAGGGCCAGTGCTCAGGGGTTATTCTCTATGATCTCATTGACCAGGGGCAAGGGAAAGGGTTTCCCTTCAGGGGAGAAGGGGTTCCTTCTGATATTGTCTATTACTGAGGAGTTATTCCCGTGTTAATAATTTCTTCTCTTATGCCCTCTCACATCAGTACTCTTACTGTTACTGTTCATTTCATTATTGCATAGTTTTTCTTAGTAAATTGTTCATATTTAAGCCATGTTATTTTCCATTTAAACCTTGAATTCTCCTCTCCAAAGAGGAGAAGGAAGGTGGGGAAAAGGGAAGTGAAAGAGAACGGCATTGTGGTTTGGTGAGTTGAAGTGAGGGCACCGAACTGGAGATGACCATTCTGAAAACATAAGAAATATTCACTTAAAGTTTCTGTACAAGTACTGACCGAGCACAGACATCACACCTTCACAATTGTTGTAAGAGAAGTAAATTCCATTTTTCTCACCAGCATATGGAGAGAAAAGAACAAAAGCAGTAAACAAACTCTGAAAATACTAAACCATGTTTTCTGTCACAGGAAAATCATATCAAACCATAAAGCAGAGAACAGGAATATCAGGAAATAAAAATTCTCTCAAGGACGTGCTCAGCCCATCATCAATATCAAAAATTAGCAAAAGAAATACTATTTTTAATTAGTGTATCCAAAGCTAAATGGATCATTGGAGGTGACCAAGTGACACAGGCACCCAGGTGCTGAAGCCTGACACTGATCAAACAGAGATCAGTCTCAAAAGCACAACACTCCCCACTGCAGAAAAACATCTCTGCTCTTTGTGTCACCCAACACAGCCCCCCAGCAGCAACATTCAAATAGTCAAGAGTGACACTGGCCCCGGGTAAGGGGATACCCAGCACATTTACATCCCTGCACCTGCCCTGCTCCCAGCAGCAGCGGCACCAAAATCCCCCCCAGCAGCAGCACCAGCAGCAGCAGCAGCAGCAGCAGCTCTATAAAGTTCCTCTTGCCATCCCTGACACTCCAGCAGCAGCAGCCACTGAGCTGCCTCAGGCACTGCTGCCACAGCCCCCTTGGCCAGCACAGCTCTGCTCCCCAGCTCCACCATGGAAGCTTGTCACTCTCCACATCAATCCAATGTCACTTCATACGGGGCCACAGCTTTGGCCATCATCACCCTGGAGGCATTTGCTGGCGTGTGGATAAATGCTTTCATCGTTTGTGTGCTTGGCATTGGCTGGGTCAAAAAGAAAACCCTGAACTCTAATGAGAAGATCTTGCTGTTGCTGGGATGCTCCAGGATATCCTTTCTGTGCTTCTCATGGATATATAGTTTCCTCTATATAATTTATCACAACTACCTTCTGGTTCACACCATACTTCAACTAATTACTTCTTTTCAAAACTTTTTTAATTATTCAAACTTATGGATTTCAGCCTGTCTTTGTGTATTTTATTGCATAAAAATTGCCAATTTCAGGAATAGTTTCTTCATCTATCTGAAAGCAAAAATTGACAAGATGGTACCATGGCTTTTGTTGGGGTCTGGGGTTTTAGCCTTTGCAATGGGCATCATTACCTATGACATCACTGATACTATGCAGAAGAACATCGTCAATGAAATTATGCAGAATAACAGCCTCAATGTCACCTGCCCTGGAAATTTTTGGGATGCAAATATCAGAATGGATAAACATTTTTTCTCTTATTTTTTTCTCACTTCCTTTGGATATGCTGCTTCATTCATGGCAGTCATGTTATCTGCTGTTTTCCTTCTCTTTTCTCTTTGGAGACACAAATGCAAGATGCAGACAAACTCCATGAAGGATCTCAGCATGGAAGCTCACATCAGAGCAATGAAATCTATTCTCGCCTTCTTAGTGATTTACAGCATGAATTTTGTAGGTTTTACCTTAACAATAATTTACGTAATGAAGAATGAAAAGATCATCCCTCTTCTGCTATCTATTTGCTTGCATGCTTTTCCAGGTGTTCATTCAGTTGTTCTGATTTTCAGCAACCCCAAGTTGGAAAAGGCACTGCTAAAGATTCTCTCCTGTGTGAAATATGAGTTTTGCATCATGTAGGAACTGTGAGAAAAGCTGGAATCCATACAAATTTGTCATCTTTCAATGCTCAAAACAAGGAAGTTAATTCCCAATCCATCTCTCCAGGCAGTGTAGTTCATACAGATGTTCAGTCTTCAACATCTAAGTTAAGATAATGTCATTCATATCTACTGAGTTAAATGATTGTGAGTTAAATACATTATTATAAATATATTTAGATTTTGCTACATCTTGGAGACACATTTTTGTTATTAACAAAGTCATTTAGCCATGATTTTTGGAAGGATGCCTAACCCCCCTGTGTGGTGAGGGGATTCATGGGGGCATAAGAGTCTGCTGCTGGGCTGATGGATGATCAGGCAGAGGCCCTTTAGCTCTGCCTGAGCCCAGTGGAAGAGGCAGTGATGCTAATGAAGTGCTCAGCCCCTGCCCAAGACCCACAGCCTTTGCAATCAGAACCCTTGGTGTCCCTCATTTCCACATCAGCTGCCTGCCCACCACCATTTACCATGGCAGCAAGAGGGGATTTGGCAGCCTCAGCTGCACTTCTCCCAAAAGGATCCATTTGGCATTTGAAATCCTCCCTGGCAGAGGATGAGAATATGACCCCACTGTGCAGACAGGACATCAGGATTGCTTTGCTCCCCTCCCCAAAGCAGGGAACACCTCTTTGTTAACATTTTCTCTTCAACTCTGTCAGATTGTACCATATTGAAATTCTGTTTGCACTACTAACTGATGGTAAAGTTATGATTAATTAATTACACACAGATTTTTTTTTTGTCTAGGAGGCTTTTTTTTCTACATATATTTAGAACTAATCCGTTGAGTGTGTTTATGAATGGCAATGATTCCAAATTTGTATTTCTACAATAAAATGCATTATTTGTGATTCTGAGATTCTGTAAATGATCTTATTTGAACAAGACAAGAGTTACATGATGACTTTGCAATAATCTGAAATCAAACTGAGCTGCACCCAGACCCTTTGATCTCTGCGGAACAACAAGGGGTTTATTTTCTGCCAAAGTTTTATTCTCATAATGTAACAGAAAAATATGAAACACTGATACAAACACTGGATGCAATAAATATAATAACAGTACTGCAAAGCTGCCAGAAACATTTTGATTTTCACTGATTGTATTGACGGAATAAACCCACTAGTTGATCTCTATTTTGGTTTACCTTGCTTTCTGCAGTGGCCCTGTGCTGTGGGATCTGTCATGGGCTGTATCAGTGTCTGGCAGTGGCCAATAGCTCTGGGTGAACATGCTGAGCCCTGGCCCTCACCAGAGGTGGTCACTGATGCACAAAGAGCGAGGCAGGAACAGCCCTGGGGAGCTCAGGGGGTGCAGAGCCCCCTTCCCACGCCAGCCCTGCGTGTCCTCTCTGCCCCACTGCCTGCAAGGACAGCATTCCCTGCTCTGTGGGACTGCTCTGCTGGCCTGCTTGGACCTGGGCATGAGATTGGCTTTGCCCAGTGCACTCTGGCTCACTAAAACACCCAGGTAACAGGCTTTGCTCTGGATCAGGGGAACAGCAAGAAGAGGAAGGAATGGAGGAAACAACTTGTTAGGAGTTGATTGCGACTCCTATTTGAGTTCCCTCTGTGCTGATGTGGGAGTGGAGTTGGAGGAGCTGAGGATGGAGGAGTGAAGTTGAGCCTGGCATGAAAGAGTGGCAGAGGCAGTGTAATCTGGTTTTCTATTTCTTCCTCATTATCTGACTCTATATTCTATAAGCAAATAAATTAAATTCATCAAATACATTTCGTCCTTGACAGTAACTGGTGAGTGATCTCCCTGCCTTTATCTCGATCCATGAGTTTTTCCATCCTGTCTTTCACCCCTACCCTACGTGTGTGAGACAGAAGGAACAGCTGGGTGGAGGTCTGGCTGCTCCCTAAGGTCAAGCCACCACGGCAGGTGGTGAAACATGAAGTAGTTCCAGCATGAACACAGCACAACCTGAACTGGCCACTTCTGTCACCAGCTCAGGCCCAGAGGCAGATCTTAAGCATCTCTTCTGGACACAACTCCCCAGGCAAAGGCCTTGAAAGGACAGGAACAACCACACCTCCCTTCTTCCCCTGCTGATGCTGATGAACTTCATCATTGAACATGACAGTCCTGACTACTTCCACAGGAAACCCCTGGGAGATCCATCTTATTCCCTCCATCCACTGCAACACCATCCCTTACATCCTCACATGCCACAAGACTCAGCAGGCACAAGCCAGCAACTTGCATGTGCTACCACACAAAACACCAGAGCCCCAGCAAAGCACACTGCACATCCCTTCTTGCATTGCTGTCAAGTCCCTGACAATGTGACACCCAGCTCAGCGTCACTGCCCTGTGCACCAGCCCCACTCAGCTGGCACTGCAGGGGACAGGGTGTCCATCAGCACAGCCCCACTGCCCAGCCCATGGGGACAGAAGCAGGATGTGCCTGGCTTGGAGAAGGTAACACATGAGAGATGTCAGAAGTCAATGGGAATGGCTGCCAAGTGCTTGCACATTATGGAAAACTGCTCTGGGTCTCATTTCAAGTCTTTAGGAGTGCCAGGAAAAAAAAAAAAAAGAACTTTTGAGGATGTAATATTAATACTCACATAACATAATGCTGGCACACATCCCACAGAAAACATGGCAATCATCATTCTGAAGAAAAAAATGCTGGAGATTAATTTCCTTTAGGCATAGCACTATTGCTCTTTGTTGGGCTTTCATTTTGAATGGTTCCACAAGAGATCTCCTTGGTTACTGTGGTCCAGATGTGCAAGGCCAAATGGGACAGGTCCTGTACTAACCCAAAGTGCATGGGCAGTCCATGCCCTACAGAGCTTGACTCAACTTCCATGCTAAAAACCTCACAGATTTCAGGATCTAAATGCATTTCGTTGATTTAGGGCACTGCAGTGTGTGAAAAACTCAGTATTGTGCCATCCTTAAAATCCTTCACTTTCGCAGCAGATGAGGTAGGAACCTTGGCGCAGGGACTTCTCCTGATATTTACCCTTTTTTTCCATAGGTTCCACTGCTTCTCCGGAAAAAATTCCAGCTTTACTTTCTGTGTCTCCCCTCATATGCCCCAGCATGTGGTCCGTCACTTACTCGTAAGGCAATGCCATTGGTAAAAGTACCATGGATTTCAATGCCTGTGAAGGATTCAAATCCATTCATTTTATTGCATCATGGTTGCAATTTGCAGTTCCCAGACTCTGTAATTTAAAAAGGCAGTGAGTGCCTGGACAGTACTCTGCAGAGCACAGTCAGGGTTTTGGATAATTGTTATAGATGGACAAAGGACATAAGATCCCTGGTGCTGAAGCCTGACACTGATCAAACAGGGAACAGTCACACAAGAACAAGAGTCCCCACTGCAGAAAAACATCTCTGCTCTTTGTGTCACCCAACTCAGCCCCCCAGCAGCAACATTCAAATAGTCAAGAGTGACACTGGCCCCGGGTAAGGGGATACCCAGCACATTTACATCCCTGCACCTGCCCTGCTCCCAGCAGCAGCGCCACCAAAATCCCCCCCAGCAGCAGCAGAAGCAGCAACTCTATAAAGCTCCTCTTGCCACCCCTGACACTCCAGCAACAGCAGCCACTGAGCTGCCTCAGGCACTGCTGCCACAGCCCCCTTGGCCAGCACAGCTCTGCTCCCCAGCTCCACCATGGAAGCTTGTCACTCTCCTCACCAATCCAATGTCACTTCATACGGGGCCACAGCTTTGGCCATCGTCACCCTGGAGGCATTTGCTGGCGTGTGGATAAATGCTTTCATCGTTTGTGTGCTCTGCATTGGCTGGGTCAATAAGAAAACCCTGAACTCTAATGAGAAGATCTTGCTGCTGCTGGGATGCTCCAGGTTTTGGTATTTAGGCATCTCATGGTTATATTCTTTTCTTTTAATAATATATCCCTATTGCTTTTGTGTTCCTCTCCTACTTGAATCTCTTGCAGGTTTTCAAAGCTTTTTTGATTGCTCAAACATATGGCTCTCAGCTTGTCTTTGTGTACTTTACTGTAAAAAAATTGCCAATTTCAGCAACAGCTTCTTCATCTACCTGAAACTAAAAATTGACAAGATTGTTCCATGGTTCTTGTTAGGATCTGTGCTTTTGGCATTTGTTTTCAGCATTCTTGTCTACCACATCTGCAATGAAACACAGTGTAACAATCGCAATTACAGCAGGCAAGGGTATTATCTGAAACACATTATCAGACTGGAAGAATATTTACTGCCTATTGGTTTTGTCATAGGACTTGTATTTTCCACTTCATTAACAGCAGTCGTCTTCTCTGCTCTTTTCCTTCTCTTTTCTCTCTGGAAACACAAATGCAAGATGCAGACAAACTCCATGATGAACCCCAGCATGGAAGCCCATGTCAAAGCCATGAAATCTATTCTCTCCTTCTTACTAATGTACAGTATCAACTTTGTATTTTTTATTATGACACTGATTTATGCAAGGAAGAAAGAAAATCATAGGTTGTATTATTGTGTTTGTTCCTCATTATGCTCCTCCATTATCCATAGCCAATAAACTAAATTCATTTTTCTCAACTCAATTCTGTTTTCTCCATGCAGTAAAAATTTCTCTTCCACCCCGGCCTGTTGTGTAGCAAGAATGAAGGAGCAGCTGGGTGGGGACATGGCATCTGCCCAAGCTCAACAACGTGCCCATTCTCATGAAATAATTCCAGAACAAACAGAGCAGAATCTGATTTGTTCACTTCTGTCACCAACTCGGGCACAAAGGGACATCTTTCCCTATGCCTTGTGCTAATGGTGACTTTTCCATCCATTCTTGGCAAGGTTTGTTTGGCCTCCTCTTCTCCCAGGAGGAAAATAATCTGCCAGTGCTGGAGAGCAAACATCTGAGGCTCCCTCAGGTAAGGGAGGTGCTAAAGCCCAAGATCTTGTGGAGAGAGCATTCCCCTCAGCAGAGGCAAAAAAGGGGCTGGGGACACTGTTGAAAGCAAGGCAGTGCTCCAACACTCTTGGAAGTCCCAGAGACATGAAAGAAGTGATGGACACCTGGTCCCTTTAGCTGGGCCAGGAATGGGAGTTGGGGCTGTTAGACCCATGTGTCCAGAGACAGCCCAACATCAACATCTCCCCTTCAGCCAGAAGAAGCAGCTATGGCCCTGTTACAAATGAGTGTTTGAGATTGCTTCAAAAATCACTGGCAAGTGTGTCAGTACAATTCAGATTTAATAATAAGCAAGAGCATGATGAAGTTTGTTGGGCAGATTCACTCTACTACTAACTAGATAGTTAAGGCACACCAAGGAAAACAAAAAAGCAGGAAAAATGTTCCATCAATTAAAACAGAAATGAACCAAGGACTATCTGTGTGTGTGTCTGTGTGTGAGTGTGTCTGTGTGTGAGTGTGTCTGTATGTGAGTGTGTGAGTGTGTATCTGTGTGTTTAGGTGTGTGTGTAAAATGACAGCAAGAGCAAGGATGAAATGGAATATGGTCTCAAAGCACGACAGCTCTCAAAAGTACTTAACTTACATCTTAACAGTTTAGCAAAGGAATAGCACTAAACAGCATTTAATTTCAATGTTAGCTTATATTAAAATTATTTACAGGCCTAATGTACATATCTAAGGTACTTGAACATGTAAGAGAGCAGCATTTCTCTCATATTTGTCGCAACATATTCACATGTGTAGGCATAAAGACAGAAAGAGTCGGTGCAAAGTACCTCTGAAAAATTCCCCTCAAAGGCAGTAAAATACTCACTTTGGATGTCTTTACATGTCATCACCAGGCCAAGGGTAGATCCTTGAGTGGGGGGATCAGCCCAGGACTGGTTGTTTTTCAGAGATTCCCTGAGTGCAACAAACTTGAGAGTCCCGGCCATGAGAGGCCTGCTGGGGCCCAGGAGAGCTCAGAGGGTCTCATTGTGGTCCCTCAATTTTATTTATAGCGCTGCAAGGAGCAGTGCTTTAGTCATAATAGTTTTTCACCCTGGTTGCACTAGGGTTCCACACTCTTTCTTTGAAAGTGTGAGAACCAGAAATTGAAGCCATTCAGGCAAAGAAAACGCAAAAAGGGCCGCTCCTAAAATGCCCAGGATGTCCTCGGGCAGCAGCAGTTCCTGGGAGCAGGCACTGCTGCTGTTCTGACAGCTCTGGTGAGCTCAAGAGCAGCTGGGCCAGGAGCTGCTCAGCGAGGCCGAGGCCTCAGGAGCATTTCTCACATCACAGCCTGAAAAGGGGAGGGGGAAGCACCACCACAACCTCACTACCAAAACAAGACAAAGGCACCACCAGAGGCTACCAAAGAGACATTACACACTATTGCTTCCACCTTCATGTTCCATTTTTCTTCTGAGCAGAGCTTGTGCTGTTCTCCCAAAAGCAGGGGGTGGGTTTATCTCAAGGTCTTCTTTCTGGAGTTCCTGTCCTCATCTTTCTGGTCGAAGGCCATTCTTCTCCCTGGGACTGTGCTGTGCCAGTTGCTGCTCTCCACCTGAACAGCACAGTCCAGCACAGACACAGCTGCACTCACAGGGGCCCTTCTACAGGGTCAGAGGATTTGTCTTGCTCTGGCCAAAGCCCTGCTGCCAGCACCACTTGAGAAAACTCCGCAGTGTGTCCAGCGTGGTGCAGCCCCAACCTCCCCTCACAGGGACCCCCCTGGCCCCAGCACTCCCTGGATCCAGACATGGACATTCCAGGTGTAGATCTTGCCCAACAGAAGGCAAACTCCTCTTCCTGCAGGACTCTGAATTTGTAGGCAATCAGGGTTCTGGAATCTCTGTCAGAAATTCCATCCAGTATCTGGAATAATCAGTCTTTTTTTTTTTTTTTTTTATACAATATCTCTCCCATCAGTGCAATGCTCTTCCAGTTGAGAGCAGGGAGCAAAGCCAGCAGTTTCACACCAATGAGTTGCTGCACCATGTCTAATTTATGTAAAGTTATTTCACGAATACAAGCTGCACGGATTTTAAGCCGCATTTCCACGTTGTTGGCAACATTTAGGTCCTCATCCATACATAAGCCACAAAGGACTATTAGCCGCACTTTCGTTCATAGCGAGGATCTGTGTGCAACTTTCACAAATTTGCCAATTAGCAACAGAATCGCGGCATAGCGGGGTTTACTGGCTCGGGGCGGGGCCAGGCAGGCTCAACCTGCTCATGGTTGCGGACGGGGCCGGGTGGCCCAGCTCGGCGCTACAGCTCAACGGGGCCGCTCGGGGCCGGCCGGGCGGTGCTGCCGTGGTCGCCGCCAGCCTTGCTCGCCCCCCCCCCGCCACCTGCACCGTCACCGCCACGTTTGCTTGCCCCGGTCGGCACTGCAGGCCCCCACGCCACTGGGCTCCCCCACGCTGCTACCCACAGTTCTGCTGGGCTCCCCTGTGCTGCTAGCCCCGGTTCTGCTGAGCTTCCCTGGACTCCAAGCCCTGGTTCTGCCGGGCTTCCCCGCACCGCCTGGCTTCCCACTTCTGCCATGCTCCCCTGAGCCGCCGGGCTCTCCCACACTGCTGACCCTGCTTCTGCTGGCCTGCACTGCGCTGCTAGCCCTGGTTCTGCCGTGCTCCCCTGCACTGCTAGCCCCGGTTCAGTTGGGTTTCACCACGAAGTCGGGCTCTCCCGCCCTGCCAGTCCAGGCTCTGCCACCCGCCCCCCGCACCGCTGGCCCTGCCTCTGCCAGGCTTTCCCATCTCTGCTCCAGCTTGGCTTGGGGCTGCCCCGGGCTCTCACTTCCATGTTGGCAGTTTTTAGAATACTGTTAATATATTAGTCGCCCTGGAGTAGTAGCCGCACTTCCCGGTTTCCAAAAAAATTTTGGTGAAAATGGTGCGGCTTGTATTCATGAAATTTATGTATCATTTAGGACTCTCCATGTCATGAAAGAAGAAGAAAAGAGATGATGAAGAGAGAACGAGTTTGGCCTTTATCAGGCTCTGATGGAAACAATCCAGTCTGTGTGCACGGTCATTCAGATCCCAATAGAGCTGTGTGCCCATCCAGAT
This sequence comes from Catharus ustulatus, assembly GCF_009819885.2. Taxonomy (NCBI): domain Eukaryota; kingdom Metazoa; phylum Chordata; class Aves; order Passeriformes; family Turdidae; genus Catharus; species Catharus ustulatus. The sequence continues at coordinate 113,794,032 of NC_046223.1, forward strand.
GCATCAATCTCCATAAAGAGTCTGCTGCCACCTGAGTGGCACAAGGACATCTGAAATATGCAAACTGGATACAATCTTGTCCTTCTTGAGATGCTGGAGGGGATTGACAAGAAGCAGGAGCAGATATGTGTTTCAAGTACCTGATCAATATCCTCCTGATTTAAAAACCCAGCATTTGGGAACATGATTTTGTACTGTTGTTTTTTTTAAGGTCTCAGATTCCCCACACTGATCTCAGCCCAAACCCAGGCACAGTATGGTACTGCTGGAGTAACATTTTCATTTCAGGCTGCTGTACAAGCACAGATACTTCATCTTCAGAACAGTGGCAATAGAAATTATTTCCATTTTTCTCACAAGCATATGGAGAGAAGAAGACAAAAAGTAAAAGGTAAAACTGAAAATCCTAAACAATCTTCTCAATTCTGTCTGCAAAATCAGAGGAAAATCACATCACAACATAAAGCAGAAAACAGGAATTTCAGGAAATTAAAATTCTCTCCAAGACATGCTCTGCCCAACATCAACATCAAAAATTAGCAAAAGAAATATTACTTTTAATCAGTATATCCAAAATTAACTTGTTCATTGTAGGTGACAAAGGGACACAGGCACACAGGTCTGCAAGCCTGACACTCATAAAACAGGGATCAGTCTCACAAGAACAACATCCTCCACTGCAGAAAACCATCTCTGCTCTTTGTGTCACCCAACACAGCCCCCCTGAAGCAACATTCAAATAGTCAAGAGTGACACTGGCCCCGGGTAAGGGGATACCCAGCACATTTACATCCCTGCACCTGCCCTGCTCCCAGCAGCAGCGCCACCAAAATCCCCCCAGCAGCAGCAGCAGCAGCAGCTCTATAAAGCTCCTCTTGCCATCCCTGACACTCCAGCAACAGCAGCCACTGAGCTGCCTCAGGCACTGCTGCCACAGCCCCCTTGGCCAGCACAGCTCTGCTCCCCAGCTCCACCATGGAAGCTTGTCACTCTCCACACCAATCCAATGTCACTTCATCTGAGGCCACAGCTGTGGCCATCATCACCCTGGAGGCATTTGCTGGCGTGTGGATAAATGCTTTCATCGTTTGTGTGCTTGGCATTGGCTGGGTCAGAAAGAAAACCCTGAACTCTAATGAGAAGATCTTGATGCATCTCAGCTGCTCCAGGATTTCCTTTTACTGCTCCTCATGGGTGTACAGCTTCCTTTCTATAATTTATCCAAATTACCATAAGGTTCACACCGGACTTCAACTGCTTACATCATTTGCAACCTTTTTTAATTATTCCAGCTTGTGGGTGTCAGCCTGTCTTTGTGTTTTTTATTGCATAAAAATTGCCAATTTCAGGAATAGGTTCTTCATCTTCCTGAAAGTAAAAATTGACAGGATGGTGCCGTGGCTCTTGTTGGGGTCTGGGATTTTAGCCTTGGCTATGAGCATCATAACGTATGATTTCAATGAAATTGTGCAGAGTAACAACCTCAATATCACCTGCTTTAGAAATTTTCTGGAAGAAAGTATCAGAAAGGATAAGCTGTTTTTCTCTTCTTTTTTTCTCCTTGGCTTTGGATATGCTGTTTCATTCATGGCAGTCATCTTTTCTGCTGTTTTCCTCCTCTTTTCTCTCTGGAAACACAAACAAAAAATGCAGACAAACTCCATGAAGGACCTCAGCGTGGAAGCCCACATCAGAGCCATGAAATCTATTCTCTCCTTCTTAGTGATGTACAGCATCAACTTTGTATGTTTGGTTTTGATATTATTTTATATCATGGCAAATGTAAATATTGTGACAATTCTTGCAAACATCTATGTGTATGGTTTTCCAGGTGTTCATTCAGTTGTTCTGATTTTAAGCAATCCCCAGCTGGAAAAGGCACTGTTAAAGACTCTTTCCTGTGTGAAGTGTGAGTTTTGCATCAAGTAGGAAGAGCGAGAAAAGCTGGAACCCATGCAAATTGTTGGTCTTTCACTTCAGAAAATAATTTATTTTCTAATGCATCTGTAATGCAGCACTTCAGGCACTGTAGATTACGCTGATATTCACTCTTCATCTTTTAAGTTAAGAAAATGCCATTCATATTTACTGAGTTAAATGATTGTGAGTTAGATACATTATTATAATTATATTTAGATTTAGCTACATCTTGGAGACACATTTTTGTTATTAACAAAGTCATTTAGCCCTGATTTTAGGAAGGATGCCTAACCCCCTGTGTGCTGAAGGGATTAATGGGGGCATGAGAGTCTGCTGGTGGGCTGATGGATGATCAGGCAGAGGCCCTTTAGCTCTGCCTGAGCCCAGTGGAAGAGGCAGTGATGCTAATGAAGTGTTCAGCCCCTGCCCAAGACCCACAGCCTTTGCAATCAGAACCCTTGGTGTCCCTCATTTCCACATCAGCTGCCTGCCCACCACCATTTACCATGGCAGCAAGAGGGGATTTGGAGTGCAGCCTCAGCTGCACTTCTCCCAAAAGGATCCATTTGGCATTTGAAATCCTCCCTGGCAGAGGATATGACCCCACTGTGCAGACAGGACATCAGGATTGCTTTGCTCCCCTCCCCAAAGCAGGGAACACCTCTTTGTTAACATTTTCTCTGCAACTCTGTCAGAATGTACACTTCTGAAATTCTGTTTATAGGCTGAACTGATGGTAAAAATGAGTTTAAATAATTATGCACAGATTTTTTTGTTTAGGAGGTTTTTTGGTTTACATATATTTCAATCTAATCCATTGAGTGTGTTTATGAATGGCAATGATTCCAAATTTGTATTTCTACAATAAAATGCATTATTTGTAATTCTGAGATTCTGTAAAAGATCTTATTTGAACAAGACAAGAGGTACATGATGCATTTACGATAATCTGAAATCAAACAGAGTTGCAGCCAGACCCTTTGATCTCTGAGGCTCAGCAGAGGGTTTATTTTCTGTCAAAGTTCTATTCTGTAAATATAACAGAAATATATGAATCACTGATACACAAACCAGATGCAAAAAATATAATAACAATACTGCAAAGCTGCCAGAAACATTTTGATTTTCACTCATTGAATTGACTGAATGGAACCACAGGTTGATCTCTATTTTGGTTTACCTTGCTTCCTGCTGTGGCCCTGTGCTGTGGGATCTGTCATGGGCTGTATCAGTGTCTGGCAGTGGCCAATAGCTCTGGGTGAACATGCTGAGCCCTGGCCCTCACCAGAGGTGGTCACTGATGCACAAAGAGCGAGGCAGGAACAGCCCTGGGGAGCTCAGGGGGTGCAGAGCCCCCTTCCCACGCCAGCCCTGCGTGTCCTCTCTGCCCCACTGCCTGCAAGGACAGCATTCCCTGCTCTGTGGGACTGCTCTGCTGGCCTGCTTGGACCTGGGCATGAGATTGGCTTTGCCCAGTGCACTTTGGCTCAGTTCAATTCCCCAGGAACGTGGGTTTTGTGCACGGTGCAGCGTGCAATAATATCACAATTTCATCTCTCAATGACTGATGAGCAGATACATGGGGTGCCTGGGCCAGGTGCTGCAGCTGAGGGTCTGTGGGGTCACAGCAGGGCAAGGTCAAGGTGTCCCCATGCTGGGAAAAGCCAGTTCCAGGCACTCCAAGGGACCCAACACAGGACACTGCTCATCTCATCAGCGACTGTTGTGGCTCCTGTGGGAAAAGACAGGTCCTGAAGGACTGCAAGCCATGGCACTCAGCCGTGCTGGAGCAGGGCAAGAGTGCTGGAGACAACTTGTTAGGAACTGACCACAACCCCCATTCCTGGACCTCCTGTGCTGCTGAGGAGAGGAGGTGGTTGAGAATGTCAGAAGGAGTTCAATTGAGCTTGAGACTGCTGGGGCATGAGGATAAAAAATTCTAGTTCTGTGCATATTCTACATCATCCTTCTCTGTTTTCAATAGGCAATAAATTAAACTGGTTTTCCCTGTGTCGAGTCTGTTTTGTCTGTGAGAATAATTGGTGAGGGATTTCTCTGTCCTTATCTTGACTTCTGAGCAGATCCATCTTATTTGCCACGCTGCCCTGTTCCAGAGTGAGAGTGAAGGAGTGACTGAGTGGGGCTCTGAGAGCTGCCCAAGAACAACTCACCATGACAGGGGCTGCAAATGTGAAATAGTTCCAGTGTGAAGGAAAACATTCAGAGCACACAGCTCAGGGAGCAGCATCCATGTGAGCTGCAGCGTGTGGGGAAGTGCTGGCAGTCCCAAGCATGGTGCCAAGCCTTGCACAGCAAAGACCACAGGGACCTGTGGCACCAACCAGGTGACTGGACACTTAATACACTCCAATCATCATGGGCGTGCACTGGAAGGACACCAAATCCCAGGGATCCAAATGTTTGGGTTACCTCCTCAGAGGCACCCAGCATGGGCTGCTGCTGTGTTACTGTGCCATGATGAAAGTGCTTTAAAGATCCAGAGGCCTGAGACTCTACTATGGGAAACCTGGTGCCAAGCTGGGGAGGAAACCTGGTCTGGCTCTGCCTGTGGTGTGTGCAGGCAGTGCAGTGGGGCAGCTGCCCACTCTGAAGGGGCTTTGGTCCCAGCAGGGACAGTCTCTGATGGCAGGGTGTGACTGTCAGAGGGCCTCCTGGCTGCTGAAACAGGAAAATTTCCTTCACACCTTCGTGAACAGAGCAGAACCTGAACTGGTCATTGATTTCACCAGTTCAGGTTCAGAGGTTCATTGTACCTCATTCCCAGTGCCAACTGTGCAATTCTCATCTCACCTACAAAAAGCTTCCTTCCTGCTTCTGAATTCAGAGATACAACCATTTAGGCCAGAGCAACCTCTCAACCATTCCAATATCTCTTTGTCCAAAGACCACCAGGCCCTCTCACCAAACTGTCCAACTCTCCTTAAACAGCAACTGCCCAGAAACAGTAAACAAATAAGGAAAGCCACTTTATGACATGCCAATCCACCTTCTGTAGCCACAAAGGATTTGGAGTTGAATTAATATTTCCATATCAAGCATAACACCTGCCCTGAGGAGATTGCCTTTTCTTTTCCAGGATTGTATCCTGGAACAATTGTGGCCTTCTGGGCATTGAAGGCCAGGTATGGATGGAATGGATTTGTTCAGAAGAAACTGGGCAACTAAAAGCCTAACAGGTTGGCTAACCAAGGCTCATCATCTGGGATTTCCTAGAGTAAAGAAGGAAAACAAGGATTCTGGAGACGGAAGGTGTTCATCCAAAACCAAATTCAGATGAAGGAATGCACTGTGAGTGTGATGTTTCTCAGATCCCAGTACAGCTCTGTGGCTCTCCATATGCAAAAAATCAGAGGTCTGATGCATTTTGAGATGCACAAGGGTATCCAAAAAATCCACATAAGGTGGTAGATACAACATCCTGGAGATGCCCTATCCTTCTTGAGTGGTGCCACAGGGGATGGATTTGAACAAAAAGCAGACCCCTGTCTTTCAAGCACCTGATCCATATCTTCTTGATCTGAAAGCCCAGCATTGGATACTCTGATTTCTACAAGTCTTTATTTGTTTTAAGAAACCAGATTCTCCACACAGAGTTGATTCCAAGCCATAGCCACGGTGTGGTCCTGTTATTGTAACATTTTGTCCTGGTTCTGACCAGGACAGGGTTAATTTCTGCAGTAGCCAAGAGAGGGCAGGGTCAGTGCTCCGGGGTTATTCTCTATGATCTCATTGACCAGGGGCAAGGGAAAGGGTTTCCCGTCAGGGGAGAAGGGGTTCCTTCTGATATAGTCTATTACTGAGGTGTTATTTCCATGATAATAATCTCTTATATCCTCTGGCATCAGTACACTTACTGTTACTGTTAATTTCCTTATTGCATTGTTTTTCTCACTAAATTGTCCTTATCTTAAACCATTTTTTTTTCCATTTTTACCTTGAATTCTCCTCTCCAAAGAGGAGAAGGAAGGTGGGAAAAAGAGGAGTGAAAGAGAGTGGCAGTGTGGTTTGGAGAGTTGAAGGGGGCCACTGAACTGGGGATGACCATTGTGAAAATACAAGAAATATTCATTTAATGTTTCTGTACAAGTACTGACCGAGCACAGACATCACACCTTCACAATTGTTCTAAGAGAAGTAAATTCCATTTTTATCACCAGCATATGGAGAGAAAAGAAAGAAAGCAGTAAACAAACTCTGAAAATTCTAAACCATGTTTTCTGTCACAAAACCAGCGAAAAATCACATCAAATCATAAAGCAGACAACAGGAATATCAAGAAATCAAAATTCTCTCAAGGAAATGCTCTGCCCATCATCATCATCAAAAATTAGCAAAAGAAATCCTTTTTTCAATTAGTGTATCCAAAGCTAAATGGATGATTGGAGGTGACAAAGGGACACAGGAACCCAGGTGCTGAAGCCTGACACTGATCAAACAGAGATCAGTCTCAAAAGCACAACACTCCCCACTGCAGAAAAACATCTCTGCTGTTTGTGTCACCCAACACAGCCCCCCTGAAGCAACATTCAAATAGTCAGGAGTGACACTGGCCCCGGGTAAGGGGATACCCAGCACATTTACATCCCTGCACCTGCCCTGCTCCCAGCAGCAGCGCCACCAAAATCCCCCCCAGCACCAGCAGCAGCAGCAGCAGCAGCAGCAGCAGCAGCTCTATAAAGCTCCTCTTGCCATCCCTGACACTCCAGCAACAGCAGCCACTGAGCTGCCTCAGGCACTGCTGCCACAGCCCCCTTGGCCAGCACAGCTCTGCTCCCCAGTTCCACCATGGAAGCTTGTCACTCTCCACACCAATCCAATGTCACTTCATACGGGGCCACAGCTTTGGCCATCATCACCCTGGAGGCATTTGCTGGCGTGTGGATAAATGCTTTCATCTTTTGTGTGCTTTGCATTGGCTGGGTCAAAAAGAAAACCCTGAACTCTAATGAGAAGATCTTGCTTCTTCTGGGATGCTCCAGGATTTACTTTTACTGCTTCTCATGGGTATACAGTTTCCTCTATATAATTTATCCAAATTACATTCATCTTCACACCGAACTTCAACTAATTACTTCTTTTCAAAACTTTTTTAATTATTCAAACTTATGGATTTCAGCCTGTCTTTGTGCTTTTTATTGCATAAAAATTGCCAATTTCAGGAATAGCTTCTTCACCTATCTGAAAGCAAAAATTGACAAGATGGTGCCATGGCTCTTGTTGGGGTCTGGGGTTTTAGCCTTGGCAATGGGCATCGTTGCCTATGACATCACTGATACTATGCAGAAGAACAACATCAATGAAATTATGCAGAATAACGAACTCAATATCACCTGCCCTGGAAAATTTTAGGATGCAAATATCAGAATGGATAAATATTTTTCCACTTATTTTTTTCTCACTTGCTTTGGATATGCTGTTTCATTCATGGCAGTCATGCTATCTGCTGTTTTCCTTCTCTTTTCTCTCTGGAGTCACAAACGCAAGATGCAGACAAATTCCATGAAGGATCTCAGCATGGAAGCCCACATCAGAGCCATGAAATCTATTTTCTCCTTCTTAGTGATTTACAGCATGAACTTTGTATGTTTTACCTTAACAATACTTTACATAATGAAGAATGAAATTATCATCCCTCTTCTGCTATCCATTTACATGCATGCTTTTCCAGGTGTTCATTCAGTTGTTCTGATTTTCAGCAACCTCAAGCTAGAAAAGGCACTACTAAAGATTCTCTCCTGTGTGAAGTGTGAGTTTTGCATCAAGTAGGAACTGTGAGAAAAGCTGGAATCCATACAAATTTGTGATTTTTCAATGTAGAAAACAAGGAAGTTAATTTCTAATCCAGCTCTTCAGGCAGTGTAGATGATACAGATGTTCACTCTTCAACATCTAAATTATTTACTGAATTAAATGATTGTGAGTTAAATGTATAATTGTTGTATTGAGATTTAGCTACATCTTGGAGACACATTTTTGTTATTAACAAAGTCATTTAGCCCTGATTTTAGGAAGGATGCCTAACCCCCTGTGTGGTGAAGGGATTAATGGGGGTATGAGAGTCTGCTGGTGGGCTGATGGATGATCAGGCAGAGGCCCTTTAGCTCTGCCTGAGCCCAGTGCAAGAGGCAGTGATGCTAATGAAGTGTTCAGCCCCTGCCCAAGACCCACAGCCTTTGCAATCAGAATCCTTGGTGTCCCTCATTTCCACATCAGCTGCCTGCCCACCACCATTTACCATGGCAGCAAGAGGGGATTTGGAGTGCAACCTCAGCTGCACTTCTCCCAAAAGGATCCATTTGGCATTTGAAATCCTCCCTGGCAGAGGATGAGAATATGACCCCATTGTGCAGACAGGACATCAGGATTGCTTTGCTCCCCTCCCCAAAGCAGGGAACATCTCTTTGTTAACATTTTCTCTTCAACTCTGTCAGATTGTACCATATTGAAATTCTCTTTGCACTACTAACTGATGGTAAAGTTATGATTAATTAATTACACACAGATTTTTTTTTTTGTTTAGGAGGCTTTTTTTTCGACATATATTTAGAACTAATTCATTGAGTGTGTTTATGAATGGCAAAGATTCCAAATTTGTATTTCTACAAAAAAATGCATTGTTTGTGATTCTGAGATTCTGTAAATGATCTTATTTGAACAAGACAAGAGTAACATGATGACTTTGCGATAATCTGAAATTAAACTGAACTGCACCCAGACACTTTGATCTCTGAGGACCAGCAGAGGATTTATTTTCTGCCAAATTTCTATACTGTTAATGTAAAAGAAAAATATGAAACACTGATACAAACACTGGATGCAAAAAATATAATAACAAAAATGCAATACTGCCACAAACATTTAGATTTTAACAGATTGTATTGACGGAATAAAACCACAGGTTGATCTCTATTTTGATTTACCTTGCTTCCTGCTGTGGCCCTGTGCTGTGGGATCTGTCATGGGCTGTATCAGTGTCTGGCAGTGGCCAATAGCTCTGGGTGAACATGCTGAGCCCTGGCCCTCACCAGAGGTGGTCACTGATGCACAAAGAGCGAGGCAGGAACAGCCCTGGGGAGCTCAGGGGGTGCAGAGCCCCCTTCCCATGCCAGCCCTGCGTGTCCTCTCTGCCCCACTGCCTGCAAGGACAGCATTCCCTGCTCTGTGGGACTGCTCTGCTGGCCTGCTTGGACCTGGGCATGAGATTGGCTTTGCCCAGTGCACTCTGGCTCACTAAAACACCCAGGTAACAGGCTTTGCTCTGGATCAGGGAACAGCAAGAGGAGGAAGGAATGGAGGAAACAACTTGTTAAGAACTGCTTGCAACCCCTATTCGAGTTCCCTCTGTGCTGCTGTGGGAGTGGAGTTGGAGGAGCTGAGGATGGAGGAGTGAAGTTGAGCCTGGCATGAAAGAGTGGCAGAGGCATTTTAATCAGGTTTTCTATTTTTTCCTCATTACCTGACTCTATATTCTAGATGCAAATAAATTAAATTCATCAAATACGCTTTGTCCTTGACAGTAACTGCTGAGTGATCTCCCTGCCATTTTCTTGATCCATGAGCTTTTTCATCCTGTCTTTCACCCCTACCCTACATGTGTGTGAGACAGAAGGAACAGCTGGGTGGAGGTCTGGCTGCTCCCTAAGGTCAACCCACCACAGCAGGTGGTGAAACATGAAATAGTTCCAGCCTGAACACAGCACAACCTGAACTGGTCACTTCTGTCACCAGCTCAGGCCCAGAGGCAGATCTTAAGCATCTCTTCTGGACACAACTCCCAGGGAAAGGCATGGAAAGCACAAGGAACAACCACACCTCCCTTCTTCACCTGCTACTGCTCATGAACCTCATCCTTGAAACTGACAGCCCTGTCCACTTAATCAGGAAAGTCCATCTTATTCCCTCCATACAGCGCAACATCATCCCTTACATCCTCACATGCCACAAGACTCAGCAGGCACAAGCCAGCACCTTGCATGTGCTACCACACAAAACACCAGAGCCCCAGCAAAGCACACTGCACATCCCTTCTTGCATTGCTGTCAAGTCCCTGACAATGTGACACCCAGCTCAGCGTCACTGCCCTGTGCACCAGCCCCACTCAGCTGGCACTGCAGGGGACAGGGTGTCCATCAGCACAGCCCCACTGCCCAGCCCATGGGGACAGATGCAGGATGTGCCTGGCTTGGGGAAGGTGACACATGAGAGATGTCAGAAGTCAATGGGAATGGCTGCCCAGTGCTGGCACGTTATGGAAAACTGCTTTGGGTCTCATTCCAAGTCCTCAGGGCTGTTTAAAAAAAAAAAGAACTTTTGTGTTTGTAGTATAAATATTCACATAACAAACTGCTGACACTTATATCTCAGAGAAAACATGGCGATAAACATTATGAAGAGAGAAAATGCTGGAGATTCATTCCCTGTAACCATAGCACTCTTTGTTGGGTTTGCATTTTGAATGGTTCCACCAGAGCATCAGATGAGATCTCCTTGGTTACTGTGGTCCTGATGTGCAAGGCCAAATGGGACAGGTCCTGTACTAACCCAAAGTGAATGGGCAGTCCATGCCCTACAGAGCTTGACTGAAATTGCCTGTTAAAAACCTCACAGATTTCAGGATCTAAATTCATTTGGATACTTCAGGTCACTTCAGTGTGTGAAAAAATCAGCATTGTACCATCCTTTAAATCCCTCACTTTCACAGCAGATTAGGTTGGAACCTTGGCACAGTGACTTGTCCCAATTTTTACCCTTTTTCTTCCATATGCTCCACCTTCTCTCTGTAAATAAATTCCAGTTTTACTTTCTGTGTCTGCCCTCACATGCCCCAATAAGTGGCCCGTCACTTCCTCTTAAGGCAATGCCATTGGTAAAAGTAACATGGATTTCACAGCCTGTGGAGGACCAAAATCAACTAATTTTCTTGCATCATGGATGAACTTTGCAGCTCCTAGACTCTAAAATGAAAAAAGGCAGTGAGTACCCTGACAGTTCTCTCCAGAGCACAGTCAGGGCTTTGGATAACTGTTAGAGATGGGCAAAGGACAGAAGAACCCAGGTGCTGAAGCCTGACACTGATCAAACAGAGATCAGTCTCAAAAGCACAACACTCCCCACTGCAGAAAAACATCTCTGCTGTTTGTGTCACCCAACACAGCCCCCCTGAAGCAACATTCAAATAGTCAAGAGTGACACTGGCCCCGGGTAAGGGGATACCCAGCACATTTACATCCCTGCACCTGCCCTGCTCCCAGCAGCAGCGCCACCAAAATCCCCCCCAGCAGCAGCAGCAGCAGCAGCAGCAGTAGCAGCTCTATAAAGCTCCTCTTGCCATCCCTGACACTCCAGCAACAGCAGCCACTGAGCTGCCTCAGGCACTGCTGCCACAGCCCCCTTGGCCAGCACAGCTCTGCTCCCCAGCTCCACCATGGAAGCTTGTCACTCTCCACACCAATCCAATGTCACCACATATGGGGACGCAACTGTGGCCATCATCACCCTGGAGGCATTTGCTGGCATGTGGATAAATGCTTTCATCGTTTGTGTGCTCTGCATTGACTGGGTTAAAAAGAAAACTCTGAACTCTAATGAGAAGATCTTGCTGCTGCTGGGATGCTCCAGGTTTTGGTATTTAGGCATCTCATGGCTATATTCTTTTCTTTTAATAATATATCCCTATTGCTTTTGTGTTCCTCTCCTACTTGAATCTCTTGCAGGTTTTCAAAGCTTTTTTGATTGCTCAAACATATGGCTCTCAGCTTGTCTTTGTGTTTTTTACTGTATAAAAATTGCCATTTTCAGGAACAGCTTCTTCATCTACCTGAAACTAAAAATTGACAAGATTGTTCCATGGCTCTTGTTAGGATCTGTGCTTTTGGCATTTATTTTCAGCATTCTTGTCTACCACATCTCCAATGAAACACAGTGTAACAATCGCAATTACAGCAGTCAAGGGTATTATCTGAAACACATTATCAGACTGGAAGAACATTTACTGCCTATTGTTTTTGTCATAGGATTTTCCACTTCATTAACAGCAGTCGTCTTTTCTGCTCTTTTCCTTCTCTTTTCTCTATGGAGACACAAATGCAAGATGCAGACAAACTCCATGAAGAACCCCAGCATGGAAGCCCATGTCAAAGCCATGAAATCTATTCTCTCCTTCTTACTAATGTACAGCATCAACTTTGTATTTTTTATTTTGACACTGATTTATGCAAGGAAGAAAGAAAATCATGTGGCTTTTCTTATTTTTGTATTTCTCTATGCTTTTCCAGGTGTTCATACCCTTATTCTGATTTGCAGCAATCCAAAGGTGGAAAAGGCACTGATAAGAATTCTATCCTGTGTCAAGTGCAAGTTTTGCATGAGGTAGGGACTCCAGTAAAAACTGGAGACCATGCAAAATATTAATATTTCATTAGAAGACACAAGTCAATTTCTCTCTAATAGAAATCTCCTGGTAGATGATCCTTAAGTTCTCTTTTTACCGCTCAAGTTAAGAATAAATCTTTCAAGTTCTTTGAATCAAATTAATATGACTTAGATTATTGTTAGCAGTTCATTTAGGTAATTTAGATAATTCATTCAGGTAATTCTTTGAGTTCAATTCTTGTCAATGACAAATTCATTTAGACCTGATACATGGGAGGGATGTCAAGGGGCAGTAACAGCACTGCAAACCTTCCTCAAAAGCTTTGGCATTTGCTGTTTGAAAAATGGCTGCATCAGGTCATTTGGGTTTGGGATTACAGCACCAGGTTTATTTGTGTTTGGGTTTACATTTCTTTCTACTATGTCTCTGTCTTTTGCAATATTAACACTTGTAACACTGGGTGGGGTGGGTGCAACTTGAAAGACTGCAGCCTATGGAGACCCCATGTAGGAGCAGACTGTCCATGCTGAGGGACTGCAGCCCATGGATGGGATCCACACTTGAGCAGGGAAGAGAGCGTGAAGAGGAAGGACTGGAAGAGACAACTTGTATGGACTGACCACAACCCTCATTCCCCATCGCCCCGTGCCACTGAGGCAGAGGAAGTGGAGAAACAAGGAATGAAAGAGGGAATTTTGACATGTGAAGATGAAGAGGTGAAGGCAAAAGGTTGTAATTTTGTGTTTGTTCCTCATTATGCTTCTGCATTATCAATAGCCAATAAACCAAATTCATTTTTCTCAACTCAAGTCTTTTTTCTCCATGCAGTAACAGCTTCTCTTCCACCCCGGCCTATTGTGTAGCAAGAATGAAGGAGCAGCTGGGTGGGGACATGGCACCTGCCCAAGCTCAACAACGTGCCCATTCTCATGAAATAATTCCAGAACAAACAGAGCAGAATCTGATTTGTTCACTTCTGTCACCAGCTTGGGCACAGAGGGACATCTTACCCTATGCCTGGTGCTAATGGTGAATTTTCCATCCATTCTTGGCAAGGTTTGTTTGGCCTCCTCTTCTCCCAGGAGGAAAATAATCTGCCAGTGCTGGAGAGCAAACATCTGAGGCTCCCTCAGGTGAGGGAGGTGCTAAAGCCCAAGATCTTATGGAGACAGCATTCCCCTCAGCAGAGGCAAAAAAGGGGTTGGGGACCCTGCTGAAAGCAAGGCAGTGTTCCAACACTCTTGTAAGTCACAGAGACATGAAAGAAGTGATGGACACCTGGTCCCTTTAGCTGGGCCAGGAATGGGATTTGGGGCCTGTTAGACCCACGTGTCCAGAGACAGCCCAACATCAACATCTCCCCTTCAGCCAGAAGAAGCAGCTATAGCCCTGATACAAATTAGTGTTTGAGATTGCTTCAAAAATCACTGGCAAGTGTGTCAGTAAAATTCAGATTTAATAATAAGCAAGAGCATGATGAAGTTTGTTGGGCAGATTCACTCTACTACTAACTAGATAGTTAAGGCACACCAAGGTAAACAAAAAACCAGGAAAAATGTTCCATCAATCAAAACAGAAATGAACCAAGGAATATCTGTGTGTGAGTGTGTCTTTGTATGTCTGTGTGTTTAGATGTGTGTGTGTAAAATGACAGAAAGTGCAAGGATAAAATGGAACATGGCCTCAAAGCTTAACAGCACTCAAAAGTACTTAACTTACATCTTAACAGATTAGGAAAGGAATAGCACTAAACAGCATTTAATTTGGCTGTTAGCTTATAGTAAACTTATTTACAGGTCGAATTTAAATATCTAAGGTACTTAAACATCTAAGAGAGCAGCATTTCTCTCATATTTGTCACAATATATTCACATGTGTAGGCACAAAGACAGAAAGAGTCGGTGCAAAGTACCTGTGAAAAATTCCCCTCAAAGGCAGTAAAATACTCACTTTGGATGTCTTTACATGTCATCACCAGGCCAAGGGTAGAGCCTTGAGTGGAGGGATCAGCTCAGGACTGGTTGATTTTCAGGGATTCCCTGAGTGCAGCAAACTGGAGAGTCCCGGCCATGAGAGGCCTGCTGGGGCCCAGGAGAGCTCAGAGGGTCTCATTGTGGTCCCTCAATTTTATTTATAGCGCTGCAAGGAGCTGGGCTTTAGTCATAACAGTGTTTCACCCTGGCTGCACTTCGGTTCCACACTCTTTCTTTGAAAGTGTGAGAACCAGAAAGTGAAGCCATTCAGGCAAAGAAAACCCAAAAAGGGCCGCTCCTAAAACGCCCAGGATGTCATCGGGCAGCAGCAGTTCCTGGGAGCAGGCACTGCTGCTGTTCTGACAGCTCTGGTGAGCTCAAGAGCAGCTGGGCCAGGAGCTGCTCAGCGAGGCCGAGGCCTCAGGAGCATTTCTCAGATCACAGCCTGAAAAGGGGAGGGGGAAGCACCACCACAACCTCACTACCAAAACAAGACAAAGGCACCACCAGAGGCTACCAAAGAGACACTACACACTGTTGCTTCCACCTTCATGTTCCATTTTCCTTCTGAGCAGAGCTTGTGCTGTTCTCCCAAAAGCAGGGGTGGGTTTATCTCAAGGTCTTCTTTCTGGAGTTCCTGTCCTCATCTTTCTGGTCTCAGGCCATTCTTCTCACTGGGACTGTGCTGTGCCAGTTGCTGCTCTCCACCTGAACAGCACAGTCCAGCACAGGCACAGCTGCACTCACAGGGGCCCTTCTACAGGGTCAGAGGATTTGTCTTGCCCTGCTCAAAGCCCTGCTGCCAGCACCACTTGAGAAAACTCCGCAGTGTGTCCAGCGTGGGGCAGCCCCAACCTCCCCTCACAGGGACCCCCCTGGCCCCAGCACTGCCTGGATCCAGACATGGACATTCCAGGTGTAGATCTTGCCCAAGAGAAGGCAAACTCCTCTTCCTGCAGGACTCTGAATTTGTAGGCACTCAGGGTTCTGGAATCTCTGTCAGAAATTCCATCCAGTACCAGGAAAAATGTGTCTTTATTTTTTTTTAATACAATAGCTCCGTCCCACCAGTGCAATGCTCTTCCAGCTGAGAAGAGGGAGCAAAGCCAGCAGTTTCACACCGAAGGGCTGCTGCACCATGTCAAATTTATGTACCATTTAGGACTCCCCATGTCATAAAAGGAGAAGGAAATAGACGATGAAGAGAGAACGAGTTTGGCCTTTATCAAGCTCTGATGGAAACAATCCAGTCTGTGTGCACTGTCATTCAGATCCCAATAGAGCTGTGTGCCCATCCTGATGCATCAATCTCCATAAAGGGTCTGCTGCCACCTGAGTGGCACAAGCACATCTGAAATATGCACACTGGATACAATCTTGTCCTTCTTGAGATGCAGGAGGTGATTGATAAGAAGCAGGAGCAGATGTGTATTTCAAGTACCTGATCCATATCCTCCTGACTTGCAAACCCAGCATTTGGGAACATGATTTTGTACTGTTGTTATTTTTAAAGGCACCAGATTCCTCACACTGAGCTGAGGCCTAACCCAGGCTCAGTATGGTCCTGCTGGAGTTACGTTTTCATTTCAGGCTGCTGTACAAGCACAGACACTTCATCTTCAGAACAGTGGTAGTAGAAATTATTTCCATTTTTCTCACAAAGATATGGAGAGAAGAAGACAGAAAGTAGAAGAAAAAAAATGAAAATTCAGAACAATGTTCTCAATTCTGTCAGCAAAATCAGAGGAAAATCACATCACAACATAAAGCAGACAACAGGAATATCAGGAAATTCAAATTCTGACAAGGCAATGCTCTGCCCAAGACCAACATCAAAAATTAGCAAAAGAAATATTACTTTTAATTAGTATATCCAAAATTAACTTGTTCATTGTAGGTGACAAAGGGACACAAGCACCCAGGTGCTGAAGCCTGACACTGATCAAACAGAGATCAGTCTCAAAAGCACAACACTCTCCACTGCACAAAAACATCTCTGCTCTTTGTGTCACCCAACACAGCCCCTCTGAAGCTGCATTCAAATAGTCAAGAGTGACACTGGCCCCGGGTAAGGGGATACCCAGCACATTTACATCCCTGCACCTGCCCTGCTCCCAGCAGCAGCGGCACCAAAATCCCCCCCAGCACCAGCAGCAGCACCAGCAGCAGCAGCAGCATCAGCAGCTCTATAAAGCTCCTCTTGCCATCCCTGACACTCCAGCAGCAGCAGCCACTGAGCTGCCTCAGGCACTGCTGCCACAGCCCCCTTGGCCAGCACAGCTCTGCTCCCCAGCTCCACCATGGAAGCTTGTCACTCTCCACACCAATCCAATGTCACTTCATACGGGACCACAGCTTTGGCCATCATCACCCTGGAGGCATTTGCTGGCGTGTGGATAAATGCTTTCATCGTTTGTGTGCTCTGCATTGACTGGGTCAAAAAGAAAACCCTGAACTCTAATGAGAAGATCTTGTTGGTGCTGGGATGCTGCAGAATTTCCTGTTTGGGCTTTGCATGGATACGCAAGTTCCTACCAATAATTTATCTCAACAACATTAATGTACACACTGAACTTCAACTGCTTCCATCATTTGCCAGGTTTTTTAATTATTTAAACTTGTGGGCTTCAGCTTGCCTTTGTGTTTTTTATTGCATAAAAATTGCCAATTTCAGGAACAGCTTCTTCATCTACCTGAAAGCAAAAATTGACAGGATGGTGCCCTGGCTCTTGTTGGGGTCTGGGATTTTAGCCTTCCTTATGGGCATTGTTACGTATGACATCAATGAATTTCAGCACAGTAACAACCTCACTGCCACCTGCCTTGAAAATTTTTGGAAAGCAACTATCAGAAAGGAAAATCGCTTTTTTATTTCATTTTTCCTTGCTGGGTTTGGATATGCCGTTTCATTCATGGCAGTCATCTTTTCTGCTGTTTTCCTTCTCTTCTCTCTCTGGAAACACAAACAAAAGATGCAGACAAACTCCATGAAGGACCTCAGCGTGGAAGCCCACATCAGAGCCATGAAATCTATTCTCTCCTTCTTAGTCATGTACAGCATCAACTTTCTATGTTTGGTTTTGACATTATTTTATGTCATGAAGAATGAAAATATAATGACACTTCTTATCTACATCTATCTGTTTGCTTTTCAAGGTGTTCATTCCCTTATTCTGATTTTCAGCAATCCCCAGCTGGAAAAGGCACTGCTAAAGATTCTCTCCTGTGTGAAGTGTGAGTTTTGCATCAAGTAGGAACTGTGAGAAAATCTGGAACCCATGCAAATTGTTGATTTTTCATTGTAGAAAACAACTAATTTAATTCCTAATCCAGCTCTCCAGGTAATGTAGATGATACTGATGTTCACTCTTCTACATCTAAGAAAATGTCGTTCATATCTACTGAGTTAAATGATTGTGAGTTAAATACATTATTATAATTATATTTAGATTTAGCTACATCTTGGAGACAAATTTCTGTTATTAACAAAGTCATTTAGCCCTGATTTTAGGAAGGATGCCTAAACCCCTGTGTGGTGAAGGGATTAATGGGGGCATGAGAGTCTGCTGGTGGGCTGATGGATGATCAGGCAGAGGCCCTTTAGCTCTGCCTGAGCCCAGTGGAAGAGGCAGTGATGCTAATGAAGTGTTCAGACCCTGCCCAAGACCCACAGCCTTTGCAATCAGAACCCTTGGTGTCCCTCATTTCCACATCAGCTGCCTGCCCACCACCATTTACCATGGCAGCAAGAGGGGATTTGGAGTGCAGCCTCAGCTGCACTTCTCCCAAAAGGATCCATTTGGCATTTGAAATCCTCCCTGGCAGAGGATGAGAATATGACCCCACTGTGCAGACAGGACATCAGGATTGCTTTGCTCCCCTCCCCAAAGCAGGGAACATCTCTTTGTTAACATTTTCTCTGCAACTCTGTCAGAATGTACTCTTGTGATATTCTGTTTATAGACTGAACTGAAGGTAAAAATTATCTTAAACAATTACTCACAGATTTTTTTGTTTAGGAGGATTTTTGTTTACACATATTTAGATCTAATCCATTGAGTGTGTTTATGAATGGTAATGATTCCAAATTTGTATTTCTACAATAAAATGCATTGTTTGTGATTCTGAGATTCTGTAAAATATCTTATTTGAACAAGACAAGAGGTACATGATGCATTTACGATAATCTGAAATCAAACTGAGTTGCAGCCAGACACTTTGATCTCTGAGGCTCAGCAGAGGGTTTATTTTCGGCCAAAGTTCTATTCTGCAAATGTAACACAAATATATGAAACACTGATACACAAACTAGATGCAAAAAATATAATAACAACACTGCAAAGCTGCCAGAAACATTTTGATTTTCACTCATTGAATTGACTGAATGAAACCACAGGTTGATCTCTATTTTGGTTTGCCTTTCTGTCTGCTGTGGCCCTGTGCTGTGGGATCTGTCATGGGCTGTATCAGTGTCTGGCAGTGGCCAATAGCTCTGGGTGAACATGCTGAGCCCTGGCCCTCACCAGAGGTGGTCACTGATGCACAAAGAGCGAGGCAGGAACAGCCCTGGGGAGCTCAGGGGGTGCAGAGCCCCCTTCCCACGCCAGCCCTGCGTGTCCTCTCTGCCCCACTGCCTGCAAGGACAGCATTCCCTGCTCTGTGGGACTGCTCTGCTGGCCTGCTTGGACCTGGGCATGAGATTGGCTTTGCCCAGGGCACTCTGGCTCAGTTCAATTCCCCAGGAACGTGGGTTTTGTGCACGGTGCAGCGTGCAATAATGTCACAATTTCATCTCACAATGACTGATGAGCAGATACATGGGGTGCCTGGGCCAGGTGCTGCAGCTGAGGGTCTGTGGGGTCACAGCAGGGCAAGGTCAAGGTTGCCCCATGCTGGGAAAAGCCAGTTCCAGGCACTCCAAGGGACCCAACACAGGACACTGCTCATCTCATCACCAACTGTTGTGGCTCCTGTGGGAAAAGACAGGTCCTGAAGGACTGCAAGCCATGGCACTCAGCTGTGCTGGAGCAGGGCAAGAGTGCTGGAGACAACTTGTTAGGAACTGACCACAACCCCCATTCCTGGACCTCCTGTGCTGCTGAGGAGAGGAGGTGGTTGAGAATGTCAGAAGGAGTTAAATTGAGATTGCTTGGGCATGAGGATAAAAAATTCTAGTTCTGTGCATATTCTACATCATCCTTCTCTGTTTTCAATAGGCAATAAATTAAACTGATTTTCCCTGTGTCGAGTCTGTTTCATCTGTGAGAATAATTGGTGAGGGATTTCTCTGTCCTTATCTTGACTTGTGAGCAGATCCATCTTATTTGCCACGCTGCCCTGTTCCAGAGTGAGAGTGAAGGAGTGACTGAGTGGGGCTCTGAGAGCTGCCCAAGGACAACTCACCATGACAGGGGCTGCAAATGTGAAATAGTTCCAGTGTGAAGGAAAACATTCAGAGCACACAGCTCAGGGAGCAGCGTCCATGTGAGCTGCAGTATGTGGGGAAGTGCGGGCAGCCCCAAGCATGGTGCCAAGCCTTGCACAGCAAAGACCACAGGGACCTGTGGCACCAGCAAGGTGACTGGACACTTAATACACTCCAATCATCATGGGCATGAACTGGAAGGACACCAAATTCCAGGGATCCAAATGTTTGGCTTATTTCCTCAGAGGCACCCAGCATGGGCTGCTGCTGTGTTACTGCGCCATGATGAAAGTGCTTTAAAGATCCAGAGGCCTGAGACTCTACTATGGGAAACCTGGTGCCAAGCTGGGGAGGAAACCTGGTCTGGCTCTGCCTGTGGTGTGTGCAGGCAGTGCAGTGGGGCAGCTGCCCACTCTGAAGGGGCTTTGGTCCCAGCAGGGACAGTCTCTGGTGGCAGGGTGTGACTCTCAGAGGGCCTCCTGGGTGCTGAAACAGGAAAGTTTCCTTCACACCAGCGTGAACAGAGCAGAACCTGAACTGGTCATTGATTTCACCAGTTCAGGCTCAGAGGGTCGTTGTACCTCATTCCCAGTGCCAACTGTGCAATTCTCATCTCACCTACAAAATGCTTCCTTCCTGCTTCTGAATTCAGAGATACAACCATTTAGGCCAGAGCAACCTCTCAACCATTCCAATATCTCTTTGTCCAAAGACCACACAATCCACCAGGCCCTCTCACCAAACTGTCCAACTCTCCTTAAACAGCAACTGCCCAGAAACAGTAAACAAATAAGGAAAGCCACTTTATGACATGCCAATCCACCTTCTGTAGCCACAAAGGATTTGGAGTTGAATTAATATTTCCATATCAAGCATAACACCTGCCCTGAGGAGATTGCCTTTTCTTTTCCAGGATCGTATCCTGGAACAAATGTGGCCTTCGGGGCATTGAAGGCCAGGTATGGATGGAATGGATTTGCTCAGAAGAAACTGGGCAACTAAAAGCCTAACAGGTTAGCTAACCAAGGCTCATCATCTGGGATTTCCTGTAATAAAGAAGGAAAACAAAGATTCTGGATACGGAAGGTGTTAATCCAAAATCAAGTTCAGATGAAGCAATGCACTGTGAGTGTGATGTTTCTCAGATCCCAGTACAGGTCTGTGGTTCTCCATATGCAAAATAGCAGAGGTCTGATGCATTTTGAGATGCACAAGGGCATCCAAAAATCCACATAAGATGGTAGATACAACTTCCTGGAGAATCCTTCCCCTTCTTGAGTGGGGCCACAGGGGATGGATTTGAACAAAAAGCAGACTCCTGTCTTTCAAGGACCTGATCCATATCTTCTTGATCTGAAAACCCAGCATTGGAGACTCTGATTTCTACAAGTCTTTATTTGTTTTGAGGGACCAGATTCTCCACACAGAGCTGATTCCAAGCCATAGCCACGGTGTGGTCCTGTTATTGTAACATTTTGTCCTGGTTCTGACCAGGACAGGGTTAATTTCTGCAGTAGCCAGGAGAGGGCAGGGCCAGTGCTCAGGGGTTATTCTCTATGATCTCATTGACCAGGGGCAAGGGAAAGGGCTTCCCTTGAGGGGAGAAGGGGTTCCTTCTGATATTGTCTATTACTGAGGTGTTATTTCCATGATAATAATCTCTTATGTCCTCTGGCATCAGTACACTTACTGTTACTGTTAATTTCATTATTGCATTGTTTTTCTCACTAAATTGTCCTTATCTTAAACCATTTTTTTTTTCCATTTTTACCTTGAATTCTCCTCTCCAAAGAGGAGAAGGAAGGTGGGAAAAAGAGGAATGAAAGAGAGCGGCAGTGTGGTTTGGAGAGTTGAAGGGGGGCACTGAACTGGGGATGACCATTGTGAAAACACAAGAAATATTCATTTAATGTTTCTGTACAAGTACTGACCGAGCACAGACATCACACCTTCACAATTGTTGTAAGAGAAGTAAATTCCATTTCTCTCACCAGCATATGGAGAGAAAAGAAAGAAAGCAGTAAACAAACTCTGAAAATTCTAAACCATGTTTTCTGTCACAAAACCAGCGAAAAATCACATCAAATCATAAAGCAGAGAACAGGAATATCAAGAAATAAAAATTCTCTCAAGGAAATGCTCTGCCCATCATCATCATCAAAAATTAGCAAAAGAAATCCTTTTTTCAATTAGTGTATCCAAAGCTAAATGGATCATTGGAGGTGACAAAGGGACACAGGCACCCAGGTGCTGAAGCCTGACACTGATCAAAAAGAGATCAGTCTCAAAAGCACAACACTCCCCACTGCAGAAAAACATCTCTGCTCTTTGTGTCACCCAACTCAGCCCCCCTGAAGCAACATTCAAATAGTCAGGAGTGACACTGGCCCCGGGTAAGGGGATACCCAGCACATTTACATCCCTGCACCTGCCCTGCTCCCAGCAGCAGCGCCACCAAAATCTCCCCCAGCAGCAGCAGCAGCAGCAGCAGCAGCAGCAGCAGCAGCAGCAGCAGCAGCTCTATAAAGCTCCTCTTGCCATCCCTGACACTCCAGCAGCAGCAGCCACTGAGCTGCCTCAGGCACTGCTGCCACAGCCCCCTTGGCCAGCACAGCTCTGCTCCCCAGCTCCACCATGGAAGCTTGTCACTCTCCACACCAATCCAATGTCACTTCATACGGGGCCACAGCTTTGGCCATCATCACCCTGGAGGCATTTGCTGGCGTGTGGATAAATGCTTTCATCGTTTGTGTGCTCTGCATTGGCTGGGTCAAAAAGAAAACCCTGAACTCTAATGAGAAGATCTTGCTGCTGCTGGGATGCTCCAGGATTTACTTTTACTGCTTCTCATGGGTATACAGTTTCCTCTATATAATTTATCCAAACTACATTCATCTTCACACCGAACTTCAACTAATTACTTCTTTTCAAAACTTTTTTAATTATTCAAACTTATGGATTTCAGCCTGTCTTTGTGCTTTTTATTGCATCAAAATTGCCAATTTCAGGAATAGGTTCTTCACCTATCTGAAAGCAAAAATTGACAAGATGGTGCCATGGTTCTTGTTGGGGTCTGGGGTTTTAGCCTTCGCAATGGGCATCGTTGCCTATGACATCACTGATACTATGCAGAAGAACAACATCAATGAAATTATGCAGAATAACAAACTCAATATCACCTGCCCTGGAAAATTTTGGGATGCAAATATCAGAATGGATAAATATTTTTTCACTTATTTTTTTCTCACTTGCTTTGGATATGCTGCCTCATTCATGGCAGTCATGTTATCTGCTGTTTTCCTTCTCTTTTCTCTCTGGAGTCACAAACGCAAGATGCAGACAAACTCCATGAAGGATCTCAGCATGGAAGCTCACATCAGAGCCATGAAATCTATTCTCGCCTTCTTAGTGATTTACAGCATGAACTTTGTATGTTTTACTTTAACAATAATTTACATAATGAAGAATGAAAATATCATCCCTCTTCTGCTGTCTATTTGCTTGCATGCTTTTCCAGGTGTTCATTCAGTTGTTCTGATTTTCAGCAACCCCAAGTTGGAAAAGGCACTGCTAAAGATTCTCTCCTGCGTGAAGTGTGAGTTTTGCATCAAGTAGGAACTGTGAGAAAAGCTGGAATCCATACAAATTTGTGATTTTTCAATGTAGAAAACAAGGAAGTTAATTTCTAATCCAGCTCTTCAGGCACTGTAGATGATACTTATGTTCACTCTTCAATATCTAAATTATTTACTGAATTAAATGATTGTGAGTTAACAGTATAATTGTTGTATTGAGATTTAGCTACATCTTGGAGACACATTTTTGTTATTAACAAAGTCATTTAGCCCTGATTTTAGGAAGGATGCCTAACCCCCTGTGTGGTGAAGGGATTAATGGGGGCATGAGAGTCTGCTGGTGGGCTGATGGATGATCAGGCAGAGGCCCTTTAGCTCTGCCTGAGCCCAGTGCAAGAGGCAGTGATGCTAATGAAGTGTTCAGCCCCTGCCCAAGACCCACAGCCTTTGCAATCAGAACCCTTGGTGTCCCTCATTTCCACATCAGCTGCCTGCCCACCACCATTTACCATGGCAGCAAGAGGGGATTTGGAGTGCAGCCTCAGCTGCGCTTCTCCCAAAAGGATCCATTTGGCATTTGAAATCCTCCCTGGCAGAGGATGAGAATATGACCCCACTGTGCAGACAGGACATCAGGATTGCTTTGCTCCCCTCCCCAAAGCAGGGAACATCTCTTTGCTAATATTTTCTCTTCAACTCTGTCAGAATGTACCATATTGAAATTCTCTTTGCACTACTAACTGATGGTAAAGTTATGATTAATTAATTACACACAGATTTTTTTTTTGTGTTTAGGAGGCTTTTTTTTCTACATATATTTAGAACTAATTCATTGAGTGTGTTTATGAATGGCAAAGATTCCAAATTTGTATTTTTACAATAAAATGCATTGTTTGTGATTCTGAGATTCTGTAAATGATCTTATTTGAACAAGACAAGAGTAACATGATGACTTTGCGATAATCTGAAATTAAACTGAACTGAACCCAGACACTTTGATCTCTGAGGCCCAGCAGAGGGTTTATTTTCTGCCAAATTTCTATACTGTAAATGTAAAAGAAAAATATGAAACACTGATACAAACACTGGATGCAAAAAATATAATAATAAAAATGCAATACTGCCACAAACATTTTGATTTTAACAGATTGTATTGACGGAATAAAACCACAGGTTCATCTCTATTTTGGTTTACCTTGCTTTCTGCGGTGGCCCTGTGCTGTGGGATCTGTCATGGGCTGTATCAGTGTCTGGCAGTGGCCAATAGCTCTGGGTGAACATGCTGAGCCCTGGCCCTCACCAGAGGTGGTCACTGATGCACAAAGAGCAAGGCAGGAACAGCCCTGGGGAGCTCAGGGGGTGCAGAGCCCCCTTCCCACACCAGCCCTGCGTGTTCTCTCTGCCCCACTGCCTGCAAGGACAGCATTCCCTGCTCTGTGGGACTGCTCTGCTGGCCTGC
The DNA here is from genome assembly GCF_009819885.2 of Catharus ustulatus. Taxonomy (NCBI): domain Eukaryota; kingdom Metazoa; phylum Chordata; class Aves; order Passeriformes; family Turdidae; genus Catharus; species Catharus ustulatus. Next base: position 113,818,777 of record NC_046223.1, read on the forward strand.
TTGGACCTGGGAATGAGATTGGCTTTGCCCAGGGCACTCTGGCTCACTAAAACACCCAGGTAACAGGCTTTGCTCTGGATCAGGGAACAGCATGGGGAGGAAGGAATGGAGGAAACAACTTGTTAAGAGCTGCTTGCAACCCCTATTCGAGTTCCCTCTGTGCTGCTGTGGGAGTGGAGTTGGAGGAGCAGAGGATGGAGGAGTGAAGTGGACCCTGGCATGAAAGAGTGGCAGAGGCATTTTAATCAGGTTTTCTATTTTTTCCTCATTACCTGACTCTATATTCTAGATGCAAATAGATTAAATTCATCAAATACGCTTTGTCCTTGACAGTAACTGGTGAGTGATCTCCCTACCTTTTTCTTGATCCATGAGCTTTTTCATCCTGTCTTTCACCTCTACCCTACATGTGTGTGAGACAGGAGGAAGAGCTGGGTGGATGTCTGGCTGCTCCCTAAGGTCAACCCACCACAACAGCTGGTGAAACATGAAATAGTTCCAGCCTGAACACAGCACAACCTGAACTGGTCACTTCTGTCACCAGCTCAGGCCCAGAGGCAGATCTTAAGCATCTCTTCTGGACACAACTCCCAGGGAAAGGCATGGAAAGCACAAGGAACAACCACACCTCCCTTCTTCCCCTGCTGCTGCTCATGAACCTCATCCTTGAAACTGACAGTCCTGTCCACTTAATCAGGAAAGTCCTTGAGGATCCATCTTATTCCCTCCATCCAGTGCAACATCATCCCTTACATCCTCACATGCCACAAGACTCAGCAGGCACAAGCCAGCACCTTGCATGTGCTAACACACAAAACACCAGAGCCCCAGCAAAGCACACTGCACATCCCTTCTTGCATTGCCCTGACAATGTGACACCCAGCTCAGCGTCACTGCCCTGTGCACCAGCCCCACTCAGCTGGCACTGCAGGGGACAGGGTGTCCATCAGTACAGCCCCACTGCCCAGCCCATGGGGACAGAAGCAGGATGTGCCTGGCTTGGGGAAGGTGACACATGAGAGATGTCAGAAGTCAATGGGAATGGCTGCCCAGTGCTGGCACGTTATGGAAAACTGCTTTGGTTCTCATTCCAAGTCCTCAGGGTTGTTTAAAAAAAAAAGAACTTTTGTGTTTGTAGTATAAATATTCACATAACAAACTGCTGACACTTATATCTTAGAGAAAACATGGCGATCATCATTCTGAAGAGAAAAAATGCTGGTGCTTCATTTCCTGTAACCATAGCACTCTTTGTTGGGCTTTCATTTTTCTTGGTTCCACCAGAGCATCAGATGAGATCTCCTTGGTTACTGTGGTCCTGATATGCAAGGCCAAATGGGACAGGTCCTGTACTAACCCAAAGTGAATGGGCAGTCCATGCCCTACAGAGCTTGACTGAAATTGCCTGTTAAAAACCTCACAGATTTCAGGATCTAAATTCATTTGGATACTTCAGGTCACTTCACTGTGTGAAAAAATCAGCATTGTACCATCCTTTAAATCCCTCACTTTCACAGCAGATGAGGTTGGAACCTTGGCACAGTGACTTGTCCCAATTTTTACCATTTTTCTTACATATGCTCCACCTTCTCTCTGTAAAAAAATTCCAGTTTTACTTACTGTGTCTGCCCTCACATGCCCCAATAAGTGGCTCGTCACTTCCTCTTAAGTCAATGCCATTGGTAAAAGTAACATGGATTTCACAGCCTGTGGAGGACCAAAATCAACTCATTTTATTGCATCATGGATGAACTTTGCAGCTCCCAGACTCTGAAATTAAAAAAGGCAGTGAGTACCCTGCCAGTTCTCTCCAGAGCACAGTCAGGGCATTGTATAATTGTTATAGATGGGCAAAGGACAGAAGAACCCAGGTGCTGAAGCCTGACACTGATCAAACAGAGATCAGTCTCAAAAGCACAACACTCTCCACTGCAGAAAAACATCTCTGCTCTTTGTGTCACCCAACACAACCCCCCTGAAGCAACATTCAAATAGTCAAGAGTGACACTGGCCCCGGGTAAGGGGATACCCAGCACATTTACATCCCTGCACCTGCCCTGCTCCCAGCAGCAGCGCCACCAAAATCCCCCCCAGCACCAGCAGCAGCAGCAGCAGCAGCAGCAGCTCTATAAAGCTCCTCTTGCCATCCCTGACACTCCAGCAACAGCAGCCACTGAGCTGCCTCAGGCACTGCTGCCACAGCCCCCTTGGCCAGCACAGCTCTGCTCCCCAGCTCCACCATGGAAGCTTGTCACTCTCCACACCAATCCAATGTCACCACATATGGGGACGCAACTGTGGTCATCATCACCCTGGAGGCATTTGCAGGCGTGTGGATAAATGCTTTCATCGTTTGTGTGCTCTGCATTGACTGGGTTAAAAAGAAAACTCTGAACTCTAATGAGAAGATCTTGCTGCTGCTGGGATGCTCCAGGTTTTGGTATTTAGGCATCTCATGGGTATATTCTTTTCTTTTAATAATATATCCCTATTGCTTTTGTGTTCCTCTCCTACTTGAATCTCTTGCAGGTTTTCAAAGCTTTTTTGATTGTTCAAACATATGGCTCTCAGCTTGTCTTTGTCTTTTTTACTGTATAAAAATTGCCAATTTCAGGAACAGCTTCTTCATCTACCTGAAACTAAAAATTGACAAGATTGTTCCATGGTTCTTGTTAGGATCTGTGCTTTTGGCATTTATTTTCAGCATTCTTGTCTACCACATCTCCAATGAAACACAGTGTAACAATCGCAATTACAGCAGTCAAGGGTATTATCTGAAACACATTATCAGACTGGAAGAACCTTTACTGCCTATTGTTTTTGTCATAGGACTTGTATTTTCCACTTCATTAACAGCCGTCGTCTTTTCTGCTCTTTTCCTTCTCTTTTCTCTCTGGAGACACAAATGCAAGATGCAGACAAACTCCATGAAGAACCCCAGCATGGAAGCCCATGTCAAAGCCATGAAATCGATTCTCTCCTTCTTACTAATGTACAGCATCAACTATGTATTTTTTATTTTGACACTGATTTATGCAAGGAAGAAAGAAAATCACGTGGCTTTTCTTATTTTTGTATTTCTCTATGCTTTTCCAGGTGTTCATACCCTTATTCTGATTTGCAGCAATCCAAAGATGGAAAAGGCACTGATAAGGATTCTATCCTGTGTCAAGTGCAAGGTTTGCATGAGGTAGGGACTCCAGTAAAAATTGGAGCCCACGCAAAATACTGATATTTCATTAGAAGACACAAGTCAATTTCTCTCTAATAGAAATCTCCTGGTGGATGATCCTTAAGTTCTCTTTTTACCGCTCAAGTTAAGAATAAATCTTTCAAGTTCTTTGAATCAAATTAATATGATTTAGATTATTGTTAGCAGTTCATTTAGGTAATTTAGATAATTCATTCAGGTAATTCTTTGAGTTCAATTCTTGTCAATGACAAATTTATTTAGACCTGGTACACGGGATGGATGCAAAGGGGCAGCAACAGCACTGCAAACCTTCCTCAAAAGCTTTGGCATTTCTGATTGAAAAATGGCTGCATCAGGTCATTTGGGTTTGGGATTACAGCATCAGGCTTATTTGTGTTTGGGTTTACATTTCTTTCTACTGTGTCTCTGTCTATTGCAATATTAACACTTGTAACACTGGGTGGGGTGGGTGCAACTTGAAAGACTGCAGCCTGTGGAGACCCCAAGTTGGAGCAGAATGTCCATGCTGAGGGACTGCAGCCCATGGATGGGATCCACACTTGAGCAGGGAAGAGAGCGTGAAGAGGAAGGACTGGAAGAGACAACTTTTATGGACTGAACTCAACCCTCATTCTCCATCGCCCCGTGCCACTGAGGCAGAGGAAGTGGAGAAACAAGGAATGAAAGAGGGAATTTTGACAAGTGAAGATGAAGAGGTGAAGGCCAAGGGTTGTATTATTGTGTTTGTTTCTCATTATGCTCCTCCATTATCAATAGCCAATAAACTAAATTCATTTCTCTCAACTCAAGTCTGTTTTCTCCATGCAGTAACAGCTTCTCTTCCAGCCCGGTCTATTGTGTAGCAAGAATGAAGGAGCAGCTGGGTGGGGACATGGCATCTGCCCAAGCTCAACAACGTGCCCATTCTCATGAAATAATTCCAGAACAAACAGAGCAGAATCTGATTTGTTCACTTCTGTCACCAACTCGGGCACAAAGGGACATCTTTCCCTATGCCTTGTGCTAATGGTGACTTTTCCATCCATTCTTGGTAAGGTTTGTTTGACCTCCTCTTCTCCCAGGAGGAAAATAATCTGCCAGTGCTGGAGAGCAAACATCTGAGGCTCCCTCAGGTAAGGGAGGTGCTAAAGCCCAAGATCTTCTGGAGACAGCATTCCCCTCAGCAGAGGCAAAAAAAGGGCTGGGGACACTGCTGAAAGCAAAGCAGTGCTCCAACACTCTTGGAAGTCCCAAAGACGTGAAAGAAGTGATGGACACCTGTTCCCTTTAGCTGAGCCAGGAATGGGAGTTGGGGCTGTTAGACCCACGTGTCCAGAGACAGCCCAACATCAACATCTCCCCTTCAGCCAGAAGAAGCAGCTATAGCCCTGATACAAATTAGTGCTTGAGATTGCTTCAAAAATCACTGGCAAGTGTGTCAGCAAAATTCAGATTTAATAATAAGCAAGAGCATGATGAAGTTTGTTGGGCAGATTCACTCTACTACTAACTAGATAGTTAAGGCATACCAAGGTAAACAAAAAAGCAGGAAAAGAAGTTCCATCAATTAGAACAGAAATGAACAAAGGACTATATGTGTGTGAGTGTGTCTGTGTGTGAGTGTGTCTGTGTGAGTCTGTGTGTTTAGATGTCTGTATATAAAATGACAGACAGTGCAAAGATAAAATGGAACAAGGTCTCAAACCTTAACAGCACTCAAAAGTACTTAACTTACATCTTAACAGTTTAGCAAAGGAATAGCACTAAACAGCATTTAATTGGGCTGTTAGCTTATAGTAAACTTATTTACAGGTCGAATTTAAATATCTAAGGTACTTAAACATCTAAGAGAGCAGCATTTCTCTCATATTTGTCACAATATATTCACATGTGTATGCACAAAGACAGAAAGAGTCGGTGCAAAGTACCTGTGAAAAATTCCCCTCAAAGGCAGTAAAATACTCACTTTGGATGTCTTTATATGTCATCACCAGGCCAAGGGTAGAGCCTTGAGTGGAGGGATCAGCCCAGGACTGGTTGTTTTCAGGGATTCCCTGAGTGCAGCAAATTTGAGAGTCCCGGCCACAAGAGGCCTGCTGGGGCCCAGGAGAGCTCAGAGGGTCTCATTGTGGTCCCTCAATTTTATTTATAGAGCAGCAAGGAGCTGGGCTTTAGTCATAACAGTGTTTCACCCCGGCTGCACTTTGGTTCCACACTCTTTCTTTGGAAGTGTGAGAACCAGAAAGTGAAGTCATTCAGCCAAAAAAAACCCCAAAAGTGCCACTCCTAAAACGCCCAGGATGTCATCGGGCAGCAGCAGTTCCTGGGAGCAGGCACTGCTGCTGTTCTGACAGCTCTGGTGAGCTCAAGAGCAGCTGGGCCAGGAGCTGCTCAGCGAGGCCGAGGCCTCAGGAGCATTTCTCAGATCACAGCCTGAAAAGGGGAGGGGGAAGCACCACCACAACCTCACTACCAAAACAAGACAAAGGCACCACCAGAGGCTACCAAAGAGACACTACACACTATTGCTTCCACCTTCATGTTCCATTTTTCTTCTGAGCACAAGTTGTGCTGTTCTCCCAAAACCAGGGGGTGGGTTTATCTCAAGGTCTTCTTTCTGAAGTTCCCAGTCCTCATCTTTCTGGTCTAAGGCCATTCTTCTCACTGGGACTGTGCTGTGCCAGTTGCTGCTCTCCACCTGAACAGCACAGTCCAGCACAGACACAGCTGCACTCACAGGGGCCCTTCTACAGGGTCAGAGGATTTGTCTTGCTCTGGCCAAAGTCCTGCTGCCAGCACCACTTGAGAAAACTCCGCAGTGTGTCCAGCGTGGAGCAGCCCCAACCTCCCCTCACAGGGACCCCCCTGGGCCCAGCACTGCCTGGATCCAGACATGGACATTCCAGGTGTAGATCTTGCCCAAGAGAAGGCAAACTCCTCTTCCTGCAGGACTCTGATTTTGTAGGCACTCAGGGTTCTGGAATCTCTGTCAGAAATTCCTTTCAGTATCAGGACAAATCAGTCTTTTTTTTTTTCTTTTTAATACAATAGCTCTGTCCCACCAGTGCAATGCTCTTCCAGCTGAGAGCAGGGAGAAAAGTCAGCAGTTTCACACCGATGAGCTGCTGCACCATGTCAAATTTACGCATCATTTAGGAGTCCCCATGTCATAAATGAAGAAGGAAACAGATGACGAAGAGAGAACGAGTTTGGCCTTTATCAAGTTCTGATGGAAACAATCCAGTCTGTGTGCACTGTCATTCAGATCCCAATAGAGCTGTGTGCCCATCCAGATGCATCAATCTCCATAAAGAGTCTGCTGCAACCTGAGTGGCACAAGGACATCTGAAATATGCACACTGGATACAATCTTGTCCTTCTTGAGATGCAGGAGGGGAGTGATAAAAAGAAGGAGCAGATGTGTATTTCAAGTACCTGATCCATATCCTCCTGATTTGCAAACGCAGCATTTGGGATCATGATTTTACACTTTTGGTCATTTTTAAGGCACCAGATTCCTCTCACTGAGCTGAGCCCAAACCCAGGCACAGTATGGTCCTGCTGCAGTAACATTTTCATTTCAGGCAGCTGTACAAGCACAGACACTTCATCTTCAGAACTGTGGTAATAGAAATTATTCCTATTTTTCTCACAAGCATAGGGAGAGAAGAAGACAGAAAGTAGAAGAAAAAAACTGAAAATCCAAAACAAAGTTCTCAATTCTGTCAGCAAAATCAGAGGAAAACCACATCACAACATAAAGCAGACAACAGGAATATCAGGAAATTCAAATTCTGACAAGGCAATGCTCTGCCCAAGACCAACATCAAAAATTAGCAAAAGAAATATTACTTTTAATTAGTATATCCAAAATTAACTTGTTCATTGTAGGTGACAAAGGGACACAAGCACCCAGGTGCTGAAGCCTGACACTGATCAAACAGAGATCAGTCTCAAAAGCACAACACTCTCCACTGCAGAAAAACATCTCTGCTCTTTGTGTCACCCAACACAGCCCCCCTGAAGCAACATTCAAATAGTCAAGAGTGACACTGGCCCCGGGTAAGGGGATACCCAGCACATTTACATCCCTGCACCTGCCCTGCTCCCAGGAGCAGCAGCACCAAAATTCCCCCCCACAGCAGCAGCAGCAGCAGCTCTATAAAGCTCCTCTTGCCATCCCTGACACTCCAGCAGCAGCAGCCACTGAGCTGCCTCAGGCACTGCTGCCACAGCCCCCTTGGCCAGCACAGCTCTGCTCCCCAGCTCCACCATGGAAGCTTGTCACTCTCCACACCAATCCAATGTCACTTCATACGGGGCCACAGCTTTGGCCATCATCACCCTGGAGGCATTTGCTGGTGTGTGGATAAATGCTTTCATTGTTTGTGTGCTTGGCATTGGCTGGGTCAAAAAGAAAACTCTGAACTCTAATGAGAAGATCTTGCTGCTGCTGGGATGCTCCAGGATTTCCTTTCTGTGCTTCTCATGTGTATACAGTTTCCTCTATATAATTTATCAGAATCACCTTCATGTTCACACCATACTTCAACTATTTGCATCTTTTGAAATCTTTTTTAATTATTCAAACCTATGGATTTCAGCCTGCCTTTGTGTTTTTTATTGCATAAAAATTGCCAATTTCAGGAATAGGTTCTTCACCTATCTGAAAGCAAAAATTGACAAGATGGTGCCATGGCTCTTGTTGGGGTCTGGGGTTTTAGCCTTGGCAATTGCCATCGTTGCCTATGACATCAGTGAAATTATGCAGAAGAACAACATCAATGAAATTATGCAGAATAACAAACTCAATGTCACCTGCCCCGGAGATTTTTGGGATGCAAATATCAGAATGGATAAACATTTTTTCACATATTTTTTTCTCACTTGCTTTGGATATGCTGTTCCATTCATGGCAGTCATGCTATCTGCTGTTTTCCTTCTCTTTTCTCTCTGGAGTCACAAACGCAAGATGCAGACAAACTCCATGAAGGATCTCAGCATGGAAGCCCACATCAGAGCCATGAAATCTATTCTCGCCTTCTTAGTGATTTACAGCATGAACTTTGTAGGTTTTGCCTTAACAATAAGTTACATAATGAAGAATAATAAGATCATCCCTCTTCTGGTATTCATTTACTTGCATGCTTTTCCAGGTGTTCATTCAGTTGTTCTGATTTTCAGCAACCCCAAGCTGGAAAAGCCACTGCTAAAGATTCTCTCCTGCATGAAATGTGAGTTTTGTATCAAGTAGGAACTGTGAGAAAAGCTGGAATCCATACAAATTTTGGATCTCTATAGAAAACAAGGAAGTTAATTTCTAATCCAGCTCTCCGGGAGTGTAGTAGATACAGATGTTCACTCTTTTACATCTAAGTTAAGACAATTCATTCATTTCTACTGAGTTAAATGATTATGAGTTAAATCTATAATTGTGGTATTGAGATTTTGCTACATCTTGGAGACACATTTTTGTTATTAACAAAGTCATTTAGCCCTGATTTTAGGAAGGATGCCTAACCCCCTGTGTGGTGAAGGGATTAATGGGGGCATGAGAGTCTGCTGGTGGGCTGATGGATGATCAGGCAGAGGCCCTTTAGCTCTGCCTGAGCCCAGTGCAAGAGGCAGTGATGCTAATGAAGTGCTCAGCCCCTGCCCTAGACCCACAGCCTTTGCAATCAGAACCCTTGGTGTCCCTCATTTCCACATCAGCTGCCTGCCCACCACCATTTACCATGGCAGCAAGAGGGGATTTGGAGTGCAACCTCAGCTGCACTTCTCCCAAAAGGATCCATTTGGCATTTGAAATCCTCCCTGGCAGAGGATGAGAATATGACCCCACTGTGCAGACAGGACATCAGGATTGCTTTGCTCCCCTCCCCAAAGCAGGGAACATCTCTTTGTTAACAATTTCTCTTCCACTCTGTCAGATCGTACCATGCTGAAATTCTGTTTATAGGCCTAACTGATGGTAAAGATGGGCTAAATTAATTACGCACAGATTTTTTTGTTTAGGAGGCTTTTTTCTTTACATATATGTAGAAATAATCCAGTTAGTGTGTTTATGTATGGCAATTTCAAATTTGTATTTTTACAATAAAATGCATTATTTGTGATTCTGTGAAATATCTTATTGAACAGGACAAGAGTTACATGATGAATTTGCAAAAATCCAAAATCAAACTGAGCTGCACCCAGACCCTTTGATCTCTGAGGAACAACAAGGGGTTTATTTTCTGCCAAAGTTCAATTCTCATAATGTAACAGAAAAACATACAAGACTAATACAAAAATCGGCTGCAGAACTAGGAATAACAAAACTGCAAACCTACCAAAAATTCTTTCATTTTCACTGATTGAACTGACTGAATGAAACCACAGGTTGATCTCTATTTTGATTTTTGCACTCTGGCTCAGTTCAATTCACCAGGAACGTGGGTTTTGTGCAAGGTGCAGCGTGCAATAATGTCACTGCACATCCCTTCTTGCATTGCTGTCAAGTCCCTGACAATGTGACACCCAGCTCAGCGTCACTGCCCTGTGCACCAGCCCCACTCAGCTGGCACTGCAGGGGACAGGGTGTCCATCAGCACAGCCCCACTGCCCAGCCCATGGGGACAGATGCCTGGCAGGGAGAAGGTGACACATGAGAGATGTCAGAAGTCAATGGGAATGGCTGCCCAGAGTTGCACGGTATGGAAAAATGCTCTGGCTCTCATTCCAAGTGTTTAAATTTCCAGAAAAAAGAAAAAAAAAAGTAATTTTGAGGATGTAATATGAATACGCACATAACAATGCTGGCACATTTATCCCACAGAACACATGGCAATCATCATTCTGAAGAGAGAAAATGCTGGAGATTCGTTTCCTGTAGCCATAGCACTATTGCTCTTTGTTGGGCTTGCGTTTTGAATGGTTCCACCAGAGCATCATTTGAGATCTCCTTGTTTACTGTGGTCCTGATGTGCAAGGCCAAATGGGACAGGTCCTGTACTAACCCAAAGTGCATGGGTAGTCCATGCCCTGCAGAGCTTGACTCAACTTGCCTGTTAAAAACCTCACAAATTTCAGATCTAAATTTATTTGGATGATTTAGAGCACTGTAGTGTGTGAGAAACTGAACATGGTGCCATACTTAAAAGTCTTCATTTCCAGCAGATGAGGTTGGAGCCATGGCACAAGGACTTGTCCCAATTTTTACCCTTTTTCTTCCATATGACCACCTTATCTCTGTAAAAAATTCCAGCTTTACTTTCTGTGTCTGTCCTCACATGCCCCAATAAGTGGCTCGTCACTTACTCTTAAGAAAATTCCATTGGGAAAAGAAACATGGATTTCACAGCCTGTGAAGGATCAAAATCCATTTGTTTTCTTGCATCTTGGTTGAACTTTGCAGCTCGCAGACTCTGAAATTAAAAGGACAGTGATTGCCCTGATCGTTCTCTGCAGAGCACAGCCAGGGCTCAGGTGCGGAAGCCTGGCACCGATCAAACAGAGATCAGTCTCAAAAGCACAACACTCCCCACTGCAGAAAAACATCTCTGCTCTTTGTGTCACCCAACACAGCCCCCCTGAAGCAACATTCAAATAGTCAAGAGTGACACTGGCCCCGGGTAAGGGGATACCCAGCACATTTACATCCCTGCACCTGCCCTGCTCCCAGCAGCAGCTGCACCAAAATTCCCCCCCCCAGCAGCAGCAGCAGCAGCAGCTCTATAAAGCTCCTCTTGCCATCCCTGACACTCCAGCAACAGCAGCCACTGAGCTGCCTCAGGCACTGCTGCCACAGCCCCCTTGGCCAGCACAGCTCTGCTCCCCAGCTCCACCATGGAAGCTTGTCACTCTCTACACCAATCCAATGTCACTTCATACGGGGCCACAGCTTTGGCCATCATCACCCTGGAGGCATTTGCAGGCGTGTGGATAAATGCTTTCATCGTTTGTGTGCTTGGCATTGGCTGGGTCAAAAAGAAAACCCTGAACTCTAATGAGAAGATCTTGCTGCTGCTGGGATGCTCCAGGACTTCCTTTCTGTGCTTCTCATGGGTATACATCTTCCTCTACATAGTTTATCAGAATTACCTTCATGTTCACACCATGCTTCAACTAATTGCATCATTTCAAAACTTTTTTAATGATTCCAACTTGTGGGTCTCAGCCTGCCTTTGTGTTTTTTATTGCATAAAAATTGCCAATTTCAGGAACAGCTTCTTCATCTACCTGAAAGCAAAAATTGACAAGATGGTGCCATGGCTCTTGTTGGGGTCTGGGTTATTAGCGTTGGTAGTCGGCATCGTTACCTATGACATCACTGAAACTATGCAGAGGACCAATGTCAATGAAATTATGCAGAATAACAACCTCAATTTCACCTGCCCTGGAAATTTTTGGGATGCGAATATCAGAATGGATAAACTTTTTTCCAGATATTTTTTTCTCACTTCCTTTGGATATGCTGCTTCATTCATGGCAGTCATGTTATCTGCTGTTTTCCTTCTCTTTTCTCTCTGGAGACACAAATGCAAGATGCAGACAAATTCCATGAAGGACCTCAGATTGGAAGCCCACATGAGAGCAATGAAATCTATTTTCTCCTTCTTACTAATTTATAGCATCAACTTTGTATGTTTGGCCTTGTCAGTAATTTATATAATGATGAATGAAAATATTGTTCCATTGCTCCTATCCATCTATCTGTTTGCTTTTCCAGGTGTTCATTCCCTTATTCTGATCTTAAGCAATCCCCAGCTGAAAAAGGCACTGTTAAAGATTCTCACCTTTGTGAAGTGTTAGTTTTGAATGAAGCAGGAACTCTGAGAAAAGCTGGAACCCTTGCAAATTATTGATTTTTAACTGTAGAAAACGAGTAATTTAATTTCTACTACAGCTCTTCAGGCAGTGTAGATGATACTGATGTTCACTCTTCTACATCTACAGTAATTTCACGAATACAAGCTGCACTGAGTGTAAACCGCATCGCCCGGTGTTGGCAAACATTTTGTTCTTTGTCCATAAATGAGCCGCACCTGAGTATAAGCCGCTCTGTCGTTTGCAGGCAAGATGGGGTTTACCGGCTCAGCTTGGGTTGTGAGGGTTGGGGGCTGCCAACAGGGCTGGGTGGCCCAGCTCGACGCTGCCGCTCGGCGGGGCCGCTCGGGGCCAGCTGCTGCTGCCTCTGGGCTTGGTCACCCTGGCCCGGCGCTGCCCCGTGGCAGCAGGAGGGACACAGAGCCCGCCGGCACCTGCAGCAGCGGTGGGAGGCGGGGATGGAGCCGCCCCGCTCCTGCGGCGGCAGCAAGCGGGGAAGGGAGCCCCTCGACTGTGGGGCCAGCTGCACGGAGCCTCCTATCTCCCCCCGGGCCACGGGGCCAGCAGGAGAGAGCCCCTACCTCCCCGCGAGCCACAAGGTCAGCAGGAGGGAGCTGCCCCGCCTTCCCCAGCCCTGTGCTGCCTGCACAGAGCAGCTCCACCCACCGCACAAGAGAGTAACTAATTTGTAACAACCGCGCAAATGCAGGGTTTTACTGGCAGGTGCTCGACTTTGCAGTTTGCACAGACTTGGATAGCAGTCCTGAGGATGAAAATGTCAGAAAATTATTGACATATTGGCTGCTCCTGAGTATCAGCCGCATTTCCAGTGTGGGAGCAAAATTTTGGTCAAAATGGTGTGGCTTGTATTCGTGAAATTACTGTAAGTTAAGACAATGTCATTAATATCTACTGAGTTAAATGATTATGAGTTAAATACATTATTATAATTGTATTTAGATTTAGTTACATCTTGGAGACACATTTTTGTTATTAACAAAGTCATTTAGCCATGATTTTAGGAAGGATGCCTAACCCCCTGTGTGGTGAAGGGATTAATGTGGGCATGAGAGTCTGCTGGTGGGCTGATGGATGATCAGGCAGAGGCCCTTTAGCTCTGCCTGAGCCCAGTGGAAGAGGCAGTGATGCTAATGAAGTGCTCAGCCCCTGCCCAAGACCCACAGCCTTTGCAATCAGAACCCTTGGTGTCCCTCATTTCCACATCAGCTGCCTGCCCACCACCATTTACCATGGCAGCAAGAGGGGATTTGGAGTGCAGCCTCAGCTGCACTTCTCCCAAAAGGATCCATTTGGCATTTGAAATCCTCCCTGGCAGAGGATGAGAATATGACCCCACTGTGCAGACAGGACATCAGGATTGCTTTGCTCTCCTCCCCAAAGCAGGGAACACCTCTTTGTTAACATTTTCTCTTCCACTCTGTCAGATTGTACCCTATAGAAATTATGTTTTTAGGACTAACTGAGGGGAAATTTGAGATTAATTAATTACACACAGATTTTTTTTGTTTTGGAGGGTGTTTTTGTCTACATATATTAAGACCTAATTCATTGAGTGTGTTTATGAATGGCAATGATTCCAAATTTGTATTTCTACAATAAAATGCATTGTTTGTGATTCTGAGATTCTGTAAAAGATCTTATTTGAACAAGACAAGAGTTACATGATGAATTTGTGATAATCTGAAATCAAAGTGAGCTGCACCCAGACATTTTGATCTCTGAGGACCAGCAGAGGGTTTATTTTCTGCCAAATTTCAGTACCGTAAATCTAACAGAAAAATCTGAAACCCTGATACAAACATTGGATGCAAAAAATATAATAACAATACTGCAAAGCTGCCACAAAGATTTTGATTTTCCCTGATTGAATTGAATTAATGAAACCACAGGTTGATCTCTATTTTGGTTTACCTTGCTTCCTGCTGTGGCCCTGTGCTGTGGGATCTGTCATGGGCTGTATCAGTGTCTGGCAGTGGCCAATAGCTCTGGGTGAACATGCTGAGCCCTGGCCCTCACCAGAGGTGGTCACTGATGCACAAAGAGCGAGGCAGGAACAGCCCTGGGGAGCTCAGGGGGTGCAGAGCCCCCTTCCCACGCCAGCCCTGCGTGTCCTCTCTGCCCCACTGCCTGCAAGGACAGCATTCCCTGCTCTGTGGGACTGCTCTGCTGGCCTGCTTGGACCTGGGCATGAGATTGGCTTTGCCCAGGGCACTCTGGCTCACTAAAACACCCAGGTAACAGGTTTTGCTCTGGATCAGGGGAACTGTGTGAGGAGGAAGGAATGGAGGAAACAACTTGTTAAGAGCTGCTTGCAACCCCTATTCGAGTTCCCTCTGTGCTGCTGTGGGAGTGGAGTTGGAGGAGCTGAGGATGAAGGAGTGAAATTGAGCCTGGGATGAAAGAGTGGCAGAGGCAGTGTAATCTAGTTTTCTATTTCTTCCTCATTATCTGACTCTATATTCTATAAGCAAATAAATTAAATTCATCAAATACGTTTTGTCCTTGACAGTAACTGGTGAGTGATATCCCTGCCTTTATCTTGATCCATGAGTTTTTCCATCCTGTCTTTCACCTCTCCCCTACATGTGTGTGAGACAGAAGGAACAGCCTGGGGGTGGTCTGGCTGCTCCCTAAGGTCAACCCACCACAGCAGGTGGTGAAACATGAAATAGTTCCAGCATGAACACAGCACAACCTGAACTGGTCACTTCTGTCACCAGCTCAGGCCCAGAGGCAGATCTTAAGCATCTCTTCTGGACACAACTCCCCAGGGAAAGGCATGGAAAGTACAAGGAACAACCACACCTCCCTTCTTCCCCTGCTGCTGCTCATGAACTTCATCCTTGAACTTGACAGTCACAACCACTTTAACATGGAACTCCTGGGAGAGCCATCTTATTTCCTCCATCCAGTGCAACATCATCCCTTACATCCTCACATGCCACAAGACTCAGCAGGCACAAGCCAGCACCTTGCATGTGCTACCACACAAAACACCAGAGCCCCAGCAAAGCACACTGCACATCCCTTCTTGCATTGCTCTCAAGTCCCTGACAATGTGACACCCAGCTCAGCGTCACTGCCCTGTGCACCAGCCCCACTCAGCTGGCACTGCAGGGGACAGGGTGTCCATCAGCACAGCCCCACTGCCCAGCCCATGGGGACAGAAGCAGGATGTGCCTGCCTTGGGGAAGGTGACACATGAGAGATGTCAGAAGTCAATGGGAATGACTGCCCAGTGCTGGCACGTTATGGAAAACTGCTCTGGGTCTCATTCCAAGTCCTCAGGGTTTTTTTTAAAAAAAAAAGAACTTTTGTGGTTGTAATATGAATATTCACATAACAAACTGCTGACGCTTATATCTCAGAGAAAACATGGCTATCATCATTCTGAAGAGAGAAAATGCTGGAGATTCATTTCCTGTAGCCATAGCACTAGTGCTCTTTGTTGGGCTTGCATTGTTCATGGTTCCACCAGAGCATCAGATGAGATCTCCTTGGTTACTGTGGTCCTGATGTGCAAGGTCAAATGGGACAGGTCCTGTACCAACCCAAAGTGCATGGGCAGTCCATGCCTACAGAGCTTGACTGAAATTGCCTGTTAAAATCCTCATAGATTTCAGGATCCAAATTAATTTGGATACTTCAGGTCACTTCGGTGTGTGAAAAAATCAGCATTGTGCCATCTTTAAAATCCTTCACTTTCTCAGCAGATGATGTTGGAACCTTGGCACAGGGACTTGTCCCAATTTTTACCCTTTTTCTTCCATATGCTCCACCTTCTCTCTGTAAAAAATTCCACCTTACTTTCTGTGTCTCCCCTCACATGCCCCAAAATGTGGCCCGTCACTTCCTCTTAAGGCAATACTATTGGTAAATACAACATGGATTTCAATGCCTGTGGAGGATCAAAATCAACTAATTTTCTTCCTTCATGGTTGAAATTTGCAGCTCCCAGATTCAGAAATTTAAAAAGGCAGTGAGTGCCCTTAAAGTTCTCTGCAGAGCACAGCCAGGGCATTGTTTAATGTTTATAGATGGGCAAAGGACAGAAGAACCCAGGTGCTGAAGCCTGACACAGATCAAACAGAGATCAGTCTCAAAAGCACAACACTCCCCACTGCACAAAAACATCTCTGCTGTTTGTGTCACCCAACACAGCCCCCCTGAATCAACATTCAAATAGACAAGAGTGGCACTGGCCCCGGGTAAGGGGATACCCAGCACATTTACATCCCTGCACCTGCCCTGCTCCCAGCAGCAGCGGCACCAAAATCCCCCCCAGCAGCAGCAGCAGCAGCAGCAGCAGCAGCAGCAGCAGCAGCAGCAGCAGCAGCAGCAGCAGCAGCAGTAGCAGCAGCAGCTCTATAAAGCTCCTCTTGCCATCCCTGACACTCCAGCAACAGCAGCCACTGAGCTGCCTCAGGCACTGCTGCCACAGCCCCCTTGGCCAGCACAGCTCTGCTCCCCAGCTCCACCATGGAAGCTTGTCACTCTCCACACCAATCCAATGTCACTTCATACGGGGCCACAGCTTTGGCCATCATCACCCTGGAGGCATTTGCTGGTGTGTGGATAAATGCTTTCATCGTTTGTGTGCTTGGTATTGGCTGGGTCAAAAAGAAAACCGTGAACTCTAATGAGAAGATCTTGCTGCTGCTGGGATGCTCCAGGTTTTGCTCTTTGTGCTTCTCATGGATAGATGCCTTTCTCTCAAACCTTTACCCTGACTGCCTTCGGGTTCATTCCATACTTCAGCTACTTCTAGGTGCTTATAGTTTTTCTAATTGTTCCAGCTTGTGTGTTTCAGCCTGTCTTTGTGGTTTTTATTGTGTAAAAATTGCCAATTTCAGGAACAGCCTCTTCAACTATCTGAAAGTAAAAATTGACAAGCTGGTGCCGTGGCTTTTGTTGGGGTCAGTGATTTTCCCCCTTATTATTGGAATTCTTGTCTACAATGCTATTGATAAAGCTGTCTCTGAAAAGCTCAATACCACGTGCCAAGGAAGATTTTGGAAAGCTTCTATCAAAATAGAGGAACATTTTTACCGTCTTTATTTTGTCACTGGCATTTTATTTACTGCTTCATTCATGGCAGTCATCTCTTCTGCTGTTTTCCTTCTCTTCTCTCTCTGGAGACACAAACACAAGATGCAGACAAACTTCATGAACAGCCCCAGCATGGAAGCCCACATCAGAGCAATGAAATCTATTCTCTCCTTCTTCATCATGTACAGCATCAACTTTGTGTCTTTGATCCTGACTCTAATTTATGCAATGAAATACCAAAAACAGGTGATAATTTATCTTAACTTAATTCAACATGCTTTTCCAGGTGTTCATTCCCTTATTCTGATTTTCAGCAATCCCCAGCTGAAAAAGAAACTGCTTAGGATTCCTTCCTGTGTGAAGCACATAGTTTGCATGAGATAGAAAGTGTAACAAAAGCTGGAGCTCCTGCAAAATATTTCTAGAGAAAACAAGTTCCATTAATTTTCACTGCAACTCTCTAGGCAGTAGAGATCATAGACAAGTTCAGAAATATATATTTCAAATTCTTTGAACTTTGCTTATGAGGTAAATAAAATATTATTTGCATTTATTTAAAACATCTCTCAGAGTTAACCTTTTTTTAATAGCAAAGTCATTTAGACTTTTTACAGAGGCAAGATGCAAAAGGATAATAATCATGCAAACCTGCCACAAATGCTTTGATTTTCACTGATTGAACTGACTGAATGCAACCACAGGTTGACCTCTATTTTGATTTACCTTGCTTCCTGCTGTGGCCCTGTGCTGTGGGATCTGTCATGGGCTGTATCAGTGTCTGGCAGTGGCCAATAGCTCTGGGTGAACATGCTGAGCCCTGGCCCTCACCAGAGGTGGTCACTGATGCACAAAGAGCGAGGCAGGAACAGCCCTGGGGAGCTCAGGGGGTGCAGAGCCCCCTTCCCACGCCAGCCCTGCGTGTCCTCTCTGCCCCACTGCCTGCAAGGACAGCATTCCCTGCTCTGTGGGACTGCTCTGCTGGCCTGCTTGGACCTGGGCATGAGATTGGCTTTGCCCAGGGCACTCTGGCTCAGTTCAATTCCCCAGGAACGTGGGTTTTGTGCAAGGTGCAGCGTGCAATAATGTCACAATTTCATCTCACAGTGACTGATGAGCAGATACATGGGGTGCCTGGGCCAGGTGCTGCAGCTGAGGGTCTGTGGGGTCACAGCAGGGCAAGGTCAAGGTTGCCCCATGCTGGGAAAAGCCAGTTCCAGGCACTCCAAGGGACACAACACAGGACACTGTTCATCTCATCAGCGACTGTTGTGGCTCCTGTGGGAAAAGACAGGTCCTGAAGGACTGCAAGCCATGGCACTCAGCCATGCCGGAGCAGGGCAAGAGTGCTGGAGACAACTTGTTAGGAACTGACCACAACCCCCATTCCTGGACCTCCTGTGCTGCTGAGGAGAGGAGGTGGTTGAGAATGTCAGAAGGAGTTAAATTGAGCCTGAGATTGCTGGGGCATGAGGATAAAAAATTCTAGTTCTGTGCATATTCTACATCATCCTTCTCTGTTTTCAATAGGCAATAAATTAAACTGGTTTTCCCTGTGTCAAGTCTGTTTTGTTTGTGAGAATAATTGGTGAGGGATTTCCCTGTCTTTATCTTGACTTGTGAGCAGATCCATCTTATTTGCCACGCTGCCCTGTTCCAGAGTGAGAGTGAAGGAGTGACTGAGTGGGGCTCTGAGAGCTGCCCAAGGACAACTCACCATGACAAGGACTGCAAATGTGAAATAATTCCAGTGTGAAGGAAAACATTCAGAGCACACAGCTCAGGGAGCAGATGCCATATGAGCTGCAGGTTCATATGGCACAAGATGCAGACAAACTCCATGAACAGCCCCAGCATGGAAGCCCACATCAGAGCCATGAAATCTATTCTCTCCTTCTTCATCATGTACAGCATCAACTTTGTGTCTTTGATCCTGACTCTAATTTATGCAATGGAGTACCAAAATTATCTGATACTTTTTTCTTAATTCAATATGCTTTTCCAGGTGTTCATTCCCTTATTCTGAATTTTAGCAATCCCAAGCTGGAAAAGAAACTGCTTAGGATTCCTTCCTGTATGAAGTCCATAGTTTGCATGAGGTAGAAAGTGTAACAAAAGCTGGAGCTCATGCAAAATATCTGTACAGAAAACAAGTTCTGTTAATTTTCACAGCAACAATCCAGGCAGATATCAGACACGTTCAGCTGTATATATGCCTTGGTTTACAATACAGGTTGTGATAAAAGTTATCTCTTCTATCACCATTGGTTGAGACCAGGTGGGGCAGTGATCCTTATCTCTGTGGGAGATGTTCTGCTAATGAGCCATCCATTGAAACCAAGTTGGGCATTGTTCTTTATCTTTTCACTACCCATCCTTCCTTCAAGGAGTTATATTCTGCTAATGGCCATTGAGTCCCACTGTGGGACTGATAAAATTACTTCATCCCATTGGGAGTTTCTCCAGACAGAGGGAAGAGCCCAGCCTTTCCTACCTAGGTAAAAACTGAAATTCTGGGACACCAAGTAGCCCTTCTTTCCCTGGACTCCAGAGGAAAACTGGACTTTTCCATATCATCACTGGACCTTCGAAGGGAAACTGCACCTTCTGCAGGAGCACTGCTTGTACTGAATCACATCTGTCACTGCAGGAGGATGCAGACACCATTTTATTGGACTGCCACCAGGACCCTGCCAGACGGGGTGTCAGGTTGTACTCTGACTATGTCAGGGTTTGGGGTTTGTTTCTTTGTAGTACTGTATTTCTATTTTAATTTCCCTAGAAAAGAACTGTTATTCCTAATTCCCATATCTTTTTCCGAGACTCGCTTAATTTCAAAATTATAATAA
This sequence comes from Catharus ustulatus, assembly GCF_009819885.2. Taxonomy (NCBI): domain Eukaryota; kingdom Metazoa; phylum Chordata; class Aves; order Passeriformes; family Turdidae; genus Catharus; species Catharus ustulatus. The sequence goes on from NC_046223.1 coordinate 113,838,694, forward strand.
TTTGGAGGGAGGGGGTTTACATTCTCCATTTCAAAGAGAGGCTCCTGCCTTTCTTAACAGACACCCGTCCTCCAAAGAAGAACAATATATTTCAAATTCTTTCAATTTATATGATTATGAGGAAAATAAATTATTATTTGCATTTAATGAAAACATCTCTTTGAGTCAACTTTTTCTCAATAGCAACATCATTTAGAGCTTTTACAGGGGCTGGATGCAAATAGACAGTAATCATGCTGCAAAACTGAATACATTCTCTGCACACAACTCAGGGAGCAGCGTCCATGTGAGCTGCAGGTTGTGGGGAAGTGCTGGCAGTCCCAAGCATGGTGCCAAGCCTTGCACAGCAAAGACCACAGGGAACTGTGGCACCAGCCAGGTGACTGGACACTTAATGCACTCCAATAATCATGGACATGCACTGGAAGGACACCAAATCCCAGGGATCCAAATGTTTGGGTTACCACCTCAGAGGCACCCAGCATGGGCTGCTGCTGTGTTACTGTGCCATGATGAAAGTGCTTCAAAGATCCAGAGGCCTGAGACTCTACTCTGGGAAACCTGGTGCCAAGCTGGGGAGGAAACCTGTTCTAGCCCAACTCTCCTTAAACAGCAACTACCCAAAAACAGAAAACAAATAAGGAAAGCCACTTTATGACATGCCAATCCACCTTCTGTAGCCACAAAGAATTTGGAGTTGAATTAATATTTCCATATCAAGCATAACACCTGCCCTGAGGAGATTGCCTTTTCTTTTCCAGGATTGTATCCTGGAACAATTGTGGCCATCGGGGCATTGAAGGTCAGGTATGGATGGAATGGATTTGCTCAGAGGAAACTGAGCAACTAAAAGCCTAACAGGTTAGCTAACCAAGGCTCATCATCTGGGATTTCCTATAGTAAAGAAGGAAAATAAGGATTCTGAAGGGAGAAAATGTTCAGCCTAAACCAAGCTCAGATGAAGCAATGCACTGTGAGTGTGATGTTTCTCAGATCCCAGTACAGCTCTGTGGCTCTCCATATGCAAAATATCAGAGGTCTGATGCATTTTGAGATGCACAAGGGCATCCAAAAAATCCACATAAGATGGTAGATACAACATCCTGGAGAATCCTTCCCTTTCTTGAGTGGGGCCACAAGGGATGGATTTGACAAAAAGCAGACTCCTGTCTTTCAAGCACCTGATCCATATCTTCTTGATCTGAAAATCCAGCATTGGATACTCTGAATTCTACACACCTTTATTTCTTTTAAGGGACCAGATTCTCCACACAGAGCTGATTCCAAGCCATAGCCACGGTGTGGTCCTGTTATTGTAACATTTTGTCCTGGTTCTAACCAGAACAGGATTAATTTCTGCAGCAGCCAGGAGAGGGCAGGGCCAGTGTTCAGGGGTTATTCTCTATGATCTCATTGACCAGGGGCAAGGGAAAGGGTTTCCATTCAGGGGAGAAGGGGTTCCTTCTGATATTGTCTATTACTGAGGAGTTATTCCCTTGTTAATAATTTCCTCTCTTAGAACTTCTGTAGTAGTGTTGGTGTTTGTGTTCATTTTATTTTATAGCTGTTTCCAGTAAATTGTTCTTATCTTAAGCCATTATCTTTGCCTTTTGTTCCTTGAATTCTCCTCTCCAAAGAGGAGAAGGAAGGTGGGAAAAAGGGGAGTGAAAGACACGGGCAGGGTGGTTTGGAGAGTCCAAGTGGAGGTACAGAACGGGACCCAGAAACCAAAACAAATATTCATTTATCGTCTCTATATACATACTGAACCAGCAGAGACAGAACCTCTTCACAAGTGTTGCAGGTGAAATCATTTCCAATTTTTTCACAAGCATACAGAGAGTAGAAGAAATAAAACACAGGAAAAAAAAAAGAAAAAAGAGAAAAACACCACCAAAATCAACACATTGTTTTTTCTTCTGTCAGCAAAACCAGGGAGGAGAAAACTGACATCAAATCATAAAGTAGAGAACAGGAATATCACGAAATAAAAAATCTCTCAAGGAAACGCTCTACTCACCATAATATCAAACATTAGGAAAAGAAATATTTTTAATTAGTCTATCCAAAACGAACTTGTTCATTGTAGGTGACAAAGGGACACAGGCACCCAGGTGCTGAAGCCTGACACTGATCAAACAGAGATCAGTCTCAAAAGCACAACACTCCCCACTGCAGAAAAACATCTCTGCTGTTTGTGTCACCCAACACAGCCCCCCTGAAGCAACATTCAAATAGTCAAGAGTGACACTGGCCCCGGGTAAGGGGATACCCAGCACATTTACATCCCTGCACCTGCCCTGCTCCCAGCAGCAGCGGCACCAATATCCCCCCCAGCAGCAGCAGCACCAGCAGCAGCAGCAGCAGCAGCAGCAGCAGCAGCAGCAGCAGCAGCAGCTCTATAAAGCTCCTCTTGCCATCCCTGACACTCCAGCAACAGCAGCCACTGAGCTGCCTCAGGCACTGCTGCCACAGCCCCCTTGGCCAGCACAGCTCTGCTCCCCAGCTCCACCATGGAAGCTTGTCACTCTCCACACCAATCCAATGACACTTCATCTGGGGCCACAGTGTTGGCCATCATCACCCTGGAGGCATTTGCTGGTGTGTGGATAAATGCTTTCATCGTTTGTGTGCTCTGCATTGGCTGGGTCAAAAAGAAAACCGTGAACTCTAATGAGAAGATCTTGCTGCTGCTGGGATGCTCCAGGATTTCCTTTCTGTGCTTCTCATGGGTATACAGCTTCATTTATATAATTTATCCAAATTACCTTCAGGTTCACACCAAAATTCGACTGCTTACATCAATTGAAGACTTTTTTAATTATTCCAACATGTGGGTCTCAGCCTGCCTTTGCGTGTTTTATTGCATAAAAATTGCCAGTTTCAGGAACAGCTTCTTCATCTACCTGAAAGTAAAAATTGACAGGTTGGTGCCATGGCTCTTGTTGGGGTCTGGGGTTTTAGCCTTGGCAATGAGCATCATAACGTATGATCTCAATGAAATTGTTCTGAGTAACAACTTCAATTTCACCTGCCTTGGAAATTTTCGGGAAACAAGTATCAGAATGGATAAACAATTTTCCCCTTCTTTTTTACTCATTGGATTTGCATATGCTGTTTCATTCATGGCAGTCATCCCTTCTGCTGTTTTCCTTCTCTTTTCTCTCTGGAAACACAAACAAAAGATGCAGACAAACTCCATGAAGGACCTCAGCATGGAAGCCCACATCAGAGCCATGAAATCTATTCTTTCCTTCTTAGTCATGTACAGCATCAACTTTCTATGTTTGGTTTTGACTTTATTTTTTACCATGGCAAATGGAAATATTGTGACAATTCTTATATACATCTATCTGTATGCTTTTCCGGGTGTTCATTCCCTTATTCTGATTTTCAGCAATCCCCAGCTGGAAAAGGCACTGCTAAAGATTCTCTCCTGTGTGAAGTGTGAGTTTTGCATAAAGTAGGAACTGTGAGAAAAACTGCAACCCATGGAAATTGTTGGTCTTTCACACCAGAAAATAATTTTATTTCTAATGCATCTCCAGTGAAGCTCTTCAGGCAGTGTAGATAACATTAATGTTCACTCTTCTACATCTAAGTTAAGAAAATACCTACTGAGTTAAATGATTGTGAGTTAAATATGTTATTGTTGTATTAAGATTTAGCTACATCTTGGAGATCCATTTTTTGTCACTAACAAAGTCTACAATAAAATGCATTATGTGTGATTCTGTGATTCTGTGACTGGGAAAGTTCTTATTGAAAGGACAAGAGTTACATGATGAATTTGTGACAATCTGAAATCAAACAGAACTGCACCCAGACCCTTTGATCTCAGAGGAACAACAAGGGGTTTATTTTCTGCCAAATTTCTATTCTCTTATGGTAATAGAAAAATATTCAACACTGATAAACAAACTGGCTGCAAAAAAAGGAATAATAATAAGCAAAGCTGCCACAAACATTTTGAATTTCACTGCTTGAACTGACTGAAAGAAACCAGAGGTTGGTTTCTATTTTGGTTTACCATTCTGTCTGCTGTAGCCCTGTGCTGTGGGATCTGTCATGGGCTGTATCAGTGTCTGGCAGTGGCCAATAGCTCTGGGTGAACATGCTGAGCCCTGGCCCTCACCAGAGGTGGTCACTGATGCACAAAGAGCGAGGCAGGAACAGCCCTGGGCACCTCAGGGCTCAGGTGCTGAAGCCTGACACAGATCATACAGAGATCAGTCTCAAAAGCACAACACTCTTCACTGCAGAAAAACATCTCTGCTCTTTATGTCACCCAACACAGCCCCCCTGAAGCAACATTCAAATAGCCAAGAGTGACACTGGTCCCGGGTAAGGGGATACCCAGCACATTTACATCCCTGCACCTGCCCTGCTCCCAGCAGCAGCGGCACCAATATCCCCCCCAGCACCAGCAGCAGCAGCAGCAGCAGCAGCAGCAGCAGCAGCTCTATAAAGCTCCTCTTGCCATCCCTGACACTCCAGCAGCAGCAGCCACTGAGCTGCCTCAGGCACTGCTGCCACAGCCCCCTTGGCCAGCACAGCTCTGCTCCCCAGCTCCACCATGGAAGCTTGTCACTCTCCACACCAATCCAATGTCACTTCATACGGGGCCACAGCTTTGGCCATCGTCACCCTGGAGGCATTTGCTGGCGTGTGGATAAATGCTTTCATCGTTTGTGTGCTTGGCATTGGCTGGGTCAAAAAGAAAACCCTGAACTCTAATGAGAAGATCTTGCTGCTTCTGGGATTCTCCAGGTTTTGGTATTTGTGCATCTCATGGGCATATTCATTTCTGGCAAGAATTTATCCCAATTACCTTTATGTTCATACCATACTTCAATTGGCTGTATTTTTTCAAACCTTTTTTAATTATTCCAACTTGTGGGTTTCTGCCTGCCTTTGTGTTTTTTATTGCATAAAAATTGCCAATTTCAGGAATACCTTCTTCATTTACCTGAAAGTAAAAATTGACAGGATGGTGCCGTTGCTCTTGTTGGGGTCTGGGATTTTAGCCTTTGCAATGGGCATCGTTGCGTATGACGTCGCTGATAAACCGCACTGCAACAACCACAATTCCACCAGACAAGGAAATTTTGGGAAAGCAAGGATCAGAATGGATAAACATTTTTTCCCTTCTTTTTTTCTTGCTGGCTTTGGATATGCTGCTTCATTCATGACAGTCATCTTTTCTGCTGTTTTCCTTCTCTTTTCTCTTTGGAGACACAAACACAAGATGCAGACAAACTCCATGAAGGACCTCAGCATGGATGCCCACGTCAGAGCCATGAAATCTATTTTCTCCTTCTTAGTCATGTACAGCATCAACTTTGTATGTTTGGTCTTAGAAATGGTTTATGTCACAGAGAAGAGAAGTCATATGACATTTCTTATTGTAGTATTTCAGTACACTTTTCCGGGTGTTCATTCCCTTATTCTGATTTTCAGCAATCCTAAGCTTGAAAAGACACTGCTAACGATTCTTTCCTTAGAAAGAATTGTGAAATGCAAGTTTTGCATGAGTTAGGAGCTGACATAAAATCTGGAGCCCATGCAGAATGGTAAGATTTCATTATGGAAAAAAAAGTCTTTTACTCTCTACTGCAACTCTCCAAGCACTGTAGATACAAACGTTCTTATCTGTGAAATTAGAATATATCATTCAAATACTATGAACTAAATTAATGTGATTTATATTTTCAATAATATGTTCCTTTAGGTAATTTTTGAGTTTAATTATTGTCAATAATAAATTTATTTTAAGCTGATACACAAGTTGCATGTAAAAGTGCAGTAACAATAGTGCAAACCTGCCACAGATGCTCTGGCAATTTCTGATTGAATTGACTGAAATTAACTGCAGATTGATCTCTATTTTGGTTTACCTTTCTGTCTGCTGTGGCCCTGTGCTGTGGGATCTGTCATGGGCTGTATCAGTGTCTGGCAGTGGCCAATAGCTCTGGGTGAACATGCTGAGCCCTGGCCCTCACCAGAGGTGGTCACTGATGCACAAAGAGCGAGGCAGAAACAGCCCTGGGGAGCTCAGGGGGTGCAGAGCCCCCTTCCCACGCCAGCCCTGTGTGTCCTCTCTGCCCCACTGCCTGCAAGGACAGCATTCCCTGCTCTGTGGGACTGCTCTGCTGGCCTGCTTTGACCTGGGGATGAGATTGGCTTTGCCCAGTGCACTCTGACTCACTAAAACACCCAGGTTTTGTTCTGGATCAGGGGAACAGCATGGGAAGGGAGTGGAAGAGACTATTCACTATGAATTGACTGCAAACCCTATTCTATTTCTTTCTGTGCTGCTGTGGGAGTGGAGTTGGAGGAGCTGAGGATAAAGGAGTGAAGTTGAGCCTGGGATGAAATGATGGTGGAGGCAGCAGATTCCAGTTTATGTTTGTTTCTCATCATCCTAGTGTTTGTTCAGTAGGTAAATAAGTTATAGTAATTTCACAATTATAAGCCACACCTGATTGTAAGCTGCACATCCAGGTGTCAGTGACTTTTCATTCTTTGTCCATATATAAGCCGCACCAGATTGTAAGCCGCACTTTCGTTCACAGCGAGGATCCGAGTGTAACTTTCACAAAGTTGCCAATCAGATCCCCGCGGGATCATGGGGTTTACTGGCTCGGCTCAGCGCTGCCCCGCTTCCCCTGCGGAGTAGCCCCGACCCGGCTCCCCCACGGCCATATATTGTCTGCTCTGGAGTACAAGCCGTGCTTCTGGGTTGGGACCAAAAATTTAGCCAAAGGGTGCGGCTTATAATCGTGAAATTACTGTAATTTTCTGCAGGTCAAGTCTCTTTTATCCTTGACAGCAACTGGTGGGTGATTTCACTGCTTTTATCTCAATCCATCAGCTTTTCCATCCTATTTTCCACCCTTTGTTTATGCGCGACAGTGAAGGAATAGCTGGGTGGAGGTCTGGCTGCTCCCTAAGGTCAAGCCACCACAGCAGGTGGTGAAACATGAAGTAGTTCCAGCATGAACACAGCACAACCTGAACTGGTCACTTCTGTCACCAGCTCACGCCCAGAGGCAGAGCTTCAGCATCTCTTCTGGACACAACTCCCCAGGGAAAGGCTTTGAAAGCAAAGGAACAACCACAGCTCCCTTCTTCCCCTGCTGATGCTCATGATCTTCATCCTTGAACCTGACAGTCACGACCGCTTTGACATGGAACCCCTGGGAGATCCATCTTATTCCATCCATCCAGTGCAACATCATCCCTTACATCCTCACATGCCACAAGACTCAGCAGGCACAAGCCAGCACCTTGCATGTGCTACCACACAAAACACCAGAGCCCCAGCAAAGCACACTGCACATCCCTTCTTGCATTGCTCTCAAGTCCCTGACAATGTGACACCCAGCTCAGCGTCACTGCCCTGTGCACCAGCCTCACTCAGCTGGCACTGCAGGGGACAGGGTGTCCATCAGTACAGCCCCACTGCCCAGCCCATGGGGACAGATGCAGGATGTGCCTGGTTTGGGGAAGGTGACACATGAGAGATGTCAGAAGTCAATGGGAATGGCTGCCCAGTGCTGCCACGTTATGGCAAACTGCTCTGGGTCACATTCCATATTTTATGACTGAGAAGTGAAAGTGTTAAAAATGTTTTTGCCATAGAAGATGTTGATGAGAAGAAGCATAGCTCAGGACTGGTTGCACAACATTCCTATTTGCAGAGACCTAAAATTGGCTGGGGGCAATGCTAAAAAACAGGCAGCACTCCAATATTCTTGACAGTCACAGTTGTCTGAAAGGAGCAAGGAGGGAGCCCTTTTTCTCTTTTACTGAGCCAGGAATGGAAGGTTCACACTGTTGGACCCATGTGCCCAGTGAAAGCTCTACATTATCTTCTCATGTCCATCCAGAAGAAGCAACTATATCCCACGTCCAAGAAAAGAGACTGGCATCACCAGAGGCTGCAAGTCCATGTAGAGCCTCCTTGACAGAAGCAAAGAAGGAAAGGCCCACAGACGTCAGAAGAGGAAGCAGAACCACAGTTCAAGATGCTTTTTGTGAATCAGGTAGGATCAAGACTATTTTTTTCCCTGACCTAGGTAATTACCGTGAATATGGGTAATTGCTGCCATCACAGTACACTTTAAACATTGCAGTGATTTAGAGTATTGGTATATTTAAACATATTCTTCAGTTGTTTTTATTTTTAATTTGAGATCAGATAAATAGAAACACGGAGAGAGGTGGAATAACTTCTAGCTCTTAAGGAAATTGTTTACAGTGTATCTCTAGGATGCAGTTTTGTAGCTATCTTCTTCTTCCATTCACACCAACATCACACTGCAAATCCACCTGAGGTCTGCCAGTGCCTTTGCAAGCACTCGGAGACACCAAACAGACAGGGCACACTACTGCTTCCCCTTTTCTTTCCTGTTTTTCTTTTGAATAGAGGCTGTGCACTTCTCCCAAAAACATGGTGGATTTTTCCGAAGATCTTCTTTCTTGAGTTCCCAGTCTTCATCTCTCTGGTCTAAAGGGATTTTTCTCAGTGCAGCTTTCCTGCGGTAGTTCCTACTCTCCACCTCTGCTCTGGGAGAGAAACCAAGAGTGAGCACAGGACACACACATCTCTGTTCACAGGGGCCTTTCTACAGGGTCAGAGGATTTGTCTTTCTCTGGCCAAAGCCCTGCTGCCACCAAGACTTGAGAAAACTCCGCAGTGTGTCCAGCGTGGTGCAGCCCCAACCTCCCCTCACAGGGACCCCCCTGGGCCCCAGCACTGCCTGGATCCAGACATGGACATTCCAGGTGTAAATCTTGCCCAAGAGAAGGCAAACTCCTCTTCCTGCAGGACTCTGATTTTGTAGGCACTTAGAATTTGGGAATCTCTGTCAGAAACACTATTCAATATCAGGAGAAATCTTTTTTTTTTTTTCTGTAATAGAGCATTTCTGTCACGTAAGAGCAATGCTGTTCCAGCCGAGAGCACAGAGAAAAGCCAGCAGTTCCATGTTGATGGATCTCATCACATAGGCTTTCTATATCATAGAATCACAGAATGGTTTGGGTTGGAAGGGACCCTAGACATCATCTCATTCCATACCTCCCTGCCATGGACAGAGACACCTTCCCCTACACCAGGCTGCTCAAAGCCCCACCCAGCTTGGCTTTGAACACTTCCAGGGATGGTGCAGCCACAGCTTGTCTGGGCAATCTATGCCAGGGCCTCACCATCCTCACAGTCAAGAATTTATTCCTAATATATCTAATCCTACCTACCTAAGCTGTTACCCCTTGTTCATGCCCTTGTCCAAAATCCCTCTCCAGCTCTCTTCTAGGCTCTCCACAGAGCCTATGTTTGAAAGTGGTGGTTGATGCCCCATGGCTGCTGGTGTTAAAGAGGCATTTGGAAAATGCCCTTCATAAGATGCTTTAACTTCTGGTCAGTCCTGAAGTGGTCAGGCCATAGGACAAGTAGTAGGTCACTTCAACTGAACTATTGTATTGTCTTCTACTAAGTATCTGCTACCAGGGGCAAGAAATGTCTTTCTATAGACTTTTGAATATAAACATAGATATTTATCTATTTATTTATTTATACATGAGTATTTATATTCCCTGGTCTTAGCAGGACTCTTTGGTATAGTTTCAAGAGCTGGCACTTTGCAGAGAGGTTGGCAGCAGACAAGGGCTGAGGGTCCCTGTGCCATTCTTGGCAGCTCTCATAGCATCCAGAGTAAAGCCCCTCTCATGCAAACCAAATCTGATGTAAAATATGCATTTGCTATTCAGAAGCAGCTGTTTTGAAAGCAGCTGTTTCCTAACTTTTGCATGTTCATGCAAACCTCAATGAGTGGTACTGATACTTGGCAGCAGAATATTCCTAATATTTGCGTGTCATTAATATTTCCATGTTGATACATGTAATATTTCCATGTGGATGCAGTCTTCAGCACAATGCAGTGGTCCAGCCCAGGTAGGCAGGTAGTTCACACAGCTGGTAACACCTGGGCAAACAGCACGTAAGGGTCATGGTGGTGCTACAGGGGGCTGAATTTGGATTCAGGAAGGATTTGGATGCTCATAGGCCTGTGTAGATATGCACATCAGCCCTGCATTTGGTACAGACCCTCAGATGGTTTTAAAAATTGCCTTTTCTTTCTTTTTGCATGACACACAAATATCCAAAGCTGACAGGGATGCTGTGTAACAAAATGTTCCTCATATTTATATCCCACACACACCACTGAGTGGAGGGCAGAGCTGCTCTGTGCTGTGCAGCATTTTGGGCAAGCACACTCTTAATTCTCTGTCTGGTAGAAAGCACACACAGTACTGCCCTGTTCCCTTTGGCACTGCCTGACCCTGGACATCACCTCTGGAACATCTGAAGGAGCAAATGGCAATCAAAATGACACTACAAATGACAACCTTTCCTCTTAGTTCACTCCAAGTTTGCTGATGTGAGGCCAGTGTGTGAGGGTGAAGGCATCCATTGTGGTCATAAATTATAGTGGTTGGACTTAAAAAGTATTCCTGAGTCTCAGTGATAAACTCTTGGCTGCCCACAGGTTGGGGGTACGGCCATGAAATGCTCACACAGGCTTTGTGTGTCTTACAAAATGTTCTAGGCTGGGCGTTTGAAGCTTCTTCCTAGTTATTAGATCTCCCAGCCGTGCTGAGCCATACAGCTGTGGGGTGTCAGGCCAGCATGTGGTTCTGAAAGACAAGTTTTCCACCTTAAATCAGTCATTCACCTCAGACAGCCCTTCATCAGCTGACCTGAGTCACCATAGTCTGTTGCTAAGGTGTCTCAGACCAGGATGTCACTAATTCTGTCAATCAACCCACCAATCATTCTCCCAGGTGCCTCTGCCTGCCATGGGCATTGCACTTTGGCATCATTCAGGAACTTCCCCTACCCCTGCTGTCAGCTCACTCCCATGACTCTGGAGCACATCCAAGGGCACAGCAAATGCTACAGACTAGGCAGGAGTTACTGGTGAGATTAGTGCAAAAAGGACAGCATTGAAGAGGCAAGTAATTGCTATAAATTATTCATCCAGGGGCAGAAGTCTGCAGACTTTCACCTTCTAGATAAGATAATATTTACCTGTTCTGCTACAGAAACTAAGTATGCCAAGAGCTGTATAGAGAGCAGTATAAAGAGAATCTCCACCAGAAGACAGTGCTCCATTCTCAAAGGTCTGGCAGACCTGAGCTTTTACTACTTTAGTCAAAAACTAGTTTGCAAAGCTTCATTATCAGTTGCTGGTTGCCTAAATGCCTTTAAACTGAAGGTCTGAGGGTAAGAAGGGCTGATACATCTGTGTGGAAGGAAAGTGGTAAATAGTGAGGGATTAAGTATGTCAGCTCCAAAACCAGAAACACTTTAGCTCTAAGATGGCCTGGATGGCCCATTCTGGCAGTGTTCAGCTCCATCACATTGGATGGGGCTTTGAGCAACCCAGTCTAGTGGAAGGGATCCCTGTCCATGGCAAGGGGTTGGAATGAGATCCCTTCCAGCCATTCTATGATTCTGTGTTGGGTGGGCGGGTAAAATGCAAAACTATGTGCAGCTTCCATAACAGCCAGAGCTTGGAAACCAAAGTTTGTGGCTCCCCTGTACAGGGGGATTTTGCAGAGTTTGGTTGTCTTTTCCCATGGAAGGACTTTCATGCTGTGTGAACATAAGAGGTGGGCATGGGGCATTTCAGCAGGAGCCAACAAACTGTAGAAGTACAGCAAAAGGACAGCAATACCTACAGAAGGATTTATATGGATTAACAAAAAGTGGCATTTGTAAGGTACTGGCCTCCTCAGATATTTGCCTGTCACCGTGCCCGATTTTGAACTTGGCAGCTTGTGTGCTGCACTGGCAAGCTGGAGACTTTGAGTTGGATAAATGCCTATTAAAAAAAAAAAATGGGATATGCATGGTACAAAAGCAGTCTTGAGAATGTGGAAGTGGTAAAAGGGATGCCAGTGAAGGATGATGGTGGGACTCTGGTGATCTGTCCCACTGCTTTAGAGAGAGGCAGAATGGGACACAGCTCAAAACTCTGCAGTAAAGCATCCTGATCTCGGGAAACACCTTTGCAAGGATAAAAATAGCCGTAAGCCAATAGCTGAAAAACAGAAATGGCAATAGGGAACCATTAAAAAGCATATTTCTTATGGCATGTACTGCCACAGAGCTAACACTAAGCAATTAAAGACAACAAGGATTTCCCCAAAATTTGGAAGTAATACATAACCATCCTATTAAGTGGTCTAATTTTCAATGATTATGTAAAAAATAGGGTTGCTTTTTTTCTTTACTATAAGAAAAGCCAAATGATATACATATAAATATATGTATACACACACAAGTGCTGAGGGCTGCTCCTAAACAACTCAACCTGTTTATTTGCTATTCACCCCTGTAAGGGGTTAACACTTGTCAGCTGTTGCTTTCATTTCTGTTTCTCAATAACGGCTCTGCAACACCCTTACAAAAACAATGATGTCATGAAGTGGTAACGATTTTGAAAACATACCAAGGGAAACCGCAGGAGGCAGGGGAATAAAGGAATGTCTTCTCACGGTTTCCCCGTGTTTGCTCATCCACTACAGCTTGTGCGTCAGGGCTTTAGCAGGCTTTGGGTGGGAAGATAAGTAACACACTGTGTTTGTTCTAGTCCTCTGCGGAACAGCGAGGTTAATTCTACGGGAGTCGCAGCGGGACCTACCACCACTACTCACTTTTCCAAGAACTTGGAGCACTCCTGGTGTCCGTAGATCTCCGCGAGCCTCCGTGGAGTGTCTCCGAAGAGGTCGGCGGCATCCATAGCAGCGTGCAGGGAGTGCAGGGTCCGGAGCACCCGCAGCTTGCCCGCCTCGGCAGCGAAGTGAGCGGCGGTCCAGCCCACACGGCTCCGCAGGCAGGGCCGGGCACCGTGATCCACCAGGAGCCTGACCAGGTCCGAGCGCCCTGGCAACGCGCAGCAACACCAGCAGAGAACAAGCTTTAAAATTTATACCTTCGGATGCAGCAGGCGGTCACACACAGCTGGTCATAATTCCATCAGTCACGGATTTCACCCACCTGACTATGGTTTATCATATAAATGATACTGAATAGGAAATGCTGGTTATTTTCTGCCAAACTAGACTGTTTCCAGAAGACACTTACAACAAAAACAACAACCAAACCAAAAAGCTTTCGAATTTCTGAACAGCACATTTCAATTAGTCATTGATCAATTGGCTATTTCATTGCTTCGTTTTGGTTTTTAGTTCAATTGCAAAATAAAATTTAGACATTGAGAATGGGAAAACGTGTGAACAGCTTTACTAAAACTAAGGTTTTTGGATAGCAGGTAGAGAAATTACTTATTTTTCATTCACCTTCAAATTTTTCCAAACAGTGGAATTGCTTAAAGAAGCAAAAAAAAAGTTATTTCTATACCAGTTCACACTGCCTTGACTGAGCTAGACTATTTCAAATCACATCTAGGCTCTGTCAGCTTCTCACCATCATTTTTGTTAAGTAGTTCAGTCCCCTTTGCTGATGTTCAAATGCCTAATAATCATCAGGACAAAAGAAAAACATGGTCTTAAGTGTAAAACAGGAAATCATACACTTGATTTCTGAGCAAAGACAGATGCAATGATATGAGATCCCAACAAACACTGTAGCATAGAGGAGTAGAGGTCCAGTTTCCCATTTTACACTGTGTACAATTGTACATTATATATTGTTGCATCATCTCTTTTTTTGGGGGCTGCAAAGGGATATTTAACTTTACCAGACACTTCTGAAGGTGAAGGACCAATGGGAGCTGCAAACAGCTCTGGTCCTGCATTGTTCATTCAAGCAGCTGGGATATAAAGGGAGAACAAAGTAAAACACAGTTTTTATTTTGTTCTATTTGGTTTGATAAATACCTGCTGTAAATAAAATGGATTTGACTTCCTGCTCTTTCCCACAGCTGTACATGAGAAATAAACTCCTGGAGTCGTCTCTTAGAAAAGTAAGGGTGAAAAGCAACCATTCCCTATGTGCACATCATGTAAATTGTAAATTGTTGTGTGATGGAAGAAAAAAGCAAAAAATCATTTCAACAGCAGTCCCAAGAACTATTTTGTAGGTAAAGTTCCCATTTAAATGGATATTTAACCTTTTTTTGCTCATTAGGGACAAAATTACCAGATACAAGCTGAGATTTTGCCAGCCTAGATAAAATTTCAGGTGATCAGCATCACCTTTTATGATGTCTATTCACAGAGGTAACAGAGCTGGAGGTGCCCTTACCTTTGGCAGCAGCCCAGTGCAGGGGGGTCCTGTCATGCCAGTCAGCATCCTTCTGGTTTGGGTCACAGTGCCCAGCCTTCAAAATCTTTTCCACCAGGTCATAGTCGCCCACAGCCACAGCTTCATGGAGCTCTGTCATGCTGAACTCTTCAGGAAGGAGCCTGGTAACAGGGGGATGGTTGTTTAGTGGGTGTTCACTGATGTATCAGCTCCTCTCAGCAGCTTAAATAGGTCAAGCAGCACCTGGATTTAAAATGAGACAGGTACTGTGAGAAACCAAGATTTGCCCAAAATAAGGAAAAAGGAATTACAAGAGCAAAAAAAAATAATTATAATTAATTTTCAAACCAGTGATCACATACTGATGGTGACTTTTGATCTGTAGACAGAGAAATCTGCAGCAAAGAACAGTCCTTTATATAAATGACTTGTAACTAAAGCCACACTGAACATTTGCCATGGGTTTGTTGTGCTCACTAGCCATGGGAACTGGCTCCTCCCTTGCCACTGCTGCAGGTCTCTTACTGGTAGCATTTTATTGCAATGACAGAAATATCTATGCAAGCATCCTCTGATGCTCTTTGGTGAAAATCATAAAAAGGGATAATAATAATAATTAAGCTTATAAGAAAACAGATGATAGGGCAAGGAGGAATGGTCTGAATTTAAGATTCACAGCCTGTTTCACACCCAGGTGGTTGGACTGTGTAGATAAGATCCAAAAGAAAGACCCATACTTGTCCTAGTGAGTTTGACTCCTGCACATCTGGGAAAATCTGAATATATTAACAAGAAAATTAAATTTTGGAGCTCCTAGTGGGCCAAAGAGGTATCATGGGATCTCTGTTACTCTAACCACCTGCCTACTGCTTCCTCCTCCTCCTGTCTCTCACTAATCTTGAAGAACCTGTTCCTTTAGATTAAAAAGAGATCTTCTCATCTGTTTCCCAACACCATTCAACAGCATCAAATCTATCCTGAAAATGTCAAACTTTAATGCATCCAGCCCATCACTGAAATGAGGGTTGGACAAAAGTACAGGGATAAAAAAATCTTGGAGCTTTTCATACAACTTTCTTATTCTCATCCACCTTCAGCTCATTCACCCAGAGGGAAGGGAAGCTGCTGATCCCACGCAGGAGCTCAGCAGCTCTCCAAGGGGACATTCACAGGGACAACTTCATCAGCAAATAATGCCAAGCCAAATTCTACCTCCCCTCCTCCCCTGCTGCCTCCCTTTGCTAGCCTTGAAGCCCACAGGGGCATTTCACAGCTGTTGATCTCTCACAAAATTAATATTTTATTACCGGTGCTTTTTTCCATGTGAATTCCCTGAATTCAGCATTACTGAGAAGGCAAACGTGAAGGGAGTGAGCGCAGATCTGCCCCACAAGTAGGGACCTGTGCTAAATCCACTTTCAGCCACCCTAGATGTTGTACACAACAGTGAGATCCGCCTCCCTAGACTGTGGTTATCCCCTTCTCACAAGGACAGAGGAACATTTGTATTTTTACAGCACAACCTTGAGCCAAAGCGCCTTCCCCGCTGCTCGCCACAGGGCATTGCGGCTCCTCCACGGGGTGTCGCAACCCATCCGGGGGAATTTTCTCGTGGGGTTCCGGCTGCCGGACCCAGCCCCAGCCCGGAGATCCAGAATTCCCACACAGGGAGCCCAGACATGACCCTGTCCCTGCCGTACCGGGGCACGGCCCAGCGCCTCGGCGGCCGCGGGCTCCGCCGCGACGCGCAGGCTTTGCTGGGCATGGCTCCGTGCCAGAAACATGTTTTCCAGGCCCAGGAAAGATTTCCTCCAGAAAGATTGTCTCAGCTGAAAAGTAAGGCAAAGTTTGGTCCCTCCCCTTCGGGGAGAGCCGGGCAGTCGCTGTGCCTGCGACGGAGGCGGCCTCCTGTGGGAGCAGGCGCTGCTCGGCCGGCTCCTGAGGGCCGCGGGTGGCCGGAGGGGACAGCCAGCTCCCGGGGACAGCGGGACGGGAGCGGGGCACACCCAGGACACCGCACCACAGGTACGTGAGGCCTGCAAAGGGCGAGAAAAGGCTCTGGGGGGAGCACGGGGAGGAGCAGTGGTGACGTGAGGGGGATTTTAAGGAGCTGAGTAATTTCTGCACAGCACCTCACGCAGCTTCACTGCTCCCGCTGGCTGTCCCCAGCCCTCGAGGGATCGCGCTCCTCGGCTTCCTTCCTTCCTTCCTAACCCCTTACCCGGCCCTAAACCCCTGTGCGTCCCTGGGGAAGGGTGGCATTCGCTCCGGATAGGTTGAGAGGGATAACGGGGGACGTGTCCCTTCTCCTGGCTGTGTGTGGACAGCATTCAGGGAAATAGAACCCACCTCCCGCACGGCTGTGGGGATGGGCAGCGAGTCCCAGGCTGCAGCAGGGAAAACTCTGACTAGATGGAAGGGGAAAATATAACTCACAGCAAGGGGGATTAAACTCTAGTTCAGGAGCCCAGCACTGAGACATGCAGACGTGAGGCAGCCCCATGTTGTGTGCCCTGCTTTGAGCAGGTGTTTGGACTAGGTGACTTCCATCAGTCCTTCCCCACCTAAATTCTCCTGGGAGGCTGAGAGCGACAAAGAGTAGGAGGTTTGAGTGCTCTGCCAGGCAGCATTCACCTCCTCCAAACCCAGCATCCCGGTATGTGCACAGGACCCTGCAGCCCAGACAAAGTGGTTTTTGGACGTGGCTTCCCCTGGTGTGTTTAAAACCCAAGCTCGGTACAAGGGACAAGTTGAGGACTGCCATATCAGCCTGCCTGCACTTTACCCTGTGACACAGCAGTCCCAGCCTCTCCAGCCGGTGGTGGCTCCTCTGGGTAGGGTTCAGGGGTGATGGTGCTGGGCTTGCACTCACCAACCCCACTGACGTGTTCACAGCAGCCCAGAAACTGTGGTGACTTACAGCTGGGGACACATGGGATCAAACTGTGGTGACTTACAGCTGGGGACACATGGGATCAAACTGTGGCTACACCCTGCTGGGGACACACAGGATCCCCTAAGAGCAGCTCCAGGAGGAATGGGACATGCTCAGATCTCTGTCTGTCATTGATGGGTGACCTCCCCTTTCTCTGCCTGCTGGGAGTAGAAGACTTTTTTTCTTCAAAATCAGCTGATGTGAGGGAGGAAGGAAGAGACTGTTGTGATTGCAGAGAAGTGAGAGGGGATGGTTCCCAGCAGGCAGGTTTCCCACTACAAAGTCCTGCTGCAGGCCCAAAGCAGCAAGCAGTGGGTCAGAAAAAGCTTCACTGCCTAAAATGGTGTATTTAAAAGCAGAGACAAGAGCTGGGGCTCTCAGGTAAATGTTGGCATAACTCTTAAGATAATGATCCTCCAGACACAGTGAACATTGAAATGTTTGGCTTCTGGGGTAGGGACTAAGTGATCCCATGCCCTGGTGATGAGAAATGGCTCTTTGGTTCAGTCTCCAGATTGTCAGATCTGTCAGGGGATGTATTTAAAACACTATTCTGAGCTCAAAAATGGGACAATGACACTTCCATCTGCTATGGGGTTTCTTACTGGGGAGTGCTGCAGAGATGAGCATTGAGAAGTGCCCTTCATCAAGGCTAGGAGACCCTGGCCATCACCCAAAAACCTGGGAATTGCCCAATTCCACCCCTCCTCAGCCCCTAGGCTCATGGTGATGTGCTGTCAGTGATTGACTGAGGTCAGCACTAAGCCAAACCAAAATGTAGGATGGAAGCAGCCTTTAAAACATGCAGCATGCTTGTTTACTGAGGGAAAAAATGGAGCTCAGATCAGTGAAAAACTACAATTTGCATTTCAGTGACAGCCTCAGCCTTTTACACACTTCAGCACAAAAGGCGTCAGTGTGAAGGACTCTGCTTCAGCTCCCCCACATTCCTCAGCCTCAGCTTCTCTGCTTTGGCAGCCTTCAAATAAAGGGAAAGCCAAGGTCAGGAGAGGAAAAAAAAAAAAGAAAAAAAAAGGAGAAAAAAAATAAAAGGAAAAAAAAAGAACCTCCCCCTCCTCAAACCTAAAAAACACAGGCCCTGAAAACCTCCTGTCCTGCTGCCCACTATTCCTGCCTGGAAACTGCTCAGTTTGCCAATGGCTTTTGCACTTCCCAGACCTCCCTGCAGCCCCTGTTCTCCCTTTCTGGAGAAGCTGATACCCCTGCACCCCCCAGCTCCTGGGACAGGCACATATGGAAGTGGCAGTGGCCAAGTTTTGTCAGGCATGGAGAGAGTTTGCCCCATCACCAGCACCACCATCCCCTCCTGCAGCAGCAGCTTCTCACAAGACTCACGGAGATGCTGGGGTACATGAGGAACATCAAACCCACTTCAGAAGGTACAGGGAAGAAGCACAATGACACCCAGGATCCCATCCTGTTACTCTCACATGCATAAATTCTCCTGCTGCCAGTCCCCAGAGCACTGGAGGAAAGAGTTTGAAGGACCTGGCCCAAGAAAGGGCTATGTTGGATTGTATCCAGGCCCATGGAAGCTGTGCCAATTTGGAATTTAACAAAAGCCTCCATGCTTATCCAAGTATTGGGAAAGGCTGTCAGAGGTACTTCCTGTGCCTTTTCAATCCCTGGCTCTGGAACTGCTGTGGGAACCACAGTGGTCAAGCATGTCAGCTCTGGAAAACAAACCCAAACCTAGGAACTAAAGGCAAAACCGCCATGGAACACGAGGAAGCCATAATTTCCCTGGTTGTAATCACCAGCAGGAATGTGGCTGTGCTGCTGGAACTTCCATTTTATCTGTTCATTGTACTTGAAGCAGACCCAGCTCTGGGCAGGGGTTTGCAAGGACTCCAGCTGCTAAAAATTGAGGAGCAGGATACTCATCTCAGGTCTCAGCTACTATACAACCAGCACAGTTAAGAAATTCCAGACTTAAAACACAAAACACACAGAGATATAAACACACAGCCCGATTTCTCAGAGAGCATAAGAATTTGATTTCCAGTACCACAGGAGCAGAGCAGGGGTGATGGATGCTATAATTCCACATATTTCTAGGGAAATCAATTCCCACTGCTTAACAACCTACAGGGTCATTTCTCTTCTGCTACAGATGCTGAAGGTGCACAGATGAATGATAAAAAGTTGGTTTAATACAAAAAGCAAACTGTACAGGTTGACAGGCTGGAGGTTTGATATTTCCTTTCCTGCAGTTCCTCCAAGGGCTGGACACACTGGCCAGAGCAGGAGTTTAGTGTCTCAGTAGTAAAATGCCCTCCACAGTCACTGTGCTGTTACTTGAATTGCCCCAAAAGAGTAAAGCACAGCAAAAGCACTGTTTTACCTGCACCTGAATAAGGCACCTTCGAAATTTCCCAAGAAATAATGGCATTGTTCTAGAGGAGAGGGAAGCTGGGAAGGTGTTTAAAAGTCAGGCTTCAGGTATGAATTTTTTTTTCAGTTTGCATTTCTTACCATAAGCAAGGTGCTCACTAAGAAAAAGGTGAAGATGTTGTTGAGGTTATGATTACTGAAATAAATTCAAGTACAAACAGCAGTTGTAGGCAAAAGGTTTATCTACTCGTTTAGTGTCTTTTTCTTAATAGCTATTATTGCTTTAATAATTGTGTTGCTTAATACAGCTGGCTTATAAGATTGGGAAGAAATGTAAACATTTTGTTTGCCTTTTAACACATAAAACCTCCAAAACATACCTCACCTAAACACTTTTTCTGTTCAAAAGAATCACACCAAGGCATCCAAATCCAGAGCTCTGACAGTAGCTGCACTCCAGCTCTTTGGATTTGGGATGGACAGTCCCAGCTCTGCTCCTAAACCTACTGCCAAATCCTTTCACAGCCTCAGGGAAGGGAAAGAGAGCATTCCTAGCATAAACATGTTAGAACTCAGCAGCCTTCTAGCTATTAAAATAAAACCAGACTTACCAAGTTACATAAAAACTTAAAAAGAAGTTCTGAAAGGTGCAAACAGGACTTACTGGAACATTTAAAAAATCAGAATAAACTCAGGGAAACTATATCATAAAGCAGTCCACACATTTCTTCACCAACTAAAAAAAATGCAACATTTTTATTTTGGTTTTTCTGCTTTTTGTATCAAAAGGAAACAAAGTTGCCAGCAGCCCCTAGCTAATGTGCTGAATGCAAAAGTTTCCCCAAAGCTGCAGTTCTGGTTAGATCAGCATTTGCTCCAGCACTCCCCAGTTAGATCCTGTTCTGTAAATGGTGCATAATGGTCATGTGAAACCCCAGACAGCAAAGACACTGAACTTAAAGCATCAAACTTCCCTTTACAACTTCACATGACAATAAAGTTTTTTGGTCTTGGTTTTTTTTAAATCCTGTTTTTGCCTAAAATTTCAACAGTTCCAGAAACACAGTATGTGGTCTTCTTGTTTACTGCTGACCCCCATAAACCCCCACATTCCCTCCTTGTTCCTTGATATCAAGGGAAAACCCTTCCAGAAGTAACTCTGATTCCTGTGCATTCAACAGCTGAAGGAGGAATCAGGACAACATCTTGGAAAAAGAGCAGCAAAGCTGCTAAACTCAGTCTTAAAACAGCCACTCGGCTTGGCTTAAAACCCCTTCCAGCAACTGCTATTCAAGCACTTAAGCCTGACCAAAATCCTCTCCAGTGATTGGGCAGAGACTTTTCCAAGCACTTTTGCTTTGTGGGGTGTAAGGAGGATGGAGATGCACTTGTAAAGATGATGGAGCTCAGTGTGATGATGATGCTGAGCTGCTGGGCTGACAGTGAGGCTGGGAATGCCAGGGATGATGATGATGATGGAGCTGGGCCACTGGACATATTCTCAAAGCAGTGGGTGTGTAAAGGATGTTTCTCTGCATGGATGAACGGAACCATTAGCTGCGAAAGGGAGCCAGGAGCAGGTCAGTATGAAGCTGGAAGCACACAGCTGCCCTCTGGCTCCCTTTGCAGGCGTGTGAATCTCCCGCGGTGGCACCGCCGTGGTTTTATCGGGGTGTGTGTCCTGTGAGCAGGGCAGCAGGGCAGCTCTAGGCGGCCAGGTCGAAGTCGTCGCGCTCCTGGTTGTAGTCGAGCACCTTCTGCCGCAGGCGAGAAGCGTCCACCCAGGTGATGAAGTCCTCGACGGCGCGGGGCACGAGGAGCGCGGGGTCTGTCACCACCTCGGGCCCCACGCGGACGTGCCCCTGCTCCACGAAGGTGACGGCGTGGCGCAGGTTCTGCGCCATGCGCAGCTTCACCAGCAGGCACGGCAGGCGCCGGCGGCAGAAGGCGGCGGCCGAGAGGCTCTCGCAGACGGCCAGCGACTGCCGGCTGTTCACCAGCCCCAGCCCGTGCAGCTTCTCCAGCAGCGCGGCGGCGCAGCGGGCGCGGAAGGCGGCGCTGGCCGGGCCCAGGTCGCGGAGCCGCCGGGCCAGGGCGCGCACGTCGCGGGCCAGCGCCTTGTAGAGCACGTAATCCTCCCGCCGGCCCACCCGGTACCGCCGCAGCGCCCGCACCTCCGCCAAGTTCCCGCCCGACGCCTCCCAGTTCACCAGGTCCAGCCGCCGCAGCAGCTTCTGCTCGTGGTATTTCAGTTTCCGCACCATCTTGGCGGCACCGGGATCCGCCGCTCCGCCGCCCGAGAGGGACCTTTCCGGGGCGGAGCGGCCGCCGGGCCTGCGGCTTTTCCGGGGAGGAGCCGCCGTGACCTCGCACCGCCCCGGGAGCGCCTCCCCGGCAGGCCCGCCCCGGGGGAGCCCGGCAGGGCGGTGGGAAACCGGGGGAGGATGGCTGTGCGTCTCCTTCCCCGAGGAGCAGGCGGCAGATAGAGCCCAGCCCGGGATGCGGCTGCTTCCCCCCGCGCTCTGCGCATCGCCGGGGCCAGCCCGGCGCCGAGGGCTCAGCCCAGGGACGGCCACACCGCCCCGACACCCGCTCCGGCACCGGCAGCCCGACCTTGTCTCGCCGGGGGCCGAGCTCGGGATTCGTCATTCCTCCTGGAAAAATGGCAGCGGCGTTGTGTTTCTCCGTGATACCCCACTCCCCCTGATGCACAGCCCGGTTTTCCTTGAGGAGCAACAGAATCCTCCCTCTGTGCGGTTCGTAGCACCGCAGATCTCGCCAGCCAAAGATTTCATCCCACTTTTCTGTAAGTGCCCCGTGCTGTCTGCTCCTTGGGATTCAGGATACAACAAGGAAAATCCCCAGTAGAACAGGTCAGGTTGATAATTCGGGATTTCTTTGTTTCTCACGAGCAGATTATTGTATTGGTTCAATCTTGATTTTCCTAATTCTGTGTTGTCAGCGTGCTGGGTTTGTTTCAGTGTGGGTGATCTGGCGGTCTCTTGATTTGCTTTGTGTTTTTCCCCAGGTTTGCCGGTGAAGGCACCGATGGAAATGTGGAGCACCAGCAGCACTGAGAGGTTTTACAAGATCCCTGAAGGAAAGGGACCACACTCAGTTGGATGTACAGACCTGATGACAGAAGATGCAGTTGAGGTAAAGCTCTTGACTCTTTGATTTAAGCCACAATGTTAGTGAAACAACTGGCTGTAGTTTTACAGATAAATCAAGCAGAAGGTCTTTAATGTGTGCTCCATGCTGACACTCACAGCTGAGCTTTCTATGCTCTCCATCCTGGGGTAGGATGTGTACTGAGCATTTACAGATGGATGTAACCTGCAAACCTTTTCCATGGCCAGTTCCTCCTTCTTCCGAATGTGTTTGCCTTTCTGACTCTCCTACGCAAGATACTGCAGAGAAACTGTGTCCTCCGGGGACCCAGGGGGTTCTTCCCACCCACCCCACTGCTGTGCTCCTGAGGAGACTCCACACACAGTCTCTGTTACTGTGGCTGCTCTCATCACAAAGATCCCAACAGGATTTGGCAGGGTTGGGAGATGAGCCTATGCAGCGTTCATCAAAGATAAAATGTCTTCTTGAGATTTTATCTCACTGAAGATAAACAGGATGTCAATTTTTACAAGAGGTTACCACAGTAAAAGTCACAATAAGAAGACAGGGACAGTAACCAGACAAGTAATGAGCTTGCTTGTGAGTTTCCATTTTAAATCCTCTTGCCTTTGAGAGAATACACCTGCATTTACACTGTGGTTTTATTCCTCAGAGTAGCCAGGTGTGGTGGAATTTGTGATCAATTTGTAATGGTTCATATATTTTCTTTTACTGAGCTTACTCTATGTCAGCACAGAGGAGTGATGAGTTTCTCTTTGCAGTCAGCCCATGTGTGTTTTTTACATAAGCATTATGAACAATTGCAGTTCTCTCAGGCATAAATAATGAACCTCTTCCCCTTTCTGGTAATCAGTTAGTCATTGAGGTTGTTCACTGGGACTATTCTGAGATCAAGTCAGTATCACTACCAGTGTGGAGGAAAGTTCTTCCATAAATGGTCTCTGTGTCAAAGGTTGATTTAAGTTTGATAAGTGAATAGAAACAAGCTTCATTAAACAAGCTTTTGCTAAACGGATAAATTAGTGTTCAAGAAATCAGGCTTTATTTCAAAGCTTATGTTTATTTTGGCCCTGATTGTACTGTCTAAACCAAAAGTACAGCTGGAGCAAGGCAGTGAATTAATGGGGTGTTGC
Organism: Catharus ustulatus; assembly: GCF_009819885.2. Lineage (NCBI taxonomy): Eukaryota > Metazoa > Chordata > Aves > Passeriformes > Turdidae > Catharus > Catharus ustulatus. Next base: position 113,862,527 of record NC_046223.1, read on the forward strand.
AAATTCCCTTGTGAACCAGGAAATAAGAATTCCAATTGCACAGAGTTCATATGCTTTGCAGTGTGCGTTGGTACATTGCTGCTGTCTGTGACGGGAAAAGACTGACAGGGGGGTATGGAAGGTCCCTGTGAGTGTGGAAGGCTTGGGTGCTTTCCTGGGATACCTGGAATGGAGACAGAAAGAGATTTGAACTGGTGGTAAGAAACAAAGGCAGATGAAACACAGGCTAGCAAAGTTGTGTTTAGAAAGATAGACCACAAGAGACTTGTGAACATTTTGATGAGGAGGAAGAATGATTGTTCTCCATTGCTGTGTAGCTGCCCAAGAGTTTTGCTGAGAACCTCTGCTCAGTGTAGGCAGGAACGCTACAGACATGTTAGAGAGCATTATCTTCTCCAGGCTGAACAGCCCCAGCTCTCTCAGCCTGTCATGCTCAGAGAGGTGTTCCAGCTCTCAGGTCATCTTCAGCCATCCCTTTAAAAGTCAGCCCTATAAAACTTAACAAAATATATCATCAAACCATTCCCAGTGAAGAAGATGGAAGAAAAGATCCAGCAAGATGCTGGATTGAGCATATAGGTAGTGTGTGTTTGTCATAATTAACTTTGTGATGACGTGTATCTGATGCTGCTTCAAATTCATTGAATGCACAGGAAGATTGAGACATAGGATTGGTATCAAAGCCTGCATATGATAATAATTTTCTCATGAGATTCTCAAAATTCTCTTGAGCTTTCTTGCATTTTTGCAACTGAAACCTTTTCTATAAATGTTTTAGTCTTCCATTTTCTCTGCCATATATGAATAAATACCAATATTCCTTTTTCATTTGTTTTCTAATCCCAGGGAAGCTTTTTGCGCCTCTATTATCCAGCGTATGATTCCACAGATATCGAAGAGGCGCGATGGATTCCAGACAAAGAATATTATCAGGGACTCTCTGACTTCCTTAATATGTACCGAGCTGTAGGAGAAAGGCTTTTCCATTACTATGTTGGTAAGACTGATTTTATTCCTTGCCTGTCACTCTGTGCTCCATGAGCAGAGTGCTATTGCTGCAGGGCTGAAAAAGAGTTTTTAGGGAAGAAGTGTGTTTCTGTGGGATGGGTTTGTATAGTGAGACTGCTGAATGTGACCCCAGCTCTCAGGGAGTCCCTGACTGCTGTGGATAGGAGTGTCTGGCAGTTTGTTCTAGGTAAGCTTCACATGTGTGTTGCGATTTAAATCCCACAAGGAAATGTGCAAGGATGCAAAATTCCTAAGGTCTGAATGTCAGCAAGACCTGGATACCTGACTGTGAAGGTTTGAGAGATAGGTAGACCTTGTGCCAGGCTGTGGATGGGAGGAGGAGAAAAGTATCTTCTGCCAAGTAGAAAGTATTTTCAGAATCAGATCCATATTTGCCTTCTGTTTTAAAGATGATCTTGGTACCTTATATTTAGGCGATGTCAGTGGTGATGCTCTGATATCAGTGGTTTCTACATTCTTGGGATCTCTCCTACAGGAACAAATTCCAGTAATAATGACATACACTTCCATTTTTATTTAGGTTCAGTGACCTGTCCTGCAAAGTCAAATGCTGCTTTTAAACCAGGAGAAAAATACCCACTTCTTGTTTTTTCCCATGGACTCGGAGCTTTTCGGTAATTTTGCAGTTTGTTGACAAACTGGTTTTGTTGTCTATGGAGACAGCAGTCTCCAAGAGGGGTTCTGAACAGATTTTCAGTAGGGGGGTGAGATCCTTGTGGAGCTGAAACAGATTTGAAGAACAGGCTATCGTGTGTTACTATGCCTCCACTGAAACAACAGCAGGGTTGGTGTATGATTGGTCACAGCCTGGGTTGGAAGGGGCCTTTGAAGATCATCCCTGCTGTGGGCAGGAACACCTTCCACTAGACCAGGTTGCTCAGAGCTCCATTTGTGTTTTCCCTTTGTATGATGGAGATGAAGATACTTACCAGCCCGTAAGGACATTGTGAATATTAGTTGGTTGATTCTTGGACACCTCTTTGAAGATGCAAAGTGCTGTGTGTGCTACTTACTAGAAATCAGTGGCATTTTCCTTTCTGAATAGACACTACCAAAGTTTTGTGAACGGGCTTTGGTGCCTGGCATACAAAATCTTGCTCTGCTAGGTAGCAAATTCAAAGAGAAGAAATACTGAATGGGGACTAGTGCATACCTAGTGTGGTCAGTATTTAAAGGGCAATGGAATTGAAAGAATGGCATCTCATCAGAGTGTGGTTTTTATTGCAGGACAATCTATTCTGCTATTTGCATAGAGATGGCTTCTCAGGGCTTTATAGTGGCTGCTGTGGAGCACAGGTGAGTGTGCTGCACATTTTGGAGTTCTGATGGAAAGCAATTTTCTCACATTGAACAGAATGTTATTTATTCTAAAGAAGAACTTCTGTACTTTTTAAAAAAAGAAAAACTAACATCTGTGTTTAAGCTCTGCCCACACTGCAGTTCAACTCCTCTCCAAACAGAGAGAGTTTTGTTTAGATAAGCCCTAGAATGAAATGTCTTGGGGTAGACATCATTTGTCATTCTTTGGATGTGCTATTTGTCTCTCTCTTATTGTTAGAATATAAAACAGGTAAAGAATTTAGAGGAGGTGGGAGTTTTGGTGGGATTATTGCACTATTTAGAAAGTCTGTGTACACTGGGTTGCAATTGCAACAGCACTGGTTGATAGCTGGATCTCTTCAGATGAGTGAAATCTAAAACTTGTGCTGACTTCATCTTAAGCCAAATGGAATGCATACCCAGAAATAACCTCTTCTTGGTATTACAGAGATGAATCTGCTTCAGCCACATATTATTGTAAAAGAAGGTCCGTTTCTGAGTCACAGGAAGAGTCCACGCCTAACATGGAGAAGGAGTGGATCTACTACAGGAAACTGAAAACTGGAGAGGAGGAGCGCTGCTTGCGCCATAAGCAGGTGCCTGGGCTGGCTCTGTGCTCTGGGAAGTGTGGCAGGAGTGCTGTGCTCAGGCCTAGCAGAGTCTCCCTTTGGCCAGGAGAGCAGTCTTCTGCCATGGCTTGGGGAGATACAAAAATGGATTGAGTTCCTGTGGAAGGTGGAACAGCCAACAACAGCTTTCTTCAGAGCATAAACTGCTCCCTCAACAAAGCATTTTCTAGAATTGCACTTGAGCTACCTGTTTCTCTTCTGGTTCCACTCAACTTTTTGCTTTGTCTCTGTCTTTACAGCCCAGCCTAAAAGTGACACAGAGCTCAAATGTTTGTGTGGCCTTAGGCTTGCATTAACTTTCATTTACTGTTCCACAGCATGGTGAATCATGGCTGCTCTGAGTGGGTTGTTTGCTTTATAGTCTTTACCACACTTGAAGGCTTTTTTTAGCAATGTAAACAGTGCAGATTTCCCATTTATTATAAGCAGTATTCAAGCTGGACGTAACATGGCCGTACTGACAAGCTCTTCCAAGCATACACTTGACCTTTAAAATACAGGAGTGGTTTTTCCAGCTAATGAAAACGCAGCCAGGGAGGTGCTTCTCTTTATCTCCCTGGGCCATACAGACAATAGTACAAGAGTCATTTCCTGTAAGAGTACAATGTCCTCCTTGTGAGTGTCAATGTATAATGTCTGAGCTTGGAAATAACCCCCAGAAGCTGTTGTCTGCAAATTTCACAAGTAGTGAAGTCAGGAGATTGGGATTTATTTGTAATTCAGTGATGCAGACATCTTTTTGGCTGCCTACACACTGTGGTTCCCAAGATCACTACTGTTCCTTGGTTCTTCTTGAAGCTTTTCTTTTACTGACATGCCAGTTAAAAACTTATATGGAACAATGAAAACCGTTTTTTGCAACAGCTTCACTGCAGTTTTCAAGGATGAGTATATGTAAAAATGGGATGGGCTTCATTGTTTCTTAGTTTGGTTTATCTAATGTAAAGGCAGTTTCAAGGCTTTTGTGTAATGGGGCAAGTGATAGAATGACATTTGCTCATCCAGGTGAGCCTGAGAAGCATCAGTGAGTCAGCCTTCCTTGGAGGTGTGTGACTTTTTGCACATCCCAACAACCCCTTTTCTTGAGCAGTAAGAGGGCAAAGGAGTTTGGTGCATGCAGGGATAAATTCCTCTGTGTGCAGAGGTTCTACACAAAGTGCTTCAGCTCTTTACACCACCAAAACCCAATTTTGTTGTTCATCAGATGGCTCCATTCTGCATTTCAGAATAGTGGGTATGGTATCAAACACTTAGTGGGGGAAAACTATCAGAGTAAGTCCTGTGTCCAAGGGGCTGTCAAGCCTGGCAGTTGTCCAATGATTCCTTCCACTGCTTTGTCCCAACCTCTCTTTCTCTCCAGGTGCAGCAAAGAGCACAGGAGTGTATCAAAGCTCTCAATCTCATTCTTAAAATCAATTCAGGAGAGGAAGTAACAAATGTACTACATTCAGACTTTGACTGGAGCAGTCTAGAGGTGAGTGGAAGGTGCCACCTGCATTTTGTTAAACACCTAATAATGCTTCTGGTTTCCCCTTTCCATTTCTAAACTGGTTTGTGTAAAGTATTCTGACAATCACTCTTTAGATCTATGAAAATATTCTCAGGTCATCCAAAGCTGAATAGAGAGTAATGAAGCTGAAATGATGCTCCTCCTACTTCAGTAGGATCTAATGCCTAAAAAATGTATTCCCTTTAAAAAAGTAAATTTGGGAAAGTAAGTCTCTTACAGCACCTGGATTTTTTTGACAGGATTCTGTTGATACTAGCAGAATAGCTGTGATGGGACACTCTTTTGGTGGTGCTACAGTTATTGAAAGTCTCAGCAAAGAAATGAGATTCAGGTAAGTATGCAAAATAAGGCCAGTGACATTTGGCACTTGAGAGGCCTGGAGCAGGGCACTTTACCTAGGATCCCCCAACTACTAATTAGCTCCTGAAGAAGAGTGTTGTTTGGCATGGCTTGCTTTTTCCAGCCATGCCTTCTTCCAAGTGTGGGGATGTGGTGGAACATAACTGCTGCAATCTTATTATATCATGTGTGACCCTGCAGTCCAGCTGCACCTGGCAGTGGAGACCAACCTATGGCAAGAATGGACTAATTCTCTTCCCCCAGAGTAGAGATAATTCTGAAAAAAAATGATTAATTTGCCTGTTCAGTATCAGAGAGACTTTCTCTTTTCCATGTCTCTTTCAACTCAGAGCATGCTCAGAACTTCCAAGCTTTCTGCTTCTGTACCAATATACAGATGTTTTTGGCAGGTGTGGCATTGCCCTGGATGTATGGATGCTTCCTGTAGGTGATGACATTTACCAAAACAGCGTCCAGCAACCGCTGCTTTTTATCAACTCTGAAAAATTCCAGTGGGCTGAGAACATCTTAAAGATTAAAAAGCTCATCTCCAATGACGCAAACAAGAAAATGATCACTATCAAGTAAGTGCTCAGGAGCCTCTGTGGTTGAAGCTCTTGTTGGAGCTGTGCAGTGACAGGTAACTGCAGACAGACAGGCCCTAAGCACAAGGCTGAGGAGGAGCTGTGGGAGCTGGGGATGTTTAACCTGGAGAAAAGGAGGCTCAGAGGCTCACTCTATAACTCCCTGACAGGAGGGTGGAACCAGGTAGGGGGTCAGTCATACCAGGGGCAGTTCAGATTGGATATTAGGAAATATCATTTAAAACAGTTGTTAGGCATTGGCCTAGACTGCTGAGGGAAGCTGGGGAGTCACCATCCCTGGAAGTGTTTAGATGTGGCACTGAGATTTAGAGGTGGAATGGCAGTGATGGCTTAATGGTTAGACTTAGAAATCTTAAAAGTGTTTTCCAGCTTAAATGCTACTATGACACTCTCCTCAGGGCCCAGGTTTTCACTGCATGTTTTAAATTAGCCATACATTCCCTACAGCAGAGACAGACACCTCTCAAAGCAGCCAAGAGCCCCACGTTTAAGACACTCCGAGGTGTGCATTCCTGCCCTGGGGCACAAGCTTTGTGCTGAGCTTTGTGCATCACCTGCATTTGAACACTTGAAACAGTCTTCTGAGGGCAGTTCTGCACCACTGAGCAGGCAGACAACTTTATTTTGATGCTTTGCCAAGCCAACTCTTTATTGCTGTTGCAGTTACAGGGACTTGCAGCAAGCATGTACAAACCTTCCTCCCTTCTTCTGTGGTTAGGGCAGAATTTCCTGCTCATCTTGCATGCTTGAGAGATAAACCTGTCTTATCTTCTCCTAAAGACAGCACAAGAAGTTTGTGCATCTTTTAATCAGGCAATTTAATGTATTCTTGCAAGCCTGTTGATCATTTTTCTCTTTGCAGGGGGTCAGTACATCAGAGTTTTCCTGACTTCACCTTTGTGAGCGGAGGAATCATTGCAAGATTTTTCAAATTAAAAGGAGAAATAGATCCAAATGAAGCTATTGATATCAGCAATCATGCTTCATTAGCCTTCCTACAGAAACATCTGAGTAAGTATTTACAGCAAAGTATGAAGTTGACTAATATTTAATTCCCGTAAAGCTTTTTATGTAACCATTCCGTTTAAAACAAGATCAAAACAAGTGTGTCAGTGGAAAAAATAAGTCAGACTTCTTCTAGAGGCTTTTCAGTTACTTTTGTAATCTTAGCAATTCAGAGGAAAATCACTGACATTTTGTTCTGGTACAAAAAATCTGAAGTATTATTTTTTTTCCTCCCTAAAACATTTTTCCTTCCCTACTTTGCCAAGTTTGCTCAGACATGTGGTGGCATTCAACTCCTACAAAGCTTCTGGGGTGTGGAACAAAAAAAAGAATAAAGTTGATTTCATTATTCATTGTAGTTTTACAAAAAGCTGGCTACTTAACTCATGGCCACTTGGGTTTTCTTCCCCCATCTTACAGGTCTTAAGAAAGATTTTGATCGGTGGGATTCTCTTGTGGATGGCATAGGACCCAATGTTATTCCTGGAACCAATATTGACACATCTCCAGCTGAACCTGAATAAGGAATTCAAAGAAATACTGAAAATGCCATGGACATCAAGACACTAATATTGGTCAGACATCCCTCAGACAAGGCATTAAGTTACATGATTCTAAAAACAGAGTTTTCTGTTCCAATGAGTTAGTGGTATGCTCTGAAATACTGCAACAGGGTAACTTCTGCTTTGTAGGCAGCTTGGGGGAAATCACTTGGTAATAATTTAAATGCACTTTCTGGTTTTGACTTGAGTCAAGTTTGCGGGGAGACAGATTGAGCTCCAAGGAGTTCAGCTACAGGGTGGTTTACCAAGCTTTATGTCAGTTTGCATCCAGGAAGCCTTTACTGCAGGGTAAGGGAAAACAAACAAACAAAAAACCCAAACCACCACTTTCCTGCTTGGATACTAAGTATTTCAGCTGTGCTCTGACAACATTTGCGAGTTAGGGAGGCCAGTGGAGGGTGGTCTTCAAAACTGTGTCTTATGAAAACAAGTCACAGTAAAAGCTACAGGAAAGAGTTCAGCTGACAGCAGAGAAAATCCAGACCCAGGACTCCTCACAGGAGCTTAATCCTCTTAAATGTAAGAAGTGTTTAATGCCATACCTAAAGGATGATGTTTATATCTCAAAAGCTTTTCTATGGGTCACTTGTAGCAACTGTAATTGGCCTTGGGCAAAGCTCCAGCAGCTCTTCCCTCGTCTGTGTTTCACAACCACCCAGTCAGACTGCAGGGGAAATACAGATGTGGCACTCTACAGCGCCCTTTATATGGTCCTTGCTAGCACTGCTTCAGCTCCTGAGGCCTCTCCAGGCAGCAAACACTTCCCAGACACTCAGCTTTCTCCAGGTACTCACAGTGGGCTCTAGGTGACACAGCTGAGTTGGCTCCCACTGACAGATACAGACAGCAGTGGTAGTACCTGGACCAAGATTGTCAGCAGCCACCTGGCTGGCCTTCTTCAAGGCTCTCCTTTTTGGATCAGAACTGCCTGAAGCTGTCCCATGCGAGGGTGTCTTCTAAATTCTGTTCACTTCAAAATCAGGTTACAAATAAAACCACTAAGGCAAACAAATTAAGAATTTAACACTGTAATTAAGTGTTTTACATAACCTGTGATCTTGAAATGAGATTGCAATAACACCTGAGATCTTTTAGAATTAATTAAATTCTCCCCAGCCTAGTGCCATGTATTGTCTCTATTAGGCAAATAAATGTGTTTGTCATACTGAGTCAGCACTAACACTTGAGATCCTACTGTGAGATTCACTATCAGCCAGCTTGGGTTCCTGAACCCTTGTTCCAGCATGAAAAATTCAGTTTCTGAAGAGGAGGGAGCAGCTATGCTACACAGAAGCATGGAACACCACTATAAAGTAGCACCCCCTTTTCAACACCTGAGGAGGAGAGTAAAAGTTGAGATCCCCTTAAAACAGCTGCAGGTCATGTCCTTAACACATTGCACACATGTGGCAGCAAAACCATTCCATTGGGTCTTCCTATTTACAGGAAAAGCTTCATCTTTCATTAGTACAATTGCAGTAAGTTCAATTAATTAAGTGCAATTAATGTTTCAAAATATTCACCATAGCTCACAATACTCTAGAGAGCTGGTTAGGGTCAAAACACAACCAGTGGCTGCAGAACAGCCCACACACAGCATCTGGGCTTCTGCACAGGAACAGACACAAGTCATTAAAACACATTAACAAATCAGTGTATGCCACCCAAAGCTTTATTCCAGCTTCTTCCATTGCTTTAGAACAGCACCAAATACAAGACATCAACACAAAACAACTGTGTTTGTTCCCCTATGGAGAAAAAAAAACCTCCCCACCCCTACCCCCCCAAAAATACCCTCAACTTTTTTTTTTTTGAGGAAAAAAAACAAACCACTTAACAATGCAATTTTTCCAAAAGCAAACATCAGGAAGCAGTGCTGTACAACACAGTAGCATATACAGAAACTCAGAAGAAACTTTTGTTGAAGAACCACATACCAAGAACTCCATATAAGTCAGTGCATCCCAGTCAGTAAAAAATGCCAGCCAAGAGGCAAATTCTTATTTAGGAAAGTACAGCTATAAGAAACAAGCTAACAATAACAGTCTAGCAACAACAGCTGTAAGAAAACAAGCTGAAAACAACAGTCTGCCAACACCATTCCTTTACAGGGAGGTTCAGCAGTGACAAGTATTTGGTCAGGTAGAAAAAATAAGCCACTCAATGCTCTGCTGGTATTTTTCTTCCCACAAACACATTTTCATGGGAGCATTTCATACACAGGCACTTGTTCAGTTTCACGTGGTCAACGTGTCACTTGGTTTCAGCACTGCTGGAGGACATGAGGATCTTCAACTAAATTGCTACTGCAGCCAGTTTGCTTTTCTATAGGGAATAAACACAGACCCATCAAGATGCTTCTATAAATGTGTAAAAGGGCATTAAAAGGAAAAGTCAGCTCTACAGGGCTTCAGACTAAATACTACTGACATACTGAACTGTGTTAAAAGACTACACTTATTATACAAAAATAAAACAGCTGAAAGAGCAGAAGTGCCCAAGAAGATGAAACAGCAGTGCTACCAGATTTCAGTTATGAGTTACTTAATCACTCTGTGGGCTTGGCATGAACCACTGAGTTTATGTGCAGGAGTTTTTACACCCTGAGTACCTCCTACTCCAACTGCCTTTCCAGGCAGTGCAGGGTGTGCAGCAGGTTCCAGCTCCGACACGTGGGTGCATGACCCTGACTCACCTTTCCTGTACTGGTGCTGAGAGTGCACACACTAACTCCATGCAAAGTGTTCAAGAACAGAAAAAAATCCACCAAGTCAAGAGTAATTCTGCATTTGAGTGATACAATTGAGGGAGAGTTTGTAGATTGACCACTTTAACCTATTATCAAATTCTTTACTACCCTTTTTCTTGCTCAACAGGCAACCTGATCTTTCTAGCAGGCCTCCTTATTTACCCATAAACCAACAGTTATACTGAAATACAACTACCAATTAATCCCTGAAAGCACAAATGCTATCCCCACTTCAACTCTGAGTGCTCTTCATCAGGCAACCACAGAAACAAATTGCTCAGACAGGTTTTGGAGTCTCTATTCTTGGACAGATTCCAGAACTGGCAGTGAGGTCCTTAGCAACCTGATCTAGTTGGCCCTGCTTTCACCACCAGGAAAAGCCCCTTTCAACCAGAACTGCTCTACAATTCCATTAATTAGAAAAACAGCACATAAACAAAAAGAACCTCTACTATTTATTTCGTACACTGAAGAGGTGTTAACCAGTAACACTTCAAAATTTTTAGGTAGCAATAAAGACATGCATGTACTATTCAGAGACTATCCTTACAACTAAAATTGTATTATTATGGATTTAGATTTATAGACTATGGGACTGGGGCACTCAAATACTAAACTAGATGCTTCACAGAGCCTGCCTAGCAGTTGCTCATCTTGCCTCAGAAACATGACCAAGAACAGCATCTTGATGCACTGGCAAAATCTGTAACTTGGGTGAACCAGCTCATCCAAGAGGCTCAATTCATTAGATCAATAAATAAATACTAAATTGGTTTCTAATCCAGACACAGCTTTAATTGCATGTAGTCACTCTTAAACTGACAATACATAAGCTAATGCTATCAAGAAAACTCCAACCACAGTATCAATGACAGAAGACCATATTAGCATTTCAACTGTATTTTCTAAAGTTAAGTATTTCCTAGAAAATTAGAAACCATTCAAACACAGAGTACACAACCCATGTGGGGGGCTTAAAGCAGACTTACCTTGAAGCAAGGACTCCTCTGGTAAGGACTGCAAGTTTTCTGTTGCAGGGGTTAATGCCTACACAAAAAGGGATCCTGTTAGGAAGTTGGCACTGTTGCCAAGACTTCCACTGAGGTGCTTCCTTTAATATTAGGCTAACTTCTTACATCAGCACTACTGGACTCCTATTTACCCACTGTTCCCCCCCTTAAAATTCATTGCATTAATCTTCTGCCCACTTTTTACTTTGATACAAAGGCTGCATGTGAAAAGGTTCATGACCTGAGCTTTGGGTTCCATTCATGACTTTTTCATCCACTGGTAGGTACTTGATGAAGAACACTGGTGAAAACCTCACTATTCTTTCCTAATTACTCCATAATATAAGTATTTTTCATGATTTAGCAATTAGTTGGCAGCCTTTCTAAAAACCAGTAGTGTCCTGCCCAGTCCACTACCACACTGCCATACCTCAGATGATCTGTGAGCCCCGTCAGGAATTCCGTTCCAGACGTTCTCAGGATGCACAATCTCCTCATTGCCACTGCAGAGGTTCAAGACCTGTACAGACAGAGCCAAAGTGGATCTAGCACAGCAACAATGCATTTAATAGGACACAGCAGTAGGAAAACACAGATAAGGACTCTGTGCCTTTGAGAAGGTGTTGAGAAGTCTGGATCTTGTGAAGAAGAACAAGCTGATCTCTAATAAAACTGAATGTAGTGACTGAGGCTGCTCAAGGCTCTTCTAGGCTCCTAACCCAAGCATAGTGGGAAAAAGGCTGCAAAATACCTACTAGATCAGAACCAGAAGAAGCTGATGAACAGGGATATCATTACATGATAATCCCTGACACTGCCTCTCATGTGAATGCAGCTGAGATGCGTTTTAGACACCCAAAGGACCTACCAGCACCAGAGCTGGCTTCCACTATCTCAGACATTCCATCTTCCAAAAGGATGCTTTTATGTAATGACCTTTTGGATATGCAATCTTAACTTAGAGATCATTTTATGCAAGTACAATGTCTGTGCAAGTGTGTACATCAACAAACACTCCCCCTGGACTGAAGGAAGACATCTCATTCATCCCCCAGCTGAGACAGCAGTAGAACAAGGCAGCTCACTGCATTATTCTCCACTGTTAACTCCCTCTAGCTGCTAATGCAATACACATTGCACTGAAGCAGGAATAGTTGTGGATTTGTTACTACTTGCAGTATAATTTAAGTTTCTTCCCAAGTTTCTACAGCTCTAGCACTAACTCCTCAAAACACCAGTAAAATAACGTCAAGTTTCATGAGTGTTTAATGGCAATACAGCTCCACTGCAGAACACAGATTTGCAGGCCAGAGGGAACCACACACCTATGCATGTCTCAAACTGGAGCCAGATTCAATATTCCCAGTCAACAAAAGAATAAGATGTGAAGGGAACATCAAGTGTTGAAATGTATCAACTGAATTTGAGACACTGCTGTTTTTCTCTAGTCCATAAATTCAGAATCAGCCTTTGCAATACTTAAATTCTATAACAATTAAAAAAAAATATTTATTAGAGTTTAGAGAAGGAACAAAGAAGGATCAGATCTTGAGAATGCAGAAAGAGTATTCAAACCACACTTACCTTGGTACCCTTCTCAGATACCTCCAAAATACGAGCATCACACCATTTGAGAGAAGTCCACACCACACACTTGGAACCAACAGCAAAGCCCTTCAGACTACAAGGATAGTAGTTGTGGTGTGCTACAAGAAATGGTAATTTACCAATGAAGGAGGAAGAAAACAAACAAACAAAAACAAACTCACAAAACCCCACAAAAATTAACCCTCAAAAAACCTCAGATGCCTCAAACACTGCTGCCCCATCCCCTCCAAAGTACTTGATATTTGAAAGTTAAATTTATCATCCAAAACAGTCTTGCAAATGCACTTCGTTTCAGAAATGAATTTCCATTCAAAATCATTAATCTTGCCAAGTAAGACTAGGTGGTGTTAACCTGTCACATCACCCATGAGATACTACACTTGGTCTGCTGTCCTTAATCCATCAAAGCATTAAGACTAATACACTATCATATTAGGGAATAAAAGTTAGGTTTTTTTACAAGAAGGCTATTCCCATGTTTGAATGTGCACAACATTTTGATTATTTAACTCTGTAAACTCAGACACTTTACCTGCACTGCAGTTAGCCAAGTTCTCATTCTGCTTTCCATCTTCCCCAGGTTTATAGCCTAAAGACTGAACACACAAATTTCCACTCTCCTTAAATGAGTCAGTCAAGTCTTGTTCCATCCATTCTTCCACACAGTCATCTTTCTTCTTCTGCCACCCCTTATGTTTCTCAACTTTACAGTCACATGATTTTGCAGTGAAAACCGGCCTTTGATTCGCTGAGTCTTTTGAAAGAAATGAAAATTGACTTCCACTATTTGCAGAACTCTGTAGCACAGCATGTTCCAGCCTTAACAAGTCCTCCTCCTTGTCTTCCTGAGGGGGCTGAACATCAGGCAGCACCATTTCCAGAAAGGGCTCAAATTTGGCTCCTAGCATCGACTGCTGTTCACGTACCTTCTGCTGCGGTTCTCTCTCAGGTCTACCACCAGACGATGACAGCCTTAGGGAAGGAGGGTCTGTTTCCATCCAGTCATCTTGTATAGCTTCTGTTTCATGAATTCCAGACAGATTCGCTTGCAGTGTCTTGGTCTTCTCTCCCAAAGAAGGCTGAGCATCAGATGGAATCAGCTCTACTGACTCCTCTGTGTCACTAACTGAAGGCACCAGGTTTTCTTTCTCATTAAGCAATGGTAAAATATCAAGACAGTTCAGAGCTGTCAACTGCCGCGTCTCCTCCCTCACATCTGGCTGCTCCACCAATTCCTGCTCCAACACTGTCTCTCTTGTTTCACTGCCTGATGCTGCCTGCATTTCAAGAGACTTTGCTTCCAGTGCTTCCTTTGTTCCTTCACCAAAGGAGGCTTTTTCCAAAAGTTCCTGTAGGAGCTCGTTTAGATCATCACATGGTAAGTGCATTTCTAATGGATCCAGTTCTCCTAATGTCTTAGTTCCATTGCTTGCAGATGGCTGTGCCTGCAGCACTGGCAATCTCTGCAGTCCTTGTTCTTTTCCCACAAAAAGGCTGGCTGCTGGAGCACTGCCTGTCACTTCTGCTTTCAGCTCAGCCTCCTCTCCAAACAGTATTTCAGACATGTCTTGTTCTGCAGCTTTCATTCCATTCCCCACAATGTGAGGGCTGCAGCTTCTCATTGGTACTAGTAGCATACTGTTAGCACTGCCACCTTCAGACAGAGGTATCTCTTCATCAAAACTGTCTTTATCACGCTCTCCTATTTCATATCCATCATCAGCCTTCCCACTGGCAGCTCCCACTGACACATTTACTTCTGCAGTTTCCAAGCAGTCAGAAGTTACACCCAGAAAAGGATCAGAACAAAATAAAGTACTTCCATTTTCTTCCTGAGCTAATTGACAAACAGCAGTAGTCTCTTGGTTGAGACAAAGACCCAAATTGCTGTTTGAACTTCTGTCTTCCTTTAGGGGATCACCAGTTTCTTTATTAGCCTTCCAAAAACGCTTCATCCCTTCATTAATACTATTGCCAGAAGCTTCCAGCTTGACAACACACAGAGGGATTTCAGAATCTTTATTTTCCTGAATTTCTACTACTTCAGCTTTTAATACAAGGTTTTCAGTCATATCATAAAACTTCTTATTTGCTTCACTAACCCATGAGCCATCTGAGGGACTGAAACCTGACAGACAGCAAGCAAATGCTTGCCCAGGTACTCTGAGCAGTTCACACGGCATCTGTCTGATCATCTCCAGGCTGACGCTTTCCTCGCTTCCATAATCCACGTGCCTAACAACTACACTCTCATCATTCACACTGCTGATCTGAGCTCTGTAGAACCACCCATCTTGACTGTATTTTGCTAGACAAATATCACCACTTTTAATGCAAGACTTGCCATCATTCAGAGAGCTTAGTCCAAGCTTTTCAGCCTCCTCTATTTTTTTCTCAATGTAGCTCACATCTTTGGTATCAGCACGGTGACACCAGAAGTATCCTGGACTATTTACCACTGTGATGTAAATTTTTAAAGTCTGACCTGCCTCTGGAAATTTCCAGATAAAAGATTTACAATCACTTACACAGGAAATCTCATTTTGTACCTGAGGAGGCACAGACTCACAGCCAGTGATCGTGTCATGGTTCTCTCTCCTATCAATTTTTTTTCTTGAGAAAAGTCTTTCTCTACTTACAAGATCTTTATCAGCTGAATCCACTGTTATTATACCTTGATGGTCACTGAGAATAACTTCCCACTTATCCTCAACCTTCTTTACAAATTCACACGACAGCAGGATTTCACTTGTTCTCTTGGTGAAATAAAACACTGCTTTCTCTGTCCAGTCTGCTTTGTTTTTGCATTTGAGTCCAGCAAGGAAGCAGTGAATGCTCATTGCTGGAATAGATGACAAGTTCTTAGGGAGCCTGCGTGCTTGATCAACACTAATCACAGATGTATCACCATAATCAATATAATGTACCCTTATCAAATTGTCAGAAGTCTTCTCTTTAACTACAGCTCGATACCACAGGCTGTCTTCTGAATAAACAGCACTGATTAAATCTCCTGCTTGGAAAAGCTGTCCACAAGGGTCCTTCACTGACTTCCCATTGTTTAAACTTTCCAAAATGTTGTTAAGCTGAACCTCATCACTCCCTAGTTGAACATAAAAATCCTGTGGGTCACTGACATAAGACACATACACTAAGGTTTTAAGAGCTGGCACTACTTTCTGTGGTGGTAGATCAGATGCATTTTTAAGCATTATACACCTGCCTTCAGCATCAGATTTAGTACCTGACAGTGAAGCCATCTGGGGAAAGAGCAGAGACTCCTCCCCTCCTTTGTTCAACAAAACAGCATCCTTCCTACTGCCAAGCATGTCATAAGGTTCTAGTAATCCAGCTGCCACATCTCCCTTCACAGAGCGCTGGAAAAGGTTTACAACTTCTTTGAAGGGTTTTTTGCTCCCTTTTTCTTGCTGGGCTTCAGGTTGATTTTCTTTTCTTTCAAGAGGTCTACCTGCATGTAAAGGGGACTCTGCAGCCTCATGCCTCTGATTCACACCTGTATTTCTAGAGCACAAAGTCTCATTGTGCACATGACTAAACTGTCCTCTACTGTTTAGGCTTAGCTCCTTCAGTTTTGTGTTAATTTGAGTATTTTTATCAAACAACTCAACCAGCAGCGTATTATCAGAGTCTTTTGCTACCACTATTGCTTTTAATCTCCTTTCTAGAACAGCTTCCTTAAACCATGTTGCTGCTTCTTTGGAAACAGATGATACGTCAGACACACAACACTTTACAGCCTGCATTGGCACTAGCAAAATATCACAGGCATCATTAGGTAAAATAAGCAGATCATCTGTCTCTATTGACTCTGTGTTCCCAAAGTCCACAAAGAAGACTTTAGCCTTAGGCTCTCTTTCCATAATTACTCCCCTGTACCACTGACTGTCAGAGTACCTTGCCAGACACAAGGTCCCAGACTTCTCCAAGGTTCCTGTGCTGGTCAATCTCTCAGCCAGGCAACTGATGTTATCAGCCAGCTGTGCCAAGGTATCTGCACACCTTTCAAGCTGGCAGTAAAATGTCCATGGATTCTCAACATGCGTAACATAAACATCTTCCTCACTCCCAATTTTGATACCGTGACTAGAAAAATAGAAAGAGTGAAGCTGGACCAAAGATTCCAGGTGCTTTTGAGGAAATAAAGGTCTGGCTACACCTCTCTCAGTGAGAAACTGGCAAGCACTCTGAAAAGGTGTGATTAAATCTACAATGTTAAACAGATCCCTATTTATTGAAGCCAAGGCAAAGATTGTACACTTCAGGTCAAGGTCAGATGATGAATCAACAACAAACTGACGAAAAGCTTGAATTGCTTCTTCATCCCAAGCAAAAGGATTCTGACCATTGGGTTGGATTAAGTTGTAAAGGCTGCACCTGAATGCCTGAGCCTCTAACCTAAGGAAGTGTTCACTAATTGCACGGAGCTTTGTTAGACACACCTGCTCTCTGTTGCCATAGTCAACATATATGACTTCTACTTTTTCTGCACAAACTCCTTCACTAACTATTAAGGCCCTGTACCATTTTTTATCCTCTGAATACTGGGCTAAACACACAGGATTTGGCCAAACGTGTGGCTGAGATGAATTCTTGCAATGCTCCTGAATTTCATCCATTAGCACCTCAAGGTCATGGCAATTTCTACTTAACTGGCACCAAAAACAACTAGGATTCTCAACATATGACAAAATAACATTAACTGTACTTCCCACTTCTAAGTGGCCTCCACAAGAGGAGCCTGGCTTAATTTCCACATAGTTCTGTCTCAGAGAGGTTTGCAGATTTTCGCTACCCTCATAGTCTTGAGAAATAAGAGATTCACTACTTTTAGAATTGAGAATGGCTGCAACAGGGCTGTCTCTGACCATCACACCCATGTGAGAATCAAATATTCTCTCACTGCTCTTTAGAGCACACTCTTCTCTGAGCCCCTTCTCTGCATTTATTTGGCTTTCCTCTGCAGCACACACTAGGGAAGAGGCCTGTGTCACAGACTTATCTGATTTCTGGGAAGCCCTGGGCATTTCATACCTCTGGTATTTAGCAAAACCCCCCTGGGCCATGAGTTTACTTACTCTTCTCTCTCCTAACTGAGACTGGTCAAAAATTTCCACCATGTATTTGTCACCCTGCACATTGAAAAACCAAACCTTTAGTTCCTTGTTCAGTACCATCTCCCTGAATGCAGACACAGAAGCTTCACTCCAACTCCCTCTTGGAGGGGAGACACCTGCCAAACAACACTTGAGAGCTAAAGCAGGCAGCTCCCTGAACCGAGGGAGCAGCTCCCTCACAGCACACACATCCACAGTTTCTGTACTGCCTCTGTCCACCAGGTGTACTTCCACACCAGTGTCCAGAACCCTGGTGACCACTGCTCGATAAAAGCCACCCTCGCTCCCACTGGCACAACAAAGGGATCCAGGCTGTGGGTTCCACCCGGCATCATCCAGTTTTGTGGAATGGGAATAAAAATTCCACATGCACTGCCTCAGCTGCCTGAAGAGCTGGTAATACCCACGGAGCTGCAGCCAGAACTCAGATGGGTCTTGGACGTGGGAGACCCGTGCACTGTACAATGTCCAGGTCTTCAGACACACACCAGCTACAGCAGCTGAAGCCAAATCTCCATGTGTTAAAACAGGAGGTGCTTTTGGAGGCAATTCCAATTCTTCAGCTAAGGATTCCTCTACTTCCAGTTGCTCATGAGCCTCAGTTTGGCTCACATGACTGCTGACCAGGCAGCAAGCCTGAGACCCAAAAAGATGGTTCAAATCAACACCATTTTCCCCATAGAGGGTCACATAATAGAGATGCTCAAAGGAGTCAAAGGCTTTGATGTGAGCACTCACTCCTCTGCCGAGCACCAATGTTTTCAGCAAATTGACCTGGAACGAGGACCAGCCACAGCCCCCATCCGAAACACCCTGAAGAGCACACACGTAAGTGACCACAGGCATGCGAAAGCACTCAGCAGGCAAATGGCGCAGGTTAGCTCTGCTCACAGTCTCCTTCTTGCCATAGTCCACAAACAGCACCAGAGCTGCACTCTGGTCCTGCTCTCCAGCAATGAGCTCCAGCAGGATGGCACGGTACCACTGGCCATCCATCCCACGGGCAGCACAGGGCGAGCCCACTCTGGGTAGTAAGTCCTGCTCCCACCGGTCATAAGCTTGGCACATGGTATCAGAAAGGCAACAGATCTCCTGTGACAGGCACTGCAGTTGGCAGTAAATGCGGTGAGGGTCAGAGACGTGGGTCACTAAGACAGGCTCTGTCACACCCAACTGAAGCTGAGGGTAGTAGTAATCCAAGGCAGGTGACAGAGGCTGGTATGAGAGCAACATATGGACAAGCTGCGGAACCTCAAAAGCTTCAAGGTAACACTCGGGAGGCTGCTGACAGAGCTGCTTCTTTAACTGGCCAAAAGGCAGGCAGCGCCTGAGCACCTCGCAGAACCAGCTGGGAGAGGCGCGTTTGGCCAGGCCCAGCTGCCACATCTGAGCCACGAGCTGGGGCAGCTCGAGCACCACGAGCTGCGGCGTTATCACCTCCTGCACCACACCAGACACCTCCTTGCCTTGCAGGAAGCTGAGGAACTCCACTGCCTCCACGGTCCACTTGGACACCGGTGAATCCCCACTTGCTGTCTCCTCCTGACTGTGGGAGGGCATGACATCGGCCACGACACAGCACACCGCCTCTGGGGGCAGCTGGAACAGCTCCGAGCAGCCCCGTGCCAGGTAATAGGCAGATGTGGTCACCACGTACCCCTCGTCCAGCAGGAAGACACGGTACCCCTGGGCACTACAGCTCACCACACAGCAGCGGTACCACACGCCCAACAGCTCCACCAGTGCCAGATCTCTTGGGCACAGCCTGGCCCCGCCGGCCCCCGGCCCGCTGGGCTCTGGGTGGGCCGCCAGGCGCGGCCCGGCCGCCGCCTGGATCTCGCGGTAGAGGAGGGCATAGTCAGCCTTACGTTCACCTAGCAGTCCCCACAGCCGCAGGATGGGGACCTCGGGGTACAGCCCCACGGCGCTGACCCTCAGGGTGACGGTATCGCCACGGCCGAGGGACCCCGGCCCGGAGCTCATGGCGAAGCCGCCTCGCACCCGCCCGCCCCCTGCACGAGGCGAATGAACGTCCCGCCCGCCGCCCCTCGGCCTCATATAGAGCACGCGCCGCCCACGTGACCCACAGGGAGCCGTTAGCGGCTGCCCCGGCGGCCGAGTCCATTATGATCCTCTCGGTGGGGTGGAGAGCGGCGCGAAGGGAAGGGGAAAAAGGAGGGGTGAAGCGAGCTGATATATGGGGCCGCTCCTGCTACGCTAAGACTGGGTGGACGCGCCACGAAGAGGAGGGTTACGGAATTATGGCCGGGGCGCCGCGGAGCTCAGCACAGAGCCCGGCAGAGCCGCCCTCGTTCACGGTGGAGCGCTCCACGGCGGACGGGCGGCGGCGGGATGGCGGAGGCGGGGCGAGGGGGAGAGCGCGCCGAGCCCGCTTTGCTCCCATTGGTCAGAGAGGCGCCGGGGGCGGGGCATGCGCGCGGAGCTTGGCAGCCATTGGCCAGCGGCCGCGCGAGGGCGGGGCGCGGTGTGAGGGCGGCGGCCGCGGCGTGAGGGCAGGGAGGTCGCCACAGAGACCTGTCAGAAATCGCTAGTCATTCATACCCAAAGAGAGGAATTTATTAAGGGTTAAAGTTTTCACGACAAGATTTTTACAAGGCACTTTTTAAAAAAATTATTTTGAGCTGTGTCTCAAGGGGCCGTACTGGGGCCAGTGTTATTTAGTGTCTTCAAAATCCTGGCCTCTACACAGATGCAGATACAAAACTTTTACATTTATTCATGTATGTATTTTTAACAAACAATATTCACTGGTTCTAAATTGCAGAATTCTTTCATTAATCACTATTCCGTCTTCCATTGGATATTGATTTCTCACTTCTCATGCAAATTAGTCTATATTTTTCGGTCCTTTTGTTATCTTTTTCCCAGGTAGGGACTTTCCAGCACACATACTGAGTCCTTGTTAGTCTCTTTTTTGTCTGCTATTTTCTGCAAAACGACCTTGTGCTCCATAAATTGTGCACTCCTTGTATCCAGTTTCAACAATAGGCCTCTCTTTTTTCAGGCTTTGTTAATCGAAGCCTATCAAGGTTATTCTAACAAAAGAGTTTCAGTGATTTTCCCAAACTGTGTGCCCATAAAAGTTGTTTATGGCTACTTTGATAAACTAAAGCTAAAAGCGGTTTTACACACTGCTTATAATTAATATACTGGTTATGATGATCAGAGAGGTTGAGCAACCATCCTTCGTGGAAAGGCTGAGAGTTGGGATTGTTCAGCCTGGAGAAGAGAAGTGTCAGGGTGACCTAATTGTAACTGAAGAGAGCTGACAAAAAAGATGGAGAGGGACTTTTTACAAGAGTCTGGAGTGACAGGACAAGGGGGAATGGCTTCAAACTGAAAGAGAGCGGGTTTAGATGGGCTATTAGAAGAAATTCTTTACTGTGAGGGTAGTGAGACACAGGAACAGGTTGCCCTGAGAAGCTGTGGAGTCCAAATTCCTGGCAGTGTCCAATGGATGGAGCTTGGAGCAACCTGGTCTAGTGGAAGGTGTCCCTGCCCATGGCAGGGGTGGAAACTGATATCTGGGGTTCCTTCCAACCCAAACCGTTCTATGAGTGTATGATAAAGGTGTTTATTCTGTCTCACGAGAAAGGTAAAGCCGTGTATCCATCACTGGGTTAGCAGGGTAATGGGATGGCAGGCGGGAGTGCTTGGGATGTGACTGAAGCAGCAGCTTTGCTGGTGTTGGGAACAAGACAGAAAGAACTTGGATTAGTTTCTCAGGATGGCAGCTAGAAAAATACCAGGATTTCTAAACAAAACCTTCAGACTGATGCACAGGAGACTCTACCAGAATATGAGAACTTTATTGTGCAGTGACCGAGACCTGGAATGGATTGTCCAGAGAGGCTGTGGAGTCTCCCTTCCTGGAGATATTCCAGAACTGTCTGGGTGCAATCTTGTGCCCTGTGTTCTGAGATGGCTGCTTGAGCAGGGAGGCGGGACCAGATGAGCCACTGTGGTCCCTTTCAACCTTCTATTATTCTGTGACTCCCTAATAATAGTGAGATTAATTTTTCCCAAGCTGGAAGCGCACCCCCAAATGCATACAGCCACAACTGAACTACAATACAATCAGAAAGTACAAATGCAAACCAAGAAGACAGTGTTCATGAGAAAATGGCACATTGGAGACACTGGTTGCAAAGACCAGAAGAAATCCTGGAATAAGAATTTTATTCAAAGAGCCAAGTTTTCTACATTAATTCAATTACTAGATATTGCTAAATCAAAGCCAGCTTTGTTTTATCTACTCATAGATGCTTTTAATACTACATTTTTGACTCCTGATTGCCAAAGGTGAAGCTACTGACAAACAGCACTTGTCTCAGTCTCTATGAAATCTGGAAGGCTTTAGGTTTAAAAATAAATAAATCACTCCTGTTCAAGTGTTTTACATTATTGAAGATAACATTGTATTTCCATCGAGATTTAAAATGGGTAGAGTGCACATTTCCATGGAAAATGACCCAGTCTGCCACATCAGCACCGAGATTGTCACGGGACAAGTAGTTCAGGTTGGTCCTATGGAGTATCCCCAGTCCTTGGAGCACTGCAGAGCAAACTGGGCTTTTGATTTTCTGGGAACAGGACTGCATTCAAATAATAATCTTACTCAAATAGTTGAGTGGAGAGGTCAGGCAGTCTCTGGGAAGTAAGAGGAACACAAACCCTTCCACTTTTTGTGCAAAGCAGATTTGGAATCAGGTAAACTGCTCTTATCTTTTTCAATGCCTAGCACTACAGGCGTGGTTTGCTGACACATCAAACTAACAAGAGGTAGTTCTTTATCTGTGTGCAAATGCAATTAACACCAAAAATTCCCAAATAATTTTATAGATGCTTAGCCACAGAACTTGTTCAGTGCATTGATCAACCTGCTCTTGTCTTTAAGGACAACCACCTCAAATATCAAACAAATGGGCAGTAGTATGTTCTATTTGCTTGGTAGATTTTTTTTTTTTAAATTCCTGTTTGCTGGTTCATAAAGCTGGTGCTGGCTGCTAGCTGAAATATTACTGTGACAATTTTATCCTGTGGATAATATAAATTTCAAGTAGCAGTCTGACAATCAAATAGTATCCTTAAGTCATGGCTGCTCCCAACCAGTAAGGACTGGAGTTGCAGCAACAAGCTATACATGTGATCCTACTACCGTGTGGAATGAGAATTCAGCTTTTTTACTCTTCTCTCTTCTGTGAATATTGAAGGTTTTAAAACGAAGTAACTCCACACATCCTTCTGATTTGTTCATATGTAAGCCAGAATACCAGTGACCAAGGTGCCTGTGAAAGCAAACACTGAAGTCAGAGGCTTAAAACAAAAGTAACCCAATAAATAATCCCATTAGATTAAAGTATCTCCTCTTAAAAATCATATTCTTCGGTTCAGTCTCATATTGCTCTGGTTCCCAAAGAGGTTCCCAAGCCTCTCTCTACTCAGAGAGGCTGTGACCTCCTCATCCCTGGAAATGTTCAGAGCCAGGTTGGATGGGGCTCTGAGCAACTGCAAGGTGTCCCTGCCCATGGGAGAGGGTATGGAATGACATGATCTTTGAAGTCTCTAGAACCCACCTCATTCTACAATTCTATGATTATGTCTTTCATACAAAAGTTGTAATATTACATAAGGTTAGTGCTGCATCCACACTCCTGACATTTTAATGCTAATTGTTCTTGTAAAAAGAGTTAAAAAGCACGTACCATTCGCATCCAGGTTGGTATAAAGCCTTTGTACAGAGACATAAACCCTTCACCCTGGACAGTTTGAATCAAGCAGTCCATAGATGATTTATAGAGCAGACCTCTAGCAATGTGCAAGGAAAACAAACAGTGTTAGGATTATAAATACAGAATTTAAAAAAACCCATCCCCCCTCATAAAAATAATTTGCAACTGATATTTTTCTAGCAGCCAAAGTGTTTTTCTAAGCTCCTTGGAACCGAATCCAGAGCTGAAATCCACTGGTTATGCTTAGGTGGCCATCACAACAACACTCCCCCGACATTTACTAAATAAGTAAAATCATCACCAGAAAGAGGAAGAGCAAATTATTGACTTAGCACTTCACTCCCAGTGAAATCAGTGATACCCGTGGTGTCAATGTGCTGCTGAAAAGTCATTCCCTGAAGTGTCCATACCTTCCCTGATTATCTCTTGGCTGATTCATTATCCGGGTTTTGACCACGTCAGCAGGAGTTCCCAAAACAGCTGCTACCAGCCCAGAGCAGATACTGCCAACAGCAAGAGATACTTGAGAAAGAAACCAAGATGTATCATAAAAATTTCAGCATTGTGATTCCAGTTCTTATAATAAAATACATTAAAACAGTTATCATCAAATAATGAGTAATAACTCATAACATAAACTTGGTTTGGGAGGCTTGCTAGTACTGCTGTTGCTCACATGCCCTCCCAGTGCCAGCTGTCCTCACCTCTGTGTGCAATTCTGAGTCAGGGATGAAGGACCCACAATAGGCAATTCATAATATTGTTTACATAAAGCAGAATTTTTCATCATTTAAGAGAGTAAAAGAGGATGCTCTGCAGAAGTTGCATCACTGTGCTCCCACAGATTAGAACAAAGGTGTTTAAATGCACCAACAACACATTTCTAGTGAGGGCAGTTTTGCAGCAGTGGCTGCATCCTTTCTCTTGTGTCTTGCATAAAATGATGTTCTCTCAGGAAAAAAAAAAATTCTAAAGTTGCATTTCATCAGCAGTATTAAAATCAAAGAATGGGGTCTTCTGCTGGCACAGAGAGGCAGATAAAGACAGCAAGGCTGGAAATGCTCCACACTGGAAAAGGGGTAATTGGAGAATACAGCACCTGCTAACACTGTGAGTCACACTATTGTCCACAAGGGTCGTGTTCAGAAGCAAAAAGTGTTTCACTGAGTCATAAGTGGCCAGATCTGTAAAGAGAATGATGAGAAAAAAACAGCACTGTCAGGAGTGAATGCAGTCTGTGCTGATCATGACACAGGATGTTCATTTCCATTGTGGCTCCTGCCTTTGGCACACCTAGCACTCTGCCTCCAGTTTTCTTTGGACATGTAAGTACATTCTCCTTTCTGCTCCCATCTGCTGTGATTTACCTTGCAGATGATGCTGAGCTGTATCTGGGTGACTCTCACCAGCCCTGTTCTGGCTCAGCTTCTCAGCTTGGCCTCACACCTGCCACATTACCACACACTTCCCTATGGATCTGGATCTTGGTGAAGCCTTTGCTGGCTCTGCCCTGCTCACCTCACTTGGGCAATAGGTTGCGGCTGGTGAGGTCCTTGCTTTGCTGGCTGTGGGACCCCTTCAGCTCCTGGCTTACTTTTCCCTAAACTCAGGTAAAAATCTGTTACTTTTAAGCCATTTGATTTCCACAGGACCATAACACAGGTGCACATGGCAGGGTGCTCCAAACAGTGCCCCAGTGTAGGCAACCACGATGCTTAAGACAAAGGGAGCAGCTGAACTCCTTTTTCTTAAAGCTTTGGTGGGGCCTCAAGTGCTGCAGGCCAATTTATTCCATTTACCTCCCATATTCACCAGAGCAGCTCTCTGGACATTTGGTACCCATCCAGCCCAAAGTCCCCTTACTCCTCCTTCAGACAGGATCTTCAGAAATGCATGGTGCACGCCCCGAAACCTGAAATCAAGATGCAACTTGTGGGTAGACAGCCCAGTGAAGTCTTTGCTTGTTCCAGTACTTTGCTGCAGCGGGTCCTCACGTAAGATTAGGAACTTATACCTGCAAGGATCTGGCCTCCAGATCCATTTTGGGATCTGTCTTTGACTTTCATGCCACAATATTTTACCAGAGATACTGGTTGCCTTGGAAAGCAGTGATCTGGTCCCTAACAGCAGACAACCCTTAGATCCTACAAGGGTTACAATAATAAATGTATGTGACACCAATGATGGCAGCAGTTTGGGATGCAAAGAGCAGTCCTGCTATTTGGGGGAGAGTCTCAAGCCCTGCTGTGTGCCAGCCTTCCCTGCATGAGCCATTTCCCTTGTGCTTTCTTCCATCTTCAGAAAGCATCCTTCCCTCCCCATGGTACAGTGCTGGCATGGACGTGCTACAGCATGGAGGATGGATTTGTGGTCCCTGGGACCGATAAATCAGAATAAATAATATGAGTATAAATGGAATAAGGAGCAGGTCTTGAATCCCAACCCCCTTCACTGCACAGTGGGTGCTCTCCCTGTAAAAGGGCACAGAGCAGCTGGGGAGAAGGGGTGGCAGAAAACACAGGGAACCACAGCCTGGGCCAAAGAGTGATCAGTAACAGGGAAAAAAACACCAGCTCTGAGAGGAACCAACCGTAACGGTTTTCCTTCCAACTTCCTTTTTCCCTCCATCTGCATCTGCACTTTCACCAGATCAGTTGGGCTGGCAAAAAACTGTCCGATGGCTCCTGCAGACATGCCTCCAACCACAGCTTTCCTGCCAAATGGAGAAAAATGGTGCTCCAGAATACTCTGAATATCTTCACAAATCACAATGCTCGAGCTGAAGAGTTCAGCAGCTCAACCCAGGTGGAACAAGTGTAAATGGTTATTCCATATATTAACAGACAAAGTGAAGGTAATAACTGTGGTGGCTACAGGTTGTTAAAGTAGTCAGTAATATTTCTGTCAATTTTCAAAAAGGGTTAAAACTTACCTGGGGAAAAAAACAACAAGTTTACGTTATGCTCTTTGCTTAAGGTTTAAAGACAGGATGGCAAAGTACACAAGTAAAGGATGATGCTCCAGGTATTATAACTGAATGCCCACCTGAAATTCCAAACTGCTTGCTGATACATAAAACTTTTCTTTCTCTCCCGCTGCTACTAGATGAGTTGTGTTAATTTTATGGGTCTATTTATTTTAGTAAAATCAGAAATTTCACTATTACCCATAGGTGCCCCTTCCTGTACCATTAGGTATGACAAGTACATTGTAGTAGATTTTATCAATCCAATTCTAAAACCAGATGCATTTTGGACCTCAGATATGGCTGTAAGAATCCTACAGTAAGGACAATCCCCAAGCAAGCAATAAATATGCATAAATATGCAACATTACCAGAGAGGGAAGCTTTCACCCTCCGCCCTGCCAAGCACAGAGTCACGGAGATGTTCGTAAGTAATCATCCGAACACCAGTGTACACTGCAGAAAACAAAAGCAGGAGACAGTTCTTGGGTCTGCCATTTCTGCATCAAGACCTTGGTTTATGACACTGCAGAGCTCACCTGGGTCAGCAGGTCACTGCTCTCATGTTTGTGATCAGAATGGGGAAAGCGAGGGGTTTTCCTGGTGTCAGTGGGTGAGCCAGGGCATTTTAACATCACGAAATCTCTCTGGCTGAGCCACAGGTCTGCCAGGAGGCAGCACAGCTTTGCCTGCACCCTAAGGGGATGGGACTGCATCGCTTCCTTCTGGGCTGATGCCAAGCACAAAACTCCCACAAGTGCTTTTGAGGTTTGTTGGTGTCACCGTATTTCCAAGTAAAGCACAGAAAGCTGTCGTTTGTGGCCAAACCTCTAATGCATTTCTTTTAAGCACTTGTATTTTTCCCTTGTGCTTGCAACCTCATCTCTTTTCCTAATCTGTCCCCACTTCCTTCACATATGAGACATTTATTATTCTGAGATCTCTGAGTGTCTGAACTTCCTGAACAAGACCTTCCCGCAAAGATGAACGAGAATTTATATTGTGTTTTTCCAGAAGCCAGAATACGGCCATGAAGGATTGGGAAAGAGAAGGAAGAGACACTTTCGGTCTGGAATCTCGCCTATCAAAGTGGGATTGCAGGCGTACCATGACGAACAGATATTCACCTATGTGGCGGTAGACGGCCGGCGTGGCTCCCTGCCAGAGCTTCATCAGCCCCTCCTCGTTCGCGATCCCCGCCGCCGTGCGCAGCATCCCGCGGTACGGCACCGCCCGCCCGCCCGCGGCTCCATCGCGCCGCACCGCAGCCTCACCTTGGATCTGCAGCCGCGTTTTCGTCAGGTCCAGGGGAAACGTCACTGAGGGCAAAGGGCCGGGAACACGCGTGAATAGGAGCGCGGCTGCGGGGAGAGCTCCCGTGCCGGGAACAGCCCTGCTCCGGTAGGGAGCAAAGGCTGTACCCAACAGGATCCGGGAGATCTCTGAGAAAAGGAGAATTCTCATCCAGGCCTGTTAAAAGTGGCTCTAAGCACAAGTAACTAAATGACTTTCCTGTCGGACACCCAGTCTTCCTCCCATATTTAGTTTTGCAGATTTGTTATGCAATATGTGTACCTTTTGAGGGACTCAGGATTAAAAATCCTGGTTCCAGTTACTCCCCCTGAATACAGACCAGTCACATCTCTCAATCGATCATGGGCTGTCTCCAATTCTGTCCAGCACAGTGGCAGCACATGTTACAGTATGGAACAACCCCACAGAGGGCATCATAATGCAGACACACATTCAGGCTCACCTATAAACTTACCTACATACCTGTCTGCAAACCACCCTAAGGCATCCTTGCTTTCCTTATTCAGGGAGCAGGGCTTGTCTTTGTTTCAACACCTCTGCACACAACAGGGTCCTTCCAAAGCAGGACTCAGGTGCCAGGGAAGGCAGTCACTGCTCTAAGCCTCAGCAGGTTTATAGTCCATTTGTGCATTAAGTTTGGTATTCATGTTTAAAGATTAGCAAAGATTGAGAAGTTACAAATCCTTAGAGCAATGTAACTGACTTGCCTGAAAGAGCCTGTAGAAATTATAAAGTACGTGCTGAAAAGTATTCAAAATAAGTTATTTGGTCACAAAGCAGTGCTACACAGATGCGAGTGGGCTTCTATTCCATGTTTCACCAAGCAGTTTTCCAACTCCATTTTTGTAGACATCTCCATTGTGACCAGAAACTTAAGAGTCGATTTTTATTTGATTAACCTTCATTAACTATGAAAAAAAAAAAAAATCCTGAAGGAATAAGGCCTTGTTAGTAACTTAGGCAACAGATCTGCCTGCCTCTTCAGTCTTTTTCTGGAAACCCAGCCAGTACAAAGCTTAAATTAGTCGCAACTGCACTGAGTTAATGACTGCAGCCCTTCGGTCCCCGAGGCAAAGATTTCATCCTGCAAAACCCTCCCTCCGGCCGCGGACGGGCGGCATAAAACAAGGCTTAGATTG
This sequence comes from Catharus ustulatus, assembly GCF_009819885.2. NCBI lineage: Eukaryota > Metazoa > Chordata > Aves > Passeriformes > Turdidae > Catharus > Catharus ustulatus. The sequence continues at coordinate 113,891,200 of NC_046223.1, forward strand.
GAAAAGCCACGACTAGCACAGGGAAATGCAGATTTGCTGGAGCGGAACACTGAGGAATGAGGCATCCGGGGACTGACTGATGTTCCCCCTGCCCCCCGTAAGTAAATTTGACCCCCTTCCCTCTCGGCAAACCACGGTGAGTTGTACCTAGTTCTGCCACAGCCGCTGCACAGGCTGACAGAGCGAATTTGCTGGCTCGGGGCCATCTCTCTGGAAGAGGTAAGCTCCTCTCTTCTTCTGCAGGTGACATCTAGCATCTCTCATGAACCGAGGCTAAGCAGCCACGCTGCCCGGCTGTGTCTGCAGCCAGAGCGGGCCCTAGCGCAGATCAGCTCGGGCTGGCTTAGCAGACAAGCTGCTGAAGGTCATGGTTCTCCAGCGCCAGCGCCGGGAACTGCAGAGCCCGAGCGGCTCCGCAGAGCTGGCAGCTCCTTCTGCCGTGACACCGGAGACTCCGGCGCAACAGGCTCCTGGGAAATGTAGTCTGTGACCGAGGCTGTGCCCGGTCACCGGCACTGCAGGTACACACACGGGCTTGTCCAATATCGTCATGAGAAAAAGCAATCACTATGAGAGCGTGGCGTCTGTTTGCTTTGCGGGGAGCTGTCACTGGCAGCACCGCCTGGGGAGCCCCAAACTCTGTTCCCGTGTCAAGCAGTTGCATCTGGGAGTGATGAATTGTTCCAGATCTGGTTCAGTAAGAGCTGCATTAGCAACAGCTCAGTGCTGAGCTGGGGCTGCGGATCAGGCACGCAGCACTGCAGCTTGAACAAGGATCCCAGCAAGCCTGCCATGGCAGAAAATTATTGCTTCTCAGAGCCCTTAAGTGAAAAGTTTAAAGCTTTTCCTGGCTGAATGCTGACTGTTGTGTGCCAGTCCTAATTCCCTTAAAATATTGTAGATTTATTTAGGTTCTCATCATAATATTTAAGAAAAAAAAAAATGCATGGTTCAAGAGAAGCTTTTCATTTACCATTAAGGCTCAGCTGAAACCCTAAGTTAATCATTAGTCAGTAATCCTCATGCTGATTTGAGGATTTTTTTTTTGGTCATAGGAACTTATCCCAGAACACCTCCCCACGTCTCTGACCGCCTAAAGCATTGATGTGTGGTTTCCATCAAAATAATACAGACAAATCAAGGGAGTATTGCAGGTGAAATATTCAGTTGAAGTTGGATGAATCTGTCTCATTGATCACCAGTAATTGGTATTAAATTGGATCCTTCTTGGGGTTAAAATTCATTAGAATTCATGCAGAGATAAAAAAAAAAAAACAAACCTCCTGACAAAGCCAAGGTTAGAATGGGGAGAGGGCATATTGCAATTTAATGCAAATGTACCTGGCTGCACAGAAGATATGAGTGGTTCAGAGCCTGGTTTTGGACAGTTCATGAAATCTGTTCTGGCAGTTCATGCCTCCCTCCACAGCTGTTCTGTGGGCTTGGGTCAGCTTGTGCCACACTATCAGCCTATGTCACACTATCAGCCTCATCAACTCATAACGTGGGGTAGAGAGAACCTCCAGAGCTCACCTGCAGTCATCCCAAAGTCCTCTGTCACAGCAGGGAGAGCTTCAGAGTTACATCAGGTTGTCTGAGGTTCTCTGGTCCCCTGAAAACTCCCAGGATGAGGTTTTCACAACCATCCTTTAGCTGTACACCTCTGGGTACAATCTCATTCTGTTTTCTTTATGATCATGCTTTAGGGAGTGGAAAACAACAGCTAGACCCCTCCTTAAAGTAAACCTCATAGCATTGCAGCATCCTATGGAAGGAGTAGCTCTCCGTGGTCATTTTTAGCCTAAAGAAATAGATTCTTTTTTAAACCAGATGATTGCGGGATGGCTGTGAAGAGGAATATTCTCTTTCCTCAGGACTTTTGAAATGAGCCTGACTAGAGGTGGATGCTTGCACAGATAGCTCTGTGATGTGTGGAGAAGAGAAGAGCCAGTACTCGTGGAGATCCATCAAGCACCTGGAGTTCCTACATCCCCAAATCCTGAGACAGTCAGCACCAGCAGAGAAGACCCTTCCTATTCATTTATTTCAGTTCTCAGTGAGATGGAGTTTTTTGGTTTCTGTCCCAAGCCCGTTTGACCAAAGGCTGCATGTGCAGGGTGGGAGTGTGGACTTCAGATGGGGTGGAAGCACAGCAGTGGGGTCTGGGACAGCTGTGTGCTGTTGGAGAAAGGCTGTCAGACTGTCCCTCGCCTGTGCTTCTGTGTTAGTTCACTTGGAAAAAACATGAAGCATTAACCACTGCCCGAGGAAAGCTTGGCAGTGACTGTTGCACCATCGTACTGGTTGTGTCCTCCTCACACCAGGGCCTTGCATCTCATGTCCTTCACCAAGTCACAGCCCGAGAAGTCCAACCTAAACAAAACAAAGAAAAAAACCAAAACAAACACAAAAGCCTTTAATTAATGTTTTCACAGAGGCTTGAGGGCTTGTCTTACCTGTATACTTAGATCACTTTAAACTCACTATTCATTTAATGAAAATATGCATTTTCTCCAATATTGCAAGGCTTTTGCTGTGTTATCACTTTACCTGTTTATAGGAAGAGAAATAATTTAATGGATAAAACAAAACCAGGAAATAAACATATAAAGAGCTGTGATAGCTAAACACAGAAGTATGAAATATCACAGTTAACAGTGATTTATCTGTTTGTTCCAGACAGTTTGCAAAATGGAGATCAACACCCTATTTGTCACAGTTGATGTATGTGAGCCTGTTCTTCTGCACCAACAACCAACACATAACATCCCAAGGTACTTCAGAGTGACTGTTTAATGAAGAACTTACACCTGGTTTTCACAGCTCTTAACCTCCTACTGTCAGGTGTATTTCTGCTGTGCTACTTTTACTGTACTGCCTGTCTGCACAGGTACAAAGGTTTCTGTTTGTGCACCTATTCCTGTATAGGAAGGGAGTTAAACTGTATTTGTATCTATATTTTTTTATGCCCACTGCCTCTTGCCCTTTCACTGGGCAACCCAAAAAGAGCCTGGCTCCATCCTTTTTGCCCCCTCCCTTCAGGTGTTCATACACACTGAGAAGATTCCCCTGAGACTTCTCTTCTCCCAGCTGAGCTGTCCCAGCCTCTCCTCAAATGACAGATGCTCCTGCCCCTTTTTGGCACTTCACTCTTGGCGGAGGATCACCTCCCTCAACCTGCTGGTGGCACTTTCCCTGATAGAGCCCAGGGTGCTCTTGAGTGCAAAGGTCCATCTGAGACTCATGTTTAACACAGTGCCCACCAGGACCCCAGGTCTGCAAAGTTCCCGTGCACCCAGGTGCCCCCTCAGCCTGGTGCATGGTGTGGCAGAACTTGGCATTTCCCTTTGCCAAACTGTAAAGTATTTTTTTTTCTCTCTTTTTTTTTTAATTTCTTTTTTGTTTTTTTTTTTTTCCAGGCAAAGCTGGACCAGGGGATCCTTGAGGTCCCTTCCAAGCCATTATTCTCTGATTTTGAGATAAGTCCCTGTCTGGCTATTTTCCAGCCTGCTGAGGTCCCCTTGAGTGGCAGCACACTCATCTGCTCTGTCAGCCACTCCTGGTTTTGTGTTTTCTTCAAACCTGCTGTGGGTGTGTGTGGGTACATTCTGACAGCACTTCCTAGGGGGTTTTTTTATACTTAAAGTATTCTCTAAGTAATTTTGATGTGCCACTTTCACACATGCAAAGAAACTCATCTGACCTCTCTGAAACCTTGTCTTCTGACATGGCACTGATATAATAGAGGTGACCAGCAGGTTCTGAGTTGTCAATTCAACCTCAGAAGTGTTCTCTGCTCCTCAGGCACTGGACACACATCTAACCTTTAATGAGATATCTCGGGCAGGTGAGAGATACCTTTCTAAAGGTTTCTGCTTCAGGTGATGCCTGCAGAAGTTTCTTCCATCTCTGACTTGCTGAGAGCTAAATGTCTGCAAATCACAGGCTCTCTGCTTTGTCATCTCAATACTGAAAAAAAAGAAAAAAAAGAAAAAAAAAAAAGAAAAAGAAAGGTATTTTTTTTAAGTTGAAGAAGGCTCTGCACTGCTTTGCCAGTGTCCCTGGCCGTGTCCCTGTTCGTGTCCCTGGCTGCCCGGGTGGCCATCCAGCAAACCGGTGCAAAGTCCAAGGATTTGCACAGCAGCATCTGCGTTTTGCAAGCAGCAGAGTTGGTCCTCATCCCAGAACAGAGCAGAACTGTGTCTGCCTTTTCCAGCACAAGGGCTGCTGGGCTGTGCCGGCTGCAGGGCCGGTCAGAGCGGTCTGTGTGGATAACTCGGATCCAGGCCAGCGCGGCCATGCAGGGGCTGGGACAAGCAGCCAGGAGGCAAAATGGATGTGGCTGTGCTCTTGGCAATGCTCCTGGGACTGCTCATTGTCAAGGCTCTTTTGTTTCAGCAGAGAAACCCCAGCTCCCCTCCTTGCATCAGGGGCTGGATCCCTTGGTTTGGAGCTGCGTTTCAGTTCGGGAAAGCTCCCCTGGAGTACATAGAGCAAGCCAGGAACAAGGTAATGCTCATGGGTGCGTGCTCGGGGTGGCTGCCTGCGAGGGGAAAGGCAGCCAGAAACTTCTGCCTTCAGTTCTGCCCTTTCCTGTCACCTTTTATAACATTGAAATGGTGAAGAATCACCACCAGCATTGGTGAGCTGTGCATCTGCTCCAGGCTCGATCTCTGTTGCTGTGACCATCCTGCTTGGATGTTTCGCTTCTGCAGTCTGGCTATGAGTTAATCTTGGTTTCAGATAATGGGGAAAGCCCTGTGCCAAGTGCTGGGACCAGGAAATTGCTTATTTGCATGCCTAAAGTTAGGTGAGATTTTTGAGCACCAGCTGGTGTCCCTCAACATTCAAGCAATATACAGATATGCTTGGCAGACAAAGTTTTCTGTCCTAAAAATTCTTGACGTGGGAGTCAGGATTTACCCTCTGGACTTGAATTTCTTTTTCTGTGTCTGTCAGATAGAAAGAGATCAAATTCTTAATTTCTAGATGTTTAATCATAACTGACATAAACCCCAGTTTCCCACTTTAATTCAGGGATTATATTACCTGCTACTACAATGTCGTCAGCCTTGAGTGTTCCATGCTGAAGGATCACACAGCCTGCTACTTGCAAAAACTAGCTAAAAATGAAACCACTGTAACATCCTGAAGTTTGAAAAAAAAATCCGACATCAATAAATACTGGATGTTTAAAATTTTCTTTCTCATTTCAAACAGCAAGATTTTATATTTGTATTTTTTTTTTGTATTGTTATAAACTCATGGTGTTAAAGCAGAGGATTAAATCTGATCTTGGAGAACAAGAGCTGTCAGTCTTGTATTAAAGCACATTGGGTGCATTGTGGGGTAAGCTCAGAGGTTTCTCTGTGCTTGACAGGCCAGTTTTAATTTTGTATTCCTGTGTCTTTCCTGAGCTTTTATCTGTGCACACTCACTGGCTCTGGGTTAATTAATTTTGGTTCTCATTTGCCTGGAGACCCTCTAGGCTCCAGATTGATGCTGTGGCAGCTGCTGACACATCTGCACACACCAGAAATACCTGAAGGACTTTATAAACTCTGGTTTTGTTGGGGCAGAACAAGAAACATTTTCAGTGGGTGAAAACTCAAAGCAAAGAAGGAAGAGAAGGCTTTCTTACATCTCTCCCTTTACTGTGTTTGCTGGTGGGACCTTTCCTTTGACATTTAGTCCAGCAGCTCCTTGTGACCTCTCCCTGTGGTCCCCCTGGCCAAGGGGGATCTCTCCATCCATCCCTCCCAGGCTGGCCACCTGCCTGCAGCACCATCACCTGCCAGTCTCCCTGTCTCTGAGGAAGGCCACTTGTTTGTTGTCCCCATCCTCTCCTTAAACCCTCCTCAGGCATTCAAAGTCTCCCTCCCTTCCCACCTCCCACGCTGGCATGCTGTGCTGAGGCCAGGAAAAATAAGTCTTTTCCTGCCTGCTCCCTTTAAAAAGAGTAGGCACTGCTGCAGAGTACAGCCAAACAAAACACTTGCTGCTGCCAGAGGGGTCATTAACAGGCACTACAGGGCTTGCAAAATACATCTGCAATAATTCCAGGCTCCTTGATGCTGCCAGAACAGGGTTAAGTGTCCTTAGTATGAGCAAGCTGCCCTCATAAAAGGTGTTGCAGAAACAGGCATTAGGCAGTGTGAAACTTCTTCATCTGTGCAAGGTCATTATTTTCAGCAGAGACTATTGCAATGAAAAAGTTCCTCCCCTGGATTAATCTTTCAGACTGTCAAGACACTCATCTCTTTCCTTCTTTCTTAATTCCTTTCTTCCTTAATTCCTTTTGTGTGTATCATTCACTGTTCTTTCTCTCGAGTCCTGAGTAACACAGTAAAGTTCCACTGCTTCCAGCCTGCCCTTTGCTTGGAGTTTGCTGCTTCTATTTTCCTCCCACAGAGAACACGTGGGCTGGAAGAATTGTCTCCTTTTCCCCTTGTGCCGTCACTGGGACTAAGAAAAGAAAGTTCCCCTGCTCTAATAAAATATTTAATCTCTTGTCTAATAAAAGATACCACCTCTTCCTCCTAAAGCTGCCTGGTGAGAGAAGTTTTGCAACAGTCTGGAATGGGCAGGGGGAATAACCAGAACTACCATGCAGCATAAAATACAGGGTGAGTTGCTTAATGAGTGGTTCAAAGGATGTGGCTCCCCACTTAGCCTGGAAAATGTGGTAAGAGTTACTAAGGAATTTCAAATTCTCTCATCAGTTTGCTAATTCAGCAAACAGGAGAAGTTCATTTAAACCCAGGAGATTGTTGTGCACTGTTATGGGGACCTGTGGGATCCATACATCCCTCTCAGAGTGTTGATTTGGGAGAAGCTGCCGTGTCCCAGGACTGTCAGCCTTTCTGTGTGTGGCTGGAGAGGGATGGCTCACTGGGTTACCAGGACATGAGGAGGGGAGCAGGCTGGAGGAGCCTTCTGGGGCAGCATTTCCCTAGAAATGTGTCCACAGCTGAGTCACTGCAGGTCTGTGGCTGGTCCCAGGTGTAGAAGACCAAAATGCTGCAGTCCCTGAGCTAGAGAGGGGACGTGGCATGGACCCTGTGTGTGTGTGTGCCCAAGGGAGAGGAAACCCACCCAGTGCTCCCACTCCCAGCAGGGCTCTTGGTGCAATGCAACTGCCTCAGCTGAGAGTGGCTGCTCCCTGTCAGTGCCCCTGGGGAATATGACTATTTCCCTGATTTCCTTTGGGGTTTTGGAGAACATCCTGCTGAAGTTTTTATTTCTCTGGAGTGTTACTTTCCTTAGGCTTGAATCTGCCTGTCACCATGTCACTTTGGAAAAAAAATAGCTTTCATGAGTGAAAGCAGTAAATCCTAGGAGAATTTTTATTTTGCTTTCTATATCTCTCTGTGTTGTGAGGTCTCCTTAAAAGCTGTTCCAGAGCAGTAACCTGGTGCAGTGCTGGCAGCAGAGTCTGCGCTCCATTGGGACCTTTCCATAACACAAGTGCAGAACTGCCCCACAGCTCCATTCCAGGAGCTGATTTTATTGCAGTGTAACATCAAGGTAATTACACATTTTGACAGATTAACAGTTTGGTTATTCAGGTGTCTGTCTGCAACAGCAGCCTTTAGCCTGTAACAGGGTAAGAGAGCTGAGAGCATCCAGCCTTCTGCTTTTTCTTCCTAGCTTCTGGTTTAGGGATTTTCTAGGCAGGAATTTACATCCGGATGATTTGACCTAATCTCTTTTATTGCCCTGTGTATAATTTTGGCTTCACAGCAATGCACAACAGTGAATCAATAATTTAATCATGACCCATATGAATAAAGTATTCTGTCTGGTTTTAAACCATCTAACTCCTAATCTCAAGCCCATTAGCTTTTACATTATGAGAAACTGAGAATAATGATTATCTTTTCCTGGGATCTAAGTCCGTTTAATCTCCTTTTATTGAAATATTCATGCATGTTGTGCATCCCTTTGACTTTGACTAGCTCAGAATATCCTGCTGAGATGGAATGGGCAGAAACACAGATTAAATTGAAGATGCAGGCACAGGATGTGTTTAGATGTTTGTTGTCCTTTTTCCTCTCCTTTCCTAGCAAGATAAGAGCTCCAGATTAATTATAGAATGATTTGGGTTGGAAGGCACCTTAAAGATCATCACATTTTGACCCATCTGCCATGACAGGGACATCTTCCGCTATCCCAGGTTGCTTAGAGCCCCATCCAACCACTCTTGAACAATTCCAGGGATGGAGCATCCACACCTTCTCTGGGCACCCTGTGCCAGGGCCTCACCACCCTCACAGTAGAGAATTTCTCCCTAATATCCAATACAAACCTACTTGCTTTCAGTTTAAAGCCATTTATTAGCACTTGCATAATGGATTTTGGAGTAATTTCAGTGTGTCATTATTCTAAGCCTTCTTTGGTGACATTTTTAGGTCTTCTTATTGTTTAGACTCTCAAATGACTCCAGATTATGAATAAACTTTTAGTTCTTCTTCCAAAGAATGAATTAGAAAAACTTTTAACCCCACATAACCTTATGCCTCCCTAAAAGCTGTACTGGGCTCCTTTTCAGTACATCCTATTTATCCACTACTAATCCCAATCTTTAATAATGCTTACTGTAATTTTTTGAGTACTAAAATGACTCTTTGAGGCTTCCCAGATCCTTCTGGCACCAAGTTTGCCTGTTCATCCTCCTGTAGCTGAGGATGATTTAGCAGATCACAGTAGGGAGTTCTGCAACTTCTTATTTTAATTCCTCAGGAGTTCTGAATTGAAACATTTACCACTGTTTTACCTAGAACTTGTTTAAGTTCATTCTGCTCAACATTTCCTTCAGAACAAGGTCTCAGTCCCTCACTCTCAGTGAAAGGCTCCAGGGTGGGACTTGACTTACACTGATGCAATCCTAACTCAGATTCCTTCCCCAGTTGGTTTCCTTGTATTATTTATCAGGCTCAGCACCACACCGGGAGACTTCCTGCATCTGGATGCTTGGAAAAGTCCTTACTGTTGGGGAGGCAGATTGCCTTTTTTAGTTTGATTCTCAAACATTTTTAATAGTTTAATTTTGCATTGCATTTATCAAATGTCATATTTATTTGGACACAAAATTCTGCTTTCTGAAAGATTTGCATTTGAATATCTGCCATCACAGCATTGCTCTGCGAGGCTGACTTATTCTGGAGAAGTTCATCTGTGCAGCTTTCTTATTTTAGTTTTGTTAAATATTGGTCTAATTTTAATGATTCTAAATAGATTGCAGGAAGCTGGATGAGATTTAAGCCCACATTGTTGTGTGGGTGTTTGCAGGTTACCAAGATGGTCACTGGAGTCCCAAGGGCAGTTCAGCTCCCTCCAAAAACAGGTGTGCAGGGGATGGTCTGGTGGATTGGTTTTTAGGATCCCCTGACTGCACAGACTTGATTTCTGTTGTCTATTATGGGAGCTCAGACATCTTGCTCACATATAATCACCTAAAATAAAGTGTTGCAATCTTTAATTGAGTGCGACCTTAATTGAATAATTGTTATTGCAGGTTGCTATTAGTTAAAAATTAATTTTATTTTAAAATTAGTTTAACTACATTTTAATGTTAATTTAAAATTTTAAAAATCTAATTTTTAAGCACAGTTCAAATTCACTGATTTTTATCCAGAATGATGATGAGGACATGGACATCAAAAAAGAGTCTTAGAAATTTAGCTATTACAGAGTCATAGAATCACAGATTGATCTGTGTTGGAAGAGACCTTAAAGCTCATCCTGTTCCACCTCATGCCATGGGCAGGGGCAGATTCCAGTGGACAGGTTCTCAAAGCCTCATCCAGCCTAGCCTTGGACATTGTTATTAAAACAATATTATATTTATTATCAGCCAGAGAGTTTGAACTGTCATTCTTTCTTTAATAATTTGCAGGTGAAGGACACAATCAAAATTCAACTGATGCCAGGAGGAATCTCTTCCTTGGCTTCAAAGGGCTTTTGATGGAGGAGGATTTACACTACAGACACTGACAGCAAAATAAATGGTTAAAGTCAATGGCATAAACAATGTGAGCAAGGTAGAATGATCTTTTTATGCCTACATCTGACAGACAGGAGATATTGCACGTTTATTTTCTGGTTTAGATTATTTACAAATATCAGGGATCATTTTAACAATGTAGGAACTCAGAATTGAATGCCTAGTGCTGAAAGTTTCAAAAGGGCTCTAGGATATTAGATTAAGGGAAGATGAAAGAATGATTTATGGCATCAAAAACCTTTCCTGAATGTCAGCCACTCTGTTCTGCTCAAAGCTTGTTAGCTATTTTGATTTTAATCTCTACAAGAAAGAAATCATTGGTATTAGGAGAAAGGGAAGGGAAGGGAAGGGAAGGGAAGGGAAGGGAAGGGAAGGGAAGGGAAGGGAAGGGAAGGGAAGGGAAGGGAAGGGAAGGGAAGGGAAGGGAAGGGAAGGGAAGGGAAGGGAAGGGAAGGGAAGGGAAGGGAAGGGAAGGGAAGGGAAGGGAAGGGAAGGGAAGGGAAGGGAAGGGAAGGGAAGGGAAGGGAAGGGAAGGGAAGGGAAGGGAAGGGAAGGGAAGGGAAGGAAAGGAAAGGAAAGGAAAGGAAAGGAAAGGAAAGGAAAGGAAAGGAAAGGAAAGGAAAGGAAAGGAAAGGAAAGGAAAGGAAAGGAAAGGAAAGGAAAGGAAAGGAAAGGGAAATCTGAAATATTAAAAATATGTAGAAGGGTGGAGTTTTTGCTAAAACAGTGTAGACTGAAATAGTAGGATTATAGATTTTACAGTATTGGTGCTTTGCTGTGGCAGCCAAGGGATGAGATAATCCATCCCTTGGGTTCTCTAATCCACAGAAGTTGTATTGTTTGAACTGCAATGAAATTCAAATATAAAGTGTTAATTTAAAAGAAGGAATCTCTTCTACTCTGCAAGAGGTCAGGCAGGCACTTACCATGTTCCCTTCTGGTCATAAGTCTGCAAATTTTGGTCTGATTCATGTTAATCATTGTGCACTTCTGAGCCAAGGTGTGCAGAGAGCAGGAATGACCAGGCCCTCCCTCCTGACATTTCAGCAGCACTGAAGTTGTGCTGGGGATCCTGCAAAATGTGTTAGCAGTGTACTGACAGGAAATCTTTGTTTGTTCCAGCATGGACCTGTGTTCACAATATTTGCTCTGGGAAAACGGTTCACTTTTGTGACTGAGGAAGAAGGAACCGAAGCATTTTTTAAATCTGAAGACTTAAATTTTGAACAGGCAGTACAACAAGCTGTCAAGAATGCAGGTAACTGAGATCTGTCTCTTTTGTAAAGGAAAACAAATCTAGTTACCCAGGAACATTAAATCCCAACCAAAAGCCTGTTGGCTTTTTGATCATGCCTTAAATGCTTATTTTAATCCATGACCGTGCTATGAAATGGTGAAATTGAATTTTTCCATAATCACCCAGTACTATAAACCAACTGAGGGATTTGGATTCAGTCTCAAGGAATCAGAAGTTTCTGATCCAGGGACTGTAATTACTTTTACCATCCAGCAGCCCCAGTTTGAGATCGGGTCCTTTGCTGTGGCTGGACACCCCACCTGCATGCACTTAAGAGCAATTGTAGATAATCCTATTACTTCACTGGAAAATCAGCTTGCAGCAACAATTAGCTGCTACACAGCAGTGCAACAGTCACTAGAAAAGGATGAGGTGTTCATGAGGATGTACTACTACAGCATGGAGACACAAACTGTTGGGATAAATTATTTTTCAATTCATTCCGTTTTGTGGTGCGTGTGCACATCCCACTGGGGGAAAATCTCTGGATTGTTGGTTCTGGCACTGAAGCTTCATGAAGCAGGAAGATGTTACACAGACTGGGAGAAGCAGGGTCATTACCAAAATCTTTACATAGTTACAAGAAAGCTTCCATTGAATTCTACTTTAGGAAAATTATGGTTAAGGCATTTAAATTAGAGTCAAAAAGTTACGTGTAAAAATGTTTACTCTGTCTTTCAGTGAAAAATCTGCTTTCCAAAACATTTCTGCTTCATTTTGTATTTAGTCTCTGTTCCTGCAGAAGCATTTTATCAGAACCATGGTAATCTCTACAGCATGATGAAGGGGAAGATGAGTCCCTCTAATCTGCACATGTTCTCAGGCACTTTGTGTGAGGAGCTCCATGAGCACATGACTCACCTGGGCACGGAGGGCACAGGGGATCTCAGTGACCTGGTAAGGTAAGGGAGTTTTGCAGCACATCTCAACTCAGGGGTGTCCTACTTGGGAGAGAAATGTTTCTGTAAAACAGCTGGAGCTCAGTCTTACAAAAGTTTTGTCAGGATGCTCATCACAGCTTCATGGTTTCAAGTGGCTCAGAGCGTGGGCAGGGTTTCATGTCAAGGTGTTTCTCTCAGTTAGGAGAAGCATCTGAATTGCCTGTTTGGAAGAAAAAAGAAAGCACAGCATGTTCCAACTAACCCTGTTACCCAAAAGATGGGATAAAAGCTTCACATATTTATAAAGAACTTAGGAACTGACAAGATGCTTAACCTCTGCAGGTTGAGAACTTTTCGTTTTTGAGCCAAGCTTAGCTTGAAGCTTAAGACCCTCTGTGACTGACTTGGCGGGCAGAACTTTATGTAAAAGAAAATTTGTTTCATGCGACAGCAACAAAGCTTTTAACTCCTCCTTTTTCCTGATTATCTGGGACAACACATATCTTGTCTGTCCCTCTGTACTACAAGTTGAATATTCATGGAATCACAGAATGGTTTGGGTTGGAAGGAGCCCTAAAGATCCTCTCATTCTGTCCCCTGCTATGGGCAGGAATACCTTCCACTGGGGCAGGTTACTCAGAGTCCCATCCAGCCTGGCCTTGAAGACTCCCAGGGGTGGGAGAGATGCTGCCTTTGGTTTGGATCTGTTTCCAACACCTCATATTCAGATTATCTTTTGCTGCCTTTTTCTGCATAAAACAGTGAGATACAGCTGTTACTGCAGTTAAGTCACTTGGCACCTCTCACTGCAGTTATTGCAATTTGGATTAACTGGAGGAAAATGTGGGGGAGAGGGGCTTTGAAATCTGGTAGGGGGTGATTGGTTCTGCTTTGCTGAACAAGGCAAAGTAAAAGTAATGGAATGCAGCATTCTAAGTAATTGTTATTGAGCTGCCTCAAAATGAAATCCATAGAGCCACCAGATGGCCCCCTCTTCCTAATTATCAGAAAATCAGAAAAGTGAGCACTATTCCCTGAAATACTCATTTAGCATCATCTGGGACACAGCAAAGGCTGCACAAGAGTTTCTTGGAGTACAGGAAAAGGGTCTGAGGAGGGAGCTCAGAGATTGCAGGATAACAGAGGAGCAAGCATGAAAGAGTGAGATGAAAAGAAATCAAAAAAGCATTATCTGCCCAGGAAAGCTGCAGCCAGAGGAAGGATGTTTCAGGATGTTTGGTCCAGAGGTGTTTGTGCAATGCCCAGAAGGTTCATGTGGGTCAGCCTGAAATGAGAGGGGTGGTTAATGGGGAGCAGGGCACCTCAGTGGCCAGAGCCTTTAAGTGACCAAACCCTCCTGGTGAAGTTCAGCCATGTGTGGAAGACCAGCCTGAGGTCTGTGTGTCTTCTGCCTCTGTTTAAAATCTGAAATGAGTGTGTGGGTGAGGTGTGAGCTTTGTGCCCTTCCATAGTGCTGTGACCTTTGAGTCCCACATCTTCCAGGGCTGGCAATTCTGCATGCTGTGTCCTCATCTAAAACTGCTGCAACAGCTTCCCTGTGGCCCCTGAGTCTTGGGCATCTTGTCCTTGCAGGCATGTCATGTATCCAGCAGTGGTGAACACCCTGTTTGGGAAGGGCATCTGCCCAACCAGTCCAAGTGAAATCAAGGAGTTTGAAGAGCATTTTCAGAAGTATGATGAGGACTTTGAATACGCTTCTCAGATGCCTGAGTGCTTCCTGAGGTAAAGGGGCAGAGATGATGGTTGTGGTGTACCCAATACCCATTTATCTTGCTGCAAAATCAGCCATGGGAGGCATTTCCCCTGGAGGATGATGCCCACTTTTTATTGATGGTGTGCCCTCAGGTGAAGCAGGCTTTTAGCTAAATCCTTCAAAAGAGTCCTGACCTTGTCTTGTGCATTTTCTTGGCATAAAGCAGAAACAGCCTGGCTTAGGTGAGCAGAACCCAACTTGGACGTGTCAGGGAGCAGCAGAATGGGGTAAAGGGCAAAGACCTGAGCCTAAATGGAAGTCCCAAGCTCAGGGGGCCTCCAGTGAGGTGTCTATCTGCTCTTTTCCACACTTCAGCTGTTTTCCCAATACCAATCCCAGGTTACATGGCTGCTCTGTCACAGAACTGACCTTGGGTGGAGACACCCAAACCCTGAGGAGGTGATTCCAGACACTGTCAGTGCTCTCACGGCCATCATTGCACTTTTAGCACCTCAAAACACCTTCAGAAAGAATTGGGGATGCTCTAAAAAAAGACCTTATTTTCTTCAAGAGGATCATTCTTGAAAAGATTGGCCTAAACAGTCTGTCCAAATCGACAGTGCAAACCTGTAATAAAAAGGTATAAAAATGTAGGAGTGTTGCAGTCCCAGGTCCTGGCTGCAAGAGGAGGTCTGGCCAAGGTGAAGGCCTTGGATGTGCTGTTCCTCATGCCAGTCTTCACTTCTGTCAGACTGACACTTGGCTCTTCATCAGCTGACTGCTGCCCAGGGGCTTTTGGAAAACAACCCAAGGAGTGCTTCTCATGGAAAAGGAAATGTTGGTTTGTGCTGCCTCAGTTAAGTGCTTCTTGTTTGTTTCTTTTCTTTACAGGAACTGGTCTAAATCCAAAAAATGGCTTCTAAAATTATTTGAGAAAGTAGTGCTGGATGCTGAGAGGACCAACCCTTCAGAGACTGCATCCAAGGTAAACATCCGAGGCTAGGAAATAAGATGACTTTGTTGTATATTCTGACTGAAGCAGTGGAGAGCAGGAATAATTTCAGTACTGGAAGCAATAAGTCAAATATGGCAGGTTTTACAGCTATACCCAAATGTTCCAGTGTTTTTGTCACCTGCAGTAGGAGAGACCCATAACTTTGACTCCTGCTCCTCCATTTAGTTTATTTCAAGCAATTCTGAGAATTAGCATCTTCCCCTGGGGAATTTTAAGGCAAGGGTTCAGAGCTATGAGCCATCCCCAGGCTGCAGTACCACGCTGCAGTGAGCAGTTGAAAGAGGTGAGAGAAAGACCCTTCAGTTGTTTCATTGAGGGCACTGTGCTGTGAAACTTCAAAACCTTACATATGCTATTTATAAACCCTGGTGTAGAGTGAGCAGATCCTTCAACAACTAGACTGGGAGAAAATAGCAGATTACTGGATTGGGAGCCAAGTACCCTAAATATTCATTGTGTCAAAGCTGAGATAAGTTGTTCCCCTGGTTATTCTCCTCAGCTCTGGCAGGAATTCTGCTGATAGAGCTGACAAACGTGACGGCAGACTGGCCTGGGAATTTCGATCTACCAAATGGTTGTAGAACAGATCATTTAAACAAAACAGGTTTTATTTAGACTTCAAAAGCTTTACATACCACGATTTCTTTAATAAAACAAACCAGATTAGCAGAAAGAAAGAGAAGGCTGGAGTTGAGCTGGTGGGAGGTAAGAAGGTGCAGGAAGCGGGAAGCACAAACTTGATGTCTTAAATTGGATGGGAATTTGGGAAAAAATCAGCCATTTTTTATTCAAGGTTGGCATTTCCCCCTCTGAAAAGTAGGCAGGAAGCTTTGTCTCAAGCTGAGACATGGCTGCCCTGCATTTAAGGAAATATTGTAAGCAAAAGCTGATCCTAGAACATTACACAGTTACTACAGTTTCAGATAATATCAGCCCATTGAAGTCACTGCTCAGGTCACCAACAAAGTGCCAGAAACTAGGGAGTTTGCTGATGTATCAGACCATCTCCTTATAACCTTAAGCACCTTTTTGGTATGAACAGAGAGAACATTTTCTTCATTTCCATTCATTCAACTGGCTCATTCCCATTTTCAGGTTCTTTAAAGCAGAGGTGTAGAATAGGGATTAGAATGGACTTTTTTTTCCCCTTTCTTCCACATACAAGCAACAATGGGGAATGAGGGAACCCAATCCTCTAAAACTTTAAGGAAATGTATAGCAGTGAAGGTATTCAGGAGGAATTCATTCTCCTGGCCCTCTACCTGTCTGAGTCTCGCTTTCTCTTAATAGCTGTCATTTCTATATTGCACCTTCCAAAAAAGTCATGATTAACATTTCTTCTCTTTGAGAAACTAGTCCTTAGGTTCTAGTAAGCCTTGCCCCAAACTACATTTTACTATATTCTTGGAAATACAGATTATTTTCTTTTATTTTAACAGACACTTCTACAACATCTTCTGGATAACTTGCAGGGAAAACATCTAGCTCCCAATTATGGTCTCCTGATGCTCTGGGCTGCCCAAGCAAATGCTGTGCCTGTAAGTACATCAGCTACAGAAACACCTTCTCTCTCTCCTGTTCCAAAGCCTGGATTTGGGAAGGAAAGGCTTTGAAGCAGAGGTCACACACACTCCATGGATTCCAAAGAAGGGATTATCACGCCCACATGCATCACTACAAATATACCCAGGCTGCAATGTCACAGAAGCAATGACAAGAAAAGCTCTTCTTGTATTTTTTCCTAAATTATGCTGTCCCCTGTCATAACATTTCAGCAACATAAGCCTCACAGCTATTAAGATCACAGTCTTAAGCTGTGAAGAGCATTTAACTCTGTTTTGAAGCACCGTGGCTGTATTATAGAAAAGACTATTTCACATTCCCTGGTGTTACCAATTGTAAAGAATATCAAAAGCATAATATAGAGTAACTTCATTTGTGTGTAAAGCCTCAAGTGATTTTTGTCTCTTTCATTTTTGGGGATCTGCTGTACAAGTGCCAGTGGAAGACAAGCAATAGTCTGATTCTAGAGCTGTTAAGTTTTGTCTGTGTTAGAAAAAGATTTGCTGGATTAATGATACTGATATAAGTATGCTAACAAGCCAAATAGATCTAACACAGCTTAGGCTGACCAAAGACATTTATAGGAATTTCTCAGATGAAAAATCCATAGCAGCAAAAACATCCTTTATTTACCATGACTACTAAGCTCTTTGCAGCACAGTTATGTCCATTACAGATGTGATTTAGAAAAACATGATAGTGAGTTATTTTTATATGTTCCCCTAACGGATATATCTGTGTTTTTTTGGAGATTGGATATTCCTGCAGTTTAGCCTAAGGGAAATTCATCCATTTCAGTGAGGTTTCTGTGGATTCACGTGTTGGCATAAGTGGGAGGCATAGCCTGCTGTCTGTTATCAGGATAACTGACATTCCTTCCACAACACTTACTTCTGTAATATTCAGCTGTAAATAGACATACAGATATTTTTCTGTTTCTCAGAATAGTTACAACCGCTGTTCTGGGGAGTGGAATGACGAAAGAAAAGGCCTTTCACCTTCCAAGGGCATTTTTTACAAGCACTTTAAACCCTTTTATCTGAAACAATTCAGTTATCCCTTCTTAGCCCATGGAGCGAAGCCACAGTGTCCAAGTGCTGTACAAGAAAGCTAAACTACAAGATTTGCTTTGCAGAAGGAGGGCTGCATCCATGTCAGTGTCTTTGGGAAATAAAAGTCAGAGTTTCATCCCTTACCAGCACAGATGGCCCACGACCAGATCTGTGTACAGGCTGCACCTCCCGCTAGCTCAGCAAGAGGAGAGAGACTCCTGGCAGTGCTGCCAGTCCTTCTGCTTTCATCCCGCTTAAGAGGATTTTCTCCTTTCCTAGATTTCTTGATTTTCAACTTCATTGCATAACCAGTTAGCAAATTATTTCTAAAGGGGATATACTACTCCTTGTTTTGCTGTTAATTAAAACTTTTCCTGCCCATTTCAGTGTGACTTACTATGACAATGCCCTGCAAATTATTTAACCTCATTTCTGCAAATGCTAGTATCAATTTATTTCTTTTTGTCATTCCTGCAGCTAAAACTAATCATGCAAGATGATTTAGTATTTCATTTAACACCTAGTTATTTGAAAATAAAGGATTCTGTGTTTTAAAGCTCAAGGCCAAGGCTATATAATGTTCACTAAAGATAAGTACACAGCAGATGACTAGACATAATCTCCCAGGAGCTGAGCCTTTAGATATGGATTTACCCAGGAAGCACAGCTCCCCATGCATCTGAACTACAACAGGCACACACCAAGAAAGTGCAAATGTTTTCACCTGCCTCTGTGATTTGCTAAAAAGATACTGTCCTTCTGTTCCATATCCCTAAATCCAGGGATTTCCATCTCTTTTTAGGTTGCATTTTGGACCCTTGCTTTCATACTCTCTAATCCTGCCATTTACAAGAAAGTCATGGAAGACCTGGCTTCTGTTTTTGGTGAAGGAGGTAATAAATCTCATTTTGTCCTTCTGGAAGCTGGAAGTGATTTATCCTGTGTTGGCCCAGCACACTTGGTCAGTGGCTGGGAACAGTGAGTGTCTGCTAAGGGTGCTACTGACAGCATAAGAGTCCAGCTCTTAGGTCTTTACTCAGTATATGCTCAAGACACATTTTTAAGCAAAACCACCTCTGATGTTAGCAGAAAGAAGCTAGGAAAAGAATAGTATGTGTTTTTTTTCTTCATTCCAATAATTTTAACTTAGATTTGTATTTCCCAGCCTTGTGTTTTTTCCAGGCACCTATGATAGGGTCAGATGAGATCATTCAGTTCAGGTGCTTTTCATGGTGTGCTGTTCACCAGATTTACAGCTATTGATGGAAAAAACAGGCTAGGAACTGTTCTCTTTTCTGTCATCAGAGGCAAATTTTTCCAGCATGGTTCAGCCCCCATGACCACCCTCTTTCCCTCAAAAAGCAGTCACCTATTGGGAGCAGTTGTTCCCATATGCAGTCCCTTGATCAGAGTTAAACTTTCACAGAAGACTCTGTTGACATGGATCCAAACTGTATCAAGCGACATGTCAGTAATTAACCAATAAAGAAGATCCACAAAGCCTTTCTCCTGGCCTTGTTTCATTTGCTATTGCTAACAGAGCCCAAGAGCTCAGCCATGAGACATTCTTGTCTTGGTGCTTACAGTCCCTGAGATTTCTATGCAGTGTCTTATGAAAGCACAGAAAAGCTCTGAAGACTTTTAACTCCCAACATGGCTTTATTTGGCCCCTTCTGTCTAACTCCATATATACACCTACCTTAGAGTTATTGAATTATGTTCTGTGGCTTTTCTTAAATTTTACTGATTTATGGCCCATTCATTTACTTTGAAATATAAAGACAATTTTTGGGTGTAAACAATGCCTTGAAGTCTTGAAGTATTTCACCCACAATCCTAAAGCAAGACATGCCAGCCTGTATCAAAACAAGTACGAAGTGTAATTTTTACATGGGATCTTCTTTCTCATGCCATAACAGGTAAAGATAAACTGGAAGTCTCTGAGGAGGATCTGAAGAAGATCCCTTTCATTAAATGGTGCACTTTGGAAGCCATACGGTTGAGGTCTCCAGGTGCAATCACCAAGAAAGTCATAAACCCAATTAGAATTAAGGTGAGGTTTGGTTGTGAGTTTTTTTCCCCAAAGGATGCTGTGTGATTTGTCTGGAAATGGTCCTCCCAATAGGTCTGGGTAAAATGACAGTGGTAGAGATATTCCCCAACCTCACATATATATTCTTTTTATAGGTTTATTCATCCTCATTAATTTATGAGTGATTTGGATTCTCCAGTTCACAGTCATGCCTTCAATTTTGAATTAAGACTGAATTGAATTGAACTAGATACTGATGGCATATAAAAGAGGAATCAGACACAACAAGTATAGTAGAAGGAACCACATTTTAGTAACTGATAAGACTCCTTTTTGTCCCCCTTCACTACCATTCAGAAGGGAGCTGTCAGCATTCAGGAATCTGGCAAAGAAATGTTTGGGAAAAAACCCACACTCTTAAAGAATCAGTGCTTATGACTATTTGAGATTACTGATCAAATTACTAATATCTACTGTCACACAAAGCTTTCTTTGAATTCCTTTGCATTGAAGGAAGTGTTTAACAAAATGTTTAGAAACAACAATACTGCTCACTTGGTAAATCAAGAAGCAGGAAAGACAAAATAATGCTTCTGATCTTTTGCTACCTAAAAGAACCCAAATTAGAATGCAAATAATTTTTCCACTTTCCCCATTGTTTAGGTTTTATGGAAAAAAATAGCAACACCAAGAAGAAACTTCAAACATGTAATATAACCACCATGGCTTTATCACCTTCACTTGTCTTTTCTTAACATCTTCTGCTGATAGAAGTACCAAGGAGGGGCTATTTTGTGAGATTTTTAGCTCTTTTCTTAGAGATTTTTCTTCTTTTCAGAATTTCACTATCCCTGCTGGTGACATGCTGATGTTGTCACCATATTGGTTGCACCGGAATCCAAAATATTTTCCGGACCCAGAAATGTTCAAACCTGTAAGTTGTCATTCTTCCTGTGGGTATTTTGCTGTCTTTTCTCCTCTTCACTTCCTTTACAATAAAAGCACATGGACAAATGTGCTTAAATCTGGCAGGAGAATGGCCTTGAATAGAGAGAAGATGTGCACATAAATGAGGAGCCTGTAGGAATAAAAAAGACTTTTAAATTTAGTGATAGGTACTACTTTAATATCACTTTGATCCTGACCATATCACTCTCTGCAAATCCCTGAAAGGAGATTGCAGCCAGGTGGGGGTCAGTCTTTTCTCTCAAGTGACAACTGATAGGATGAGAGGAACCAACCTGGGGAGGTTTAGATTGGATATTAGGAAAAATTTCTTCACTGACAGAGCTCCTGACCAAAGCCAGGCACCGCCCAGGAAAACGGTGGCATCACCATCCCTGGAGGGATTTAAAAGTTGTGTAGGTGTGGCCCCTGGGGGTGTGGTTTATTGGCTGTGCTGAGTTAATGTTGCACTTGATGATCTTTTTAATGTCTTTTCCAACCTAACCAATTCTGATTCCAAGTGTTCTTCTCTCCCTGTTGGATGATTTCTCGTAGGTATTATCTCTGCTAATTCAGTAGTTAATCTAGTTTCTTGATTATTATTCCACTGCAGGTGGCTGTGTGGGCAGGCTTGTAACTGCTCTTTTTAGCACCATCCAATATAGAACAGTTTGTCTTTTTTATAGAAATACATCAAGGAGTAATTTAAACAAAACTTCCCTTCTAGCAAACTCTTCCCGATTTGAAATCCCTTTTAACAATTCCTGCTTCTTTGAAATCTGAAGCTGAAACTCTGATGCAGCAGCTTATTTTTTTAGTAACTTTTTTCTAAAGAGCAAGTTAGCTTGTTTTTTAGAAACTTTCCCTTTTTTTTTGGACATTGTCATTCCAAATGTATGATCTTGCTTCATCACCACTGAGATTTTTTTTCTTTATTGGATTTAGATGCTGACAGGTTTTTTCCTCAGAAATCTCAAAACAGCCCTAAAATAGATAAATGCAGGATTTTGTCTTCTCTGGGACAGCTTCATCAGGAGTTCACCACCAGAAGCTTGACAGAGTGTTACTTGGCAGAGTAGCACTGAGTTTGTGGAGGCTGGTACAGTTTGTCACCCAGCAGTCATGAGATTTGCTTCTCTCAGTGTCATCACCCACCAAAACTTTAGCCCATATTGCCTTGTTCCTTGTGTTGTCCCTTTCCTCTCAAAGCAGTTTAGGATGGAGCAGGAATCCCTTTGGGAACAGACAAGCTGTTTTTTGTGGAGAATCATTCATCTCACACACTGGCTTACACCAGTTAAAGCTCCTAGACCTTGCATTTGTCTGTGCAGCGTGTCTTAGAAATGTGGTTTTTTTTGTGCAAGAGGTGTGTGAGCTATTTTTGTGTCATGACAGTTTTGTGACTGAGGCTTCCCTCAGTACTGGTTGAACGTTTGCATTTATAGATATATTTAAAAAATTAAGGTTGCATTTTAATAGCTCAATATGCAGGATTTAGGAAGTGGGGAGGTATAGGAAAACTGCTTTAGGGGTAATTTTGAAAACTTCTCCAGCATTTTAAGGCACCTGAATGTGTTTCAAATGGGACCCTCATTTCTTTCCCTGATTCAGTGTTGACTTTTGGATCCAGACTCTAATACTGACAGGTTGAATGCAAAAAAAATTGTATTAGTGCGACTTTGTATTGAGGATTAGCTGTCCAAGGTCATTTTTAGCCTGGAGAAATAAAGTTAAGCTTTATTTATATAAGGCTGATTTGGAAAAAAAAAGTTTCTTCCCACAGGATCGTTGGAAAGAGGCAAATTTAGAGAAGAATGCTTTCTTGGACAGCTTTGTGGCATTCGGAGGAGGGAAGCATCAGTGTCCAGGAAGGTCAGTGAAACAGCTGGGGTTTATTTATTCCCAAACCCTGCAGAGAACAACTCTCTTGAACTGAGTTTCTCTTACTCTTGGAGATAAAGTGTTTGCTTTGCTCTTTGTCAGTCTCCTAATGCTTGGCATCATCTGCACTGTGTTTGAACTGATCTGAAAGTGGTTTCATTGCTGGAAAAGACAGGTGAAGTTACGATGAACAGGCAGAATCTGGGACCAGTGTATCAAGGGTTATTGCCTCCCCACCCAGGGAGGACATTCAGCATGGCTCTGCCCCTGCTGAGGTTTCTTTTCATCAAGGGAGAGTTGCTCCACTTCCAAACACACCATTTTACAGACACAGTTATTTGGGTTGCCTTAAACCAGTTCTAAACAAACCTACAGAAGATTTCTCAGGTTTGAGACTCTCTTTCCATCCTCTGTGATGCCATTGACATCTCTGCTGATCTTCAGGTATCTTAACTGGCTCCTCTCTGAATCTGGTCTTTGCATTAGGGCACACAGATTTGTGTAATGGCTTAAATTGCAGATCCTGTCTCACTTCACTCCTCCAGCAATGCCAGCCTTGGTACTTCCTGCATTCCTTTTGCTGTTTTCTCTGCTGTCCCTCTTCCTGGAACAAGTCCCAGGGAGCCAGCTGCTCCTCGTTCCTGTGTTCAAACATCTCTGTGCTCAACTCTCTGCCTTCAAAACCTGGGCTCCTCTGAGACAAAAGTCTCCCTATAATCCTTAAGACCAAATCCTTAAGTCATTTTACCTCGAGTTCCATGTGGAACAAGGAATCTGGAGGGTGTTGAAGAGGAACTGCATTCTGGAATCTGCACTCTGTGGCAGTCTGGACATGAGTGCCAGATGAACTTTGTGAAGGCATTAAAGACATGAGCAAAATGAATAAAATGGCTTTCACTGTTCAGGCTTGCCAGAGGAAAGTGCTCACCTTCTGCTGTACCTCGGTGGCTTGTACCACATTCCTGAGCTAAATCTGAGCCCAACCTCATTCCCAGCACAGCAAAATTCACAAGAGGCACTTGCAGGTACAGGGAAAGCTACAAAACAATGTTTCTGAAAGCTGGTTGTTTATATATCCCGACCTATATCTCTGATAACATCTTTCAAATAAGTTTTTGTTTAGAAAGAAAAGTATAACGTTTCTCCACAGTCAACAGATGGAGAATCTTTTTCTTGCTGAGATACTTAAAAACCCTTTCAGACCCTTTGGCAGTCCACATGGTAACACACACCTTCAGGTTTTTTCAGCAATAATTGAAAAGAATAATGTGATGGTCTTGGAAAAAAAGAAAATTAAATCAAGGGTTGTATCAAGGATAGCAGGTTGCAGATTTCCTTCATAAACTGAATGAAACAATATTTAAAGTTTAAGATGCATTTTTATTTATTTCAGTACTGAGATTTATAAATGAAATATATGAAATATTTAATTTCTCTATTGCAAAAGTTCAGCATAAAATTAAAAGCTAACTTAATCAAACTGAAAGCTAGTAAATAACTTACCTGTCCAGTATTTTACCAGACTGATGTGGGAGGAGCTCCCAAAAAGCCATTTCTGTGCCATATTTTATACTTAAAGAAAAAATTGATGTCACTTTGACTGCTTTGGTTGAAGCAGGTGGTTATTGCCTGTGTGACTGTGCTTGTCTTGCATGGCTGTGTTGTTCCCTCAAGCACTGGGGTCCAGGGCCCTGCTGTGCAAGCAGAGCTGGGACTGGAAGGACCCACCTGGTGCTGGAGGCTTGGAGCTTGGGCTACATCCCACCTGAGCTGGGCTAATAGACATCCAAATATCTCTGCACTGCATTACCCTGAGCCAAGGGCACCAAAAGCTCAAGGCAATTCCAGTGTGAAATCACAGGGATAATTTGGGGTCTGAAGCTGAACAAGGATCTTCTTTGTGCTGAAACAAAGATTTTCCCACTCCAGAGCCCAGGGCAGCTCCAGGTGCAGAGCCTGGTAGCTCTGCAGGAGTTACCTTGGGTCTGTGAGGCTTTTTAGCTTCGCCTCACACCTGCCAGGCCAACTCCATGTGCAGTCATGCAGCCTCTTCCTTTGTGAATTCCCCCATAGCTGTTTTATCCAGGTTTCCCACCATTTCTCTGTAGAAAAGCAAGGTGGTATTATTATTTTTACTGGGTGTTTAAGAGTTGTGTCTAAACTCTGCAAGTGAGTAATCCCATGACCTTGCACAGGTGCACACTGGTGAATGCAGAAAGCTCTTGTACACATCAGCATTAAAAACCAATAGCCTGGAGGATTTCACCTGCAGTTATCCAAAATCTTCTCCAGCCTAAGAAACACCTTTGGGAGAGTGTTACAGAAAAAAGAAATCATGCCCTTGGGTCTCCTACTGCATCCTGATGCTGACGCATTAAATGATAACTCCCACTGTCACTGCTCTCTGATGTCACCAGGCTCCCAGCTGCATTATATAACTTTATATAGCACGATTAGTCATATGGCCTTTTCTGTGTTTGACTGCCTTCTCACTCCTAGGAAGTTATTTCAAGTCAGCAAGTGTTAGGAGAACATAAATGTTTATACAGTGGAAAAATCCATAATGATAAGGAGCTGGTTTAAAATAGGTGTCAGAGGGATACTGTCAGTCCAGTGTTTCACCAGAAAGAAGGGGCAGCTGCCACATTCATGTTCTTTTTTGAGCAGCAAACCTGAACAAACTACAGCAGGTTTCCTATGGAAGATAAACTTTCAGGCAGAACTAAAGTGCACAGAGTGTAAAATGTGTCAAAGACACCCTGGTTTTTACCTGATGATAACACACACAATGGTCAGTCCGGAGAGCCAGTGTTTTCCTCCCTTTCTTGCAGGTGGTTTGCAATCATGGAAATCCAGCTGTTTGTTGTGCTGTTCCTGTACAAGTATGAATTTGTGCTGTTGGATGCAGTGCCAAAGGAGGTAAGAGATCCATGCATTTGTGTAGCATCCCCCAACTTCATACCCTTCATTGATCAGGCTCAGCTGAACAACCGTGCTCAACTGTGGTTACATAGATTTTGAGAGGAGTACTATAAAACATGTAACAACTCTCCAACTCAGAAAATTCAGAGTAATTCCAGTTAGTGGGGCTGCACTGCCTACACAACCAAGTGCTTACAAGAATGTTTTGTCTCATTGTTGCCTAAACATTACTAGAGATTTGATAGTTGTTGCTCACAAAATACTTTCAACATATGTAATCACATGTAACACTCGTAGTGTTCTTCCATTACATATTGAGGGGTGGAAGGTAAATGATTAGGTTAAGACTGAATGACACAGAAAGGTTTTACACTTAAAGGAGAATGGCACAGTCTCTACTTCATTATTTGAGTATTTTGAAAGTATTAAAAACTGTGAGAGTTTCTTATGAGTTTATGTGCCACCCTGACAGAGTGACTGGAATAATAATTAACCATGGCCCTACTCAGTGACTTTGGCAGAGCCAGGAAATAATTCTTGGTATTTGGTCTTGGTTCTCTAAGACTGAAGATGCAAGAATGTTTATATCTTAATGTTAAAGCACACTGGTAATTCCATTAGCTGAACTAACTGAAGTGTTTTTTTCTGATTTTCTTCTTTCTTCAGAGCCCTTTACATTTGGTGGGGACACAGCAACCCACAGCACCACTACGGGTCCGGTACAAATGCCGGGAATGAAAGTTGTGCAGCACTGACCTTTCTTTGCCAACCCGCGCTGGATGGATGAACCACTGAGCTGCTTCCCAAGCCCACATCTTCAGCCAGGTTCTCTGCCTGCAGAGTTCTTGATTTCAGCTTTCAATGCTGTACACCGTGCTGTGCCAAACCAGTACCTGTGCTCCCCCCCAGGCTGCCCATCTCTCAGTGCTTCAGTCCAAGCTCTCCCGGTGCATTCATAATTTGTGGGTCAGTTATTCACAGACTTTGCAAATCTGAAATACTAAACTCACCAACCAAACATTTAGGACAAAAAGCTGCAGTGTCTGGAAATCCTGTGTGGAAGCTGTGCCAGAACCAGTGGAGAAGCAGCTCCCTTGGGCCAGGTCACTGCTTCCTGCAGGGCGCTTTAAACCGAGGCCAAAATGGTGCCTCATGCTAAGAAATCACATTGGTAACAACAGCTCCCTGATGTTGGTGTGCACAGAATCCAGGACAGTCTGAGCAGAGACCTCTGGATTAGCTCCACATCATGATTAACTGTGGTGACTTGTGTGTCACTGCCTGTGTGGATAGGTGAAAGTCTGGCCTGCTCTGCTTACAACCAGTGCCAACTTCTTGCAAATAAAATGAATTTGTAATGGAAAAATTGCAAGTGTTTGGGATCTTGTTCTACTGGAGCACCTCATATTTCTGCTGAGCTTTATTTTGCTCCACAGGATTCAGAATCGGTCCTTGCATGAGTTTGCAATAAAAGTTTGACCATGATGTTTGGCTTCCAATAAATATGATCTTCCTGCTCGTAAGACTAGTTATCTAATATCTAGAACACTTTTGCTTTCCCTACCACATGAGTTATAGAACAAATTGCACAAATATGAGAATATTTGATCCTGTACAGAATACCTAGTAAAATTGTTTGAAGAAACTGACTCTGGGGTCCCATCACTGCCCTGTTGTGGATGACATCTCCAGGCACTCGATGTACTTTCCAAGGTGGAAAAAAACAAGGGAGGTGGATTAGTAAAGCCATGTGGTGGTCAAGTGATAGAGCTAAAAGGGGTCCTCTGTCTGGAAATAATCCAGAAGCTTCTGGGGGAGGGAAAGACTTTCCCATGGGACAGGGTTAAATGGGCATTAAAAGGTCATCGCGATATCCTGCTCAAGAGTGGATTAAAAGTATCTAAATTATTCCTCTTCAAGTGCTTGTCCAATCTGCTTTTAAATACAGCAGTGCCAAATTTCCATGGGGGATCTGTCCTCTTACCTGACTCTCCCTGCTGTTACAAAGCTGTCCTACATATCAGTAGCAGGAGTCAGAATAAGATTTTATCCATGCCATCAATGCAAGACTGTAAGAAGCCAAAGATTTTTAAGCCTACAGAGAAATAAAATGTATTTCAAGCTACCTTTTTTATTTCTACCTTCTGTATGAAGTCTGGATGTTACAGGGAAAGTAGTGGAGCATCCCTCAAAAAACATCTTAGAAAATGTAATTGTTCCTCCTCCAGATGTGGCAAAGGCCAGATCTACCTCAGATAAATTCCAGTGTCAAAATCAGTGAAACAATGGTAAGAGTTGTCTTAATAAAACAGGAAATCTGGTGTTACAAAGAATGAGAAATAAAACTCTGTTACATGAGTTTTTCTTTAATAATTGTACATCAAAGAAGTGTTTCAGGGGAAAAAAAAATGAAACTAACATATTCCAGCCAAATCTTTTTTTACTACTTTTGAAGAGAGTATAAACATTTCCCCTGAAATAATGAATTTCTTGTGGAAATATAAAACTCCTGAAAACATTTGAGTTAAAATTGTTGACCTCCTGTAAGTGAATCTTCTCCAGTCAACACAGTGAAAAGATCACCCACAGCATCAGCAGCCACCTCCCAGAATAATCACAGCTTCTTTCATGTCTTCCCTCTAATGAGCCTCCCCAAAGGCCCCTCTCAAGTCAAGTATTTCAAGTGGTCTTTGTCTTTTCTGTGCCACTGATTGTCACAGAACCCAGAAGTTTAGGCTTAGCACATACATCTCCTCAAAATAGCTGTCTGAGGACTAAAAGATAGTGCTGTGGCCATTGGGAGGTGGGCTAAAAATAATGACTTCCCCTCAAAAAGAAATTAATTTTAAGGCCCTTGCTCTATGCTGGGCTTAGGCACTGTGCCAAGCAAAACTCAACTTAAGCATGTGTTTTGCCTTAAACAAACACTTAAAATGGATCCAGGGAATAAGAATGGATTTTGATTTAAGCACAGGCTTAAGTGCTTTGCTGAACCAGGGTCCAAAAGCCTCAGTCCCTAACCTGTTGTTTACAGTTAGTCTTGGCATCTGCATTACAATTTAAAGGACATATGAAGGTTAGTGGAAATATTGAGGTGGCTTTGTTCATTTTAGGTGAACCTGGCACACATGAAAGGATTT
Organism: Catharus ustulatus; assembly: GCF_009819885.2. Classification (NCBI taxonomy): domain Eukaryota; kingdom Metazoa; phylum Chordata; class Aves; order Passeriformes; family Turdidae; genus Catharus; species Catharus ustulatus. The sequence continues at coordinate 113,919,648 of NC_046223.1, forward strand.
TAGGAAGCATTTATAGCCCAAACCAGTAGGCTTTGTTGGCAACAAGCATCTTTCCCAGTTATCTGGTACATTCTAAATGCGTGGCTCATCACACTGCAAAAAATATTCCCTGTCCACCATGTGGTAGAAGGGGAATTGGACACAGAAAAGGCATTCAAAAGACAGCAAGCACTTAATTGCAGCAGGCAAGGAGAGGCTTTCATCATGTGGCCGTTCTGGATGACAATGGACATGCGACTGATTGGCACAGCATTATTTGGGTTTTTCACTTTGATCATAAAATTACCAGGAAAGGCTTAATGGAGTTATAAATATCTTGTTTCCATGAGAGTCCTGGGAGGATAATTATAGCACTGAAGTCTTTACAAAGATAGAGCATTTATAAAATGATATTATCTGAGGTCTCCAATGGATAATGCAGGGAATTCTGCACTCTATTCCCAGCTCTCCTATTGACTCACTGTGCTCTTTGGGTGAATCACTTCATCCCTGTTTCCTCACACTGGGGTAATTACCCATGGCTGCAAAGTCTGTGTGGCTTAAAAGGTGTAAGTGTTGCTCCCACCCATCAGCACTCCTGCCTGGTTATTGATAGCAATGGTTGTCTGGAAGGCTTTGGATGAGCTACATGTTTTCCTGATGTGTGCTACTGGTAAATTACACTACTTGTAGAGTTACTGTCAAAACACTCAGGAGAAATATTTTAAATCTTTTAATTCACAGTTTTTAAGAGGATCATTAAATATTGTATGCCACAGTCTTCAGAAATACTTTATTTTTAATGCAAAACTTGGCATTTAAAGACTATGGACAAGTTTCTTGTTAAGTGAAAAGACAACTTCCTTTCATAAAACCAACCCGTATGGAGGAGCATTATCTAGAAGGCTGAGTAGCAGCTGCTTGTGAGTAGGAACTACAGCTGTACTCCAACATTCCTAGCTGCACTTTTATCTGACCTTTATTCTGAAGACCACCAATGCTGAGAAAAGCATTAAGTGTGTCCTTCTGTTTGCTTGACACCAGAAGAAAATAATTTCCAGTATCATGACATGGCCCCTTGAATGTGATTCCCAGGTTCAAATAGATAAGCACTGAAAGATACTCCAAGAGTTCTGCTCTTTAGTAATTCACTAGAGCTGAAGATATTGCCTTTGATGCTCTTCTGCCCAAATCTTAATATTATAATTTACTATTTTAAGCTTGTTTATGGAACTGGAATAATACGCAGATTAAAAAGGATAATTACTAGGGCGTTTTCAGGCATTAAAGCTGAGGTTTGAAGTTCCTTTTTCTGAGAAAATAAACCAAGGAATGTTTTACTATCTGAAAACTTGGCAACTGGTCTTTGCTTACCATGAAGTGAAATCAAGCACCACTTTGTTAAAAGCCAGTTTCATCACAATGATCAAGTTGTTCCTTCAAATAATAAAGAGGCCTGAATCAGCAGGAGATGGTTTTATTCTGTCCTTTGTCCTAAATTTTTCCAGCAGACTCTGGCCTTGCAGCCTGATTCAGAGGTTTTGTGCACATGCATAATTTGTACTTTCAGGCATGTGGGTCTTTAGGAAATGAGTTCTCTACACATCCACAAGCCAGGACAAATCCAGGTGATTTGTTGCAATCACATCTGCCCTGAGCTGCCACACCCGCAACAGGGAAGGAACATTGATCCCTCCACACAGAGACCTTCCAGCATTGGCATCTTTGGACAGGAGTCAAAGCTGGGCAAAGGGGCTGGAAGCTGGGGCTGTCCTGTCTGCTGGGTTCTGAGAAGGAGCCATGCCACTGGATGTCTTGGTGAGCTGGCTGAACAGGACATTCATGTCCTGCAGGCTGCTCCCCAAGGTGGCTGTGGAGCAGTCGAAGGGCACAATCAGACTAGAGGCCCTGCTTCATCTTTCCTGTTTATCTTCCATGTACTGTTTCCATCCTCCCTAGGAGCTTCAATAATGCTCTTTTTCCCCCTTCCCAGCTCAGCTGTAAACTCAGCTTACATTTTCCTTCAGGTTTTTAAGACATCCAGGCTGCCAAATACCTGAAAACTTAAAGTTGGGGTGCAACACTGCAAGGGTAAGCCTGGCAGATCAATGCCTCTGTAGGAGATAACTCCTGAATGGACTGGCTATCCCTTCTGGAGCTGTGTCACACTGCTGGGAAAGCAGGAGGAAGGGGCAGAGCCTTCCCTCTGGCTGATGTGGAAGGAGGACACTCCTTAGAGGTTGCTCTGCCGCAGTGACTCAGTGCTGTGGAAGCTGTGACTGCCCAAAAATATCTGTGTTGCCAAGACCGTTTCCATTTTGCCATCCCCAGTGCTCCCCCTTGCACAAGGGCTGGCAGGACAGGGGCACTGGCATCATCCACTGGCAGTCACTGATGTGATCTCCAGAAAATCAGTGCTAAAATATATAAAAGCAATGAAATAAATACAAGCACACACAAAGATAAAGTGTGTAAGCAAACTATGTCTTAGTAGAAGTGTTGAAAAATTAAGTTTTCATTTCTAGGCATAATTCAGGCTCAAAAATACAGCCTCAATTGTTACTTACCTGTTTGAGCTGCTTATTTTCTATTAACTGGATGTGTATATGTGATTGCTGACTAATAACAGCCTCCTGCTTCCCATGATACACCAATTATGCCTTCAGTAGTCACTTAAAAGTGTCAGAATAATGAATGAAAATTTCAGAGAAGAAAGGAAAACACAAGAAGCCTGAAGATTATGGATCACACTTAAGGAGACTGAAACATTCAAATTTTTAAAAATCATCTCTTAATATAAACAAAGCTCCTTAAAATAACATTTTGCAAAGCCTTCCTGTGTCAATCACCATAAATAAGGATAAGGATTAATAAAAGGCAAAGAAATTTCATACAGTGGATTTCTCCATCAAACCTGTCTAGCACTGCTTCAGAACTAGGATTTTTAAATTCTACTTCTCAACAATTAATAAACATTAATTACCACAATATTTGCTTTAGAGGGGTAAATTGTGTCTTGCAGTGAATTACACTCTGTGGCCTTCTAATTAACACATATAAAGATAGATTTTCAGGTAGCTTTGTTTTCTTAGTTGTTTACATTCTGAAGCAAATTGAATAATATATTCATAAGCTCAGTCTGTATTTAGATACCTAAATAAGCATCTTGATTTTTCAGAGCACCTACAACTCTGAGAGTCACACAGTGCTCCTGAAAACCAGGCCATTTATTTAGGTGTCTATATTTAGGTACATGAGTTTGAAGCATTTGGCTTGAGGTCACATAGCTATGGCTCATTGCATTTTTTTATTTCCATTTGGGTCACAATGGGCAAGTCACTTCTAATAATTCTCATCACGAATGTAAGAAATAGCAGGAGAGGTGGTAAGAATCACTTACTAAAAACCATCATGATGTCTAGCACTTCTTCAAAATACATGGAGTTTCACTCATGGAGAATTAAAATCTAAAAATGATAGAAATCAGTGCGTCAGAAAGGTAAGACAGTGTGTTTAAAGACTGAACTTATGTTGTGGTTAAACTGCACTCATTTCCTGGATTAAATTTTCTGACATCTTTGTCATCACCTCCATAATCTTGTGACCATTTTGACAAGCCAGATTTTTCAGCTTCCTGTAGTTTGACTGGGTAAATCCTAGAAACCAAATGCTTCTACTTGTTAACACATGGCAGCAAACCACAGTTTATTCTTGAGGAATTTGGACTGGCATCATCAGTCATGCTCTTGAATTGTGGCTACACCTCCAAGATTGCTTTTGAATTTGTACAGTAGCTTATACAGGCCTTGACCTTAATGAACCAATTATGAAATAAACAGTCCAGGATTCTGCTGAGAAATCACTTGGAAAAGGACATAAGGAGTAAACCACACAATTTTAAAGAAACAGGGAACAAAATGAAAACCTCCTATTTCAGTATCCTCATTCAAATGTGACAATTTGCATCTGGCCACAATATTTCAGATCCTAAAGTTGCACTTGTACTGTAAGGATGTTGTTTGTTACAGAACAAAAAGGTTTGTGTTTTGCTTTCTTGAAATGGAGGTTGTTTTAAAAGTCAATGAAACCTGTTTTTCCCCTTGATCTATCATGCATCTAGGCTGAAAAAACATCTCTTGTTTAAAAATATTCCTTTAACAGAAATGGGGATGTGCCATTTCTTTTGTCTTTAAAGCTGAGGGTTAGCTGTAAGATAGTAAAGTTCTGTTTTGGGGGACTTTATGTTAGCTAGGGAATTTTTGCAATGTGAAATCAAAAAGCCCTTTATTTTTTTTCAGACAGCTCTCAGTCTCTGAAGCAGATGTAAAATGGAAAGATTCTTTGTTCCTGTTCTCATTGCCTTAAAAGACACGAGCTCCTTGTCTGACCTCAGTCTGCTCCTGAAGATGCTCAGAAACAACAAGGATATGCCAGGGAGGGGATTTAGGGAGCAACAGGACCACATGCAGGGGGTGTCCCATGGCAAAAGTGGGAGCTCAGGGGTTCCAGAGCAGTGCCACAGGTTTTCATGGAATCACAGACTGGTTTGGGTTGGAAGGAACCTTAGAGATCATCCCATTCCATCCCCTGCCCTGGGCAGGGACACCTTCCACTAAACAATATTGCTCCAAGCCCCCTCCAACCCAAACCTGAGCACTTCCAGGGATGGGGCACCCACGGCTTCTCTGGGCAACTCATGCCAGGGCCTCACCACCCTCACAGGGAAGAATTTTTTCCCAATACTTAATTTAACCCTGCCTTCCTTCACCTTAAGGTCTTCTTCCTTGTTCTACCACTTCATGCTCCCAATAAAAGTCCGTCTCTAGCTCTCGTGTAGCCCTTTAGCTGCTGGAATGCCTCTCTAGCTTCTTCTCCACACTTACCTGACCCCCACATAGCAGATTTGGAGAGAACAGACATCCCAAGTGGACCATGTGCTTCCCTGCATATCCAAGCCCCCAAAGGAAACAGCTCTGCTCCATGATTAACCTGCTCATAGAGTAATGTGCTCAAGGGCACTACAGGAACTGAAATTTTAGAGCAGGTGGAAGATAGTCTCCTTTTCTGCAGGAATTTTTCATTTGGGCAATTATTATTCCTGTACCCAGAACAATGTAAAACGTCCTGTAGATAAAAAGCAAAAAGAGCCAGCATTTGCTTTGCACATTTTTGCTTTTCTATGTAGTATGCTGCAAATAAGCTGCTCTGCAGTCGCTGAGCACACACAGACACTGCAGAGGTGTTGAGGCAATGTTGTCTCACTGCCCTGAGTGACTGGGTGATAAACTGGCAGATGAAGTTCAGCAGTGATAAGTGCAAAGCAGTGCACAGGGGAAAAAATAACCCCAACCACACACAGAGAGACATTGGTTCCATCACTGCAGGAGACCTGAGGACTGAAGAGGAAATATCAGTGTAGGGCCAGGAACTGGTCAAAAAGGGAAACTGAATGTTAAGAATCAGTAGCTTCCCCCTTAGGTGATGAAGGGACTCCCAGAGTCAAAAGACTCTTTAGCCCAAGTGCTCAGAGTTATTCAAAGTCCCTTGGCCAGACAGCTCTTGTCTATTCCAGACCCAGCAAAATTCAACAGTCATTTTAGCAGAATCAAAGTTTCAAAGCAGTGTTTTCTTGTAAAATTAGACAGGCTAGAGAGCATGGTAATAAAGTCTCCCAGTGAAAACAGAGAAAACATGAAATTGAGAAAGGGATAGCTGGAGGGAAATACAATTAAGGTCTAGAAAGAAATCACAAAATAGTTCAGATTGGAAGGAACCAAAAAAATCATCTTGTTCCAACCCCTGCCATGGGCAGGGACACCTTCCATTAGGCCAGGTTGCTCCAGTCTGGCCTTGAACACTTCCAGGGATGGAGTATCCACAGCTTCTCTGGGCAACCAAGGCTTCCAGCTCCACAGGGAAAAATTTCTCCCTAAAATCTAATCTAAACGTGCCATCTTTCTTCATCTTAAGTCAATCTAGCTTGTCCTATAATGATGGTGAGAAGGTATTAACAATACATTTACTGCCTCTATAACAAAGGAACACTTAAACAGGGATAAGACTTGAAATTGTTTTTACACAGTGAAGAACCATCCTGTCACAGCACATTGTGGAAAGCAAAACCACAAATGGGTTCAAAAAGAGTTAAAAACCCCTAGAGAACAGGAACACTGGTAGCTTCCAAGTGGAGTAACTTGGATTTAACCATGAGCTCCAGAAATCCCTATGTCCCTAGTTGCTGGAAAATTATAAAGTAAATAGGAGAACATAGAGCCTGTTTGTAAAGTGATTTACTAAGCATCCAGCCTTGGCTGCTGGAGACAAAAGACAAAGCTAGATGGATCCAACTGCGTTTTTTTATGTTTTAAAAATATAACAGAAACAATCGAGATGATAATGCTGACAGAGTCAACATTAATTTTACTTGCTTTATCCATTCTAATCTCCAGACTCAGCCATTTGCAAGAAATCGTAATCCATATCTGGCCAAAGAATTTGGGATTATCCCAGTGAGCAGAAATGTAAAAGATGAAGCATTGACTTCTTCAGCATCCAGATTTTCTGGCATTATTTACTTGCTTCTGCTGAAAAAATGAGACTTTATCATCAAAACATCTGCAAAGGCTGCAGGACTTAGCTAGGGTTTGTATTTTGATGATGAGAAATCAAGGTAACATTGTCAGGGGGCAAAATCTTTTGGTTACAGTGCTTCAGTTGTGTTGAAATTCTCCGTGGGTGCTTCAGCACACTTGAGAGGCCACTTTTGCTTACAGATTAAATCTGGAGATGGGAAGCAGGTGCAGACTGAAGATAATGAGCAGCTCAGGGTTTGGAGGAGACAGGCTAAGCCTGTACTCTGGGATATCAGTAACAAACTCCCACTCAGTTCTGTGGGATGAGCTCACAGCACTGCTTGTGGATCCTGCAAGTAGCAGCTGTTTTATCACCTCCCTTGGTATCCTTTCCAGAATTACAGCTTTCTCCAGGTTTTGGCACTCTACAGTTGCTTGGGTTGTGGGAAGTGGCCACAGCCTTTTAGAGGCACAGGGTGCATGGCCTGATCAGCTCTGGGGTGAAGGGTGGGACTCCACAAAGGACCTTCTCTCAATTGCTCTTACCCTATTATTTTGGCAACACCATTTTTCCATGTCTAAATAATATATTATTTTGTGCCCTTTCCTTATAGAAATCTTTAATGCTTCTAACAGGGGCTATCAAAATCCTGCAATTGCTGCCATTCTTATAATTATCTACTTTGAAGGACATTTTATTGCAATCAGTGGAATTTAGGGGTTTTTTTCCCCTTCATCTTAGCAATAGTGCCTGGATGCATATAAACCCAAAGTGCTGACCTTGGCTTTCCTGATTTTTTCTGGGCATGGGTTAGCTTGCTTCCAAAACTGCAGAGATTTCTATTTTACCACAAGGAAAGTATATGCTAGGGCAGCTTCATCACAATGAAAATATTCTTCCTAATATGAAAATTAATAAAAATTGAGACACAATATACAGTTAAGAGGATTGAGATAAGAAGACAAGGAAATTGTATAACATAAAACACAGGACAGAAAAAGCCCGGTGGATGCTCTTCCTACTCAGAATATTAAAATAACACATCATGCAAAGGGAACACACATAAATGGAGACAAAGGAAAATATCCTACCAGGTTTAATTCCCAAAACAAAAACCAACAGGCAGATAATTTGATTTAAAAGCTGATTAGTTTATATAGTGACATTTTTGGTTCCATAGCTGGCTTGCCATTCTGCATAATGCCTAGAGCACTAAGATCATGGTCAGAAATCAATACTTTAGGCACAAGGACAAACCAATTAAAATAATAATTACTATTATAAGTTACCTATTATACATTTAAAAATGAAAGTAGAACTGAAGCAGAAACCCTGAAAGGGGTCCAAACCAGATATGCATCAAGGCATAAGTCAGTCCTTAGTTAAGGGACCAGGAAGAAACCCTTCTGTTGCAAGTACAGCAATCTCCAGTGCATTGCTCTTTGCTGTCTGCAGAGATGAGGTGGGATACACTATTGATTTCATTCTTCACACCATTTATTTTTTGCTATTATTGGAAAGTGCTGCTATAAATGGCACACATCTTTTTATATATTTTTAACTAATGGAGAATTATTCCTTACATAGATTTTTATAGAGTATTTAATAATTACATGGCAGTCTTCTAGTTCTTCATTACGTTCTATAGATTTTCAAAGCCATCTTTACAAAAACCTATTTAGGTTTCTGTATCACCCTATTGATTAAATCCCTTTGTATTACATTCCAAAGCGAAGAGACCACAGAAAATCAGTGTTAGCCTCTGACGTTTAGCAGCCTCGGATGTGCAGCTGAAAGAGAGAAAATAGCCCTTGCTTTAATAAAACATGCCTTGGGGGCATCTGAGGGCTTTCTCTTCTTTTTAAAATCATGACCAGCATCAGCCTTTTTCCATTGTAAACGTGATGTTCCTTTAGAGCCCTACAAATGCTTCTTCTGGCATTGTGTGTAGTGGGGAGACACCCCTGATTCACCTGTTAGCCTGAAGAACTGGCTCCATCCAGATGGAGCTCACTCCAAAGGATGGTTTGGGTGTTGGTGGTCAGAGGGGAAAATGGTCTTGGGAGCTTCATCCTCCAGCATAATGAGGAACCCTGCAGAGGAGGGCCTGAGGGATTGTCGCTAAAATCATGGCAAGGTGCCCTGGCACTGGGAGGATGTCCATCCTACTTCTGTCTGCATCCCACTCCACCACTCCCTCACTTATCCCATCACCCCTGCTCACTCCCATCGCTTCCCATCGCATCCCATCCTCATTGTGGGGACACCGACACCTTGAGGGAGAGCAGCTTTGCCACGAGAACACAAAACTCTGCCTGGTTCTTACCGCTCCCTGTGTGCTGGGGTGTCACGGGTTCCTGCCCTGCTCACCTGTGTCCCCTCACTGTCCTGTGCCGCTCACCTGTCTATGTCCCTCTCAGCTGTCCCCACTCACCTCACACTTGTCCCCGCTCATCCCTAGTCCTCACACATCCCCTGCCCGGCTCGCTGGCCCCACTCACTGTCCCCGCACATCCCCCGAGCCCTGTCCTCATCCTGTCCCCTCACGGGCCCGGCCGGACACCGATTGCCGGCGCGTCGCCGTGGGAGCGGGGGCGTGGTCAGGGGAGTGGGAGGCGGGACCAACGCTCTCCTCGCGTTTTGATTGGCGGATCCTCCTGCCTGTTTAGGCGGGGGCGTTGCTGATTGGACCGCCCGCTCCTCCACCTTGGCGGGCGCGGCACGGAGCGCTCTGAGGGAGCGTTGGGCGCGGAGCGCGGCGGACTCCGGGCGGGCAGGGAAGGGCGAGCGAGCCGCAGGTAAGGGCACGGCCGCCTCCCCAGGGCTCCTTCCCCGCCGGGGCCGCAGCGCTGTCCCGCAGACCTGGGTTACGCAACCGCCCCGCGGTCCTGCCCCGGCGCCGCGCTGCCCTCGGGGCTCCCTCTACCCGCGGCGATGCGCGGGGAGCCCGCGGGCGCCCCTCGGGAGGGGCCGGGGCCGGGGCCGGTGTGTGCCCCGGGGGGATGCGGAGGAGCTCGTGAGGAGCATGGCGGTGTGGGAAGGGGCTTTGCGGCCGTGCCGGGAGCAGGTCGGGGTCGCAGCGATGCGGGCAGCTCCGGGCTGGGCTGTGCCGGGAGCCCCGAGAGAGGCTCTGCTCGGGCTGCTTTAAACTTGGCTGCCGTAGCGAGGGGGAATGGCTGTGAAGTGAAGGAAGGTTGGTTTAGATTAGATATTAGGAGTAAGTTCTTTGCTGTGATGAGGCACTGGCATAGGTTACCCAGAGAAGATGTGAATATCCCACCCCTGGAAGTGTCCAAAACCAGTTTGCATCGGGCTTGGACCAGCCTGGGATAGTGGAAAGTGTTCCTGCCCATGGCAGGGGGTTGGACCGAGATGCTTTTTAATATCCCTTCCAACCCAAACCATTCTGTGATCCCAAGCCAATATTATTTGATGCTTATGTAATAGGTAGCTCTCCAAACTTGCTGGTTTGTTTTTTTTTTTTCCCCTCATTGCTCCTAGATTCTTTTGTATCTCTTTAAAATATTGTGTTGCTTTATTTCTTGAGTTTGTAGTGTAATGAAGGTTCCTAAAAACAAATGTATGCTAAGTCTATACAGCCGAAAGAAATCATATAAATGAGAATTGTAGTTTAATTGTACTTTACACCAGCTTCTGTCTTCAGCTTTCAAGTTTTGCCCTTGGAAATGGTTTGGTCTTTTAGTTAGCTAGAGTGGCTGCCCTGATGAAAACTCCTATTTTGTAAGAATATGTGATTAGTGTAAAGAAACTGCTACAATTATTCTTGCAGTGAAACTAAATTACATAGTTGCCCATCATCCTTGAGCAGATGGATGTCTGAATACTGTGAGAATATAAAACATTACAGAAAACTGCTAACACATCTCAGTAAACAAGGACAGAAGAAGATTTTTTTTGTAGATGATCATCTCTGTTAACTAGTCTTTGCTACCTTTAACAGCAGGATCTGTCCTATCCTCCTTAAACTTCAGAGAAGTTATCAGCTGTGATACAGTTTGTCTGTCCCCTTCCAAGTATTGTAGTTTGTTATCAGATTCAGTAGCTGGGTTTGTCATTGTTTGTGTTGAAAACGTTTGTCATTGCATTGATGTCCTTAACTTTTTAATTTATTTATAAATTACTTGATTGTGCTAGCAGGAAATCCTTTTAGAGGAGGAAACTTTGAAATTTTATTCCAAGTCATCACTGTGTCCTGAGTGTTTTCTAGGAGTTAAGCCCTGTGAATGGCTCCTGTTGCAGGTAGTTCTGGGTAAGATTTGGGGAAGAGTTCTGAATTTCAGGTTAGAAGCTGGAGGGCTGCTGTTGGAGTCGGTGTTCCACTGACCCCTGTGTGAGGTGACAGCTCTGGCTGAAGGCCAGTGAGCTCTAATGCTGTGTGCCCCTTATAAAACGGCCTTGCTTTAAATAGATTAGCATAGAGGCCAAGTGAAGGTGATCAGGAGGCTCGTTCTGGTTTCTTTGTGTTTGGGGAAGGGTTTGTTTGGTTTTTTTTCTTTCTTTTTCTTTGAATACCTGAATGTTGCCATAGTTACTGTAGTGCCCAGTTGATCAAAGCTGAGCTTCCTGACTTTAAGAAGAGCAGATGGAATCTTCACACCTGGTGCTGGCTGCTCCAAGTATCACCTTCCTGGGACTGGAATTTTGGCTTGGTTGGGTTCTCCAGTGCCTCCTGTATTGTTTTCTCCAGTGCTGGAGATGCAGATGGTCAGCAAGGTATCCTGCTCTCAGGATACATCCCTGGTGTGGGAGGCACAGCTGAACCTTCAGTGTGATGTGCATGTCTTGGACTGCTTGAGCTGACCAGTCCTGCTTTAGAGGAATAAAACTGAATAGTCCCTTTGGATGTTAAAAGCTTCCAAAAATAGTTCCAAAGTCTCAGCTAAATTTAATGCGGCTAGAATGTCAATGGAAAGGATTAGAACATTTGGGATTTGCACCAGTTAGCATTTAGAAAAAAAAATAAATTAAAATCCTCTTCCTCATATCTGCCACTTTTGTAGGAGGAAAAGTGGAGATTGGCACTATTTTTATGTGGTGCTAACTGAACTGGAGCTCAAATGTGAGTGGACTTGCCTGTACTGGTGATTTTGATTTCTGTAAGGGAGTTTGCCCAGGTGGGAGATGGGGTGAAGGCTGTGGGAGGGGGTCACTACAGTCCCTCTTGCTTTTGAGGCTGCAAAAGGTTCATTAATCCTGTTATGTGAGGTCCAGTTCTGCTCTTTCTAATTAAGTAAAAAGCCTCTATTTAAGTCCATAGGAGCTTTCCACAGTGAAGAATTAGCACCATTAAAAATAATGCTCATCTCCAGTGCTCATTGTGCAGAGTGGAATGAAATTCCAGTAAGTTACTCTGTGACCTTCCCTGTTAGATTTGTGCTTTCTGACAGAGCCTTCGGTGTGGGGCCAGTTGGCTTCAGCAGGAGATGCAGCCCTAGGCTGACACCACTGAAATTGGTGGCTCTGCTGCTGTAAAGTCAGTGAATATTTCAAGTAAAAAAAATCACTCTTTCAGTCAAATCTTATTCACTGGGTTTAATCTCCCCCATCCTACCTCCTACCTGCCTTTGAATTATGGTAAAAATTTCTTGGGTAGGTTTTTTTCAGCAGGAGCCAAGATGGAATCCCTACGCTTCTCCTGGACCCTTCTAGAAAAGCAACTGCAATTTTTCCTGCTTTGTTTTTTTTTTCTCCAAATTTACTTAATTCCTGCAGGTTATGGTTTCCAGGTTTGTACTCAGGACTCAATAATACTTCTAGTTTATAGTGATTATATTTAAAGCTTCTATTTGTAACATTTTGTTTGCTTTATTCTATTTTTAGTCATGTTGTTTGTCATGGCAAGCAGTGTTTAATAAAAAAAAAAAGTAAAGTTTCCTAGTGATTTCAAGAGATATGTGCCTGTTTCTTGATGTTCCTCAGGGATTCTTTTTAAAAACTCTAAAGACAGGGAAATGTTCACCAAGGAAATGCCTTATTAATGTCCATAAAAACAGTGGATAAATCTATAAATGCTCAGTGATAGAGGAGGCATTGGTGCATTCAGACACTTCATATACACAAATTGTCTTCATTCAACACCATTTCTGCTGGAGGTTTTGGCTCTGCAGGGATCTGACTTCATGAGAAGATGTACATCTTTGCCCTTTCAGTTCTACACTAAATAAGTGTAATTTTTCAAACAGAAACTTCAGTGAGCTACTGCTGTTTTCCAGTGACTATAATTTTCTGCTGGCCTCTGTTAATTTTAATTAGAGGTGTACTGTGTCTAAAAATAGTGAGGTAACAGAATGAACACAGAGCTCCCACTTGGAAACTCCACAGAGATTTTGGTCACAGCATCTCCAGTGCTGAACACTGGCATGACCTGCTCTGTGCCTGTGGGAAGGGTGTTTGCCTTGTGTTTGGAGCTATCCCAAATTAGAAACCTTTGCACACCTAGGCCATGGCAGGAGAAATTTAAAGTAACCCACATCAGAATGATGTGATGTGCAGGGCCTGGGAGGGAAGTGCCTGCTCTCCTTCTCCAAGGGTTAAAAGTGCAGCACTCGTTGTGTGGGTTGTATTAAAGTTAAGGGTGCAAACCTTACACCAAAATCAGAAATAAAACAGATAACATTCAGGTGTGCTTTAAATAAAGGGAATAAAAATAGAATAAATTAAATAAAGGGAATAAATGGAGGTGGCAAGTGCTCAGCTTTTGCTGGAGGTTCCATGGATTTGTTTGGCTCAGGTTTGAATCTGCCTCAGTGTCTCAGACTTTACAAAGGAACAATCCTGGCAGAGTTTGCAGTCAGGATCCCAGTTAAGATTGGATAATTTAGCATCAATATTGGTGCTGGGTAGTGCCTATATTAGTGTATTATTGCTGTTTTTAAATGGCATTGCTACTTCTTTTGAAATTCTGTATGACAACTTCTGATATCTCAAGTATTTGTAAAATCTGATTTGAGAGGGGAGAAGCAAATGCATAACTTGATTTGAACTCATTGCATTTTAAAAGGAAGATAAGTACAATTTGCTGTTATGTGGGGGGGTTGTTGGTTTTTTTTGTTTTGGGTTTTTTTTTTTTTAATTTTAAATATAAAAAGGATCCTAAGGGGATGAAGTTAACTTATTTTGTCAGAAGCTGTGGAAAGGAGGTTTAACATAAATGGGAATGTCATCCAGGGACTGTATTATTGTAACAGAAAAGATTATTTGTAATTTGGCTTATTTTATATGGAAATCCAGTTCGTGGATGATACATGACTTAGTGTTAATTGTTTTAAGGGATTTGAAATGTAAATTCTTTTGTTCTAAATTAGTTGAATAATTGGAAAGAGAATATTTTTTGTGTCAGAGGACTGCCTAAAGTGGCTACATAATTTCAAAGAAGCCACAAAACACTACCAACAAGAAGATACCTGAGCCTTAAGGTTTGACAGGCATAATAAATGGTATATAGTTATGATTTTTAGATATATATATACATAAATTTTGTATGTCTAACATTATTCATAATGTGGAAAAATAGAAGATTTCCATCTTATGCTTGAGGATAACTGCTGATTGAAGTCTGCTAATAAATGATGTTGATTCAAGTATGTTTGTTCCCTCTGATTATTGTTGTTATTTCTTTTGGGGAACATGTATGTATTTTATTAGTGAGGTTTCTGTTTTCACTGTGTGTTGTGCTTTCTGTGGTGCATGGCAAAGGGAAATCTGTGAAACTGCAGTTACTCCATACAGGTGTTCTTAACCATCCCATCACAAATTGGGCAGAGGATTTAAGAATCAGGTGTAAGTTGACTTGGTAGTGGAGGGAGCATCAATCAGAGCTCTGGGTGTATCTTAAGAGTAGAATATGCTTGTGCAGGCACAGACACCTGCCTGTAAGTCTGGGAAAAGGGCTGGTCAAAAGGCCTGTGAGACAGTGACTTTCTTAAAAAGACTTGGCCAATACCCAAGTCCTGCTGGGCAAAAATGTCTCAATAATTGGCTGGATAAAAAAGAATCAAGCTTTTTCTGTCCAAGAGCTCTAGCAGAGCAAGACTACTGCCACATGATGTGAATATTTATTAATTTCTCATCCTGACTACTGCAGAATATGTTCATTTTGTTATTGGTTAAAAAGCTGAGTTTCAGGGTTGTAACTTAAAATCCTGTTCCATTTTGTTGTTTGTCATAGTGGTTTTGCTGAATTCCTAATTTAAAAGCTTTCCTATGTAGTACTTTATTATAATATGGCTCTCCCAGGAGAGAAAAATAAACAACAGTTTAGTGAGGAAGCGTATAGACTTTTCTGACTTCTGTCAATAGATTGAGATTTTTTGCTTCTCTGCACAATTAGCTTTGTTATGCCTTGGAAAAGGAGGTATGAAACTTGTTAGCTTTAACATTCATCCTCTAAATTCCTACTTTACTGTGTCCAGTGTGACTCTCAGATGGTAAGTGCTTCCCTGGCTGCAAATTGTTTGCCTGTTGTGAATGAAATTTTTCTCACAGCCTGGCACAAGTCTGCCCTGCCATGTAAATTGTGTTTTGTAACGCACTGGGCTTGAGGTTCATTTCCATAAACCTGATGACACAGGCTAGACACGATGACAAACATGCTTAGAGATGATTGCTTTTGGAGGAGATGATTTATTAAAGCTTTTTGCTGGAGAAAATACTACATTCTAATGTGAAGTTTCTGGCTGCTGTGAGGATTTCTTGACAGTGTTTCCCTGGATGTGTGTGCCATGTAAGGTACAGTAATACAAATCTTGAGTTGGCTCAAATACCAGAGGTGATGGTGACTTCTCCTACATCAATGTGTACTGCTGAACTTGCAGCCATCTCTTCTGCCATTTGTTCAGGCTTCTTCTTTCCAATTAGAATTTAATTTCTAAACTGAAATTAGCTGGAGATACTGGGCTGAGCTGCTGAAAGGAAAGTGTGTATTTGATAGCCTGAAAACCCATCCTCAGGTTAACACAATACTTTTGAGCATGGCTTCAGCTTGTGTACTTGAGAACTTCTGTCATTAGCCCTGAGACTCCAGCAATAACAATTACTGAGATTTCCATGACCTTATGTTATGGAATGATGTGCTCTGTCATCAGCCAAATCTCATTTCAGAGCAGAGGTTATATGAAAGGCACAGCCATGGCAAATTAGCTCCATAATTTAGCTTTACTGAGATTAAGTGTAATAAACCCATATGGTTTAATTTTGGACAGCAGTCCTATATAGTGTGTTTGAGCTAATATTTACAGCTATTTATAGAGAATAGCAAGTATGCAAGAGAGCAAGGGCAGAGCAGAACAGATGAGCATGCTGAGTTTATGTAACTCCCTAAATGCTTGTGTTAGGAGGAAAAGCAGCTAATGATGGCTTATTGTTATTAAAAGAAACAAATAAAAGGAAATAGATTATTATCCAGTAAACTTCTAGTTAACTTACTGAGGCTCTGTAGATGTGATAGGTTGATGTCTACTAAGGACTGCTAAATACCTGATTTTATACTAATTAACACATTGATCATTAATTGCACCTTGACCTACTCCCCTTAGCTGGTGTCCTCTCATAACAACAGCAGTGATGCCATTTAATGTATGGGCTCATTATGTGTGCCCATTATTTTGTGTGCCTTCAAATTACCTTTCTGTACTGATGCTTTTGGGAAAAAGTCTCCAAAATCAGCAGGACTTTGCTAAAAGTGCTGAAAGTCATCTTGAGTCCACTCTTAACTTTATTTGCTTCCTAGTGTGATTAAGAGGTAAAGGAATTGCTAGTGGGCTTTGAAAACCTGTGTAAGTTCTGTACTTGAACTATAGAAAAAACTGGCTGTGGTTTTCATAACAGAGATGTGTCTTGGTTGTACTGGTTTTTGATGATGCCATGCTCATGCTCCTTTCCATAAGGGTCTTTTGTTTTGTTTTGTTTTTTCTTTGACGCCTGGTTTAAATTTCGAATTTATTTTTGAAATTGTTCTTACTCTGGGCATTATGTTTCCTGAGCTGACTGCAGAAGCACCAGCAGCTTTCCCAGTAACAAACATGGTTCTCTTGAACCCAAATACAGCACAGTGCTTTCTCACTGGGCCCCTTGCCCTTAAGTAATGTCTTTCCTGCTTGTGTTCTCAAACTTGTACTGGGATGTTTAGGCCTTTTCTGTGCTAATAAATGAAGTTAAAGCCAAGTCCCTGATTGAGCCTTGGTGAGACTGGTCTTAGTGCCTGTGCCAGGGGCCTGTTGTTGCCTTGGAACAGTGTGAAATTTCCTTTCTACAAACGGAGCCCCCAGACTTAAGAATCTCTGGGTTATGTTGTGGATGTGGAATGTTTTAATATGTGCTGTAACTGTGTGATGTTATCTTCTCTGTGCTGCCAGGGATGAGGGGAGATTCTTACTTCTTTGGAATGTGGGGCCTTGGCCACTATGGCTGCATCCCGGAGGATGGAGGACAGTTCCTGCTCTACTCTATCAACGGAGACAACGGCCTAAAGAGATGTTTTGCAGAGGAAGATTTTCATGAAATAATTGATTTCAATGATCTCCCAAATTCTCTCTTCGCCTGTAATGTCCACCAGTCTGTGTTTGAGGATGAGGACAGTAAGGTACAGTGTCTGTTTCTAAGTTATCCCTGTGAGAGAAACCTATGCTTTGTATCTGTTTGTTGCAGTCAGTGAAACAGTTTAATCTGTCTCCTGCAAAGAAACTTGATCACAAAAAAATACTACTTCTTTCTAAGGTGACAACAATATTCTGCTTTGACATTTATTTCAAGAGCTTAAAAGCTTTTTTGTCAGGTGAGGTCAACAAGCAATGTTTTTCTTTTGTTGAGATTTGCAGAATACTGAAGTGGAGGTTTGTGTCTTCATGGCAACCTTGGCTGCAGGGATGGTGGGGATGGCAAATTCAAACATGTGATGGCTACTCCTGCTTGCTGATCACAGATCACTGAGATGGGAGGCTGTCTTTCTGTATTTTCTCAAAGAATTAGAGAATCCTTTGGTTGGCAAATCCTTAGGTTTAAGATCGAGTCTAACCATTAGTCCAGCATTGTCAAGCTCACCACTAAACTGTGTCCCCAAGTGCAACATGTAAACATCCTTTAAACCCCTCCAGGGCTGGTGACTCAACCCCTTCTCTGGGCAGCCTGTTCCAATGCTTGACAACCGTTTTGGTGGATAATCTTTTCCTAATATCCAAGCTAAACCTCCCCTGGCATGTCTTGAGACCTTTGCCTTATGTCCTACTGATTGCTAATTTGGATAAGGGACCACCACCTGCCTCACTCCAACCTCCTTTCATGTACTTGTAGAGAAGAGAGATAAGGTCTGGCATGTTTTAACTTATCTGTAATACTGTGTTCTCATTGTCATTCACTTCAGATTTTCTAGATAAAAAGACATGAGAAACTTCATGAAAATATTTTGAACTCTGCAATTAATCTAAAACAATGCTGAGAACAACATGGTCTTGAGATAATAATAATAACAAAGAATTGACTCTTGCAGGAAGAATTCAGTTCCTGTTTCTTAGTCTATTATTCTTTCTGACTGATACTTCAGGAATATAAAACTCATAGCTTGGGGCTTTATTGTCTGATGAAATGAGTCTGAGCTAATTGTTATAGGCACATCTGAAGCTACTTGAGTGTCCTGTTCAGAATTTTCAATTCAGAAACAAGCTGGCAGTGGTACAGTGCTTTTGCCTGAAAGTGTCTGAGGTTTCCAGATAAAACTCCAAAATCACTGGGACCAGACCTGGCCAGAATGGACAAAGACTTTTTAGTGGGGGGATTACCAGATAAAAGAGGAATAAACCAAGACTTCTAAGGATACAAGTTTCCTGTTAAAGGTACTGAAAGTGATGTCTGCTGAGGCTGCACAAGTGGAATTATTTGGATTTAGTTTTTTAGGCAATTTTGTCTTCTGTAATAATGTCTTGTATATGTTTGAGTAATATAGATTACTGCTGTGATATGAGCATTAAAAAAGGCATCTGTATATTACAAATTCTACACTCTAAATTGCAGTTTTGAAAAACAATGCCCTATTTTATTGAATAGACTTTTTGCTAATAAGCATCTTGCATTTACATTCTGCCATTTTCCAGAATTTTCTCACCATCTGGTAGTGCACTTGACTAAAGCTGAAGGGGTCTGAAAGTCCACTTGTAAAGGAAGAAAAGAGGAGCCCACCTGGAATAGAAAATCTCTCTCTTCATCCTGCAGAGATTTTATCCCCACTTGCTCCTGAGCTTTCCCTTTTGAGAGCTGTGTTCTGGTATTTAGCTGATGGCTTAGTTAGAAAATGGAGTGGGTGATTATGTAAGTATGTGGGATAGCAATCCCCAAAGACTTGCAGGACTTAAGGATGTGTCTTAAGAATAGCAGCTGGGTTGTGGAGGTGGATGTTGTGCCACGTGCAGGTCTGTAAGTGCCCTGTCCATGCTGTGGGTTGAACAGCTCTGTTTGCAGGTAAGTGGTCACTCCTGGAAGTCTCTGTTTAACGAGATGGGATTACCTTCAGATTTCTCATTAAACCCAAGAACCTGGGGAGTTGATTGTGGTTTTTATTATTCCTCTAGAACGTGTACTTGTGCTCCCAGTTGATTAATACCCATAATCCTTTCTATTAATAACTGTTGCTGCAACAACATGCAGCACACATGAATTCAAAATAAAATATTGTCAAGTTGCTGAGGTACATTTTAAAATCTCACATGGTCACTATTCATAAATGGTGCTAACAATCATATCTTCAATTATATATTAATCCAGAGTGTATGTAATGGTACACTAAACTTCTAAAAACTATGTACTACAATAATGGTTATATCCAAAATTGTTTAATTTTGGTGTTAATCCTACAGAAAGTAAAGCTTTTTGCAATGTATTTTTGACTTTTACTCTTGACCTGCACTTTTAGGAGGAAAGTGAAGGTATGATTGGAAGTTACAAGTTAGCTAATAAAGGAAACCAGAGAAACCCCTCATTGTAAATGGCTGGTTTGATTTGGTGTGGAAATTTCTGAGTGACTTTAGCATGGAACAGCATTAAAGAAGTTACCCTGTCAGTTCTAAAGTTACATTATCTGAAGTGTCTAAGGGGCTGAAATGTCAAGTTCAAACTTCTAACAGGCTGATATCTAAGCAATACACTCACTAAAGACAGCTTTTAATTTGAAGGCATTTAACTCCTTTGTATCAGATACAGGGTAAATTCCAGATTGTGCTGGAATGTGGACTTGCAGCAGCTGCTGGCAGCACGTACACCTGGGCTGGGGATAAGCTGATTTGGTTTGTTCTGAGTCCTGTGTCAGAAATACCCTTTCACCAGTGCTGTGTGTCTACAATCCCTCTTAGAAGGGATTCTGTCTCCTGTCAAAAGCAATGATGGCACCTGCAGGGAGCCTGAGTTCAGATGTTCATTTTCTGGGGGTGAGGAATTCTGGCAGCTGAAGGCTGTGTCCTCTGCAGGGAAGGACACAGGCCTGGGTTTTCTCCTGGCTGGCACCCTGAGGTCTCACCATCCTGAGCCTGAAGAGTTGTGGACTCTGGGATCTGAAGATTAGTTTGCCATCAGGCTTCAAGGAAGCTGCTGAAACACTGAAGGAAAGGGGAATACAGAATAATGTACCTACAGCTGATGTTGCTTCAGTAATAGAGCATCTGGTCAAAAAATATTTCCCCACCTTCCAGACTGTGTTCTTGGAAAGAAATGTGTTCTTGGGTCAGGAGAATGCCCCAGATAACTGGGTTGATAACATGGGCATTTCAAGATTTGTGCAGGGTGTTTCAGCAGCTTCAGAAGGCTGGGGCTTGCTACAGCTGAGGGGAGGTGGCTTTGCTTGTCTCCACTTTCACCATGGACAGCCTGCACCTTCCTGTGGAGAATGAAATTGTACCTTCTTTACAGTGTTCTTGAAATACAGAGCTTTTTAGTTCCTAAAACCCAGCAAAGGTGAGGAGAAGATTATCCAACAGGATAATCTGTTGCAAAGCTGGGATCACATTTGGTTGTGCCCCTGTCACTGCCCTGTGTTCTGATCTTTTGTTTTGGCATAAGGCTATTAATGGTAGGGGAAAATTAATTTGGTGTTTAGGAGTTTGAGTGCTGATTTGGTTGGGTCATGGAAGTCTTATTGTAAAGAAGCTAAAAATAAAATTGCACCTTAACCCTGGGCTTTGTCACGTTGATGGGACTATTTATGTGTGTGAGCAAGATATGGCAAAATGGAGACTTATTTTTGGCTGGTAGTGTGACTGAATGGGAGGTGCTGCTCCTTTTAGCTTTCCTGATAAAGCAGTTGTGTTGGTGAGCCAAAGGCCATGACTCTGATAACTCCTGAGGGTGGGTATTGGAGTGTTTCAGAGTTAATTGCTACCCATAGCCCTTAAACTCTGGCTAGTAACCCTTTTGTTGTGCTTTTGTTAAGCACGTATCACTGTTTTGTAAAACCAACCTTTCTGTTCTGTGACTCAAACTTCCTTCAGGCTGGAACTGGTAAACACACTGTCAAAGTGAAGCATCTTTGTCTCTTAGGATGGTTTCTTTAGATGCTGTGGTGCCTCAGGAGATGCTTACACAAAGCTGTCATTATTAGAATATGTTTTCATGAGGGAAGGATGTGTTTCCTCAAGCGTTTTAGAAGCTGCATGCTCCATTTTTTACCATTCTTTTGGCTCAAATTGGAAGGAGCACCGATTAAACTTGATGGTTTTATTTCAGATAAATAATGATTCATCAGTTTCTGAGCATTTTAGTTATGGTGAAGCTGCCTGGGCAGTGATAGACAAAGTTCACCAAGTGCTTTTTCTTGCCAATAATCTAAACCAATAGAAGATACTGTTATTATTTCTTCGTGAGAGAATACTGATGTTTCCAGTTGTGGAATTTCCAGCATGAGGAAGATGTAGGCATACTGGATGGATGTCACAGAGGTGAAGAGCCTGTCTGCTCTGCAGGAATGCCAGGGGAGCTGTGCCTTTTGAGCTGGAGAAGGCTCAGGTGGATCTGAGCAGTGTGTGTGCACCCCTGAAGACAGGGTGCAAACAGGGCTGTCCAAACTCTTCTCAGTGATGCCAAATGCCAGGAGCAGAGGCCAAGGGCATCAACTGAAACACAGGAGGTTCCCTCTGAACATCAGGAAGTGATTTTTTACTGTGATACCACAGGGTGCCCAGGCAGGTGGTGCAGTCTCTCTCTCTCCATGGAGATACTCCAGAGCTGTCTGAACATGGCCCTGGGCAGCTGAGCTGGAGCTGGCCCTGCTTGAGCCAGAAGTGGGTTGGAAAAGATGACCTCCAGAGGTCCTTTCCAGCCTCCTACAATCTGTGGTTCTGTGACCATCTGTTGAAGTGTATAGCAATTCTTCTGATGCAGAGGGACAGTGTGGGGATGTAGCATTGGGGAATGAAGGTGATTAAAAATGCATTTTCTGAACCATGAACTTAATGGAGGTGGGGTGGAGCAGGAAAAAGTCAAACTAACAAGCCAATGGAAAAGATAATCCTATTTTAATAAGACTTTACTATGAAAACAATTACTATTTCCATGAGGGATTCTTTCACATTACAACTTTATTTACATATATTGGATGATTGCTTGCTCTTACTGCAGAAGACTCTGTTGGACTTCCTGTGACTTTTTTTTTTTGAGATGTATTATTGAACTTGGATCCTGAAAAATATAAGGCTCCCTCAGGTGGTTGCTGAAATATTTGTCCAAGGGTGATGCTTTAAGAGCTCTTTGTAGCCTTACTTGTAAAGGCTTTTTTTCCTTTGTACTTTGCATTCAGATTTCTCAACAAAGGCCATTTTCATGCTGCTATTTTTGTTTTTAAGGTTCAGTGAAAGACACGGGGCTGCTCACTGGTCTGCTCTGTTGTTTTTAACTTTTATATGTTAATTCTGGAATTGAAACTTTCTGCTGATGGTTTGACTGCAGCAGATAATTGAAATGTGTCTGTTCAGTGCTCCTTTTAAACAAAGAGGAGCCAGTGTGTCTGCTGCCATGTGTGAAATGTTTCTTCGGTTCCCTTTTCCTGCAGGCTAATTCAAGATGATGCTCTGGGAGGCTCTAGGCAGGCTTTGTGTCTGCAGGGGAAGGAAGATCTGTTCCTTTTGACTTGAGTTTTAAGCATCTAGATTGTGAAGTCAGAATCTCTTCATTCATATTACATCACTGAAGCCTCTAGGTGTTGAGTCATCATTATATTTAGAGGATGGCACACTTCTTTTTAGTCTAATATTAGTATTTAAGCCTGGACCCAGTGGAAGGTCACCCTAGCAAAGATGAAGTCAGGCTCCAAGGCTGGAAAGGAATGCAGGCTTCACTCTGCCTTCCTGGTACACTTGCTGTTGCTTTGTTTTACTTTCAGTTTTTCTACCTTTTAAGGTTAGTGGTGGTTGATATGATAACATTATCAGAAGCTGCCACTTGAAGCAGACTGTGCCTCATGCTGTGGAATCTACCTACTTTTCTTTTTTCTGCTTTATAAATGGGATCAGTGTTACTCCCTGGCATTCTGTGGAAACGGGAAGTGTGTCTTTATGATACTCTCTCTGTCTGTGCATCTAATAAAAATACAGAGAGCTTGCAAAGAGAGGCTGCAGGAGCAGTGTCCTTCATGAATCACAGCTGCCCCCTGGGAATCCTATTTTGCACTTTTCCCTTGGGTGCTGATTTGCAGACAGCCAAGCACTGCTTTTTTTGTATGATCATGGAAGCACTAAAATAAAGCTTTAGGAGGCTGTTCTTGCTTTAAGAAATATGCAATCTAAAGTTCTTTTTCCATTGCAATATTTTTCTGTAACTAATTTCAAATATTTTTCCTATGAACCATCTCTGAGCAGTACAGTGTTTTGTCTGAAAACACCTGTGATCTTCCATGTTCTGCATCTGATATTCCATCTGACTGCTGGAGTGGTAAGCCTCATTTTTTCAGCCTCATTATGCAAGTTCTCTCCACAACTGGAAAAAGCTGTTGATATTTGGCCTTAAAATGGCCTTAAACCAAATGGAGGGTAGGTTGACATGAGTTATGAAGAAGAAATTGTTTACTGTGAGGGTGGTGAGGCCCTAGCACAGGTTGCCCAGAGAAGCAATGCCCCATCCCTGTTCAAGGCCAGTTTGGTTGGAGTTTGGAACAACCTGATGTAGTGGAAGGTGTCCCTGCCCATGGTAGGAATGGAACTTGATCCTCTTTTTAGATCCCTTCCAGCCCAAACTATTCTGTGATTCTGTATTTGTCATTCATAAACCTCCCTTTTACCCCATGGTGTAACTGCTGAACCTTGTCATCCAGCCCTGTGTTGGCACATGGAATAGGATGTGGTGTCACAGCTCCTCCTTGTTGTTCCTGTGCTTTGCTCACAGGTCAGGTGTGTGTTCTACTGAGGAGCTCCCATAAGAGAAGCAGTAACTTCATGAAGTTGGATGTACTGTAGCATGTGAACTCTCTGAACATGACTGGCAGTAAGATCCACAAAGCATCTCAGTGTCTGGAATGCCTTAGATCTCCAGCCACAGTAACCATAAGGAGCTGAGGTTTTACTGGAGAAGGGACAGTAGGGAAGCTCACCTTCACTGACATTTGGGATATGTTGAGTATTCATTCTGGTTTAGAGGCAGAAAATGAGTTAATTTTGATTGGTGTGTTTTGCATATTCAGAACGTCAATGCATATTTATAAGGAGATGATTTAAGGCTGCTCTTGTAGCTCTTAACAAGACAACTTGCATTTATGTATGTATAGGATCTGATGGTAATTTCCTCTGAGGTGATCTGCAGAATTTCCAAAGGAGCTGTAAGGAGTTGTCAGGCTAGTTTAGACATTCCTTCCTCTTCTCTTGGGTTGTTCTGGAGATTATGCTCTTGGCATGCAGGAATTACCCAGCTCTGAATATTTCTCAATTGCATCAATGTTCAGTCTTGCTCTGAAAATGTGGTTTGGTGTTTTTGTGGTGGTGCTGGTGTTGTTTTCTTTTTAAACAAAAAAACCTTCCAACCAACCAAAAAGTTAGTAGCAAGTATTTCTGCCACTGTCTGTCATGTGGATGCTGTCTAATAATTGTTACAGTACTTGAGGTTATTTTCCCATCCATGCAGTGTTCCTGGTAGCACAAATGCCCCTGTTTCAATGGGAGAACGTGCCTGGAAAAAGACCAACTGGGTTAAAGGTAGGCTTGTATTCCTTGCAGCTGAAATCTGAAGTAGTGCTTCAAAGCATTTAACTATACTAGTTGTTTGTAAATTACAAAAATAACCTGATTAATGTTCTTTCCAGAACACACAAGACAGCAGTTACTTGTCTGCTTTTTAAATTTGGAAACATACTTTTTTCCTTAAGAGCAACTATGGAAAAATTCCTCTAGTGTTGGCTTTCTGTGGCTGTGTTCTACTCCACAGTCTAGAGGGAATGTCTTATCTCAAACTAGGGTGGGTGGGAAATCTTTCCTGGGAAAGGACCATTCAGGGTATTTTTCTTTTTTTTTTTACAGGAATATAATTTTCTTACCAGTTCTACTAAAATACAGACTTTTGAATCACAAGATGTTTTAACAAAGGTATTGGTAAATCCATGCCAAGGTTTATGACATGAGTAAGGCTCTGGGAGCCATAGGGAATAGTAAGATCTTGTGTGTAAATCACTAAAAAATCATCCTCTTAATTACTCCTTTCTCCAGCACAATGGTCACTGTAGGATAAACTGTGGGTAGGTCTGATTTAGATATCCCTAAACACTGTACAAATTTAGGTTAAGATTCCACTTGGCAGTTGTCTGTCTCCTGTAATAGGTTGAACTAAATTCCCGGACTCAAATGCCTTTTGATCTTTAAGGAAGTTGGATCTGGCCTGGAACACTGAGGCTGGTGTGGCTTTCCTCTGAGCTCCACCAGGGTTAGCTGGAACAGGGGTTCAGCCAGGGACTTCTGCTGACAGAGTTCTGGTGTTGGTAGAGTTTTCCTTCTGATTATCCCTCTTGAAAATACTGGAGCTGGATTGCATGTACACATAATATTGAGCCTTTCTTCTCCAGGAGATAGCAGGATATATGGTATTCTTGACCAATGTTATTCCTATTTGGGTTTTTTTTTTTTTTTCTTATCTGACAATTTAAGACATGGCATGTTTTTATAAAGCAATAAAAGCCAAGATGATAAGATAGCAGGTCACACTTGGAATAAACCACAGCCCTGAACTGCAGGAACTTCCTTCGGTCTCATTGAAACTGATGCTGGCACATTGCATATTAAAGGAAGAATTCAACCCTTCTGGTATCTGCTGACACAAGCAAGCAATACAGCTCCCAAAGGGAAAAGCTGACTTTATGTAATTTATAGAAAAGTCTTTGGTTTGTTCCACTAAGTGGTTCTTATCAGCAAATACCTGCTAATAATCAAACACAAGTTTTGCCCTTCTCCCTCCAGCAAACTGTCACTCTGAAGTCCACAAAAATCCTGTTTTTCTAGCTGATAGTAATCAAAAAGTGCAGTAAAGCCATTCTAATGTGGTTAGGGCAGCAGCTGTTCTTTATTTTAATAGCATCAGAGGTCCTAATCCAACCACAAGTTCTGATATCAGTTTTCTGGCCCAAGGAAAAGGCTGCTAAATGAAGGTCAGCCTTCATTAGCAGTGCATAAAGACACTGTATTTGTAGAAGCAACCTTAGAGTTTAATCACATTCAAAACAGTGAAATTGCAATCCTAATTACCACTTATTTAAAGGAATTTCTTAAAAATTTCATACAAAATATGTTAACACTGTGCAAGAGTTAACCATCAGTTTACTAATTGCATTTAATAAAGGTGGGTAAAAATACTACTTGGAGAGGAATATTGTCTTAGAAAATGAAGGGTGTGGGGAGGTGGTGTAAGAAAATGCAGGGTGGAGAAGAGAGAGATGGCAGCTTTAAGATTGTGACATTAATCAAGACAGAATCTGCAACAGATTTGAGCACAAAGGTGAGATCATAATTGAATCAAGATTATATGAATTATCAATGACTTCTGTTCATTTGAAAACGTTTTCTTCTGTGCCAGACGAATTCCCGATTCTTTTCCAGCTGATGGGAATTTTAGCATTTGCTGCAGTACTGCGAAGATTTCTGCATGGTTTTGTTCTCAGGTCCAATCCTGGTGCAGCAAGATCTGCTGATACCATTCCACCAGTGAGGATTTTGCTTGAGTTCTCAGTTTCCTGTGTAGTGTGTGTGAATGTCCTTTTAAAAATTGTCTTGGTTTAATGTGATTACTTTTAGGTTATTTTCTCCTAATTCGATTGCATTTTCTGGACACTCTATCCTACTTAAGTTATATAACTTTTGTACTGGGCTTTGAAACTTAATCCAGAAGCAGAGGCATTGCAGATATGGTAGATGTAATGTGTTTGTCTCAGAGGAATAAGAGAAGCCTTCTGTGTGATAGGGACTAATGAGCTGGAAGTTAAGACAGTAAAATGGGAAAAAAAATTCCAGTATCTCTGGCAAGAGAGTAATGAAAGCAACTCTTGCACTGCAGCAGAGTGGACTCAAGTCTCTGTGTGTTGGCTTTACCTGGCCTTGAAAAAAAAAAAAAAAGCATAAAGACATTGTAAGACTGCAGCATGCAGAACATAGAAATTTTCCATTTTGTATTACTGGAGCCAGTACTGGGGGGAAGTCTGATGGTTTAATTCCTGTGTTCCCAGCGTGTGGCTGCCTCACAAGGGAAGGACCAGCTGGGAACTTCAGAGGATGCTGAGGAAATTCCAGCCCTGAATAGGGGGGAGATGTCCCCTGTGTTAAGGTCTCAGTATCAGACTGGTGTGTACCATGGGCTGACTTACAAAAGCCATGATCAAATTAAGAAATGCACATCTCTTCCATTTTTGTTCTTCATTACTCTTTTGCATGTTGATTGTTTTTTCTTCTTGAATGGTTTTGGTTGTGGGTTTTTTGGGTTTTTTTGGTAAACAGGATTTTGTGGTATCCCTGACTGAAAGCAAAGTCAGTTCACTCAGGCTGAAATACCAACAGTCTTGAAGAGAATGGAGTGGGTATTTCACATGGCTGAGGTTGTGTTGCATTGAACCACAGGGCCATCTGAATCAGCCTTCTGCCAGTTTGGGGACTGGAGCTATTTTTACTTGATTTTCTTTGAGTTCCTGGGACAGGACCATGTACAGACTGAGAGCACTGCACAGCCCAGAGGCTGCCTCCTCCGTGATATCAAACACTTTTAATGCACATCAACAAGTTGGCACTGCTTGCTTTCGCTTTTTTGTCTTTGCAAAGCTTCTGTGTGGATTCTCCCAGGAATGTTTCCTTAACAAGCAGAGACCCAATTCAGGATATATTAGATGCTTATATGAGCAACTTCTGGACCCATTCAGTTCTTACATACTGGTGATCCTGTTCCTCTGAATAAATGTGCAAGGCTGCTTCAAACTGTCTGACTTGAGGGATTTGGTCACAGACACTTCCAAATTCCTTCAAAGTCTTCTGCTGCCAACAGGAGCTGTGGAAATATATCAGAGAATGCTGTTATGTTGTCCTTCCTTCCTTTATCCTTCTGGAAATCCTTTTATCTTTTGCATCTTTAACTACAAATCTTCCTTTCAGGTATTTCTTTGCTTGGTGTCAGTTCTACCTGCTCTGTGCTCTGATGCTGCTCCTGTGATTGCTCCTCTTTGCCTCACATTTAAGGGGAGAAACACACAGCACAAATGGTATAGGAGTGTTTCATAGGAATATCATCTGTCTTCCTGTTTTAATAGTCCAATTTCAAATTATTTAAATGCAAAAAGCTTACACCTTTTAAAAAGCATTTCCCAAATAAATTGTTTTATTGTCTTAATCCATCACTCTTAAAGTTCTGAATGGAAGTTTTTCTGACTTCCTGCTGCTTTGTGACCTATATATAGCCGATGCAGTTTGTCCTGTGCGTGTATTTAGATTTTGAGAATTTTTTTGGTGGAACTGTCATGTACTGAAGCACAGTTCTGATTATCTATTCAGAACCCTGCTGCATCACAGTCTTTATGTTAATCGAAAATGTATGATGTGATTGACGCTGTTGGCGACAACAAAAGCAGCTGCTTAAAATAGCTGGTCCAAGCTATGTGTCTGTATTCCATGTGTTTACTTCAGGTCTAAGAATTAAATCCTTATCTGATATTTGTCAGTCTTGAAACAGAAGGAGATGGATGTACACCTTATCAGTAGCTTGAATGAAGATGAGATTTTTCCATGTCTTCCATTCCCAGCACAACCCTGTATTTTTCCAGCCTGTTTTTTCTCTAAGAGGGGGAAGAAAAAAAAAAAGTGCTGCACAGATCTGCACTTGATATGAGAATTAGTTTTGTGTAAAAAGCAACTTCTTTCTAGTGGTATAACTGGAGGACAGAAGGGGTGGTGGAGTTTGAACATGAATAATAACAGGCACTGGATTTTCATAAAAT
Organism: Catharus ustulatus; assembly: GCF_009819885.2. Lineage (NCBI taxonomy): Eukaryota > Metazoa > Chordata > Aves > Passeriformes > Turdidae > Catharus > Catharus ustulatus. Next base: position 113,948,635 of record NC_046223.1, read on the forward strand.
TCTTTGCAAGGTGAAAGTCATGTAAAGTGATATTTTTATATAGTCTCCTTGAAATATTTGGTACATGTCTTGTTTTTTCTTCTGCATTAGCAGTTAATGCCTTTCTACTTTATTTTGTTATTGAGGGACCTTCAACTATTTTTTATCCACATTCTTGTAGCATAAGGACTGCTCTTAACCCCAGATCTAAAAAAAACATGAGTTGTCAGTATTGTGATGCTGATTTTTAAGAGAATTTTAGAATTTCTTTCTAATGCCTTCTGATTGTTGACCTAAGTTGCCACCTGTATGTTGATTTTTTTTTTTTTTTTTTTTTTTTTTTGAGGTTATGTCTTAGGTGTGTTTGGTGAGGTGGAAGGGAGTATTTGCAACTGGCATTCTTGCACAGAAACTTATGTAGACTGGGGTAAAAACACTGCTATTGTGGAGTTTGAGATTAAAGTTATGAAAGTGAAAAGCACTGTTCCACTTCTTTCTGATGTCTCCTTGAACCTGATGATCATGCAGCAAGTCACCTTGGTAGTGAAGGTAAACCTGATTTACACACGCTTAGACCATTTACACCGTGTAAGGGAAAATCCTGGCTGGTACAGAAAGAAATGCCAGGTTTTTGTGAATAGCCCATCCCACTGAGTGAGCTCAAGGCCATCAGGGTGTGTGTGCTCTGGTTCGTGGGTGCCATCTGCTGACTCCTGCCTGCACCCACAGCACTTGCTGTTGGAAAAGATAACACATACTAAGGAATGTAGTTTTAAATACCCCACCACTGGAATACTAAATACAAAATGCACTTTTTAATCCATGCTACTCTTGTGGAATTAGAAGAGCAGTGTTCACCCTAAATGTGTTTGTTTCATTTCAACCCTGCAAAATAGTTTCACAGAGGAGTTATTATTACTATTCTTTTTGCTTGTGGTGGACCTAGATCTTAATTTCCATAGTGTATTGTGGCTCAGCACCTGAACTCAGCTTCTAGAATTTTATCTTCAACATTTTTTTAAGTCTTTCCTCATTCAATGTGTTTATTCTATGTATGGTATCCTGTATGCATCTAGGAAGTCAGACTGAAATAATTTCTGTGTTGTGCTGCTTGGAAACCTGGTAAAAAATGTTCTGTTGTCCTTTGTGGCCATACCAGCAGCACTACCAGGTAAAGTGGTATAAATAGGTGACTACACCTGTGATTTAGTAACAAAGCTGAGAGAAGGGGCAAACTGGAGGAGAACAGTTTAGCTATTCCCTAGAATAGTTTAAAACCAAATTAAAAAGTGGGCTCTAAAGGCAACTTCTCTTTTGTCTTGCTTGTCGTAGTTTTCTTTAAAACTTAAAATAGATTTATTGCTTTAAGTCACTCAAGTGAATGTTGGTATCCACTGAGAAGGAATTCAATCCTAATAAAAATGACATAAGTAATGCCATCGTCATGAGCTGCTGTAAATCAAACCTTGTTCTGGCAAGAGCTCCATCCCTGTGATGTGAGATTCCAGCTAATCCTCAGTCATGGAGCAGCTTTGCTCTCATGCTGTGCAGAGGAAGAATAACCAAATTCTTATTGGTCTGTTTAGAACTTAGGATCCAAATTGTGTACAGGTTTCTCTTTCTGTCCTGACCAGGACTCCATTCCAATTCCACCTTCTGTAGCTGGATTTTATTGGGATAAATGGAATCACAGAACCATTAAGGTTGGGAAAGATCTGTGTGATCATGGAAGCCAGCCATTAACCCAGCACTGCCACGGGCACCACTAATCCATGTACCCAAATGGCACACCCATCTTCCCTTTGGACACTTCCATGGAGGGTGATTCTTCTGATTGCCTGGGCAGCCTGTTCCAATGCCCAGCAACCCTTCCACTGAAGAAATGTTTCCTGATATCCAATCCAAATCTTTTCTGGAGCAACTTGAGGCCATTTTCGCTCATCCTGTTGCTGCTTACCCAGGAGAAGAAACCACCTTCTTCTTCCACAGAAGAATACAGCCTTCTGTCAGGCACTTGTGCAGAGCAAATGTATCCCAGGAATGATTTAAGCACTTAAGCCTGGCTGTTACAGGGAGCCCCTCATCATTTTTTTTCATTTTAGTGAAGGAGGAGAAGTACTGTTGCATTAGGATGATTAAAATCTGATCCATGTTTATGCATATTTATTGTCTTATTTGGCAAAGCCCTACTGAAGTATATAGGATTATTTGAAAGCAAGGTAATGCATAAGATGGATAAAGTTTCATCCTGGTTTAGATGAATGGGATCAGCTGAAATATGTAGTAGTGAATTATTTAAATACTTTTACAGTGTTTTTTGAGCAAAATGAGAAGATTGAGTACTTGTGCTTTTCATAGCACAGCCTTGCTAAGGAGACTGTTTTTGGTAAAAATAACTTGATAAAATGCTCTACTTTTAACTTTGAATCTTCTAATTTAAGAATATATCGCTTGTGCCTTCTCCACTTGACTGCTAAGGGGCGGAGAGAAGTCTTTGGTATTCTTATCTTTATGGAGGAGGTGGAATGTCCTCCAGATATGCACAGAAATACTTAGCAGAGCTAATTGGTGCCTAATGTCTAATGTGAAAAGGTAGTTAATGAATGGACTGAACAGAATGCTTCCTGAAATATTTGAATACATCAGTAGTTTTAAATGCATAAAACATAAGGAAAAGAAAGGTATAATTTTCAAGTCTTGCAGATTGAAGGACTGCTCTCTTTGATGTAGTTATTGATTATCTTAAGTGTTAGGACTGTGATGCTTGTTAGTACAGTGCCTGATAATACAATGTCCTAGACCCTAGAGGAATAAACACAACCAAAATGAATAATGTAACACTAGAGGTGCCAGGAACAGTTTCTTTAGGTAGATATGACTCATGTCCCTCTAATACCTTAAGTAATCTCATGTCATTTATGCAACTTGGACTTTTCAATGAATCCTAAGCCAGAACATTTAATTATTAACTTCCTGCTCTAAGGTAATAACTAAAAATGTTTTACTGCTGTAGAAAAGAATTAGCATAATATGTTTGCGTGAGCTGAGTGTGATGATTACTTTTTTTTTGTACTTTGAGTATGTAAGAGCAGATAATAAACCTCCCTACCAGTTGAATTTTTTTACTGTTTGTTTTTTTGTGTTGCATGTGCATATGCACGTAGTGTGGGTGCAACCTTCAGGAAAATAATTCTGATATAGAAGCTCACTGTGATTTTCTTGGACTAGTAGAATAATTTTAAGAAGTAATTTTAAGAACAGCAGTAGGAAGTCTGCTTGCCAGATTTCAAACAAACGAGTTACTGGAGCAGTTTAGGCAACAAAGACTGGGCATAAGAAATTTTTTAGGTAGAGAGACAACTTATCATTGAGTTACTGTTACTGTTAGCAAGAGTTACTGTTTTATTTGCAAAACAGTTTTCTCTAACTGGAATTCAACCCTGTATACAACTTATTTCTGTTGGCAATGGTGGAATAGCCTGTAGGCCAGTAGGTAAAGGATGGCTTTGTATGCCCAGAAGCCACTGTGATGAGTTATGTTGTAATTGAAAGTTTGGGTAAATGCAGTGAGGTATTTAAACTGTGCTTTTAGTGATATTTAAGTGGCAGTCAAGGAGGGGTTGACAGAGATTTGTCATACAAAAGAGAGACTCTTCTTAAGCTCTTGGCAATACAAAGTGTACTGTATTATTTGACTTTGAATTTAGCTTCTTTCTCTACTTCAGGTTTTTTGAGTCTACAATTAAGCAGACCTCCCTGCTTTTCCTCATGCACATTATAATTAAAAACCTGTAATGAGAAGGTCTGAAACCAACACACTCCTTTTTGAGTCTGAGAATGGTGACATGTGCCCATTTGCCTGAATAGAATGGGAAGTGGTTTTTTTTGGTGCATCCATGTATCAGGCTAAGGTATGCTTTGTCTTCACCAGAATGTTTTTTCCCCAAATTACTATTGCTATCCTGAGCAATTAACTTCCTGCATTGTATCTTCATGGGATCACAGAGACATGGGTTGGGAGGGCTCTCTGGAGGCCATCTGGTCCAGCCTCTGTGTCAGTGTTTAGGACTGTTGCCGACACTAGTTGAGGTCAACTCTGACTTCCTTTCTTCAGCTCTTGAAAATATCCATGTAACTCCACAGCCTCTCTGGGCAGATGACATCTCTATTGCCCTCCAAGTGATTTTTCTTTTTTTTTAAGCAGAAGTCTTTGCCCCTTCTTTACTATTTTACTGACATTTGCACTTTCAGCACATTTGCAATTTGCTTTGTTGCCCAGACTGCTTAGGAAGATACTGAGCAGTCTGTGCCCTGACACTGACCCTTGTGATATTCACCTGTTATTTTTTGTCAAATGGATGTTGAGCACTTGATAATTAGTGTTCCAGCCTGTCAGTTCAGCAAGTTCTCAACTCATTTTAACAGTCTGATCATGTAGTCCACACTTCCTCAACTCAAACGAGATCATTGGGTCAGGATTTAGGTAAGTCAGGCTTAGTCAAAGCTCTTTAAAGTGCTTAAGAAACAGGTGATATTTGCATAATATTTGAATGCTTAGTATTAGTGTATTATTTCTTGTGTCTGTGGTTTGGTTTTTTTTGTGTGTATGTTTTTTTTTTGTTTTTTTTTTAATGTCTGAGAGTGATTTACAGAGCTCAGTTTGCCTTCTGTGAGCTACCGGACGCTGAAACCTGAGCTGCTGAACAGCCAAAGAGATATTGTTTCTTCCTTGGAAGCAGCTGAGCCCTGGGAGAAGCAGGCTTCCAGAGCAGGAAATAGCTGGGGAGGAGAAGGGTGGAGAGGAAGAAACCTGCAGTGCAACAGAATTTTGGTAAGACAGCAGCACAAGCTGCAGAGACACTGGAAAGGCACTTCCCAGGAATCAGAGAACATGTTGAGTTTCCTGCAGTGCAGGAAGCCACTTTATTGCTGGATGGAAAGCTCCCCACAGAGTAGCCCTTCTATCTCTGAGGATGCAGCAGAGAGGGGTAAATCTGCTTCCAGCTGTGTTTCATTTCTATTTTCTCACTGTGAGGCTTCTGTATTTTAACATGATCAGATTCCAGTCTTCAGTCACAGGTAACTGCATCGTGTGCTACGTCAGCAGGAGCTGAGCCAGCAGCTGAAGGAGGTGATTTATTTTATTCACTGGTGAAACAACATCTGGGATAGCATGTCCTGTTTTGGGCTCCTGTACACAAAAATAGATGTAGACAATCTGGAGAGGGGCTGTGAAGGGGAGCATGTTATGAGGAGAGTCTGTGTGTGGGGCTGAGGTTTGATCAGAAGAAGAATAAAAGTCTGGAGGGACCTAATTGTCCTCTGCCACTGAGTGAGTGTGGAGAAGAGACAGCCAAGTTTTTCTTGCACTTGCACTGTGAAAGAAGGCAGCAAATAAACCCAGTCAGAATTTCCCACCTCAAAACTTACAAGGAAAAAACAGTTTTCACAGTGGGTAAGCATTGAATCAAGCTGCTAAAGGAGGCTGAGGAACCTTGATCCTTGGAAGATTTTCTTGGAAGTTGACTGAACAGGGCCCTGAGCAATCTGGTTTGACCTCGAAGCTCTCTGTCTTGAGTAGGAGGTTGTACCAGATGACCTCCCAAGGTCTCTTCAAAGGCAGATAATTCTGCTGGCCTATAAGACAGATGTTTACATGGCAGTTTATTGGAATATCCTGGAAAGTAAAGTGGGTTTAGGTACATATCTGTTTTTTTGTTCTTTGACTTTTGAAGGTCATTCAGTAAAGTCAGTCATTTCTTTGTGCTGTGTTTGTCTTAGGGTTTTGTAAAGCATTTAATCTTTCCATGAGAAGACTGACATCTGCTGAAGAAAACTGATTCACTGAGTGGTGTCAGCCTTTTTCTTGTCTGGCAAATGTAGAATTTCCTTGTGTATAACCTGCCAGAGATGGAGAGTGGGTGGTTGCAGGGCTTGTAAAATCCTACTTTTATTTGGACATATTCCTGGCCCTTCTGTGCATTGTTGTTACAACAAATCAGAAGTTCTCATACTTGGTGTTCTTTCCTGCATGGTTGGGAAGAAGTGGGAATTAGATCAGCCTTCTGACACCAACCTTATCTTTCTTGCATTGATTAAATTTAATTTTTTTTCCACATAGTGGCCAAATACCCTGTGCTGAAGTTCTTACTTTCTGATGACCTCTGCTAAAGAAAGCTGTCTCTGGACTGAGATCTTGCCAGAGTGGATCTGTTGTATTTTTGTGTGGGTGTGCTATTTCAGACTACTTTTTAACCTGGTTTGTGCTCTCTAGACTGAGCATGCCTGGAATGTCTCTTCCACTTCAATTTTGTTCCAAGAAATCCAATTTGCACACTCAGCCTGAGCACTGGTGTGAAACAAAGTGTGATAGGTGAGGGTTGTCAGGAGGTTTGCTTCAAAAGCACAATCCTGGTCTGAACTAAATGCAAATATAGTTGCACCTATAAAATACTGTTGTGTATGTGAAGTGTATGGTTTTTGAGATTGTTCTTACTTGCTTAAGTGGAAACTTAAAACTTATTCCTGGGGCGCATATATAGCATTAACCCAAGTCATGTAAACTCTCCCAAACATTTTAACAGAAAAATGCATTTTTTATAACGAGTGATTACCACATTATCATGAATTATGTTCTGATGTTTACCTGTCTGTGTTGTGAAGCTACTGAACAACCGTCTGCTGAGATAAAAGGGTTGAGATCAGCAGCATGAAGTCCAGCTGGAGGTCAGACATTGGTGGTGTATCCCTGGGGTTTCTGCTAGGTGCAAGCATCTCCTGTAGAAGAGTGAAGAAGCTGAATCCAGGCTCTTCTCAGTGGTGTTCAGTGAAAAGAAATATACTGGATACAAACTGAAAAAAAAGAAAATTTAAACATTTTAAAAAGTTTACAATAAAACCTTATTTTTATGGTTCAGGTGGTGAAGTATTAGCACAGTTTGCCTAGACAGACTGTGGACTCAATCTTTGGAAATATTAAAATCCTGACTGGGCATGATCCTGAGGAACCTGCTCTGGTTTGACCTGCACAAAGCAGGGCATTGGACTAAATGATCTTCAGACTTGTCCTTCAGCTGCAGCTATTCCTTGATTCTTCCTCATCTTCCTTCCCTCATAAAACAGTCACAACTTCATGCAGCACATTCCTATAAAAGCTCTGTGTGAAGCAGAATTGTCTTGGTACATTCAGGAGTGTTGATGTGCTGCTATCAGACTGCTCCTGGTTTCTGTTTGCCCTTGCATTGCAGACCATTTAACTTAAAATCAACAATTGCTCGTACTGATTTAGCACTCCTTAGAACCATTTTATCACAGACTTTGTTGCACAAATTCGGGCACTTTTTTTGACCTGGCACTTGCTGAAGGTTTTACCCAAATTACAGTAACTTCACGATTATAAACCTCACAATTTTGACTAAAATTTTGTTCCGAATCCGAAGTGTGGCTTATAATCAGGTGTGGCTTATATATGGACAAAGAATGAAAAGTTGCTGTTTTAGTTTGGAGGACAGGTGTCTGCTGAGAAAGGCAGGAGCCTCTCTTTGAAATGGAGAATGTAAACCCCCTCCCTCCAAATTATTATAGTTTTGAAATCAAGGGGTTTTCAGGCAAAGATATGGGAATTAGGAATAACAGTTCTTTACTAGGGAAATTAAAATAGAAATACAGTACTACAAAGAAACAAACTCCAAACCCTGACACAGTCAGAGTACAACCTGACACCCCGTCAGGCAGGGTGTTGGCAGCAGTCCCATCCCATGGTGGCTGCATCCTCCTGCAGTGACAGATGTGGCTCAGTTGGAGCAGTGCTCCTGTACGAGGTGCAGTTTCCCTCTAAAGGTCCAGTGGTGATGTGGAGAAATCCGGTTTTCCTCTGGAGTCCAGTGGAGAAAGGGGCTCCCTTAGTGTCCCAAAACCTCTGTTTTTATCTTGGTAAGAAATGTTGGGCTCTTCCCCCTGGCTGGAGCAACTCCCAATGGGATGAAGTAATTTTATCAGTGCCACAGTGGGACTCAATGGCCATGAGCAGAAAATGACTGGCTGGAGGAAGGATGGGTTGTGAAAAGATAAAGAACAATGCCCTGCCTGGTTTCAATGGATGGCCCATTAGCAGAATATCTCCCGTGGAGATCAGGATCACTGCCCCCACCCTCAACAGATGGTGATAGAATAGATACCTTTTATCACACTCTGTATTGTAATGTGCAGCTTATAATCAGGTGTGGCTTATATATGGACAAAGAACGAAAAGTTGCTGGCACCCAGAAGTGCGGCTTATAATCAGGTGTGGCTTATAATAGTGAAATTACTGTAATATCAAATTCTGTGAAAAAATTCTAAAAAAAAAAATAAAGGCTTCTGATATGTTCTTAGTTTAGCTTACAACAAGCTCCTGCTAGATCTGGGTTTGAGATTGCATTCCCAGTTTACTGATAGACATAACCCACTGCTGTTTGTGCTTCCTTGACTCTTTTGGTAGGAATCTTCTTTAAGTTGTGTTGGATCATTCCTTTTTTTTCCTTCTGACTTGAGTCGTCAGCACAAAAGCTGGAGTTGATTCAGCTTCCCAATTCTTACCTGGCTGCTTAAATCCAGTTGGCCTGGTTTAATGTTCACTTACGTGTACTTTGCTGGCAATGTAACAACTTGAATGACTTCAACCAAACGCTTGTTCCTTTTCTGATGTCTTTTTTGTTCTTTGCTGAGTGTGTCACAAATACCTCTGCCCTGGTTCCAGGTGGCAGGCCCAGACAATCAATCTAAATTTATCTGTGCTCAGCAAACTTCAGGAGCTGCTCTTTCCCTGGTTCTGTGGCTGCAGGAGTGTATTGACCAGCGTAGCTGCTGAGCTGAGCTGGCCACTCACTTGGGTATCACGACTCCCACACTTACTCCTAGGCTATTTCATTATTCAGTATTGCTGTTAAGCATCTTCCCTGTGAATCATTGAGCCTGTGATTCTGATGTATTGGAAGATGTAAAATGGTGTGAGATAGGAATGTGCTTAGGATTCTTTATTCCCCTCTCCAACGCGATCACTCTTACGTATTCGTGCTGCTGTTTTACATTTCCGTTTCAAATTTATCGCCTTCTTTGCTCTGCATTTATTCCCTCCCACACTTAAAAATCCTTCAAATCACTGCTGTCTTTCCCACAGCAGTGCCAATCATCTCATCCTGTTAACATTCACAGACATCTTGGAACTTGTTCTTCAATGACAGGCGCTATTCACTTCCTATGCCACCATCATCTTTTCTCTCTCTTTAAACTGTGCTGAGGTCTTGTGAAGTGACATAACCACTTGTCTTTCTTTACCTGGAAGTATTCTGCTGCTGAAACCTGGGAATGCAGTGGCTTTTTCCAAATGCTAATTATGTTACCTTTCTCGAGTTGTTGGTCCTGGTCACCTTTTGGTCCCAATTTTGATCTTTCATGCTTTGAAGACTTTGAGCCATTGGTGGATTTGTGAGTGCTGGCCTGCTGCATGAGTTGTCGTGGGTCATGTGTGGGTTGACATGAATCTGACAGATAAAATTGCTGCTAATAATACAATTCAATAGGAGATACTCACAGCCTTCCCACAGATTGGTACTTCCGCTACTGGCACTGAAGGGAGCGTTCTCCTCTTCTGCACTTTGTTCTGCACCAATCCTGCCTTCTCTGCATTAGCAATTTTCTGTTGGAAATTATTTATTATATGTGATCTCCCATTCATTTATCTGAACTAAACCATACTAGACAAAAATCTATTAAAGATTCCCTTCAAAAGGAGTCCTCCTTTAAACTTTTGCTGCTTTATTTTAGCATTCAGGTGTATGGATTGCAGTGATCTCTTTCAAAACACTTTCCAAACATCTGTTGAATTTGTGCAGGCTTGTGCTTGCCTACCACTTTTCTACCTGTTTTTAAGAAAGCTGTATTTATGTTTGTCCAGTCATGGGGTTTTATGAGTTGGTGACACAACCTCAGACTAATGAAATTTAAGGTTCTCCTAACCCCTTGCTTTTGATTTGAGATGAAAGTTGCAGATGTTTTTTATTAGAATTTGTAAACAATGTTCTAAACCAAGAAAACACTCAAATAATGAGATCTCAAAAGTACTTTAAGAGACAAGGTTAAATGGTTAGAAAACTTTACTCTGCGAAAACAGAATGTAGAGGGAACACAGGAGTCTTTTTCTGGTTCAACCACTTTGAGTGGCTTTCCCGACTGCAGCAGATTCTGTACATTGATAAATTGAAGTCTGAGATAGTGGAAAGAAAGAAGCTTGGGTTTGCTTCTTTGTTATCTGCCATTTTGAAGACTGAAATCTCTGTCTGGGATCTGTTTGTTCTTTCCTTTGAATTTAAAACTGCATGGACTTCAGGTCACTTTTATTTATGTAAGTTCTGCAGTGTTCTGTTACTTAACAAATTCATGTTGTAAATACTGGTGACTCTGGCTTCCCATTCACCAAAGGAAGTAATACTTCAATTCCAGACAAAGCAAATTCTGTACAACTGAATTCTCCATCATTATTACATACAAAGAATTATGGACAGAAAATTATTGCATATTAGAAAAAAATATTCAGTTGGTTGCAGCATGCAGCTGTCCTGTGGATTATACAATCACTGTTTAAAAATACTGACTTTTAAACAATAGAAAAAATACTGCTGAGTTCTTTTTCTGCCTCATAAATTTTTGCTTTGAAAAAAATATTCCTTTCATCACCTTTTTCTCTAGAAGTACTGCTAAAATAGTTCTTAACCTGCAATTCTGCCTACATTTTAGGGGCAGAGGAACTGCTGTTGGCTTTGAGCATTAAGCTCGCATAAATGCTCTACTTTAGAAGTTTGTATAGTAGTAAATATTCCAACAAAAATAATTATTTTATGTTTATCTTGATAAATGGGAAAAATTAATTAGCAAATTGAAATACAGCAGTTGTTGTAACTGGGGAATGGCTCAAAGGCATTAGAGGAAAAAGTGAAAGATGTGGGTCATTAAAATTTAAATAATTTTTTCTAGATTTTAATTGATGTTTAAAAAATCCTAGCAGTGCCTTGAAGATTCTCTGTGGCATGATTTTGTACTTGGTAGCTGCTCTGTCTTCCAGAAAAGCTTTTGTAATCTGTGAACTTTCAAAATGCCCCATCCCTGGAAATAGCCAAGGTCAGATTCAACAGATTGCTCATTGCAGGGGGATTGGACTAGATGACCTTTAAAGGTCCCTCCTATGATCCTGTGATATTTAGTAGCTTTTGAACATTTATTTTACAGCTTTGTACCTAACTCTACGTGTAAGTGGATGTTAATATAGAAACCTATCTCTCTGTCAGTCATCCACCTTTCCTTTGTACCGTTACAGAAACAAGGCAGCGAGTTGGGACTGTCTTTAGGGATGCCAGAATATGTGTCTTTATCAGTGAGTGTGGTTTCAGCCCCTGTGGGTTTGTGCTGCTGCCTGGGTGGGCTCAGTTTAAGCCCCTGTGGCTGCACAGTGCCCCTGGTCCATCCCAAGGGCTGTACTCCCTTGGCTCATAGCCTTGGCAGACTGATGGAAGTCTTCTGGTACTTAGCAAGGGGCTTTTTTATGTGTAAATTTTATATATTATGTCCATCACCACAGGGAATGTGATACCTTGAAGGCTTCAATAGGCTTCTCTTAGTACAGTCTAACATATAGCAAGCTGCCCTGAGACAATCTGCAACTTGATACAGGATTTTTTTTATTGGGAAATTGCTTCTTTTTAAAATCTGATCACTGTATATGGCCTGGTTGGGTCCCTTCAGAAATTTGACTGCAGTGTTGGTGTATGTGAAATGCTTTGTAAATGGCAACCAGACACTACCATCACATTTTAAGATTTACAAGGACATTGACAGAACGGGAACTAGTAACTCTTTCAGTTGCTCTGTCCAAAAGATAAGACGCTATTCTTTGTTCAAGTTGTAATTCAGTTATCTTTTAGGAATGTTTCTTGGTCTGTCACTGTCTTCAGTTGCCTCCATGTGTCACAGAAACACAAACATGGGACATACTGAGTTTCATTCCTAAATTACTGCATCAGCTGCAGGGCTTATCCTTGCCATGAGAAGGGGCTGCTATCACTGGGTATCATCCAATGTTAGAACTCTCTTTAGCACTCTTTTAAGTGCTAATTTAAAGAGTTGTGTCCTTCCTGTGTTACACACGTCTTGGAGCATGAGTTTCTTCTTGTTCAAGTCGATGAAACCAGGGCCATGGAACGGAACAAAGCAGTTCCAAGTGATCCTTTGAGGGAGCAGGTGGTACTGCCAAGGTGCCTCTTGCTATGTGTTGTAATATCTGAGCCTAAATTTATCTCTGTGGCCTGAGGAAATTGTGACATAGCTGGTGGCATCTCAAGTGAAGCCAAGTAGGATTTTGCTTGTCCATCTCAAGTTGAAGGATGAGTATGAAGTTCTGGCTGTAAAATCTCAGTTTATGACTAAAATGCATAGATACTACTTTAAAAATTCATACTAAATTGCAAATTAATACTGAAATTATTTTTGTTTTTTCAACAATGAGGGCACAATCAGCTTTCTACAGTAAGCTCTGCTTGCTGCAAGGAAAAAGAAAGTGTTGAAACAAATTCATATTTTATGGTAAACGTTGGTATGGAACACCTAACATCAAAGGGCACAGGGTGGGGAGGACTGGAGTTTTTTAATCTGACACTTTTCCCCCCTTAACTGAGATACTGTGCAAGGTATAAAAAATGAGGCTATTGGATTAACTCTTAATGGTTGAAATTTTTGAGTGCTTCAGTGCCAGCATTCTCCATTCATAGCTTATTTGCACTGTTCTAATTTAAGTGACTAAAGAGAAAATTAAGTACTCTATAGCTTTGTGATAAGCTTTTAATAGGAGTTGTATCCATAACTTCCATGACTTGATTCATGTAACCAGAATAGAATATTACCATGAAACTAACTGTGTTAACAGATTGCAAAAACAATTAACAAATTAAAGTTAAATCACCAATAAATATTCTCAGATAATTTAATGAGCCTACTTGTGAAAAAATACAAACATAACCAAATATGCATTGCTTGGTGGTGAGGTGAAGGCAGCTGTGATAAGGCAGTGACCAAAACTCCAAGTGGAATTAACTGGAGCACAAGTGGCCATGATCAGGCATGCAGAATTGAGTAGCAGCTAAAGTCATTGTGTGCTAACAGATAATTTTAACTACTAGTTTTGTTAAAGACTCCCCTCATTTGGATGTTTAAATCTATTTTGTACAAAGTGATTGATGGAGTGGGCTGCAGAGAGCAGCTCACATCAGGTCTGCATCTGCATGTCTGGGCACACACAGATCAGAGACAGTTGCTGTGGGATTCAAGTTATGATTTAGTAAAAGTTTTATTTTACAGTTTCTGAGACCCAGTGATCATACAGTTTTTTGACCTTTGCAACTGGAATATTTTGATACAGTTTTTGGGGAAAAAAAACCCCAAAAGCCCCCATTAAACAGGTCCATTAGGCTCTGGAAGGTATCTTTGATTGTTAAAGTGTGGCTGGGAGTGGAGGCAATGAAAATATCTTAAACATGGCCAACAATACCAGCAGAGCTGTGGGCTGTTGCATGCTATTGGGTCTCAAAACCAAGCTTAGAGTATTCCTGGCAGACTTAGTTACCTGGAGTAGCTGCAGGTGTGGTTTAGGAGTCGGTTCTGGGTCCCAAATGCATGTAGCCACTTAATGTGAAATCTACAAAGAATTAACCAGCATATTCCCAAAACTAAATAAGTTCATAAGCTGGGTTTGCATAGATGTGAAGCAACCAGAAGATTATAAGAAGCTATAAAAGAATAAAAAGTGGAGGATGCAAAAGTTTTGCTTCCAAGAAAACAAGAAACTTCACAGAACTTCATAAAAACAGTTATTTTTGGTTTCTCCAGTTTTGACAGGGGCTTCTGATTAAAACTGAATTACTTAAAGTAAAATTAAAAAAACAACCAAACAACCTACAAATAAACCCTTTTTTAAAGTAGCAGCTGAATTGCTGTAGGTTAGTTGGACCCAATATTTGAGTTCTCCCCCTTTTGCCTTTGACCTTCTACCTTTTTCCCTTTTCTACCTTTTTCCCTTTTCTACTTTCCTATCAAAAGTAGAATGAGTTGGAGTTTATGTATGGACATGTTCTACTACTGGAAGGTGCTTTGGTTTGGGGAATATCATGCATTTGGGTTTGTTGTTTGAAGCTCCATGTTTCAGAAGGAAACTGTCTGTTTAAATATACCTCAGTTGCTTTGAAATCAGATCAATTTTCTGTCACTCACTTGTACTTTAATGTATTTGCTATTTAATTACTGTCGATTTACTATTGACAATGCAGTGTCAAGCTCTTTTGTTAGAGAGTGGACCAACATAAGAATAACTAAATGGTTTGGAACTGCTTTAAATACTTACCTTCTGAAACCACACTGATACCTCATATAAAATGTCTTTATAGGAACTAGTTCTGCTTCAATTTTCTAATAATTTTATTTTTCTTGATGTCTCTTTAGAGATGTATCACACTTCATAAGAAATGTGGGGATACTGAATAACCTGAGAGTTCAAAACATAGGAATGGAACTGGTTCTGGTCCTCTCCAGGGCTGGGTCAATGGAAGACTGTTTCCTGAGTTCTAGTTAGGAAAAGAAATGTGGATTTTAGGGAGAGGAAGAGGAGAAACAAAATCTGATCCGTCTCCAAATAAGATACAGGTCTGATTGTGGTCTCTTTCTTCTGTTTGTGTAATCATGAAATCAGTCTTGTAAGAAGAAACTAGAATAAATTAATTTTATAAATACATTACAAGTGCACTGATATCTTAGAATTACTCAGATTTCTTTCTTTTTGTTTTTTTCCCCTGGTGATCATGTTCATGCTCTTGGGGGAAAAAAAGTTCCCTAACAATACTCTTATTTTCCTTTAGAGCCATTGGAATCTTTATACCTGATTTTTATGTCTCATTATATCTAATCTCCATCTGTCTTTCGAACATAAATAAAAAATAATAGCAGAGGATTTATCAAAATATACATCAGTATCATCTATAATGAAGATAAGAAGTAATATTTGTATATGGCAAATTTTAAGTATCAATACCTTTTTCTTTGTCTGCAGTTTAATCTGGGGATTAACAGAAGATACTATTTGTTTTAAAGTGTTGCAGCAAAATAAATCCTATAATACCTATAATACGGCTATAGTACCACCCTATAATATCAGGATAAAATAGCAATTATATAAGAAATCTATTATTCATTGCTTCATTATTTGCTGTCTGACTGCATGCTGTTTGACAGTGGACTTTTTCTCTCCCTCTCTCTTTTTTTTTTTTCCTTTGAACTGGGCTGCTTTTGCTGGCTTGGCAGTAAACGCTGTTTTCTCTCAGCACAGCCATTAAATCTCTCACCTGCGTGTCCTGTGCAGAGCTGCAGTTGAGAGATAAGGTTGGTCTCTCACAGCACTGAGCATTGGTATTCCAGGCTCTTCTTTCAAGGGCATTTTGCTGTGATGAAGCATCTGAAATGACAGGGAAAACATACAGGCATGTTAAATACCCTTGCTAGTCTGAGACGAGTAAGGGTAAATGGAAATGATTTAAAAATACATTTTGAAGCTGTTAACAGAGCTCGTGGATAACTGCAAATCACAGTTTTAGGCAGGAGCATTACAGACCTATTCCAACTGGCATCGTCCACTAAATAACAAATAGTAATGGAGAGTCCTTGTCCTGCCCAGCTTACACTTAAAATCTAAATAAAAGCTCTGAGCCATTCTGAATGTGTGTTCCTGCTTGCTCTTCATCCAAGGTCGAAAAGGTAGTTCTTGTGAAAAATGGAATCCATTTCTTCAGTGTCTTATTCCTGTGACAGCCCCTGAGCACCTCCATCTTCCCACTGGGAACTAAGGGAGATGCTTGGGATTTCAGTTTCCTGCAGCTGTCAGAGCACTGGCCTGGCATCCTCTCTGTGTGTGAATCTTGTACAGAATCCTTACAGGACCTGGTTTCAATTCTGTTTTCAAGTACTGCAAGAATTAACATATGTAAGGACTTCACCTGTTTTGTACTCTTCGGTCATTATCACTTTTACAAAATTAAAGACAGCATAAAACTCAGTTTTACATGTGCTCATTAATACTGGATGCATTGACAGAGCAGGTACCACCATTCCTATCTTACTCTTGGGGAAATCAAGGCACAATGATAACTTTATGTGTAGGATTCAGTTCAAGATTAGCACTTAAATTCCAGCATCAGTTTATATGTATGTACATATGTGCTAGATGCTTATGTTTCTGTTGTAGTTGCTGGAAATCTCATTTGCAGTCAGAGGCTGGAGAGAAATTCAGCCCATCCTAAACTACACAGGAAGTGATTGATCCTATTCTAATAGTCCACGGAGTGCCTTGAACAGGGAGTGTGTTGAACAGTTGCCCAAATATTAAGTGCTAATTTAAATATCTTAAAGAACCTCTTGGGGGCCTCTGGCTGATGTTTCAGAGGAGAGGGATCTTCCAGAGATCCTGAATCTCATGTCTGTCAAGCCTGTATGCGTGTCCTGGATACCCTTAGGCATCTCCCATTGCGTTAGCTATCCATGCTGGAGCCATAAAATTAATTCCCAAATCTGTTGCTTATACTGGCAATGTGTATACCAGCATGTGGGGATCTATGTTTAGTTCTCTTAATTTGAAATGTATGCAATTTATCAATGATCCTGTGTAGCTAGGCTGCAAATAATTTCAGCTTACACTGCAAGGGTATAATCTTCTTCTGTTGCCAGGGATTCATGTGTGTTACGTATTCTGTAGGTGGTCATGGGTTCACCAGGAGAATCAAGGATGTCCTGACTCCTGAACTGCAGCAGTTCATTTTTCCAGAGAGAGGGGTTTGCAATTTGGGACCATAGCAGTTGTTTTCCTGCATGGATCTGGCACAGAAAAGGATTTGTAACCATTCTGAGTTGACAGAAGACACACGCACAGATTTCCACCCCCTCACACCTCCCTGAATTTACTTGGAAGCGAAGGACTATGAATGGTGCAGCCACGTTAAAATAATTGAGCAGCTCTGACTCACAGTTGCAGCTTGTGTGTAGCTAAATGAGACAGCAGAGTGATGCTGCCTGACTGACACAGTTGTTTGTGCACTCACTGAAGTATTCTCCCATCATGTGCAGATCTTTGAGTTGTTGGTATTATCTGTATTAAAGAGGGAGAAATCCTTCGTAATGCTGATGATTTGTTTTATTTTCTTGGATACCCTCAGGTTCTGAGACCTAGAAGCATGACTAATGAAAAGTTATTGTTTACAGAAAAGCAAAATATCATTTAAAATGCAGAAAAGTTACCTTTCCTAAAAGCAAAGCCAGCCAAGGCATTTTCTGCAATCAAAAGTCTCTGCATGTATGAGGAAATAATGATTTAGGATTATTCTAAGTTTAATTAAGCTTGTCTTGTCTGGTTAAGGTTCTGTCTTTAAAAATCTTCATAGGAATGATTATTTATTGTGAAGAGAGGTGAATTGGAGTCCTTTTTTTGCCACAATTGATGTCAGTTTGGGATTTGTAGAAACTTTAGCTTGGGGGTCAGACTCATTGTGGGAAAATCAGTGGGTTTGTAAGTGTTGGATAGTTCAGTGTTCTTATTTACTGCAAATGATAGTTAAATATTCTATTTCAAATATATATTTCCTGGCAGTTCGATGACCATTCTGTTTGCTGGTGTGTTTCTCTGTGTGGATTTGTCAGGTGCTTCCATTTTAGGGGGGCTAATTGACCTTAGTACAAGCCAATGCTCACTGTCGTGAAAAAAAAAAAAAAATTTTTTCTATGGGTGAGCTGAACCCTGCCCAGTCTTAAGTGTTCTGGTTTTTTTATGTCCTTGTGAAACGCCTCTTTGAAGGAGCTAATTTTGCTCCTGAAGAATGTTTGTGGTTGGCCTTTCTTATATTCTACTGCAGACAAAGAAATTAGAAGAACTGTCTTCTTTTTCTGATTTTTTTTTTCAGGACTGTCTCTTACATTTCTAAATTTTTATGTGGTTTTGAAAGTATTTATCACTTATCATTCCATTAAAATGAGATTATATTTGTAAAGGTGTGTTCCTGCTGGCAGGTAGGAGCATGGTTTAAATGCTGTTTACTTGTGTGGTAGGCTGAACGAGATCAATAGAGATGCACATCATTAAAAGCACTTCAATCAGCCATAATGTGAATCCATTCCCAGAGTTCCATTCAGCCCTCAAAGGGTCATTGATGGAGACCTCCTTTTTATTTTTCTGGATTTGTACATTGACTGAAAAAAAAAAAACTTGTAATGTTTGCACCTGCAAGCAGAGCTGCTACAGAAATAATCCATTTAGTACCAGTGATAACAAGCACAAGCTTCATCCAGAGAGTAAAAAGTGAGGATCTGAATTTAGCTGCTGGTTTTGGTTACCACGTGGCTGATGTTACTTTGAGGTCCAGAGCCAGTGGAGTTTCCCTAAGGCTAAATCAGTAGTAGTTTACTTGCAAAAAGAGGGTCAAGATTTTGCAGCAGTTGTTTTAATGACTTGAGAGTTGAGCTTGAAAATCTTAAATCTGTGGTGTTGCTCATATGTGCTAAGCTGAGACACAGCTGGAATTACAGAAGGAAAACAACTCCACACACAGGAATAAAGGCTTTGTTGTCCCAGGAACAGTACAGATCCAGAATGCAAGATTGCTGGCTGGAATGACATGGCTTTTATTTTCCTTCAGGTTGAGCAAATGAAAATGTAGAAGCTGATGAAAATATAAGACCTGATCACCATCTGTTAATTATCAGAGTCTAGTGATGCTATGGTGTTACTGAGGTGCTTGTCAAGGAACAATAACCTGGAATATTACTCTGAGTTCTAGAACCTGTCTGATGCCTGTGCATGTAACTGTGAAAACTTGGCATTTCCATGCTCAGCCTAATTTTATAAATGAACCTTAACTGCTCCTAAATTCAGCCCCCTGAGATATTCACATGTGAGTAGTGCCCCTAAAATTCCATGTACAACTGTTACTATGGACAAACATTGAAACAAATCAAGAAACTTCTGAATAATTGTTCAAAACTCTCCGGTTTCTGTTCTCAGAATTTATGGTCATGGTCTTAAGCCCCCTATAAAATTGGTGAGGGATGGCAGTAGAGTTACATACTGGTACCAAATTGTGATATGGAGAACCTACTGAATGAGTATCAGTACCATGCTGTAGTGCAGGTCTGTCTATTTCAATTTCTATTTATTAAATACTGTATTTTAAAATATGCATGAAACATGGTTTCTTTTTTTTCTTGGGGTTTTGGTGAACTGAATTTAGCAAGACCCTCTAGAGACAGAGTAAAGACATTTTTTGAAAGAAAGTGAAATGCTTTTTCTTTAAATTTGAATTAAAAGCAAGTCTCCTGAACTGGAGAAATAAGTCAATATTAACCAATTTTAAAGTGTTCAATAATAAAATTTTCATTAACATTAGGTGAGACTATAAGGAATTGTGGAATGCCCTGAAAAAAAATTCACATAGGAATATGTCTTGATTTCAAATGAGAAGTGAGCAGTAACAAATAGAATATGAAATATATTGAAAAATGTAAGTTGGAGTACTCAAAAGCTTTGTAGAGTTCTTCTGTTAGGTAATCTTTGTTTTCAGGAGGCAAAACCAACTATGTTATCTTTGTAAAGAGCTCACTAAAATACCCTAGTGAGATAGAGTGGTTTTTAAGGGGAAAAATTAGGTTATACTTTGGAATAGGCAGGAAGAAGTAAGAAATTAAAGTAATTGTGATCTCAGTAAGGTTTCTTTATTCAGATGTAGTGGAAAAATTGCAGTGATTCCCTTTTAAAAGGAGATGATCAGTGGAAGTGCAGGAATAACCATGAAGTGGAACAGGTCAGTTTGCACATCAGGCTCCAGTTTTCATAAAAAGATTAAGGCTCTTGATACTGAGAGGTGACAGTTTTTAAGGAAGAAGAGAGGAAAATAATTCCAGAACTATCCAGTGTAGTTCTGTAATGTAAGATCTTTTTTCCATCACTGCTGTGCAACCACACTCAGGCCAAGCATCACCCTCACTCTGGATGCCTTTATGGACCTTAGAGACCATCATCATCTGATTCTTCATCTTTTCCAAATGCTTGTTTTGTTTTCATCCTCTTGGTCCATCGCGGTTAAAACTTTCATAAGACTCAGACAAATGACTCATCTTTGCTTTCAGTGTTTCCTTCCAGCTCTTTGATAGCACTTACTGGCTTCTCACTTTCCTGATGCCATGATTTTTCCATTGCTGTCTGCCTGCAACTTCAATCAGGCCCTTATGGCTTTTTTCTCTGTTGCCACATACATATTATATTCAAATACATGAGTAAAAGGTCCTATAAACACTCACAAAAATGTTAACTTCCAATTCTTTCTAAAAAGTGGTTTACTGAGGTTTATGAAAAATCTTGACAGTGATTAAGTGACCAGTGCACAAAGCAATTGATAATCATGACAAACAGTATTGATTCATTTTCTGCCTTCAGCTGCCCTATCCATTTCTGTTGTTCTGTTTAGTCTGAGTTTGTAAAATATTTAGTGCTGGTATGTTTTAGTCCTGGCTGTGGATCCTAGTTTGTGATTACTGATGGGGAGTTTGCTATAAATGCAAGTTGAAAAGTGGGAAAATTATTCAATAGAACTTGGAAAAAAATGCTCTGATAAGAGATATTGGCTTATCTGTCTTAGCATCTAATGTCACTGCCCCCTCATAGTGAAGAATTTCCTCCTAACACCTAATGTTAGTATAATTAGGAGTTTATCTGTGAGTGGAGGCAAGCAGAGAAGTCCCCTTATACTGAGCCATGAGCTGCTCCTAGGTTCATACCAGTAGTTAAATATTTAATTCTCCTTATTAATCTGACATATCCATAAATGCCAGTTCTAGGCCTACAACAATTAATAGTAATTTATGGATCACAAGAATGAAGGGAGACAAAAAATAATGGTGCTAATCTGGGATAAAGATAACTTTAGAAGTACCAGACATGCAGATTTTTTATTTCTATCATTAAAAAAAAATTAATAGAGCTTGCAAAGAATAAACAGATCACTGAGTCAGCAGGTGTAAAATATCTTCTACTTGTTTCATTTGTTGAACACGGTTGTATTTGTGAAGGGTTAACCCTTAGGATGGATGGTGTAAAGGTTGCCTAGTGTGAAGTCCTAATTTCAAGGAAATTTTAATGTTCTGTTCTTTGAAGGGATATTGACTTCCAAATCACACACAGACATGCCTCTGATCTTCCTGGGGATGAGTCACAGTGCAACGTGGATGCAAAGCACTGGCATCAAATTTGCAGCGTGTTGATCACTGCTGATAACAGGACAAGATGTTCTCTAATCCCATGTGTGGGGTTATAGGGTGTGCTGTATTAAAAAAGAGGATTTTTTTAAAAAGCAGAGTGCTGAGATTTTGTTGATTTGAGGTGTTTTTTGTTAGCGCTCTGCTGCGGATTTTAAAGTATAATAAAGTAACAAATCTTACCTTGAGCTTAGCGGCTTTAAATGGTGGGTTGATTTACACTCAGAGTGGAGCTTTCAGTGTCAGGCGATCTCTTTTCTTTTTTTTTTTTTTTTGCCACCATAAGCACTCAGCTGAAACAACAGCTATGACTCAGTTGACAGTGAACGCTGCTTGAATTGATTTAGTCCGAGTTCAGATTTAGCACATAATCATGTTCAATTTGATCCACTGTGCTGCCTAGAGATAAAAGGGTTGAAAAAATAGATTTAGCTTATGTCAGTCTTTGTGGTGATGTCATTGCCATGAGAGATGGAATAGCGCTGTTACTATGCTGTGCCTGCTCAGTTGGTGGGTGTACGGGGGACAGGCAACCAGCAACTCACTTGAAGTGCACAGAGCTCGTGTTGGAGGCTTGCAGGCATTGCCAGCGCTGAAACTGAATCTTGGACTGTTCAATTGCAGTACTGAAGATCTTTTTTTTTAATTCTTTTGTTGTTTTCTTCCATCGTTTGTGACTCTGAGCTTGCCTAACTCTGTGTGCAAAGGCGGGGGATGCCAGCCCGTAGCATGGACTGTGATGTTTCCACTCTGGTTGCCTGTGGGGTTGATGTGGAGGTTTTTGCCAGCCAAGAGGTTAAGGTATGCGCCTGCAATCCTTTTGTTGCTTCTTAGAAAAGCCTTTGGGAGCAATAGGCATTTGTGTGTAGCAATTGACAATAAGGGGGCAAATGAGATTCCGCTGCGGTGGCAAAAGACACGCAGTAAAAAAAATCTGTTAATTAGGGGAGAGAAATATGGGAAAGGCAATGTGCCTGCTTTTTACTGTGTTTTGATAAGCTGAAAGAATAGCCTGGTGTTTACTCCTTAATGATGTAAGAAATGGGTTATATAACTGACATCTGTGCATATGCATGTTTCATATTCATAAAAAATCTTTCATTGTTAATTTTGTCAAGTTATTTTTAGTCCAGTGTCAGTTTTTAAATCAGCCTTGCCATAAATGTTATTTATTGATGTTGATAACCTTCAGATACCTTTATTCACTGGAAGAGTAGCTGTTTCTTTCCTTCACATTCAAAACAAATATGCAAGCATAAATTTTTTATGAAGGGTTAAAAGTTGGTAGTAAGTATCTTTGTGCATCTTCAGTGTAAGAGAACACAAAAAGTTATGCATCTTGCATATCATATGCATACCTGAAAAACGATTCTTAAGTCTAAGGCTTGATATGCAGGGCTCATAGTCTCTTAATTAGACAACTGCTGTAGAAAAGTCATTGTGTGTAATTGCTTACTGTTGAAATCAATTATCTTTTTCATTTATTCACATATTACTGCAAGAAAATCACTGCAAATTAAGTTTGAAAGAGGAATTCTAAGTATGCTTCTCACAGATCATCTGAAAGAGCTCATAGATGTAATAAAATGATATTCAGCAGTTTATAAAGGACAAAGGTACAGACAAAATTAGTTTTTAATCTGATGTTTCTTAGTATTGAAAGACTGAAACAGGGTAAAAAGGATTTACAAATTAGAGGTCAAATTTTGAACCTCTCTTCTGTTAGGTTCCAAGTCAAGCATTGAAGCCACTGGAAATAAAACTACTTTGATTTGCAAGAGGCTCTGATGATTTTTATTTTCTGTTAGTTTGTTACTGTGTGAGATCGTTTATACTTTGTACAGATGCTTTTGTGTTGGCACAAAGAGATTTTTCTAATTTAAGAAGCTTTTTCCTAACAGTGTAATAGTGAATTTAGAGGTGAGAAAGTGAGTAATTCAGAGGAATGATTCAGGTGATTAGTCTTGCCTGTACTGGGACATGTTTCTTGTATTATTGTGAAGTAGTAAAATGTTTATCTACTTATTCATTTTTTTCTTTTCTTTTCTCTCTTTTTTTTTTACTTGAAAGCATTTTCTTTTAACATGTAGGATTTACACCTGCATTGACATGATCTTGTACCTGAGTCTTTTAGTGTCTGGTCCATGTTTGATGTAAGACCCTGCAAGAAATTAAAGTTGTAGTGAGCTTCTTGTATCCCCATGCAACTCCTATATCAGTATCAATGCAAAAGCAAAATTCTGACTAACATAAATCAGCAAAAAACATTCCATTGACTTAGGTAAGACTTAGATTAGTCTGATTTAAGCTGCAGCATCTGTAAAGTGTGGGCCAGGAATATGAGATAAGAGAACAAAAGGGTTGCAGAGACATTACAGCAATTGTAACCCTTATGTGTTGCTTGGACTTTCTGTACCTTGTTTGCTTTGGTTAAAACTTCCCTGTTTCGCTTTTCCCCCCGCCTTGTGTTTGAATTAAAATGTTGATTGCAGAGACTTTGGGTATATTTACAGTGGGGACTGCACTGCAGACTGCACTGCAGCTCAGAAACGCAAAGTCTGCTCTGAAGTTGCGTGGCTTAGAGGCTGTGAGCAGCCTGTGCTCCGTGACCCACAGCTCACTGCAGGCTCCTTTCCATGGGCTTGTCCCCAAATTCTGTTGGGGCCAGCTCTGTGCTCCTCCCTGGGCTCCCCATGCCGCAACCTGCAGTGTGGGCATCCTCTTTGGGAAAGTTTCACTGCTGCTGATAATTTAAAGCTGGAGATACCTACTGCTCTTTGCTCACTTCTAGAATTGTAGGGGAAAAAAACCCAGTATGCCTTTTTTGTGTGTGCAAAAGGGTTCACTTCAAGGTTTTTTTGTGACAGTATGGTCGCAGCACAGAAAAGTTTTTGACTTTAATAGGATGGGGAACAGATTTAGGGTTAAAAAGGAAGGAGGCTGTTGCTGAGAAGGGATGGGTATGGGAGTTGAAGAGCAAAAGCAAGCACAAAATTCCTGTCTTCACCTACCCTGAGAGTACCCCTCTGTCCAGCTATTCTGTGGCTCAGCCTGAAGGCGCAGATAGCATTGACAGCTGAAGTCCAGGCTATTGTCCCTTTTCTGATAGAAGGTTTTGTTGCAGGGAACCTTCTCCCTGCATGAAGGGAATGTCCCCTGAGTGGTAGAACAGATATTGAAGCTCTTAGAATACGTGTGGTGCTTGGTGAGATTTGCTAAGATGAGCTGTTAGCCCGGTAGAATACTTCTCTGATGTCAGCAAGGGTTGTGTTCAGGGTTTAGGATATGCTTATAGCATATCTTACTTTTATTTCTGTTAGGTTTAGAAGTGACATGAGGCTTGGGAGAGGAATGCTGGTTGTACTGAGCTGTTGTTCTCCCATGAGGTTTGGGAGAAGGATGCTGGCAACACGGAGCCATTGCTTGCACTTTGCAGCACGTTGGACACAGCTGCAGACTGGGTGTGTGAGAGGCCTGCCAGGACTGCAGTAACAGCTTGGTGTGTTGGGGCTCTGGAGCAGCAGTTCCCGCAGCAGGTGGCCATGAGGACTCCTGAAAGTTCCCATGTCTCAAGAGCATCAGTCCCTCAGAGCTGGAGAATTCTTATACAAAGCTGGCTTTGGGAACAGGTCTTGGAGCAGAGGGAGCTCTCCAGCTTATTGCTGCTTTTCAACCTCTGGAGGAGACCTTATCCTGTAGGCATTATGCTTTTTAGCAGCTGGCAGTCAGGCTTGGAAGCACTCTGTTTCCATTTGGCCTCTGGATCAGGGGTGCAGTTATTTAGTACTGAAGGCAAAGCTTTTACTGCTGCATTTGGAGCTGCTCATCCTTTCAATAAACAGAGGCTTGTATGGGAGCCTTGGCAGTGGCAGCACTGACACCGTGGGTTTGGCACCCATGAACCCATCCAACAAGCCCTTCACTTCTGATCAGCTGCTGCTTTGAGTTGTCTTTTCCAATCCAAAAATTGGGTCAGGCTGATCAACGTGCTACTGACTGTAGATCAGGAACTAGAAGAGTTGAGAAGGCAGCCAGAGAAATCACGAAGTGCAGTTCTGCTTTGAAGTTCACCTGGATAATTAAGATTCTTTCAGTGCCTCTAGATGATAATTTCATGTAATGATCTTTGTTACATAAGCAATTAGTTAATGAATATCTTGTTTATTTCTAATAGAGGAATTCCAGACATCACCGAAACAGTGGAATAGAATTTAAACTTGTATTTCATACTCTAAGCAATGTGATTTTGTATGATTAATTCTATATATTCTCTCCTCATTTTGTTCACACAGGCCATTCCACTCAGAAGCAAGGTAGGATTGGGGCAGCTTGGCACTACTGTAAGAGAGAAGAAATACTAATGATCCAGATGGATCACATCCTGAAGACAGTAATGTAATGTGGATGGGACCATTATCTTTACATAGGGTAAAAACCCAATGTGTACATGAACCAGGCAGCAAAGGGAAATTGTAGAAATAGTTTCACTGTTGGGACTGTTTCTTTGGAGGATTAATTCCCATTGCAGCAGGATCTGTGTCAGTCTGTAAACTGATTACTCAGTTCAGATGCTCCAGTGAGCACCCTGCTAATGGGAGTTGTTCAGGATGGATGGGTTGGAGGTTCAGTCTCTGTCCTGCAGTTGTCTTTGAGACATTTGGCAGTCTAAACTTCTGAGGTCTAAAGGGCAAAAGCACACTAGATACTTGTGGTTTTTGCTCTCCACTTCAATTCTCCTCTTGTCTAAGTGGCTCATTCACAAAGATGTTCTGAGGTTTTAAGTTTTAAGTGCTCTAAGGTTCAAGTCAAGTGAAGAAAACTGGAGAAAAGGAGAGAAGTGTTGCTGCCCCTCTGGATGGTGCCAGCTGTCCAGTGGCAGGAAGCATGACTTGCTGGGAGAGTTTCTGAGTTTCTGTCTTTACATCATTCTCCTCAGCCATGTGAGCTTGATCCGTGGGAAGAGTCTGTTGCACAGTCATAAGACTTCATAGACAGGCTATAAGGAGGAAACCAACAACAGCATGACTGCCAAAAATACCCTGATGGCTAGAAAGGCCTGCTCTGTAACTCCTCTTGGTATTTTCTGTAGTTCTTTCTAATTGCAAATACGGTTGAGTCTGTGAAATCTGCACGATCTGAGTTCTGCTGGAGGAATAGATGTGTCTTTTGAGCTCTGCTTACTGTGTTCATCTGGAGCAAGTAACAGAGAGGAGCTTACCAAATGCTCTAGTGCTGTTTCCAGGACACTGACCCTGCTCTTGGCTTCAGGGTCAGTGCAGAGAGACTCTGACAGCACAGCTGGGGCTTGTGCAGCCAGTGCTGCTGCACACTGAGGTGTTCCCAGTTCCAGTCACAGGTTGGGCTTTGTCTGCCCTTCTAACACCCTTGTGTGAAGGCAGCTGGACTCTTTAGGGAGGTTCCCTGAGAAATGATAGAATGGTAAGACCTCTAAAGGTCATAATATGCTCTTTAGACTGATCTACACTTATTTGTACTTGCATTTCCCTTGATTCGGAAGAAGGAGGTGCTGCTGTTTCACCAGAGGTCGGTGGCAGCTGCAGGTGTTTACACCTCTCTGAATATGGCAAACCTTCTGCTTCTCCTTCTTCACCCTAGCAGGGAACAGCAAAGCAAGTCAGAGTTCTCTGATTCTCCTTTCTTTTGGAAGTCACGTGAAGATAACTAGAGACAATAAGTAATTTGTCAAATGAAAATACATAACAACTAGAATGCGTTGGTAGAAGGTGCAGAATTAATCCAAGGCAGGTAATAAGGTAAGATGGACCTTGTAATTCTACTGACAAATGGCCCAGCCTCTCTGAGGAGCACTGAAGAGATGGTGATTTTCTTAAGCAGATTTGAAGAATTGATCAGTGCAGCTATAGATTGACATACTTGTACCATGTATTATTACATATTACTTGTAATATGTAATACAAGTTTGATACTGATTTTTCATTAAATAATGACTTAAATTATTAAAATTTTAGAAAAAAAAATTCTCAGAAGAACCTAGACCGATAAAGTACCTAAGTTCTTTCTCCTCAAAATAAAAAAATTATCAAGGACACATTATTTACAGGTCTGTAGTGCTCTAGTCTCATTTTCCTCTGAAGGTGCTTTATGTGTGCTCTCTCTTGTCTCAAATTTTACTGATGCTGTTTGCTGCTGCTTAGCATGACTAAGATTCGATACTGAGCAGCATTGCAGGTTTGAGGCAGAGGTCTGCACCAACCTTTTATGTATCTTTAGTAAATTTTTAGTAATTTGTAATTATTTTTTTTTTGCTTATAGACTAACATACATACTTTGTGTTTGCAGAGGTCTTCCTTTAATATTTTCTAGGGGTGATTCTACCAGAGGCCTTAAATATTCTACTCAGTTTTGATCATTCAAGTGCTAAACAGCCTGTTTGCTTTGAAGATTCTGCCTAATCATATGCTAGAGTGCAAACAACCGTGACAGTGTGGTCTTGAGCACAGAATTCTTCCTTGGCAAAAAGACTCTGAGGAAATTGTAGCACAGTTTGTCAGACACTTGGCTAACACACAGGCTGCCAAGGGCCAGAAACCGGCCAAGCAAAGCTTCCAGTCAGTGGCCACTTGCTGGAAGACTGTTTTTTCCATGCACATATTTATAATGGTGCCAGCATTGTGTGCATGTGCTTTTCTGAAGATTTCCCCCATTAATATGATTTTCAATAAGCACCTTCTCCTTCTAAAGGCCAACAGAATTAAAATTTTCCCCAGGGGAACTTCTCCCCTTTCTTTTCCTTATTGGCAGTGCCTCTAAAAAGCACAGGCAGCCATCGAGTTTGGCTCCAGCCTGTGTTTTCCATCTAGGATTCTGGCTGATTTCTGCTTTGTCCATGTCCATTCCTGGAAGCACAAACAGCCCTCTCACAACATCAATGTCCTTGTGATGCCTTTAACTCTCCCCACATGGAATTTCTGTTGGTGCTGAATCAAGGAGAAGCCTTTGGTTGTAGCAGCTGTGATGGAGCAAACAGCCCTGCTGTCCTTGCAGGGTGGGCAAAGAGCTGGATGGGTCCATGTAGAGCTGGATGCTGCTGCAGCATCTCCATGGCACCCTCTCTTCTGTACAGCTGGATCTGCTGGAAAATCTCAAAGTGATGTTATAAGTAAAAAGTGTTCTCATTTGCAGATGGAAAACTAAGGAACCAGGAAATAAGTAAGTTCTCTGATTAGGAAACTGGATTTGGCATGAAGAGCTGGTGTAATTAATAATTCTTCTTTTTATTAATCATGTTCTGTAGAGGTTCACTCTCAAGTGTCTTTGAGCTGTATGCATTTTCCAGAGGTCAAGGAGCTTTGCTGAGTTGGTAGCTGATTTTGGTTGGTTTTTGGTGGGGATTTTTGTGGTTTGCTTTTGTGGGGGTGTGTGTTTGTTGTTTTGTTTTTAATTAACCCAAACTTGCTGCTTTTCAGAATCCACATTAGATTCTGGCAGACAGAAAGATTGACTTTATCTTACAGGATGGCTTCATGTTTATCAGGAGCATGGAGGAGCCTCCAGTTTTGCAGCACCAGTTAGTTCCAACTGTTGAAATAATAGTCCCTGAGCTGAGAAACCCAGTGAACCTGTTGAGCTCCGAGCAGTAGCAGCAGGCAGCTGTAGAGGGGAATTTCTGCAGCTCAGGAGAATCTCTCTGCTTCATCTGTTGCAGTGAGAGATATGTTTGCCATTAGAAGGTGGAGGCATCCAGAGAGCTGAATCATGCAGCAGGGCTTCTGCTGCACGGCCAGAGAGAAGCCACTTTGCTGAAATCTCACTTGTCCTTTTATTCACGTAGGTCAGATGTGCTGGTATGAGGCAGATGAACAAATAATGGTGAAAAGCCTGCTAGTCTTCTCAATAAAAGAAATTCCATATAGGGAGAAGATAAGATGATTGTTTCATTTGCTGTACAAATTTTACTCCAACATTACCATCCTCAAGTTTCTTCATCCTTTGCTGTGTATCCTCATGCCTGGTGACAAGGTTCATTCAGTTTTGGCTACTTGTCTTAGAGACAACCAATAACTAAACCACTAAGAATAAAAACTTTTGAATTGTCTGAATAATTGCACCAATACTGGAAAATTTGTTTTGACCACAAAACAGATGTTGGTTGTGGTGGGAGTGGGGTGGTGTATATTTTGTTTTGTTTGGAGGATTATTGTTTTATTTTCTACTACTGATACAAAAACAAAACCAAAAGCAACCCACCAGCATAAATGGCCTTTCTCCCTCAAAGAAGAACATTTTTTTGAGAGAAGCAAATATCTGTAAGGGGCAGATCATAGGTGGAACTGTTCTGAGCTGAGGGAGGAGTAAATCACTTGGTTATTCAAAATGTGGTTTAAATGAGGAAGGGGTATGTGGGGATTGGGAGGAGGGAACGCACTCTGATGAAGTGCCTCTGTTGGGAAAGACCAAAAGGAGGGGAAAACTGTGAAGGCTGGGGCAGGTGGTGGCAGGACTGGTGTCTGGAGAGGTGGCAGCAGCAGCAGAGGAGTTGGGATGGAAGGAGAGCTCATGAAAACAGGAGTAATAATGGAAGAATGTGAGAACAGATGACTTTTTTAGTGGAATGATTTAAGGGCAGAAGATGATACAAGATGCTGGAAAAACTCATTGATAGTCTAAAACAAGGAGGATTTTGTGACAAAGCTTTCATCAAGCAGGTGTTAAGCATCATTGAATCTTTAGTTAAATAAATCTTGACAGCTTTTTGCTTTACTGAAAGCATCTCCCACAGGTTTCCATCCCACATTCAGGTAACAAAATCCTATTGTGAATGAGTACTCTGGGCTACTGCTACTCTCCTTTCAGCTCCTTCCTCAAAACTTGTTATTGTTAAATGTCTCACAAGGAATTAAATGATTGAACATGACTAGACTAAGCTACATATGCACACATGGGACAGAAAATATTTTGGAAACCTTATAAAAAAATCAAATATATTCTCTTTTTATATATTTTATTCCTGCCTCCTCTGTCTTTCTGTTTCATCCTCCAGAATGCAAGAAAGAATTTTGTGTTTTCCCTTGTTATTTTTGTTCACTGTGGTAGATGATACTAGAAGCAAATAACAGTCATTTTTAAACTGTTGGAAATATCCCAACAGTAGGTGATATGGTAAGACATACATCAAATTATGAGACTGTTCTGGGTGCAGTTTTTTCAGCAAATGGAGGCAGGTAATTTTATTTGATTTTCAGTTTTGATTTTAACAGTTGAAGAAATTAATAATGACAAGTACTGTTGGTGAAAATTATTTTGAAGTTAGCTTTTGAAATAAAGTCTGAAGTCAGAGGAAAATAGTTTTTCTGAAAAGTCATTTTCAGTGGCCTTATGGAGCTGGCAAGTAGTGTCTCCTAAGAAGATTATCTAAGAGACCGAGAAGAACATGAGAATTAGCAGTTAAGGAGGCACTTTTGAATGCATAATGGAGATTATCTATCCTGATGCAAAGGACAGATGGGACCTACAATGAGAGACTGTTAGGGCTAGATCAGATACTCCTTTTGCTTTAGAGCAGTTTAAGGGTTTTATATATGATGTGAAAATCAAGTGTGCAAAATCACAAAATAAGTTTCCATTGTAAGAACAAGGGAAGTCGTGTGATATATCAAAATTAAGAGGAAAAAATAGTGTATAAATTCATTAATAGCAGGATGCATAATGTGGGGAGGGTTTTGGTATGACTGATTTCATTTATGTTATATAATAACACATAAAATTACCTAAATTAATTTAAAAAATAACCTTAGTAGTGGCCAGAGCAGAGAAAAACTGCCAAAAATTCAGGGGAAAGACAGATATTTAAGTGTACAGGAGTTACTAAAATCTCCCTAAGTATGCTTTAGGATGCAGCTGAAATTTTTTACTATTTGAAATCATCTTTAAGAATTCATTGGTTACAAAGAGACTGCTGAGGACAGGAGATTAAAAAAACCAGCATTTGTATTTAAAAGGGGAAGAGGAGAAAGACCTGGACAATGACAGGTATTTTTATCTGACTCAAATTTTGGAAATAAGTTTGGAAGTAATTCGGCTTGGGCTGTGTAGACCAAGTCATGTCAAATCAGTGTGCCTTCCTTGTTTGACAGGGCAATGGCATAAGTGGGATAAAGGAGATGTGGAGTGTAGATATTTTGACTAAAGCTTTCACACTGTTGAAGTCATTTCCATAAGCAATCTACTCTCTAGATATAATTTCCATAAGGTGGGTGTCTGGTTGTTTACAGAATGTCTAAAGCAGAACCAGTTCATTCTCAAATGGTGAAGCCATTTAAGTAGATGAGCTCACATGTTCCTTCCTGAAAACAGGTTGAGAATAATGACAGTAGTCAAAAGGGAAAAATCCCAAAAAAAGTGTGAATGACACTGTAGGGCAGGGTCAAAATTCTGAACAACCCTTGGTTAAACAACAGGATTAAATTTAGTGCAAAAAAAAATCAAGTCACAGCTGTATAAAGGCATTCACATGACTGAACAGTGGTGTGATGCAAATCTCTTGAGTTCCAGTGAATGGCAGTGGATAATTAGCAGCAGGAAGCAAAACAAACCATTCACTGAATGGTTTGGGTTCTAAGGGACCTTAAAATATCATCTGGTTCCATCCCTTGCCATGTGCAGGGACACCTTGCAGTATCCCAGGTTGCTCCAAGCACCATCCAACCTGGCCTGGAACACTTCCAGGGAAGAATGTCTACCTTAGGTCCAATCTTAACCTGTGCTCTTTAGTCAAAACTCATTGCTCCTTGTCTGTCACACACAGACAAGTCTCCATCTTTCTTATATATCCTCTTTAAGTATCCTGAGGGTGCCATAAAGCTCAGAACTCCTAACTTCTCTTCTCCAGGCTGAACAACCCCAAATCTCTCAGCCTTTCCTTACAGGCGAGGTGCTCCAGCCCAAGTTTGCTGTTGCAGCAGTGCTGTTTGTCTCTGTGAGCCTGGTTAGACTTTTCAGATTTACATTTTTTTTGTCCAGAAAGGAAATTTCATGTTGCTACCTTGTTTACAGAGCCTAAGAAGAAAACCACTGACGTGTGAAAAGTAGTACCTTTATCTTTAGAAACAGCTGATTCCATAAGAGAAACTGCAGGGCCATGTGAGCAGCCGGCTTTCTGCAGGCGGCTGCCAGTCCTTGAACCAGAATCTGAGAGTTGTTGAGCTAAAAAAAATTCTTATTAATCAAGACAGCTGGGAGCAAAGCCAAATGCTGGGCCATAGCAGAAATGAGCATGCTGCTTATGTTAGACAGAAGTAAATTACTGGTGTACTTAAAATTTTAGAGGCTTTGGAGCTGATGCCTTTTTGCCTGATTTTTTTTTAAATAAGTGAATAAAGAAGAAAGATGTTTAGATATCTGCTTCATGCTTTTGTAGCAAATTATTAGACTGACACTGTTGAAGAACTGTAGTGTAAGCAAGCTACCTGCAATGGTGATATTTTTTGGGATAGGGGAAGGAGCTTGGCATACAGTAGCAGTCACAAAAGTCAATACTCAGTACATACTGCATCCTAGAAAACAGTATAAATTTTTTTTTCATGTCATTGTCTTAGTGTAAAATTCTGCTTAAGCTTTAACTATTACACAGTTTCATAGTTCATGTATTGTATAGTGAAATAGAAGCAGATCAAAAGGTAGTAACAATTCTATAAAGAAAACATCTTGGATAAGGGGAATTGACTTTGGGAATAAGTAGTGGGTATAAGTATGGTGAAATGATGATATAATGGGAGTGTACACTTGTGAGTAAAATGAGGTGTGGATGATAATGCTGCAGATTGGTACCTGTTTAACTACTCTACTTCAGAATCATAAGACTGCAGAATCACAAACAGGTTTGGGTTGCAAGGGACCTTAAAGATTACCCAGTCCCACCCCCTGCCATGGGCAGGAACACCTTCTGCTATCCCAGGTTGTTCCAGGTGCCATCCAACCTGGCCTTGGACACTTCCAGGGATGGGTCAGCTACAGCTTCTCTGGGAACCCTGTGCCAGGGCCTCAGCACCCTCATAGGGAAGAATTTCTTGCTGATATCCAATCTAAACCTGATCTCTTTTGGTTGAGGCCACTTACTTACATGAAGTTTGGTTTACTCCCCACTAATGTTTTCCATTAGATTTGAAGTTTATGTGTAGCAAATCCAGTTCTACTGTGTTTCTGGTTTGAGTATCCCTTGGAGAAAGTCTGGACTATGCTGAGCATGAATGTAGTCACTTTTAGTTGATAATTTGCCCTTCTTAATTAAATACTAATGTCCCATACTGATTAAATACACAATTTTCAATTTCAATTCAAAAGTGTAAATTCTATTCTTGGGCTACGACTGATTCTGCTTCAGTGCAGTGCAGTGATGTGCAGGTGGATGCAGGCACCATGCACCATGCACCACTGAGTGGTCTGGGACACCCTCTGAACTCTGAAGATGTAACCTCCACAGTGAACCAGGTGACTTCTCATTATTTTCAATGACTGCTTCCAGCAGATTTGGCATCCCACTTCTTTAGAATCTATTTGCACCAAAAAAAATCTCCTTGACCTCAAAGCCAGACTCCTTGTGCCTGCAGTGTGTCATGGGAGGCTTAGGTTGGATTCCCCAGAGGGTGATTGGGCACCGAGTGGGCTTCCCAGGGAATGGGCACAGCCCCAAGGCTGACAGAGCTCTGGGAGTGGTTGGAAAATGCTCTCAGGCTCAGAGTGGGATTGTTGGGGTGTCCTGTACAGGCCAGGAGTTGAACTTCAATCATCCTTGTGGATCCCTTCCAGCTCTGGATGTTCTGTGGTTCTACATGTCTGTCTCCAACATTTCAGGCTGGCACAAGGGCATTTGCAAGGCAAATGTGACATAGAGCCAGTGTGAAACAGTGCCACAGGGCAAGAAATTATGGGATACTGATTACTTTTGTGTCCTATTTATTTGTAAAAAACTTGTTCATAAAAAGAAGAAAATCTGCATTTGTTACCACTCTGCTGGGTGGTCACAGGGCTTGTTCCTTCTCACCAGTTGGTCTGGATCTGTGGACAGCACTTTCAGTTTCATAATCCCAGTCCAGTATCTTTTTAATATCGTGCTGTTACTGATGTATTTTTCACATCAGGAAATGAAAATAATTTTGATGAAGAGCAGTGCTAGTTTTAGCTCTAAGATAGGATTAGTCTACTTTCCAATTCTTGTTTCTAAACAGAATTCGTGCCAACTGGAAATTTTCCAGTTGGTTGAAAAATGACATGGGAGCAGTTTGGTCAGGAATATTTGCTTTTTCACCCTGGGGTTCCTTCCATCTGCCTAATAAAACAATTAGATCACTGTAAGACTGAAATTCCTTGTGTCCTGTCTGGAAGTGGATGGTACTAGTGGCTGTCAACTCAGATGGAAACCTCTGCTTCTTTTTCTGCCCCTCTGTACCAGTACAGAACCTGTATCTGTCATCTCAGCCTTTTTGGGTGCTGGAATCTGCTGACTATATCCACACAAATCCTCTTTCCTGGGCTGCACAAGCCCAGTTTTCTGATGTGTGCTAAATTCTTGATGTCATGAGGTATTAGAACACTATAAAGTTCTAGGGGCTAATTAAGCATTGTGGTGTATACTGGAAATTAAAATATGCTGTTGAAATATTTTTAATATACAGGTAAACCTATTAAAATATAGGTAAATCTATTGTGTGGTGTTCCTTTGGTATTTCAGCATCTGTGCAGTTTCATATCCTGGTGTCCTCTAAAGACTGGGACCTCTTATGGGGAAGAAAACAACCTTTCCAAGTGTAAAAATATTTCAAGCACTTTTTTTTTCCCCTGTGAAGTTTATTCAAACTGGAAAGCATCTTCAGATTTCTGGTAGGTCAGTGCTGAACTGGGGGTTCCAGTGACAATCTAGAAGCAGCATGGAGGGAAGAGTGTACCATCTCTGTTTATGCAGATGCTTTCCAGCCCTTTCCTGCCATCATCTGCAAAATCAAATTCACAGTAAAACTTTTCAGACTGATAACAGCATTAAGAGGAATTATACCCAGCAGATAATAACTCATTTGAGCCTCCTCTGAGAGCACCAAATCAGTAAATGGGGGAGAATGAGAAACTCAGTGTCTTTTATAACTCTTTCAAAGCAATGTATGAACATAAACATTTTAGTCTGGAAGTTCTGTTGTTTGAAGTTAGGAAAAACAGAGGAACAGACTTTTACCTGTAGTTATTTTCCTTTTTTGAACTGAAATATATATATATTTACACTGATGTCTTTACATTTTAGCACAACTCCTGTTTTGGGGGAAGTCTATATTCTATGTAATACAATTTTTAAAAAGAAAAAAAAATCTGTTCAAATAAATGCATCAAGTGCAATTGTTCTCTTATAAACAATTAGTGAAGGAAGGACTACAAGGAGCAAATTAGGTTGAAAAGAAAGTACTCATAAAGAATTGATGATGAACATGGATTTTCACTGACAAGCTACAGAAGGAGATGAGCTCCATTCCTCTGAGCATGTGGCCTCCTCTGGCCCTGCTCCATCAGGTCCATGTCCTTTTTGCAGTGGGGTCCAATGCTGGGTGCAGTAGAGGGGCAAAATCCCCTCCCTCACCTCCTGCAGTCATTGGTTTTGGTCCAGACAAAGATATGCATGATATATATCAATGTGATATCAATATCCCCCAATTTGTCACATTTGTAAACAGGAGATTTCCTTCTCTTCCAGCCCAGTGATGATTTTTTCTTTAGTTTTTACCACTTCCTTACATGTTTATCTCTGATACTTTTGTTTATGCCATTAATTCTAAAACACCATTTACTTGTTGATGTAGGTTTGCTAAAGACTCCACTCAGCCACTTGACTGGAGGCAAAGTATTCCCATCCTTGGTTTATCTTCATTGTACAAAGAGCCTCCAGTCTCAGAGGCTGCATCTCCTAGGAGCTGCTCAGATGTACAGACAACAGACCTGCTCGAGTAATTTGCAAATGAAGTGTAAGACGGGGAATGACAGATGGTTGGGACAGACTGGGAAGAGCAAGGAACAGTCAAACAGCACAAGCAGAGCGTTAGACAGCGGTCACAGTGCTGCTGGTTGTGATGGGGGGTCACTGACTGGGGGCTGCCAAGGAAGTGGAGAGAGGATGATGATGAGAGGATGTGCATTGGTGGGTCAGGAGTTTCCCTTGTACCTTTTATCATTAGTTAAGTAACATTTATGGAGCTGCATGATATTACATTCTATTCTGCTCTCCTACTTGTTTTATATTTTGCTTCATAGTCACTTTCAAAATTGTCAGTGTCCTTTCCAAATCCAGACAAGTTGAAGCTATATTTTTAGTCCTCTTCGTGCAATTTGCAGTGTTAGAGGAGAGGAGAAAGCATTCCCCATGATGATGAGAACAGCTGAAATGCTATAAATGTTGATCACTGTAGGCAAAACAGTAAATCAGGAACGGGCAATGCAAGCATTTTATTTGTTTAAACTGTCCCATGGCTTGTTCTTGTTTATTTTTCTGGTTTAACTGGGTTGACAGTGTCAGGCAATAAGTAGCGTGCATTTTATGGTTGTTTTACAACGTTGCATCTCCAAGGGTATAAATAAGACACAGTTTCTCAGCTCTTGGTGTTGCCTCTGTTGTAGTTCATTCTTGCCTTTAGCATTTTGCACACTGACGTCCTGATTCTGCACCACAGCAACAGATGTGTCCCCTGACACTTCCACAGCCTCAGTAACAGATTTTTAAGAGGCTGAGGTTCCTATACTCCAATGGGGGATTGTGTAGAAGTGAACTGATTCAGAATGGGTGACAGAAACTCTGGTTCTACCCCCATGGTTTCCCCTGAGCCTGTGGTTTCCCAGTCTGACTGTCCTGGCCTCAGTGTCACCACACGAACAGGACAGTGGGGTGGCCTCAGAAGGCTTGAGGAGATGAAATTGTAGTTGTCAAAGATCAATGAAAAATACTGTCATGATAAGATGGATATTAAGCTTTTCTTACAGTATCAAAGTTTATACAGTTAATAGGAAGAAATTCTTTGATGTTGAGGGTTGTGAGGCCCCGGCACAGGTTGCCCAGAGAACCTGTGGGGCTGCCCCATCCCTGGAAGTGTCCAAGGTCAGGTGGGACAGGGTTTGGAGCAGCCTGGGGTAGTGGAAGGTGTTCCTGTCCATGGCAGGGGTTTGGAACTAGGTGAGCTTTAAGGTCCCTTCCAAACCAAATCATTCTGTAGTTCTATGAATTTGAATAATTTTCATGCTTCTCATAATAAATAATTTCAGTCCTAGTTTTGTGCACATGTTTGACTATGAGTCCCTTATAGATTATTGTCTTTATCACTTCAGTTTGGTTGTGAAGTTGTTTCTTTTTTGCTTCTCCTGCAGTGCCAGCTAACTATTTTTATGAGAGATAAGGGCTTGTGTCTGCATTAGCATTTTGAGTCTAAGCTGAGCATTCTCATGAGGCAGCTTTCCTGTTGCTCTTCATTAACTGTGCTTTTTGTTGACATCTCAGAGCAGTTCATGAACTGGATGCCTTTCAGATGAAATTCATATAGGAGATGCACTCTAGTAATGTGCCTGATATGTTCCAACTGCTAATGGCCATTCAGTCCATGGCACCTGATCAGAAAGTCCTCAGCATCAACTGTTTTGCTGCAGAGATCTGCTCTTGGAACATTCCTTATTAACAGAAATGTAGCAGCTTTTGGTAAAAACTAATTAAGGTTGTTTTTCTTCCTTATTTTGTGTGCTAAATTAAGATAATAAGAACTTCAGAAACATATACACAATAATTTGTTCCTTTTGCTACCAATTAATTGTTGGGCTTAACAACAGGAACAAGACAAAAGTGATTGCTGGTATTGAACATTCTTAAATCCAATGCAGATGAGCCCCTTGGAGTTCACTGCACACATTATCTACTCAGTTATTGTTTGAAATCTTAAAGCAAACAGAAATAGGCTGTTTTTTCAGGACAGTCTGAATGTTTTCTTTGTAAGTTTGTTCTTAGCATTATTTTTACCATTTTCAAGCCAAAATGTAAGGCTACTATTTGGGCAAAAAAATGCATTAAATCTTCCATAAACCTGTTCAGGTTTTGATTTTTTTTTTTTTTCACTGCAAAATACAATACAAAAGAGGAAAAAATAAAAAGACAACTATTATGTGATGTTGCACAATAATGGTAGCCAGCACTGGAATCAAATGTAGCTTTTCAGGGAACAAAGGATGACGTCTCTACAGAACAATCCCCAGCACTGGGGTTGAAACTAATGGATCTGGTCATAGAATGTGCACTTTGCCAGCTGGTTTGAAAGAGCACTTCCAGCATTTCAGGGAGCTCATACAGCATCTGGAACTGGAGTACTTCAGATATGGTGTGCTCAGAAAAGCTGTGGCTGATGATACAGTAAAATAACAGTGCTCCTATAAAGAAGAAATGTAAAGTGTGGATTTTTCTTTTAGCTCAATCGGTGGGTGTGAAATTGAATTGAGAACTCTCCAAACTATATTAAATCAGCCCCTTGGCATTGCCACAGGAACAATTTATTTCATCTTGAAGGAGCCTTTGGTTTCCAGATCAGTGGAGCTAAGCAGGAGGAATGTGCGTCACATTGAGGTAAACAGGGATGTGAGCTGGTTAAAAACAGAAAAGGCAACGCAGCAAAATTCTGTGCCCCTGACATTTGTCAGCCTTCTTCCGAAATGTGAATGCATTTCCATTAAGCTGTGGGGCAGATATTATCTCTGTACCTTTTGTTGTGCTGATGAGCTGGAAGACTGAAGGTAAATTTATTTGGTTCAGATTTTTCAAGAGGGACATCTGTGTTGTTCTGTTCACCGGGATGTTTGCAGTGCTGTGCTGGGCACGTAGTGCAGGAGGGCTGGTGAGGGATGGATGCCTCTTCCTGCCTTAGTCCCAGCACGAGGTGGGACCAGCAAACTTCTCCCAGCTCCTGACTTATTTTTGCCATCAGGGTTCTTTGAGAGATGATGAGTTACAAATGTCTTTACAACATTGTGTAATGTCTGTTACGCTTTCTCAAAGTCCCTCTCTGGGACAATATTTCATTTCAGTAATCAGTAATCAAGTATTTTGGCACAATGTGGAGGGCAGAACACCCAATGCGCTCTTCAGGATTTAAAAGTTCAATGCAGATGCCTCTGAACAGCCCCAGTGTGTAAGGATAGGACAGCAGGATGTGTGAGCCACGTAGCAGGGCTGTTTTGTGGCCAGTGTGCTCCTGTGTAGGGTTGGCTCGCTGCAAATTGCAAAGCAACGAGGCCATTGGGCATCACTTCTGGAATACAAACTCTGCATTCTTTTAGTAAAGCTTAAAGATGTATTAGGCTTCCCTTTACCAGGATTGCAGTAGTGCAAGCAAATCAATCTTAATTTTGCTGGAGAGAGCAAGATTTAATGCATTTTGTAACACCCCCCCATCTTGAAATCCAGCCTTAAAATTCTTTTTGGCTTTACTGTTTTATTTCATCTCTGGTTCAGTATTTATCTGACCTTCACCTCTTGAAAACAAGAGAAAGCCAATCATGGAACGACAAACTGAATGGACTGGAGTGGCAAACTGAGTTGGTTTGTTCATGTACTGAGAGAATTGTTCCATTTTGGAAGATGCTAATTACTGCCATGTTTAATCTAAATAAACCCAAGCTCCTTCCAGCCCTATTTCAATGCTGTAATATAACTTAAAGAAGAGATGTGCAGGGCTTTGCACTGAGGTCCAAGGTGAGGAACACAGTTCTAGACAATACAGTAACCAGATGGTCATTGCAGAGTACTTTGTGATTACCTGACAAAATACCCACTGTTCCCTGGTTCACCCCCTTTCACAATGGCTCACATGTAGAAATGTCCTTTTAAAATGTACCCTGGTGAATCACAGGTGGAAAGAAACATTTTTCCATTGCTGTTGCCAGCTGTGGGATTAGATGAGGGATTCCCTTTGGTAACAGAAGAAACTTTCTGCAAACCAACATTCAGACAATAATATTCAGTGTGAATATTTTATTCAAATAATACCCTCCCCCTTGTAAGGAGGGAATAGGAAAATCCCACACTCTCAGCTAAAGGTACCTACAGTGAAAGGTGAAATAAAAAGCTACAACCTGGAGACCTTTTCCTTAAGGGGATCTCTAAATGGTAAATTTGTATTTTATTCTCCTGCCATTATATAAAGGCAGCAGGACAAGCCCATTGGAATTCTCTATTTATCATCACTGATTTAAAATATTTCCCCTATTTACAGCGCTCCTGGAATTTAACTGAGAATCAATAGTGGTTTTTCATAAGCACTACCAGGATTTCTCAATTAGTTTCATCTTTTTAGAAGCAGAGAATTTGATCATTGAAGAGGCTGTTGCTTACACTGGCTGCTTGTGGGAGTTCTTGCTTTTAAGGAATTTTCACATGTGAGTTGTAGCAATCTGCTTGCTTGTTTTGTGTGGCTTATTAAATAATTGTTAAAAGCAGTTCAGGTGAATCCAGTTATTTTAAATTTTCATTAGACAAATCAGGATTCTTTTTTCCCCCCTCTCGTCTTTCCTCTCATTTTCTCTTTGAGAACCGCAGAAATGCTTAGTGCTCTTCTATCAGCTTTCCTTCTTACCCTTTTCATCAAAGAAATTAGGCTTTTTTCTATTTCTGGACCAGTGACATTTTGATATGTTATAAGCCTAGTGCTAAATAACTGCCTCAGTTTAAGACTAAATCTTTTAACAGGCAGTCTTTGTTTAATATCAACACTGTTGGTTATTTTTATTCTGCTAATCTCTTTCCCTTCACATTGTTTATTGATTTTCTGACACACACATGCAGCAGGGAACACCTCATGCTTTGGGTTCTGTTTCCCAAGGCAAGATCCTAGAATCCCAGAACAGTTTCACCTGGAAGGGACTGTCTCATTCCAGCCCCTGCCATGGGCAGGGAGACCTTCCACTACACCAGGCTGTTCAGGTCCCTGTCCAGCCTGGCCTTGAACACTTCCAGGGATTGTTATGATCTGCCTTTACCTCCTGTGACAGGTTCACAGCTTCTCTGATCATCCTTGCAGTCTTTTGTTGCTCTTCCATCTTGCCTCCATCTCCCTTAATCATGGATGAGAAGAGCCACATGGAATATCCAGGCTAGGTCATTACAATACCCTTCAATGGCAGTGACATCTCAATGCTGAAATCACTTCAGCTCATATTTTCTAGGCTTCTGTTTTAGTATTTTTGTTAAATGTGTGTCATCTTAGTGACTCCTTTATCCCTCTAGAAGGAACTGGTGTTCACATCCTCTTTGCTGTAAACAGGGAATTAATCTGTTTCTAGGTTGTTTTTGCTACAAGATTCTTCACTGCACAGCTTCTACAGTTTTACCAGATTCTTTTTTCTTCTGCCTCAAGAGAGCTTTGTAGGGTTGCAACCAGGATAGCTTGTCTGGAAACAGAATACATTCAGCTCTGAGGTAGGAGTTTATGTCTTACAGGGATATTTATATCCAGTACAGAACTAATTTCAGGAAAAAACTAATTTCATAATTGTGAATTATATCCCTTTCCCTATTGTGGTTAGTTCCTTGGAGTATCTTTTACATGAACGAACAGGAAAAATTAAAATAGGAAAAATGCTTTCTTTATTTGCTTGCAAAACTCTAGGAAAAACATTAGGCTAAAGTTCTAAATCACAGCCATCTCCTAAATCAGATGTGTAGCAGGGGTGATAATGAGTGTAAACACACTGAATAATGAAATGTAATTTGGGTTCCGAATTCTAGGGCTCTAATCCAAAGCTTGCTGATGTCTGTGGAAAGGCTTCCATTGGTTTGAATTAGGCCTTGGCTTTTGTCCTGAATGAACACAATACCAGTGGAGCTATTCATGAAAGAAATGTTTAGAAATAAATCACAGGAACTTGCTGTGTCAGAACCCAATTCACTTGCTAATTATGGCTGTCATGTTTTACAATGCTCATTGTGTCGATACTTTGTCATAGTCCCTCACATGAACTAACCAAATTCAATCTTAAAAAAATAATTTGCTGCCGCTGCTGTAATTGGAACATTGTTTCTGGATCATTGCTCTAATGTTTGAAACCTTCTTTAACTTCTAGACTAAACCTGTTTATGCCAACTGTTTCCACTTATTTTATGCCAATGTAGTCTTCTGGATTTACTCCATACAGTGTGTTTTGTTTGCTCTGAACAGTACTGGTAAATTACTGATGACTGTCCTATCTCCTCTCAGGCTTTGCTTTGTTTTGCTAAATTAGCCAAGCATTTTCATTTCTTATTTAGTAAGTTGTTAATTCATAGAATTAGAGAATGGTTAAAGATGGAAAAGGCCTTTAAGATAATTTAATTCAACCATTAACCCAGCTGTGATGACCATTAATCCGTGTCCCCAAGTGCCACATGCACCTGCCTTTTGAGTACTCCCAGGGATGGTGAGTACCAATTGCCTGGACAGTCTGTTCCAGTGACTGTCAACCCTTTCAATGAAGGAATTGTTCCTAAAGTCCAGCCTAAACCTCCCATGGCTCAGCTTGAGGCCACATCCCCTTGTCCTGTCCCTTGTTCCCTGGGAGCAGAGCCTGACCCCACCTGGCTGTCCCCTCCTGTCAGGGGGTTGTGCAGAGCCAGAAGGTTCCCCCTGAGCCTCCTTTTCTCCAGGCTCAGTCCCTCCAGCTCCCTCAGCCTCTCCTCATCACACCTGTGCTCCAGACCCTTGTCCAGCTCTGTTGTCCTGTAGACTCATTCCAGCACCTCCCTGTAACCTTTAGCTGGATCTATTCCCATTAATCTGCTTAGGATACAGGCAACAACCCCTGCATTTTTAATGAGCTGCTATAGTGCTCTTTACAGTGCTGTTAATACTCTCCTTGCTTTACTGGAAATGCTTCTCCAAATACACTCAGCATCTTGTTTACCTCCCTATGGCTGCATTTCACTGATCCCTGATACTGTGTGACTTGCAGGATCTTGGTCCCAGATGAGCTCCCATTTAGTGCTAGAAATAGTTTTTATTCCAGGAGGGCATAAGTTTGCCCTTGTCCTCAGAGGCTTTGAGCTCCTGTCTGTCACTCCAGCTCTCAATTCTTCCTTGCATGTTGCTCTGTTTGTTCTCCACCGTGGCTGTCCTAAATGATAATCATCAAGCTGGAGTAATCAGCAACTTTAATTAGCATGGTCCTACTTTGTACTAATTTTGTTAATTTAGAAAACGAACAAAGAACGAAATTTGGAAACTGCTAGAGGCACTGAGTGATGGGAGCTGACAGAAGGTGACAGGAAAGAACTGGGGAAAGGTGCCCAGTGTTGGGCAAAGGAATAACGAGATGAAGAGAGGGCATGGGGCCCAGGAGGGACAAGTGAAGGCTGCTCACATTTTCCACAGCATTAATTGGGTCTCATTGAGACATACTTGGGATGGATGAAGACACTCCAAAATCCCAGAAATAAATGCATAACTCATGACTTTCTACATTTTGACTTTTTAAGAACAGCAACACTGCTGCTCAACTTTGGATGTTTCCTTTTTTTTCCCCACAAGCTTTCAAAGTGCTCTGAAAGTTCAAAGACTTACTTTCTAAAAGCATTTTAAAAGTACCAAATCCTAAAAGCACTTTAAAAGTCCCAAATTGAGAGGATTATGAGTCTTGAATAATTTATCCACAGAACTTGAAAGGGAAAGAATTTGCTTAGGTCTTTAAAATATATATGATAAATTTTCTTATAGATTGGAATGACTCTGAAAGACTTTTATCCAGATAAGTGCATTCAGCAGATATTAGAAGACACA
The DNA here is from genome assembly GCF_009819885.2 of Catharus ustulatus. Taxonomy (NCBI): domain Eukaryota; kingdom Metazoa; phylum Chordata; class Aves; order Passeriformes; family Turdidae; genus Catharus; species Catharus ustulatus. The sequence goes on from NC_046223.1 coordinate 113,992,761, forward strand.
GGCAATAGCAATTAAGGCATTAGGCGTTTCCTGGGAATTTATATCAAGCTGGGAGGAGTGGGGATGGCTCAAAATGCAGCTGAGGGCTATTAACTTCACTTGATGATTAATGACCTCTGCTGAGGTCATTATTATTATCAGCTGAAAATGTAGAAAAATCCAGATGTATGAATCTTTTTAATGGGAGTTGCAGTTTTAGTCAGTGCAGGGGAAGAGTTTCCCATTGTGGATAGACTGCCCTGTAATAATATCAAATAGAGGGCTTGATTTCCCTCCTCCCTGCAGCGTTTTCAGGAGTGTTAATCAAGGCTGGGTCTCTAAAGCTGTGCCAGTATCAAATTGAAAAGCAAGCAGAATAAAGTCCATAGTGCTTTAAAGTTCTCCCAGTGTGGCAATGGCATCCAGGACTTAATCAGCTTTTTTTACAGTTTTCCATCTATCCCTTTCAGTGCCTAATCAGAATGAGTCTCAGTGTAGTCTGGGAATGTGCCCACTCTTCTTGGACCCACTTTTGAAATCATGTCCTCCCTGATGCTGAGTTAGGTCCCTCACCAGGATCTGGGCTCTGGGCTGTGTTACAGAGAGGGCAATCACACAGCCCTGGCTGCTGCATCCAGACAGGGAGCAACTATTTATCAATAAACAGTCAGTTGAAACAGATACTTCCCAGTGTCCAGACAAGTCCATGCATGGTTCCTTCCACTCTTGGTGCAACTTTTTTTAGTATGATGAATGATTTCATAGTTGACTCATAGAGAAACTGAGAGCTACTACTGGGAAATGTTCACCTTGCTGCTAATTTTTGCCTTAAGAGGCTTCTGTTACAATATCTTGATCATCCTATATCTCACTTGACAATCTTAAATCTCTCACAGAATCATACAATAGTTTAGGTTGAAGACCTTTAGGATTAACTGTTAACCCAGCACTGCCAAGTCCCCCACTAATATGTATTTAAACTTATTTCATTTTAAAAATGTACTGAAGAAGTCTGAAGTAGGTAATAAAGACAACATGAAGACATAAGCTTTAGTTAGTAATTTTATTTTTTATTTGGTCTGTGTTTCTGAATGCTATGCGACTCCTACTTTATACAGATACTGGGCTCCTGTCCCTTTCTCTCTCTTCCCCCAGCTCTTTTTCCCTGGCCATTATGAAGGTTGTAGCATCAAAATTCCAATCAGGACAGGACTGAGATGAGTGCTGCTTTTGGCTGACCTTTATGCAAATGCCACTGAGTGTAGGCTTCTGCTCAGGAAAATATAATTTTTTCAAAAATATAAGCAAAGCAGATAAAAAGCGTAACTGAGGTGTGAAATGTAACAATTTGGACATTGGGTGGTAAGGCTGGACCTGCTTGTACAAACCTGTGCACTTCACACTGTTTTGGGGATTGCTGCATGCCTTTAGTCACCCTCTGCCAAACCACTGAGCTCTTGCCTCCCTTTTTTCTTTCTTTTTTCTTTTTTCATTCCGCCAAAGTATCTCCTGCGGTGAGAGGAAGAGGTGAGTGAGGTCAGGCAGAATGAAATGAGAATCATGAAAGCTTAATAGACCATAGGGAGGTTCCTTTGAAAGGGTGCCAGCAGTGGAATATCAGTTATGGGGAGGAAGACCACAGAGTTGGCAGTGAATGAAAGGAGATCGGGCACATGTGCTGTGCTGTCACAGGCCTGGCCTTGGGACTGGGCTGTTTCCCTATTAACTCCATAACAAATGTCTCACTCTGACTGTAGCTACTCCCACTGTGCTGTTAGTGCTCCCTGATGCAGTGCATTGTGCTTCAGGATGCATTTTTCTGAGAAGTTCTAAATTCTTTGTTTTGCTTGTAAGCTCAATAGACAAGAACTGAAGTATTGATGAGATTACATAAATTGCATTTTCTTTTTTATCTTTTGTAGTCTCTACCAGTTACACGCTATAAGATAAAATAAATTGTTTTCCTGGATGAGAAGCAAAGAAGTCATATTTTAAAACATGTAAAAATGTGAGGACTCGGAGAGATAGCAAAGCAAACAGAATCCTGAAATGGTTTGAATTGAAAAGAACCTTAAAGATCATCTCATTCCAATTCCCCTCCATGGGCAGGGAAACCTTTCACTAGACCAGGTTACTCAAAGCCCTGTCCAACCTGGCCTTGAACATTTCCAGGATGGGGCATCCACATCAGGTTATTGTCAATATACATTAGGTTGTTATACAAAAAAATATTGTATAATATGTTATAAGGAAATTATACAAATCCCTGACATAAGAACCCTCAGTATATATGAAATGGTGTGGCAAATCATCTTACCAGTGGTTTTTTTTTTCAGAATAAAGCACTCCTAAAAGTAGGGACTTTGGTCTGGCTGATTCTCCATCTTATAAAACTTCAAGTCTTGATTGCAGCAGTTAAAATGCTCAGATTTGATGTGTGACTCACTGGATGGCAGTCTGAAAGCTGAGTAAACATGAAGGCTGGACTAAATAATAACTGCCCCCTTTCAGCCTTGGCATTTTATGAATCAATGCTTGCGTGAATGAAAAGATCTGTACAAGTGTCAGAATTGATTTAAAGACTTTGGATTTATTTGATGGTGTGGAACTTAGTCCTCTGTGTGCTCACAGCCTGCAGGAAAATCACAGAGTCTGAGCCTCCAAGGCTGCTAAAGTGCCTTGAATTTCTGTTCATCTCTAAGTCCACAGATGTGGTAAACTTCAGATCTTCCTTTTACAGTGTTAAAATACCCCTATTTTTGTCATGAGCTTTTGATTGTGTTTCTACAGCTAAACATTTTGAAGCCTGAAATTTGTCCTTGGGACACATAACTGTTTTCAGTTGTCCAATTTGTTTACAGGTGCTGCAGGTCTTCTAAAAGAACAAGTGTTTATTCTCTTAAGTATTTAAATGATAAAACATCCAGAAAAACATTTAATGCAATACAGAATGACCTTGCAGTGCTGCTGTGGGTGTACACCTCAGCTGCAGCCTTTGTCTGCTGACTGCACTGTAATTCAGCACAATGGTTGCCTCTGTGCAGATGAGCCCACTGTTGTCTGGTGTTTTCAGTCCTGTGCCCTTTCAGCTTCATTTTGTAGGTCACTGTCATAGGTTTGCTCAACTTTTATGAGAAGTTTAGTAGCCTCTGGGTTCTCAATTTGAAGACTTCTTTCCTTAAACCTTGTGCAGAGTTCAGCTCTACCAGACCACTGCTTTCCTTAATTTCTTTTCACAGAGCCTTTATTTGTCTATGGACACTTGTCCATAGGTTGAAACCTCCTGCTTAAACAGTTGTCAAGTTTCAGATTGTTGTTTGACTCAGACTCATGTGACAGAGCATGAAGTTAATCTTCAGCATTATTTCTTTTTCCTTTGCAGGAGAAATTTGAAGGTTTGTTCCGTGCCTATGATGACTGCGTGACATTTCAGCTGTTCAAAAGCTTCAGGCGTGTGCGGATAAATTTTAGCAGTCCCAAATCAGCTGCTCGTGCCAGAATAGAGCTGCATGAAACACAGTTCAGAGGGAAGAAGTTAAAGTTGTATTTTGCACAGGTAATGAAATCTGGAATCTACTTCTGTGTCACTGCACAATATTTCTATAAAAGCTATGCACTAATACTGAATAGAAGTAATAAAGGGTTCTCCCATGCCAAATCTCCCTGATAGAAGATTACTTAAACCTCCTTGTGTTGACTGAGTTGTTTTCTGCCCTGAGGGTCTGCAATAAATTTAAAGACCACTTAGGACTAAAGTTGCTCATTCAACACACAGAATTATGTATCTCAGAGGTGATTTACAACGCTGGGTGTTGTCTGTGGGTGACTCTCTTAACTAACCATAAGGAAGTGCTAATGTAAAGAATCCAAGTGAATAAAAAAGGTGGGACTGGATTACATATTTGGCTGCTACCCTGAGCCACAGTCAGGCTTCCTCCTGCCTTTTTGGCTTTTCCTTACTGAATACATGAATTATAAATACTGAATTCTCTAAAAGGAATTTATTGAGTCCAAGTCAAAGGAAGAAGGTAGGGGAAGAAAAACACTCCCAGCTTGGGGCTGTAGGTGATTATGTCCATCTGTTGGAACTGTCAGGTGGGGGTTCAGTTCTCCTTGGCCAAGGGAGAGAGAATGTAGATCTCCCACAGCAGCCTGGGCCCCAGCCAGGATAGAGAAAGTTGAGGGAGATTGAGAACTGAACCACCATGTCTTCTGAGTGCAGTTTAATAAACTGATGTGGTCACTGTGGCTTGTGAGATACCCACTAGTGTGTGTAAGCAATGTAGGTGTGCTTTGAGCTGCCAGGTTGGCTCTTCAGAAGTCTGAGGATAAGGGCTGGCTCACTTGAAGGCAGCAAGCAAACCCATAATGTTAAATTATGAGCCTCTTCATCCTGATAAGAATAGGAGCTGTTTTGAGCCCAGGCAGGAGCAGAATTGCAGGAAAATGGGAAGCTACAGCTGTGAAAAAAACAATGTGCTTAACGAGTTAGATGAGCTCAGAAGATCTTACAGCTGGATTTAGGTGTTAAAAATCTGCCTCAGTCCCATTTTCTATGCCCTGATCTCCTAAATCTGGCTCTGAATTTTTTTCTGAAAGGTTTCAAAACCTTCAGTTAAGCAGATCTGAGAATGGTTTCATTCTAACTGTACATTCAAGAGGCTAATTGAAAACCTAGGATAACAAGAAAAAGAAAAATGTGCACAATAGTGATTAGTCTCCCTATCTAAGCTGATTTCCTGCAGAACCATTCTGGTACCTGCACTGTGCTCTCCATAGTCTTACAAGAGGTTATTAGTTGTGTTCAGGGGATGCAGATGTGGAAGCAGCAGTGTCTGGAGCAGTCTGGCCTCAGCCAGGCTGAATAACCACTTCCAGATCTACAAGTTCTGGGGAACATGGAGTTGAGAGATTCAGACTGGCTCTTTGCAAACCCCATTCTGGTACAGGGTGCCATCCCAGGACCCTGGCATGTTTGCTGTCATGGAAATAGAGTTTATTGCTTCTGTGCTCGAGCTGGTTGTAACATTGCTCAGGTATGGCTGGACTGCAATACATTTATGTCAAGGCTTCTTTAACATACTAGAAAAGAGCAGGAATTAAAGTAGATAGTTTAAGATGGAAATAAAATAAGGACACTTGGTTGAAAATTACTGAGGAGCATCATAAATTCCTTTTTCACCTCAACTAAAGACATAAAATCTGTATAAACCTTTCTGAAGTTATTTACAAGGCCTTGGTGCAGGAGTTACTTGTGTAATCTCACTTTTTATTTAGGCATTTGGATCAGATCTCAGCAGTACCTTTACAGCCTCAAAAATCTCTGAACCAGCAGCTGTGGCTACCAAAGCTTTGCATTTATCCTGAGAGAATGTACACAAGAGACACAGACAGTGTAGCTTTGCTGATGTCACAGCCCTACACTGTGCCTTTACTGCAGAGGCACCATCTGTAAGGCTGAGACAAAATTCATCTCCAGGCCTTCTCTTCTGAGACTGACGCTGACACCCTGCCTGGGTGGCATTTGGGATGAGAAGGGTATGATTTGAGCAGTCATTCCATTTAGCCATCCTGTGGGGATGAAAAGCTGGACACAAGCTGGCAATGTGCCCTGGCACCCCAAATATCCTGGGCTCATCACCCACAGTGTGACCTGCAGGCCGAGGGACATGATTGCTCTGGTGAGATCCACCTGGGGTCCTGTGTCCAGCACTGGGGTCCCAGCCTCAGGAAAGGCTGCACCCGTTGGAGTGAGGCCAGAGGAAGTCACAAAGGTGCTCAAAGAGCTGGAGCCCCTCTGCTGTGGAGACTGGCTGAGAACTGAGGTGTTCAGCCTGGGGAAGAGAAGGCTCCAAGGAAACCTCACTGTGGCTTTTCAGTACTTAAAAGGGACTTACAAGAAAGACGGGAATGGACCTTTTAGCAGGGCCTGTTGCAATAGGACAAGGAGTAAATAGTTTTAAACTAAAAGAAGGTTGTTTTAGGCTGGATGTAAAGGACAAATCTTTTACAGTAGGAGTGATGAAACACTGGCACAGGTTGCCCAGAGGAGTTGTGGATGCCCCCATCCCTGGAGATACTCAAGGCCAGGCTGGATGGGGCTGTGAGCATGGCAGGAGGGTTGGAGGAGATGACCTTGAAAGGTCCCTTCCAACCCAAACCCTTCTGTGTTTCTATCCTGTACTGAACAGTGTCTTTGTTATGCTTTAAAGATTCAGACCTCTGAGACAGATGGAGACAAGCTTCATTTGGCACCACCACAGCCTGCAAAACAGTTTCTCATCTCGCCTCCAGCCTCCCCACCTGTAGGGTGGCAACCAATAGATGATGCAACACCTGTCATCAACTACGACCTCCTTTACGCAGTTTCTAAGCTTGGGCCAGGTAAGCTTGTGGTCCTTGGGTGAAAAAGGTGTCAGGAAAAGCAGACAAGAAATACCAGTGTAGATAGTAACTGTAAGGGGAGTTGGCACAGAGCTGGAAATTGCATTAAAATTTGGATTTCAGTTGATGGATGTCACCTGGTTCTTTCCTTCAGAACGAATTTTGCCATGTGTAGGCACAGAATTGTGTGTTATCTGCAGCTTGAGGGAGTTGATCAAAGCTTTGCTTACACCATTTATTGTGCTGAGGTTTGTGCCTAGATGAGACAGCTGATGGTTTAGGTGAGGACTGGACAAATGTTTGGCAATGGATGTGAGGAGTTTTTGCTGTACACGACATCTGCTCAGTACTGCATTCCAAGGTGCAGATTTCTCACTTGAAACACTGCACCTCCACTGGAGTGGAGAATCTCTCACGTTGTTTGTGGAGAGAGAGCTGCTGTTCCCCAGTCCCAGTGGGATTGCTCTGTTAGGAATGCTCATTTCCTGCTGAAAACTATGCAGGAGGAATGGAGTAAGTTGTAGCCTCCGTTAGCACAGGATAAATGTTAATGGATAATGCATCCAGGCTTTCTTCTGTTTTCCCATTTTCAGCTAATGCCAGGAATTGGAGCTAGCTGGGATTTTCAAGCAATGCTTTCCCTTGGAAAATGCTCGTCTGATGACCCCAAAACTTTACATAGGAGAGGGTTATTTATGATTTAATTAAGTCATCTTTACAAATAATTTTCTTTCAAAGCTGTTAAAGCATCCTGTTTTAGAACTTTCAAAATGAGAAAGGTTCCAGTTTCAGGTCTAAGCAGTATCATTTACAGATTAATCTAATTTACATTCATAAGCCACAAGGAAAAAATAGCCTATTAAATTATCTTCATACCGAAATAAAACATTTCAGATCCAATCTAATAACAATTGTGGGGGTGAGCTCATGAAAATTTAGCAGTTTATTTTTGAAATTCTTGTGGGATGAGAGAATTGTTTTCTCCCCAGCTGTACTGGGAATGCTGCTTGCTTGCTCTGAGAACAGCTTCCAGTTGCAGACATCTTATCACTGGGGCTTTTGTGCAACTGCACCAAAGGAACTCAGAGCTGAAGTGCATGGGGTGGGGGAAGATGTTTCATGATTCACAGAGTTTGCAGGATTATCTCTTATCTTTTTCACATGGGATCTCTTACAAGAGGAAAATATATATCAGGAATTTCCTATGATTTGTTCCCCTTCAGCAGGAAAGCCCATAGAAAAAGGCAGTCAGGTGGAAGACTTCATACAGTATTGCATATTATTATTTCCAGGAATGATACTTTGCTTCTAAAATGCTGAATAAAAGAAAAACCAAAACCCTCCTTTTTTTCCCCTTTGATGCAGCAGTGTTATAAATGGAAACATGTAAACGAATTCCCGAGCTGGCTGGGTAATAAATCAATTCCTGTTCTGGAGCAGTGGAATGTGAAATATCACTCATTGTCCCACACTCCGGGACAGCTCTGCGTGAAGGTCAAATTCACCCGGATTTAAGGAGCCTGCAGGGAGCAATATGAAAAGCCATTGTGTGCTCTCTTCTTTCTATTTTTAGCACTTGTTAGAGGGATCAATTTTAGTTAACTGCAGCGGTGGTTTAAAATAGTGTTGCTGTTCTCAGTTGTGCATTTACTATGTTTAGAATTTCATTGAAAAACAAATCCCACTCACACTCATTTCTCAGTATTGCAGCAGTAAAACACTGCTGGACATCAAACAGCATTGGTAGCCTCAGAGAAGAGATTTTTTTCACTCAAAAACACAATTTTAAAATGTAACTATGGCTTATCAGCTGTCAAAAAATACTCACTTGGCACAGTTGTTTACAGAGCTGAGAATGTTAGAATCTGACTTCCATGTCTTTAACTTGAGAGGAATCTTTGCTATATTAAGTAGAGTGATTTGGTAAAATAAACATCTGAGGACCAGAAGACTGATTAGCACTTCTAAATAGTGAACAGTGCCTTTGTATGCCCTCAGCATAAGATGAGTTTTATTGTCCTCCTTCACTGGAAATGCAAGATGTACCACTTGGACACAGACCCATGCTCCTTTCCCATTCCCTGAGTCCAAGTCATCTCCTGTCACAGTGCAGTGCCATAATCATCACAGCCACAAAATTAGAGACCAAAACTGTCCCTGGGACAAAATGTTGGCAGATTTGCCCCAGAGTATAATGAATGTGCTGGAAGTGAGTTAGCAGATTTGGCATGTGCCAGCAGTTTTGGGACAGGTGTTTTAGCTGCAGCAGTGACAGGCTGGCATCTTGGAGATCTAATGGAACAGATTTCTTTCTGTGCTCAAAAGGAAGCTGGTTTTGGTCCCTTCACATGGAATTGAGATCAGTGAGGGTGCATTTACTCCTTAGGAAAAATCATGGCATATTTAATTAAGTTCCTGGATGACTGATGTATATTCTCACTTTCTGCAGAAGCAGAAATTAGGCTTTTAAATGAGGCATGAACAGAGTGCTGTAGATCAGAGCCAGCAACCATGACTGTGCCTGGTGCTGACCACCAGCTTACAATCTTTTCAATATATTGCAAATAAAGGAGTGCAGTTGTTAATCAGTTCTATGGAAAATACCTCCACTGTCAAGGCAACTTCCAGTAGTTTGATATGCTGATGAAGATGTGAATATATCAGGCCTGGACTAGAGAACAGTTTGGTAGGTTGCAAGCATGCCTGTAGGAAAAAGCTAGCTCCAGCTTAGGCCAGGTGAGGATACAACCTGGACTTGACGGCAAACAACCAAACAACCACCCCACCTTGCAAACATATTTTATATGAGAAACATTTGCAAAGTGGAGGGGAGAGGGAGTCTCCATTCCCAGGCTGTAACTACAGAAGAGCTGCTCCTCTCAAGGGACAGGCAGCTGTTTGCCATTTATTAGCACGGTGATTTTTGCAAACTGTCCTCTTGGCACTAGAATATGCCCTTTATTTTCTGGAAAGCAGTCCCTCCCTCTCCCTGTCCACTCCCCAATCTGCCTATATCTGCCATCCTCGCCCCCCTGTCTCTTTCTTCACAATTGCCCTGTACCCACTCATTCCTAACTCTGCACTCCAGAGTGCCTTTCCCCAGGATCCCAGGTGCCACCCTGACTTCTCCTTGCCAGCCTCACCCCCTGCTGCCTGCACTGTGGTTGCCCAGAGAAATTGCTTTTGATTCACAGACCACAGCTGGCCTGATGGGATCTGCACTGTACAATAACACCCAGCACAGGTCAGAGTGCTGAGTACTTCGCTTGCTCCATGCACTTGCTGGTGCAGTTCTGCACTCTGTCAGTGTCACTTGCCTCCACAGCTTTGGGCACTGTTGGAAAATCAGTGCAAGGCACTATCTCCAGCAGCCCAGAGACAAGTCTGCACCAGTTGCATTCCTCTCCATGTTACACAGTCCCTTATCAGCATTCCAGCAGGCTTTGCACCTCAGGCTACGCTCCAGGTCTTGTACAATACTTTTTTCACGTTATGAAAGCACCATTCTGAAGTGTCACACATGAAGGCTCTTGAGTCCACAGTGGTGGCTCTTGGGAGACAGAGGAGAGCTGGCAGCTGCCTGTGCCACTTGGCTGTTGGGTCTGGGCTGCATTTTTGTCTCTGAATTCAGAAGTAGCTGTTCCTGGCATGCTCTAGCTGGGCTTCTTGAGGAGGATGCAGAGCACCTGCCCCTGCTCTGCCCTGGGTTTGGCTCACCTTTACCCCAGGAAGGGGACAACAGATGAGAGCAGGACCCTGCCCAGGAGGTGCCATACAGAGGGATTTCAAACCATCTCACAAGACAGATTTTCTGTGCCCAAGTGTTTTCAAATTCTGGTGTTTGTCATCACTGATTCAAAGGAAATCCTAAATACTTCATATGACTCCCAGGGAAGATTAAAAGGGGATGGAGGGGCAAACAAATGGTGATAGATAAAACTTTGTATCTCTGTCCTTCCTGCTGTTCTGTGGCTGCTTTTGCCCTTCCCTTCTCTTACCAGGGGCAGGGTAAGGAGAGCTGCTGGATGGAGAAAATTTTTCCTCTGGTTGGGAGAGGGTGCCCACCTCCTATAACGTCAGTAATGGGCTTCCAGGGAGCAGCTCCCGCTTTGCTGTGGCAGATCTGTGCTGTAGAGGTGTTTTATGGAGATATTTTGTGGGATGGACTGTAGCTCTTCTCTCACAAACATGCACCCATAGAAAGGACCTCCTGTTATTTGCATCCTGTTAAGTGGAAGGTATTTTCATGATGCTAATGCCACATTTACATGGAATGGGCAGCTCTGAACTCATTAACCTTTGCTCATGAGTCTGAATTAGGGATGAGGTAGCTACACATTATCATTAGCATTTATTCATTATTCTTTATGTATATGAACATGGTCTTTGCTGGACAAAAGGGCCCTGTTAGACAGGAGCTGCAGCATCCACAAAAGGTCACAGAACTGACTCACAAAGGGATAGAAAATCCTACACCATTATTTTTAATTCTGAAATATCAGAAGTTGCTTCTGTGCTCATCTTTCTTGTGTCATCCAAGCTGTGGTCCTGGGTCAAGTGGTCACAAAAGGTGACATAAAAGCAGCTGTGCTCATTGTTAAGGGAGGAAACTTCAAATTCTTACTGTTTTTCTTATGCAGAGTAAATGGTTAGAGAGGAACATCACTGCTCTTTTCAGGGGCATATCAGAAAGATTTTTGACAGATCTGTATAATGGACATGCCACAGCTGAATTCTCCCCTGAAGGGCAGAGTATATTTGATAAATGTGATGGTAATTTTCTGAGTAAATTTATGTGAGTTGTCACTGTTAGCTTATGTGAAGGTTTAAATTTATTATTACAGGGTAGAGATAGGCCAAAGACAGCTGGAGGAGAAAGACCCCGTCCCCAAGAATCCTTTGGCTAAGCTAGCCTGTAAGAATTCTCCAGCCAAGCAGGAGAAGCAGGAGCATGGATCAGTGCAGAACAGAGAGAACAATGTCAGAGACAGCTGAATTAAGATTACTGGACAAATTTTTGGGTGGTATTACAGAAACTGGTGAGTCTTACCTATGTTAACTCAACTTGCCACTCATACCTTGGGACAAAATAGGTCTTGTAAACAGAACTCCAGTGACTCAACCACTACTTCAGTAGCTGAACTGCTGCAGACTTAGCGCATTAATATTTTTTTATGCTGGAAGTGGTGTTTAAGAGAAAAGAAAAAAACATAGAAAAACAGCAGAAGAGAAGAGCTAATCTGGCTGCATCTAGTGGATTTTTATTTTGTGCTTATCACCTTAGTGCAAACAGCAACTATGTTTGGAACAAGATAGAGCTGTACAAAAGTCCCAGAGTTATTGTTGTCCTGTTCTTAACTCAGCCATGAAATGGTTTTGTGCTGTTTGACTACAGAACAGAGTCTATAGCTCATTTATACTCAGAAATAAATATATTCCTTAAAAACCTAATTTATGAGTGCATCACATTTTGGTTTGCAAAGTGACAATAATTGCTGCTGCAGTTACTTGTGCCAGAGGCATCTGAATATTTTTTCCTTGCGTCTGTACTTTCTTCCACTGTTCTTTTTCAGCAGAAAGAGTCCTTCTGGGAGGGATTTGAGCAGCAAAAGAATGTGGCATTTGAACTGGGATTATTACCTTTTAAGAGGGCAGTGACTGTGCTTTCCTTGGTGGTGCTGGTGTAGGAGGACAGGCCGGCGCTGCCCACGGTGACAGTGACCAACGCAGCCCTCGGTGCTGCCTGGCGGCATTGACGTCAGCCCAGAGCTGAGAAATTAGCTGGGACCCGCAGGGAAAATGGGCAAAGAAAAACCATATAATTCCTCAATGCAGCACAACCAAGCTATTTCTCTTTTTATATTTTAGCCTATCAGCAAGACCTGTAATGCTTTGCTCGATTTGGATTCAGAGGAAAGGTTGCCAAAAATAGAGCAGTTAAATGTCAACATTAATGGTATCACAGCAGTAAAATATTTCTCACAGCAAGATGCCTGGCTTATAGCTATTATTCACTAGTTGCCTCCTTGTTTTTAGGCAGAAATACAGTGTGTGCTGTAGTCTCAAGCCACTCAGGCTTATTTGGACCAGGAATTTGTGAGCACAAACAGCATGTGAGCACAGTCCCAGAGCTGCATGTGCTAATGCGGGGCCAAAACTGCAACGCCTTCCTCACATGAATTTCTCTGCCACTAAGTGGCTAACAAATGAAACTCCAAATTAGTACCACAAACAAGCCACGAGTGCTTTGAGGCAGGGGCTGCCATTTGCTCCCCTGGTACAACACCTGGCACTGTTGGGTTCTGCCAGTGGTGCAGCATTTAGGAGCCACTGCACCACAAACAGAGGCCAGCTGGGTATGCTGGGGCCTCGCCTTCCTCATCTCAGAAGATTTTGTAGGCAATATTTTTTTCATAAAAGTCTTAATTTCTTGCAATTTAATAACCAATACTTATTTGTATCCCATGTACAATCCAGAATACATGTAGTGCCAGCACACTGAATTCAGGACTGAAAGTCCTTTATCTGATCCTTTGTTTGCTTGTGGATTTTTACAGATAACCACTCAAGCCCATATGGGCTATTCACTTAAGAGTTGGACTCGATGATCCTTGTGGGTCCCTTCCAATTCAGAGTATTTTTGGGAAAAAAAAAAGTCATGTTAATCTTCCTCAGAGGAGTACTGTGTTGAGCCTTAAATAAGGAATGTAGATAGTTAGAAAATGTGCTATTTAGGCATTCAGCCTGCTCTATATATCTCTTTATTTATAGCATTTATATACTGCTCTGTAATCTCATCTGTAGAGACAGAATTTGTTACAGCCCCAGCTAGAGAGCTTTGAAACTCAAAATCCATCTGGAGCAGAGATACAGGTTTTTTTCATTTCTGGAGAAATTAGATTAAGTGTTGAAATCTGTCTGAGGGCAACAGTTGGGCTTTAAATGGGACTGAAGGAAAGCCACAGCATAAATAAAGATCAACTCCAACCCAACAGGTGTGAAATGACTTCTGACAAAAGGCTGAATAGGTTGGGTTCCAGTTCGTCTTTTTAACCGTGAACTTCTGTGTTCTTTATCCTTCCTCTGCCTACTTTGGGGCGTTTATTTCAGTGCTATTTGCTGCCCATATTGGAGCCATAACCCCTTACAGACACGAGGATGTGTGTATTTTATGATGCCTTACATACCTGTGGTCAAACTGCCTCCCAGGGCAGGATCCTAGGATGTGTTGTGGCAGCTGACAGAGTCCAGCCGTGCTGGTGCTCACGTGTATTTAGGAGCAGCACACACTCAGCTCCCTGCTCAGGTGTGAAGTATTCTGCAGTCCAGGAGTGCCACGGGCTGTGTTGCTGCTCAGATTGCCATCTTTTGACATGATTGCTTTTCTTTGCTTCCAGGAGAGAAATACGAGCTGCACGCAGGAACAGAGTCCACTCCCAGTGTGGTAGTGCACGTTTGTGACAGCGACATGGAAGAAGATGAGGACCCAAAGAATTCTCCAAAGCCAAAAATCATTCAAACTCGACGCCCCGGTGTGCCGCCGCCTGTATCTAACTGAGCCTCTCCGGCAGAAGCAGCACTTCTCTCTCCTCCAGCACAGCTCTTGATTTTTGTTTGCTTTGTTCTGTTGAAAGGCAGCCTTTGCCTTCTGAGCACCGGGACATTAAGGTCATTGAAACCCCTTCACAGTAATCAAGCCTCTGTAACAAAAGGGCTAGGAAAAAAGTCTTTGTACTTGCAACCATATCACACACACCAACTAATAGATCTAGCTGGAAAGGACAAAACAAGGCTGAGGAAACAAGGGAAGGTTTCAGTCTGAGGATCTTTTCACAGCTATAATTTGCATGCTGAAACACCACTACCAGAGAGATGTTGGGGTGGGAATTAGGCCAGTGTCAGGCTTGATACTCAAACTCCCAGGATTGCTACTGCCCTTCATGAAGCAGCCTGCTCCTCTGCCCTCCTCACTTCCCAACAGACCTTAGTCTTTTCCCTTTTCTTTTAAGGGGGGTAGGTGTGTTGTTTTTACTCTACTAGCAGCTTGGTGGCCTTTGCACTCTCTGGAATTTTCTGTAAGGAATACTATCTTTGCAACATTTTCAGGAACAACAGAAAATAACCCTCTTCCAGCAATAGCTGTAGAGAACAGTGGTCTGAAGTGGTGGCAGGGATGTGAGAGGGAGCTCTCTGGGCTGAGGGGAGAGGCAGCAGCTGCTGGGGGGATCTGGTCAATCCTTCTCTCTGGGGAGAAGGGAGCCAGAATATCAGTAGGGATTGTCAGTTTATTAAGGGATGAGTGGTGCTTCTCTCTGGTCTGAGGAAGAGGAGCTGACTGACTGCTCATATAAGATGGGATTCCTTGCTCTTTGTCATAGCTGTACGTTCCAGTACCATTACAGGCTGAATGCTTTCCTAGTGGTGTGGTGAATAGCCCTGAAATTGTTAGTAATTACTTGCACATCTCTAATAGTCAGCCCTTTTCCCTTCCCATGTCCTGTGCTTCAAAACCATTTTTGAGCTGTATGCAGTTTGGGTTTGTGGAGGTGAGCAGAGGTTGAAATTATTTTGTTTTGGGTTTTTTTTCTCTTTTTTTTAGGCCAAAGAAAACAGGACCATAATTACACACTTGAAATTAGACTGCATGCAACTGAATCCCCTTTTTTCACCCCATCCTGCATGTTTCTTTCACTTGCAATATATACTGGGTTACAAAAACTGTTCTGTGTTTGCATCATGGCTGACAGCAGACAGATCCCGGATTCCCTGTCTGGCAGACCTTCCATGATGATTTATTTTTTTAATGCATACTTGTCATTTTGAGAACATATTTTCTAGACATTTGAGCTCAGATTTTGCATATATTTAAGCATGCGCTTAATTTATGCACATGAGTAGTTCCACTGAAATTAATACTGCAGAAACTGAGCGTATGTGTAAGGTATGGTGGGATTTTTAAGCTAATTAGCTGCAGCTGTACTCCCCAAAGTGACTATAAAATGGCACAGTGAGCTTCCATGGTTTAAAATCCTTTACAGCTTAAAGTAAGTAAATACAACTTGGAAGCTTATTCTAGGATCTGAAAAGTCAGCTTAGGTTCTGTAATCAAGATTTTTGTCGTAAAACTTAATGATCTGGTTTGTGACGGAGGGTTCCATCACATCCTTAATTAGCAGTGATGCTACAAGGCTTCAGCAGAGTCAAGTCCCCCTTGCAGGGGTCTTGGCTCAGCAGCACTTCCAGGACAAAGGTGTGTTGCTCTGTCAGTGAGGACAGGAGATGGCATTCCTAAAGTGCATGGTGAGGACATCTGGGGACTTGTCATTCTCAAATAGTTCAGCCTCCAGCCACCACAGGCCCCCGGTGTTCCTGATGAGATGTAATTCTTAACTCAGCACATTTCTATAATGTGATCATTGTTACTGCATTATGGACATCGTGTGCATGTTACACTGATAGAATACTGCTCATTAAATACAGCAGAGACTGAACAGAAAATGGGGCTTTGGTATCTTTATGATATCTGTGTGAAGTTTCCTTCAAGTGACTCCTTAGAGGTGCCACTTCAATTATTTTTTCAGTGATTCATTTAAAATTGGTTTAAGCAAACAAACTGTCACTCACAGGCCTAAGAATGTATCCTGTTGAAAGCACCTTCTTGGGCCTCAAACTATATTCCAAGAATAACACCACTGGCTTTTTTGAGAACACCCACTCAGTGCTGATGTCCCTGGGGTTTAGTTTAGTTCAGTATAAACAGGGACAGTAATATTTAAACATGTAAATTATCAGATATCATTGCTAATGGATTTTTTTACAGGCAAGACCATAGGAGGCCAAATCTTGTCCTTGTATCCATGTCCTCAAACTTTGGAGAGACATGGTTCTGAACTAAGTACTTTGGCCTCAAATGATGTAAAGCTACACTGCAAATTAAAGCACTGGACCTTAAATGTTCTTTCCTCAAAGTGCATTTTCAAACAGATTTGAAATGAGGCCCCATTCAGTGACTACTCTGTGCTTTGTAAAGCTGTGTGGTACTACCCAGGAGGCAGCAGGACACGGCTCATTGCTTGAAGCACTGAAATAGAAACACAATTACAAACCTGGAAATTCAAAGCAGCCTCTATGATCAAAGCTTATTTATCACCTGTATGTGATACAATAATGGTCATCATTAAAAAAAAACCCAAAAAAACAAAACAACAAAACAGTGTTTTATGTATTACGAAATTATGTCCCTATCATCAAAGTATCAGCATTTGTGACTCTTGAGAGAAGCTAGTGTTTTACTAAAGGCTGGTTCTTGCCTGACATGGAAAGAATAGTTCTTTCAAAAAATGCTGACTATCTGGAAGGGGAATTGTCCTATTCAGTAAATCACAGGCAGAACCCCTACTCATCTGAGTGGGAATTTGCTTTTCTGTAGCTTTTCTGAGGTCAGCCGCTCTGACTTGCACTTCTCACAGGGTGTCAGGGGTTCTCTCCTGCTGGAACCCTGGAAGAATGGAGCCTCAGTGTTGCACTGTGGCTCCTGGGGCACAGTGGCACAGCCCACATCCTTTTAATTTCCTCCCCAAAGCCGGAGCTGGAGGGAGCGGCTGGAGGTGATGCCCTGGGGGCTCTGATGGGTGGACATGGCTCCTGCTGCTCTTTGGAAATTAAAAGAAGGAAATCAGGAGAGTACAGCTGCTGCTTCTGTTGCCTGCTGCCTGCTTGTCCTTTCTGACCTCTTGAGAAATGAAACGGATATTTTAATTACTTCTCACTACAATTTAGAGCATGAAAACATTTCCAGTGCATGGAGAAAGAGTATTTTGGAATCTGCTCTTTTTTGGGAGAAAACAAGTACAGTAATTTCACGACTATAAGGCGCACCCTTTTGACTAAAATCTCCCCCCAAAACCGGAAGTGCGCCTTATAGTCCGGTGCGCCTTATCTGATCTACAAAGTTGCAACATTTGCCACCCCGGAAGTGAGAGCCCGTCGGCATCGGGGCCTCCCCCGTGCGGGGCGGGTCCGCCGGCTTCGGGGCCGCCCCCGCGTGGGGCGGACCCGCCGGCTTCGGGGCCTCCCCGCCGGCATCGGGGCCGCCCCCGCGCGGGCCGTCCCGCCGGCTTCGGGGCCGCCCCCGCGCGGGGCGGACCCGCCGGTATCGGGGCCGCCCCCGCCGGCATCGGGGCCGCCCCCGCGCGGGGCGGACCCGCCGGTATCGGGGCCGCCCCCGCCGGCTTCGGGGCCGCCCCCGCGCGGGGCGGACCCGCCGGTATCGGGGCCTCCCCGCCGGCTTCGGGGCCGCCCCCGCGCGGGGCGGACCCGCCGGTATCGGGGCCTCCCCGCCGGCTTCGGGGCCGCCCCCGCGCGGGGCGGACGCGCCGGCTTCGGGGCCGCCCCCGCGCGGGGCGGACCCGCCGGTATCGGGGCCGCCCCCGCCGGCTTCGGGGCCGCCCCCGCGCGGGGCGGACCCGCCGGTATCGGGGCCTCCCCGCCGGCTTCGGGGCCGCCCCCGCGCGGGGCGGACCCGCCGGTATCGGGGCCTCCCCGCCGGCTTCGGGGCCGCCCCCGCGCGGGGCGGACGCGCCGGCTTCGGGGCCGCCCCCGCGCGGGCCGTCCCGCCGGCATCGGGGCCGCCCCCGCGCGGGGCGGACCCGCCGGTATCGGGGCCGCCCCCGCCGGCATCGGGGCCGCCCCCGCGCGGGGCAGACCCGCCGGTATCGGGGCCGCCCCCGCCGGCATCGGGGCCGCCCCCGCGCGGGGCGGACCCGCCGGTATCGGGGCCGCCCCCGCCGGCTTCGGGGCCGCCCCCGCGCAGGGCCGTCCCGCCGGCATCGGGGCCGCCCCCGCGCGGGGCCGGCCCGCCGACATTGGGACGGCTCCCTTG
Source organism: Catharus ustulatus (assembly GCF_009819885.2). Taxonomy (NCBI): domain Eukaryota; kingdom Metazoa; phylum Chordata; class Aves; order Passeriformes; family Turdidae; genus Catharus; species Catharus ustulatus. The sequence goes on from NC_046223.1 coordinate 114,011,005, forward strand.
CGGGGGGCGAAAGCCGCAGGAATCGGATCGGCTGCTGCGCGGGGGGGGCGAAAGCCGCAGGAATCGGATCGGCTGCTGCGCGGGGGGGGCGAAAGCCGCAGGGATCGGATCGGCTGCTGCGCGGGGGGGGCGAAAGCCGCAGGGATCGGATCGGCTGCTGCGCGGGCGGGGCGAAAGCCCCCGGAATCACGGCGGCCGCCGCGCGGGCGGGGCGAAAGCCCCCGGAATCACGGCGGTCGCCGCGCGGGCGGGGCGAAAGCCCCCGGAATCACGGCGGCCGCCGCGCGGGGGGGGCGAAAGCCCCCGGAAACACGGCGGCCGCCGCGCGGGGGGGGCGAAAGCCCCCGGAATCACGGCGGTCGCCGCGCGGGGCGGGGCGAAAGCCCCCGGAATCACGGCGGTCGCCGCGCGGGGCGGGGCGAAAGCCCCCGGAATCACGGCGGCCGCTGCGCGGGGGGGGCGAAAGCCCCCGGAAACACGGCGGCCGCCGCACGGGTGGGGCGAAAACCCCCGGAATCACGGCGGTCGCCGCGCGGGCGGGGCGAAAGCCCCCGGAATCACGGCGGCCGCTGCGCGGGGGGGGCGAAAGCCCCCGGAAACACGGCGGCCGCCGCGCGGGGGGGGAGAAAGCCCCCGGAATCACGGCGGGCGCCGCGCGGGGGGGGGCGAAAACCCCCAGAAGCACGGCGGCCGCCATGCGGAGAGGGGGAAAACCGCCAGAATCGGAGCGGCTGCCACGCGGGGAGGGGACAAGCAGCTGGAATCGGGGCAGCGGCGGCACGGGGCAAGCCTGCCGGCATTAGGTCACCCGGAGCGCCAGGGAACTCCCAGAACAGCGAGGCCCTGGGGATGCTGCACGGAGCGGCGGTGGGCATAGCCCGGCCCTGCCGGGTACAGGCAGGCCCGGGAGCCAATGGCTGCCGGATTGAGGCGGGGCCTCGGCCAGCAAGCGCGCGGGAGGAGCTGGGGGCGGAGCCTCGCTGCAAAAAAAAACCCGGTGCGCCTTATAGACCGGTGCGCCTTATCTGATCTACAAAGTTGCAAAATGTGCCGGCTCCCGGGGGGTGCGCCTTATAGTCCGGTGCGCCTTATGGTCGTGAAATTACTGTAATTTCTGTGGCCTTGATTTTTGTAATTAAGACAAGATGTGCAAACTGCCCCCTTCCTAACATACACAAACACTCCAGTAAACTTTGTTTTCAGCCAAGAAAACATGGCAAGAGCATCCCTTCCTCAACCATAACAAGACCACAGCCATAGTTAGTGTTTTAGGTTATAAAAATTCTCCCCATGCATAAATTTTGTAGCACTAATTTGATCCTAAATTGGGTGAGAGGGGTGGGTTGGTTTTATTTTGGTCTCCCCCCCCCATCCTATTCAGCAACACTGTAAAAGCTTTCAGCTTTTACAAAAATACAGATTGTTGTTTGTGTTGAGGAATGGACTGAACTCCTGGCAGGATGCAATTCCAGTGGTTTGTCTGAGCACTGTCACAAATGCCATGAGCATTTCCACTGTATTGTACATAACTTTTGAAATATTCTATTTAGTCATATTTTATAGGAGTATTAAAAAGCTACTGGCTAATTAATCACTTTTACACTTGTATAATTCAGAGCTTAGTTTAAAATAATAAATATGGCAAACAGTATTTTTGTGTTCTGCTTGCACAGGCATTTGGAAAAGCAACATTTAAAGAGTTAAACTATATCAATAAACTGAGTAGTGTGGTGTATACCCCTGGTAGAACTGAAAATGCTTAAATGTGTGACATAGGCCAAACTGTTTCAGTAGCAATTAAGGGGAGAGCAGCCTTCTTGTTGGCAGGATATGCCATGTTCCATTTTAAGCTGCTGCAGTTTCACAGTCATGTGAACTTGCTCTGGTTTGCTGTGGATTTGGCTCGGTGTACACAAAAAAAGCTGCAGTGCAGTCCCTGTGAGCAAAAGCTCAGCACATCCCAGACCCCTGGTGTGGTTCTCTCTGTGCTTTTATAATCAAGGGTGATGCTGTGGCCATAAATGCTTGGACAAGGAACATGGCATCCAGCTGCCAGCCAGGCTGGGGAAAGAGTTCTGTTAGGGTTCATTATTATAAAAATTGAAACGAATTGTTGTCTCTTGCATCAGTTTATGCTGGGTCTTGCAAAGGACTGGAAACTGGGAGAAGAGTTTGCTGATAACTGTCCTGTGAAATTCTGATATTGAATAGCTCAAATCTGGATTTGAAAAAATTATTTGTTTTTCTGTGTGCTGGCATAAAAAACTTCCTTTCTCAAAGGATGATTGTTCATGATTCTGAAAATTTGATCTGCTTAAGAAGGCTCACTGGAGAAGTAAACTGAGCTCTTTAATTCCTTTGGAAAGGACAGGCCTTAACCTCTGTGTTTTAACTAGAAAAACTGCTAATAGTGAACTTCTTCTGGGGTTCTTTTCAGCACTTTTAGAGGTGAAAGGCAGGAGGCCTAGTTTATTCTTCACTTTGAGCACCAAAAGAGCTTCCCCCACCCCAGTGAGTTTCTTCATCCACCCAGCTGAAAAGCTGTGTTTTTGACATGTCAGCTGGCTCTTCCATCGTGCTTGGCACTGGACACAGCACACAGCACAGAAATGAGCTTCAGGGCCTCAGCTGTGGGTGGCAGAGAGCTGTGTGTCCCAGAGGATCAGACTGATCACAGTCACAGCACTTTCAGATCCTCTAAAGAATATTTACTGAAATTATTGTTGGTCCTTCTTTAGTGGCAAACACTTCAGCACTAAACTTTTTGCCATTTCAGGCTTTCTCTCACATACCAGTGTGCATGTAAGACCTTTGCATTTCCTTGATTCCCTTTTGCCTAAGAAATCACTTTTAGTTCTGGTTTATCAAGAAGCAAAACCAGGTATGAGTTAAAGTCCAATTCAGACCCTCATTTACACTCAGCCTCATGCAGTGCTCTTGCACTAGCAAAAACCCCAAACGCTGCTTTTCCTGGTTTAACCCATCTTCTGGGGGAGTACAGCAGCTTTCAATATTCTAGACTTCTCTTAAAAAGAGATGTTTTTGTAACAGTAGCTGTGCTCTTTTTTTGAATACATGTAGACTGCAGCATCCAGGGGTAAAAGGACTAGGGAGGAAATGTTGTAAAAGCTCTTTCCCACAGGACTATTTGAAGTGGAGCATATTTGCTTTGGCTTGGAGGGGAGAGAAGCCAGCACTGTTAGAGGCAGAACAGCAGCAGCACTCTGGATGGAAGGGAAGGAACCCTGAAAGCCCCTACTGCTCAGAAATGCTCAGAAAGCTTTAAAAAAACAGCCTGAATTCTCTCTCCCCTTCTGTCAGTTTGTTCAGTAATTACACAGATTGTGGGGCTGCAGCAAGAGTGATCTTAATTTAGGATTGTGTCCTGATGCCACAGCTACAAAGCATAAATAGGGACCTTTGTTAGGAAGATTCTTGCTGGAGTAAGGCTGGAAAACTGTGAAGTGTGAGCAGCCTTGAAGTTAATGAAAAATGAAGATATTCAGAACCTTAAAACAGACTTCAGGATTCAGATCCATGTACCCTAGAGCTGTATTTAGGGCCCATTTGAATCAGGGGCTTCCTCATTCACAACATTAAGAGTATCCAGCAAGAAGGATTAAACTTCTCTATTATTCTCACCAGAAAATCAGCCTTCTTTTAACAAATTATTGTAACTGATCATATATCTAGTGCAAGAAAGTTGTGTCTACATTAGTGTCACACAGATGTGTTCTCTTCATGGTTGGGTTAATGAAGGTAAATGTTTCGAATCCGTTTTAGAGCAGAGTTCTTGTACAGACTTCTGACAGAAATGCCATCTGTAAGGACTGGTGGATCCTTAAGTGTCAGTTTGGCAAGTTGTCCTACTGTGGGTAGCTGCAGAAATATTTCGTGTATGTTGTTGTAGATTTAAAAGCATTGCTCATGGTTTCATTCGAGTGTCTGCATTTCTGACACGGATGTGACATATCTGTATATATTATAAATCAATACTATTTTTAACCACATATTTTGTACAAATATTCACATTAGCTCTGTACTTCAATGAAAATCTATTATGGTATTAAACATTTTGGTGGAATTAGCAAACTTCTTGTCCGTGCTTTGCTTTCATTTTATATCAGTGTTAAGCAGCTGAGCCATTTCTGGCATCCAAGGCAAATATAATTTCCAGCAATTCATGTTCCTTAAATCCAGGTGCACCTGTACCCTCTAGTGACTGATCCCAGCCACTGCAGAGGCAGCTCCCAGCACCTCCAGATCCAAGTGAGAGCCCAAAATCAAATCTGAACCAAGAGTAAATATGAGCACATTTTTTTCTAGCTAATGAGTTACAGTGTGGGACAGCACACTGCTTTTGAGGGACACCCAGCATGAGATTTCAATACACACAGGTGCAGTTCTATAACAACTTTTTCCTTTTTTCCTTTTCTCCAAAGTTTCTAGTGGGGTTCACAGCCAGGAATCAGATGATGAGCTTTGTCCTACAGGTGCAAAACGGCCACATCCACACAGGTTCTACAGGCACTGCAGCAGTGTGATTCTCCAGGCTTGGACTAGCTCAGCCTCACACCTGTAACAGGACAGCAGTAATGAAGGAGGGGAAAAAAGACATTAGGAAAACAATTAGAAGAGCCTTGTCCCCTAGTACAATCCCTGGTGGTAGGGTGAAGGGGAGAAAGGTATCACAGATATGTATATGTATATGAATATAAATATAAAATATTTATTCACTAGATAGGTAGTGCTTGTGTATATATATATGTGTATGTATCTTCACTAGATAGGCAATGTCAGCTATGAAGTGATCAACAGGCATCATATTTGATTCTATGATTTTATATGGTTGGACCTGATGATCCTCAAGGTCTCTTCCAACCTTGACAATTCTCTGATTCTGTGCTTCCATGCACCAATAAGAGGATAATGGTTTTGTACACTGCTGTGAATTGGGGTGGGGTTTGTGTACACACACAGAACATGGACTTTGGACTTACACGTAACACTTTGGACTTTTCTCAACTAGGAAAGGTGGGAAACTTAGCTTGGATTTTTGTCCAGTTCAGCGGTATAGATTCTAGTGAGATTGGGAAGGATACATTCATTTTCATACATCAAAAAGTGGGGAAAAGCATCTGCTAGGAAGCAGATGGAAAATTTAGAGCCTCAGAACACAAGAGGAGAAAAAAAAAGGCTGATAGAAAAACAGCAGAATCAAAACAAATTTTAACATTATTATTTTTGAAGAAGCACTTCCAGATATCCAGAGAATGAATTTTACTCCTTGTCTTTACAGTCAGGTGACAGCTGAGCCAGCCCTGCCCAAGCTCTATTTCTATTTAATTTCTATTTAATTTATGACATGCAGCAACCTGTGTCTCTTACAACCTCTCTTGACACCTCACAAGAGCTGTACCGGTGAGCCCGCTCCAAACACCACCTGAGGTCACCTCACCTGTGACCTGGGGATGCTGGTGACAGCGGCTGAACATGACAGGTGTGCCCAGATGTGCCCAGATGTGCTCGGGTGTGCCCAGGTGGCCAAGGTGACCAGTGCCCCTGGGCTGTGCCAGGAGTGCTGTGGCCATCAGGGCAGGGCAGTGACTGTGCCTGTACACGGTGAGGTCACCTCGGGGCTGTGTCCAGCTCTGGGCCCTCAGCTCAGGAAGGACATTGAGGGGCTGGAGGGTGACCAGGGAAGGGAACGGAGCTGGGGAAGGGGCTGGAGCACAGGTGTGATGAGGAGAGGCTGAGGGAGCTGGAAAGGGGCTCAGCCTGGAGAAAAGGAGGCTCAGGGGGAACCTTGTGGCTCTGCACAACTCCCTGACAGGAGGGGACAGCCGGGGGGTCGAGCTCTGCTCCAGGGAACAAAGACAGGACAAGAGGAAAAGGCCTCAGGCTGAGCCAGGAGAGGTTTCAGCTAGACATTAAGAAGAATTTCTTCACAGAAATGATGATTAGACACTGGAATAAGCCGCCGAGGGCAGAGGTGGAGTCACCGTCCCTGAATGTGTTTAAGGAAAGACTGGGCACGGCACGGAGGGCCCCGGCTCCGTGGAGGCGGCGCTGCTCGGTCACAGGCTGGATCTGTGATCTCAGCGCTCTTTCCCCACCCAAAAGACGCCGTGACTCCGTAATTCCGTGTCCCCTGCCGCCGGGCCCGCCCCGCACGCTGAGTGACAGCGCCGGGCCGGGCCGGACCCGCGGCCCCTCAGGTAACGGCGGCGGCTCCGGGCCCGGGGGTGCCGCGGCCTCCGGGGCCGGGGCTGCGGGCGCTGGGGCGGGGAAGGGCGGCCTGGGCTCGGCACCCGCGTCTGCTGAGCTCCGAGCGGGGCCCGCGGCGCTTCTCGCTCTGTCTTGTCCGTCCGTGTGTCCGTGTGGCAGCTCCTGCCCTTGGCAGCCCGTGGGTTTGTCCCCGCAGAGCCTCTCGGGTCCCCAGAGTTTTGTGGTGCCGAGTTCTGCAGAGACCCGGCTCAGTAGATGTGCTTGGGCTGTATGTGGGGAAGAGCAGTATGAGAAGGCCTTGGGGAAAAAGCCAAACCACCCGTCATTTATTATTTATTGAGAGCATGCAGTTAAGGAATTAGAATAATAGAATTGTAGTTCATGCTGAGGTCATTAGTCGTGTAAAATTTGGAAGCAGAGACTTGATTTCACTTGAGAGGGCTTCAATCCATACTTGTCCCTCCCCAGCAGAGGAATTTATGGGCTATATCTAATTTGGAAGCTGGGATTCTGTGAACACAACACTGTGTTGTCCCTTTGTCCTTCAGGTTCAGCTGGAAGAAATCCCCCATCAGGTGGGTCTGAAGTAATCTGTAGCCTTTGCGTCTGTGTTGTTTGCTGAAAGGGGAATTACATCTCTGGTGTGTCAGTTTGTCCTTAGCGGAACTCAAGGCCTGGATTTTAATTTCGAGAGACACACAAGTTTGGTGTAACATTTGACTGCCTGCAAGTCGCAGAATCCTAGAATCACAGAGTGGTTTGGGTTGGAAGGGACCTTAAAGCTCATCTCATTCCAACCCCCTGCCATGGGCAGGGACAGCTTTCACTTTTTCAGCTTTCAGCCCAGGTTGTTCCAAGCCCTGTCCAACCTGGCCTTGGACACTTCCAGGGATGGGGCAGTCACAGATCTCATTCCATTGTCACAGTGGTAAACAGATGCTTTTTATACCATAACTTCTTATATTCACTAGGATGTTTATGTGCCCTGAGTATTAAAATGGTTTTATTGGTTGCAAATTCACTGTTTTCCAGCTGAATTTCAGTGATGATTGAGTCCCAGATGATTGGTGAAAAATGGGAACCTAAAGGGAACTATGAGGAATGTTGGTACAGCAGGATTGGGTTGAGCAATATCTAGTCTTGTGGTTAAATTATGCTGTTGAGCAAAAAGTCGGGAATATTAGCATGAAATTTTAGGTCAGTTACAGACAAGGAAGTTCTGTGTGGGGGTTCTTACAGGGATCTTGCTTTGAGTAGATATCTGAGTTTTAAACAAGAGATTGTTTGGGAAGAACAAGAGGAAACTGGGTCAGGGGAGCATAAGCCAATACAATGTGAAATTATGTGTCATATTTTGTCAGATAAGGACATAACAAGGGCTGTTAGATGAGGAATATCTGTCATAGCTAGGAGCAGTCAAAATCCTGGAGTCTTATGATCAGAATTAGGATCACAGAATGCTTTGGGTTGGGAGAGACCTTAAAGCTCATGTTGTTCCAACCTCCTGCCATGGGCAGGGACACCTTCCATGAGACTGGGTTGCTCAGAGCCCTGTCCAACCTGGCCTTGGACATTTCCATGGATGGGGCAGCCACAGCTTCTCTGGACCTGTGCTAGGGCCTCAACCCCTCACAGTAAATAATCTCTTCCTCATATATAATCTAACCCTGCCTTCTGTCAGTTTGAAGCCATTCTCCTTTGTCCTCTCACTGCATGCTTTTGTAAAATATATCTTAGTGTACATAAATGCATAAGGAATATTTTAGTCACTCATTCTTATAAGTTATGACTTTGACAACTTCTGTCTCTGCTCAACAGATGCCATGATGCCTCAGAAGAGGGGGCAGGTACCTTCCAGAATAGCCATGAGCAGTTATGGGAAAGTCCTGGGATTTTTCTTGCTCTTTCTTCAGAGTGCACTGTGTCTCCAGCCAGCCCAGCCCAGAGTGCTGCTGGTGTCTTTTGATGGGTTTCGATGGGATTACATCTACAGAGTGCCCACTCCCAACTTCCACTATGCCATGAGGAGCGGGGTGCACGTCAGGCAGGTCACCAATGTGTTCATAACCAAGACCTACCCCAACCACTACACCCTGGTGACCGGGCTCTATGCAGAGAGCCACGGCATCGTCGCTAACGAGATGTACGACCCTGTGCTGAACGAAACCTTCTCCCTGAACAAAATGAACACCCACAACTCCAAGTTCTGGGAAGATGCCAGCCCGATATGGGTGACGAACCAGAGGGAAGGACACAAATCTGGCGCTGCTATGTGGCCTGGGACAGATGTGAAGATACATGGAGTCTTGCCTGCGTATTACATGCCCTATAATGAATCTGTTCCCTTTGAAGACAGGGTAGCAAAGCTCATTGACTGGTTTACATCAGAAGAACCCATAAACTTTGGTCTCCTGTACTGGGAGCAGCCTGATGAGGCAGGCCACTTGCTGGGCCCAGAAAACCCACTAATGGGAGCGATAATCAGTGACATTGACAGAAAACTGGGGTATCTCATTTCTGAACTGAAGAAAGCGAAGCTGTGGGATGTGATAAATGTCATAGTCACGAGTGATCACGGAATGTCACAGTCGTCCTCAGAAAGGCTCATTGAACTTGATCAGTACGTGAGCAGAGAGCTCTATGAAATCATCGACCACTCCCCTACTGTGGCCATTTTGCCAAAAGAAGGTAGGAGTTACAGCAGTAACGTTCCCTGAGGAGGTACTTGAACATACAAACTTCACAGACTGAGTTGGTGGTAGCAGTAGGACTGATGGCAGTAGGATATCATCCTTCTTGCACGATCCCTTTGTTCTTTTTGTGGGCTTTGTCAAAAGCCTGGATTAACTTTCAGAAAAGAAAAGGGAGCAAATCTGTTTGCTGTTGACTAATATTGCCAAGGATCCTTTAGTCCTTGAGAGAAGTAAGATAATCTAATGGCATTATCAAGGCTGAATGGTGCTCTAGATAGATAACACCTGAATGTTACATATCTTGCTTTTCATCAAGATGCCGAAGCCATAGTGGAAGAATTATGTTTCCAACTCAAACAGTAAACTGAGAACAGATGGGGATCTTTGATAAAAAGAAAGCCTGTGTTGGCTATTTGATTAGCTGCCAGCTATTGTAGTTCACTTGAGGTTTTTTTCCCCCTGTCATGCTGAACAGCCAGCCAGTTACATTAATACCATTTTTACTGAGATAAAGATGGACAAGGACAATGTTGCAATTGAAATCTGAAACGTGATTGCAGTCACGAAGGGTTGCTGAGGTGTCAGGTGTATGTTTAGTGTCACTAATGCATCTGCTCTTTATTTGATGATCAGGTACTGCAAACTATTTGGTGCAAAAGTGTTAACCTGGAGAGTAACACCCTTGCCCACACAGAAGAAGTGCTAATTTCGAAGTTGTCTGGAAACGTGTTTTTAAGAATTCTGTAACATTTGCATCACTAATGGATAGACAGCACTCTGTATTTAATGCCCAAGCAGAAGAGTATTGTGCAGAATTAAGTGACCTGTAATGCATGAACAAATATGTCTTGTAATTTTTAATTTGAAGAATACTCCAGACTAAAATGTGAGTATGCGCAAACTGAGGTGTCTGCTGCCTGAGCACAGTCAGGCCCTGTAGCTGGGTGCTGTTTCTCTCGGTGATAGAAGAGCCAAAGTTTGGGAGCTTCATCCCCATAGAGGCAAACCAGTTGCCCAAGATGTTCTCATTAGCAAATAAAGAAGCTGTAAAAGTAAACTTCAGTGCTGAAACCTCCCTAACGCAGTAAAGGAGAACTTTAAGATGCGTAACTTGATTCTCCTGTCTGCTAAACGCTGAAAAGGAACAGTATCTCTGCTGCAATTAGATGACAGAATAGTAAAAAAGCCATTTCAGTGGATTTCAGAAACAGCTTGGATTTGATTTTGCCCAGAGATTAATGTATTTATTACACTACCAATAAACAAGAACTAGTTTTGAGCACAGCTAAAATTCTTTTCTTCACTGGTACCAGATGTGATTTTTATTATAAAACAATGAATTTCACTGTCAGTTCAGGTATGAGCTTAAGTACATAACACTGATTCTTCACTTGTTATTCAGTTTGTGTTTCTTAAACCAAGGGAACGGTAAAATTTAATGAGATTGAGAAAAAGTTTGAATGCTTAAAAATGCAGGAATTTCCTTTAACTCTTTGGCTGTGTATTGCTTCCCCAAGAGATGGATTAAAGCCAGTATTTAACTATACTGGTGTATTAAATGTGAATAGGGAACTAATTAGATGTCCACAAAGAAGGCACCTGTACAACAGCTGGTCATGCTGGCCTTTTTCTTGCATTTAGTATAAATGTATCAATTCAAATAATTAGGATAAAATCAAGTTTGCTATATTTGGGGCTTCTATTCCCTGCCATTCCATATAGAAAGCTGGCATAGCAAAATTAATTTTATTACTAATATAGTCCTAGAAATGCTGCATTAGTGTCCCTCTTCTTGTTCCTGTAACTATCTCTGATACCTTCACTTTTGCTGTCTCATCTTAACCTTTGGCTTTTTTCTTAATTTAGTGATTCTTTTTTTTCAGTGCCTGTTTCAGATAACAGACATTAATCTGTTTCCTTCAGAATGTATATACTAATGTATTTTCCTTCAGAATTTCTATACTGGATTCTAGGAACTGAGGGGAAAAAGGAAGATGGTTTCTTTAGAAACACTGGCCACTTTCTCCCAAACTTTTTTCCTTATACCCATTCAAAACTCCATGGATACTGGAAATGGCAATCTGAAAGGGGCTTGCATACACACTGTGTCACACAAATACTTACCTAAGTCACAGAGCCGAGGGATTTGGTGTGTCACAGGAGTCTGTTGTTGAGCTCCATGGCTCTCAATAGGAACCTGGCTGTAAGTGGAGGCAGGGGGTGAAGAAATTTGGTCAGACATCAATTCCTGAACTTGCTTTTGTGTTCCTGGCTGTCTGTTCTGGTTCCTCCATTCTGTGCACTAGTGTTCCAACCAGCTTGACCAACTGGTTTTGGCTCTTCAGTGGCTTTCACTGGAAAGGCAAGCTCAGAAACTGGAAATAAATAAAGAATTGGGAGTGAAAAATGCCTATTTATTCAGTGTGAGTAGAGCTCTTGAGGGTTTGCACTCACTGTGAGTAGGGAAGGGAGAGGAGCAGGCACTGGGAATACAGAGGAGTAACTCCTGCTGTTGGCTGTTAGTGAATAATAAAGGAAAGCAACAAACTGCTTTAAAATAGATGAAAAGTGTCACTTGTCACAGCCAGCTAGGTGACAGAATTTGGCCTGAATGCAGCCATTACCTCACAAACAGGTTTAGGAGCTCTCTTCTTGCCTTCAGGTTTTGCATGGAGCTAGGAGGGTTTGGTTCCTTTTCTGGGAGACAACTGAATGCTTTCTAACTCATTCCTGTGAGAAGTTTGCATTCTGATAACTGTGAAATTAGGGGATTTTTTCTAAAGTTACCAAGGTAGTTATTGCTTGGGAACAGGCTGTGAGGTCTGGTACTAAAGGGGATCTTACTGTGACTGAGGCTCTGTATTTCTCACGGGAACTTCTGTACACACACCATCTCCTACAGTTACAATTCTGGGGAAGTGCATTTTGCCCTCTTCTTTCAGCTGTATTTTAACTACTGATGAGTTCAGTAAACACACTGCTGTGTTTAATTTTTGTCTTTTCTCTCTTTTGTTTATTTGAAGGCAAACTGGAAGAAGTATATGAAGCTTTGGTCAACGCTCATCCCAACATGACTGTGTATAAAAAGGAGCAGATTCCAGATAGATTTCATTACAAACACAACGTTAAAATTCAGCCCATCTTAGCAGTGGCTGATAAAGGATGGGAAATTGTACGTAACAGGACTGATGGTTTTCTGAGTAAGTATTCTGTTCTTTATAGTGTTTTGCTGTATCTTCCAAGGCAGGGACCTTACCTGATATTTTCTCTCCTAGTATCAACAGCCAATATTCATCTGGAATTTTTTTTTAAGGCTGGGAGGGAAAATGAAAGTGTGTGAAATTTATAATTTTTTCCCCTGATGGGATGGGAAGCACCCTACTGTTAGGCAGGTGCTACTAAGTGCAGTAGCTGCACTTACTGTTTTTTTAAACATTAAACTTATTGAGATAAGACCAATCACATGTTTTAGTGGCCCCATACTGGAGATCTTTCAGGATGTAGCAAAGCAACAAGCACTTCCTGAGAGATTAAAAGGGAAAGTTGTAACTGAATTAACGGAATGTGTTGAGTAAAGGGTGAATAGGGCTGTTTTATCATGTTTTACTTACTTTCTTGAGAAGGGTTGAGTTGAGTTGGAAAATAAAAGAACATTTCTGGAAGTTCTCAGCTTGTGTGAGTGCTACACTTAGAGTAACCTTATTCTATTGCTACAAAGAGTTTTTGGATATTGTGTTACTGCACATCTGTGATTTTCATTTGCCTTAGGGTAAAAAAAGCATTCTATGTGATTTGGAAGAATAAAACCCCAACACTTTGAAGTTCCTCACCTTGCAGTTTTGAGATTTTTTATAGGTAGCACGGAGACAGTGAACTGTAACTTTTTGGTAACCTAAGATACAGGTGTTATATGGTCAATTCTTACATTTCTAATTGAGAACCTTTTGAACTTTGCTGCTGGTTATGAACCTGAAGAGTGTTACCAGCAAGAATTAACAAGATTTTCAGTAACTGCTGAGAGCACCTTCTTGTGCCTGTGTGTTTGACACCTTCTCAGGAATGGGCACTGGACACCCACTAGTGAGTTCTTCCTTGTTGAGGAGTTGATGGTGCACAAAATTGGACAAAATGTCAAAGTGTCTCCCTGGAGTCACACAGACAGTCTGACTCTACATGTTTTTTAAATTCTCTCTACTAGATCTGGACCAGTTGCAAAGTTGGATTTTCCTTGAGGAAAATCAAGGAAGTTTGGGTGTACATAGTGTGCCATTGACAATGCTGCTACTGCCATATGAGCTCACTTTTTTCCCCCTCTTTGTCAAATTGTGCTCTTCATTGTGGGTTTTATAGGCATTTTCTCTTTGTAGTTCTGAGATTTGGTATTTTCTAGGAGACATTTGTGCTGTCAATCACAACAATTCTTCTAAGCCTCTCTGAGGATGGCTGTGCCTTTTCTGCATTCTGCTAATTCTAGGAAAATGTTCAATGCTTGTTTTGCAACATTGGGATATTGACCTTTATCTGTCTTTTATTTCTAGTTGGTAATCATGGATATGACAACACTGTACCAGAAATGCACCCCATTTTTTTGGCAGTTGGGCCTGCTTTCAGAAAGAATGCCACCAAACAATTCATGAATGCTACGGACTTGTACCCCTTACTGTGCCACCTGCTTGGCATCAATCCACTGCCCAACAATGGTTCCTTAAGTGCTGTGAAGGATATACTTGTGGAGGAAGTTCCTGGAGCCCGTGGAGCAGATTCCTACTCCACTGTTATAGGAGTCTTCCTGGGCAGCTTGCTTGTTTTGGTTTTTACTGCAGTTTTTGTTAAGCATTTTGTCCTTGCCCAAGCAAATTCCATGCAAATCCAACACACTGAAGCTGCCCAGCCACTGCTGCAAGATTAATAACACCTGGGATTATTTCCTGCTTGAGGCTTAAAATGAGCCTATACAAAGAAAATAAACAATGGATCAGCATGAATATGTGGAGTGAAAGGAGATGGATGCTGATCCACTGGTACTCTGGGGCATGTACAGACCAGGGATGGGGAGAGAGCATGATCCTGTTTCACCCTGCAGCCACTTCATCTTTCAGGGCTTAAAGATATCCTTGGTAAACCTGGGGAGCTCTGTGTGAATGCACACCTGTAGTGACAATAGACCTCAAATACCTTATTATGGCTATTTTTAGGGAAATAACATCAACAAGCACTTCACAGACTATTTCATTTCCCACCCTCTTTTTTGTTTTATTCTTTGAGGGTTTTTTTGAGTGTCTTTGATTTTAACGAGTCACTGAATGGTACTAAACTTCTTTGTTAATATTTTTCTTCCCTGCCCAAGGAAGCTTTTGCATGGATCACGATGACAGATAACTTGGTGGGTTAAATCCTGCAAGAAAGAACATTATTATTCAGCTAGGTCATGCAGTGCTAGGTGTCTAAGTTTAGAGTTACATATATTTCTTAAAATTACTGTGTCAACTGTAGCCCCAGAATGCAAATCTTAAGTGCTATTGCCTTTAGCAATCAGCATTAAACTGCTTGATTCTTAATGTTTTAAAAATTTATTCAAGTAAATATAGATTTTTACCACTTTAGATATGGTTTCAGGTAAATGTAGGTCTTTACTTTTTCTATTTCCTATGCACTGCACTAACTTTTCTAGGAGTTCCATGCAGCTAGCAGGATAAAGACACATAGAAGCACCACACCTGTATATTTCTGTTTCTGTGGTACTGGAGGAGGTGAGTAAGTTGAGGAACAAGGATGCTCAGGCTGGTTTCAGAGTGTTGTCAGGCTTGTCCCTGGTCTGCTACTGGAGATTCTGAGTTTGACTTGTGTCTTGTGCTTTATCTGCTCTGTCTGGGTGGGCCTTGGAATGTGATGAGCAGGGTTACACACACAGTTTAAAGGGCAGCTGTATAAATCTTAAGCCATACATGCTCTTAAATCTGAAAAAGCACACTTTAATAACAAAAAAAGGTGTAAAACTGGAAAACTGGAGTTTATTTTTCCAGAGGAAAACCTCTGTCAGGGAAAAATATTAATTCTGTGTCAACACAGGTACATATTCTCATTCTTTTGTGTGTGGCAATAAATCTTCTTGCTAGTCTAGTTGTGGGGGGTTTTGTGAGCTCACTTAAATGGTGAGAATCTGCTGACTAAAGTTTGTATAAAAAACATTCTGAAGTGAGAAAAGTTGTCTATTGTCAGACTTCTCCCCTTCTCCCTGTGGATGATAGTATTGCTCATCACTTTGCTGCTGAGTACTATGCCTGAAGGAGAAAGAAACTTTCAGAATTAGTGCAGAAGTAGCAGACCTGAGTATTTTTAAATGCAATTTATCGACAGTCCCCAGCAAAGGGCAAGGATGGGACCTTGGCTTTGGATGTGCTCTGCCAAACCAAGGGTGTGACTGACAGTCAGTACTGCAAGGGGAGGGCTGGGCTACAAAATCCCTTTTGCTGGGCTAAATTCCAGACTTAATGAAGATCTGTTGTGCTCCTCTGTGCTGGCAGGGACACTTGCTAGCACCAGGCTGTCTTCCAGACAGATGTGGGCATTTCCAGAGGCCACATTTGGGTACAGCAAATGCTTCAGAGGAGAGGCAATGAAATAGCCCAGTTTAAGGGTTATGCTGAAACTTCAGCTGTAATAGTGGCTTTAGGATGGCAGGAAAACTGCAGGTCTGTTGGAAGGCAGCCCTTGATTTGAGGGATGTGTATGAAATCCTGGGAACTCCAGCTTTTACTGTGCTGTGAACTGCTTTGTTTTCCTGCATTGCCATTTTCTTAAGACAACACTGAAGGAAAAGGTCTGGGAGGGTGATTCTTGGTGCAGCTGGCCATTAGCTGTGCCTGAAGTTGAATTTGCTGGCACAGGTAAAACTTAGTGTCCTGAGGCTCCAGCTGAACCACTGCACCAGTAACATGTTCACAGCAGTTTTCAGAGACCAGGGAAGGCTGAGCCCAAAACCCCAACCTCTGAGTTGGTACTAATCCCTCCCCTACCCACCTTCCAAAAAGTGGATGGCACACAGCGTACTGATGCACTGAGTCCACCTTATCTTGCTTATTTGCGGATTAAAAATGAATTATTAGCACAAACATACTTTGTGTTTAAAGGAAGGGCTGCAGGCTTTGATGAGGCAATAACAGTGACAATTGTCACAACGATGCCATAGCTCTCACCTGTAGCTTCTGCACTTTGGAACAAGTTGCTTCAGTAGAAATTATTCTTATTGCAGTAATTTCATAGCAGTGATCATGGCAGATGTAAAAATTACTGGGTTGTAATCTCAGAGCTTTTCCTTAAACCCCACTTTAATTGTGGCAAGTGTAGTTCTATCATCAGCCAAAGTGACACTTGATTTTAAGGAGGGGACAAAGTTTGTCACTGTTGATCAGTCATTTGGGACTTAGATTTACCTTCCCAAATATGGAACAAAGAGCAGTAGGTTTCCCCCAACAAAGGGTTTGGGAACAATAATACTCAGAATAGGCTGGGGACATGAATGTAAAAATTGTTGATGTCATTGTTCTGTATTGCACTGTGAGGCCCATCTTTGAGGAGGGCAAAATAAAACTTTGTAAATTAAAAAAAAAAAAAGAAAAAAACCAAGAAGGGAATCTTGTAGCATTTGGATATTTCAGATTAGGGTCAAACATTTCCTTTATTCTTAGGTGTATTTGCAGGTACCTCTTGGGTAGTTCCTTGTTAGGACATTTGCCCAACAGTTTTAAGTTGCTGGGTGTAAGCTTAATGAAATTGAAAGCACAGATGATGCCACTGGAGAAAAACAGCCACTTTTTCTCTGATGGGACATTTTGTCAGACACCTTTTTGGGTGGGGGGGATATGGGATTTGGTTTCTGTGTATATGATACTTTCTGTGATGTACAAACAAGTTTATTGGAAAGAGAATTTGAGTACACTGTGTACTGCTTGTAACTTAAACTTGGAAACCAAGAATAATGCATGATGTGTTTCGTTACTAACCTGTGGAGCATAAAAATGTCAAATGTTTTCTTTGTTTCTTCTTGTTTGGAAATGCTGAAGTTAAAATACATCTTTGCTATAATGCTGTCAAGCATGGAGTGCTGGCTTCACTTAAAACACTTCTGGAAAACAAACTGGGGGGAGACGACTGAGGGAGAATGGTTTCAACTTGTGTGCATCCCAGATATTCCTTGGACTCTGCAACGTGTATGGCTTTGTTAAAAATAACTGCAAGTGTGATAGAACTTTGGAATTTTAGGTCACAGTTCTTATATAACAGATTTCTTGTTTCCCAACTTGCTGCCATATATGGGAAAAACAGCGATCGGTTACCAATAGTGGGAATCCAGATTCTTTTACTAAAAAAATCTTCCAGACTTTCTTGATCAAGAGCTGCAGTAGTGCTGCTACAAGAAATCAAATTCATTAAATCACTTAGGTTGGAAAAGACCTTTAAGATCCTCCAGTCCGACCATTAACCCAGAACTGCCAAGGCTGCTGTAAGATGAAATGTTGTGCAAACTGACTTTTCATACAATCATGGAATAGTTTGGGTTGGAGGAGACCTTAAAGATCAGCTCATTTCACCCCCCCTGACTGCTGTTCAGAAGTGTGAACAGCACAATCTTACCTGCATGTGGTCAAGGACAAATGTGCAGTGGTTGGGTCCTGTTATTTTATAAAATGGAAATTTAACAGGTTATTCCCAGTCCTCTTCCCTGCTTCAATAATGCCATGGATGCTGTGTTGACCATATCTGTGCTACTGTACAAACTTTTCATGGCATGTTTGCCCTACAGTAAAGGTGATACAAGCATTTATTAGGTAGTAAACTACAAAAAATTTTTGCAAGCACATGAAAATAGTAAATTCAGTAGCAGTATCAGCCTTTCTGCAATGGAATCCTAATCTGAATCCTATTAACAAACCTCCATTTCTGTTGTTTTTTCTTTTTTTTTCAATAAAAGATGCTACCATGCATGTTAGAGTAAAGATCTGTCCCTGTGCTCTGGTCTTTGGAGATACACAACATTGGTTTATTTTCACAGGCAGTGTGTAGGCAGCAGGTTACTAAAAGCAGTGTTTAACACCTGTAGTCAGGTGAAATCAGCTCAGTCCTGGAGCTGTTCCATGCCCATAAAGCATGGAACCCCAGAGGGGAGAATGTTTTAGGGCTGCTGTAGCCGGTGTAGAGTTCCTGTGTGGAGGCAGTCAATGTAACAAAACATCAGGCTTGAGTGCTGGGATGTGTCACTAAATATCCCCTATTCCCCTCTAAACTGCAAAGCCTGTCAAGGGTTAGGAATTTCCCCTGAATTAACCTGCCCTCTGTGACCTTTTCTGAGTTGTATCTATTAATCAAGTCATTAAATGTTGCTACAAACTACTGTTCCTTTATCTCATCAGCCTTGAGGAAGCACAAGCCACAGCTTTGCTGTTCTAGTTCTGAACTGCCAGCCCAAAAAGAAATCAGCCACTGGCTTTCATGAGAAATACTTCACACAAACCAGAAGGAGGCAGTAGAAATGTTTTGCCATGTTAAAGCTCTATTGTTAAAAATAATCATCCTTAAATCTACTGCATGCCTTAAAGACAGAAAGGTTTTTCTAGATTCTCTTGATTTGTTCATGATCTGAAACTGGATGTACAAGAGCTACTGTGAAACCCTTTGTGCCAGGAAGAACACTCAGCACCCTTACAGATCACACCACATCTTTGGATATGAAAATCATCAGCAGTGCAACTGTAGCATAGACTCAAGACTTAAATTTCCTCTTTAAACCCTTTCCACAGTAGCCACTGTCTCATCTTCGTGCTAAAGGGAGGAGGAACAGGGTGATAAGGATTTCCACCAGACACTGCCACTCGCTGGTTTCACAGCAGCTCAGTGCCTGGAGCAGTTCTCATCAGAAAGGGCTCCCTCGAGTGAGGAGGAGAGATGCATTTAGACCTTGATCTCCCCAGCTGTAGCAAATTTCCTATTTCAGATCAGAGTTCTGCCATCGTGCTTCAGTCAGCATTTACAGTTCTGGTCACCAAAGCCTCGCTGTACCTTTGCTGCCTGCCTGGGAGGGGATGCACAGAGGAACTGAGAGCACATCGACCACAGCCTGTGTGACAGGTGCTGGGGAGAAGGAACTGAGTGAAGAAAATTCTGTCCTAATCAGTTTTAGCTTCTAGAAAAAAACCCCAAAACTCACAGGCAGAGGACAGAATATCTGCCAAAAAGATAAACTCAGTTAAGCCTTTCCAAACACAGATGATGCAAAACATCTCCAGTAACTCTCTGACCCTCTGAGGATCCACTCTGGATTAGCAGAATTACCAGAACCTAACAAAACTCTCTCCACCCTAGCATTCTCCCTTTTACAGCATATCTAAGCCTACATTCTACCCTGCAACATGTTCCCTTTGTAGTTACTCATTAACCTGACCTCTTGGTACATGTAATTAATTAATTTAAATATGGCAGGAGGAGGAAGTGATTCTGTGTTCAGTCCAGCTACTGCTCTAGAATATCAACAGGTTAAAATCCAGTACCCTGTCAGTAACAGCACAGATTTTTCAAGGGGCCTGAGCCTCTTTCAATTAATCTGAACTCCTTCAAGTTCAGATGAATTCAGAGTAAAGTATTAGTGAGTAATAATTAGTAGTGTGGGGAAAAAAAGAAAAGCAGAACAGGTTAGGTTTTGGATTGTGTTTTTAATCAAGTACAATGGAAGCCCTAGAGATGAAGACATACATTACTAAAACTTCCACACATTTATAAAGCTCAAGTTTATTTTTTCCAGTGGGCAGTTCAAAGTAACCCCTTCCCTCCAAAGTTCCTGCTCCCTTGCTGTTGGATCACTAAAAGGCTGTGGCCAACATCAAATTGCAATGAATTTGAAATTGTATAAGAGAAGCCCCATTACTACCAGGGACCTCTGTCACTTTATTTTTTAAAACCATCAGCCTTGTAGGAAAAGGATTTGGTAACTGTAGTTCTCTTTTCAGGTTAGCAGTAACAATTTAATCTCACTGAAAGATAAGGTACCATCTAAGGCTTTCTCAATCAAACTATTTTTTTTTTATAGCCAAGTTACTAGATCACCATTAACAAAGAATCAAGAGTCTCAATTAAGAGAACAGTTAGCTCTGGTCTTCATCAGGAATTTGCTTTTATGTACCTCAAACATTACAGAGAATTTATTTTTTGAGATAAGACCTGCTAACTTCCTCCTTTAAATTTCCAGGGTTTAAAATACAAGTTTGGAATCCCTGCTTGATGACTTACACATCAAACTTTCAATTGTTGCTTTTTAGCACAACAACCTTCAAGAGACACTTATGAGCTGGTACACAGGGCAGAACCACCTTTATCTCAAAAACACCTTCAGCAGAATTTACTCCTGAAAATTTTTCCACAGGGTTTAGGAGCAGTGATTTTACACCTACAGGTGATGAAACTGGGTACTTCAAAGACTCCCAGGTTAAAATTGAGATAATTGAGATAAGGCAGTAGTGCCATCCCAACTGGACCTGTGAATCTAAGTCATCCAGAGACACATATCCAAAAATGTCAGAGCCACCTGCCCGGACTAGTAAGTGCTGAACCACACAGTTTATTGCTCAAAACAGAAGAGATATGCACCAGTTATTTCATCACTGACTTCTATTTTCTTTCTCAGAAATTTCTTGTCACATTGCTGACTTAGGGTAGAAACTAAAGTCTTGGACTTCCCCCAGATTTAACGGCACACCAGAATATACTCTCGAAACAAAACTAACTCCTAACTCTCAATAAAGTTTTTCTTTTCAACACAGGTGCAAGAACATTAAAAGTAGTCAATATTAATTTAATACAAAAAAGCAATTATCATTTACAAATATTAAAATTAACTTTGTCTATCCTGGCTAGTCACTCTCCAGGGTCTCATTCTGAAAGTGTTTGGAGGTTTGAATGAAAAACTAAGCAGCATTATTTTGTTAAGCATATCTTCCAGTAAAAAGCCCCCTGTTCACTGTTTGGTTACAAAAATATTTTTATATTACACTAGTCACATAGATCAGCAGGGTTTGCCTGTACAATATTTTACAGATAAAGTGCATCAAACAAAGAATGCCATCCAGTGCAAATTGAAACTGTTTTCCTGAAATCACAACGTAGGAAGTGAGGCTCGGATCCCTCCGCGCTATCCAATCAAAGGATCATCGTCATCACTCTGTAGCTGCAGCCGGGCAAAGGGCCGGGAGGGAGCCACTCTGTTCTTGGTGATGATGATGATGCAGGTGAAGGTGCTCAGCACCATGAAAACGCCGATGACGATCCCAATGGCCTCGGGGACGCTGATGCACCACTGGTCAGCCAGCAGGCACTTGGTGTTGGCGAAGGTGCCGTTGTGCGGCCGCGGGGCCAGCCCCAGGATGTGGCACATCATGGGGTAGATGTCCACGTTGGCCATGGTGCCCAGGCGGTGGCCGCGCCGGAAGGCGGGACCGCGCGCGGCCAGGAACGGGTGCATGCTGGGCAGGGCGTTGTCATAGCCATGGTCCCCCACTGCAGAGGGGCAGAGCACACCGTTACTGCCACAGCTCTCTCCCCCACCGCCAAAGCACGTGTTCTAACCAAAGCTTAATGCACAACATAAAAGCAGCTGTTGGATCAGCCACAGAAGGAAGCCAGAGTTCCTTCCCTCCTCCCCAAACCCCACAAGTCTTTCCCCATACTGGCCTTCCCCCATGGTTCTCCCTCCCATTCATCTCTTTCCCTTTCAGTACTTAACATTTCCAGTGTTCCCCTTCCCATTCTTCGTGCCAAAGTTGACAAGGAGGTTGCCACTCCTTAATGAGTCAGTTGCTAGAATGCAAATTTTTACTTCTCAGATTTTGGAAAGTCATCTCTCCTTGCAGAGTGGATGCTAATTGCTTATTAAAAATCTGGCACCCTTCTCTTGATAGTATTCAGTTCAAGCATATGAAATACCCTCAATTCATGTTTATCAGATAAGGTACTTCAGCTGAAGGGACACCCAGACTCAAAACCAAAAGACAAAGGACTGTGGCAGGCACAGTAAAACCTTTGCAGTTGTAAGGTCAGGAGTACTTGGATATCTGGTAGGTTTTTAAGATCGACTATAAAAAGCTAAAGAGCAGCCATTGTCAAATTTCCTAATAACATTCCTGAAAAACCTGTCCAAGGTACCAAAAGTCTCTCACAGGATGCAAAGCACAGTATTTGAGTGGCTGCACTTGAGTCCATCCTTAGTGGAGGAATATCCCTGAGAACTGTTTCCTTGGGTGCTTCCCTGAAGCCTCTGATGCAAAATATCCAGATTCCAATTGATTAGGTCACATTCACCACTTCAGTGAGCTTCCACTAGTCCTTTCTAATGTTTTCCACCATTCTGTTGGTTACCGTATCTTGTTTGTTTTAACTCAGGGTTCTAGACTGTTTTCTCTGCCTTCTACTACTTATTTGTTCTGAACAGAGCTACTCCAGTGAAGTTCCCTCTCCAATGAAGATCCCAATTTTTCACCTCTGAAGTAGGATTCTGGTGTGTGGAGATACTGGTACACTTGGCAATGACTGTGCTGCCACTTTGTGAAGACAAACCTTAAACAGGCTTTTAGGCTGAAACCTCCCCTGCCTCATTCTGGGAAGCCTTCACAAATAAAACTGATTTGAAAAGAGATTTACTTCAACTGATACAATGCTGTTCCTTATAAATATTCACTTACTAACTATTTTTAGGTACATGAAATTGAATCTAACCAGAAACAAGAAAAAGAGAACTCTGATCAGAGAACATCTGTGCTATGTGTTGCCAAATTGAAGATAATTGTAGCAAATCCAAGGGGAAATTAAAAAATAAACACATCCTACATTAAAAAGCAGTACTTCTGTACAAATACTGAAAAAAACTAAATTTAATTCTGTAAAGGGTAGACAGTGAGATCAGCCAAACTGGGTGCAACCAGGATTTTACAGCACTCAACACCCTGTCACTAAGAGCAGTCACACAGGGAAGTATCCAGGAGGGACATCCCTGACCCTACCAACAAGCCCGAGCTGTTGGCTGCTCAGAAACTTCCCAGAAGTTGGTACTTTTGTATTTTATTTCTATTAATGGATTATCCTACCAAGAATCTGTCCAATCACTTTCTGAACACACATAAACACAGAGCCTTCATCTGCAACCACAGTTACAGGTTGAATTTTCTCACTATTACAAAAAGGAAATCTATCTGGAATTTTTTCTTTGAGATATACTTTCATGTGACTGTTGCATTTTTTCAGTAAATTATTCATGCCCCTTGTCTGCCAAAAAAAAAACCAAAACAAACCTGTGTGTGGAACACTTGGAAATAAATACATATATATACTCATATACACATACATATATATGTATATGTAATATGTAAGTACATATATTTATGTGCAATTTGACTTTCTAGCAGGAAGAAAGTGCACAGCTTAGCAAGGCACTGAGAAGTGACACCTGTTGAGTTTTGTCTTTCAAACATGCTGCTGTGTTCCATCTATTTTTAGTATTTCCTGCCATTTAAGTTCATGTACTGTAATATTAAACGTTGTGTTGCATGCTTCAATTTATGCACCCCTATATATATATATATATATTACATACAATAAAAAGTTAAACCACACTCCAGGGAAAGCTTGAGACAAACTGCTAACCTGCCTAAGGTAACTCAGACTATTAAGTCAAACATGACAAAGTGTTTCAGCCAACAGAGTATTCCCCATCTCCTCACCTGTTAAACACTCCAGGCTGAGAATGTTCTAGAAAATGCTGCACTATTCCCAAACCTGCACAGTGCCAGGACTCCCCTTGCTAAATGGGAGCCATCCTGCAGCTGGCTGGAATAGAAACAAACCACAGAGGAACACACACTTACACTTGGTAAGGGTCTCATTCTGCACAATTGTCCAGCCTTCATCTGCAACCAGAATGATGGGCTGGATTCTCTTGTGATGGCTATAGTGGAATCTGTCTGGAATTTCTTCTTTCAGATACACCTTCATGTGACTGCTGCAATTTTTGAGTAAGTTATACACGACTTCTTTGTCTGCCAAGGAAAATATTGCACATTAAGCAGCTGGAAATGAACTTCTGTTTCCTACAATTATCTGTCATCAAACCCAAGATCCACTATTTCAAAATAAATATTTTTTAAAAAAACACACAGAAAAGGATTTTTTCACGTCCCTTATGAAATGCTACATTGGTTGAGGTGAATTTCAAAACTTGCTTTTATTTTAGTTTAGACACCTCCCAGATGTGGGTTTGGACCTGCAACTCAGTGTATCATCTGGGCTTGAAGGACAAAATTCAAGCAGAGAAATCAAGAGAAAGCAATCACCCCCTCAAGTAATCAATATTTTATCCAATGCAATAAATATTTATTTTTTTAACTGTATGAATCACTTTGTCTTGCCACAGAGAGACCACCAATGATTTCAGACATGTCTGCTGGGGACTACTCCAAGATGCAAAAATGGAATTAATGGTACAAAATCTTAGGTTTCACTCCCAGAAACAGAAGTGGTAACATGATCAAAGTTGGGACTAGATTCTCACTTGGAAATTTACAGCGACATTGACATTTTTTATTCTGAATAAACACATGGGTGTTTCATGCTCACTGTGAATTACAGGTGAATAGACTAAGTGAGCAACAAGAGAGCAGGCAAACTAAGTACCTACCTACTTTCTTAACCACCTGCACCAGGGTCATCCTTATCAGCCACAGCAATGTGACAAGAAACTCTCCTTGTCCCACTGATTGCCAAAATAAACCTCTAAATAAACCATCATTCTTTACCTTACTCATTATGCCAAAGTTGTGCAACATGAGCTCCATAGGTTTTGCAAGAGATTAGAACAGTCTAGCATACTATGTACTCTTTAGAGGTAAGATAAACAAGACTTAATTCTCAATATATGCCTTAAAAAATAACCAAACCCAAACATACCCTGCCTTGGCAGCACTGCAGCGACCGGAGTCTTGTCGATCAGGGTGTAGTAATCGCGCCCAAGGCATTTATCCAGGACAATCAGCTTCTCTGCAGAGCAGGAGGCCATTCCATGGTCACTTGTTATTATGACATTAACAGTGTCCCACAGCCCTGATGCCTTCAGTTTGCTCATAAGGAAGCCAACATGTTTATCCACTTCTTCCAGCACTCTGCGCATGTTCTGGGTGTCGTCTGGGCCGAACTTGTGCCCGCTTGCATCCGGTTCTTCCCAGTAGAGCACAGCAAAATTGACCACTGTGTCTGAGCTGTTCAGCCACGAAACAATTCTCTCCACTCTCTCCTCAAACTTCACTGAGAAGTTGTACTTCATGAAGAAACGAGGGGTTGTGTTGTTGATTTTTACGTCACTACCAGGCCACATTGCAGCAGCACTTGCTCCCTTTCCTTGTTGCTGATTTGTTACCCAAATGGGAACAGCGTCATCCCACCAGAAGGGATCCGAATCGTTGAACTGTGAAAATTTTTTCTTAGCATCTGCATCGTACATGTCATTAGCCACAATGCCATGGCTTTCCTCATACAAACCTGTCACTATGGTGTAGTGGTTTGGGAAGGTTTTGGTGATAAAAGCATTAATGACTTCTTTTACAAGCACCCCATCCTCAATGAATTCCTGGAGATGAGGAAGTTTATAGGTTTCCAAGTAATCAGCCCTGAAGCCATCAAAGGACACAAGGAGCAACTTGGGTACCAAGTCACCAGCTGAGCAAGCACAACACATGAGGGTTCCAGCAAAATACAACATCAACATGGAGCTCATTGTGGAGACTTTGAAGTGCTTCCAGCAGGTAATCAGATGCACCTGAAAAATTCAAACAGACAAGGCATCTGACCAAAACAATCCTACTGTGACCAGCTTAACTAGCAATATATAATACACATCTTCCTCCCAGAGGGTAATTCCAAAACCCAACCTAAACAACCACTCAAGTCAACAGGGTATTTTCCTACTGACTTCAGAGGTTTCTTACATATTGTCAGAGTTTTTCATACATTAAAACAAATGAGCAGTGAGATGTTTTCCACTGCAGGCTAAATGAAAGGAAGAATTGTTTTCTTTTGATCAGTTATTCCATTGTTGTGTGTGTCCTATCTCAATTCTACATTCCAAGACAGAAAATCAGTATTTTTCCTCATGTTTAAGCAAAGACACTTGAACAGTTCTGGACCCACATTTAAGAGTCCTCTGCAGTCCTAAATTCTTGCTACACATGACTGTTCAGGACAGAAGATTTTTCCTACTATAATTGTAATTTTCCTTTTTCATCTCACTTTTCCTTTTTCAGTTTCCATCCTCTAGAGTTGCTGGAAGTTTTTTCAGCCTTTCAACATTCCCATTTACTCATTGCTTATTCCATACACAGAACTGCAAAGAGTAACTTCTACTTCTGCTTTCCTTCTAAGCTGCTCTACATCTACCACAACAGCATTTAAACCTGTCCTTTATGTACCACACTTTTCTCTCTATAAAAAAACCAAAATTAATAACTTTAGGTATGAGGTAAGTATTTCTCAGCAAAGAATTAATGGCTATTATGAGTACCAGGTATGATTTGTAAGCTTTTACCCCTCTTAACGTATCATGTGTGACTTAAGCACTTTGTTTAGCAAGGTACAGAATGATGCTCTGTCGTTAAAAAAAAGAGGAAGCGAAGCTGAAGGTTTTGTGAAACCTTCTGCAATGTCGTTAGGCAGCATATTTGCTTCTCAAGAGGAGCCCGATTCCAGCAAATTTTCCCTTTATATTTCTTTTATCCTTTATCTTCCTTTACGTGCAAACAAAGTGTGATTCTAGGAGGCATAGCAGTTGCCTTCCCAACATTTTTTAAACCAACCCTTTCCCTCAAACTCCTAAAAACGGCAGATATATATTGAAGGTGTAAGGATCTTCGATGTTTGCTGTAACTTTAGCAAGGACGGGGATTCAAAGCAGGGGAAGCCAGCCCCCAGCTCCCGTCCCTTTCTCCAAGTTAAAATAGCCACAGGAGATACAAAAGTTACAAGGATCGTCAAAAAACGCATTAAGGCCTCTCTTAGCACGGAGCATTTGGAGGACACAGCCCTTTTAGAGAAGAAAATTGAGAAATTAAATGGGAAGAGCAACGCAGCGGCGAATCACCCGTTCGATGCTGTCAGGTGCTGTAAAAAGCAGAACCAGAGTTTTCCACAGCCAAGCGAGACGCAAACCCGCAGCGCTCGCTCCGAGGCTGTTCGGCACTGGTGTTTTTATACACGAATAGTACGTTCTAACCAAAAAATTAACTCTACCCCAGGCAAACCCAGCAAAACAGCCCAGCTGTGAAATATCACCGGCACTAGTCCATCTGCTCCCGAACCTCCCGACCAGGTTTTTGGCGTTGCTCGCTGAGAACGGAGCTTATTCCTTTATTCCTCCCGCAAAGCGAACCCGCGCGGCACCACCGCCCAACCGGGCGCTCCGAGCCGGTTTCCCCCGCGCCCGTCCCTCACCCGACCCGCACTCAGACCGGGCTCACCGTCCCCACAGCCTCCCGCCGCGGGACACCCCCGTCCCCGCCGGGGCCCCACCGTGAGGTCCCGCTCCGGCTGCGCTGGGGCCGGGACGCGCAGGCGATCCCGGAGGTGACCGGGGGCAGCGGGGAGGGGGTGAGGGCGCAGCGCCTGCGCGCCCGCGCTGCCCCAGCCGCCAACGACCGGGCCTCGGCGTTGGCACGGGAGCTCCTCGGTGCGCGCGGCCTCCGCCCGCTCTGATTGGCTGCGGGCCCGCTGGCGGCAGATCCGATTGGCTGCGGCGCGGGGGGCGTGGCGCTGGGATGGGCAGGGAGGGGGAGAGAGAAGTGAGGGGTGGGCAGTGAGGGGTGGGCAGTGAGGGGGGTCCTGAGGGCCCCGAGGGGGTCATGGGCGCAGTGCGTAATTTCCAGCGCCACACGGTCAATTAGGTGGAAAAGAGCTCTGAGATCATCGATTCAACCTATAGCCGATCGCCACTTCGTCAACTAGGCCGTGTGTCTTGGTGCCAAGTCCAGTCTTTCCTTAAACACCTTCAGGGACGGTGACTCCACCGATTCACTCGGCAGCCCATTCTAATGTCAAACCCTTTTTGTAAAGAAATTATTCTTAATGCCCAACTAAAAATCTCACCTGGCTCAGCTTGAGACTATGGCCTCTTGTCCTGTCTTTGTTCCCTGGAGCAGAGCCCAATCCCACCTGGCTGTCCCCTCCTGTCAGGGAGTTGTGCAGAGCCAGAAGATCCCCCTGAGTCTCCTCTTCTCCAGGCTGAGCCCCTTTCCAGCTCCCTCAGCCTCTCCTCATCACACCTGTGCTCCAGCCCCTTCCCCAGCTCCGTTCCCTTCCCTGGACACCCTCCAGCCCCTCAATGTCCTTCCTGAGCTGAGAGCTCAGAGCTGGGCTTCCCATTGTTGCAGAAGGGCACTGTGAGGTGAGGCTGTGATGTTACACGTCCTTGGGAGTGTCCCTGTGTTTTCCCAGCACGTCCATAACCTGCCTCCTGTCTCCTTTGCAGGTGCCCCAGGCTGTCACCTTTTTGAGGCAGTAGTGCTTGTCAGCATGACTTCTCCATGACTCCTCCATGACTCCATCTCCCTTTTGGTCACACAGCTCTGTTCATATTCTTTCACACACATCACCTTTCTGTGAACTCTTGTGGGGGAAAAAAAAAAAAGTTTACCCTAAAACTCAGAATACAGGTAGGAAATGGTCGCATGTTGTTGAATATATTCTGAGAGCCACTGCAGCAGTGTGTGGTATGACTTGAGATCTGTTTTGGGTCCTGGTGTAAGTTTGCTTCATAAATTAAGGCAAATAGTTTACCATTCCCATGGTTTTCCTTTTTATTATGAGAAGGAATTAGTAATTCTGCAAAACCTGTTAAGTTACTGGCGCTGAAAAACAATGAGATCAGCTCTGTGTAAATAGAGAAATGAAACATCTTTTTATAGCATAGAGCGCAAGTCATCACTATTTTAAATTTCCTCCTAAAAACTGAGAAAAAGACATGCTTGTGGCTTCATAACTGACTGAAGTAGATCTGAGTTTAATTTTGTGTATCCTGCTAGATGTTTATTCTGCAGGCGGTGTAGATTTCAGCTTGTTTCTTCCTATTGCCTTTCACATATGTATGAGTTAGGCAGGTTTTGCTACCTCTGTGTGCCAGCTGTGGAGTGGCTCTAAAATGTGGTACAATCGGCTGAATAAAGTGACACACCCCTGATTCACCTTGATTTATGGAATGTAGCAGGTGTGGCAAAACACAGGTCTGTAAAAAGGAAAAAAAACCATCTCCAGGTGAGCTGGATAAGAATTCATGCAGCTACTCACGTGTTATGTGTCAAGTTCAAGTCAAGGTCCTTCGGTGTTTTTCTCTGAGTCTCATTTTGGTTACACAAATTCTGTTTTGTGAATATGCACATCACAGCTGATCATGTGGAGGAGGGACATGTCCTTTATAAATTACTTTGTTGTACTGCCTTAAGAACATTTGTTACAACGAGTAAATCAGAGCTCCAGGGAATGCATAACAGAGCAGGTGCAATATTTTCACTAATTTCATCAAGTTACAATTGAGTTCTTGTTAAAAACTCTATGCACGGATGCAGACAACTTTTAACCATAGAGGCTCTTTTGCCAGCCTACTTTTGCAGCATACTCACTCAGCTGTTCAGTCCTAAAAGGT
The DNA here is from genome assembly GCF_009819885.2 of Catharus ustulatus. NCBI lineage: Eukaryota > Metazoa > Chordata > Aves > Passeriformes > Turdidae > Catharus > Catharus ustulatus. The sequence goes on from NC_046223.1 coordinate 114,040,642, forward strand.
GTGAGTAATCTCTTGTTTACCCTTGCCCACATGCTTTGAAAACCATTTGCAGTATTCACTTATTCACGAGCCCAGCCTAATGTGGTGTGCCCAGTTTGACACATCATGCAGGCAGCTCTGAGCTGGTCTAGCCAATATGTATCTAATGTATTTAAAGCAACTATTTTCATTTTCCATGTTTCCATTTACAGTGTTTGCCTACAAGAAATGGGTGAGTTACATGTATACTGACATTAAGAGAAGTAAAACTGGGCACCACTGAGATGTTTCCTTTTTTCACCTTGATCTCTTTGTTGTATTTTAGCCCACATTTGCCTGTAGAAGCTCAGTTCTAAGCACTGGGAGCTACCAGAACTGTCCAGATTTACTGCTGGAGTACAACTGAGCATTTGCAGCTTGAAAACCATTAGTCATTGCCAGAAAGTAAAGAGTAGGCAACCTCAAAGTATTCTCACGGGTTTCTAGGTTTAGTACAACACTTAATTTCTGGATAGGAAACCATACCCTCTAGCTGGCAGTGTTGTAGAGGTGAAGCAACTCTGAGGGACTTTTTACAAGAGCATGGAGTGACAAGACAAGGGGGAATGGCTTCAAACTGAAAGAGAACAAGTTTAGATTGGATATTAGGAAAAAAGTCTTCCTTGTGAGGGTGCTGAGGCCCTGGCACAGGTTGCCCAGAAAAGCTGTGGCTGCCACATCCCTGGAAGTGTCCAAGGTCAGGTTGGATGGGGCTTGGAGCAACATGGGATAGTGGAAGATGTCCCTGCGCATGGCAGATGGAATATGATCATCTTTACACTCCCTTCCTACTCAAATCGTTCTGCAATTCTATGAAAACTTGATGTTGCATGTGAACAGCTCAGCTAGTTGTTTTGCATATTTTCTTAAGGGCATTTTCATTATTTAATATTGAACAAGAAATATTTCCTGTATTTCCAATTTTATTCTCAATTTTATCCACGTGATGGAGACCTCTGTCACCATTTTTGCTCTGTAGTTTTTTTAACCTGTCATTTACTGTGTTTTGATGCATCTTTATAAAATTGAGGTGAAAAAAATAGACATTTCTTGAAACCATTAAAAAAGCTGGGTGAGTAACAGCTGTTAAACTTTATTAGACCTTAAGCTTTTAGTGCCCATTTAATCCAAAGCATTGCTTCTATATGGAGGCTATAAACAAAAAGGGCTCTTAACCTTGCTGTTTCCCAAACTGTGTGGAAGGAGATCCCCAAGGCTGCATGACAGGGTGATGCAGAGGAGTGGAGTATCTCTGCCTTCTTTATTTCAGTTACCAGAGCCTCCACTGCAAACAGGCTTGAAACTGGGTTGCTGAGCTTTTCAAGGGTGTTTGGTTTCAGAGATAAACAAGGTTTTTGAAATTATGCCAGATTTTTAAGGCAAACAAAAATATTTTTCTTGGAGCACTTGGGCAGATAAAAAGTTGGAATTTCTTAGGCTCTCAGATGTTCCAATGTTTCTGACCATGGACTTAAAGGCCAAACCAAGTAAAGTTTTACAAAATGGACTGGAAGACCAAAAATAAACAGCTTTAAAACATCCAAATTGTGAATAATTAGGCCCTGCAGAAGGTAAAGCAGATTTTCAAATGTGTGTTGACAATGACTCCTGGTATTTTTAACAACTAAAAGCTGTTGATAACATGAGAATTGAGTGTGCTGTGCAAAGTGGTTTTCTATTGTTTGTCTGGTTCCCAGTGGAACCAGTGGAACTCTGTCATATGCAGAGTGAAATTTATGGGTATGTTAGCATTAAATATGCCTTTTATGCAGTTAAGATCAAAGGAAATCTGGGTGAAGGTAAATCACCATTACTAGACTGGGGCCATAGATTTGTGAACCAGCCCCTCAAGACTGCAGAACTGACTCCAGGTCAGTTTTAGCAGAACAACAGATGGATTTCTGGATGCCTGCTTCATGGATGTGCCGACTCCTGTGTGAAATGTGTCATCCTCAACATGTCCCAAACTGTATCTGAAATAATACTTCGGTGTGTTTGCTTTCCTTACTGCAGTACAAATAGAATACAGATAAAAGAACAAAATCTGGGATAAAGTCTTGTCCTCGTGCTGTTTAGTGCAGGATTGGCAGAGGATAGAGGATTGCTGTTCATGAACTGTGTAGACAGGAGGTGCTGCTAACAACACAAGGAAAAACTGAGTCTGGAAATGGTGCAAGAGTTTGTGGTTGATTTCCTCCAGGTATTGAGTGCAGCCAGGAGTGAAAGCAAAGTGCTATGAATTTATTGCAAGTCACTTGTGATAAGTCTGTAAACCTTGACCAGTCTGTCTCCATAGCCCACAGTGTAGTTTTGATAATGTCCTTGAACTACATGCTGCAAAGCTTTGGACATTTTGGAGCTTTATGAAGGAAAAAGTTGTTCATTTTTTTTCCCCCTGTAAAGCCAACATTCTGAAAGGCCAGGAACATTCATGATTTTGCACTGAGTGCACTTAAGTGCAAATGAAGGGTCTGATTCACCACAGTGCTAAGACCCCTCAGTTTCTGAGAGACAGTGAAGTCTGTTTACCATTCAGTTTCAGGTTCAGCTGTTTCTAAGAATTCAGAGTGTTTTAACCATTCAGGGGTTTTTTTCCTCTTCTATCTGGAAAAATACTTTAGAGCAAGCAATTTCTTTAGGTTATGAGGAATGATTTACAGGCTCTTTACTTAAAGTATGGAATTATCTTCATCAAGGACAAATAAAACTGAAGGACTCTTTTATTAAATCATTACAATTATAGGAATATCCAACTGGAAATGACCAGAGAAATTCCAGTAGTAGCAGGCTGCTGTTTCTAAATAGGGCAGTGAACCACTGAAGCTACTTGTGGCACTGATGGATGAGTTGAAGTTTACAGTATTATGGAATGTCTAGAATATGTGCAAATTATGGATTCAATAAAGGTGTACCCAGGTGGAAGTCTTGGGAATCTGTACTAAATAGTGTAATGTGGGGTTTTACCTCTGATTTTTAATCTGTGAGAATATGTGAGGTATTCTGTTTAGGGGTCTGATATTCTTGCTACTCTTCCTCTTTCCCACCCTTCTCTTCCACTCTGGAGGTGAGGGATAACTGACTCTAGCAATGCAGGAATTTCTTTGCAAGTCAGTCTTCTGCTTCAATTTAAAATAAATGCAAAGTAGAGGTGCTGATTTGTGTTGGGGTTTCAGGGTGAACTGCTGAAGTTTCAGCAGTAGCTTCAGCAGTCTGTGTGCCAGAGCTCTTATCCTTCAGATAAAGCAAGTTGCTCTAAGCAAACAACTTAAATACCAATAAACGTCTCTGTGCGTTTGAGCTGCTGAACTGAGCTCTGTGTGTCTCTGCAGAGTGAACCAAGCAGTTTTCTGGGTTTGTAGCCTCAGTTTTGATGTCCACTTGTGGGCTTCTGAATGTAGATGAATACCAGCCTTGCTGTCTAAACAAACACATCTATTGTAGGGATCTCTGATTACTGGGCTGTATTAAAGACCATCTTCATCTCCTTTTGATATAATTATTTCCATCTCATTTTATTATGTACTTTGAGATACTCATCACTGTCCATTGGATTGTAGAAATAATCAGTGATTTGCTTGTTCCAGGTTCTGAACACTAACAAAACTATAACTTGTGTCTAAGTATGCTAACTGGACTTGTAGGGATTCTGGTATGTCTCCTTCTAAAAAAATGAAGTTGAAGTAAAATCAGAAATTCAGTCATAGAGTAAAAAATAAACTTCTCTTGAAAATGTGGGGTTCTATTGCTCAGGTTCTTTGTCCTTCTATGAACTTTTCTGCTCATGGTTTTTGTGCTTCTTTGTGTTTCTGCAAAGCCAGTGACTGGCATTACCAGTGGCTCACGTGGGTCCAGATGGTTAGTGGAATTACAGATTTATCATCAGAAAGTACTGTGTTACTAATTTCCACATTAACTCACCTGCTAGATTTTAGGAGTAGAGGAATTTAGGGAATGGATTAAATTGGTGATCTCTGTTTTGTAATCTTGCATTCTCATGGCTTTGGGGTGGGACTGTTACTCAGCAGGCTTTAGTTGTGCTGAGACCTTTTTATTTCCGCTCTCCTGCCTCATACAGCCTCTTCCCTCTCACTTCTGTGCAGGAGAGAAGTCCCATTTCACTGGACACTTAATGATTCTTTTCTTTGCTCTTGGAGGGAGGCAGAGGAAAGAAGAACTTGGATAACTCACAATAAAGAAACCCACATCAACTGTATTTATTTATTTTAAAATAACACTCATCTTATGCTCTTACTCTTTGTTTTACTTGTGATATTTTGAACCCTCCAGCAGGTGCTGCTGCATCCTGCAAATGTCATCTTCGTGGAGGGAAAAAAAAAGTCATGGACTGGACTACAACTGGACTTTGTTCTTTGTTTTGTGTTTCTGTGTTCTTTTTTTTTTTTGCCCTCAAACTGTTTGCCAGCCGAGTTATTAAGGAGGGAGTTTTTATGATCCCAGCGAGTTTCATCCTGCAAGCACTCTGTAAGAAGGGGTTGAAGATCAGTGGGAGTTGCTGATCAAAGTCATGCTCAGAGCAAGTTGAACAGACCCAGGCAGAAATACATTTGTCTTTCTACAAAATATGAAGAAATCCAAGTGTTTTCTTAGAAGTGAGAAGTAGTCCTAAAAGAAGTTGAATTTGTAAAACTTACCAGCTGTTTTATTGCTTTTCTGAATTTCTTGAACTTCAGTAATTTAAATTCATGATTTTAAATCGGTCTTATTGTTAGCCTTGGTCTTGAGTGCTAGAAGTTTGCAAGACAGATTACACAGCACATATTTCAGAATCTCTGAGGTAGGATTTCCATGTGAGGAACTGTGGCTGAGTTACATGCAGCTAATGTAAAGAGATGTCCTGTTTGGTGATGGAGCACTTGTGCCAGGCAGGAATGTGGGGTAGTAAGAGTTGAAATTAGGCCTTGGTAATGGGTAATGTATCCTTGAAGTCCTTGAGTTGCATCAGGCCAGAAATGCCCTCATTGAGCTAAGAGAGCTCACTGATCTCTGATACTTACCTGCATCTTTGTACTGTACAGTCACAGTGATTAAACTTGGTTGTGACAGGATCTTGGCACTTTTCAGGTTATCTAGGAGCCCTAATTTTAATTAAGATGAAATATTGGTTTGCTTTTGATATTTAACTTTACTAGTACTCTAAATTTTTAATACAAGAGTAATGGCAGTTAACTACAGTCATAAATCCCAGGCAGGCAGCACCTGCTACTCTACCCTGTGGAACAGCTTGTGTTCCCTCCTGGTTCTGTCTGGGATGGCTTGAATTACCATCTTTCTCTTTGCCTTCTCTTCTTTATTTCTTTAAGAAATCTAACCTGGCTATGGCAGTTACCTCTCAGGAAGTTACAAGGATGGGTCAGGAGGAAAAAAACCTTAATTTTCCTTTTGGCTTAACCCCAAAAGAGTAAAGATAATTAGGTTATAAGAATTCTCCCATTAGTCTATGTAGTCCAGATGCAATAAACATGGAGATAAAAAGTCTTTAGTCAATAAGGTCGGAAGTTCTCGTGACTTTGGTAAATTGATAACTTCATAATAATTTGGTAAATGCAGATTTGGATTTTCTGGGAGTTTCAGCTCTGTTGAATTCAGCTCTGGAATGTGTATCTGTCTCCAGCAGGGCTGTTAATTCTCTGCTAAAGCTGGCAGTATTCACCCACTTTAGGTTCTGTGCAGTTTAGTGTGTCTCTCCATTCATTAGAGTACACACAAGGTGGCAAACTAGATTTTTAGAGTGTATGTCTTACATCCTGGACATACATAACTTAAATGTGATTATAATTAATGGTTGCATTATGTATATGTAATCATGGTTAATACTTCTTCCTTGCTCTCTTTTCCTGTATTCCCAGGGCAGCTCATGAGAGCTTTTAGAATTTTGGCCCTAGTTTATAGTTGAGAAAAGTACAATGCCAAATGTGAAATGTCTGGCCCCCAAAGTAGTGAATGAGTTGGAAATGTTGGAGAGCATTAAAATTCACCTGTTTATAATTTCTTTGTAGTTTTTTTTTTTTTTTTGTAAATTATCATTAGGTGTTAATGATTTGTAAGTAACCACTAAAATGTTGCAGATGATTGCTTGTATTGTTGAGGCAGTTTTGCCTTGCTTTTGCTTGAAGCTTTTTTGTGCTGGAGATATGAGTAAGTGGGTGAAGTAATTTCTACCTCTTTACATAAATAAGATTTCCAGTAGAACTCTATTCAGCTTCCTATGTGAGAATACTTATTTTTTTTACTGTAGCTTTCTAGTAGTGATAGGTTCTTCAGCTTTTTTTTTTTGCTATACTTACCCTGGCAACATCTGGAGGAACAACTGATTACAGCTCCTGAAATACAGTTCACAGGAGTCAGATCAACAAAGGGGTTAAAAGTGAGACAGCCTTTTACTTTGGTGGAAGTCCAGTTGTTGATTCAAGGCTCTCAGTAAATGATTGTTGGAGATCTGCCATGTGTAGCTGAGCATTCAGAAAGTACACCACAGACTCTGTTTCCTCCTGAGGAGCCTTGTCAACATCTCACTTTAATTGTAGTCTGAAAGGTACCAGCAGGCAGGCAAAACTCACCAGCCAGCAGCCATGGAAGACCCAGGCTTTACTGACATCAATCAAAATGCTAACGACACCACTGTCTCTGAGGTTTCAGATTCTGAGGAAAATAAAGGGGCTGATCTTTCTGATCATGTCCCTCAAGATTCAGCATCCCCTTTTTCCTTCACTAATATCCCAGAAAACACAGATGGTAGTAAAGAGAACTCAGAAGATAGCAGTAATAATTCTGTGGCCTCTCAGTGTGGAAGTGATAGAGAAGATGATTCTTCCTCTCACCATGGTGCTGAAGAAGACCACCCAGAGCAGCAGATGGATCTGATGAGCCCAACTCTGGAAGATAAAGATGTAGAGGGCACAATGTTTGAGAACAACCTGCATTTTCCTCCGGATTTCCAGTTTCGTCAGAGACAGAGCACTTCTACCAACTCTTCAACTTCCCTCAAGTTTCCCCTTAACAATAACTCTGGAGAAACTAAGAACTTTCAGGAAGATTTCGAGATTTACATTTTTGTAAAGGTAAGAACCTGGGTTCTTCTAAGCACACCCTAGTTTAAAACCCAAAATCAATGTGTGTGTCCTCCAAATCAGTGACATAGCCACTGCTTTGCTCCCAACTCTGCTGCAGGGAGCCAATCCCTTCACTTCCCTCTTGCATCTTTAAGAGAAAGAGGTGATTTGTGTTGTGTGGAAGTGCCTGGCATTTCTTCATTCTAGTGGAAGTATGGTGCAGATATTCTGATTGTTGCTGCAATTAATTTAATGTGGGAAATCTCTCTGCTGTTACAGCTAGGCTGCTACTATTTAGTTGAGCTAGTTCAGCTATCCCTGAACTTCACTATCTAGTAGCTGAGAGCTCCAAAGTCATAGCTATGAAGAAAACTGAATATATAATTTAAATGCTCATCCCTGAAAGTTTTTCTTTTATTTCTTTCAATAGTTAGATTTAGTTATTTCTGTGACAATTTCAACATTTATTTTCATTAATTGCTAGGTATAAATTACTGAGGGGGGTTTCACACCTTTTCTCATCTTATAAAGGATTATTTAGATTTCATAACTGTAAACACCTGTGTTCTTGAATAGACATTATGATTCCCTTCATAAAAGCACTTGCATTTATCTTTTCTCAGCATTTATTAGGCTGAAACACAGGCCTGACAGTTCCTTCTTTTTAACTATATAAGAATGTTCATGATCTTGTGTACCTTGAATAGTTCAACAATATATCATGATTATAATATTCTGTTATTTCAAGAGAAGCCTCATTAAGTTTGTCACTTTTCAACATAAATAATTTTATCAAAATCTGTTTGTCAGTTCCATGGGGGCTTTGTAAGCAGAAGAGATTTTGTCACCACACACAATGAGAAGTGTTTTCAGCAGTCATTATTTGGTTAAATGACTCCCTGAAACAGCACCTGTCTTATTTCTGTGACTGGATCATGGTCATTGCTAAAAATATATTGATTATATGGTCAAAGTAAGAGCTGTGGCATTAGTTCTATTTTATATTTCTTCATGTAGTCCTGTGTATGTGTTAAAAGTTGCAGCAATTGAAGCAACCTGAGAGGTGTATTTTGGTTTTAAGATGATCTCTTTAAATTCCTTTTTCTTTCACATTCCTCTTATTTCAAAATAATAATGTCTTCTTTTTACATGGATAATATAAGAAATGTGTGCAGATGTTCCCATTCAAGCAGAGTTGTTTGGGTTAATTTGAAAAAGTGAGAAGAGAGGTATTTTGAATATAACTGTCATGGACAAGGTCTAAGGAAGTTCTTTTCCTTGCAGAGTAGCTGATTATCCCATAAAGGTCCTTATCAGCTAGTCCAGAGAGAAGGGCAAACTGTGCTCTCTGTAAGTGCCAAACATAAGTGCCTGGTGTCTTTGAGATGCCCTTGAGTCCCAGGATGTCCCTCCCTGGCTCAAAGGTTGAGACAGGAGGCTCTCAGGGGATCCATGCTGGGATTCCAGTGGCAGGCACTGGGTGCTGCTGGGCAGGTGGCTGAACTGACCTCCTGTTACAGAGTTTTAGTTCTTGAAATCATGATGATGTTTGCTTTGTGGCTTTTTGCTTTTCTGTCTTTCTGGTATCAAGGTAATAAAGCAGTAACTCCATGGAGTGCAGATCCAGCTTTGCTCTCTTTAATTACCTAGATAGCAAAAGTCAGCCTGTAAAATGGAAGGTCACAGAATAATATATAACAAGAGTAGTGAAATCCCTGAGGGTTGTGGATTCTTGCACATGGAACTAATATCTTAGTTGTGTCAATAAATGTTACTCCCTTCTCACGTGGTCTCAAGTCCACCTGAGGCCAGTGTTGCTCTGAAACTGAGTTCATCTGGGTTTGCACTTTTCTGCAGACACTAACAGTGACAGCAAGACCTTGTGCTATGGGACAACAGTGATCATGACAGTTCTGCCACTATTTATTCCTCCCTTTGCTTGCAGCCCTATAAATCTCTGTGAATATCTGGAAATGTGAACACCAGAGAAAGTGGGAAGATTAAATTGTGTCTAACTCACAGTGCACCTGGATGGATAATTTTTACAGTAGTCCATTCATTAGGCACTAAGAAAATGTTTACATCCCTTTAGCTCATTTTTCACTGATCAGCAGTTCTTGGTAACTACGTCACGTCAGTGGATTATTTCAGGATGTGCCATAAGGTAAAAAAGGAATTCCCTGTGCCTTTAACAGCAGAATGCAGCATGTAACAACATGAATCTGTTTGTGTGAATCCAGCACGTCCAGGCTTGTCACAGCCACCTTAATGCCCTTTCAATACCACTGTAATTTCTTCAAACAAAAGCCTTTGGAATTTGAACAGAAATACAACTGGCACACAGGCTGTGTGACTGAGCCTGACCCAATCACAGCTCCAAGGTCCAACCTTCTCACCTGTACACTGTATTTTCCTGTTGAGTAGAATGTTTATTCTGAAGGTTTAGGTTTCTTTGAAAATTTTAACTTATTTATTTTCCTGAAGCTTAAGTTGTTATTTAAAGACTAGTCCTCCAATTTTCTTTTCAGAAGAAAATTAATGCCTTTCTGTTTTTTTGATGACCTGAGACTGACTGCAGATTATAGCTTCTCTGTACTCATTTGTGCCATAGGAACACAGTTCCCAAAAGAATGGAGGTAATTCTTTACTCTAAGCAATAAACACCTTGTGTTAGGCAAAAATACCACTGTTGTACAGTGGTTTAGCATCATCAACCTGCACCTGTTGGATCTCTGCACTGGAGTAACAGAGTTATGGATGCTGGAGAGGATCTCTGATCACCTGGTCCCTCTCTTTACTCAGAGCAGGAACACCTACAACAGCTTGCTCAAGATCATGTTTGGTTTTCAATATTTCCAAAGATGAAGAAACCACAACTCCTCTGTGCAACCATTCTAATGTTTTAGATGGAATTTTGTGTATCTTAATTTGTGCTTCTTGCATTCTGTCCTTTTAGCGGATATCAGTCCTTATATTTAAGGATCAGAATCTAAGCATTTAGCTGTTCCTGTTTGGAATTATGGTATCCTTTTGTAAAATTTAATTAAGTCAGGAGCTGGAAAAGAAAGGACATTTTTGTTTTTCCTACAAAATGTTTCCCACTTCCTTATTTGAAGTACTGAGTCCTGGACTTGTTGTACAATAACTCCTGCAGTGATGCAGGCTCTGAGAAGAGCGGCTGGAAAGCTGGAAAAGGACCTGGGGGTGTCAGTCAGTAGCAGTTGAACATGAGCCAGGCGTGCCCAGGTGGCCAAGAAGGCCAACGGCACCTGGGCTGTACCAGCCATGGTGTGGCCAGCAGGACCAGGGCAGTGATTGTTCCCCTGTGCTGGGCATGGCTGAGGCCACACCTCACATCCTGGGTTCAGTTCTGGGCCCCTCATGACAAAAAAGAAATGGAGGGCCTGCAGTGTGTCCAGAGAAGGGAACTGAGCTGGGGAAGGGTCTGGAGCACAAATCTGATGAAGAGCAGCGGAGGGAGCTGAGGGGTTTTTGCTTCCCAAACTCCCTGAAAGGAAGGTGGAGCCAGGTGGGGGTCAGGCTCTGCTCCCAGGTCATGAGAGAAAATTCCTCAAGTTGTGCCAGTGGAGGTTTAGATTGGATATTAGAAATTTTATTTTTTTCATGGGGAGGGTTGTGAGGCACTGGAACAGCCACTCAGGGATGTGGAGTCACCATCCATGGGCATCCAAAAATGTGTGGATGTGGCACTTGAGGACCTGATTTAACGGTGAACATGGCGGTGGTGCTGGGTTCACACCTGGACCTGATGATCTTGAACATCTTTTCCAACCTTAGCAATTTTGTGATTCTGTTGTTCTCTGATTTCCAAACCAGGAATGTCTGAGGACTCCACCTTGGTGGCACAACTAACACTGTGCAAGTTCCCTAGTTCCCTAGTTCAGGCTGAGCTGAACTGCTGTGAATGACAGACCATGTTCCTCACAGGGACAGTGAGACTCAGCATTGTGTCTTTGGAAAAAGCACACTTCTTTCTAATGAGTTGGCTTTTCTCTTGTTTTAGGAAGCATTCTGGCATCCGTTGAGAAAATTCTGTTTAAGAATGTGTATTAATGGTTCAGAACATGAAGTCACAAGACGAATCTAATTTTAAGCATGTATAATCTGAAGAGAGCAGAACCACATGGATGTCCAGTCAGAAGTTAGTGGTTAAACTGGTGTTTTGTTGAACAGAACAGAACATTTCTTACTATACTCATAATCTACAGAGGAAAACAACTGTATTTGCTGTTTTGGGCTAGATATTTTGGGTTAGATATTTGTAAGCATAACTGGGCATCCAGATACCTCCTAGCAATGGAAACCAGTTAGTTTTTTAATTGACTCCAGTACAGCACATAAGGCTGGTGTTCTTCACCAAGGTTTGCAGGTAGTACAGTAAATTCAGACTGAAGCCAGGTGGCAGGTGCAACTCTTCATATGTACACAAAATTATAATAGTTTGGCTTTTTATGACATTTTACCCTTTAAAAATGCTATAAATAATAAATCTAATGAAAGTAAGCAAACATTATTTTGGTCTTATGAATAAGCTTAGAAAAAGGTTGAGTGATTAATAATCCACATTTTAAATAGTGTTAACTGAGCAACCTGAGCAAGGAAAAGATCCAAGAGCTATTTTCAGAGTTTTCCAGTCTTGGCAGATTTACAGAACAAGATGCTGAAGCTAACATGTACACAGCAGGAAATGACTCATGGGAGCCAATATCCTAACACGATACCTGTTTTGATAATTAAAATGAAATTAATGGTTGTTTACTCCTGCAAATAGTCTTGAGATAGCTTACAAGTACAATTAAGTATAGAAATACAACTCTGGAATACCAAGTGATGTGTCCTCTTGCTCTCAGTCTTATCTAGACTGTCCCTAACAGATGCTTCTTTGGGAACATTCAGTGATGCCCATTCAGCACCTATAGCAATTAGTCTCTGTCAATGCTTAATCACTGTCCTGAGACAATATTTTCCTTCAGTAAAACTCTGTTGCTCTGAATTATGCTATTTTTCTTTTATAGACAGGACCTTTATGTATATAGAAGACACAGATCAAATCTTCTTCAGTCATTGCTTTCTTGAACTAAACAAATCCTTCAGCTTGCCTTCAAGCTTGAGTCATCATTTCTAAATGTTGAGTGGTTTGGGATTTTTTTGTTTTAGGGGTGGTTTTTATGACCTTTTCCATTCTTTCTTTGGTTAATTTATGTAATTCTTAAGCTCTTAAGCTGGAGGTACAGGTAGTGCACATAGCAGAGCCAGTAAAAATTACTACAGCAAACACCTCTTTAATTCGTCATTTATCCAGCTCTAGTCAGAACACTTTATCTGCTCTATTTGAACATATTTTTGAATCCTTTAACATTTCTACGGTTCCTCCAGCACTGATGTTTTCCCAATAAATGCTTCAGTGACAGTCTCAACCATTTGTTCCTTGCCCATTTGCAAGCAGGTGTAATACAGTAGTACTGCACAGTTTGCAGCTGCCATTTGACTTGTAGAGCGTTAGGTTTCTCCTCTGTAAGAATTTAGGTTTCTCTTACTGGTGTGATCAGACTCTGATCACCTCTCACTGAAAACAGCATGCTTTTGTAGTCAGAGAACTGCTCTGACATAAATCCAGTGTGAAGCTCCCTCACCAGTGCTTTTGCTCTCCTCAGATAATTGGGATACACCTCTAACACCTCCACACCCCTGTGCAGACCCAGCGTGGCTTCATGGCTCCCTCCTCCACCCTGCCATGTACAGCAGACTGGTTAAGTCTGATTAAGTCTTCACATATAAACCTAACAGCTACTAACCCTTATTTCTGAGAAGGAAAACTGTGCTGTGTGTCTCTTCACAGCTGGATTTATGCCTGTTTGAATTTGTGTTTATGTGTGTGTGAAAAGATTAGTGATTCTTTTACAGATAACACCCGGTCCCCAGCTATCAATCATGAGCAGAACGTGTGTTTCAGCAGCAGGGCAGAGCAGTTTGCTTAATCTTTTGGATGAAAAGGGTAAAAAGTCTTGCTTCCAACCCTTGCTGAGTCTGTGCCTCATTCAGACCCCTGCAGGAAAGTCGGTGAATCAATTTTGAGCTGGCACTTCTGTGCCCCCCTCTGTGCATGGCTGCAGCCACAGCAGTGTCCGGGCACGGCGCAGTAACGTAGCAACAGCTTCCAAATACAGACCTGCATTATCTAGGAAATTGTCCCTGCACAGTGATTGCAGCAATGGCAAACACAGTGTAAATAATGTAGGTCACACCGAGAGAAAGTTAAAACAGGATTTATTTACTCATTTATTTTTCCTCATGTATATTTCATCTTGTGATACCCTCTTTAAAGTTCTGAAAACAAGGCTCTTATCCCAGCATGGACTGTTTTTTTCTTTTGAAACATCTCAGCACCTACATTTCTGGAGTGAAAAATGTTTGGATTTGTGGATTGATTACTTCCTTGATGGCCTTGAAATCTTATCTGTGTAGCAGTACTGTCACCTGTTCAGTGGATCCTGTCCAAAACTGAGCAATTTGTATTATTTCAAATTGGTTATTTTAGAGGTACCTAAAAAGCAGCTCTACTGAGACTAATATTCTACAAACACAACATAATGCATAATCCCTGTAGAGCAACAGGTGATGGCATAAGTCAATTATTTTGGAGTCTGCAAGAGGAAAGCAGCATTTCTGCTCTGCTCTTTGATTTCTTTAGATATCAAGGGTTGGATTTGGCTCATCCAACTGAAGGTCTGTCTGTAAGCCATTAAATACACCTCTGCAGGATGTCTGTGCTCTTTTTGCAATAATAAGCTATCTGAAATAGCAAGATGGGATGTTAATTCCTGTGGCCAAGTGCAAGCACCACCTCTAGAGGGAGGTTCCTTGTTAGGCAGACTCCATTCATTGTACAAAGCAGTAACTGTAGGGAGTGTGTAATTGAGTTTTCCAACCACGGGCATCCCCTGCTGGTTTAGATGTCTGAAGGCTTCTTTGTTGGTCTCTACTGCCTCTGCAGGCTGTGGGTGTCCCACACATCCTGTCTCATGTGTGTTTATGGATTTCCTCAGCTATCCTATCAAATGCTGCTGGATATCTAGGCTTAGGCAACTGCATCAAGCCATAAACTTTCACTGAAAACAATGGCATGGTCACCTGAAGTTAAGTAAACTGAATACCACCAGTGACAGCTTAAAACAAATCTTGGATGACTAGATTAGACTAGAAGTGTATTCTGGTAATGGACATCCGGAAACAAACTTTGGATTGATTAATTACTTTTTCAGGCTATTTAATTTCCCTTTTTGTTTCAGTGTCCGCACTCAGCAACAACTGAAGTGCAATAGTGATCAAATATGTTGGACACTTCTGCTGTTCACTTTACAGTCTAAATTAACCAGATAAAATCATCTAATACACGTTACCATCTTTCCAAGACTGAGATCCAGCACTCTTCCTTTAACTTCAGTCAAACTTTTTCATTTTTTTTAACAGCAATCCCCCTATATGTGTCTTTCAACTGTATTTGTTTTAGGATTACATTTTATTTCAGATACCACAGTAGAAGAGAAAAGCCAACTGACCTAATTAAATTTGAATTCCTAGGTATCGCTTCAAGCACAGCTTAAGATTTTAATTGGGAAAAGAAAAATTGTTTGTTTCTTTGGGTCGTTAAGACCTGCATTGAAGGCAAATTTTCTACTGTTCTGCCACTGTATTTACTAGTTCATTTAGAAATTTCAGTGTCCTCTCATAACGTTGTTTGTGGCTGAAAAGAGACATATAAATATTTGTATGTATTTGTGACAATATAAAAATTTTTTACGAGTTCTTTCTGGGAAATGTTGTGAGCCTGTATGAAACTGCCTTCTGTGGCAGAAGAAAAAGAAGGAAGTGTGTTACTCTACAATGAGTAATTTATTTGTAATCTGCAGGTATGATTTCTATGTTTAGATGATTTTTTCATATTGATTAATTAAAAAATTGTAGGTGAATTTTTACTGTTGGTAAGTCTCTGATAATGTCAGTGACATTCATGACGTTACAATGACATGCTCAGGGATAGATGGGAAGTGAATTTATCAGTGCACTGGTCTGGTTTCAGTACATCCAGCAGGGTTCAAACCCAGGATTTTGATTCACAAGGTAATTGATTTTCTGTTGCAGGCTCCATGCAGGTGTTAATGAAGTAAAACTCAAGAACACATCTACTGAGAGAAAACCATTATCTTCCTGCTTATACGTTTATAAAAGATGAGGCACAGAAAGGTAGAAATCTGTACACTGGCCAAGATGGTTTCTTGGGATTCTAGGTAATCTGAAAAAGAAATTCATGGGACTGGATGTGACTTTCTGGGACATGAAATTGAGTATTCTGTTACAGACAGCCTCGTTATGTAATACTTCATCATAAAGTGATCAAGGTCTATTTAGAAACTATTACTATAATTATTCATTTTGGAAATCTGTTTCAGAATGTCACTGCTCTCAAGGTTTGACACTTTAATTTCCAAATTACCTTTATTTATGCGCAGCTAAAACATCCTTGCTCTTGTGCCAGCATGGTCCATTACCATCCATTCATGTTCTTCTAAAAATCACTTTAGGCTTAGACAGCCTGAGATGTTTTGGGGCTAAACCAGCCAATCCTTTTTGTCTCCATTTCTGCCAGTTGTCATAGTAATCCCCTTCTGCACATATTTTCTTTACACAAAGGTGCCTTTTTTTTTTTTTCACAGCTGCATTTTGTCTCGGATTGCTTCTGCTTTTACAGCTAAACTAAACAAGCAGCAAAAAGATTCTTTTAATAACTTCCTGTTTTAAGATACCTATGATTGTGTGAGTAAACCAAGCCTATTTGAGGTGAAATGTCTATGTTGCTGTGCTTTGGGAGATCTCAGCACTGTGTCCCTGAAGCTTGAGGGCTGGTTGAGATGCAAATGGAAGGAGTGGAAGCTTTGCATCTGAAACTATAGGTATTTAATCACTTGTCAGACCTCTGCTCACATGTATTTGTACCATTTTTGGATTAATATTAAAATTATTTGATTAAAAAATCTGACCAGCAGAAGTGTTTTATATTTGCCCACATTTATACTGGGTCTATAAATATGCTCATCCTTCGCTGCAACATTGATATTTTGGATGGCCTCTCATTACAAGAGGGTGTCTGTCAGCCAGAAATGGCCAATGAGGTGCCCAAATAATACTGGCAAGTCCTCAGTAAACAGAAATACTATGACAAATAATTTAAACTTATAAAGTTTTTATTTTTCTTAATGTCATCAGAAATTCTTCCTAATTTTAATAGACCTTTTTCTCACCATTTCAAATTAATTTTTCAAAGCCTAAAGTTACTACAAGGTGATACTTCCACTAAAAGTTACTAAAAGAATATTCTGGACAAAGGTCAAGTTCCAAAAATCTCTTATACACTGTGTGGCCTGTTTTGAAGAGGCACCAGTCTGTGTTCCCTTTCTTTGGTGAGCACACGGATTTGTAAATAATCACAGTAAGTAGTTTCCAGTTACACAGTACATAGTTACACAGTGACATAAAAAACACCTTTGTTAAAACACCAGAGATTGATTTATATGTATATCATACTGAATGACTGCATCACTTGTAAGGCACCTTAAATTCACTAATTTTCACCAAATATAGCCAAGGATGCTTATCTATTGAATCAGCAACTTCCCCGTGGTCCTAACGCGTGTCCTGGGTGTGCTGGCGCCTCGCAGGAGCCCGTAAAAGGAGCAGCCCAAGTTGAAAGCAGCAAACTGAGAGCGCCTTGGCTCCTCCCTGCGCGATTGCTGCGAGTGAAGTTTGGCCGGAGCGGAGTTTGTGCGCGGATTGGCCCCGCACCCGCGGCTGATAACAGCTAAAAATAGCTCCGCTATAAAAGCCTGGCCAGCAGCTCCGCCAGCCTGGCATTCCCTCCGTGACTGCCAGCCAGGGAGGAGGCTGCTCCCCAAGCCCTGCGAGGCTGTGACCAAAGAGCGCTCTGCCGTGGTCCACTTAACAATTAACTTGACAAGACTGGACTGTGTGACTCATGGGGAAGGCAACCAAGTACATTTATATTAAAAACAAAACAAAACAAACCTCCCCCCAAAAAAACCCAACAACAAAAAACCAGGCTGATTTTCCAAGCAGATTTTCCAAGCAGAGCATGACTAGTGGAATGTCTTTGGAAGCATGCCTGTAGAATACTGTGTACAAGAATATTTGTGTATATAGTCACATAATTACCTGTATGGAGAGTGTGCTCCATGACCATGGAGTTCTGATCGCTTGGGAAAACAAATGTGTTTTCACTTGACAATGGTTTGACTAAGCTGACATTGAGGAGTTCAGGAGTCTATTCTTAGCCTGCTGTTGGTTCTGGGGAAATTGGGTCATTTCCTTGCATTTTTGTTCACTTTCAAGCTTTTGTTTTAAGATGTAGCCTGGGGGATTTGTGAGTTCAGTGGCTGAGTGCAGTGCAAGATAACTCTTTGGGTGTCTGAAGTCCTTTGGATGAATAAAGAAGACACCAGTATTGGAAAACTCCCTTTTTAAAGTCTGGCAAAAGTTGCACTGACTTGAAAACGGTGTAAACAGGGGAAGAATTAGGAAGCATTTAAAATCAGTGGCACTATCAGCCCTATCAATAGTAAACTATTCCCACGTGTATTACTTCCAGTGGCTCTGAGTCCTCCTCTCTGATTTTATGAAGCTTTGTGCTATGAAGTTTGTATGTGTGCATTCCCCTTCATTTTCAATATAGCATTATATAGGTTTTTATAGGTCCATAATATCTTGGGAGAGTGATAGATGACCTGGTTAACTTGCTTTCAGTTTTGATTCTATATACTTAGTTTTCTGAAAAGGGCTATCAATTACCTTTTAATTTGTTGTTTAATTGCTGGATCTCTCATGGCATATTAGATAATGGCAGAGCATGTTGGTTTGATAGTTCTGTAGCCTGAAGTCATTTTGTTCTCATCAGGAGACCCAGCATGGTCAGAGATGATAGAAACTCCCTCACAGTGACTTCCCCCTAGTTGAGATGCAGAGCTGAGAGGAGTCAAACCTCACAACACACACAACTTCACCCTTTCAAACTCTGCTTTTCCTCTCTGAAGGTCAATTTTCTGCAAGAACCTGCAGTCAAAACTTAATTGGAGAGTCTCTGTTTGCTGCCATCCTCTGCAGGGGAATTTATTTTTCTCTCAACATCATGAGATATCTTTATACATATTTATTAAGTAGCCAGGTATCAACTCTGACTTGCTGCTTGGTTAGAAATGGGTAGAAGTTTTAATTATGAATAAAGGGGTCCACATCTCATAGAACTTTTCCAACTGATGTAGGTCTCACAGGAAAACCTAGTCCATTTTCTACAGAACTGTGTCACCAAGGTCAAAGCAGTGAGACTGCAAAGACAAACTGGGCTTTGACATTTTGGTGGGCAGTGGGGTTGCTCCCAGGTAATGCAGCCACTGGCCTAGGGTCCACAGCTTTCTTATAAAAGTAATACCGGCTACATGCTCTGTGAAAAATTGTGATTTTGGCAAAAGATGGAAATTTTTGAAAAATCTTCCATTTAAGAGGCAAAAAACCCCCCTTATGTCTTTCTAGTTAGACTACCCAGAATTCCCAGTTCTGACAGACTTAAACAAGGCACCACTGTTATTTAGACAATTTATTTTCACAAAAAATTTACTTTTGGTCTTAAGCAAACCACCTTTTAAAGAATTACCACCACTATCTTTCACTTAAGGATGTGGGTCGTTCTTTGAAGTCCTAATGAGCTGGGTTTGCTGGTCACCAGCAAAAGTCTGTTAATGTGTTGGTTATCCAGAAAAAATCTGCTAATTTGCAGAAGAGAAGTTCACATCTGTGCTTAACCCACCACCTTGCTTCAATTCATCTTGGTTGGTTGCATTAATTCTGCAGTGAAAAGGGTCCTCAAGCAAAAAAAACTAAAATGGAATGATCACCAAGCTAACTTTAGGTGCTGCAAGATGTTGAACTCTTACTTTGAAGTTCTTAGGAAGGTAAAAAAGAACAAAAAACTCACCATTCATAACAGTTTGAGGTGATGCACTAAGGCAAGTGAGCTGGCAAACTTTGTGGAAACTTTATCACAGAAGAAGTACAAAAAGGTGAAATGAAAAATGAATGAAGACAATTTATTAAGGAGAATGGAGGAGTTCTTCAGTTCACTGTGAGGCTCAAGGTCAGCCAGCTGCATTAACCCAGGTGAGCAGCACTGCCATTGACCAGAAGCATCACCATTGAAGAGGTTAAACTTTGCTGCCACAGAGGGATGTTGAGCCCTGCTATTTCTCACTGAGCCAGTGAGAGTTTGTCAGGAGCAAAAATCCAGAGGCCCTTTTCTTAAGCCAAACAGTACATACACTGCAGAGGATTCTGAAATCCACAGTGCAGATCTGTGCACATAACCTGCCTTGCAGGTACTGATGCCAGCCTGTGAACCCATGGGGACCAGCCTGAGTCATGAGTAATTTCAAACTGAGCTGCTGAAGGCTTCAACTTTTAGAAATAATGTGCATCAGAACATAGAAAGTAATTTCAGCTTTCAGCCAAATTGTTTGCTAAACCACATGTGAAACACAAATGTGTCCAATGAAATCAGCAACAACTGTGCATTCTTTGACCCTTTTTTACTGGGGGGAATTGAAGCCTAGCCTGAGATGTGCATGAGTTATACATACCATTTTGAACACTTTCTGTAAATAATAATTCATAAATCAGGATTAAAGTAGGGTGCTGTGTGCTGGTCTTTTGTTTGGGGGGGATTTAATCCTAGTTTGCATGTTCATACTTCAAATCTTAATTAATTTAGACTTAATTTATGATAAGAAGCATACAAAGAAGTGAACAGAAATAAACTAAATAGGGACTTGCATGATGAACTCCTGCAAAGTAAGACAGGAATAGGCATTTCTTACTCTGTTGCAGACTTGGAAGCAAAATAATGTAATTTTCATTCTATGACAATAGTGAATCAACAACAATGGGTACAACACACTTAACCTGGTGCTGTTTTTCTTCACCACACTTGGTAGCATGGAGGATTCATTTTGAAAAGCAAGGGCTGAGGATTTCTACATTTCTCCTTTCATCAGCTGCATTATCCATATAGCCCACAGTTTGGGACAATCTGTCATGCTCTCCATTGTATCTCCTACAATGCCACTTTCCAGAGCAGTCTCAGTCCTGGTTGGAAGTATCTTTTGTTTTTAATTGAAATGTCACTTTTGAAATGATGGTGAAATAAACTCCTGCCCTCTAGAAGCTTCTGTACTGAATGCAGCATTAGGAGATTATTTTGTACCTTTTCAGAGTCACTTCCTTACAAATGGGTACCTGAGGGTGTCTCAATATGAGCACTGAGATCATTATCCATAATGCAATCCCTCTTCACACTGAACAGCAGCAGGTTTTCTCTTGAAGGTGTTAATGCTTATTAATGTTACAGCAAAGTTTGATGCTGCATCCATGAGAAAACATAATTATCTATAAAAATAATTCAATAGTTTTGGACTAGAGCTTTGCAGAACTCCAGTCTGAACTGATTCACTCTGCTAAAAAGCAGAGTTTCAGCAAGATCATTTTAGAACTAAAATAATGCTTTTTAATAAAAAGATACAGGAGAGCTGCTGTAGCTCATGGCTGTGATGGATTCATAATATCTGGGGGTGGGTATAGAGTGGGTTATTTAAAATTGTCAGTTAATGGAGTGCAAAGTTTTCTGGTCTATGCTTTTCCATCCTATCCCATTTATTGGGACATTCAGTCTGCACAGCTGTTTTTGTATTTCTTGATGTCTTTTCTTCCATTACCTTGAGTGTGGGAAAATTTACAAAAAGGAACAAAATCACAGTTCTTCCATCAAACCAACACATTTTGAGGTACTGTACATCTTTAGAGTCGAGGGAAAGTATCTGATTACCCAGTGTTGGTGTGAGAAGAGCTTGCACGTCTTGTACCTTTCAGGAGGGGAACCTGCTGCCTGGCCCCAAATATCTGAGACAAATCTTTTGATTCTTCTGCAATTCAGACAAGAAATCAATAGTGACACATTGTAACTCAATAGAAAATAAAAATTACTGGGTTGATTCCTTGCAGTTGTTAACTTTAGTGTGTTGCATATCAAAACTACTAGCATCCAATAAATACAGTTCTAAATTGCCAGTGACTCAGAACTGTCTCTCAAAGAGATGTTTCCATAACCCCTTCAAACCACCCTGGCTGCTGCTTAGGTGTGGGTTTTTTTGGCAGCTAAGCAGTTAAATAATTCCCTGGTAAAACCAAAGCCCCGAATACCATTTACTGCAGCTGCACCAAGTTTTTACTTCTTTTCATCACAACAATGAAAACCATTGCCTGTGTTGTACAAAACTTGCAATACCTGCTCTCATGGAACGAGGTGGATGGAAGCACTGGGGGATGGATGTGCTTTGTGCTCTGATCCTTCTTGGTAACGTAGCAGTGTGCTGGAGAACTGCACGATAGAGTTACATTCTGGATGCTTGGCCTCTGCTTCACCCCCTCGGGACAAATCTTTGCTGGAAGTGAAGCTGGGATCAGGCCTGTGAAAGCTGATAGTGCATCAGGGTTCACCTACAATAGAGGTCTTACATGGGGACGTGGCTGTTCCTTTTCTGAAGCTGTCCTCTTCTTTTATTAATGGGATGATGTGCTCATTTTCATTTCTATATCTCATAAACCTCTAGCTATAATGACTTGGCTTATGAGGAGTTCATAATTCAGTGTCTAGTGTTCTTGCTTGTAACTCAAAGCCTCTGCTACTTCTGACTTGTGAGAAAATGATAGGCCAAACCAAGTGACTCATTCTTTGCAGTAAAATGAGAGTGTACTAATTATTTATCAGTGTCTTACCCTTAATTTGGCTGAAGAAAGAGCTGATTTCATAACACACAAAAGAGCTGTGTAGACACTAAAAGCCATTATAGTCAGAAAGGTTCCACCCAGATGTAAGCGATAAGTCAGTTTTATATGACAGAAAAGCAGTAAATGCATGAATAGATTCCTAAAGCAGTGCATATATATATACACACATATATATATTTATATATGCATCTATATATATTTCCTCCTACTCACTGCCTTGTACAATGTTTATCCTAAATTCAGCTTTCAGAATCTCTTTTTAAAGAAACAGCATTATTTGAGCAAGTTGTGTTGTCTGTTATGTTTGGTTTCTTCTGGGATTCCTTGGGGGTATTTTTGTAAAGCAGAGGGGCTTGTTCTTTCCATGGATACCTTTAGATGTTCCAGGGAACACCAGATATGTGGTGTTCATTCCTCAACTCTGTTGTCTCTGAGCACCCCATATCAGGTCCTGGGGTAGGGGGTGAGGTGGAAACAAACGGGGAAGGTGCCTTGCAGTGGCAGCAGTGCCCAGAAACACCCTGAGCCAGGTGGGACCTGGCCCGTTCCTGCAGTAGGTTACATCTGGGTTAGGATGGAAATGGCTGCAGGGCACCTTTGCTCCCTTTGTATTGCAGAGTTTCCCTTCTGCTTTGCTGAGCCTCAGCACAATAATCTTCATCTGCAAACTAATTATAACACACCACTAAAGCCAGACAGTAATTGGGAGGGAAGGATTTGAATGTTTTGACACGTTGAGTCTGTACTGAAATTGCTACATCTAGAGTTTGACTTTCAGAAGCTCAAGGCATGCACAACTTCTGGAGTGAGGGATGGCACATGCACAGGAATCAGGCACTAAAGCCATCGATTTCTTTTACTTAAAAATTACTGCAGGATTTGTCTGACCATTACATGTTTATCTCATTACCCTGGGCTCAGTGGAAAAACTTAGACACTTCCAGGACATACTTTTTCATTCTAAAATAGACATCTAAATAGGTCACATGCATCACAACTTGTAAGTGCTGATCTTTTGAAAGCTGATTTTATTTCTACCCTTTGGTTTAGCATTAGCAGCATCGCCTCATTACTGTGCTCATAGCTGTCAGTATGTTCTCTTCCAGACCCAATGGTCCTGTGATACAACTTGCTCAAACCACTTGCCTATATCAAAACAAAGTTTTCAGTGAGGCTGGAGCTACAGGTAACCTCAGTGAAGATGACCCATTTCCCATTGTTCCCAGGAACCGTCAATAAAGGGAAATCATGTCAACACGAAGTGCTGGAGCGAAACAATTTTTCAGCAAAACCCAAAAGCTTATAATTGTATAGTTAATAATGCATTATTTAGGGATGCATTTTAGAGATACAGTGATTACTCTTAAGTTTTTGGCAGAGTTTTATAACTGTAATACATAATTACAATGCAATGATTCTTTCTGCCACATGTAAGTACACTTAGCCCATGTCCTTGGAAACTTGCCGGCAGGTCTAAGAATAATTGCACTCTAAATGTTTGGTAATTAATGTGCCTAGTCCAAAAATTACATGTAAAAATTTGAAATCAAAGGAGTAATAACACTTAATTCTCTTATAGTTAACCTTCCAGTTATTTGAATGAGTGCTAATTAGATCTAAAAAACCATAAGCATACTTTTACAGTAATTATAATGATGATTATGTTGTAATTACAGTTGCAATAGCATAATGAGATTTACTCGTTAACCATTTCAGTCCTTCACGGATTGCCCATGAAGAAGCTGTTGTGGGAAAATTCCCATAAAACTTATCCAAAGTGCCATGGAGGTGCTGGCTGTGACTGCTCTGGAGCTGTGTCAAATGCCTGGAGGTCACAGAGAGAATTGGAAATCGTCACAGAGAGAACTGGAGATCATCACAGAAGCCCAGAGCTAAGAGCACTTTCAGG
The DNA here is from genome assembly GCF_009819885.2 of Catharus ustulatus. Taxonomy (NCBI): domain Eukaryota; kingdom Metazoa; phylum Chordata; class Aves; order Passeriformes; family Turdidae; genus Catharus; species Catharus ustulatus. The sequence continues at coordinate 114,064,561 of NC_046223.1, forward strand.
AAAGGCGAGTGTTGGGTCATGTCAAAACCCTCTCTGTGTCAGAAGGGGAAGGTAAAACTGCTCATGGGTGGCAGCTCGAGCTGCCAACAACCTGTGAGCCAGACTTTTGGCAGTCCTGAAGCAGGGGCAGAAGTTCAGGAAGTCTTCCCGAGGGCAGGAGGACACCAAGTCCCTGCAGGCAGGGATGAGGATGAGGAGGAGCTGCATTGACCCCTTCACCTCTGCCTGCTGTCCCCTCCTTCGTACCTTTTGGCTGTGTCAGGACTTTCTGTAGGTGCCACCTCAGGCTCAGGGCTGCTGTGCAGTGCCCTCTGAGTCACGTAAGGAATGCAGGGTGAAGGAAAGGGAGTAGGGATGAAGCAGCAGGCTGTTCTCCCATGCTCCACCCAGCAATCATCGCTCTCCTGTCCCCCCCTCCACAACCAGCACCCCGAGGGACGTGCTGAGAAATAGTTATGGGACCCAAACATTCCCATTCCTCTGCTCCTGAGCTCCATCAGCAGTGGTCACATCACAGGTTCTTCTCTCACCTGAGTATTCAATTTTGGCTTCTGTACCATGGCAGGGGGTGCTGAGGCAAAGCTCTTCTTTTCTTCTCATTTCTTGATTGAGCCAACTACCAGTGCACAGGCTCTTTTTCTCTTACCTTTCTTAGCAATAATAATATTAGGATTTTGAACAGCTAGAGGCAGGACAAACACCCTTCAGAAAAGCAGAAAAAAAACATCACTGTTGCTTAAAGCAACGAAACCAGCCCTGCTGCAGGACTTCCTTCTTCCCTGTCCCTGGTGCTCCCAGCTGTAGAATAAGGGAGGGGACACCAGAAATGCTGAAAACAGGGAAGAGCAGAATTATTTGCTCAGAGACCGATCCTGCCGTAGGTACCAGGAGCTTGTCTCCTCCCCTGTGAGTTTAACCCCACCCTCTGTTTTTTTATGCTCTGGGCTATTTTGGGCAGGCAGCGAGGGCTGCAGCTCTGACAGATGAGGATACTGTACCGGAGCACAGCAGCACTTGTTGCTCTGAAGAACTACCGTAACAGGGACTGCTCCTCTGCTGCCTGCCTTCTCTTAATTACTAATTTAATAACCTGCAAACTTGTTTATTCCAATGCTTTCGAGCTTTATCATTACAAATGATGTTTTAAGAGCTTTGTGAGTGCGGTTCAGAAGGGAAACTCACACGCCGTGCAGTCGAAACCTCCTTTTGCCACTTAATTTCAAGGGATCAGCTGGTAGCCTTGGGAGTGAGGATGACAGACTCTGTTGCTGCTAATGGGGAAGGAAAGGACCCTGAAATCGAGCTCTTTGTGAAGGTAAGTTGTGCTGTGAACTGGACACTGGTGTGACTCTCAGACCGGCTCAGCTTCTACTGAATAATCAAACTTTAATTTTCTGGTGCCGAGCGGAAGCGGTGCTGTGACAGCCTGTTATCTCTTGTACACACGCTCACTCTGCTTTCTTCTTCGTGACATTAGAATTAGGTAATGTTGTGGAGGGAGAGTCGGAGTTCCTGTGTTTTATTGTTAATTCTCTCCTCATGAGTTTGTTCTGTTATTCTTAGCCTGCTGCCTGCAATGTACTGTGTCCTAACTTTAGACTTGAGGCTGTAGGCTTCGGGTTTTGTTCTATGAATCCTGACTTTCTTCTCCATTTTTGGGAAGAGCTGCTGGGTACCAGGATTTGGCAGCTCAGCAGAAGCTGTCGGGTCTGAAAGTGCTGGTGGACCATAAAACAATAAGGATTGAGATAAGCTGTCCATCTTCTGATTATTTACCGCAGTACTTCCTTTATTTTTCTAAACCAATAAAAACTAAATCAGTTTTTATTGTCGGTTCACTTAGCCCGAAGCTCATTCTGATTTTATAGAAGGGCAACTGAGAACAGAAAGCAATTTAATGAAAATATAGAAAAATTACTACACCTGTTATGTGGAAGGGTTTCAGAATGTTTTGAGTTGTGCCTGGTTGTTGGTCTTGGGCTGTGAAAACCTTACCATTAAAATCAGTGGCACAACTGAAATCCATGACACATACAACTTTATTATTAGCAAACTTCGTGTAAACTCTGCCTCAGTGAAGAGCTCAGATTTTTTGATGTTCAGAGTGTTTTAAAACCTCTACACATTGAGGTGTGCAAAATGTAAAATTATGAAATGGCTTGGTTTGGAAGGGACCTTAAAGATCATCTTGTTCCAGTCCCTCTGCCATGGGCAGGGACATCTTCCAGCAGACCAAATTGCTTAAAATCTTGTCCAGCCTGGCCTGGAACACTTGCAGGTGTTTGTTCTCTCTGAACCTAGTCCATTCCTGTAAATCCATTGGATTATTAGTAATACGTGGGAGTTACCTCAGACCCTTAGCAAACAGAGCCCTGAATGATTAGGAAAGCAAATTCCAACCCCTCCCTTCTGTCAAGATGAGGGTATGTAATTGCTTTGTACTCCCTGATGGATATTTTGGGCTGCAAGTTGAACTGTCAGCCACATCCATGATGTGTATACACGGCCTCTTCACACATCTTCCAAAACCAGTCAGTTCAGGTGCAGGTGCTGTGACTGAGCCAGCACTGAGGTCTTTTTCCATAGCCAACAGATTTGACAAGAATTTCAGGTTCACAAGAGTCCTTTTTACAGAGAGCTTAATGTGCTAAAATGGACCAGCATGAGTCCACACAGCCAGACACTTCGCTTCTTACAAGGTTCTACCTAATTGAGTTTAATGGAGATGTTTATGGGCTAAAAATATAGGTTTGTGATGTTGTCTGTCATCAGTCAAATGTGTGCTGGAATGGAAATCTGCAGCTACTGATTTGTTTTAGTGCTCACACTATTTCACTGAGGCTGACACGGATGTTTATGATCTGTGGTTCTTTGACTGCATCAGCTGTTAAAGTGAAGGTCATTGCCCAGATTCATTGTGTGAAGCTCTGGATCCATAAGATACTGGGAAAAATGAGCACTGTATTAAACCAAGCCATGCCACCACCTGAAGATTTATAACTCCACAAAGAACATTTTTAGTAATGTGGCTTCCTGCATAATGCATATTACAGAATTGCATAGAGACTCACATAAAACTCAGAGCTGGAATAGAAGAATTAATTGGTATCTTCCTGGAGACTTTCCATTTAGGTTGAAAAATTGCAATTCTTGATGTTTTGGAAAGGTGCCATTAATTTAATTAAAAGTTTAAAAGGTTCTATAGTAAAGCATGTGACCAGAGTATTAAATTATACACCTCAGAAGTTCAAAAATAAAAAGAGAAGAACATCCAAAGGAGAGACAAGCAGAAAGCTGAAAAACAGGAGAATGTAAGAAAATCATGAACAGGTGAAAACTTTTCTGGAAGGTGACTGAAAAGAATAGGATATTAGTAAGGGGAGGTAAACAGGAAAGCTGATCCAGGAGACACTCTAAAAAGAAGATAGACTTATTCTGTCTGTTTTAAGGCTGGAAGGAACAGAAAGGAAGACCGTGAGATACTGGGAAGAATGACAAATGTAAATATACTGGACCACACTTGAGGCAAATTCCAACAGCAGGGGATGTTGGGATCAACGCACAATTCCTCCTTTGATTTTTAGAGGTGATACTTCACCCAAGGAAAAGAGTTATGTCCTGCATCCTTGAAGGAACACGCAGAAAATACAGTGAAAAGTGAGAAAATGTAGGGCAGTAGATGTGGCCTGGTAGAAACTGTATCTTCCACAAGCCCAAAAAAAAACCAGGAAGGGTTGTTTTTCACCAGCTACAGTGTCCCTAATAAAAGAATTTTCTGTCTCAGGTTAAAAAAAGAAAGGTGTTACACAATTGCTCTATTTCCCTTTGCTGTTTGTCAACCAGGAAAGCAGGAGCCTCAGACAGACAAGCAGGGAGCGGGGCTGTAACCAAAAGAGCTGCTCTGTAACCTAATGCAGGTTGGCTCAGGATCTCCTGCGCTGCACAGCCAGCCTGGGCACCCCCAGGACACAGCTCAGCTGCTGTGGCAGGGGCAGGTTAAGTGGTTATCACACCTATTTGTTATCATCCCCATTGATTTCACTTGTTTTCTAATGGTGCCCTAAGCTGGATCTGTGAGGTATTTTTTTTTGTGAACAAGGGTTTGTTCTTGCAAGGTGAGTGTTGGAGAGCAAACCCCCCCAAATGTGGGGCAGGACACAGGGAGGGCGATGGTGGGAGCCGTGAGCTCTGCCAGGGCAGGTGGTGCTGCCTTGATCAGACGTGCAGCTTGTGTGAGCAGGCCTCTGCTGAAGGCTGAAACTCTCCAGCAGCAATTCTCTCTCTGAACTTGTTTGACAGGGAATTGGAGGAGGCTGCCAGACACAAAGGTTTGATGCGTGTTGTTGTGAGACAGTGGCGGCGGCGGCGCGGGGAAGGGAGCATTGGGAGGTCGTGCTTGCTCTGTGCTTAACCCAGCTTGCTGAAACTCAGGCTAATTTCAATCCTCTGTGTGCTAGAAAAGCAAAGTGCTTCTGTATAAATGACAATGATGCACTGATGGAAGATATATTTAGCTTTTCCTGGCAATCTTGCACCTGTATGCGTGAACATAATGACAAAGTTGAAATAGTGCTCTTTTTACGTGAAGTAATACAATTAAAATCCATAGGGGAGAACCACAGGACTTCTGTGGCTTCTTTGTGTTTGCAATGGAAACAAGCATTTGGATGCACATTCCTTGCCTTTCAGGATTAGAGTAGCACCTAATATTTGAAGTTAATTTAAAGGGAGATACATTGTACCTATGGAAAACAAAATGTGAGGGAAAGAAGATTGCATTGCTCAGAATGCAGTCTAGAAAGCAAATGAACCCCACAAGTGGACCAAAGTAACAGTGAAAAGATGGTGATATCATGGTGATGGGAGAATGTGTGGTAAGCTGGCAGGCAGCTGCTTCTAGAAGGAGTCATTGTTGTGGCACTGATGTTAGGGGTGTGTTCACTGGTGTCCAGGGCTGCACCACAATCAGAGGGACCAGTCGGTCGAGGGAGGTGATGCTGCCCCTCTGCTCCACTGCTGCATCCAGCTCCGGGCTCCTCAGCACAAGGAAGCTGTGAACCCACAGCAGTGAGTCCAGAAGAGGCCACTGAGGTGATCACAGGGCTGGAACACCTCTGCTATGAAAACAAATTAGACAAATCTCCAGGAAAACCTTACAGAACCTTCCAGTTTCTGAAGGGGCTAGAGAGGGACCTTCCACAAGGGCGTGTAGGATCAAGGGGGATGGTTTTAAGCTGAAGGAGGTAGGTTTATATTAGATGTTTGCAAGAAATTCTGTATGTAAGGGTGGTGAGGTCCTGGGACAGGTTGCCTGAAGTTGTGAATCCCTGACAGTGTCCAGGAGCAGGCTGGATGGAGCTCTGAGCAACATGGTGTGTGGAAGGCGTCCCTGCCCTTGGCAGGGAGTTGGAATGACAGGATCTCTAAGGACCCCTCAAACCAAACCATTCTAGGATTAGGTGAGCAACAACTTTTGCTTAAAAGGTGCAAGGCTTTACTTCTCAAAGTGTTCACCCACAGTCACACTGAACACTCTTCTGGGGAAAATGTGAAGGTGCTGCAAGTACACAAATCCAGAGAGACCTCAGAGGCCTTGAACTTCCACTTCAGTGGAGTAGAGAACTTCAGTCTCTGCTTCAGACATTTAACATGTCCCCATCTTCCAGCTGACTGGGCCCATTAGGATTATGTCTGAAAATGATGGCAAGGTTTTGTACCAAACTTACTGTTGTGAATGAATGGGTCAATCAGAGAGCCTGGCTGCCAGGACAGAGCAGTCATCATCAGCAGTGTGCTCCTTCAAAGTCCCAGGAGCTGCTGCTCTCAGGAAGGTGTTGCTACCCCTCTTGTGGACACAATTATCCCAGAAATTATCCCAGGGAGGAGCAAGTTGGGAGTTTTTTGTTTGTGGGTTGGTGGCTTTTTTTGTTTGTTTGTTTGTTTGTTTTTTTTTTTCTTTTTCTTTCTGTTTTAAGGTTTTTGGTTTGGGTGCATTTTCTGGATTTTTGAAAAAAGTTACTTCTGCTGAAAAGTGATTTCAAACCAACCTTGGTTTGGATTTTGGTGAAGTGTTGTCACATAGCCTTAAAGGAAGATATAAATAAAAGTGTTACACCAGTTACAAGCAATCATTCCCCCCTGTTAACAGCTTTTGTGGTTTTAATATCAGAGTCACTCTGATAAGAAAACTGATTTCAGTTTCAGAATTCCGGGGTTACCACAACCAGTACTGGCTTTGCAAACAGGGAGAGATAACTTGATAGGAGCATTTTAACCCTTTATAACAAGACAGGCTCTGCAGTGTATTTGATTCAGCCCTCAAAAAATAATTTTTTTACTGATGATTAGAAATCAGAATCAGATCTGGAGGGCTCTAAGTTCATTTCTATTTCTTGAGAAATGTGGTTATTTTTTGGGTATTATGAGCTCAGCTTGGCTTTCATACCAAATCATTCCTATGTTTAGCTAAACTTTCTAGATAAAGAGGAAATAACAAAGATAAAAAAAGCACAAGGAGCAATAATGATACTGAAACATCTGGTCCAACCTGTCTGGTGCTCCAGCAATGATGAAAACATTTTTTTGTTGCCAAGCCTTTCACATTTTGAAGGATCCACAACCACCCTACAAAGCAGATGTGTACAGTGTGTGCAGTCTCTGACACTTTTCAGCTGTCCTGGCCTCGTGCTTTGGTATTAAGGTTACACAATTCACAAGGTTTGACAGTAGTCTGGACACCAGGGAGGGAAATAATTTTACTAGGTTTGTTTAAACATCTGTAAATTAGTTTTGAAAGTTCCATGCAGGGGGACTTGAGTATACGAGTGGAGTGGCTCGGCTAAGATCTTGTCAAATCAGGAGTGACCAGAGTGACAGAGTAACAACTCCACTTCTGGTCCACTTAAATCAGGGAAATCCTATTTGGACTGATTGCTGCTTCTATTTTTTTATTTTTTTTTTTAATTAAGCATTTTCAATACAATCATTACAAAAACAGAGGAAAAACATCTGTCTTGGCAAGAATTAACTTTGCTTTAAAATTACAGCTTAAAAAAATTTCAATAAATTGCCATATAACCGCCTAGCAAATGTTTTAAAGTTACAAGTTGCTTGTTTTTCCTTGTGATGAAGAAAAACAATACTTTAAAGAAGCTTTAGCCTGAGTTATACAGCCCAGTGTCTGTTTTGTCTCTGAGCATTTGCAGGTTTTGTTTTGCGTCAAGACAAGGGCCTCGTTGGTGGGAATATTAGAGACAGGCAGTAAATTGTTTAAGCAGGCCAAGTTTATAAAGTGACTTGGCAGGGATATATTCACTATCCCTGCCACCTCAAACCTAGCCTGGAATGTTTCTAGGATTGCCTGGGAAGCTGGTTCTCAACTTAAAAAGGGTTTTCCAGCCATGTCTCCTGCCTAAATTAATGGTCTCATCCTTAGTTCATGGTTAAAGATGAATGATACCCAGATCTGCCATGGTCTGGGGGTTTTCCTCTATAAGCAGCTCTAACTACTTGCTTTTTATTCAGCTTGATGCTATTGATACACATGTTAATTGTGATCAAAACATCTGATTAAAGTGAAACATATTCCAATGCTTTGTTGAACGTGCATACCTTCTTTACATGCCTTTATAAATGGGTTCCATTCGAATAAAAAACAATTCAGAAACATTCAGCTTGGGTCATGGCCACAAAAGCAAGTCAGTTTTGTACTGTTGAGTTCAGTGGCAGCAGAATTAGGCCTGCCTAAGTGTATTTGAGATTTAAATTCCACTTTAAACTCCACTTTAGCGCCTTCCTTTTTTCCCAGCTTTTCTGCACCACACAGTCAAATTGGGTAAGCATGAAGAACTGATGGTATTCATAATTTTTATTGCTGGTACTTAGAAATAACCACCAGTGTGCTCTGGGTGCTCTATGTTTAACTGCAGGTTGCTCTTTTTCCATCTCTGGAATCCCATCTTCAGGCTCACAGGTTGTTGTGTCATGGTTCAGCAATGACAGTGAAGCTCCAGTGTCCTCAGGAAACTTTTATTGGCAATACATGGCTCTGCTGAGGCTAATCCAGAACAGCAAATGTCACCAGGATCATTTGACATAACATCCCAAAAATACACAGGGACCCTTTCCAAGAGAGCCAGCAGGAAGTGCGTCTGCCCGGGCTCCAGGATTTAATGTTGGTATCAATCCACCTGCCTATGTCACATAGTTTCATGGAAGGATTGTTTAGAACACATTGATCATCACAGCAACAATATCACTTAGCTCTTGTGTGGCACATAATTCTTCAAAATGTGGCAGATACAAGCAAAATAATCCCAGCTGTGCTGCAAAGACCTAAAATAAACATTATTTTGTTAGTAGTATTTCCATTTTTCAGCTAGGAGCTTTGGTAGATTTTTCAAATTACTCCTTTTTAACAGAGTCAGGCAGATGTTAAAGAGCTGTGACTTTATGTGTTAGTTTTATACATGAATAATAGAGGGTTTCAGTGATAAACTTTTCTTTTAGCTAAGGTTGGCGTAAAGTCAGGGAGAATCATTTGGGATAAGGAAGGGTTTGGTTTTGTGCTGGATCCAATCTATAAATCTTACATGATGCAGGAAATCAGAGCAGGTACCTAAAGTGCTGTAGTAGGTACTTTGTAAATAGCTTGAAGTGATTTGTTTGACACAGTAAAATTTCACATGGAAATTTCCTTATTCCCTTTCCTTCCTTGTCTCTTGTTCTCCCCATATTTTTGCACTTCTGTGTTGCTGACATGCAGTAAAACTCATCTAGATGGGGTAGCATATATATGTACATCTGGAGCTATGAGTTAAAAAAATCTGGTTTGTACATCTGAGGAGTTTCATCAGCATCATGTATTCCTGGCATGATTCTTTATATTAAACTTAAGACTTGGAAATTATTACAGTGGAACAGAAGTAATTCAAACTGTATCCAGCTGTGCTTTGCAGTTCCAATGCCAGTAATTTTATCTAATAATACCTAAGGGTAGAACTTAATCTAACTGACTGCATTTACAACATGTCATTGCTGTTGGTCACATAACTTGATTGCCAGTACGCACGTAAATGTAGAATTATGAGTCCATAGGATTTTTTTTCTCTGACTTCCTTTAATGTAAAGATTCTTTTTAAATGAGTATTATTGTGTCCCTCTCAAGAGAATTTCATTACTTGTTTTTTAAAGTGTTTATGATTTTACTCTTCTATATGTATTAATATCTTATTAATGATGGTGTTCACTGCCCGAAGTGATCTTCATGATTTAACACCTTTGATTTAACATCCTCTTTGATGCACCACAGGAATTTCATGGGTACAGTGTCATCAGAGGAGATGTGCTCAAAAAAGAGATCAAAAGGCCCCTGAGATAGTTCTCTAAAACACCATGGCAAAGATTTGCCATTTTGAAATGGCCCCACTGTTGTCAAAATCCAAATAAACTTTTTCTTGACTTTCCATTCTATGAACAAATATTATCTTAATAAAAAGCAGCAGCACAGCTGTCACCATTCAAACCCTCTGATTTTTATTATTTTTTTCTAAACAAACTGTGAAAAGGTTCTGCAATGCAAATTTTACATGCTAAACTTAGTAATATTCCCAGGTTTTGACTCAAATTCTTTTCAGGATTTACTTTTTGTGCTTTTCTGCCTCCTTCAGTGACCCAAGCCAAGTTTTTCAGGATTTCCTCACCTTGATAAAATGCTGATACCAGTCCTTCTCTGGTGCCAAGTTTGTGCACATGTTGCATCTTCTGTAGGACCAACTTTTGTGCTTCTCCTGCTTGTTCTCACATCCAAACAGACTGATAAATGTATGCCAGTCTTGTAATCCCCCCATGATATCTGTGTTGGTCCCCAAAGTAGCTGGGTTACTTCTTAAGAGGTGTTATATATTTGGAGCTCAAGGGCTTCTCCAGTTTTTTCCCCTGTGCACCTGATTTTCAGAAGTCATTAAAATACATTATTTTTATGCATTTCTGGCAATCCTTCATAAAACTGAAATAAAGCACTAATTGAAATGCACTTCAGGAGGGTTGTGTTGTATTAATGCATCTGTAGGACAGTAGGAGTTGCAGCTGTCTCTTCTATAGCTACTCTGGTGTAAAGGACAATATATTAAGAATAAAGGTGCTCTGATAGTGACAATTTGCTCTTCTAAATCCTCATCTTGGTAGATGCTCATTTTGTGTGCAGTGCAGATGACAGAAGCCCATGGCATTCACCTGTATGTGCTTGCTGCAAAAGGCAATTAAAATACTCAAGGCCTAGTATTCAAGGCTGAAACTGATTTTCATTTACTTTAAATTCTATAAGACTGGCAAGGATATTATATGGGAATAGTAATTTCCCCTCCCTTCTTTATCTAAATCCTGTAAAGAAGCTATTTATTAACTATTTCTGTTGCTTCTCTTGCATTTCATAGAATCATAGAATGGTTTGGGTTGGAAGGGGCCTTAAAGATCATGTAATTCCCCCTCCCCTGCCATGGCACCTTCCACTAGACCAGGTTGCTCAGAGCCTCATCCAGCCTAACCTTTAATATTTTCAGGAATGGAGCATCCACAACCTCTCTGGCCAATTTTTTTTTGTTTTCTCTGGTCTAAGAAAAACATGCCATGACTCAATTCACCATTCACCAATATCTCAGGTGTTAAAACCTGTTCATGATTCTGGGAATGGGGTTTATGCACAGGGGAAATTGGCTTGATTTAGGTATGGCTTTAGTTTCTGTTTCTCTTAACCAAGAAGATGCCAAAGCAGGCTTTTTTTTTTTTTAAACTTCTGCTGCTGGTAAAGACATGTAAATGTAATGCTCTGCTTCTTGGAAAAGGGCTCATCATCTCCAAAGAGGCTGTGCTGCTGCAGGCTCACAGTGGAGTCCAAAATATGAAGAGCTAATCTTTGTATGCTCCATCTCAGAAAACATCTGATTGCTGAGTTCATCAACTGTCTGTAGTCAGAAAAGACTGTTTAGCTTCAGTTTTAAATGCTCAGAAGATGGATTTTTTCGTGAAAGTGTTGGGTTTTGTGTTTTTAATTCTTAGCAGTAAAACACAGGGTGATACTAGAAATTCTCCACTAGATGCTGATAACAATTAAGCATCCTTAGATCCCAGTTCTGCTAAGGAGATTGTGCAGGCTGCTCTGTGCTTTGGCAGCCACCTCTGAACATCATTCTCTTTGCAAAACCCATTCCCTGAGATAAAAAATAAACACAGGTGCCTTTTCATAGCATTTCCAAAGCACTGTGCAGTTATGGTCAGTACTTTACAGGGGCAGAAGCTGAGAAGCCATGCCTTGTGCAAGGAGGGCCAGCAAGAACTTCCCCTTGGTCCTGTGCTCTGTTCTTCAGTCATAGCTCTTTGTGCAGCACTTAGCTATGACTAATTTGATGTTCATGTGCCACTTAGGCTTACTAATTCACAGTAAATAGCCCAATAACAAACACACAAATCATACTAATCACAGCCATTCATTTTTACTTTCTCTTTTGCCACTGCTATTAGTAGGGAGGGGTCAAGGTTTAGATTATCTTTTGACTGGCTGTTTTAAACGACACACAGAGCTTATGTGTGTTAGGGCATTGGAAAAGAAGTAGAGAAGAATAATTTTAAGGCTTAAAAATGATTTAAGGTTGCCATCCTGAAGGCAGCCTCTCTCATTTAATTAAAATAACAAACATCATTTGACTGCAATATTAAATGTGTCTGCAGGGTCTTTTTAGTACAGTGGTAAGAAGTGTAACAAGACAGAGAATCACAGAATGGTTTGAGTTGGAATGGAATTATAGACTATCTACTTCTAATCCCTCTGCTATGGACAGAGACACCTTCCACTGGTCCAGGTTGCTCCAAGCCCCATCCAAGGGATCTGGCCTTGATCCCTTCCAGGGATGGGACACTCACAACTTCTGTGTGCATCATATTAATAGTTAAAGTCAAATGTAGTCAGATCAGGAGTAGGCTTAATAGTAATTGTAAAGGTGATTACCTGTTGGAATGAGGCACCAAAGAAGTCATGCCCTGTCTGCCTCTGGTTCAGATCAAGGCTGGGTGTGCTGTAACAAAGCTCACATAGTTGGGGACAATAAAGGAATAAACATCTGCCAGGAAATCTGCAAACCAGCAGGGCACTGCTGTGGAGGAGCTCTTGAAAAGCCAGAACAGCCCTTGGTTGAAGCACAGAAGGAATCTTTGCTTTCTGTTTCTCTGAATGGCAGCACAAATTTGTTTTGAGGCCAGTCTGACAGAAATGGTGCTGAGAGGCTGCTTACGTGTCCTGGGTGTGATAATGGAATGTGATTAATTCAGGTGGTGGTTAAATATGGGATTGCTTATCTCATATGCTTATCATACCTGGTTATGCAAGGGCCAGACTTTGGAAGGGCCTCCTAAGGCTGGGCAGATGAGTGCTGTGTCAGTACAGGTCTGACCTTGAAGATGAGATGAGGAAGAGCTGAACTGGGAGATACAAGAGTGGAATTCACTTTCTGTCTGTCATTGCCTGAGTCATATCACAGCCCTGTGCCTTAGCTTCATTCCCTATGAAGCATTTGCCCCAACATCCATTTTCATATCTGTGTAGTCCAGATAAAATTTCCCCTCTTTTCCCTTTATACATATGAGTGCCTGTAAAAGCTACTCAATCATCATGGATTAACTCCTGACAAAATACCAATTATTAATTTTCATGTTGGGCTGGTGCTTCTCTGTGTGGATTGCCAAGCTTGTCCTCTTCACAACATTTTAACACCCTCAACCTTGACATCCAGGGCATGTAGATATTGTTGTTCTGTGTGCTGGTGCTTGTCTGTACCTGTATATTGTTCCAAACTAGTGGAAATCAGAGAAACCAGCCCTGATAGATCATCGCTATTGTTGCCAGTGTTTTTCTAGATTGTGACTCAATTTGTGTGGGTCAACAGGCACGCTGTGTTACTGCTTTCCTTTTGCTTTTAGCTGCTGAATGGGCAACTTCAAACAGATGCAAATGCATATCATGGGGGGAAATTATTTTCTTTCACTGCCCTGTGTTTTGTGATGAGCCATTGCTGCTGATTCAGTGTACAACTGGAGACCTGTTTTGCTTGTTTATTTTATTTACAGTATTTTTTTTAAAAAGCTCTTTCCTGAATGAAGAGGGATTGAATCATGGAATATTCTTGCAGGTTCTAGGTTCTCTCAGAATGGCAGTTTTAGTTGGTTTTGTGTGCTTAGTTCTTTTAAATGCCCAGCACATGCCAAGAGGATCCAGTGCAAAAAATAACTTTTATTATTAAGTCTATTTTCAGTCTTCAATTAGCATTTGGTTCATTTTAATTCACTTTTCATTCTGAGTGTTGACTCACCCATGCAGTTTGACAAGGAATTCTGTTTTGCCCTTTCTTGTACCAAGATGCACTAAATTTGAATTTTTGGTTTTGTCTTCTTTTGTGAAACAATATCTCTGAGTCTCACAGGTAAACTCTAGATCCAGTCCTAGGGCTGGGTTTTGCTTGAGCTTCAAAAATGATGTTTTATCTGCATTAAGTGCTCTGTGCTCAGCCTGGTCCTAGATGGAGCCACAAGGAACTCCTCAGAGTGCATGAACATAATCTTCTATTCCATATTTCAATTTCATATTTACAAATCTTCAATTACATGTTTCTCTAAACGCTCCATACATCTTCTTGCTATTCAGTCTCTAATAAGGGCAGGCAAATGTGGATGTGGGAAGATTTGTTTGGGAGTGGGAAGTATCCACTGCCCATCCTGGCTCTTTGGCAGCAGCAGCCCTGTGACCTGTGCTTGTGGGAACACCTCGTTCTCTTACTGAGTAATCTCTGCTCGATGGTTTCATGATTCAGAGTTTATCTCGAAAGAGATGATACAACAATAATAAAAAATCCTGGAAATGCTGACTGTACACAGCTTCTCAAAGAGCTGGGGAAGGACGTGGCCAGTATGGGAACTTTGAAGAAGTTATATTACTTTATATAAAGTTATAGATATTTATTAAGTTATATAAATTTTATAAACTTTATAAAGTTATAATTAGTCCCATGACATCTCTTTCAATCTGAGCACCAAGGATCATTAATTTTTAAATTTATTTAAATATTTGAATATTTATTTAACATTTATTTAAAGCCATCTTTGACAGTGAGTGCAGTGTTAGTACTAATCACCTTGTGCCATGCTGCCAGAAAGAGGGATTCTGTACTAGCAGATGTTTAGCTTTTCATTGGAAGTGTGAAATCATAGGATTTCTCTTACTTGTTATTTTTGGAAGACCACCATTGGCATTTTGCAATAATAGGAAAAAAAAAGTCATTTTAGAGAGAATTGTAAGTAAAGATACAATAATAATAATAATAATCATCATCATCATCATCTAATTTTTCATACTTTATTAAGGTACTTGAGGGAATTAGGCCAAGCTGTACACAAATGTATAGAAAATGTTCAGAAATTCTCTTGCCAAATGCTGGTTTCTCAATTACCTGATTAACCTGGATTGTCTCCAGAGAAGGTGGCACCTTCTTCTGAACTTAACAATAACTGGGTGAGGAGATTTAGAGGGCATGACCCTTGTGTCACACTCCATTTCCAGCATATCAAAAAAGATTTGTTTAATTTGAATAAAGCAGCTGGGTGACAATGTCAGAGAAGCAGAGTGAGGAGCCAGGGAAAAGATGGAAACTGGGGGCATAAAATGGAATTAAATCAACAAAGTGATTTTTTTTTTGTTGGGGGAAGAATGTAAGCAAGAGACACTTTAGGGACAAGGCTGCTGATTGCTGCTGAGAAAGCTGTGAGAGGAAAGAGCAGGCTGGAGAAGAGTTTTACTGTACAGCCATGCTGGAGTCACTGCTGGTCTTTTTGGGGGTGCTCCACTTGGAGCACAAGGGACTTAAGAGTGATAAGAATAAAAAAAAATATGATTTTTGAATTGACAGCATGATCAAGGATCCCAGAAACAAAAGGACACTAAGAGGTGAAGAGGTGCTAGGGAAAGTGCAATTGATTATTTAAATCAATAACATTGAATTAAATTTATTTAAGCTTTGGTTTTGGGCTTTTTCTTTTTTTTTTTTTTTTACAGGATAAAATGAAATCAGAGAAAATTCGGTCTGAGCATCAGGTCAAAATTTGTTTTGAGAAAATTATCAAAACTGTTCCCTATGGAAAGTTTTTAAAACATTTCAAGCTGGCTCAAACTGTACAGACAATGGAATTTACGAAATCACCCCACACTGAGATATTGAG
Organism: Catharus ustulatus; assembly: GCF_009819885.2. Lineage (NCBI taxonomy): Eukaryota > Metazoa > Chordata > Aves > Passeriformes > Turdidae > Catharus > Catharus ustulatus. Next base: position 114,079,819 of record NC_046223.1, read on the forward strand.
CAAACAAGACTCCTCTCATTGATCTGTTTTTTTCTGTTTACAGTATTTATCATACATTAAATTCAGAAGCCCATACTGAAAAAAAAATTAAAAAATTGTAAATTCTACTTCTCCTAATACACACACTTACTCAGAATTTCTCAGTAGCTTTTGGAAAGCATCACTGTTTATTTTCTCCATCATTTGATATTGAACACACAAATTGTTTTGCTTTTAGGTGAGTCTCAAGGAACATTTATTTGCTGTTTGTGTATGTCTCAGACTCTTGCTTTCACTGCAGATATTTCCATTTATAAACTCAGAACTTGCTCTCTGTGTCTTGTTTAATGAAATACTCAGAGGAAGTGGCATCAGAATAGACTGGCTTGTAGTGCAACACCCCTCTAATGGCTAAATATCACTGCATGTCTGTGTAGATGATCAGATGAACAAATACAGCAAGGAAGAAAATATTAAAAGTGAAAAAAAATCTCCTCAATACTGAGCTCTGTAATTATTTCTCTGTAAGTAGCTGGAAACCAAAAAATGTATTTATAAGGCATTTTTATTCTCAGGGCGTTAAGGCTCCATCCAAATACCAGTAATATTGTATTGACAATGAGTTCATTGGAGTGATTGTGGGTTGCACTTGGGAGTCACACCGAGGTGCAAACATCAAACCAAAGACTGGTTTGGGTCTTTGGTTTGCTGGTCCTTTGCAGCACAGCTTGAGCTGCTTTTGGTGGAAGTCAGAAACACTCATCTCATCTCATCTCATCTCATCTCATCTCATCTCATCTCATCTCATCTCATCTCATCTCATTTCATCTCATCTCATCTCAGATGGGAGCTTCCCCTGCCCTCTGCAGGGCTGTGAACTTTGGAGATGCAGGAGAGAGGAAGGGCCGGTCCTGCCCACCCTGGGACACCTCCCGAGGTGCCAATTTCTCTTTAAACCCATTCCAAGTCACTGAGGAACAGTATTTTTGTGATGTTAATAAGGTACAAAGAGAGACCCCCCAGGACATTTTATGGGATCAGCTGAAATGGTAAATGCCCTTAGCAGCAGCACCAACATCCAGACCTTTATTTGCAGTGCCTGCAAATGACTCTCTTTTCTAAGACTGCAAATAAAGTCATGGAATTTCAATAAATAATTCAGCCCTGGGTCTTATTTCAGGTTCAGCGTTGACTTTCAGCACCTGGCTGCTGTTATTATTTGTTAGTCTGAAACGCTGCTTAGAGGCATGGAAATTTGGCTGCTGTTCACCAACATTTGCAGAATATGCTGTGTGACCAGATTACTACCCCTGGCTCAGAGATTTTTAACAGACATCCAAATTCCAGATGTGCCAGATTTAGTTCTTACAAGGAAAACTGCATTCAGGATTCTGGTACTGTAATGGGAACTCTGCACAGATCTTGTTTTGGAGAAACAACTTCTGTATTTGCACCTGATCTCCACTAGAAACAGAATAATTTGGCTAGAATTTGCATTGCCTATGACATCTTTTGACACTGATCTATCTCTCATTTTATCTTCTGCAGCTTCCCAAGGGGGAAATTATATTTTAAAAAAATCTAATTAGCTTTCAGGATATAGAATCATCAATATCTGAAAGAATTAAAATTGGTGCTTTATGAATAGCTAAATAAGAGTTGTTCACAAATTCTTTCTTCAGAGCACTTGTGGTCTTAATAATTTATTAGGAAGAAACTAGTGAATCCAAAGTATGACTCTGCTTTCACTGAAGTCAGTGGAAAATTTAGTAGGAATAATTTGTGTGAATACTGACTGTTACAGAACTAGATAAGGTGCATTATCACTGAATCATAGAATATTTTGAGTTGGAAGGGATATTTTAAAAGTCGTCTAGTGTGATTCCCCTGCAGTAATCAGGAACATCTTTAACTAGATCAGTTTGCTGTGAGCCTTGTCCAGGCTGACCTTGAACATTTCCAGGGATGGGCCATCCCCCACCTACTCCATTAGAAGATAACACATTAATGGGTGTGGCAACTAAAGGCAAAAACTCTAGTAAGATCCTTCAGGCTTAAGATTCCAAAATGAAGGAGCTGCATTATGGATATGCAGAGCATCAGCAGGCACTGTGGTATCAATATCTTGCAGGACAAGATCCTTCCAGTACCTGAAGGGAGCCAATGAGAAAGATGGAGAGAAAATATTTACGAGAGACTGGAATGACAGGGCAAGGGGGAACGGCCTCAAACTGAAAGAGAGCAGGCTTAGATTGGATATTAGAAAGAAATTCTTTCCTGAGAGGGTAGGGAGGCCCTGGCTCAGGGTACCCACAGAAGCTGTGGCTGCCCCATCCCTGGAAGTGTCCAAGGTCAGGTTGGACAGGGCTTGGAGCAACCTGGGATAGTGGAAGGTGTCCCTGCCCGTGGCAGGGAGATTGGAACTGGATGATCTTTAAGGTCCCTTCCAACCAGAACCACAATGATTCTAAGTTTATTTATCTTAATAAAAGGATTTGTGACTTTCTTGTTCAAAGTCCTTGCTTCTTCCTATGAGATACACCATTGTATCCAAAACAACAGCAGCTGATGCTTCAGCAGCTCTATTGAATTCTACTAAAATCATGACAATTTTCTAAATACTGCTCTAAATACTGACTCCCCAAATCCTGTCGCTAAGTTTGCTTCCAGTACTTGCATAAATGCAACTGAGAGATAAGAAAAAAAGATTGCATGTATGAGTGATGTGACAAGTTAGGCACCTTTTGTAAAACCCCAGAAATGGGATGTTGACTTCCCTGGGAGCTGAGGCTGCTCCCTGCAATGCAAACAGGCAACGCTAGAGGGGATTTTACTACCACTCTATGTGAGGCATGTGCCTCTTCCAAAAACGCTTCCAAAACATATGTTCTAGTTCAGCCACAAGATGTTGGCTACAGGCTGAGCGAAATCTATGTTTATATGATGCAAAAGGTCAGGAAAGATTATGATAATTGTCCCCTCTGGCCATGAAACCTCTCAGTGAAATTCTGATCCTGTCAAAGTCAAGGGCAAAATTCCGGTTGATTTCACTGGGGCCAGACTTTATCCTGTGCAGGTTGGTGGGAAGCAAAAGTCTGTGCCACCAAGCATCCAGCACTGGCAGGAGCAGCTTTATTGTTAGAGTCACTAATATATACTATTACAAAAGATTTTTAAAATATCCTGTGTCCCCATTCCACTCTGCAGCAGGATGAAATAAATCAGGACCAGTTTTACCGGCTTCTTTTGATTTCTTCAAAGCTTCCACTAGATGCAGATTACACAACCTCCTTAGAAAGCCTGCTTTGTGTTTCGTTAGTCCTATAATTACACTGTTTTTTTCCCCCTCTTAAATCTTTATTGTTGCAAATTGAGCAAAATACTTAATCCCATCCTCTGTGGCCATGAACAACAATGGATCATCATCCCCTTTGTGAAGCAGTCTTGTGCATGCTTGAGGACTGTTATGTTGTAGTAGAACAACATGTGTACATCTCATTACCTAGCTGCTGTTTCCTGAAGAAGCACACACTGATTATTCACATTGTGATTTACGTAAAACCTCCTTCGCTTTGCCCTCACCAGCCATTCCCCATCCTGCATTTTGTTACATTTTGTTTTTCTCACATCTTGCACCTTGAGGTTTATTTTGCTGAATTTCATTTAAGTGGTTTCAGACACTTTGTTCCAACTTCTTAGCATCACTTTGGGTCTGCTGCTCCCCTGGGAAATCCCAGTAACCTCTCTGTGCTTGTTGTTGTCAGGAAATTTTGTAAGGTTCTGTCTGTTCCTTCCTCCTTTTTTCTAATGGAAGCATTAAATATGACTCATCCTGTCACAGACCTTTGTGGTACCTCTATTTGTTTTGTTTATGCACTAACAGAAAACTTGATTATTGCTGTTCTATCAAGTGTTTTTTCAACTACTTGTACAAGCACTTTGCAGAGTTTTCATGCAGGTCTTGTTTCCCTGTTTTGTTAGTGAAAATATGGTCTGGATCTGATGTCATAAACCTTACAGAGATCAGCTCTAGGTACCTGCTGCTTCTTTCCTATCCAAGGTGTTGGCAGAGGACAAAATTTACTGGGTTAATTCATGTTATTTATTCCTGATATGTCCATATTGTCTTTTCTTATCAACTTTATATTTCCACATTCACTTTTGAGTTACTGTTACTCATTTGTTCTGCTATCTTTCTATTTGTTAAACTTATATCTCTGACATTTCTTGAGTTATTTTCGTGTTCCTGTGGTGTCTCACTCATAATGAATTATTGATGGGTCCCCAAAAAGCGAAGCTGTTAAAAGCTGAGAGGTTGCATCCACTGGCTGATGTGGGTACAGTGATGGGAGCACAGTTGCTTTATTAGATTGGAAAAGGCTCAGGAAGAAGTGTAAAGGATTATTGTTATTTGTCCTTCTAGCCAAGAATGACACACCTGTATTTTCAGTTCACTATGCTCCAAAACACAGGAGCTTTGTGAACAACCTGCTATCAAGAGCTATTATGAGAGTGGCAATTTTTTGTTACGAAGAATTTCAAGCTTTTTCTCTAAATTGCGCTAAGTCTAAAAAAAAAAAACAATTTTAAAACATTCACAGCATTACTGAACAGAGGCTGTGGTGTGTTTTCTGTGAGGAGGGAAACTGCAGCAGTAATTTTAAAAGGAAATTTTGGCTGCTGGGTGGGCTGCTGGGCAGCCAGGAGCCCTGTGAGTCCTGCTGAGCTGCATTTGTGACCCCCAGCTTTGTGTGGTCCCAGCTCCCTGCCTGTCCTTGGGGGCTGGCCAAAGACCACAGCTCCAGGTGTATTCCCCAGGGTGATATGGCCAAAGCTTTCGTGCATCTCTATCAGGTATTTGTCAAATTCCAGGTGAGTTCCTCAAAGAATATTTTATTTAATAAAGAGATTTTATTTTTGAACACTGAATTTTCTGTCTAGTTGCTCAATAAACTCACAGTCAGTGATACTTCCCCCTTGCTGAGGCTTTTAAAATCAGCTTTTCATTTTGGGTGGCTTGTGGCGTGATTTGCCACATGTAGAGAGTTGATACTTGTGAGAAGTCAGCTGCCTTCAAATTGTCTCACAAGATCTAAAACCATTAGCCACTCTGAAAATGTCAGCCTGCATTTGGCACCCATCCTTTAGCCTTATATTATGCTGATATTAGACGAATATAAATACATGCTCTGTGTGATTTCTGTCTACAGCACTGCTGGTGTTACTTAATGACTCTCACTCTTCTGGGGGCTTTTCCCTTACACATCACCCTGTGAAAGTCAGTCTTGGTGTTCAGAAGTTCCTCACAGCAGAGCAGGCTGGAATATGGTCTCTTGGAAAAAAATTGGTACCAAACTATGTATATATATATATATTTTATATATATATTTGTATATATTTGTTTATGTATGTTTGTATATATTTGTTATAGGAAGTTTTGTTATAGTTCTCACCATCTCATTATCTAATATTAAATTCTCATTAGGTTGACCACATGCACAGCTAAGTAACAGATCTACAAACATAAATGAAATGAAAATAATATCATATTCTAGGGTATCAGACCAGTCTGTGCTCTTCTATTCTACTAATACTTGTCAAGTCATGGAACTTTGGAGTAAAGCAGAAAAGATGATGGAATGGCATTGGAATCGTTTCCATGTGATCAACTATTCACCCATATCTAGTCTGTAGTTTTCTAAATGTAAACTGCCCATGACTTACTGGAATTCTCAGACATCACAAGGTTTATTTCAAAGCAAAACTTATTTAATGCAAGAGCAAATGCAGTGGCCAGTGGCTCCACCAAAGCCCTTGAGGTAACTGAGACCTGTTTGTGCAGGTTGGTCCCTGTGCATGCAGCTGCTCTGCTACCAGGACCTCAGCTGATGTGGCAGATGAATCTGATCTTTGACTGTGAATATCCTAATCCATCATGAAAGGATTCTCTGGAAGAAGCCAACTGATAGGACTGATCCCTTCCTGCCCATGCTGCCCCTCATGTGGATATAAAAAGTTGAAAAAAATCATGATTTACCAAACCTATAGATAATTGTCATGTCCTAACTGCATGATGCCCATGGGGTCTCCAAACTGCAATTCCATCTCCTCAAAGTCCTGAATGTCTCAAGAGTACAAATGCATCTCTTCCAAAGCTGCAGAGATGTGAGAGTGCAAGTGGCAGCTCCTTGGAGATCCTCAGCCCTGCTGACATGCTGCTCAGCTGCTTGTGAGAAGCCAGCTCCCCTCAAATTGGCCAGCAGCACACACCAGTTCAGCTTATGTGCATCTAAAATATATGCCTGTATGTAATGCCAGACTTGGACAGCATTTTGGCTGGCTTTTGGAGAGCTGGCTGAAGAGTCTCACCACTTCCTTTTTGTTTTGTTACTACCCTGACAGTCCTTCAGGCAAATGCTCTATTTTTATTTGACATATATGCACACGGTCCATTTCCATGTGTGTGTCCTTAGGAATACATTCCTCCTCTATCTTGCCCTGCCTTGGAAGGCTGCTGCTCACAGCCTCTCCTAGCAAAATGAAATCTCAGGAAAAGTCCAATGAAGTTGAAATGCTGCACAGCAAATTTATTATTGTTTTTATAGGCCCCTGTTCAGGAAAGTACTTAAGTATGTGCTTAAGTCCTATTGAAATCAACAGGACTTAAGAGCATGCTTAAAGTCAAACATACACTTCCTCTGTGTTGGGATGTATTTCAGCACATGCTTAAATGCTTTCCTGAACCAGAGCCACAGTCAACAAGACTGCCCTGTGATACAGAGGGCTTGTGAGACAAGATTTACTTCTTACTTGAGACCCACCAGTGCTGCTCTATGAATGTACAGTTCTTAGCTTGCCTCTTGGTTGGTGGCACTCCAAAAAGCTCACTGCCTTTTGCATTTGGATGAGAAGATGGGAAAGAAAAAAATACAAGAAAATGGAAAAAAAAACCCTCTTGCTAAAGCAATACCTTGGCATGTCTGATCTCATGTTGCAACTCATGGTTTTTCCCTACAATGGAGATTTGTGCTATTGTGTGTGTGGTATAATTACTAAGACAGATTTTTTTTCCTTAATAGCACAAAAATTAGGATATTTCCTGGCCTGCTTTGCGTTTCCAATAGGATTTTCACTTCCCCTTTGGGTTCTGAGCGTAAGGAGAGTAAGTGTCAAAAGGCAGGAGCTTTCCCAGTTTTAAATCAGAGAGGGTGTAACCATGTGTAATGTGAGCCTTGAGTTTGATTGTAGGGATGATGAAATCAAATCCCTCCTTAATCCTTACTGGGAAACATTAAGGTGAATTAGTCTGCTTGTTTTTGTTAATCTGTTAAAATCCTTTTGAAAAGGAAATGTGTTTTAATGTCATCCAAAATATCTCCTTGCTTTACCCCACAGTCTAACAGGCCCCTGGCCCACGTGCAGAGTGACCTCAGTGCAGTGAAAAATGAAAGGAGAAGGAGGATAGGTAAACTCAAATACATTATTTGCCTGGAAAAACCAATGCTTTGCCATATGCAATTCTTTCCAGTGCTGCCATTTTAAAGCTAGATGCTTAGTCATTATTAATGATGGTGTATTTCTTTAAAGGTCTGTATTTTGGGACAAACTGGAACTTGTCTTTTTTCCCTCTCTTAAAGTTAGTTAAAATAATATACAGTTGTCTGTGTGTATTGCATTCCCTGTGCATGTACCAATTGGAATATTTTTGGAATATATGAGGAAATTTATTCCAGTTATTTCATTTATAGCAAAGTATTAGCTTGAACTTAAGAAGAGCTCCTTGTTCACATAGTTCAGTTGTGCTTTGCAGTGGTTGGAGGCTTTTGATACTGCCATGACTTCACAAAAATACTTGACACAAGTTCATAAAATCACTGAGACTATTTTTTCTCCCTCCCAAAATCATCTAAATTTTGTTAATTGATAATGTGTTCGTGCATGTTCCCCCACACATGCACACAAATGTCATTAAGGTTTAATTAATTCACTAAAAATAGCTGAACTATTTAAGGAGGAGCACCTTATAATTAATAAAGGAGAACATGTTGTTCATTCTTGCCATTACTCAGAGGGAAGCAGCTGCTCTGACAGGAGGCTTTTCCTGATGTGATTATGTTGAGTTCCAGGGCAGGACCTTGGTGTGAAGGACAGAAACAGCTGAAAACCAAGTAGAAAAGAATGCTTTTTGAGTAGGTAAACTAATAAAATTATGTTTGTGGGAAGCAATGGGAGCAGAAAGTGCTGTTTCCAAAATGGAGAAACTTAAGTGCCTAGAAATTCTGTCTCCACAAACTTCAGACTTTTCTATTGCTGGGGCCCACGTTCATCCCACTTCAAACAAAGACACTCAGAGGATTCAGTCAAAGTGAAAGGTGGACAGATTCATCTTTCGGATGTGCATCTTGGCCTTGCCCACACAGGAGAGCTTCCCTTGGGCACCTAAGTTAAACTTCAGTGGGCTCAGTAGTGACTGGCCAAAGAGTCTCATCCAGCAAATCCTCAAATCTATTACACTTTTCCATGGTCTCTGGAATTTTTGCCTTTTTGAGTGAGACTCTTCTCAGTTGGGAATGCACTTTAACAACTCTATCTCCTTTATCCTAGTTCCCACAAAGCCTCAATTCTGTCCCCAGCTGCAATCTTTTATTCAGAATTGTCAGTACTGTCCCTAGTTGCAATCATTATATCAGAAATATCCAATATTACTGGTAGGGAGAGTGCAAATGTCACCAACTTGCTCAGTTTTTTAAGTGCTTCATCACTTTTACTGTGTTTCAGGAAAGCTGCATGAGAAAGCTTTTGTGAAAAACAGCAGGAATAAATGGTGGTTCTCAATTTTGTCAATTATTTGTTCTTTTCTTTCCATCCACTGCTTGAGTTCTTGATCTTGATGAAGGCATTATTTAATTCCTGCCTTTCTGAGCCCTTACCCTTGGACAGATATATAACGGGTTTGTATTTAGGCACTACTGGGGTGCTTTAAGAAAGCTGTTTTACTTTGAACCTCAGAGTGACTAAGCTTGGGAAGTTTTCTTTCTCATCTCCTCCTGGTAGTTAATAGACTTCACAAAAGATCTCAAAACACTCTGATAAGCCTTTGAAGTTGTTACCTACTAAGGTTTTGCTCTTTCTGAGTGCTGAACATTGAATTACTGACTGCTGTTAGAAGCAATGAGAAAGGATTCACAAAACCAACTGAGCCTTGCCTATAATTTCCACAGAAAAAGAGCTGAATATAATGGATAAATTGTGTTGCTGGGGAGATTTTGATTTTGTTCTCTCCTCTGTCACCAGTTTGCCTTGTGATTTGTGGTAGCATTTTCAGTTATGCCAGTCACATGAGATCAAAACCCATGAGTCAGTCTCCACCCAAATCATGAGCCTGGCTTCCAGATCCCAGAGCTTTGAACAGAGCCCATACCGTACTTTTTCTTCAGTTTATCTTTTGTTTTTGGAATTTCCTCTGCCTATTCCCAATGTGTCTCTAGCAATAAATGTTTCCCATTGCTTTGGAAGTGTTGAGAAGGAACTTTGACCATTTGGAACTGTTGGAGACCTCATCTAACCTACACAATTAATTTTACTTTTGATCACCGAGTCAATCTTTTTTCTTCCAGATTTCACATCTTCCTTTTCCCTATGATTTCTACATCCCTTAGCCCCACACCATCCATCACTTCTGTTTCTTCCTTGTCATTATCATTCTTCCAGGCACATAGTACAGCTCTTGGAGGTGTCCTTTGCTAAGAGTTGGACTCAATGCCCCTTTCAACTCAGCAGATTCTGTGATTCAGCTGATTCTGTGATTCAGCTGATTGTGTGATTCAGCTGACTTTATGATTGTGTGATTCAGCTGCTCTGTCCCTTCTTTAATCCTCTGGTCTGGAGATGGTTTTTCACCATTCTCTTGAAGGACAGAGAATGCGTAAGAAGATGAAGGTCTGGGTAACCCTTAATTTTTGCATGAGAATAATGGAGAGAGCAGAGAAGTTGTGTTCCTGTGTCTTTCCTGGAAAAGATGAAACTATGATTTATGACTAGGATGGTGAAAAATCAAGGGGAAGTTTGGTGTCATATCGCTGTTTTGTCCCATAGCATTTGCCTTTTCTCAGGAAGGGTAAGAAGTCAAAAGCTCTGGGCAATGGTTTAACAAGCTGAATCCAAATCAGAAAATGTGACTTTGCAGTAATTAGGGCACGCACTACGGTGGTGCCTGGTATTCCCGTGGTGGCATTGTTGCTGTTGCCATGAAATTTGCAGAACAGAGCTAGTGATTAAATCCATGAAATTTTGCAAACCAGGCTACTCACACCTCAGGGAGATGGGAAATGTATCCTGTCTTGCTCATCCTCATTCCCCTATCACACTTTCACTCACACTGTTTGTTGATCCTTGCATATGCTATGTACTAGACATATTGCAAATCCATAATTTCAAGTAAAACTGCAGCCAGACTGTTCCCCCCTATATCCAAGTACCTCTGGAGTGCTTGAAACTGCTTGAAACCGAATTTGAACCCAGATCAAAACTCTTTACACAGATCTGAACTTTGTGACAGGGCCTTGAATTCACACTCTCCCCATAGTTTGGTGGCAGGAAATGTGGAATTTGTTTTTAAACCCAGCATCATCAGAAGTTGCATTCAAGACACAAGAAAGATTCTTGATGCCCACCATAAAATCTTTTGGCTGAACATTTCACAGGCAGGGCCTGAATTTGTACCAACTGGACATGTCTCCAAGAGTTTCTAGTTCTGCTGGGGATGTTTCACTGTGCTGCAGTAATTAGAGGAGATTCGTTCTTTAAGAGACAAATGCTACCTCACAGCTTGAATATTAATAAGAGAAAATTTATGAAAGCCAACAGAGTAATATAATATTGTCTCCAAAGAAAAAGGGCATTTATTTGCTTAGCTCTTTCATCAGCCATTTTCGGACACACACTGTGCTTAAAATACAGTTATGCAATCCGTGTGGGTCAACAACGGAAGGTTAGTTGCTTCACCAGGATTATAAGAATCTTTTAAACACAATGGTACCACAAATTAAAATGGAAATCTATCAAAACAATTATCGTCCTGAAAGCTTTGGCCACAAGCATAATTATTGTAAAAGGATGTTGTCCTTGGCCGCAGCTTTGGCTCAGTTCAGCTGGTGTTATTTGTATCCTTCCATGGTTCAAAGTTAGAATTTGCATAGCTAAGGACCATAAATTTTTAGAGGAGAAAATAGGCTGTTCCTCAATGCTAACACTAGCAGTTTTGTGTTGTTGTGTAGTGGTTTGTAGGCAACTCATTAGATACTAGAGATAGGAACAGACTGAATGTGATGGCTGAAACCTGCCTTGAACCTCAGAAGGATTCAAGTGGAGATTTCAGTCTGGACCTGTTTGTGTCTGGGGCAGTTGTTGATGTGAGCAAGAACGAGCCAATGTCCAGAGGTTTTGGGTTTAACTCTAAAGTATGTGTTTTAGTTTGTAAAACAGTGAAGCAGATATTGAGTTGATATAAACTGCAGTCTACAAACTTAAATAAAGCAGAAATCAGGTCCTGCATTTGTCCACCCTGTCCATGAGGCACACAGTCCTGTAGGGATGAAAGTAGTTGAAAGAACACCCTGGATGTTGCTTGCCATCAGCACTGGACACATCTCCCTGGAGATGCCCTCAGGAGAGGCTCCATGTTACATCCCTGAGCTCCTGACAAAGGCTGAATCCTGCAGCAGCTCCATTCTTGTGTTGATGATAAACTGTATTAAATAACAAGCACTGCTGGTTATTTTTAAAATGCTTATTTTTCTTTCACCATCCAATTTTCCATCTTGAGGGAGGTAAATGAGTCTGAAATCCATTTTTCCTCTCTTCTTGTCCCCCAGGCTGGTATAGATGGAGAAAGCATTGGGAACTGCCCATTCTCCCAGCGTCTCTTCATGATCCTGTGGCTCAAAGGAGTTGTGTTCAATGTCACCACTGTTGATCTGAAAAGGTAAAAATTGTTCAGTTTAATTGAAAATAGTATGACCCAGTTTTTGCACTATAGAAAGACCCCTCCAAATTAAATCAGATTTTTATCTGGCCTAGAGAGCCAGTGGTGCCCAGCAAAATAGTTGGGATTCAGGTTTGGTTGTTGTTTTTTGTTTGGTTTTTTTTCTTTTTCTCACTTGTGGAATGTTTTTATATTAAACAGGGTGCTTGGGGTAGTTTCAAAGCCTTCCAACCACAAATTACTGGAGAGAAAAAAAAGGCAGACAGATTTTGTAGGAACTATAAATATCTGTGCAACTACCCGACCATAAAGATTAGTGATTTCATGACTTTTTCCCTGCCTGCAGAAAGCCAGCTGACCTGCACAATCTGGCTCCTGGGACCCACCCACCTTTCCTGACATTCAATGGAGAAGTCAAGACAGATGTTAACAAGATTGAGGAATTCTTGGAAGAGGTTCTTGCACCTCCAAAGTAAGACCTTCAGTTTTTTATTTTCAGTCAATATTCCATTTCCTAGGAATGAAAGATGTCCTAAGAAGAGTTCCTAAAAAGCACTCCTTCCTACAACCTTTACTTACAGGAGTAATATTTATTTATGAAACCTTCTGGCTTCAGTGAGATGACTTCCATGTGTGAAGGTTACTTATGTGACTAATAACTGCAGAATGTTTTCTCTGTACACATTTCAGGATGCCCTTGTATGCAGAATTAAGGAGACCAGTACTAGAAAAAATTTGTAGGGGTCTGGTGGCCACATTTTGCAAAGCTAAAAATAACTTGGAATAGATGCTGAGAATTGCCACACAAAATATCTGTGCCAGGAAAAGCATTTTACAGTGAAAAACTAGAGGTTTCTGAGCTGTATGCTGTGTTAGGAAGGTTGGAAGGGGAACTGATTACAGAGGACGAGAGGCTGTGGAGGCAGAAAAGTGCTCATTATTCTAGTCAAGAAATGACAAGAGCCCATAACTGGAAGTTATAACTAAACTGATTCAGATTAGAAATAAGGCCCAGATTTTTTTCAGTATGAAAAAGCTACCAATGAAAGGTTTAGATTTACCAGATATGCCTTACTTAGTCAAATATTTTGGATTTAATACAAGGATAATGGAAAAAAGAAATAGTTGGCTTGTGAGTTGGACCTTAGAATCTATGAATCCATCAAATTTGGCTTGGTTCCTTATGGAGCATTTTACCTCCAAGTGAATCAGCAGCTATAGGCCAGTCCTGAGGCAAGAGATCAGGCATTTAAATTTTCTGTTCTCTGCTCCAAGACCACTGAAGTCAGTAGGACTCTTTAGTTTGTGTTTATCTTTCAAATCAGTATATTCCTTTTCACCAAATGTCTATAAAATGCAATTCAGAGACTGGAGCATGTATGCTCCTTCATCTGGCTAATCCCTAATCCTTGAGTACATTTGAGTAGAGGATCAGACACAACTGCCATTCATAATGGAAAGATCTGGCTGCCAAACTCCCCTGCACCTTTCTGGAAATTTATGCTTCCTTCTGATTTAAGGCTGATTTTGGATTGTGGTTACATGAAACACAAGTGCAATTACCTTTGTCCTGACACCATCCCTGTGTAACTCCCCACATGCCTGCCTTGACAGACAGATCACAGGTACAGTTAAGAGGGTTTTGCCAAGCTGTTGTTTTGAGATAATGAGTGTTAATTACAGTTCTTCACACAGGAGGTTTTTCTCTCTCCTTGTAAATTATATTTGTAGCCATCACTGTGATGCTGGTAACAAGATGTTGCTCTCCTCACTGCTTTTGCCTGTTCAGATACCCCAAGCTGGCTGCTAAGCACCGGGAATCAAACACTGCTGGAATCGATATCTTTTCCAAATTTTCTGCATACATCAAAAACACCAAGCAGCAGGATAATGCTGGTGAGTATGACCATTGCCAAATGTGCCAGGGAGTTTGTGTGCTTAGAAGTGGAAGAAATCTGCCATTCTCTCATCATTTTATTGTAAACTTTGTTCATATGACATCAGGTACTGCTGCTGATCACCTTGAGGGTTGGTTAGGTGGACTCAACGCACATATCCACAGCTGAGTTAACTACATCTGCAGTAGTAAATAAAAGAGCCACAGAGTGTTTGGTAGCCTCTTTACCAACAGCCATGGCATGACTCCTGTCCATACAGCCCAGTTTCCTCACCAGAACAAGATCCCTAGCTGCTTGCTGGAAGAGGCTGGTGCCCTGTGCTACCTCCTCCTCTGCCCCAGCCCTGCTTAGACCAGTGTGTGTTGGCTGCACCCAAACCTGGGAGAGCAATTCCTGCTTTATTAGATGCTGCCATAAGGCACTTGGCCCCCTTATCTTATGGTTATGTTATGCTGTTATAACTAATTTGCTCATATAAACTGAATCACATTGAGACATTCCATATAAAGTACGTAATTAAAAGAAGTGAATTTAAGAAATGTAATTGTGCTCTGTGAGCTCCAGAATTTCCTTCCAATTTGTTTATGAAAAGAAAGAGTCCCCCAGAAGCCAGATGCCATTCATGTTTATATGCATCCCACACTGTCTTCTTAATAAAATTGCTGTTCTGCACATTCCTTTCCCCTTGGAGAGGCAAGACTTCAGCAATTCTGAGCTCCTGTTGCTCCATAAAGCTGTGGATTTACACATCCCTGTCCCTTGAGATGACCTAGTAGAATATTTGCAGTCATTCACTGATGTACCTCCCTCATATTACTGCTTTCACAGACAGAGGCCTAAGGCACAGTGAATACCACGAGCTTATATCATATCATTCAGAAAACACTGTGGATTTTGCAGGTTCCAGCTCTGCCACACATTTCATCTGTGCAATTATATTTCATTGCCTGGGGCTGACCCATGAGATAAAAGTGGGTGAATGATGATTTATGTCAGATAACAATCTCCTCTGTAATATTTTTGTGTTGTTAACAGAAGGAAATAATTACAGTGCTTCACTTCTCAGTGATGCTAAAAAGTTTTGTCTAATGCTAATGGGATGCTGAGCTAACCTTTATAGGAAATTGTAAAAGGAAGATAAATTAAGAGTTAGACTAAATAGATGCAACAATGAAAGTAAAATATCTTGGCCATTTACAAGGAAGTTTTATGGTGTGCTGTGCAGCTGTAAATCTTCAGCTGTGCTGCCCCATATGCACAGTCCCAACTCTTGCTTCTCAGTGACTGCACGATTCAAACCAGGAGCTGCAGAATTATTAGAGAGACCTTCCCTAGTTCTGCATAACAAACTCTTGGTTTAGGTACTCTTGTAAATGACAATTAAGCACACCAAAGTTTTAGAGACAAGAGCTGTTAAACTGCAGGAGAGCCACAACCTTTGCAAACATCCTCACTCCATTTTTGTTACCTGGCTCCTGCTCATGTGTCTTATCCAGACACTGCAGTCTCTGAATGTACTGATGTTCAGCTTTCCTCTTCAAAGCAGAGAAAAGCTTTTAGCTTAATTTTATTACAGCTGGAGTGCTGCACTGCAAGGAGAATAAAGCAGAGATGGGCAGAGTAGATCTGGATCTTTCTATCTATAACTATGTTCTTACTATCAATGAAGTAAGGTCCCTGGGATTGTCGGTGCAGACCTCAATTTCTGCAGAGTAATTGACTGACAGTTTTCAAGGGCTAAGGAAGAACAGTTTCTCCCGAATTCCAGGGCTGTTTTACTCACCTTCTGTCCAGTTCATCTGAGCAACAGAAGCTTTTCTGAAGGCTGATTTGGATGGAGGAGAATGAGTTAGTCAAAAAGTAGTTGTGTTAAATTTCTTGAGCAGTGAAAGACTGTGTGCAAAGAGGAAAGGGAGGCAACACTGTGTACATATTCCTAATGAACCTATTTATTTTTGATTGGTATTTCATAATTTTTTGTAAAATTGCAACACTGATTCAAAAGGGATCTGGGGCTCTAGCCCTGATCTGGTATGTATCATTTCATGACAGGTCCTGCTGCATTATTCAAAATAATAGAATAGAATCACAGAGTCTCAAAAGCTGGAAAATACCTTGAAATCATCAAGTGCAACCCTTGATCACAACCCTGTTAATTAAACCATAGCACTGAGTGCCACATCCAGTCACTTCTTGAATAGTTCCAGGGATGGTGACTCCACCACCACCCTGGAAAGACCATTCCAATGCTTAACAACCCTTTCAGTGACTAAATTCTTCTTGATGTCCAGCCTGGCTTTCCCCTCGTACAGCTTGAGGCTTTCTATTGAAGTAAATAGTTTTTATATTGTATTAGTATTACAGTCTATTGTATTTGTATGTTAAATTAATTTTATGCATTTGTTTTTACTGTAATATTCTATTTGTATAATTAATAATTTATAATTTAGATAATAGATAATATATAATAAATATATAATAATATCTAATAATAAATATATAATAAAAATATAATCTATAATCTATAATCTATAATCTATAACATATGATACTATATATAACACATAATATTATATTATTATATATAATGAGTATTATTATTAATTATTATTATCAATTATATTAATATTATATCATATATAATACATTATTATTATATATAACATTTGTATTAATTAACATATATTAATATATTTATATTTCGATATGAATATATTATATGATATAATATGAAATGATATAATATAGGTATTATATATATTATATTATATTATATTATATTATATTATATTATATTATATTATATTATATTGTATTATATTGTATTATATTATATTATATTATATTATATTATATTATATTATATTATATTATATTATATTATATTATATTATATTATATTATATTATATTATATTATATTATATTATATTTTTCCTATATAACACCAGAAGTAGTTGTATATAGTTCTGTGACAAAAAAAAGCATTTTATAAACACAAAATGTTATTAATTAGGTGAAATCACCTCCACATGAGCAGGTGAGATCCAAAAAGAACAGAGATTGCTGCTTGTGTTTATCATAAATGGTTTCTGTAGCTCCCAGCTCTGACATAAAAGTAATCTTTGTCTCATAATCACCCTCTGTATCCATTCCTAGCTCCAGCTGATTCCAGTGCTCTGGTTAATCTGGAAAGCCACACCAGTGACTGGAACATCAGTTGCACGTGATCAAAACACAAATAGAAGAGTTGTTAGTAAATTAAAAGTAGATTATAGAACTCAGATCATTATATAAACAATAATTTTCATGATTTTTAATTGGCGGGGGGAGCGGGGACAGGGCAGGAAGGAAAGGTGGCTAAAGCACCAAACATCAAGTTGTTTAAATTTTGTCCTCTTAATTCAGCAGCCAGGGAAGTGAATTCAGTAACGTGTGGGATATCAGGCTGGGAATTAGGGGCATCAGCCTGTGTCTGGCTGTGAGGAGTGTGGGTTTTGTGTAATTGTGTGACCATTCCTTGTAGGATGGTGGTTTAGGACAGCTCTCGTGGTGTGTGCAGCATGAACTCTCACCCCAGCCTAGGACTGTTATGGCTCTGTGGAAAAGGGACACAGAGTGGTTGGGATAATTAATGATATGTATGCAGCATGAGGGTACTGGATGTGAGAATTGATGGGAATCTAATGCACACCAAAGCAAAGTCCAAGTTGCTGTCCCTCTTAGTGGAGTTTGCAGCCAGGGCCATGGAGAAATGTCACACTTCAGGTGATGGCACTGCTGGCCGTGTCACTGCGGTATTTCTGTCCTGAGAGCACTGGGAACACGGCACTGCAACACAGCCTTTACATTGCCAAAGGTTTGAGTTTTTTCCCTGGTACCGGAAAAGTCAGTGAGGACAATAAGAGATTGGTAAATCCTTGATTTAGTGCGTGTCTGAGCCCTCCTATGTGAATGAACAGAGGCAAGGATACATTTGTAGGTCTGTTTCTAGGATTGTGACACCCTCTGCTGGCAAATACATGAATGTGTAAAGCAGCTTTGAACAAGCAGCTTTGCAATCAGGGCGGAAACATCCCCTTAACAAAACAGGGATATTTCTGTCAGGACAGTTTCCTCTTACAGATGTAACCTTGTCAAAAGAGAAGTGTTCCATAGTACCCTATCAATTTTGACACAGTTTTCATGGAAAAATGTTTTTTCTGGATGAGTTAGATTTACTTTGAAGTAAAAATGCTTTAACATTACAGAGAAAAATAGTGATTTTTTTTTTTTCTGAATTCATGCAGTACTTCATTAGCCACACACCGTTATGTTTTATGCCTGGCACAGAAGCAGGTGATAACCTTCTCCTGTAAGTCTGCATGGCAATATGTTATTGATCAGGATTCATTTACTTACCAAAGGTATTTGGCAGCAAGGCTGCCCTGATTTAATAGTTCCCTGAATTTTGAATTCTTTTTTTCCATCTTTGTTTTCCTAACTTTTCTGTCTTATAATATAAAAACGTTGAAAGTTTTGGAACGGGCTGGCGAGGGCTGTAAGCCCAGAAGCAAACATGCTCATGCCATATCAAAGTCCCACCACTTTTAAGCTTCTTGAAAGGGAAGGAATTGATTCCAGATTCTCAGGATGTGGCAAGCTGTGTTTAAAGAAAGTGTGTGCATTTATTATTTCAAGTCAGTTCAATCAGAACTCGATTCCTTCCACCCTCTGTGCCACTTGATAATTTTATAACAGGCCTGTTTGAAGGAGTCATCTCCTCATTGTGGGATTAGATCTGTCTCAGTAGCACCACTGGATTATTCAGTTCCCTGTCTCTTGTCACCAGGCTGCACCCCTTGTGCCTGAAATGCCAAGTCCTCATTCACACATGGACAGCAGTCATTGGGAGGGTTCAGTGCAGTAGTCTTGAAAATTCTTTCCTGCATACTCTTGCTCAAGTTTTCACTGCCAGTTTGGGAGTTTTTGGTTTCTTAGTGATTGTTTGCTATCAAGAAGGAGGTCTTGTCTGAGCACAGGAAAGTAAACTGAGGTCTTGTGTGTTTACTTTGGTTCCTCTGGTTGATGCTGAGCAAGTCACTCATGCTCTGTACAGTCACCAGGGAAGCAACAATTTATGTATTCATTGGAGAAGGATGAAATCTAATTAATTGGAATGCTGTGTACATAGCCAGCATCCTGCTTATTATTTTTACTTGCGAGACTGTGTACTGCAAACCAAGGGGACAACCTGGGGTAACCACCCATTAACTGTCCCGCCTAAAATTGGGAGTTCTTTGGCTTGTAGAATGAGCCCTTTGATTTCGTGTAGGAGTTTAAAAAGTTGTTCTTGAATTGAGTTCTTAGGGGGCACCAGCTCCAGTGTGGGTGGGCGCATTCATTAGTGGCACGGAAGGATATTTCACTGTACGGCTCCTCAGAAGGCGCTGAGCTGGGAGACCACCAACATGATGAGGAATTTCCAGCCGTCTGACCAGAGGACTCTGCTTGTCTGGTTTGGATTTACATCAAGAAGCCAAAAATAAAAGCGCATTTAAATCATTAACTCACATGTGATTAAATGCCGTTCACCTCTCTCAGTAGCTCCATCACACTTTGTGGTTTGGTGTGTGAGGTGGGAAATGTCTCTCTCGGTGTGCTGTGTGTGTACACGTGCAGTAGAAATGCACACACACGTCCAGGACTGGAATTAAAACTGCCCTACATCAGTTTTACACTGTGGAGTTACTCCTGCTAAGCAGAGGGTCAGACCCGTGGCACAGGTATGTGCACAGCTGAATTGTGCACACTGATCCTTCCTAGAAGCCATCACACTCCTCTTGTAATAAGCAGAAAACCTGTTCACTCCAAACTCCAGCTGAGAATATTCACAGGAATACCAGCTGCATGGTCAGACCCTCTGTGGCACCTGAGCCAGGGGCAGGAGCTTCTTGATGTGGTGGGGCAGCCTGACAAGCATGGTGTGGTCTGCAGCAGGAGGGCAAAACATCTGATCCCAGAGCATCTCCACCCATGGTGGGGAACGGCTCAGAGTCACCTCCCTTTCTTCCAGCCTGGCTTCTCTCAGCTAAAGGGGTCATAATATTATAGCTGTAACTCTGATATGGCTTCTCCTGAGTCCTTGGTCCTTAGGACCTGTCCCATGCCTAAAGGCTTCACCCTGTGCCCAGCAAAGCTCCTGGCAGAGCTGCTCTTGAGTTTGCCAGAGCAAGTTTAAAATACTCTTGTATTGATGGAAAGTTTTCTGTGACAGGGATATTGGTTTGGACTCTAGCATTAATGCTTTATGCTTTTTGAACAGATTTTCATATAAATATATAGGTGAAAATATAAATATGTGTGGGACGTCTGTGTATCAACTTGCCATTGCATTTTTTTATTCTCTAGTTGAAGAATTTCCATTTTCCACTGCAAACCCCACATCAGTCCAAGGCCCAGCACAAGCCATAATTTGTCCTGTGGTGTGACAGTACCAAGTTTTCTCTGTCATACAACCAGGAAGGACTAGAAAGAGCTTTGAAAACTGATTTAGAGAAAAGGACTTGCTTCACAATGGAACATGTCAGGATGACAGTTCTTCTAGTGGAAGGTGTCACTGTCCCTGGCAGGGAAGGTGGAAATAGATGACTTTTAAGGTCCCTTCCAACCCAGGCCATTCCATGATTCCATGATGATTCCATGATTCTTTAATTCTGGCCTTTTGAAGGGGAAAAAAAAAAAAGGCAGCTATTTCAGAACATTTTAAACAAGTTTTTATTACTCCCCCTGAGCTGAATAATGTTGGGTTCATGGTAGCTAAAGTGCTTGGCAGCTTTACAAAACCAGCCCTAATATAAAAAATACCCAGTCTTTAAAACATATGTAAAATAGCTTTTCTGCAACATTTGTGGCACATAAAGTACCAAATACATGTTGGTGAGTGTGATATAAAGCTTTTATTGCCATTCATTTGGGATGACCCACATAACTCACTCATGATATGTTAATAAAACTGTTCACTCTGTCTCCTTATAAAAACACACATATAAAGACCACTAAAACTGTGGTGTAGCTTTGTGCTAACTTGTTAAGAAGTGCTGCAAGTTGCATTTATCATCTGTCCCAAATAGCTTTGTCTGCTTTCTGCCCAGTAATCAAAGACTAAAATATCCAGGAACAGCAGTTTGCAAAATAAGTTTTCTTGAGAAATAACTTTTTGAAAGTTCTCCTCAAAATCATGCTGGCTGGAGGCCCAGAGCCATCAATATTCTGTCTGGTACCAGTGACAGCTTTAAGGACCAATATCTTTTGACCCTCCAAAACTGAAAACTGAAATGTTATGGCATTAAAAGGAAGAAGTTTTCAGTTTTCTAAAATGATAACACACCATCACCTTGACCTGAGAAATATGTACCTTACAAGGGAATATTTCTGAACTTTCCCTCTTCTAAGACCTTGCTAATTGAGGAAAGAAGTTTCCTGATGGAAATGGGAAAAACACTATTTGAAAACAACACAAAAGGAATGTTTTCTCTAAGTCCAGGTGTGATCAGACTGCAGGCTCTCCAAAGCAGGGACTTGTTATGCCTGGTTAATAGTCTTAGATGCAGCCATTCTGGAAATGGTAAATATTTGCAGTAAATTTACTAACAGACACAGTTTTCTGACACATCTGTGCTGAAGCAACTTTGAAGACATAGAATACCACAGGGAGGAAGAGAGAGAGGAAAAAGGAAAGAATATATGTATTTATACAATTGAAAGTTACAGAACATGCTGAAGTCAACAAGGGTAATGACATGATGAAATTAAGGCACTTTCTCCAGCCTTTGCTGAGTCAGGGCCTATCTGCATGGCCAGGACTAGAGTAAAACACTTGCAGTGGGAACAGTAGTTGGCAGACACGCTCCTTTAAGAGGGAATTATTTCCCCTGTGTGTTTGAGTATTCCTCCAAGTGCTGCTGGCTTCACTGGGACGCTTTGTTCTGTTTCCCAGCCGAGCTCCCATGCTCGCACACAGGAGCAGTAGCACAGCTGGAAGTGGATTAGAGCAATCTGGCAGCAGCAGTCCTGGGAGGAATTAAGCGCCTTGCTGCTGGAATGGGAGGCCTAAATTACATTATTATTTAGAATTGAGTTTTAACTTCATGGCTCTGTGTTTTGCCCTGATGGGTAACTCCCATCAGGTGTACCTTAAGTGTGTTCCCCACAGCAAGGACTTAGGCAAAGTTATGGCCTTGCTCAGTTCAGTGTCTAAATCTTATATAACCAAATGATCAGGTTTAAACACCCAGCTGGTCTTGATGTCCTGACAGGATTGTTCACAGGCTTATATTTAGCCATTGCAAACTATCACATGGTAGAAAGTCCAGTGACTGGCTCCTGGAACTCAGTTTGCAAAACTCTTGATGACTTCAAAGGGAAAAATGTTGGCCCAGGATCTGTTTTTCCCTAAACAGATTTTTTAAAAAATTTTTTTTAATGCATGCAAATGTTTTTCATAAAATAACAGGGAAGAGAAGAATGAGATGTAAATGAAAATTAATGTTGCTAAGTTTCTTTATTAGATATATCTTAAGTCATTGAGTTTCAGCTTGAAAACAGTGATAGACATGAGGTGACAAAACGGGAATTAGAGAAATAATTTTTGTAAAACTATCCTGGTTTTTCTGATTACAGAAAAAAGTAATCCCAATTTCATGGACTTTGAGACCAGAAGGATCTTTGTGTTATTTACTATGATCTCCTACAAATCACTTCCCAGTGAGTTTTGCCCATTGAGCAAACATGTTAATGTTCCATCCTTAACAAGATTTAGTTTGAGCAGAGAACAGGAGAAACTGAAGTGTTCTTGGTGTCTTTGGTCTTTGAGGCTTTTTTCCAGTCCTTGAACACTGTCTTACTGTTTTCCTTTGACCTCTTGCTGGAATTCCCAATGCCTTTTTCCTTTTTTTAATTGGGGACACCAGAACGGGGAAAAATGTTTTTAATACTTGTACCAACAGCTCAGTTGCAACAGAGGCAATGTGACCTCCCTACTAATGCTTGGATTATTTTCATACATCCAGACTAAATTAAAACTGATTTTCCTTCTGCTCCTTTCAGGGAGGTTGAGGCATAATCAAGACAATCCCTAAGTCATTTCAAGGGGATTGAAACAAAAAAATCTCAAAAGCAGAGAAACTGTGGGAAAGAATTAAAATGTGACTCATTTGTAATCTCATAGTCTCATGGCTTTTTGTGTCTCAGTAACAATTTTTGAACACAAAAGACAGAAAATTCTGGAAATATTAAATAAATCCATTTGAGATTGAGATTTTCCGAGTGAACTGAAGGATTTGGGAAATTAGCTGTAAAATTTCATCCTCGGGTGCTGCTAGCTAGGCATTGCTCTGCCTCCCTCTCATGTGCCTTCACCGATGCTGGAATTAAATAAGAGTTGAAAACAGTGGGATGCAGTTGGGATTATCCTGGTGTAAACAGAAGCAGACTTTATTCTTCTGCATGCCTGGAATTGGAAGAAATTGATATTAAAGATTGAAGCACCAACAGCCTGTACAGGAACAAATTTCTTCACTTAAATCTTGGAACACAAGGGGTCCCCACAGCACTGCTGCTAAAGCCCAGCTGCACTCACTACCAGAATCTCACTTTACTCTCACTTGAATGCAGATACATGAAGTTAGTTTTCCTTTGTTAGTCCCAGAATATTTTTATTTGCTCTTTAGTAGTAAAACAAAAGTTTAAACTCTGAGTGAACACATTTAAAAATCAAGATAGCAGATGATAACTTCATACTATAAGTAATGTGTGTTTATAATCTGCAGGGTTTGATTTTATTTATTTTTCCCCCCAAGTTCCTGATGCAAATCAGCTGCTGCTTGTCTGCAGTTGCTTTGGGGACACCTGCACAAGACTAACACGGCAGAGGTCAGGATGAGGCCCTTGGGGGATGCCCTAGAAATGGTGCTTGTCACTCGTGTGCTGCTGCAGGGTCACGATGATTTGTGAAACGCAACTTTGGTGCTGTTCTTCCTGAGGCACTTGTAGGACAGTAGTTTTACATTCACTTGCTTCCTGCCCTCAGGGTCACTTGGACTCCTGAGAGGCTTGGGAGTGAAGCTTTCCTTTGGTGTCTTTTGAACACCTGGGTTTGCTTCTTAAAAACCATCATCGAAGGTGCTCTGACTGCATTCTTCATTATAATGTTACAAGGCATTTATTTCTTGTTTCTACTGTAAAAATGGATAAGAAAGGAGAAGGAGGAAACCTGAGTTCTCAGTAAAAAAATAGAAACAAGTCAAAACATTCTTTCTAAGTGCTTGAAGAACACGTCTAAATTACTATTTAAGGCGTTATTGATTCACCTGCTTCACTAGGTGTAATTTGGGAGTTAGACAGATGGTATCACAAAAATAGAAAGATGCCAAGATGCCTCTTTTTTTGTTATATTTACTGTTTATTGTGTCTAACCTGAGACATATTCCCGCAACTGGTGCATTACTGCTTCACTAATGTAAAGTTTGTGGCCACAGAGTATTTTTATTTTTATTTTGTATATAGGAGGTTGCAAGGCAAGTGATTTAAATTATTTTTATAAGGCTGTATAGAAAAGCTTGAGAAGAAGAGACTCAAGTTTCCTAAATCCAGATAATGTCTTAATGCTTGGATCATTGTTGCCTGTCTTAAGAAAAGGTATCTGGGAATTGAGCTTTGTCTTTCTCATTCCTTCTATGGAGGTTTTGAGACACGTCTGTCAAAATATCCCAAAATTTGGGGTGAAGCTCTAATCAATCAATCAATCAATCAGTACACATCATCAGTCTGTAGATGGGGTGAGAAGGGAAGGGAAGAGAGATGATAAGGGTGGGATCATGTCACCTAAATCTGTCTAAAAGTTATATTTTAGTCATTCAAAAGTCCTGGTTTATTTCTGATAAATGGAGAGAGGTATCAATCAATTTCTAAAGGGCATTTTGATTTTTCTTAAAATATGAGTCTAAAGTTGGGATAATTTCCTTTGGAGGTGCCTTTCTTTCATTGCTACCTATAAGGGATGCTTGAACAATTAGGTCAGACTAATTACCTAGCAATTAGATGGCTGAAGTTAGGCAAGGGGAACCTTGCCCATAAGCAAATCAACAGATTTTTGATGTGTCCAGGTTTCTGAAGGTGCTTGGGGTACCCCTCAGCTGTGTCAGCTCCGTGTCCCTCTGAGTTGGATGAAGTGTTCCTGGGGCTTAGCACCTCCATTTCTCTGCTGCACATACACAGAACAACATATATTTGTCTGCATGTATGGAAAATATGTCCCTGTTTATGCCTGGCTCAGAGCATGTCTGGAAGGTGGTTTATGACCAGAGTTGTGTGGCTGTTTCCATGTTTGCCCCTGTGTTTTTGTGACTCACCCCATTCCTGGTGTTTGTTCACCCCAACACTGACTGGGAGTACAAAAACCCTTTTCAAATCCCAGCTCTGACTTGTCTGGAGGATGAACATGAGCCCCTGTCCCCTAAAACAACCCCTAACCAAGAAAGAGTGTAGTTGAGGAATAAGAAACATTAATTTATTTCTCTCCTGTGTACACAAGCAGGTATTTGTTGATTCATTAAGTGGGCAGAGACAGACAGATCACAGCTTTTCCACATGGCTGTGTGGGCATTCACCTTTATTGTGGGAACACGCACAAGTCTCTTTTCCAGTGAATATTGAATTATTTATCTGGAGTGGAACATCTTTAATAGGAGAGCTGAATCACCCCAGAAACTCCCTTTGGCCCAGACTGAGGCATCTACATACCTTGGGTGCATGGGAGCACACAACCTTCATCCTCCTCTGCATTTCCAGTGGCTCTCTCAGTGACCTCCCACTCATTTGCTGCTCAGAGCTGGGGATTTTATGAGGCAGAAACATGCCTGGAAAGGATGCTGCAATGCTCAAATGGGCAATGTATTTGCCCTGTGGGGAGTAAAACCTAATATTTAAGTAACTTTTGAAAAAATTGGAAGTATTATCCTAGATCACTTGGGTGAACTGTGAAATTATATTCAAAGGGTAGGATTCATCTGGCCTGACTTCACCTCCCTGAAAGTGAGGTGTCTAGTCTGAGCTAGTCCTTTAGGTTTCATCTGTAATTCTTGCAGCAGGAAGGGCATGTGTGCACTGAGTCACGCTGGTCTGAATCAGGTGTCTCAGGCAGTTGGATGGAATTACCCTCTGGAGATGCTCAGCCCCTCTGAGCAGAGAGGGAACCTTCAGAACCAGCTCAGACAAGGCACCCAACTCTTAAGTGGCTGAACAGAAGAAATCAAGGCAGCACTCACATCTCAAGGGTTTTATTGAAATCACATGGGGGAAGATAAACTGTTCAATATGGAGAGTCATGTGTATTGCAGTCCCAGCTCCTCCAAGGAGAAGAATTAATCTATACAGATTAAAGTTACAATACTCTGTTGAGCCACCCTGAAAAAAATAAAAATGGCAGGATGGAGAAAAAAGGGAGTGAAAATAAAAATACAAATCCTTGGTTTTTAATCAGACTGTCAGACTAGTGAAATGACATTTTCTTACCTTAAGTTGCTGTTTCTTAGGTTGTTCCTCTCTCCTACCAGAAAACAGTGTTGGGTCTCATATAATATCAAACTGTGAATCTGGAAGTGATCAGGAAAGGTGGTTTGTTTTTTTAAAGGAAAAATAAATCTCAGATGGTTTGATTGAGACCGTGAATATTTATGTACTGTTCCCCCTTTTCCCTCATTGTGCATTTCACCAAGTTCATTTGCGTGTGTTACAGGATAAATCTTACAGGAGGGCAGTGGGAGAAAGCAGTAAAAAGGGAAAACATCAATCAGTGATCCAGGGTAGCAGCAGGAATTGTTCATTTTTGTACATGGATCATGGCTTGCTGGACTTGCCTGGGCTTGACAATTAAGAACCTTGCGGTTGTGCCGAGATCAGCCTCAGGTCATTTCAGATGTTGGCTACAAAAGGCAAGATGTTGCTGGGCTTCAATCACTTTGAAGCCTTGTTGTCACAGGGATAATCACTTAGGAAGAGGACCACATATATTTGTCCTTGAATGGGAGAAAATGTTTTGTGACAAAAGGTTTATGTAATAAAAATGCCATGGGTGGTGTGAGTAACCTGATTTATGGGCAAATGTGGGTGGAATTTTGTGAATAATAACTAGCTTTGGAAAGTAAAAGTATTTTCTGTCAAACTGTTTGAAACAGAAGGTTATTCTCCTTTCAATTTGGAAATGATATGTTAATTTTGAAGATTACCAGAATTTAAAAAGTGATGTGAAAATAATTGGATGTCTAGGCAAGACTTACTTAACCAACTATCTCCAAACATGACTTGCTTGTTTCCGTGTTTGATTAAAAATCTTGCATTATTTTGCTTAAAATTTGTTTAAAAAATAACTATTTTTGGTCTGTTTTCACACAAATCAAATAGTTTTAATGTTCAAATTCCTTAAAAATCTGTTGTTATTAGTACTCTGATTGTGCCCTTTGAATCTCTTTCCATGATAATTATCAAGAGAAATCCTTATCCTGCAAGACATTCCACAGAAGCACATAAAAAAGGAGTCATCTTACCTCATTTTAGCTATTTTAAATTTAGGTAGCCAGTCTGCCTATGAGAGAGAGTGAGAGAGATACAGAAAGTGAGATTGAGGCTTCTCTGGTGGTAATTCAGCTTTTCCTAGGCTACTATTTTAGGATGGAATGATTTGCCTTCCAGTGGCTCATTCAGGCCACAGAGATTGGTGTTTATGTGCTTTGTCTGCTTTGCTATTTCTCCTTGTCCCAACATTAAACAAGGAAGGAAATATTTGGAGTTCAAGGAAGGGGAGAAAGAGTCCTCGCCTGACCTCTGCAAATGCTGTGGGTGTGGGCAGCCTGAATCAGTTTTACTTTTTCCAAACCGTTTTTCTTTTACTACTTTCTAGTTACTTTCCATTTTGCTTCAGCCTTATTTGACCCACAGAAAACAGAGATGGAAACGACCGATGACGCTGGAAGTTTTATGGCTGGCATTATTTCAGGGGTCAGATGAACTGATTAAAATAGTCTCTTCTGGCTTTAAAAGCTTCTGGAGAAATCCTAATCCCATTGAAGGCAACAGCAAAACTTCCATGAGCTTCAGGATGGGCAAAATTTCACCCTGAGTGCCTATTAATGAATCTTTGTCATGTGGCCCTTTGCTCGACTTGCAGGATTGCTCCGTGCATTACATTTTCCAATGTTTTGTTCAGAGGTGGTATAAGTACTTCAAGGCACAAGGGTTTCTCTCCATCCCCTGGAAATAGTTGCACAGGCTAATAGTTTAAGGAAGTTTTTGCTTGAAGAGTTGAGTAACAGAGCCTGTTCTTGGCTGAACTGGAGTAAATATGGAACAGCTTGTTGACAATGCAGAGTTACTCCTCTTTTATGTCAGTGTAACTGAGAGCACAGCTTTGCCAATTATTAGCTTTTGTTACATTATTTGTATTTCTGTGCATGTCAGAATTTGTTAATCTCATTGTTCAACATCAAGTAACCTTCTACTGAAACAGAACGTCATTGTGAATTAGGTATCATCAGCTAAATTGAACCTCACCCTGTGCATTTGACAGATGGTAATACATTCATTAAGTGTTCTGTGGTTGCTTTGAGGTTGGAAAGTGCTATTTTTCTGGCTTCTAACTCAGAATTCTTGAGTAAAGTTGTTTAAAATCCTAGTTTTGAAGGGAGAATAAAAATCATAAAAAGCTCATGAGGTTTTTTTTATTAATATTATTGTTTACTATTGGTGGGATGACAAGGCAGGACTGTGATTGCTAGAAGTTGTCTTTGGCAGCCCAGAATGAAGTAGAGAAGGCTGAGAGTGATGGTTCCACCATGGATTTTGTCTATACATGGGTAGAATTTCTTGGAATTCGAGGCTATATTAAATGTATCCCAGTGAAGGCAGTATGATGCTGGTGCCTTTGTGCTTGGTGATTCTGCTGTCCAGAAAAAAGGTTTCCAGGAGGTCAGACATTTCAGCTGTTGCATGGATAAGCTGATGACAGGGCTCCTCTCTCAGAGCTGGTCACATTTGGGATCTCTGAGTTCCTACTGAAAGTCTGCAGGGTGGGGAAGCAGCTGGAGGTAGAAATTTCAGAAGCAGCACAGAGCCACATACCCAGGCCTGGCTCTACTTGGTGTTGTTGAATCCTCCACCCTGACATTACCAAGACAGGAAAAGTTCTTCCCACAGCTCATTTAGGGGTCACGAAAACCAAGTGTAGAAGAGAAAACTCCACTGAACAGAGAGGAAGCTCTCAGGGTGTTTAATTCAAACCTATTATTTTAATTTTGCTCACTTCAGGGAAGATTAATCCCACCCATTAGCTGTTATCAGCAAACCTATTTAGTTATTTAATGATGTTTCCCAGAGGACAAGCTGCCAAGGGAATTATTAGGTGCTTAGCTACTTCTGAAATTCACTGTGGGTGGTGCTCTCACAAATGGGGAATTAGTAACTTTTTAGATCTTCACATCTTTTTAAAGACATCCAGTGTGGTGTTCACATGGCCCCTGCCTTGGTGAGTGCATCCTCTCCCTGTGTTCTCAGTGGAGACAATGTAGAGAGTCATCCAGATTTCCATGAAATAGCCACAGTATGGGAGGTTTGGAATTAAATCCAAGTTTAAGGAATTGATCCAAGCTGACTTTGGTCAGTAATGTGAACCCAGACAGTTCTTTCCTCAGGAAGAGTCCCAGAACATTCAGAGCTGTAGGCTGTTCTGAAGAGGTCATTTCCTGGTTTCCATTTACAATTTTTCACCTTTCACATAATGCTTGAACACCTACCAGGTAAGAGAGAAAATCAGCTTCTTTTATACATTCTCCTACTATGAGGGGAAATTTCCCTGAGTACCTTCTCAAGGAACATAAAGACTTCAAATCATACAGGTAAATCTGAGTGCTTTAGGGCACCTAGAATTTAGGATTTTCAGTATGGATATTTGCATATTGGATTTCAAAATCCAATTGGCTTTAAAAATCTGACCCTGTATGCCTAAAATCCATTTGATATGGCAACTTTTGTATTTTAATTATCTTAGTTTTTCAAAATTTTTTGACTATTTAATTGGAAGGAGAGTAGTTCTCTCTTACTATTTTTCTATTTTCAAGGCTGTTCTGAGAAGTTTACTAAGACATAAGATCTAGTTTACTGAGAAGAGTTTTGATGTAACAAATGGGGTCACTGGTGTCACGTTGGTGTCAGTAGTTGTTCAGTTCTTGCCTATCAGGATATGAGATGGTCCTGACTGTGTGGTGATTTCAGTGTGAGATGTCAGCATCCTGTGGGCTCCAGCAGAGCCTGTGAATTAGGTCACAGATGTACTGAACCCTCAACATACGCTTATTTCTGGCCTAAAGCTGCCGTATGTGAGCGCCAAGTATGAATTCAGATAGTTGTTTTTCTTGCTGTCACAAACAGGCTTCACTCCAGGCATTGTTTTTGGGACAGCCATGACGCACTTTGATAGAGCAATGAGACAAAAAAAAAATCCCCAAAACCTAATAGGATCCAGAAAAGTTACATAAACACACCTCAATGCTGCTGCTGTCTCTGTGCACACACCTGAGTGACCCCATGGGCTAGCACAAAGCATCAAACATCCTCCTGACACTGGAATATTGCTCAGAGGACTTGGAGAACCAACAATCCCAATGGCTGAAAGTGGTCAGCGTTGGGGCAGTTTTCTGAAACCCAGATGAACAAAATTGAATGAAATCACAGTAATTTGAGTCCATTGTCTCTATATGAGCACACTGTAAGGGGACACAGTCTGAGGCTGACCAAGAGAAGCAGAACTGACTGTTCCACAGGTGCTACAGGTCAAACCAAACAGAGATTGCTAAATCCTGTGGGTGCTGCCACACTCCACAGTTCCTACCCTGCCGTGGAAGTTGTGAGGCAGGACAGCTGCAGGCGATTAAAGGCACCACTGCCAGCATCTGACAGCAGAATGTCAGTGTCAAAATTCAATTTGAATTGATTAAATGAGGGATGGCAACACTTTTGTTTTATGGATGGCAGCACTTCAGTCGCTTTAGACGCTCTGCTTTCAGAAATAAAATTCCTTCCCTCCCTGCTATGTTTGTGGGGCTGTTTTCAGTTGGATCGCAGTCATTTCTCCAGTCAATCAATTAAGCCAGGGTTTGCCACTGTGTCTCAGAGTCAGCCACAAAAGAGCTGGTATGGTTCCCTGGTGCTGGGCCAAGAGACTTCAGTGGGAGCAAGGCATCAAGCAGCTTAATCTGACTTCCACTGCTGGCACAGGTTTAATGGATGTTAGGGAAGCAGGGAAATCATGTTCTGTGGTGTTCAGCTCCTGCTCTCTCAGTGGCCCTGGACGTGCTGCCTGTCTCCTTGTGCCAGAAGCACAGGGGCAGCTGACAACACAGTGGAGTTACCTGTGCCAGCAAGGCTCTTTGTGAAGGGTGGCTGCTGCAGCCTTTTGGAGTGCCTGTTGTGGTCCATAAATATATTTAGGACCATTGAATCATAGAATAGTTTGGGTTGGAAAAGACCTTAAAGACCACCTAGTTGCAAACCCCCTGCCATGGATAACTCCCACTGTATCAGGCTGCTCCAAGCCCTGTCCACCCTGACCTTGTGCACTGTCAGGGATGGGGCCACAGCTTCTCTGGGCAAACAGTGCCTCACTATTTCACAGTAAAGAATTTCTTGCATACAATTAACCAAATTCCCCCTGTTTCAGTTTGAGCCCATTGGTCCTTATACTTTATCTCCATAGGATAGGCCCTGTGGTGCTACAACACCTGAGTAACTCTCCCCTAAGTTCAGTGGCAGTAAGTTACTCAGAGATACAGGATTTTACAGTATGAGGCCATTAATACTGACTCCAGGCCACATCTGCAGCAGGTATAAATCACTGCAGGTAATTTTCACCAGCTGAAATTCTGGCCTTAAGCCCATGAGTCATGTTGTTATTTTTTCACATTGTAAATTCTTGCTGTTTCTTATTTATGTTGCTTTAGCACTTTAGGGCACTTGTGGGGGACCAGGACTCCATCATGCTTTCCACCCTTCAAACAGAAAAGTGAAAGACCCTTCTTTGCCCTGAGTGTCTGCAGTTTAAATAACACACAAACCTGCACAGAGTTATCCAGCTTTTTGTAAGTGCATTATTGCAAGCAAGCTTTTCTATTGTCCTGACAGTGAAGCATAAGGACACAAATTCCTTGCCTGGGTGAAAAATTTGCACTCTGCTGTAGAGGTCTAGGTGGCATTTGAAGACTGGTGTTTGTTGGAGCCAGCAGCAGTGAGGGACATGATCTTCAGCAACTGATCTAAGAGGTCTGGAGTCTCCTCTCCATTGCCAGACAATTTGAGATCTCTCAAAAAGAGCATTTGCACTCAAGTTGAACCTGAGCTAAATGGGAATTTTAACACTGGTTAATATCTCGTCTCATTTGTTGCTTATCTTTCAGCTCTATGGAGATCTGCTTAGCATCTTTGGAATTACTGCTATTGCCTTTGATTACTCTGCAAGGGTGTTGAAAGAAGTAAAACTAAGGCTTGATAGAGCTGAGGTACTGCTAGACAATTCAGCTTCATTGCAGTCCTACACTGCTTGGTTAGAAAAATGAAGGAGCAGTGTACAGAGCTCCAGTTCCTGTGTGATGGCTTTCAACAGAAGAGTATCATAGGCAGTATCTGTTTTTTTGGTGTATCATCTTGACAAGCTGTTTTTTTCCTTCTGGGATCTCTTTCACCGATACTTGTTGTTTGTCAGAAGCAGATATGGTACAACGAGGTCCCTGTGTCCCTTTTCCCACTGCAGGATGAGCTTTGTCCTCAGGCAGATGTACTTTGCTGGGCTATTTTGCCATTGGATTGTGTCAGCTTTGGAGCACAAATTAACAACAAAGAAATTGGTTCTTGGCTCTTTTTTCTAGACACAACCATAGCCATTGACAATGAGCATTTATAAACAATTATCCTGCCCTAATCACTTATTCTTTGCTTTTTTTGTTTTTGGCAAAGCGCTTGAAAGGGGCTTGGTGAAGGCTCTGAAGAAGCTGGATGACTACCTGAGAACTCCCCTGCCAGAGGAGATTGATGCAAACAGCCCTGAAGAGGAGAAAGTGTCTCAACGCAAGTTTCTGGATGGAGATGACCTGTCACTTGCTGACTGCAACCTTCTGCCCAAACTCCACGTTGTCAAGGTAAAAGATGTGATGAGATGGTCACAGAAGCTTTATCTGACATGATGTACCTGGCTCTGACAGCTGAGTGCCAAAGCCAGTGTTTCAGCAGAGTTCTTAAGGCCTAGAAGAGCAGTTTGAAACACACTTTTACTCTTCTGTGTTTTCTACAGGTTAAATAAAGGAACTTTATATGTAGTTCATGGGAAAACTGTCCCATCACTTATTAGTGGTGAAGACAGTACTAAGTTCTAGATGTCCTGTCTCTTTTTTTTTTACCCTGCTGCAAGTAGCAGCATTCTTTCCTATTAATTAGTTCCTAATGCCCTTAAGAAACATGTCAAAACTTTAGTCAGTTCCCACCCATTTGTAACTTAAGAGCAGCAGCCCATCTCTTTGGGGAATATTTATTCCATCTGGTATTTCACACAGAGAAGTTAACAAATCAAAGTCATTGCTGTGGTCCAGGATTTAAGATGTACTATGGTTGCTGGTATAGTGCAAATCGTGTACATCATCTTGACTCCTAAATGTTGCATTTATTTAATTTATCAGATGACATGTTGCTTTAGAATAAGGCAAGTACCTGGCAGACCTTGGCAAGTGAGTGAGCTAGGAATTAAAGCCAAGTCATGCATCTAATTTGGCTCTGTGAGCCAAAACACAAACTGAGCCTGGGAGCTTTGCACACATGCAAAGAAAAAAAAAATTAAAAAGCACATAAGTCACCAGGTAAGAAATGTGATAATATCCTCACAGGTTTAGTGCTTATTCTGGCTCGTCTTCATTGGAGTCAGACAATGCAAAATGAATGTGTGGCCCCTCGCTGGTTTTGTCTCCTAGGGATGAAATGAAAGATGTAAAAAGAGAATTAAAATTTTTCTCAGACAAGCATAGCCATAGGATATTGCCTGAAAAGCATTTAACAGATAGAAGAAAAGGGTAAATTCTTTTTTCACTTGATGGAAGATGTGTGGTGGAAATTTTGAAAATGTTGACTTAAGTTCCCCAGCAGGTTTTATCTTCCCCATATGCGTGTGAAGTGTCATGGAAGGCAAGAATGCTTAATTAAATGCAGTTTAGGACAGGATTTGGACTTGCATATACCAAGTGGATCCTGGTAATAAAAACAAATCACAGTCATTTCTGAGAACATGACTGTCCTAAGAAATCTGAGATGGAAAACAGCTCTAGCATGTGCTTTAAAAATAAAGGGGAACTCTGTGGCACATATGTATGTAATTTATGCCCAAGAACAATTTTATACTGTCAGAAAAATTAGAGATTGGAAGCACTCATTAAATTAGCTAATCCATCCCTTCCTATCAGATAGTTCACTCTGTCACCACAGGCTTATTGTGTATGGTTTATTCCTACAGGAAAACTGAAATATCCCAATCCAGCAAGGTACTTAACCAACCAACTAGCATTAAGTACAGATTAATCCCATTGACTTCAATGGGACTGTACAGGTGCTTAAAATTAAGTATGCACTTAACTATTTTCCTGAATAAGGGCCTGAGTGTTTTTAGAAATCGAAAATTTGCTTTGATAGACAATTTCCTAGTCTAACAAGTATTGAAATAACCATTTTCTCTCTCAGTTTATCCCAATGCTCCTGTTTCTAATATATGCTAAGTCATCTTGGTTTCCTAATCATGGTACCCATACCACCCTGAATTTTTCCTTTTCATGAACACAGATACAGCCTTCCAACAGCTGTAGGTGGTTATGTCCTCTGACACCATTTGCCAGGCAAAATATATTACATATATTAAAAATATTATACCATGTATATATATAATAATGTTAAATGTAATAATTAATATGAAAATATGTTATAATCATTGGTAATGCCTTTCTCTTAAATCTGTCTTGCTTTTTATGATTCAGTCCCTTCTTATGTGGTGTCTCAGGTTTAAGTGGTGTACTTAAGACTTGTAAAAAAAATAAAAAACCAAAACCCCAGTAGGGTAAAATCCATGAACTACAAGTACCATAAAAGTTGAAATTTGGTGACAGTAGCCAGGTCATAGCTTTAGAGTGTCCTTAGGCCAAGCAGCAGCCTTGCAAGGTAGGAGATAACCAGCAGTCAGTTCTCAGATTTTTCTGTGATAAACCTGTGATTCTCCAAACATTCCTCTCATTTGCCATTAATTTTATGACAGAAGAGAGCAAGAAGCTCCCTAAGAAGGAGACACATCCCCTGTGAGATGCTTTTCTCACGTGTTTTATCTCTGCTTTAGATCGTTGCAAAGAAATACCGCAACTTCGAGTTCCCGGCGGAGATGACGGGGCTGTGGCGGTACCTGAAGAACGCGTACGCCAGGGATGAGTTCACCAACACCTGTGCAGCAGACAAAGAGATCGAGCAAGCCTACGCAGACGTGGCCAAGAGGCTCAGCAAGTCCTAACTGCCCCCAGCCACAGCTCAGTATCCCCCTTTACAGACTCTGCTCCTTGTTGCCTTAAGATGTACTTTATCCTTATGCTGTCTGGTTGGCATCTTTATGACTTCACCTGTTCCGAGTGTATTGGGCAGGGACAAATCTGCCTCTCCCTGGAGAAAAGAGAAGGCAGCTGTAGTGGGGGGTGGGGGGGTTGACACCCTTTGAAGTCTAACCCAAGATCTGGCTCAACTAGTATTATTTGCAATCAGTATTGGAAATGAGTCCACTTGACTAGTTTCTTGTTCTGTGTTGGGGGTACATCATGACCTGTATTCTTTAGAGTTTTAAAAATAGCTGAAATTTCAGGTAAGAGAGTTAGGAACACATAGAACTGGTTTCTCTCTAGGTTATTTCAAGGACGCTTTTCCCCTCAGTTCTATTAAGATCCTTGAGGCATGAACAAAACAC
The DNA here is from genome assembly GCF_009819885.2 of Catharus ustulatus. Classification (NCBI taxonomy): domain Eukaryota; kingdom Metazoa; phylum Chordata; class Aves; order Passeriformes; family Turdidae; genus Catharus; species Catharus ustulatus. The sequence continues at coordinate 114,115,732 of NC_046223.1, forward strand.
AAGAGTGAAAGAGGGGAAAATAGGAGTTTGACCCTAAAGCAGAAATGCTCTTAGCAGTTATATTTAAATAAACTCTCTGAATGCATCTTCTGTCTTAGCAGGCCCAGGAGTTTATAGGGTATTTATTTTTAACTTGGCCCAAGAGTGGGAAGCCTGAGTGAATATGTCAGACTTGCAGATGCTGCTCTGCATAAAATTTGCATGGTGTTGTTGGATCCGAATGTTTAAAGCAAAAGGGAGTGAAAGAGCAATTGAGCAGGCAGCTTTGGAAGAGCAGGGCCTGTGCCAAAATGCCCAGTGGATCTGCTGGTTGGTAGAGACAGACAGACACAGCAATAACAGGGGCAGCAGATTGACTCCAGCACCCACAGAGGGAATTGGCACAGCAAACCAAACCATGTAGGATATTGTCATCTTGACTGTCTGGTTGCCAGTTCCTTTAGAATTGCTATCTTGGGAAACTTGGATCAGCAGTGGGAAGCTGTTGCGGCACACGGATTCCAGGCAGGGGAAGCGTTTTCTTTGCCTTGGGCTCCAGATGGGTCATTTTCAAGTGCTCATCATCTCACCCCAGGAGGGGTTTGCTGGGAGAGCCTCAAAGAGGGCAGGCTGGCACAGTGAGAGGCACATTTCCAGCCAAGAATTCAGCAAGTGTGCTAGCAGAAAATCCATGCCTCAATCCCACTCATCCAGGCTTTACCCATCCAGGTTCCACAAATCTGAATTAGGCTTTTTTTTTTACTAAAAGACATTATTTTGCTCTGTCTGCAGTGCCTGCCTGGCACATCTGCTTTACACTGGTGATTATTTGCACGTTTCATCTGCAAATTCAGAATGACAGCTCTTTCACTTGAAACTCATGTGCTCCATGGTGTACAGGAGAGCACATGGTTCATGGGTTTCAGTTTGTGGGGGGATTTATTGCTGTTTTAAAAGATAAAGCTGAGCTGCAACCTGATGTGGCTCCCCTTCTGATCAGAGCTGCTGATTTGAGGGGAACCCCAAGCTGGTGAGCTGTGACCAAAGGGAGCCTCACAGCACACTTGTTTGCAGCCAGAGAGTTGGGAAAGTGGAACAACATGGAGAGCCAGGCTCTGCCGTGTGATGCTGATGACAATCTGAAACCATCCTTCTGCTGTAGTGGGATAATCCCACTTTTCACACTCACCCAGCTGGGAGCAGAGTGTTGCTCATTGACTGAAGAGAGTTTGTGGTTGGCTATTGTTTCACATGCAATGGTCAATTTGTTCTGAATTTTCAAAACCTTGGAAGAAAATCCATTAAATCTCAAGTCTTCTCCTAGAGTGGGCTATTTTAGCAGTGGCTAGACTACAGGGCAAAGGTTTGCACTCTTTAAAATATTGCTGAGAAATCAGCTGGCTCAGAGAACACTAATAGCAGCCAGAAAAATCAGATCTGATTAGAAGTATCTGCACAAGCACATGTGGCTTGTTAAAAACATTTCTTCATGAGATTGGAATTATTGTGATACTATTTTCTTTTTTTATTATTTTTTTTAAATTCTGGTAATTATTTATTTATTTATTTATCTATCTTAATTGACTCGATCCTTCCTTTCTTTCTGATTTTTGTTTTCACTCAACACTTGGGTCAGGATAGCTCAGTCAGTTTAGAAAAGTGTTATTAGCAAAGCTCTTCAAGTTTGTTCCTCAAGAAAAGTCTTCTACCTGATCAATGGTCCTGGGGATTTTTTGCTCTCTGTGTGATCCTATCAATGAGCAGAAACTACATTTTTCTCAGTTGCCTTTTCCCAGATTTGCACTTCAATCAATAGCTTTCCTTATTCACAATTGCTGTGAATATTTGAATAAAAGATGCAGAGAGCAAATTATTGCCTTCTGCTTGTTATATTTATATCCTAGAAGAAGACTGTCCAAACATGCAGCAGATCTCAGGAGGTGGACCAGGGTCTGACCTGATTTCCGTCTCAGAATCCTCACCATTTTGCTGAATCTCATAGTTCCAAAATTCTCTTATATGTTTGTCTCTATTTTTCATAGACAAAGGCCAAATCACAATCAGCTGATTTCAGTGATCTCAAATTGCATCTGTTTAAAAAAAATTATGTTTAAACATGTTTGGGCTTATATAAAAAAGAAAATTATGTATAAATGCAATGAGCTTTTTCTAAGATGATTCACATATTATTAAAACTTTTTTAGAATTCATAGTAAAATCTAAAAGTTCTCAGGCTAATTTCCTTTCAATTAATTAAAAAAAATCCTTAGTATCTTCAGTTTTCATACAACATTCCAAAATATCTAGATAAAATATAATGATGGATATGAGAAATTAGAGGAAAATGGAGCAGTTTTCAGCTACAGTGCTGGTTCTGTCTGAATTAAAGTCTCACTCTGCATCCTTTGCATTTTACTCATAACACTATTATAGGCTGATCCAAGATCATGGACAGGTTCAGGCATTCCCTGACCTTTGTTTGGGTTTAAAATCCAAGCTCATGCTTTCAGATCTGTAACTTTCGCTCACCTTTCTGCTTCTTGGCTTTATCCTTTGCCAGAAGCAGGAAATACTGGAAATCCTACACAGAAAAGTGTTTTGCTAAGATTTTGAGCTCAGTTCTCAAGCTCAGGATCCATCACCAATGAGATTTTAAAGGGCTCCAGACTCTTTTAGGCAGAGTATTTTTGGTGACCTTCCATTGTATTTAGAATTACAAGTAATAAATATTAATCATACTGGATTCTATATCTACATTGGCAGGGCAGCATTTCTGAAAAGAATCTGAGTGACAAGACAGACATTGCAGATTTACAATAACTTTGTTCATAAATTTTTTTGCAAGATGTAAAGAAAGACATAGTGCAGAGAGGGAAGAAGCCAACAATGTGGATTTAATCATCTACATTTCAGAAATGCAGACCAAATGTCTGTGAAGATGTCCATTTCATCCAAACATTTCTTAGATATTTATTTCAAAGCTCCCTGCTCAGTCAATCCAACACTCCATTCATATTGAAATGAATATTGATTTTTCTTCTATTAGCAGTGGTATGGAGTCTTGAGGATCTCATAGATTAGTTACCTTTATTCTCTGTTAGAATTGTTTGAATTGCCAAGAGGTCATTCTGCAGCACAGGTAGGGCTAAAGAATATATGTTTAAAGTCTATTTAAAGCAGGCCTTGTGAGAAACATTTTTTTCCTGTAGAAATCACATAATATTATTACTTTATCAGGTCTGGTGTGGACTGAAGAACTACAAGTCCTCCTCTGGTTGCATCAGCTGAAAAACCACTGCCAGGGTGAATGACAGTCTGATGGCACAAAGAAAATAGACAGCTTTGTTTCCTACCAGAAAGTTCAGCTAAATTGCACTGGCATTTATTTAAAATATATACTTATTTGATTTTAACCCCTAAACCCCTTTCTCCCTCTCTTGTCTGTGCTCAAATCCAGCTCCAAGTTAGCCATAACCATTTCCTCAGTGATAAGGAGCAGGGTTCTCATGGATGGGCACAGGGGAAGCTGTGTCTTAGTGTAGCCTTTCCAGGGATGAAGCCCCCTGTCTGCATCACCTGAGTTTGGCTAATTACTGAGTTGAAAGTATTGCAAAATTTTAGCCAGTGGAAATCACACTCCTGGAAAAACCAAGAGCACATAGAAGCATTATTTTTTAAAACAATGAATTGGTGTCTTAAAGAAAAAAATAAACCCCAAGTCTTGTGTCTTCCTTCATGTTATTCTTTTAAGCGTCAGGAAATTTGCCTTTGTTTATTACTTTTCTGAATGTATTAATTATTCCTGAATTGTTTTTGATATTAAGAAATATTTTTCCAGTAACATTTTGCCTCTGCTGAATCTTTCATCTCTTCATTAATTTTGATGTCTGCAATGACTTAGTAATTCCAGGGGAGGCAGGAAAGCTGTGAGGTTTATACTTGTTGAGAAGCTGAAGGAGGTAATGAATATTTTTTTTTTAAACAGCATTAAAATAATTTTTAAAATCGTGTCTTTTCATCTGGGATACTTTAACCAAGGCTGATAGACTGGGTTTAGTCTGGACTGTGAATTTCAGCACAGGCATGAGCAAGGCAGCATGCTGAAGGTGGCTTTGCCTAGGGGCTTCTCTCAGGTAGTAGACATGTTCCCTGTGAGTCACAAATTTCCCATTTCTTCCTTTCAGGAGGGCTGTGCTGGTTTGGACACTGAGCTGTCACAGCCCACTCAGTGCTCAGCAGTGGAAAGAGGAGTCCTGTTCCCTTTTCTCTCCTTCCAGCTCACGTTCAGGGAAAGCAGAGAGTATTAAGCTGCTTTATTTCCTTGTCCCACATTCCAAGCACACACTCAGCCCCAGAAAAGCCCAGAAACCCCATCCAAAGCTGTTTTCCAAAGTCTGATATGTCCATTTTTTAACAAGTGACACAAAAGCCCAAAGAATCCCGTGTAACCCCCCAGGCACTCCCCATGCAGGACTCAGCAGCCTCTCAGAGACCGCAGCAATCATTCCCCTGTTGCCCCAAATCATTCCCCTTTCACCATTCACTGGAGAGATGCTAATCCTGAAAGCACTCCCGAGGATGGATTCGAGTGTGGTGAATTTGAGCTGTGCTCATCAGCTAAGCAGCTCTGAATGGTGGCATTGTCACAGCTCAGCGGGTCGTGCCTCTGCTGCCAAGGGGACCCAGCACCCGCTGGAGGAGCCAAAACTGCTCCACCAGCGATGGTGCAACCATGATGAAAGGTTTGAGGGCCACCTTTCCTCCTGCCTGGCTCCCTGGCTGGAGTGTTAGAGCTCAGCTGGAGCCATGATCCAGCGCTAATGAGCTTTTCTAGCTTGCAGCATGTGAATAGGGACTAGTGATGTGCTTAATGTTAAACATGTGCTTGCCTGCCTGCCTGCCTGCCTGGAGAGGGGCCTAAAAGCCATGACAGAAAAGCCTTATATTAATGAAGGGCATTATTATTCTCTTCCCTTTGAAATCTGGTGGCAGAATTCCCAGTGGGGGAATTCCCAATAGGAATTCCCAGTAAAGCCAAAGTGGCATAAGCACGAAGATGTTTGGAGTGCAGAGAGAACTTGGAGAAAAGGAGGCAGCAGTGGTGTAAAGGTTCTTAGTGCAGAAGGACACCAGGTGGTGACAGCAGGGACACGAGCAGTGCTGCCAGGCTCTGTTCTGGTCCCGTGGGGGGTTCAGAGTGGAGCAGGGACCAGGCTGTGCTGGCAGTGCAATGCCAAGGCATGTTCTACTGTATCTCCAACCACGCTCCCTATGGTGGTATCCCACAGCACAGTGATGCCTCCATTGTGTCTGCCTCACTCTTATTATGAAGTGGCTTGTCTAAAGAAAAGCCACTTCATAATAAGTATAAAGAAGGGTGGGGGAATTTTTTTTTTATGTATACATGGAGTAAAAACAATCCAAATATGCTCTAATGGTTCTCAACATGATACTGTCAATTCTCACCACAGGGTGGAATTTGTTGGTGGAAATTAAATTAAATTAAATTAAAACAGAAAAGCTTGGCTCTTGCTAATGGGTACTACTGGGAGCCCTAAAAACAGTTTGCAGTGTAGAACCATAGCAGGAGTGAACATCCTTTAATTCCCAGAATTGCTTGGGTTTCACAGGGTCATTTTAGCCTATTCTGCTGCACTGCTGAGAAGTTGCTCTTTCCCTGTCTCTCTAGGTCTATAAACTCTGAAGAATTTGGGAAATGGCTACAGGCACCAAATTAGTATTTTTCTTTTTCACTCCTTTTTTTTTTTCCTCCTTCATTAAATTAACTACTTTAGTTTGGAAGTAAGCAATAAGTAAGTAGAATTTGCAAACAGCAGATTTCTCTACTCTTTCATTAAGAAAGTTTTTAAGAGCTTTCAGGAAATGAGAGGTTATCCTCAGCTTTGGGAATAAACTGTGGTATAAAATACAAATGTAAGTGGGATTCTGATTAAATTATTGAAGCAGAAAGATTGGAGTTTGTTTTAAGGAGCATGCTTAGTAAATAAACAGAATATCCCAGACACTGCAATAGGGGCTTCAGTTCTAGTTTCTGGTTTGGGTTTTGGAAGTTTGTGTTTGTTTTTTTGTGGTTTTTGTTTTTTTTAAATTACCTATTGTATAACATAAAAACTATATTTACGTACACATATATATTTATTCAGAGTATTTATCTGCATTATTTAATTCAATAATGCTGTGAAGTTTGTTGGGATGGAAAGTGGCATAAAGAGGAAAACTTACACTTTTGAAACAGCACTATTATTTCTGTGTCTTTGATTTGGTTCCCACTGGAATAAACAAGAACCACACCATTAGTTGTGTGGAAGCAGGATCTCAACTTCACAGACCCCGAAAGTTTGGCAGTCCCTTGGCGGGCGAGGTAATTTGCTGTTCAGCAATCCGAGCCGTGCAGTGGGCACAGCGCGTTTTGAAGGCGTTCAGAGCCGTCCTTGGTGAGGGAGTGATGCTTGCAAAGGACCCCAGTGAATCCCTGCTGTTTTAAAATGAGATTAAGCCATCATGAGATGTGGACTGGCTAACCCCAAACCAGACACACTCGCCCGCAGCGCAGCCGCTGAATTGGTCTGACATCAGGAACTGCAGCGAAGGAGCTTGGCCTCAGAAGTGAGTCAAAGCAGCATCTTTGTCACCAGTCATTTTCTATTTATAATGACACAGATCTATTTTATAATCACGGGGAGGCACAACAGGAGTGTGCTTTGTTCTGCCTAAATCGCGTTTCTCGTGCGGGTGCGTTTAAACACAGCCCTTGGCCCCTTGCCCCACACCACACACACCCAGGGCGGGCAGCTCTGGCACAACAATGCACACCCTGTCGTGCTTGAATGCTCAAAGCCTCCAGTGCTGGAGCAATAAACTCTGCTAAATGGCTTAAAAATGTTCCCTTAAGTGCACCGAGCTGCCCTGCTGCTGCCTCACTTCTGATTTCCAGTGCTGTTCTGTTTCTGAGCCTTGTGTTTCAAAGAAAGCAGGAGTTGTATTGTTTAGTGATGGAAACTGCTGGGCATTATTAACTGTAAGAATCTGGGGTGAAAAATCCCACTGCCCAGCCCAACCCTCTTTCCTGGTGCAAACATGACAGCTTTTATTCCTGGCTGTGTTTTCAGAGGTTATGAACAAATTCCCAAGAGCTGCTTGGTTTGGTTCCTGGAGAAAGGGTCCTTACCTTTGCAGACCCTCAGAGCTTTGATGCTAACCACCCCCTTTGCTCCTTTTGTCCTTTCATTTTTATTATTTTTAAATGAAGGGTCCTGCTGTGTATTTCCTAGAAAATTATGATCTTGTGATCAATAGATTTATTTTTGTAACCTGCTTCCAGTTCTAAAGCCTGAAGATCAAAACCAAGTTGCATAGTGAGATTTGGGGGAGAGCAGAAATGCTTTTTTCCCCTCCCAACCTATTGGTTTTCAAATCCTGACTCATTGGAGCACAATTCTGGTTACTTTGAGGATGTCTGAGGTTGAAAGTGAGGAAGGGGAGCCCACTGATCAGGAACCAGTGTGGAAGTCATAAGGGATATGTGGATAAGTTCCTAAGTGTGTGAGCAACCTGTGCAGAGACCTGCATGGCCCCAGTGGACCCACAATTGCTTAAAACCTGCACTGGTATTGAAAGGCAAAAGTTGGGCAGTGAACCATGACATGATGATCAGACACAGAACCTCTTCAGGGCATTATAAAGGCAGAAAAAAAGCTCATTTGAAAGGACAGTCAAATTTTTACCTACTGGTCAAGACCTGAGTTCACATGACAGGATTTTCTCCTCCAAAATGTCATTAATCCCAGAAATGACTAATGGCTTCAGGGCTCCCACCTGAAGTACTGGGTTAAAAGAAAGATCAGAAACTCTTATGGAAAAAGGAGGAATTACCTTTAAGACCTAGTATGCTTCAAAGAAAAGTAATTTATTTGTAAACAATTATTTTATAGTGTCTGACAGTGAAAAGTAACTGTGTATCCAGAGGTCTCCATCAGATAAGAAAGCAAGCCAGGATCCCTTTGCATATTTGTGTTTTCTCTATTAATGTGCAATTTTAGATTAGATTTCAACATTTTGGGGTAGGAACTATGTATTTGTTCCCTGCATGTGCAGCTCTTTCAATGACAGGACCCTGATTAGGGCCTTTTTGTGCTGCTCTAACCCTCATAATCTTTAATAATAGGAAAAAATATAATTAAAATGTCACTGCAGTTCACCTTTAATATTATGATTGTGAGACTGTACTCTGTCAACTGTGAATAAAATAATGTCCTTTTTGTATAATAGGTAGTATATTTTATTATTGAAGAAAGAGTTAAATTTAATTTTTAAACACAAAAAAATATCTGCTTATTGTTTCATTTTAGGCTTTTGAATATATAAGCAAATATTTCTTTTGTATCCTTCAAATGAGTATGTATTAAATGAAGAAATCCACCTTCCTGAATTGGAGCTGTTTATATTCCAAGAGTGATTAACACCTTATAACTTGAATAAAAGTGGTTTATTTTCTCATTGGGTTATTGCTGGACTTCTGTTTAATTTTGTTAATTGTTTTTTGGGTTTTTTGGGTTTTTTTTTTAAACAGGCAACTTTTCCTTGCCTGCAAAAAACCAAAACTGTGCTCGGAGCTTGGATACAGCTATAGTCATCCTTTAAGACTGGGATGTGAGAACTGGTGGGGTTATAACACACATCTACAAAATAATGGGGTGTGACCATTCACTATTTCTCATATCAGAGGTTTCTAATGAATTAAATAAGCAGTAAGTTGAAAGCAATTAGAAAGAAAAGTCTTTTAACCCAGTGTGCAATTAAATTCTGGAGCCCTTTACTGGATGTGCTGTGCAGATCAAAATGAGTATGGGGTTCAACTTCCCAAAGAACAAATCCGTAAGTGTTGTTAAACACAAAGCTTTGGAACCAATGTCCAAGTCAAGAAGTCCCAAAATACCATGGCTGAGGAAGTAGGTTTCCATTTGCCTCATTTCTTGTATTGTTTCTGCTGTGAGAGATTAGACACAGCCATGGGAGGGCTGGGTGCCTTGGCTCCAGGATGTCCTTTCTGGGATTCAATACACAAATGTGAAGTATTGTAAATTGAATTCCAGCACAGAACTTTGAATTAGCTTCCCTAAAGCAAACCAATTCCAGAGATGCTTTAGATACAGAAGCTCAGAATCCCTCTCATAGCAAATGACAAGGAATCACATTCCATCTGAAACAACAAGAGTTCAGCATCCAACAGCTGCAGCTGGAGAGGAACAAGCAGGATTTCTCTGAATTTACATATAAACTTCTCTTCTGATCCCAAAGATTGTGCTCAATGGGTCACATCTCTCTAGTCCTGCACTGCTCTGGTACCACATCTCTTTTGATGTTGTGTGTGATATAAAAATGGGCTTCTGTTTCAAATTCTCCAGACCCAAGGTGTAAGTTTCTGCTAAAGTTTCTGCTCAAACTAGTGCTGAAATACTATTTCACTTGTCCAGCACTGTACAAATCCAGGGCCTTGGTTGATTGCTTTTGGACAAAGCCCTAAAAGTGCAAACACCCAGGTGCACCTTCACAACAGAAGTGATCTTTCCCTTTCTCTCCACTCATGGAAACATGAAAGAAAACCAGGGAATCTGAAAAGCTTGCCATGTCCTGATGCTGCTCAGTCCTGATGAACATCTCTGACAATGCTCAGCACCAAATAATTCAGAGGGCTGCCAGGAGCCCCAACCCTTGAGATTTGGCCATACACAAAATGTGTTCGACACTGGTGGGTTTTTTAGTGTTTATTTAATTAATTAAAAATTATTCCCTATAGCTCTGTCCCCTCTCGTTGTACAAACCAAAAACTGGTCTCAGGCTCTGAGGACACTGGTCTAGATGATGTCTGACAGTAGTAAAACTGAGTGCATCAGATCCAGTAGGCACTGTGTAAAATAAGTGGTTTCTGTGCATAAGTGATTGTGATTGCAGATCTGAATGATGAAAAATGGAGTGAGTAACAACCTGGATCACTTATCACTTTTCCTGTCTTCATTTTATCATTCCTTATGCATTTGCTCTGAGAAAAGCCAAAGCTCTTCCCTTTCCACAGCAATGTCTCACTGCTGCTGGTCATTTTTTTGGTCATTCAGTCTCTGAAAATTCACTTCTACCCAGGTAATCGCTCTCTCGGACGGGGATTTGTACTGCTGTCTCTCCCTGCTTGCCATGTAAAAAACAGAGCCCTTGATGGGCTCCATGGAGCTGCTGGCACCTCTTCCTTCAGCAGTGGGGTGGGGGGAAGCTTTGTCAAGGAGGGTTTAGTTTGGGTTTTCTTTTTTATCTGAATACCTGACGTAACACTCCACACGTCCTGCTCGACATGCTGCAATCAGTCCAGGCTGCGCCAGGCAAGAGTTTAGACATTTCAGGTGTCATCCATCCTTCATATCTCATGCATGCCTTTGCTTTCATGAGCCCAGCAGATGCCTTTAATTGCCAGCCTTCACTTCTTGGCTTTCCAAGGAGCAGCAGAGGAACTATGGAGTCCCTCTGGCGAAGGATGAAACGAAGGGGCCCAGCGGTGTTATGACATTTTCTTGCACTGAGTTGGCTTTGGGAAGAATGGCCTCTTTCCTCCCATTAGATAAGCACAGAAATCTTAAGCAGATGCTTGCAAAACATCAAACAAATATATACTTTAAAAAAATAAATATAGGCTATACCCACATGCCCCATAATCTGGCCAATATTCAGCCACCGCTGACAGGATCTTGCCTTTCTCTGGAGGAGCCTGGAGGAAAAGAAAACCCGCAGTCTAGTCACTGCTCAGCAGGATGGAACTGGCTCCTCCACCATCCCAGAGCCCTGCATGGCCATGCCAGTGGCTGGTGGCTAATTTCCAGCCCGCCCCGTTGTTCAGAAGCTAGAGGCAAAGGCAGCCCTTCTCTCTTGGGTGTTCTGTGCACACCCCAGGGAATTTAATCTGTTCAAATTTCCCCCTAAATCAGCATTACAGAATGCGAAGGGGAATTTAATGCCATAGGGAAGAAGGTGCAGCAGTTTGAAAAGTCTAAACTGTCAAAAAAAAAAAAAGAACGGTGTTTTCTTTAGTGTATATATACATGTAAGCCTTGTAACCCTCATGTTCCTGAATTTTAGAGCAGAGGTGATAGAGGGGATTTCTTCTGGTTCCCTTGCACTGAAAGCCACAGGTTTTGGGAAAAGCTGGATGGAAGTACATTCATAGGGAAGTGTGAGAAAGAACTTGTTGCAAAAAGTCCCCCTTCCCTCAACCCTTTGTGAAAACAACATTAAAGAACATTATTGGTGCCAAGGGAAGGACTTTGAAGAACCTGCTGGAGTTCAGGTCGCCCATGTAATCCTCATCCAAGTCCTGGTGTGGACGAGTTGTGGTACCAGCTTTCATCAGCTCATGCACCACATCCTGCACAGCTCCTGCCCTGCTGGTGCCCTGAATGGGTGATGCAATTTGTTTTCTTGGCACAGAGTGGTGCTGGGCCCTCTTTATTCCTTATCGCTCAGCCTGTTAGGAAACTCTTTAAAACAGTCACGGTATCATGTGCTTTCTGCAGCAGCGCTGCTTGTGACTGTTTCACAAACATTCATCAGATCACTCGTGTCCCCAAGGGGCACAGGATGATATTTCACAGTGTGGGAACCAAGACTCAAAACTTCAGAGATGAGTTTTCACTTCAGATGCTCCGTTTCACCTATTAAAGATTTTTTTTTCAGTGTACTGTGATTTCAGGGAACTGCTGTAACAATAAATTCAATGTACTGGGATCACTCCCAACCTCTGGGACAAACTGGCACAAACTGGCTCCTGTCCATGCTGGTTTGCCCTCCTCAACTGAATAGCTGCCTGCAAATGGCCTGTTGAAAACACCCCCGGGACAAATGAGCTTCCAACTGATTTCAAAGGTTAGTTTGGGAGGGTACTAGATGGTCTGAGCCAAGATACACATGGATATTTATATATTTATATGCAAAAATGTATAAATTTATATACATATATCCACTGAGTAGTAAAGGCAGGTATTTGGGTGAGGGTTCCAAGTTCAGATGTGGCTGCTCAGAAGCTCTTCTCCCTCAGCTATTGCTTCAGGTCCCAGTGCCACCATGGAGCTTGCTTATAAAAAGCAGCAAATTTGGGGCAGATTAGTATTTGATCTTTCCTGACTCTGCAGTGACTTTGCAATTATAGTAATGTTTTACTGTAGTTTTGCTTTGTATAGTGCTTTGTACACATATGCACACCTATCTGTACATGCACATGCAGTCATGTACAGTGACATCCTTCACTCTGAGCAGCATTTTACCTCTGGATTTTCCCTTATCATCCTTAATGATGGCAGAAAATCAGTGCAGCTGGGATTTGAGCTGCCACAGGACCAGCTGGCTTTGGCACCACGTCTCTGCTGAATCCCAAGTCCTCAGAAGGTTATTTAACACACCACAGCCACAGTTGTGCTGCCTGCCTGCTCTGCTGGGAATATTCCCCATCCCTTGCCACTGGCATGATCCCACAGATGCTGGAGCCACTTGGATGCCTTGCTCTGCAACCAGCACACTCATATTTATGGTGTATAGGGCAAAATCTTTATTCACAAAGCAGCAGCTTTAGCTTTTCATTGTCAGCATGGATGTTGAACTAATCAGAGAGGGGAGCAGGAGAAGGGTGGGGACAGGAAGAGAGGAGTTTGTGGGAACATAACAATGTTAAAGAAAAAAACTCTGCTTGCTGTCAGTTAAGTCTCTCCATTAGTTACCTCTACTATTATGGATTCATTTTAAGATCCAGACTTCAATATACATAACTTTAAATCACTAACATCCTTCATGGCTCTGTGATTTGCTGGTTCCATATGTAGCCTCTTGGCCCATTGTGTTGGCACAGGTTCAACTCCTGTTCTTCCTCTGGGTTACGGTTTCCTCACTTTGATGGGGGGGTCGGGAAGGGAAGAAGAGGGAGAGAGCAAGAAAGGGATGGTGAGACAGAAGGCAAGTGATGGTGGAGAGGGAAGGGATGGGAGGAAAGGAGAGGAGCAAAAGGAAAAGTAAAAATAATACAAAGAGAAACAGCTTAAAGTAAATCAGAAGCAAAGCAGAGTGGAAAGAGCAGAAAGAAGGAAACAATGAGAGGTGTTGTCATGAGCAGCTGTCCCCACCTAGCTGCTCATGGCAGTGCTGGGATGCTGTGGAGTGGGAGGAAAGGGCTGATGCAGCCTTTCCTGAGCTCCTGGAGTGGCAGTGCCAGCCTGCCCCTCATCCCAGTGCCAGGCTGTCTCCTCTCAAGCAGGCTCAGTCCCGCCTGAACTTTGTAATTAAGCTCGCTGAGATTTTGCTTAGGGTCTGGGCTGACAGCTGTATTGAATTTTGGTTTATTGTGTGATTTATCAGGGCCGTCGATGGGCGTTTGGATGATTTAGTGCTGCAAAAATACCTTGGAATGCAACGCACAGCAATATCTGCATTATTCATAACAATAATAATAAAGATAAATGTCCCTCCTCAGAGCTTTCGATGGCTGTGCCACTCAATTTAACATTTTAACAGTGGCATGTGGCCTCTCCATGGCACCTGGTAGCGTCTGATGGATATGAGCAGGCAAAGAAAAGGTTATTTGTCAAACACTCAGCCTCAACTGTACAGTATTTTGAAAGCTCCAGGTCAGAGCAGCCTGAGCTGCATTCCTGTCCCTGACATCCAGCGAGACTGAACTTTGTCATGTTATTAAGCTGTCAGCAGTGCTGGGGTGTTATTTGGATTTCTGGTGGGAACTCCTTGCACATGCTTGGGGTGCTCTAGTGGGATTATATCAACACCATTGTAAAACACACACAAATGAGCTGTGCTGTAATTACCACATGAAGACCTCGCTTGGCTGGGTTAATCAGCAGAGAATGGAAATACCAGATAAACACAAATGGCCCACCAGGATGTTTATTCCAGTGGCAACAATGCCATTGTTTCCTAGGAGACCAGCCTGATTCCAGGCTCCTCTGGCAGCCAAACCACTGACTGCTCATCTGTGCCATGGAGGAGCAACATGGAGCTCTGCTCCATCCTCTCCACCAGCACGACCAGGGCTGGGAAGAGTAGAGGGACCACGGTATTTACAGGTGTTGTAAATATCTGTGGTATTTGTTGATTAAAATACAAGTTTTCTCTACACCCTTGCACCAGTTCCACCCAAAGATCTGCTTTGCATGAGAGTCCTGTGCCCACCAGGTAGAACAGAGGCTGCTTTCTCTCCACCCCTCCCCATGATGCTCTCTGAAGTGGAAGGGGCAATTATGGCTTTATCAGTTCCAGCTGCCTGTCAGGAAGGGAGGGCTTGGCAAAAGCAGCTGTCTGGGGTGCTTGTTATGTTGGTCATTCAACAAATCACATTTTAATGCACTTTTATGATTTGCTTTTTTGGGAGAGACACAACCTGAGTTAAATTGACTGCATTTCCCAGTGCCACAAGTCACAGTGGCCAGGTGGGACCTCGGTGGCACCAACCCCCCTGTGACCAACACATGGTTGGTTTGCTAGGCAAACACTGAGCTGCTGGAAAACATCCTTGTCCCAGGTATTTGCTACAACTTCCACAGCTCTCTCCATGGGTAAGGGGTTGCCTGAGCACTCCTTAATTCAGAGATGGTGTTTATCCAGAGCAGTGACAGCCTGCCTGCCTCTGTCAGGAGGTGATGGCAGAGCATTTGGTTAATTCCTTCCTCTGAAAAAACTACAGGGAAGCATAAGGGATGGTGACAAATCATTAAAAGGTAACTCCAGCAAGTCTGAAAGAGGTTTTCCACATAGCCTGACATCCTGTCATAGTAATAGCCATAAAATAATGAAAATATATGACACTGCATGCAAATAATATAGTGTGCTACTCCCATGAATTTGCAATCCACATTAAATTATTTCATACTGGAGCCTATACTTGCAGAGAGAGGATTGTCCAGAGATGTTCACTCATCACTCAAATGGTCAGGTTAGTTGTTTGTCTCCCAGACACTGTATGAAGAACAGGACCATCAGAGCCTTCCCATTCCTGGCCCACAGGAGGGTTTTCTCCTCCATAGAAAGGAAGAGGAGAGGGACCAGTGCTGGCTGTGGCAAGGCAAACCCAGGGGCAGTGGGTTAGGGAGGCAGAGTCAGAGCCAAAGAGAATGATGTTTCCTTAGGGCCTTTTTGCCATCTGCTGGTTCTACAGGAAAAAATAGCCAGACCATGCTCTGAAAAGCTCCTCTCTGAGTCCCCAGGTGCTCCATTATTTCTGGGAACATGTGGGACACCAGACACTGAATAAACATGATAACCTCATCACCATTTCCTCCTTCCTACTGTTTGCCACATCTTCCTGTGCCATGCTCCCTTTCAGCTCTTGACTTCCCATCCCATGCAGAGGGCTGAGGTCCACCATGCATTGGGGCTAATTAATGCAATTGATAAATAATAGTGACCAAGAAGCTCTTATCCCTTCAGTGCCACTACCACTGCAGAAGCCTGTGGTGGTTTGGCCCTAGCCAGCCACTGAGCACCAGGCAGGAATTTGCTTAATTCCCCAGTGGGGTGGGGGAGAGAAATCAGAAGGGTAAAAGTGAGAAAACTTGTGGGTTAAGAAAAATACAGTTGAATTGATATAGCAAAACCCATGCATACAAACAAGACAAACCAAGGAATTCATTCACCACTTCCCATGGGCAGGCAGGTGCTCAGCCATCCCAGGAAAGCAGCACCATCACTTGTAACAGTGACTTGAGAAGACAAATGCTGTCATTCCCAACATCCTCCCTTCTTTGTTTCTCCTGAAACAGGATGCCTTATGACCTGGGACATCCCTTGGGTCACTTGGGGTCAGCTGTCTCAGCTACATCGCCTCACAAATCCTTGTGCACCTCCAGTCCCCTCACTGGTGGAACAGAAAAGACCTTGGTGTTGTGTAAGCCCTGCCCAGCAATAACAAAAACAACCCTGTGTTGTCAGCACTGTTTCCAGCCCAAACCCAAAACACAGCCCCATCCCAGCCACTGTGAAGAAAATTGATTCTATCCCAGCCCAAACAACACACAGCCAAAGGGATGGACATCACAGGTCTGCTCCTCCCCTGCTTTTATCCACTCTGTAACAAGGCCAGGGCCATCCTGGTGTCTTCCCTGAATGTGGTTCCTCACCTGGAGAGACCTGGTCAGGAGCCTCTTGCTGCACAGGTGACCTGAGCTCCTGGGGAACAGCTAAATCCTCTCATCACTTTCCAAAAATCTGAACACACAGCTCATAGATCTTCTGTGTGGCTCTCAGTTAAGGGATATTCTGAGCAATGTGTATCCCAGATGAAAAATATTTTTCAACCCAAAGGAAATTCTCATGAAAAAATGTAATCCTGTCAAAATTTTCCAAATAAAATTTCTGGTTTGGACGCACACGCAAAACCCCACCAAAACAGTTAATCTTCATTTACTAACCAGGATACCAAAGTTAAATATCTCGTTGAAATTCAGCATTTGGAAATTAAATTACATTTTTAAGGGAAATAGCATCTCAAAAGGAATTTTTCCTTCCAGGGTACCAAAATGGGCTATGTTTGGTTGATAGTCGTTGTCACCTGCTTGCTTTACTCATTTGCTTTTCTCTGGCAAGTGGACTGGGTGAACATCTTCATTTGTGTCTCAGCAATTGTGTGTCCAGCAGGACCAGGGCAGTGACTGTCCCTCTGTGCTGGGCAGTGGTGAGACCACTCCTCAGATCCTGGGTTCAGTTCTGGGATCCCCAGGACAGGAAAGGAATTGAGGGGCTGGAGCGTGTCCAGGGAAGGGAATGGAGCTGGAGAAGGGTCTGGAGCACAAGGGAGCAGCTGAGGGAACTGCAGGAGCTCAGGCTGGACAAAAGGAGGCTCAGGGGGAACCTTCTTGCTCTCTACAGTCCTGTGAAAAGAGATTATGGAGAGGTGGGTGTTGGTCTCTTCACCCAAGTAACAATCAAGAAGGTAAGCGGAAATGCAAAGTTGTTTCAGGGGTGGTTTAGATTGGATATTAAGAAAATTTTCTTCATTGAAAGGGTTGTGAAACATTGCAACAGGCTGCCCAGGGCAGTGATGGAATAACCATTCCTGGAGGTATTTAAAAGTTGTACAGATGTGGCACTTGGGGACAGTGGTGGCCTTGGCAGTGTTGGGTTAATGGTTGGACTCAATGACCTGAGAGGTCTTTTCCAACACAAACACTTATTCCGTGACTCTGTAGTAAATGATCACTGTTTTTGTCTCAGAGGGGTGGGCACAGGTATCTCATAGTTTTGTTTTGCAGGTGATCAAAGCTGGCCAGATGCTGCTTCCATCACATCCTTTGTTTTTTTGACTCCCACCTGAAAAAATGCACGAACACATACTCATCCCTAAATCCATGATTGAAGTCAAGGGGTTACATGGTCTGTTGAGCTAGAATAGAGTTTAACATGTGCTTGAAGAGGTGCTCATTTGGCTTACTGAATAGGACCATTTCCACAGAATTTAGAGAAAGAGGTTCATATAAATGAAAAAAAAAAAAAAAGACAAGATCACATAAAAGTTCAATGTCACTGGGCAGGAGTGACACAGCAAGAGAAGCACCTTCACATAATTACTTCTTCTGAACAGCACTGACCAGCACCTTCAAAAGTAGGTTCTTTAAAGTGCCCACAGCTGGGTGCTAAAAAATCAGTGAAAAAGAAATAATTTTGGAAATTTAGAACATAAACATATGTAGACAACAGAATTTTGAATAATGCGGAGTCATGTGGTGATGAATTGTTCACTATGTAGCCCAAGTTTTCCTTGTGGTTTTATGAAATTTCTTAAGCAGCAAAATAAGAAAGTAAGCACCTCTGCTCCCAGTATGGTTGAGAGTTATGTTTCATATCCTGCAATACCAAGGTTTCTTGTTTGGTACTTGCTTTCTCGTTGCTATCAGTCAAGATCTTCTGCAGCTTCAGAAGGAAAGATGTTGCATATTGTTTTCCTCCTAGCTGCAAAACCAAAGGATTTCAGAGAAAATATGGAGCTCACAAGTCAAAGAGGATTAAAAGTGCTCCCCCACAGAAGAGAAACTATTGTGACATTTTAAAGATTCTTATTCCTGGGACTTCAGATTTTTACCAGCGATCTGCATCTGTAGCCTTTCCCAAAATACTCTGTCATCAAATGATTCAATGTCATCATCAAAGAATTTCTGGCTACTGACTTTCCTTTAATAATGGTTGAGAAGTTTAATGAAAGGTCTTCATAGATTTCTTCCTAAATTGGATGAAATCCTGCCTTTTTTCTTTTTTACTTTTTTCTTTTCGGTAATATTTCTGCTCAGAGAAAATTATAGCCTCTGGTGCCAGTGATGTGCTCTGTATGTTTTGTTTATTACAGTGGTTTTAACTGGAACCATGGGTGAGGGAGTATCATTATAAAATTCTTGATACCCTTCATATATTTGTGCAAACATAGTTGTGGGCACTGAAGGCAGTGGTGGAGGTGCCAGTTTCAAAGCATTCTCTCCTTGTTTCAAAAATGTGGTGCATGCCCACATACTCTCTAGGCAGGGAGAAACCCAGGTCCTGGTTCAGACCGGACTGACCCCATGTGTCCAGCCCCACCTGGAACCTCAGCTTGGTTTCTGCCTCTCCAGCTGAGCCGTGGCTTGGTGGTGGTACCCAGTGGTCAGCCCCTTCCTGGTGTTTGCCATGAGGAACATCCTGGGAGCTGTGTGGCTTCTCACAGAAGGGCAGCCTGGAGTGGTCCAAACCAGGAGCTGCTGTGTTTTGTAGTAAAAACCTCTTGGCTGTGTGGGTTACACACGTGCAGTGGTTGAGAGGAGCAGGTGGTTACACAACTTTGTGAACAGCAAGTGTTGGGTCTTGAGCAAATTCATGCCATGTCTGCAGTTCCAGTGAAGATGAGCTCTGAAAATAAGGCCTGCTGGTCCTGTCTTTGCAGTTCTCTGTATTTCCTTATTTACTACTTTCTAGCACTGAATTGCTTCTGCTCTGTGTAAGACCGCAAGAGGTGACAGCTGTGGAGGAAGTAAACAAGAAACTCTTTGAAATGCAAGGACCTGGATTTTCTAAAGATCCAGGAACTGCATTTCTTGCCATTTGGTGTCTACAGGCTGGGACAGATATTCCAATTAATTCAGCCAGCAGCACTGTATGACTCTTACCAGGACAGTGGTATCCTACTCTACAAAAAACTTCAATCAGGAAGAATCTCTCTTATAAATTGTCACCTGTGAATCACAGGTCTGCTAATTTATTTGTATTGCTTTGTTATCAAGCCCTGGAAGGCTGGCTAGGGAAGTGGTGGAGTCACCAGCCCTGGAGGGGTTTAGAAGACATGTAGGTGTGGTGGTGATAGATGTGGTTTGGCAGTGCTGGGATAATGATTGGATTTAATAATCTTAGATCCAAACAGAATGATTCTATGAATCATGAGAATCACTTAGTTAAGCAAGATGTGGAGCGGGAGGGAAACTGAGATTTTTATTTATCTTTAGGAATTACCATATCAGTAAGGGCTGTGTGTGGTCTCTGCAGAGCCCAGCACACCTTGGTGTGACCCTGTCAAGATGAGAGCTCACAGCAAAACCCTGGGGTGGCCTTGTCCTCATCTAAAGTTGGCTACCTCAGACCAAGGTGTGTTTGCCATCAGTGGTGTGAGATGAGCACCCCCACAAAGCTCTTTGCCTTTCTTGTAGACACATCCCCCTAGGCTGGAGGGACACTGCTCTTTTCCAGAGGACCATCTCAGGCTGCAATTTAGCTTTATGATGGATGAAGTCAGGTGAGAATTCTCTCATGCACACAAATGGGGATGGGGTGATCTGAAGTACTGGGCTGGCACGCTTTGCTGGATTGGCAGTCAGCAGCTGTTACAGCCAACCCTCAGGAATATCTGTGCTTCCACTCAGTGAAACATCTCTCTAAAAGGCACAAATTCTGCCCCAGCCCCCCAAAATCTCCACTCATTGCAGTGCCATAGGCCATAGGAGATAACTGAGAACACATTTGTCCCTCCAAGGGCAGAGGCAGCTGCCAGCAAAATGTGAAGGGTAGGAAGCAAACTGGGCAAGAGCTGAAGACATCCCCCACTGGAGCCTGAAGAAAAGCTCTGATTGATATCTCTGCAAATCAGGACTGAGCCAGATGAAAGCTGTGGAGAGAGAGCTCTGTGTTCTGTGAGGTTGTGTTGGTCTATAACCAAGAAGGAGAATACTCTGTAGTCTACAAGAACCTCCTGGGCAGGACCAAGGCAAATTTTTCTTTCATCAGCACAACTGGAATTAATATGGACTAGCTATAGTGCAAAAAAAGAAATAAATTCACTCTGTACATTTTCCCTTTCCTCTCCTTCTGCCACACCCTGAATATGCATTAAAAATAAGTCCTGAGCTCTCTACTCAAGAAATGTGCACATGCTGGGAATGTTTGGGAAATGTTTCTATGGCTGGGTCATCTGAAACAAAGAGGAGATGAGGAGATGGAACAAAACTCTCATGAAGGGCAGGAAATCAGTAAAAGATTGGTCACTCAACCCTGGGATAAATATAGAACAAATTAGTGAGTAAATACTTTGTGGACTCAAGGCATGCTGTTAGGAGGGGTTCTGAAAGCAAAATGTGAATGGAGACCACAGTGTCTTGGGAAGCAGTAGTGGGTTTGGTTGATCCATATTTTTATGTGGCTGATGCTATTGTTTTGTTTTCGGTTTTGCTTGTTTGTTTATTTTATTTTATTTATTTTTTTAAGAGAGACGTAGTTTTTTCACCTATTTTGACAGATTGAACAGTGCCAAGGAGCATATCATGTGCAGCACCTTTGCTGTCTCTGCTGCTGAATTGCCTGAATTTTACCAAACACACTTCTGGCCTGATCCCAGCAGGGCCCACATGTGAGCTGGGAGTTAACAGAGAGCTCAGACTGCTCCCAGTAGCTGTTCAGATGCAGCTCACCACTTTTGGGGAGAATTTAGCAGTGTGGACATCCAGGGAAGCATTGCTTCCATGTTTATGTACTAGTATAGGTGCCATTGTTGTGTTTGTGTTTGAAATGAAGTAAAATATTTAACCATATATCCATCACAAACAACTATTGGCAGATTTTGTAGTGGGGTGACAATCCATGGGACAGCTAAGCACCAGAGTCCTGCAGTCCTGCACCTTCTCTTGGGTGGCTGCACTGCAGATCCAATGTCTGTGTGAGCTGAGCCACTGCTGTAAAATGGCAGGAAATGGCAAATTTCCACACTTGCTTTGTTGAGGATATCTTTTGCTACTTTAATAAGCTGAATTAGCTGAGCAAAAAGACAGCACAGAAGCCTGGGACAAGAGCTACAAGGCTGAGGATCAGAAAGAGAGTGCAGGGATCCAGCATAGGAGGGATTTCCAAGGGTCTCTGGGGCTTGAGTCTGGGCCATCAATATCCCAGTGATGCTGGTGAGATCCCACACAGAGGTTTACACACCTTCCTCACCTGGAACTTGCCATCCAAGAGGTTCCTTTTGTTGTGTTTGAGCTCCTCTCTTCCCTCTCACAACGTATCCCACCCCCTTTCTGTTCTCTGTTGTGTCTTTGCCCGTGTTTTCACAGGGAACTTGTGTATTCCATGAGTGTTCACTCTTGCACACGAGTGTTCAGTCTTGCACAAGTGTTGCTCATGCCAGGTATGAGCCATCCTGTGTCAGGAATAGTCATTTGGGGGGCAGGGAGTAGTCAAAAGATATTAATAGTAAATTCTGGCAGTTGGCAGTGAATGTTCAAAATCTGTGGATGCTGGGAGCAAATAGAAACAGCCCAGACTCAGCCCCATGAAGAAACCAAGCTTTCATTAAAAAAAACAAACAAAAACCAAAAAAACAACCCCCCCCCGCAAAAAACCCCAAACCCCTATTCTGAGGTTGCATCCTATGTATTTTAAGGGATTTTCTGTTCCAAAAGTCCAATTACATCAAAAAACAAAAGTAGGAAAAATGCCTGTTGTCTGCTGTCCTGTAACCATTCCTTATCACAATAAAGATAGGGAAAGATAAGCACTTTCCAAGACAAGTGACCAATTCAATGACAAAATACTGGAAGAGGAAAAACAAAATAAGTCAACCCAGCACATAGGCCATATTTTACACAAAAAACTAGGAATGAACAAAATCAGGAAAATTACTAGAAAGTTACAAAAGCCTGTAAAAAGATGGTCTAAAATCAAAGGGAAAAGAAAAAAAATATTTTCTTAATTGCCTTTTAAACAACAGTCAGTTCACTATTTCACAGTGTTTTAGTCCTTTAGGGCATTCTTGAAAATTCAAATTAGACTTACATGCACATTTGCTAATGTTGAATATAATTTCTGTTTTAGAATTTGCTAAATAAACAGAGCTGGTCAATTTTACTGTACTACCTTGTATGAAAATACTTCAGGATATATTAATGCTTAGAATAAGGGACCAAGGCACAGAGAAACATTAATAAAAAAACACTTAAATACAGAAAATCTAGAATATATCTCCAGCTTCTTCACTGATTAAATATCTATGGGACAATAACACCTACTTCAATTCACATGTCTAAGGAAGCATCTTGTAAACAGAGGTAGATGGAAAGTCACTGTTCCCCTCTAGTGCACTCAAGGTAAGTATTTGACTACTGGCAGAAGCTGAACAAGTTCAAGTAAACGAATACAACTGTGCACAGTGGGAACAGCATAGAAGTTATTTAATTCCCATAATCCATGTGGTGTTGTTACTTATGAATTCAGCTGAAAAATAACTATTTTTCTTTGCCCAAGATTTAATGAAAAATGAATATTCTCCTAGAAATCAAAAACAAAAAACAAAACAAAACAAAACAAAACACCAACAAAAAACCCAATTGAAAGGTGGAACAATGTCAGTCCAAATGGGGCATTTGGGGCATTTGGTTACTTAGGAGAATTTGGTTACTTAGGAAGTTCAAAATGTCATTCAGAGTCTTTTACTGTCATTTGGTCTTGTTCTACCCAGGAGGTCCTACCTTCTTCCTATCCTCCTTGATAGTTCCTTCCATACCAGGCACTAGCCTATTTTAATTATGAAATAAATGATTTTAACAGGCTTAGTGCCTTTGCACTATGGATCTTCCATCCTCCAGTTGTGCATCCTGATTTTCTGTGTGTGTTAAGGAAAAAACAACCATGAATTGATGTTCAGCATGAACATCAACAGATATTAAAGATGAGGTAGCAGGGACACCTTCCACTAGATCAGATTGCTCCCAACCCTGTCCAACCTGGCCTTGAACACTTCCAGGGATGGGACATCCACAACTTATGGGGGCAACCTGTGCCAGGGCCTCACCACCCTCACAGTAAAGATCATCTTCCAAACATCTAATCTAAATCTCATTTCTTTTAGCATAATGCCTTTCGCCCTTGCCCTCTCTCTATCTTTCCAATTAAAAAGCCAGTCTCCCTCTTTTTTTTGGGCACCCTTTAAGGACAGAAAAGCTGCAACAGGATCTCCCCATAATCTTTGCTTCTCCATGTTGAACACACACAGGAGGGAAGAGTGTGGTCCATCCCCACCCAACCTATTTGCAGTGTCCTGGTATTCACACCTCTCTGAAAAGGGTGGAATTTACAGTTTTGGGAAGCGCGTTGCCTGCAGAGAGCGCGCGGTGCTCTGCGATGCCCAGCGCCTGTGGTTCTGGCACCAGAGGAGCTGACTGCTGCACTTTCACCAGCAGATCACTTAAGGCAATGGAGAATTCAATTCAGGGAGAATTCAGGGAAATTGCTTTTTTAATAACAGGGCAGGAGTTTTCACCCACCTCTTTCACCCTAGCCTGAGTGCTGCACAGAGTAGTTATCTGTATGAATTGGCTTCCTCAGCCAGTCTGAGTCATTTCTCCGAGTCTTAAGTTTTAAGGGATTCTTTGTGGCTACACATGGACTCTGGTTTCATCTCTGGCATCCCTACAGGAAACTCAGTTGCACAGTTTTGGTGTCAGACTCAGCAAAACAGCCCTAGACTGAGTGGGAAGAGTTGGACCCTCTGGGAGAACAGAGACAGCGTGAAGAGGCAGGGTGAGGAGAGGTTGCCCTGCTGCCCTTGTTATTCTAGTTCTGTGGATAACCAGAAGGTTACAGTCTTCAGCACTTCTGCCAGTCAGAGCTATTTTTGATTAAATATAAAGCCAGGAAGTTTTTAATATGGGTGAACCAATAATGGGCTGTGTCACTGGCAAGTTCTAAAAATTATTATGCTGAGTCTTTGTTAAAAGACAGAACAATTTGCTTACAGTTTTCTTTGTTTCTTTTCTTTTTTTTTTTTTTTTAAATCTTATATTTGCTTTTTAGAATCATTAATGGGCTCAACTATTAAAAAATAACTTTCTTGATAACATATTACCTATAAACTTGTATAGAAGCTGGCAACCTAGTCTGGGACACTAACATGACTCAAACTTTTATTCATAAGCTGATGATGACCACACTAAATGACATTGTCCTGTTATTACAATGTGTTTATATCTTGCTTTGTGCTCCAAAAATGCCACAAGAAATCAGAATCTATGTGGTGGCTCATCAGTGATCAAATATGAATTGGCTGGAAGATCTATAAGCAATCAGCTCAATAGAAAGAAATAATGAATGCCTCGAGAAAAGTTATGTATTTGTCTAGAGGGAGGCTGCTGGATCAGATCTTTTTTCAAGAATTATGCTTGTCACTAACCATTTCTTAAGAATGAGCACATTTAATATGTCCATTGGTCATTTTAGCATAAAAGCCTGTTGATCCCCCATTTTGCTCTTATGAGACTCCACCTGGAATGATTCATCCAGTTCTGGAGCCCTCAACACAATAGAGTGGGGACCTCTTGGAATGAGTCCAGAAGAAGCCATGAATCTGATCACAGGGCTGGAGCACCTCTTCCATGAGGAGAAGCTGAGAGAGCTTGGGGCTGTTCAGCCTGGAGAAGGGAAAGCTCCACAGAGACATTAGAGCCTCTTCCAGGACCTAAAGGAGCCTACAAAAGAGCTGGAGAGGGACTTTTCACAAGGGCATGGAATGATAGGACAAGGGGAAATGGCTTTAAGCTCAAGAAGGGTATGTTTAGATTAGATATTAAGAAGAAATTCGGAGTGTGGTAAGGCTGTGGAAGAGGTTCCCAGGAAAGGTGTAAATGCCTGGAAGTGTTCAAGGCCAAGTGTTGGATGGGGCTTAGAGCAATCTGGCCTAGTGGAAGGTGTCCCTGCTCATGGCAGGGGCTCGGAGCTGAATGGTCTCTAAGTTCCTTTCCAACCCAAATCCTTCTATGATTCCATGATGCTGTATTTTGTTGATGTCACAATAAGAAGGGTTATCATGCAGGGAGATTTGATGTCCTGAGGGTGAGAAAAGCAGAAATAGTATGATTTTCAGCAGAGCAAAATACAAGGATTTCACTTCAGAATTATTAATGAGAATTATTGCTTTAATATCAGAGCCATCACCTGAAAGCAACTGAGATGTGAAAGGCATTAGTTTATTAGCTGACAGCACAGTTATTCAGAGCCACCAATGCAATGGAATCAGAATAGCACAAAAGTCTTCCCAAAATGGAAGATGTCCCCAGCAAAGAAGATGTTTTCCTCTGTTGCAAAATATCTGCAATATTGCCTAATGCCTGTGTCCCTGTTGTTGTGTGGTCAAGCCTGAACAAACCAACCCTGTGAGATCAGACTCAGGGATTTCACTAAACCTGGTTGGGGTGCAAACAAAGCCTCACCACATTTGCACAAAAATCTTCTCCAAGCCAAATTTCACCTGGCACATGATGGGATCTGAAGTACCTCCTGCAGAGCTGTGAAAACAAATCTCCTTGTAGGCTCCTCTCCATTAACACCTGGAGATATGGCAGCACATTTCTGGTGCTGCTGCCCTGCAGCTGCCCAGGCCCCTGTGCCAGCAGCCTCTTCTGAAACATCTGATACCAGTCACACTCTGAGATGGGGCCATGGTAAGATGAGCAGCTATTTCCAGTTTGGCAGCCTGGCAGTTCTTGTTTCCCTGGGAACTGGCTACTGCCCACATAAGCTGAGCCACTGTGTAAGAATCCATAATTAATGTCACATTTGCTCTACCATCAGTCTAGACACATTTGTCTAAACTATTGTTTTTAAAAAAGAAACAAAAATATAAAAAATGTCAATCCCCAACAGACAGAGAGTAGAGAGTAAATAAAGCCTGGCAGGCTCTTTTGCCTTTGATCACTTTTTCTACATTCCTAGTTGTCTTTTGAAAGAGTCTGGCACAGATTTGAAAAAGTGATTTCCTTTATCCTCTTTGACTTTACAGTTGCCCTGCATTAGCTGGCATCACATAACAGAAGTGCTGTTAGAGTTAAATAAAGTAGACACCATGTTCAAGGTTGAAAAGAGCTATGTTGTATATTATTTGGGCACCTTTTGCTGTTGTGTTTCCACATTTTCATCAGCCTAAAAACATCCAGAAACGTTCAGAAATAGCTTCAGTTATCTCTGAAGTTTAGTCATTTGTGAAGTGTTATACTGAAGGAATAATATTACAGAGGCTTTTGGTTCAGAAGTATATCATTAAACGTCCAGATGAAAGCACAGGAAAAAATTCAGCTTATAGGAACCTGATTTGATATCTTGCTTTATAGCACATTATGATTTGTTCTCTAAAAATGCCAGTAAAGATCACCATATAGTTTCTTAATACGTTATGCTGTTTTCTAATAAAAAAGAGAAACCAACATTCCTTCCTTCCTTCCTTCCTTCCTTCCTTCCTTCCTTCCTTCCTTCCTTCCTTCCTTCCTTCCTTCCTTCCTTCCTTCCTTCCTTCCTTCCTTCCTTCCTTCCTTCCTTCCTTCCTTCCTTCCTTCCTTCCTTCCTTCCTTCCTTCCTTCCTTCCTTTTTTCTCACTCCATCCCCCCATCCCTTTTTCCTATCCTCTCTCTCTCATCTCATTGAATTTGAGTCCTCTATCTGTAGATAGTTTAAATCACTAGAGTAGGTTTCCTTAGAATTTAGTGGAGTATGACATCCCACTTGTTATTCAGTTGCCTCTTAGGGTGAAATGAGGAACACTCCTCTCCATCTCTTACACAGGGAACATAGGGGAATGACTTAGATGCCACCTTAACTAATAATTTCAGGTGTTTACACATGCCAATATCCACCAGTGAACTATTTGTCTTGACTCCCACTGCAGTCAAAACCTTATTGCTCTGGTTAGGGAAACCTTGGGCAAAGAGCTTCTGAGCAGATGTGTGTGTCTGCAGCCAGGTGAACCTCACTGGCTGTTGGGATGAAACCTCCAATGACTGAAACACAGGTCAGATGCCCAGCACAGGTGTAACTGTGTTCTGAGAGCACTTTGGATGTGATTCATCCTGCCCTTCCTGCCCAACCATGTCACTGATCTGTCACTCTGGAACAATGACCCCTCTCACTGTTTTAGCTGTTTGCCAAATGTTATGTGAGCTACAAAAGTTGCCTGCAGTGAATTTTTTTCTTGAGATGGATGAGTTAGAATGACCTCAAACACATTCTTTAGAGATCCTATCTACCTATTTATAGCATTTCAAAGTTCTTATCAACATGATATAACCACAAAAGCCTTTTAACTGGAGACAGAGAAGAGCTGCATTTTGGGTTTAATGCATCCAAGCATTTTATGCCACCCCCATTCAAATAGTTTCTGAGCATTTAACAGAAGGATGCAAACAGTCTGTATATTTACTGTCTCCAAGTTTTTTCTCCTCTGACAAGAAACACAGCTCCAGAAAGCTGTTCACACAGCTCTCATAACTATACTCTTGTAAATACAGGGTAGAATTATTATTGGATTAAAGAGTACACCAAGTGTCTTGCAAAAACCTGTCTTGAAGTGACAATAAGGCAAATCATGTAAAATTAGGGGAAAATCTATAATAAATAAAGGTTTTGCCTGTTTCTCATGGCCACTTATTTTTATTTTGCTATGTGATGACAGCCTTTCTATATTTCTGTCTGAGTGAAGGGAGTTTAGAAAATAAACCATTGTAAGAGACATTTTAGTAACTGGTGAGGGGAAGGAAGAAAAGGCAGAAGAGTGAGTGAATGGCAAGAAGCAGTAACATCTTCATGTCTCAAATAGTGTAGATCACACCTAAAGAGAGGGTCAGCTGGAATAAATTAAGTTTTCCCTATTAAAGTAGATATTTTAAAAAAAGCAATGATTCAGTTCTGTTCAAAATTGATATTTTGACTGAAGAGCTCAGATTTCTTTAGACTCAAAGTCTGTTTGTAGATTTTTTGAGGCATTTTTTGGGGTAAAACACCCTCAGTGTGGGTGCAGTATCACATAACTGTTGCAAGTGTTTGACATTGCTTTTCCAGCATCTTTCCAAAAGCAGAGCTCAGAGAGCGTGCTGAAAGCCCAGGGCCTATCTTCTAAAGCTCAGTACAAGAAAAACCTACAGCTGCACACAACTTTCATCCAGGAATTTAAACATCTCCCCACTCTTCTACCTCATGCACACACATGTGCTCTGGACTCCCGTTCCCTTTCCCTGAGTGAACATCAACAATCAAACAATGACCTGCAAGGAATGAGACACACAATTAGCAGAGAAATACAAAACAGCTGGTGCAGCTGAATAGCTGTTATTCTGAGCACATGAACCTGAAAAGATACTGTTTAGCTTATAAGACAAACAAAATTTT
Source organism: Catharus ustulatus (assembly GCF_009819885.2). NCBI lineage: Eukaryota > Metazoa > Chordata > Aves > Passeriformes > Turdidae > Catharus > Catharus ustulatus. Next base: position 114,144,412 of record NC_046223.1, read on the forward strand.
CCTTCTGCTTGATCTCAGAGACCATCTACCATCGGGAGCTGTCCATTTTCATTTAGTCTTTCTGATGCCAGGGCCAACTGTGCAGGGTTATAAACAAAGAGCAGAAAGTATCACTTTCCTTGTTAATTTGACAGTAAACAGTACTAATTTGACCATGCAGCTGTTTATTGATACCACCCCCCCAACAATTTAATATACAAAACAGTAGCCAGTGTGCTGAGACTGCACTGTTTAAAAAATTCAAAGGACCAGGATGCACAAAACCTCTTGCTGTAAAGCAGACATCAGGAGGGCTTCCCATTTGTGCACTTCACCTTGTGCCAGGGAAGGCTTTGGAAATCACAGAACCATGAAATCAAAGGATGGTTTGGGTTGGAGAGGACTTTAAAGATCATCTTGTTCCAACCCTCTGCCGGGGCAGGCCATGTTCCACTGTCCCAGGCTGCTCCAAGTCCCCTCCAACCTGCCCTTGGACACTTCCATGGATGGGGCAGCCACAGATTCTCCGGGCAACAAATGTAAAAAATGCATTACTGGCAACAAGATGAGCAATTTTTTCTTCATGTGTGTCTTCAAGATGTTTTTTCCAGAAGCATTTCCTATTAGTGTCTGATTTCTGTGAGGTCAACAGGAGCACATTTACTGCCATAGCCTCTGCTCAACTCGCTCACAGTGACACTTGATGACACTGAAAATAGGTCTTAAATGTTTGTTTGTAAGACATTCTTAGTACTAAGAGATGAAATGCTGTATTACATGAAATACTAACTGGTGACATCTACAAATAGTAACATCTTCATGCTTTTTTCTTTCCCCAGCCAAACTTATCTCCCAGCTTTTTTCTTTCGTGCTTGTACTTGCAACCTGCAGCTGCCAAATGCTGAGAGACATCATCAGCTTCTCCAGGGACAGAAAAGGAGAAATTCTACAGCAATGCCATCTTGCTGGTTTTATTTCTCAAGAATTGTCTAGACATGGCTTTTATTTGTGACACACTGCCAGGATGTCAAGTGTCTGCTGAAAAGCTGCTGTCTCCATCCAGAGAACACTGAACCTACACAAGCCTAAGTAAACAACATCAGCTGCCATATTTGAAAAGTAAGTATAGCAAAAACAAAGTTAGGATTTTTCTTGCTGTTTGCATTATTTTTAATTAGGGCTCCGTGCTTTTGCCTTTTCTTATAACTCTTGTTAATGCTTCCTGGGAGTGATGACTGATGCTGTATCAGCTTTTTGGAGGAAGGATTGTTTTAAAGATTGTAATGAATGTTTGGAAGAATTTGTACCACTTGATTATGCCAAGTTTTGGTTGGATCACTCTGGCTTGGCAGAGATGGTGATGTCAGCTTTGATTTTTATTTTTAAATCACTGTTACCCAACTTTCAAATTCAATGGTGTATTAATTAAAAATACATGTATTTTTTATTGGGCTGAAAAGGAATTTCAGTGTGTAGATAATACACTTATATGCATTGGTAATTCCAGGTGTAGCAGAGAGAGAGAGATGAGAACTACTTGCCACAAAATACACAGAAATCAGAAGAAAAATAAGGATGCACCAGCAGAAATGCTGTGGCAGCATTTGCTTTCAGATTTTACAAAGAAATTGAATAAAATAAAAGGTGTTCAGTGTCCATATTTCCTCCTAAAATGTAAATTACAGGCAGGCAGCTGCTGAGGTGGCCCTGGGTTCTGTCAGGTCAGGATATTAAAATGTCACCTCCTGTGACATAGCTGGGGGAAACTGACAGTTCTCAGGGTGGTGGAATGTTTGCAAACAAGTGGGGATGAACCTTGCACTGAACACATCTTGGGCATGGTTTCCATAGTGGTGTCAAATCTTCAAGTGCTGCTGGGAATTGTTCTCCCATATGGGCCTGAAAAATGTCTTTTTGCTGAGCTCAAGCAAGCTTTGCTTACCTGGGAAATACCCTTCCTTCCTCTTCTGGGGTTTGTATTTGAGTACAGCCACACTCAGTAAAGAATCCTGTGCCCATCACATCCTGAGCTGGAATCAGAATCACAGAATCACAGAATGGTTTGGGTCAAAAGGGAACTTAAAGATCATGTCATTCCAACCCTCCTGCCATGGGCAGGGACACCTTCCACTATCCCAGGTTGCTCCAAACTACATCCAACTGGCCTTGAACACTTCCAGGGATGGGGCAACCACAGTTTCTCTGGGCAGCCTGTGCCAGGTCCTCACCACCCTCATGTAAAGAATTTCTTCTTAACATCCAATCAAACCCTGCCCTCTTTCCATTTAAAGCCATTCCCCCTTGTCCTATCACTACCTATCCTAGTAAAAAGTTCCTCTCTGACTTTCACTTGGCACCACCAAGTTAATTTTGTGGTTTTGTGTTTTCCCTATATGATACCACAACCTCAACAAGGGAGCTATGTCTGGAAGGCAGAAAGTTGCCTACAGCCACAAGCTTGCTCCAGTGCTGCTGACTTGCTCTTTCACATCACTCTGTGTCATTTTGCCTCTGCTGGGTAAGGGGCAGTACCAGAAAAACCAAAAAAGGGCTGCAGGTGGCCTGGTAGTGCATCTAAATAAATAATTTATGGATCACAGTTAATAAAAGCCAGCCTGAAAGAGTGGTGCAGCACTTCTCTGAGTCAGCTGCAGAGCATCCCTTGCACATTGCCCTCATTTCTTGTCTGTGTGTGTTGGCCTCTCTGTTGGCTCCAGACACGAAGACCAGTGCTTACACTTGGTGAACCTGGCTTGGGTTTGCTCTCTCTCCAAGTTTTCATAGAAACCAAGGCCTCTTGAAGGTCTTAAAGATGCTTAGAAATGGTAAATGACATGCTTTGTTTCAGTACTTTGTTGTCTGGAGCCCAGAACACAGTTTGCAGGTTTCTTGAGTTGCTGCAGATGGCAACTGCAGGACAGTTGTCCCTGGCTCTAAAATGACATTGAAATGGTGAGATTTAAGCTCAGGGAGCCAGGAACAGGAAGGGTTCTCCCAACTGAAACTAATTGGATCCATGCTCCGATATCCATGCCTGTTTCCAAAGGGGTATAATGATTCCAGCCAGACTGTTTGCTCAGTGTCAGTCTGAATTTAACTTCATGCTACTTCGCTTTATTTTAATTTGACATTATTTTCATGTTTATTTTACCTAATAAGTGAATCATTTAACTATAAAAGACTCATTTTGGAGGGTTAAGGGTGGAATCTGGAATGGGTGAAGCTTGGAATAACCACTGACCTGCTCGATTATGCTGGAGTAGGGCATGAGCAATGATGTCACATCAGGGAGGCAAGCCAGACACGTAGGGGTGAGCAGGCCTGCCATTCTCCCTTCCTTGTCACTGGGAATGTCAGTAGGCTGGCTTCAGGGACAGATGTGGTTGAGTTTGTGATAAAGACACTCTGAACTCTCCACCACTCAGAAAACATTGATTTTATTGTTGAAGTTTACTTTATGAATGGATTCTAAGAGAAAACTAATGGCATTAGTACCACAAAAGCACCGTTTCACCCAATCTGCAATATCATGATACAAATGAAGTATGAGGGATACACAGTATGTGATTCAAAAAGCACACCGTGAAACTGGGAAACTGTTTCTGAAAAGTGGACTCTTTCATCATTTCTCAGACTGTCTCCCAATATAAGTTGTCATTTTTTTTAACAGTGAATTGAGCTATTCCTGATTTATGCTGTTCTGAAGGTATAATTTAGTAGAAGATACATTAATGTCTCATGACTTAGAGGGAATTGTTTCCTTTGTTCTCACTTGAGCTGAGATTTATCTTGTATAACTTTAGAAAGCTACACTGAGGATGCTAACCCAGACATCTACTATGAGCAAAGGAAAGAAATAGAATCCCTTGGAGATTGCTTAATCTAGTCTGCTTTTGTTATCTGTATTTGGAAAAGCTGCATCATGGGTTTAAAATGCATCTTCCCCTGAGGGAGATGGAATGGTTCAGCTGGGAAAAGAAAAGGCTCCAACTTATTGTGGCCTTTCAGTACCTAAAGAGGGCTAAAAAGAACAGTAGAGAGAAACTTAGTTCCAGAGTCTGTGGTGTGTCTACAAGGGTCAATGGTTTTCAACTGAAAGAAGGGGGATTTAGACCGGACATAAGGAATAACTTTTCTGTGATGAATGTGATGGCACCCTGAAATGAGTTGCCCAGAGAAGCTGTGGATGTTCCATCACTGGAGGTATTCCAAGGCCAGGCTGGATGGGGCTTTGAGCAATCTATCCTAGTGGAAGGTATCCCAGCCCAGGGAAAGGATGCTGGTCTGGATGATCTTTGAAGACCTTTTCCCACCCAAACCACAACATGACTCTGTGATTACAGAGTCCAGAGTGACTACTTCTATGCAGAAGTGTATACCTGTGATCAGATTAACTTGATTATTGCAATATAAACATGAAAATTTGGAAATAATGTGATATGACCCACATTTTGCCTGGACAAATCATAACTTTAATGTAACTATTTGTATTTTCTGGAAAAGTATCCACTGCTGGTCTGGAGATCTTTTTGCACTGTTTGAACCATTTATTTCTTGAGCTATACTTCCATTTTTACCTGCCAAAACATCTCTTCTTTAATTGGGATGAGGCTACTGACTGGTCCAATTCATTCTGTATTGAGGCTTAGTCTTCATTTGCTATTTAGCCACCTGGAAAACTTTGTGCAATCTGAAAACTTTATGAACAGCAATATTTATACTTGTTCTCAGAACAATGATCAAAGCACTGGATGACATGACACAATACCAATCCCTGTAGGAGCCTGGGGGGTGTACCATATTAAAAACTAATTTCCTGTTGACATTCCTATTTCTGACATCTCTTAGCTAATAATTTCTTAATTCATTTTGCTTCTGTGCTATTGAGACTGTGCAAAGTTCATGGTTGCAGGAGAATGACAACACACCCAACTCACCTTGCAAGAGCCTATGTACCTCATATATCTCAGAAGATATTTTTATACACCAAATGTGTTGGTTCAAAAGAGAATCAGGTTAATTTGAAATTACTGAGTGGCCCCAATTACATGTTATTTTTAAATTCTTTGCTTATTGAATCACATTACTACATTCCTTTAATTTTGCCATGAATTAAGTCACCTCAGCTATCTGCATCATCTGACTTTTCTTCCTTGGAAAACTTGCAAATGAATTGTGATCATCAGGAATTTTGAGCTTCCACGGTTATTAAAAATAAGTATGAACCCATCAAAATCTCTCTCAGGTAGTTTTAAGGTGGTAATTACCCAGACCTGTTGAATTAAAAATTGTTAATTCCTCCAATTGCCAGAGCATGTGTCTTGAAGGTAATTAGGCTGGAATCCAAACTCTCTTCCCACCCACAAACCACGGGCACCTGAGCTCAAGAAGAACCTCTGAGTGTTGGTCTCACACAGGCCTTGGCTGAAATATGTGACTCTTAACATGAGACACATGAGTCACTCTTAACAATATGCAACCCTTCTTTTAGTAGTGAAGGTGATGTGAGATCAGAATGTTTGAGGAATGACTGACCACGAGATTGAGCTCCTGGAAAAAGAACTGCACAAAAAGACCAAGTAACTGGTGCACAAACCCATATCCTGACCGTCTTTTTCCCGTTATCCCTACTTCTCAAGCACTGCATACTGAAATCCTTTTGTGGGCCAAGTAGCAGAAGGGCAAGTCCTGCCCTCATTAATCCCAATTCGAGCCCACAGAAGCCACTAGGATTGGAACACTCCCACTGGCTGCTACTTTTATCCCAGTGCTGATGCTTTTCTGCTTATGCAAAACCTCATTGATGAGATTTGGGATAACCAAAACCAAATGTGACTGATTTAGGAGAATTTTGAAGTTGTGGTCAAGGCATTGGACTTGGGTATTGGCGACATAAATTGAGTTTCTGGTCATCTCATGGTTTTGCTGTTTGGTCTTGGATAAGCAGCACTGTAAGAGTAATACAGAAATGGATGCTACACATGGGGTTTGACTAGCTCTGGATCACATTTTAATTGAGATAATGAGGATCTAAGTCAGATAATTTAATTTCACAACTGTTACAGACCTGAAAGAGAATTTCTTTGCACTGAAAAAAGTTACTCAAAGGATAAAGAGGTTAAAGAATAGAAAATATTAGAGCACAAGTCTTGTCAGTACATGATACCTGAGTAATAGAGTTGATGAATGTTTAGTCATTTATAAAACATCTTTCTTACAAACATTTTTTACACTATTCTTTCATATTAATAGAAATATACAATCTTAAGGCAAAAAAAGATTTTGCTACAAGATTCATCCTGTTGAACTGGAATAATGCCATATAATTTTGTTGTTATTAAGCAACATTATTTTCTTATTGACAGGGAAATAAGGTTTTGTGCAATTGTACAACCTGTATCAAAGAAACTGAGTTAGGCAGATTTGTCTAAAGTTGTCTTGGACTCTCACCCTTTCTCCACCACAGTAATCTGATCCGGCAAAATTTCACAATGAGTTTTTGGCAATTGTTCCCTTAAGGTCCATGACTCTTCCGATAAAATCCTAAGCACTGATCAGAAAAAAAAAAAAAAAAAAAAACAACCCTTCAAAGCTAGAGAGAGCACATTATTACAGTGGTTGACATAATGTCATCTGGAGGAAGACATTACCACTCAAAATTAACCATGGCCATGTGGTGAACACTGTGGCTTCTCCTGACTTCAAAGCTCAACATGGTAGTTAACAGATGACAATACCCACTTCCTTGGGCTTTACTGAATTTACTTACTGGGCTTCTTGAAAATTATCTTCCCCACCACATGAGTGACCAAAAAGTAAACCTCTACAGGAAAAAAAAAGTCATTAGCATCTGTACAATGGAGTAAAAATCTGCCCATGTTTATATGGGGCTTTGATGTGTGTGAACAAGTGCTGACTCCAGATTTTGTAAATTTAGTATAATGTGTCCTTAAATATTTTTAATGCAGTTTTTGGACACAGTGAGAATATAAAACCTGAGATCAGATATTTTACAGGTCAAACAAAAGCATACCTCTGCTTGTGCTAGTCTACATATTTAGGAGTTTTTATCTATTTGTTTTTCTGTCTTCCTGTTCTTCAGTCTGTGCATCCAGGGAATCATGAAATGCCCACATGCTTAATTTGACTCCTGATATTTTTCTGCTGTGAGTTGAGCAGGTGAATTTCAGTCTGTCTAATGTAGAAGGATGGGATTCGGTATACTCAGAAGTAGGAAGGAGACTGGCAGAAGTAAGAGAGGAAGGGGAAGAAGGAATGAGCCCTGATTTTCTGCTCACTGCAGTCTGGATGACTCCCAGCATTTCTGTTGCTCATTATTCCTTTGAAGTCAGTAAATGTCTGTGAAAATTGCTGGTGAAGTTTTCTCACCTCCACAAGACTCTGGTGGAAGAGGACAGTTTACTCTCACTACTGCTTTCTCTTTCATCTTTAATAGAGGTTGGTCCAGTCTGCGTCAGTAGAGCCCAGTCCTTCCCACGTGAATGTTGGCATGGTGGCACCTGAAGAGCCATGCAGGGGAAGGGAAAATGAGGTTTTTTGATACCTGAGATATTACATTTCTAAATAAATAAATAAATAAATCAACCAACCTGAAAGAACATTTTATAGTTGTAGAACTAAGCGCTTAAAAGCTGATAAATGCCAGAATTAAGGGTGTCAATCACATGTCAAACGTTGCCTTTTGGCACTGTAAATTATGCTAGTCTTTAGTTATCTAATCATATGCATTTTTTTCCTCAAGGCTCCTGTCTCTAGTAATGCACGTGTAACATTAAGGAGCAGAAAAAGAAATGAAGAATTTGCTTAATAAGTTTGCATCAAATGAAGCAGAGTGCAGAAGTGGAGTTGCAAAAAAAGGAGTTAGTAGCTGCAGAAGGAGAGTTAAACCACTAATTCTGAGATCATAAATTATTGACAATTATTATGATGTATTCTTAATCTCTGTATCTGGGGAAGTGTTGACTCAGATTATAACCAACCATCTGAGTAGTCATCACTTTGACAAAGTGGTTCCTCTGAGGCATTACAGATTCTAGCTGGTTGTGAAAATGCAATCTTCACACATATTCAAATTTAGAAGATTTATAGAGATGTACCAGAATTGCTGTTGCACCTTTACTGTTTTGACCAAAAAAATACTGATACATGATTAAACCTTTCAAAGATTTTTCCCAGCAAAATGGTAAGTCCTTCAAGTTTCTGTAATCTCATTTATTCCTCCCTTGCTGGTAGAAAAAAAGAATAAATTAGAAGTTCTACTTTGGAAGGCATTTTATCACAGACAGTTGAGCAAAGCTGTGTTCTTACCCATACAAGTTATGGACATTGTGTTCTTCTTGACCTGTCCCAAAGCAAGCACACTCATGGCAGAACTGGTGATCTCTGCCTAAGCTCTGCTGAAGGAGACCAAATCAAAACCAAATGTCTACAGCATCTCTTCAGTCTCACTGTATCATTAAACACCTCTGGTCTCACCATTATCAGCAAGGAGGTGCAGCACAATTTCACTTGCATCAACTCCAAAACTGGTCTTCAGTCTGTAACATCCAGCAGAACGAGGCTGATTGGGCAGCACATCCAGAACAGTTGTTGGCAGTGCTCTGCAAAGGTCAGGTTACCCTTTGATTATCACTTATGTCTGGAGTAGAAAGAGACCTGGTATTTAGTCCCCATGGCTGTACAACCCAACCCCAGTGCCACTGCTCCTAGTGAAAATGGCAGTCAGGCAATGATAATGCTGCTGGCTGTCTCATCACACATGTGCAGGGGCAAAAGATAAGAAAAGCATAAAGTCTAATTTCTGTGAACATTGTGAAGCCTGCTTTGTAACCTTACTGGTGTGTCTTTAATGTAGTTTTACATGTGTGCATGTGACATATCAGAATTAGAGGAATATTAAGTCAGAAAGTCTGGAAAAGATTTCATGAAGAGGTTGAAGACATGAACATCATCCATGTTGTTCTTCACATTTTTGCATGTTCTAAAAAACAGTCTGTAATGACAAACTCAAATTCTTAAGTGATATACTTTCTTAGCTTTAAGAAGTTTATTCTCTAGTCAAATCTTAATTATTCTTGTTGAATTTCAAGCTTATCTCTTCTTGTTTATTCTTCCTTGCTCCTTGTCTGTACCTTGTGTGTCCAAGCTCATAAAAATTCTGAACTCTCCAAAGCAAAGTTTTGAATTTCTCTGTCTCCCAAAGAAAGTTTTAACTTCAGTTATGTATCCCTGTCTAGGAAGACACGTTTTAAAGGAATGGGATTTTCACTTTGATCTTTAAGTATTATTTTGTTTTATCCTGCTTTTCTTCATTGTAGCTCTAGAGGAATCTTTGGTATCTTCCAGCTGTGGAAGATCTTGTTATACTCAGTAACTCAAAGAGCAGCCCTGCACAGCCTGGTGAGGATTTGCTCTTGAGGTGAAGGAATGCTGCTTTATTCCTCTCCCAGTTACCAGGAGTGATTTTTGAACACCTCCTTTCAATAGGGATCTCAACAGGCAAGTCTATCTCATATGATGTACAACATAAAATCTTTTACCTTTACAATTGGAAAGGACTTCAGACATTGTGCCTTCTAGTGGTGAGGGATACTTACCTAGAAAACCACTACAGTGAAATTCAAAGTGAATCCAGCCATCTGCCACCTGTGTCACAACTATGTATACTAAGTGTGTTTCTTTCCAGATTTGTTGATAAATTTCAGTTATGTCCATACAAAATTTTATGACATTTCAGGTAGGTTTTTTCCATTCTGTCTGCTGTCTCCATTTCTAAAAATGTTTTTTCACTGCTTGATGGGTTTTCTTATTTTTTTTTAAATTTTCCATCTAATAACGTTACTGAAAAGTGATGTGAAATAGATAAATCCGTCAGTTTCCTCTTTCATTCTCAGACTCAGACACGTATGAAGCAGAGGATGTGCATGAAGTACAGGAGATGGGAAGAAAATTTAGAAAATCATGTGCATGCCCTTTTTACTTCTGTGGTGAATGAAAACCTGAAGACCTGAAGAACCAGAGTCCTGCAAGACTTGCAAGGCTGGCACGCTACTGCCAAGAACATGCTGTCATTTGTGGCTCCTCACACTTCCTTGACCACAAGAGAGCCTGGAGACAGGAATCCACCACTGAGGCTTTGAAAAACTGCATTAGGTTATTGAGCAACTGGATTCATGAAACTCTCCTTGTTTTCCTATTTGTGGTGTCTCTCAGCTTTGCAGTCCATAGCCAAATGCCAACTTCTGACAGCATTTTTACCTAGGATATTGTGTATTTTCCCACTTGATGGTCTGGTGTCTGTGCTATCCCAGACACAAATTAGCTGGGAAAAAATGGATATTACGTTCAAACACTTGCATACCTCCTTCTATTCTTCAAGAGCTTTAGGTCACAAAGGCAAGAAAGAAATTAGGAAAAGCCACAGTTTAGGTAGCTTTCGCAGTCTCAGTTTTGTTTGCATGTTCAGAAGATTGATGGAGGTATTTAAAATTTAAAGCATTTAAAAGATTTAAAAGATAGGTAGACTTGGTGACATGGCTTCGTGGTGGGCTTGGCAGTGCAGGGTTAGTTGAATTCAAGGTTCTTAGAGCTTTTTTATAACCTCTACAATTCTGTGACTCTATAATGGGATGATCACATCCTATCTCTTCCGAACCATCTTGGAAGTCTTGAGATCCAGGAGATGCCATGTGGCAGTACCATAACTCTTGTGAGGATGTGGGGAAATGGAATAAGGGACTACAGGGACAGAAAAGAGAGATGTAAAAGCCTCATCTGCTTTCTTGCTGAGATCTCTTGTCTTGGTGCTGGGAACTCTGGGAACACCTGTTCTTGCATCTCCCCATGCAATTAGAATTACTTCTCTCTGTTCAGCTGACAGCATAAAAAGCTTGCACAGAAAGTACAAATTTCCTTTAAAAACCATATAAATTGCCAACTTCAGTAATTGTGGGAAAAGCCTTAATGGACAGCCCTTTTCCCTTGCCCTACTTATACCCACACAGCTTTACTCATCTCCCTCCCCAGCAGCCTCCCTCATGCTGCTCAACTCCAGCAGGAGGAGCAATGGGAGCACACGAGAGGCATCCCCGGCTCCGTGCTCCCCCAGCATTACCAGCACCCCTTCCACGGCCAAGAGCAGCAAATTATCTAGAAACTCGTATTTGGCTCAGGGCTGGAGGAAACTCCAAAGCTGTTAAACTTGAAAAAAAAAGTCTCTGTGGAGTGTGTGCGACCTCAGAGTTCCCAAAGGCTCATTTCATAGGATAATTTCATCGGGTAATTTCACTGGAGAAGGTTTTCGCAGGAAAAGGCATGTCTCTGACAGAAGGGTAAGCCCCTTGCTGAGTTCCAAATCCCTGCTCTGGAGAAGAGGGATAGGAGAATTTTTTAATGAAACACCTATTTGGATTCTGTTGAGTTTTATACTGTGAGACAATGGAACTTTTTTTCCTTGGCCTCTGTTTTGGAAACAGGTGAACCGCATTTGTAAAATTTCAGCCTGAATGGTTAAGTTCACAAAGTTATGAAGATACATAAAAGGAGTGTCATAATAGTATGAAAGCCACATACAGGACCGTGTTGTCTGAATAATGGCATGGAGTTAAGGTCTCATGCAATTCTGCAGAGGGCTGTGCTCCTGCCAGTTTCTTCCCAGTGCTGTCAGGGCATATCCTCCACCAAGTGGAGTTTCCTTATTCACCTGTCCTCCCCACTGTTCAGTAGATTCCTGGATAGATAGAGCTGTACCCTTAAAAGAGGATTGGCAGCATTTAAAAATGACACACATTAGACTGTTTACTTTTCAGCAGTGCCAGGAGGAAGGATTTGTGGCAAATATAGGGAATACAGCTGATGGTGCCTTGGAGGCACCTCCAAAGTTAGGTGGGAGGTAATTCAGGGATTTGGATCTTTGAAGGATAACTAGGACAAGTTAAGCACCCAAGACTTTTTGTGGTTCTTGGCCCCAACAGCTGTGCAAAGAAGATTATTGTAAAAAAATCACAGAATCACAGAATGGTTTGGGTTTGGAAGGGACCTTAAAATCATCCAGTTCCAATCTCCCTGCCATGGGCATGGACACAATTAGACCAAGCTCCAAACCCCATCCAACCTGGCCTTGGACACTGCCGGGTTTGGGAAATGCAGAGCTTCTCTGAGCACTCTGTGCCAGGATGTCTCCACCCTCACAGGGAAGAATTTCTTCCTTACATCTAGTCTAAATCTCTCCTCTTTTAGTTCCAAACTATTTCCCTATTTCTTATGACTATCTGCCTCTGTAAAAAGGGTCTTTCCCTCTTTTTAATGTCCCCTTTAGAAATGGGACATTTGAACTGGAAACCACTCTTAAGGAAGCCAAGAGAAAGGTCTTGAAAAGCTGTAGAGAAAGTTAAGCTGTCAGAAAGTAAGAAAGAACAGTAGTGTTGTCCTCTTGGGTTTCCAGTGGTGTGTTTCATGGTGGAGCAGATGGCAAGTCCATCCTCAGTCTTGGCATTGAGCACGACAAGAGATCCGTGGTGGAGGGGGATCCAAAGTGCATGGCTCTCACCCTTCAGCAAGCACACTGCTGATCACCCAGGTAGCCACAGAGACCAACTGGGCATCAATTCTCCAGAGATTCCTGAGGCTGGAAAGGCTGATGGGCCGAGGTCGAAGAAGGCACTGCGACTCTTCTGCCCCGCTCCACCAGGAGAAGAGCAAGGCTGGCTGGGCACAAGGCACCGCGAAATGGCAGGACATTCTTATGGTTGGCTCCATTGTAATTTGCTTTGGAAATATTTTGGACATCTCTCCTCTTTTTTGGGCAGGGGAGGAGGAAGTGTTTGAACCTTTAAACCCAGAGTGTCTGGCTCTTTTCCTATTTACTGTTCTGCGAGAGGGTGAAGGCAGTACTTGAGCTTAGAAGACAAGTAGAGCTGCTTGAATGTTTCCTACCTGCTAATTGCTTTTATTAATTTATCTGCCTAAATTGTTTGTGCCAATGAGTTGTGCTTCCCTATTTCACTATCTCTGAAGAACAAGAGTTCTTGGGATGGTTAAACAGTTTAGAAAAGTCCAATTGCCCTCATAAGTGATGCTGCACCATTTAAAAATCTATCCTTCTTTCTTTTCACCTGCTTATTTCTCTCACACAGCTTTGGGCATAAAACAATATTCCAATAACAACTAATTGTTTTTCCTAAGCATAACTAGCCAGAATCTTTTACATCACACATACAAGAAAAATTCCTGCAAATACCATACATAAAGCATTGAAATGGCATTGGGGTATATAAAGACATGAATTTAGAATCTGCTGGTCCAAAATGTGGATTAAGCACCACCAAGAAGGCAGTCTGGTGTGCAGGGGGTTCAGATCTGTGACTGCGAGTCCTAATGCCAGAAATTTCACCTCTCCGTGCCTTGAATTATTATCCTATAAACTGGAGTTAATTTTACTTGTCACTTTGTAAAATACTTTGAGGAATATTGCCCAAAATTACCATCTAGGAAAAAAGCGTTATTAATATTATTAGGACTGATGACACAAAGTTAAGCTGTTCCAATTTTATCCAACAGCAAAACACACAAGTTCCAGTTTTACAAATTACAGTGTGGGCTATCCAATTTCATGAGCACGCTTGCCACTTGGTGCCACAGCTTTATACCTCTGGCTCCACAGTTAACATGAACTCAGCATAATCACCATAGAATTTATGTCAATTTTGTGGAAATGTTATGATTATTCACAGCTGAGACTTCAAAGGCATCTTAAAGCACTTCACAGCCATAGAGTTTCCTGTCATGAGTCTCAGGAGATCTACCTGCTGCAGTCGCCACCGAGCCTGGAAATCTGCCCACGGAGCTTCAGCCTGGCCCACACAGGGAGCCCAGCTCCTGCATTTATGGGGGTGAGCCTGGGACAGCAATGTTCACCTCTGCTCCCATCGGCTGGCTCAAAAATGCAATTTTCTGCATCTGTGCAGAGGTGGACAGGGGATTGTCCATAACTGAAGTGTGGAAAAGGATTATCAGCCCAAGATTATATTTTATTCAATAACATAAACAAGCACAAATCCCCAAAAAGCTGAAAAACTGACCTTTGCTAAACCTCTGCACTGAAACTGAGCCTGTGCCAGGTACTCACCTGGTCTGTGCTGGCTGCTTCATGGTGATCCTGAGAAGCACTGTAGGAAATGGCACATTGGAATTTTTGGGAATGAAGGAGAGCACGTGGATATGATCTATGCTGTGCCATCTGCTCTTAGGACCAGAGAAACAGCTTGACCTTTATTATTTATTAATAAAATGTATTTTAATAAATGTTGTTGTTCTGAACAGGATCCTTTGTCATCTCTTGTCATCTTTAAAAAGCCATCTCCAGGATGGGAAATTCAGCAAATTATTTAAAATTAGCAGACTTCCTGAAAACAATACAGAGAATTGTCTCTCATGTGGATGCAAGCCATGCTTTTAGAACAAGAAGCATCATCATTAATATCTAGTCAATCATCTTTCCTACAGTAACCAAAATTTCTGCATACACACTCTTGAAATTGAATAACAAATATTTTTGTTCATTTGTAGGCAGAAATGAGAGCTTTTATAATTGTTATTATAGATGTGGTGCTTAGGGACACAGTTTAGGGTTGCACTTGACTTTGTTGGGTTAATGGTTGGGCTTGATGTTAAAAGGTGAGTAAAATGGGCTGAAAGCCCCTAGGACATATTACAATATATTTCACGAGAGAGGCAGTGCACATAAAATAATGAATCATATCATATATATAATTTAGGTAAAATACTTTATGTTTGAGCAGTAGCTACTTGCTTTTGATACCATTTTACTAACTATATGAGAAATAAAAAGTGAGAACTTTTGTGTGGGAACTTCTTTTACGTCTCAAAATAACTTTCTTTTTTTTTTCCTTTTCCATGGTGAGGAAATGAGAGGTCTGAGTCAAAAATCAAGGTTTTCTTACGGTACATGTTGTACAGAAAGAGAGGAAGAATCAGGCTCTGATGCTGAAAGATAACTGTCTGGAGAGATGAGATTACGGGCACTAAAATGCAAGTACTGTTTTCCTGACATTGTAAAAGGGGAACTAACAGCTACATCTATCACGCAGAGGTCTGAATATCAATTTTGTCTCAGATGAGAAACTTCCAGCTTAGAAATAAATCTATTGATGCCAAGGAGCATCAACCTCTGTAGCCTCCTGGGTATGATCTGATCTTGCCCTGGAAGGCAGAGGGATCGAGATGACCTTGTGGTTGTGCCCGGTCACTGACACTTTGATGCAAAAATCAGAGGCCACAGGCAGGGTTGACATCTTGTGGGTTTGAGGTTGACTTCCAGTTCTGGTCCAGCACTCCACTTTCACCTTCCTGTGATGGAGAGGAAAGCAAGCAATGTGCTGGGATCTGTTTTTTTTTTTTCCTTCCAAGCGTTTGCTCAGCACTCCCTGATGGCAGCAGCTGCTCCCTGGGGCTTGTAAAACTGAGGGTGCTGCTCCAGAAATGGAACAGAACAAGCACCTTCTGCTCTAAAATCTGTCTGAAAACTGAGCTCCACATTGCCAGGGATTGCAGCCCCCCTCTGCCTGGAGGAAGCTTGTCTGCAGCAGAGCTCTGAGGCTCACAAGTGTCAGGTGGGTCCTGCTTACCTGACACGTCAGGGCACAACTCAGGAGCCTCCAGAGCGGAAAGCCACGGCAGGACTTGTAATAACTCATATCCTCTGCGGGCTGGTGGAAAGAGGACCTGAAACTCAGGGGCTTGCACCAGCCACACACGGTTCTCAGCGCCAAATTTTGGTCCTCATGCATCGCTGGTGGTTTTGCATGAGAATTAAGGTTTGGTTTACTAAGCAAATAAAATGTCTACCTCATGTCAGGTCTTCACCTGCACTTTTTTTACCTTTTTTGAGTAGCAAAATCATGGCTTATGCATTTGTAGCTAAGTAAGGCTGGAAGATTAGGTAAGCATGGCAATAAAGGGTTGGGGAAATGCACCGACCACAACTCAAAGTCACCATGTAGGAGAATGGACATGGTTGGGTGCATGGTTAGGTTTATGAGAAATAAAGATCTGAATGATGCTGTGCTTGAGAGTCATGGGCCTGGTGTTTTCTTAATGCCAGGAGTGATTTATTTCTTGTAAACAGCTTTGCTCAATTGGGGCATCCAGTTACTACAGACCTTGTTTGGTATAAAAACTAACGGCATAGAAAAATATTGCTCTAGCAAGGTTTAACTGGTCGTCAGCCCAAACATGTGGCTGAACATGAATTCCACTGCTTGAAATATCCTCTGGTCGCTCAGCAACATCTTAATGTCAAGAGGAGATTATAGTCAGCGTTCCCGTTGAGCCGTGACTCAGAGGTACTGTATGGAAAGAGGACATTTCCAGCAAAAGCGTGATATGGAAACTAAACACAGTGCTGGAAATCTTCCCTCCCATAGAAAAAAAGAAATGTGAAAGGCTAGCTCTTCTGAAGTGGAAGTTTGGCTGCTGCTGGGAACGTTATGAAAATACACATTACATGCCTGGTTCCTCATATATAACTGTGTTTCACAGCACGTTTCATCACCCACCTTTGCCCTTCCTTTTTTAATTCAGAAAAGGTGCAGGAAGGGACCTTACTTCTCAACAAAAAAAAAAGTGAAAAACTGTGTAAAGGTGACATTTTTACTAAGCAGGAACTCTGATAAGTTGAAATGGTGTCATTTTGCTGGTGTTGTATAAAAGCTGGCTATTAACATACCTTAGATACTTTCAGAGGTATGGAAATGTTTTAAAAAAACATGGACTGAAAGAGATTGGCTTCAGTGAAATTTACATTAAAAAACCCAAGGAGACACTTAAATATTCATAGTTTCCATTTCTAATCTTTCTCCACGTAGGTTTCCTGACATACATAATTCTTAGCTATGTTTGTGAGATGCCCGGCATCTTGAGGTCAGATGCATATTTCATGTTGGGATCCAGATTGGTTATTTTAAATGTTCTGATCCTGTGCAGACTTGCACACAAGACAAACTATAAAATGATCAGGACTATGTGCAGTTTTAAAGCCAGCCACATAACTGTGAATATTTATATTTTTAAGTCTATATATATATGTATACACATATGTGTTTGCAGGATTGTGTGGCATAGAATTTAGGTCAGAAAAATAAGAGTACCACTATGTATAAACTCTTGGTTGAAGGGGATGGGAAAGAAGGCAGAGCCAGTCTCACCTCATGGAGCCCAGTAAATGAAGAAAAGACAGTGGACACAAACTGAAACACAGCAAATTCCAATTTTCCTCTAGATGAGTGGTCATGCACAGGAACAAGTTTCCCAGAGAGGTTGTGGAGTCACCATCCCTGGACAAATCCAAAACCCACCTGGAAAGAGTCTTGGGCAAACCACTGCAGGTGACCCTGCTCTGAGCAAGGGCTTGGATTGGGCAATCTTTAGAGGTGCCTTCCAGACCCAGCAGTTCTGTGATTTTGCAATTCTGTTGAAAAGGACACAATTACTTGGATTTATCTGAAGAATTATTTCCTCAGTTGCTTAACTTCATTAAAACCCATAAAAGTTTATAGAGAAATTAAATGATGGCTTTTGTTCCAGGATAAATGTGCTCTGCTCATACATAAGATTACTTTAAAATCAATTGTTTTAGGTCCTCAGGTGTATTTGGTAATCTTACTTAAAAGTAATGAATTTCACAGGTTGATGATTCGGTTTCTTAAAAAGTTCTTTCCTCTCATGTGTTTGGAAATTTTTTTTTTCCATTTCCTTTATTCTATGAGTTCCTTCAGCATGAGGAAGAATACACAGCAAAACTTGGTTTTGTTTTTTATCTCAAATATCCTCCCATGAAATAGTACAGAATGTGCAAAACCAGCATGTGATAAATTTCACTAGCAGTGGAATAAAAGTGGAAGAAAATAGGGTGAAGAAACCTAAAGGGTTATGCATGGAGTACCCAGGTAACAGCCTTTGCTGAAGGGGTTGTCCATTAGCATTTTTTTCAGTATATTTCTGTTCACTTGACAATTTTCCAGTTTTCTGTGTGCAGTGATTCAGTTCCTAGCAGAGAATGGCCTGAGTCCAGTTATGACACTGGCCTTAGAAATGATTTGCCATGAGAATCTGAGCTGAATTTCACAACCAAGAACAAAGTTTATGGATGTTCAAATGCTGAACTGGATACGAATTTTGTGGTTGGGGTTGTCTGAAATATTTGTTGTTGTTGTTCTTGCAGGAGACCCAGACCTCGCTGTTCTCGCTGCACAAACTGGATCAAAAGTGGCTTCTTCCATTAAAAAGCCAAAAATCTTTAAAAAACCCTCCACTTTTCTGCATTCAAAAGCCAACCATTCATCAGAATAGTCTGAGACTGGCCACCCCTGAGGTGCAGAAATGCAGTGGGAGTGTCTGGTGTCTGGAGCTGGAATAAATCATCCAGTGGGATGGAGCTGACCACTGGCCACCCTCTGGATGAGAATAACCCAACAGGTAGCCCTGCAGTAAAAGTCACTGAGGCATTGATGGTCAGTATGATAAGGGCTGGGATAAGATTTTTTTTTGAAGTTGGTCATCTTTGGACAGTGCAGCAAAGGAGGTGATGAAAATAGGCAAAGTTTAGGGATATTTATGGTAAACTTCTTCCAACCTCAACGGGAAAAGACGTGTGAATATATTAGGAAAAAATAGCAAATAGACAACAACGATTAAATTCATAGGTAGCTGAGAGCCTCTACTTCCTACCAGGCAAAGAGATGCATTGAAATGATGCTGACTCTTGGAGAACTGTAATTTGATTTGTTTTGCTGCAGTTCAGAGGAGAATCCAGTCTCTGGTTACTATAAAACTAAAGATCCTCTTACTGCTGGCGTAAACAGGAACCTCTTCCAAGTGTGGATAAGCAGCAAAGGATGTAAAATTGAATTATTCTGCCAGTCTAGAGGTGACCCCTCTGTAACAGGCTTGGGGGCCATATGTGCCTGGCAATGCAGTAAGGTATATCCCACTGCAGCTTTCACTCTGTCTTTTCTGTGCCTGGGAGGGTGCTTTGGTCCTCAGGCTGTCAGCTGGGAGTCTTTCCTGAGCTCTACATTTATTTTAAGAAGTAAATATCACTGGGCTGATGTGTGCACTTCGCCTTGATGAAGTCATTAATGTGGTTTCCAGCATGCTGTTCATAAAATTCATGGCTGTACTTAATTGCTACCATGTTCTTCCTCCTCACATATTCTTATATTAATAAGAAAAAATGTTGAAAGGCCTAATAAGCTGCACACAGTAGAGGAATGCTTGAACTGCTGTTAGCTGGTCACATCACCACAGACATGCAGGCCAGTTGTCAAACAGGGGATTATGTGTCACAGACAGAGAGGCAGCTCATCCCAGCTCTCCCAACCCAAATGTTGCCAGCAGATGCACAGTGCTGGGGCTGATGGCTGGGTGGGGAGAGGAGGGGGATGCTGTTTATTTACTCTTAGAGCTCTGCCACCTCTTTGGTTGGTGACTCCTATGATGCTGAGAGGGGGGCTCACTGAAGAAGACAACTCTGATATTCTCCTAGGAAAAAGCAGGGTTATCCCACTAGGGACATCTTCTCTTCCTGAGAATTCCAGTATGGTCTTTCTGAACTTAACATCTCTACAAGGGGCCAGGACAATGCCTGGATTCTGCCCAACTTGCTTAATTTGGGGTTTTTTTTTAGGAAAAAGGTGAGTAGGATGCTATCTAGCTGTTGGACATACCAAACAATTTCAGGTATCTTATCTAATGTTTTTTTTATTTTAACTTGCTAGAGATTTAAAAAGTTGCATTTATCTAATTTTAGCTCTTTAAATGTTAGATTTCTTTTCTAAACAAATTGTTTATTGTGTTGCATGATTATCACCTTCACAATTCATTAATCCTCCCCCCATTTAGGGATTTTATCCCTCAGTAACCTCTGCCTACTCCTGATCTTAAAGTTCTTTCCCAACCTAATGTTTCTATGATTCTAATCCTTCTCTGATCTTTTCCTCATGAGTTTAGAAGGAGTCTCAATGCTTGCCTAGGTTAGGTCACTAATTTTTTAGAGCCAAAACTGAGAAGAATCCCACAGGCTGTGATCAAATCCCAGCTGCCCAGCCACTCCCTGGCCCCAGGCAGCATTGCTGGGAGGAGCTGTGCTGTGCAGGGTGGCAGTGCCTTGCACTTGCAGTCCTGCTCCCCTAACCCAAGTCTCCAGAGAATGTCTGAGCAGTGACCCTGCACAGCAGCATTCCAGGGCATTGATACCACATCCAGTGAGAACAAAATCTTTTCCTTTGTAGGTATATCACAACACAGTGAGGTCAGTGGAGTTTCAACAAGCAGACATCCAACCTTGGGAACCTAATTTAGGCCAACACAGAGGTTGCTGGGGGCCATGGTCAGGGAGCCAGGATCCTCCTGCAGCTGGGTTAGCAGAGCTGTGCTGCAGAGTGCACTGATGGCTGCAGAACTCAAACTGCCAGGGTGGTTTTCCTTTCAGCCACTCTTTCACACTGGCCTGAGGTTTTGGCTCTGTGGACAGCCCATTGCTTAAGGACTGGGGGATTTGCCACTCTCAGCTGCAGGAATTATGTGGTCCAAGAGTGGCTTGGGAAGCACCTGGGTGTGCATAACACTGTGTCCCACCTCTAGACAAGACTGGAAATGTGCTTTTCCACATGCCACGGTGGGTGAAACAAGCTGCAAGAAGAGTATAACCATCCTGATCAGGATTTAACCAGAAGATGGTGAATAGGACCTTCAATTTGAAGTGCCCTGGCTGCAGCAGAACCAGGAAAGAAGCCCCTTTTGTTCTTGTCTTCCTTCAGGAACTGACATTCAAAGCTTAGCAAGAAGCATTGTCAAAATATTTGAGGGCTAAACGTATCACCATCTGGAATGGGACTGCAGAAAGAGTGAGAGAAAGACTCCTTTTTCACATGTAACTTGTTTAATAAAAATAAAATTCCTCTTGCGTTTCTGACATGGGACTGTAACCACTCCACCCTAACTCGCTTTGTCATGCTCAGATCTATGAAGTAAGAGGAAATTATGGAAATTTATCATGTCTGGGTTCTCAGGATTGATTATGACTCGCTGCTTTTATCTTCCAAACAGTCACTAAATCTAATTGCCTTGTTGTAATGGATTAACCCCTGTGGTCCACAGTAGCATTTATATTGTGTTCAAAGAGACTGTTACAGAGTTAGGGTACTTTTTTTCAGCAATATACTTTCATAACATGTGGGTGCTCTATGGACATAACTCACCCTCTGTGGGTCTTGGGGGTCTAATTGGCTCATTGTTCTGCCTTTCTGCAGGGGATGAATTTCACATCACTTTGGGAGCAGGTATAGACGGGTCAAAGGGCCTTCCACAGCACAACCATTTCTTTTAAATTACAATGCAAGCAGATTTTGAAACCCTGTGTTCAAACATCAGCATCTGTATTGTAATCAAAAACATTCCCTTGCTGATATTTGTGGGATTAGTATTATTATTAGTCATTGTGCCTCAGCCCCTGGGGAACCTGAACTCTGGGGTCAGCTCCCCAGCTAGGAGCTGTACAAATACAGACCCTGTGTTAATAAAGTTCCCACTTAAGATGCCTTACACCGTGTTTGCCAAGGGCTAATGGCTCACACACGGGCTCTCCTGGCGACTCAGTGGGTCCTGGTGGCTCTCCAAGTGTTGGGAACAAGGTCTGGGTGGTGTGAGGCAAGGAACAAGAGGTGGCTGTGGCCAGCAGTGGTGGGGTGAGGTGACAACTGCTGCTCAGTGTGACAATCAGCAGTCAGAGCGTGCTGGCACCCAAAATCCTGACCAGTATCTCTGGAGGTGCAGTGGGAGATCAATGATGTAAGGAGGGGTATGAAATGCAGTAAAAATGAAAAGTGAAAAATTCAGATGTAAGAAGGACATGTGGGGTAGGGTTGCCAGTGCTAAAGAAGGAACACACATGTCCCTGTTTGTATCAGAAAGGGAGAAGCAGAGTGCTCTGAGACAGAAAGAGAGCAAAAGAAATGGCACCAAAAACCAGAGGAAGGTGATGCTACAACTTTGAAAGCACTGGTGAGATGTGACTTGGTGAAAGTTCAAGAAGAAAGGAACTCCAAAGTGAAAATGGTGAGGCAAAAGTGAGGGAGAGGAAAACTGCACTGAAGGGTTTGGTAATACTATGATGTAGAGTTGTCTGGAAATAGCTAAACAAGTTTAGTTGAAAGGCTAGCAAAATTACAAGAAGATATACTGAGTAAGAGGGAAATCAGCCAAATCCTGGTCTCCCCATGGGTCTGTACCCAACTGGGCTGACAGAGAAGCAGCTGGGGTGAGTTACATTTGTGGGTGGCAGGGCAGACATGAAAAGAGAGGAGACAACAAAGGGAAGGGTAAAAGTGAGGAAGTTGAGGCAGAACCAATCAACACCAAATCAGAGACCAGCAACAGAGATGATCAGGAGGGTCTGGACCATGCTTGAGGAACACAGTCTGGTGGAGCAGGAATCTGACAAAGGATGTCAGGACAGAGGTTAGACGTGGAAATATGTTTTTGTAAATCACCCTAAAAATGAGACTTGAATTAGGTTTGAGGTTCATAAAATGATTTTAAAAAGAATTACTCAGATTCATTCTGAAGTGAATAGGAAGCAGTTGTGATCCAGGCTCCCCAGTCAGTAAATCTAATTTAACACATTTCATCACACCAGACACGATTGCAATCTCAGATCAGTGTAACTGAATGTTTAATAGCTTCAAGCAAAAGAATAGAGCAGGTGAACAAATGTCTTTAAATTGCTTTCTTTAAAGAAGGGCAAATTGTCTGATACATTTTTGTGGGTGCACAATTGCCAATATTATTAGTTTTATTTGACTATTTACAACATACATTTAATTAAAAGTATTATGAAAATTCTTGTCTTAACCATTAGTAAAATAATTGCTTTTAGAAATCTCATTCATTCTCAAGTTGGTTTTATGTCCTGTTTGTCATACTGATAAGTGCTTAAATGAGTTGCTTCACAAAAATGGTCATTGGAAAATGGAATCTGTTTGAAGTCTTTTAAATGAAAATACTTTTAAATTAGAGAAATTGCTATTAAATGCTTTCCTGCTGTCTGTACAGCTTGAACAGCACAGTTTAGGTCGTGCTGAAATGTCTCAAGATGAACGTTTATTTCACCCTGTACTTGGTACAAGGACTTCCAGAGGTTAGCTCAGGAGACTGAATTGCTGATCACTCACTCCACATCTTCTGACCCATCTCTAACTCTGATATTTTCCCGCTGCAGCAAGTCATGAGGATTCACACGAGCAGGCTGAGATTCCTGTGTCTAGGGATACATTATTACTGTGGCTAAAGCCGTGACATCTTTGCAAACAACAAACCTTTCTTATCTGGGATGAGCTTAACTGTACTACTCAGAATCTGTATTGCAGAATAATTTATAGCAGTTCATTGGGACACAAGCTGATACAGAGAAGGAAAACAACATTTGTACATTTTTATGCACAGTTTCTGCAGGGAGATGTTGCTTTGGTTAACTGTTTCACTGCCTTTTAAGGCAATTTGTTAATGAGTGTAGACCGCAGAAATTTGCCTGTTAGGAATGTAAATTCACTGCTGCTTTCCCTATGCACATATTTTTATGCAAGCTAAGGTACTTCTGGATGTTTCTGTGGTGTGCTTCAGCAGCCATATTTTGAATAGCACTGCCACCTTGGTTTCAATTCTGTCTGGTGGTGGTGAGTTCCCCAAGTTAATTGTGTGTAGAGGCTTTTGGGACAGTGCTAGCCATGCTTGAGAAATCTGCTTTTTCTTCAGAGCCCAGGCAAGGGGGCTGTGGCTCCTCCATGGCCCCCCAGAGAGAGCCTGGAGCCCTGTTCCAACCCTTTCAGGTGCTGGAACCTTCAACACAGTGAAGATGTTCATATGTGGGCCCACAGGCTCATGGCCTGAGGACTTGACCTTCTCCTTGGCATGTAGTCACAATATTGTTTTGTGATCATGTGCATGCCTCTGTGTTTCTGCATGTCACATGTAGAAGGCTGATTCCAGTGAAGAGAGTAAGAATATTAATTTTTAAAAGTCAACAATAGAACAACACCACCACCAAAAACCCCACAACAAAACAAAATAAATGTCTACTCTCAAAATGAATTTGACACCAGAAATATTCTCTCATGTTCAGACTTCTGCAGAAGGTCCAGGCGCTGGCAAGATTAGGATTTAAGCAACAAACTAAACAGTACAGTACTGTATTTATGAGGGAACAACATGACAGACTCTATTTAGGTTTTATACCAAAAGCTTAACCTTTTGCAGTCTGTGGGTTTGAGCTGCACTAACAAGAAGCAATTACTGCGGTGGATTATTTTTTTGCTTATGGTGTACGGCCCCAGGCTTCTCAGTGTGGCTTCTCTCAGAGCTGGCACACAATAGCAGGGGTATATGCCAAAGCTGCTCTCACTTCTCCAAGGCAATGAATCAGAAAGGGCTGTGGTGTTCTAATCAGAACACTTTTTTTTTCCCTAGGCTGGGAGTCCATTGCTTCTTAGAAACCAGGCAGACATAGCAAACACTCCTGCTCTCTCGTCTGTTCCCCCATAGATAGCTCACTGGAGGCATATATGCACACATTTTGGCTGAGCAGCATGATGGATGAGGAGCCTGGTGACATACAAAGTGCAATTTTCTTTATTTAGATGTCTGCACCTCTCCCGTAGAGAGGGGATTACAAGGATGGGCAGAGCAATCCTTCCTTTCATGCTGGTTGTTGGCTCCCAAGATGTCTCAACACAGAAAACAGCTCCAAGCGCAGATTTAGGGAAAGAATAAAGGCCAGAGTTGACAGAAGTTCAGATTCAACAAGTTATTAAGAGCTGCTAAGTGTGTCTGGGCTCCTCACTTTCCCTTGCAGTCTCAGGGTTGACTGGGTGCCCTGAGATTTCATGATCTTCTGTCAACAATTAGCCAGAAAATTAAAACTCATAAGAGCGTAACAGCATGTCTTTACATGGCAGGGAAGTCTGTTTCCATGCCAAGAAACAGAACTGGGGATTCTGTGGGAACACTGCCATTTGGAGGCACCTGCCATAAAACTATTTATATGCACATGGATATGTGTGTGCACGTAGCTGGCTCTGTGCAATGCGCGCACAGAGCGTGTGTAGGTGCACACACCCACCCATAAGGTGGGCTCATGGGTATGCTGGATACATTTGAGGCAAAAAAATGTATCTTCTTCTCCAAATTGCACCTTTGTTCAGTGTTTGCTATACTCTCTGATGATTTGTTCAATATATTTTAAAAATTGTTTAAAAACAATTTCCTCGTGTTTGGCTTCATTTCATGGATTGATCATGACCACAAGGTCTGATCTAATATTCCATCACCTCACAGGGAAGTTTTCCACTGGAGATATTGCCTAAAGACTAAGGGGACTGGAATGTCAATAATCTGATTGTTGAATGGGTGCACATACGTAACAACGTGGAGTCACAGCTCTCTCATTCAGTAGCAACAGCATAGCTGAAAAAATAAATAGAAGCTTGAATTGTTTCCACAGAGATAAAATCAGTCTGAACAGCTGGAATATTCACTACAGTTCAGGTCTATCCTAAGACTTAGTTTCTAGGAAAATTAGTTTCTTTAATAAGATATATGTGCTATGTGCAGACTGCAGGCTAATAATTCACAAAAATATGTAACCAATAAGTCCTATCTCATTTTTTTAACTTCCATGATTCCCTTGGAATTATTCCATATTAATGATTACTTATTAAACAATTTTTGCAAATGATTCTGAACTCACTGGTCAGTCATGGCTGAGTTTTTCAATGGGAGTGTCCACAATTTACCCAGTTCACTACATCTGCTTGCATACATTGGTACACCTTTTCCTGCATCAAATATTCTGCTATGAAAATGTGTCTTTAGGGTGTTTTTGGGCAGTTTAGGGTTTTTTTTTTTTTTTTTGTTTCTTTGTTTGTTTGGGGTTGTTTTGGTTTGGTTTGGTTTTTTGGGTTTTTTTTGTTTGGTTGGCTTTTTTTTTTTCTGCTATGATTAGTGCCTTTGCTTAGCACAACAGTAAGTGTCACAATGGCAGAGTGCATGTGTTCCTGCAACCTTCACTTGTTTTACCCTGTCCAGTGCAGAGGAAATTCAATAAATCACAGATTTCTCCATGGCCAGGAAGCATCAAATTCTGGTGTAGCTCAAATGCTACACCTATGGAAGAGGCTGGATCCCAGCACCTGCTCTATTGTCTATTCAGACAGAAGCTTTTCAGCTTCACTGAATCACAACCCCTTTTAGGAAAGTATATGTTTTATTGTAGTAATTTTATGGCCCTAAAGATGAGCAGTTGCTATTTTGTGGATCTAAATAGGCAATGGATCTGCATTTACAGCTTGTAGCTGACTGCTTTCCTGCTATCCTACAAAATAAGAGCTCTTGTAATTTAGCTGGGAAGACACTGCTCTACAGGGGGAAGAAATCAAGTACATGTTGATGCCTACACCTAGATTATTTTGTACACAGCAGACAGGACCCAGCCAACTCCTCATCCTGAAGCTGCTGGGGAGAGCCCTGACCTGCTGGCTGGCAGGTTTGGAACTGTCTAAAGGCTTGAGATGAGGAGGACAAAGCCAAATTTGGAGAAAGCACAGGATTCTATGGATGCCTGTGAGTTTTCACTTACAGGAGCAGAGGGAAATTTGTTCATATGTCGTGGCTAAAGTAGGAAAGTAAATATGTTCCATGGATATTGCATGTAAACAAGACTTAATGGAAAATACCTTCAGGAGTTGCTGCAGGTTTCTTGTCTTCTTAAAAATCCTTCTTTCGTTTTTGCTCTCAGGCCAGGTTTTCTATCCATTCTCCCATCCTCAGGTGAGTTTCTCTGCTGTCCTGGTCAGGGTATGCGCTTCCCTAAGAAGAACTCTGTCAGAACTGGATGCTGTATTAATGTACCTTCACTCAGCCTCTGATCCACTGTAACACCTTGACACTTTTCATTAAAACTTTCAGTCCTCATCTTGTGTTTGTACAGTTGATTATTCATCCTTCAATCTGGAATTTTGTATGTGCTGCTAATTGTTCTTTCATTTCTCCACTATGTTCTGTTCATCCTGATCCATTCCATACTGAAAGTGCAAGAGCAGGGCAGACCCCTCTGTGGGTTTTATTTACCTAAACCTCGATTTTCATGGAGAAAGTAGAAGAATTACTGAGTTCAACAGCACTGAACAGCCATCACGATTTCCTTAAATAAATGCAGAGTTTAACTGAAGACTAAGGGGATGTTGAAGGTACAGAATAATTTAGAGTTGTATGTGCTGCTGAACTGACAAGTACTGTAAGAGAATGCATAGGAGCAAGATACCTCTGAGCATCTTCTCTTGTGTCTCTCTTCATTTGGTGCAAAGATCTACTAGATTATAGCAGCTGAGCCTCCAGATTCTTCGATGTTGCAATCTGCAGCCTTTCACATAGACAAAGTTAAGTTAGAAACTTAATTTCTTCATGCCAGCCACAGAGGTGCCATGTGTGACCTGGTCATAGAGAGGATTTTTCTTATTTATGTGTCAGAAAGGATTAGGGAGGTCACTTCTTGGAATTAAGTGGAAAATTTTCACCTGCAATATTCTTCCTGGTTTGATCCTAATGCACACTGTGTCATCCAATTAAAAAAAAAAAAAAAAAATTAAAGAATCAGGCTGCTAAAAATGATAGTGGGAGTATTTAGAGGGGGAAAAAAAAGCACTCCATTTTGGAAGTGGAATGAAAACTTCAAGTAAATGGTTAAGACAATGTTATATGTAATCCTGAGAAACTTTCTATGCAATCCTCAGAATTTTTAGAAACCTGTTGATTACTTATAGCAAGCAATTAATGCAAAATAATAAACATTAGCGTAAATAGGGTCTTTTAATGGTAAAAAATCTCAGCTACAAGAAAATTTACTATAATATATTTATATATGTGTTTGTGTATTTCATAAATGGTTCACTGTAACATGCAAATTCCTTGGCTCTCAACACAGCTCTACACAGATGGTGAACTTTAGTCAGTTAAATGAGTGGAACACTTCGCTTCAAACTTTTCCTTTTATCTTTCACCTTTCTTTGCTGTTTCCCTCCCATCTTTTCTGCCAGCTACTCCACAAAGAAGCCTGGGAATGACTGTAAGGCAGTCTCCTTGGATCACTTAATATTCCTGCTATGAAGACAGACTGAATTCAAAGGCTCCATGTGAGAGACTGGGAAGATCTTAATTTCTCCCTTGGCAGTTCTTTTATGCTGATAAATCGCAGTTTGCTCTGCATGTTTCTGTTCAGAGGGAGGATCTGCACAGGCTGACAGCATTAACAGCCTTCTCCAGCAGCTGAAACCCCTTTCGCCTCATTTGGGGTACCACATACACGAGTTGTATGAATCTTGCATCAACTTTTAAACTAGAACCATTCAGCTTACTCCAAATTGTAACACCACAATCATAGAATCACAGAATGTTTTTGGTCAAAAGAGATGTTAAACAACATTTATTTCCAGCCCCTTCTCATGGGCAGGGACCTTCCACTAGACCAGGTTGCTCCAAACCATGTTCAACCTGGCCTTCAACACTTCCAGGGATGGGGCATCTCCACAATTTCTCTGGCAAACCTGTTCCAGTGCCCCACTGCCCTCAGCTGTGCCAATGTGCTCATTCTGCAAAGATTATGTCTGTGGCTTCATACATGTGCAAGGCTGGAACTGGGGACACCACTGCAGACTAATTTAGCCAGCAGATTTAAGGTCAGAAAGGTGATGAAAAGACATTTAATATAGAGGTACTTCTATCAGATTATCCAAACTAGCCTGGCTAAATACTCCAATAATTTTTGTTTGATAAAGCCATAATATTGCATTGGTTAAAATATATCTTTGACAATTTTACAGTCTGTTGAAAAGTTCCTCAGGTGAATATATAATTGCTTTCCTTGTAGCTTGTAATTATGAATAACCACTTCTATTGTCATATTTCTATTTGTAATTTTTAGGGCTTCCATTTCCATTATCCCTTTCTCTGATTGATTACAGACCAATTGTATGCTGAAGCTTTCCACGTGAAGAGCATTCTCACAGAATCTAGTTGCATCACTGCTCAATTATCTTTCTGATAAACTGCATGGACTGAAGAAATTTGACTGAGATTGAATTTCTCACTGAAAGGTATTTCTAGCAATTTGAGGTTTGCCTTCCAATTTTTCAAAACGTCATTAAATAAGAAGTCACTAGGAACTCATGTAGGAAATATTCCAGAATTTTGTGATCTAATCCTATGCAAAAATCTTTAACTTCATCTGTCAGAAAAAGCTGGAATCTTATCTAATTTCTAATACTAGTAATAGAAAAACAAGTCTGTTTTGCTCCCTAGTGTCAAGGGAAATTTTAAATAGAAATAGGCACAGGTTATAAGTTGTGTTTAGATTTGGATGCAAATATAGATATAGCCTAAAATAATGGATAGAGAACTTACAGTAATTTCACGATTATAAACCGCACCATTTTGACTAAAATTTTGGTCCGAACCCAAAGTGCGGCTTATAATCAGGTGCGGTTTATATATGGACAAAGAATGAAAAGTTGCTGTTTTAGTTTGGAGGACAGGTGTCTGCTGAGAAAGGCAGGAGCCACTCTTTGAAATGGAGAATGTAAAGCCCCTCCCTCCAAATTATTATAATTTTTAAATCAAGGGGCTTTCAGGCTAAAATATGGGAATTAGGAATAACAGTTCTTTTCTAGGGAAATCAAAATAGAAATACAGCACTACAAAGAAACAAACCCCAAACCCTGACAAAGTCAGAGTACAACCTGACACCCTGTCAGGCAGGGTGTTGGCTGCATCCTCCTGCAGTGACAGATGTGGCTCAGTTGGAGCAGTGCTCCTGTACAAGGTGCAGTTTCCCTCCGGAGCTCCAGTGGTGATGTGGAGAAATCCGGTTTTCCTCTGGAGTCCAGTGGAGAAAGGGGCTCCCTTAGTGTCCCAAAACCTCAGTTTTTATCTTGGTAAGAAATGTTGGGCTCTTCCCCCTGGCTGGAGCAACTCCCAATGGGATGCAGTAATTTTATCAGTGCCACAGTGGGACTCAATGGCCATGAGCAGAAAATGACTGGCTGGAGGAAGGATGGGTTGTGAAAAGATAAAGAACAATGCCCTGCCTGGTT
This sequence comes from Catharus ustulatus, assembly GCF_009819885.2. NCBI lineage: Eukaryota > Metazoa > Chordata > Aves > Passeriformes > Turdidae > Catharus > Catharus ustulatus. The sequence continues at coordinate 114,174,624 of NC_046223.1, forward strand.
TCAATGGATGGCCCATTAGCAGAATATCTGCCGTGGAGATCAGGATCACTGCCCCACCCTCAACAGATGGTGATAGAACAGATACCTTTTATCACACTCTGTATTGTAATATATGGTTTATAATCAGGTGCAGCTTATGTATGGACAAAGAATGAAAAGTTGCTGGCACTTGGAAGTGCGTCTTATATTCAGTGCGGCTTATAATCATGAAATTACTGTACTTGGAGTGGTCTGATGGCTGGTCCACCTTCACTGAGGTTTCTGGAACTGCCATGAAGCTGGAGGTGAAAGTCAATGAGAAAAATATTTCTAACTGCTGCCAACCTGAGTGAGGCATCTGCCTGCTTCCTCTGGCCTGGGGAGACCTTTATATTAGTAAGCAATTTCTGTTTAGAGAAATAAATTTTTCTCATTGTCATTTTTTCTTCTTTTTTTACAATAGCTTTGGGTATGTTTTCCTTTTTCTTTGGCAAATGGGCCCAACTCCTTTTCTTTCACTCCCCTGATTTCAATAGCCTGATTATTACCAGTTGTTTGGTACTCTAAAGTGTATTTTTTGATTTCCATATACATTACTGAGCATGGGTTTTGGACTCTGGGTTTTGGGCTAGGGCTGACCAGCAGAAGGAAAGGAAAGAAGGTCTGCTATTTCATTATGAAAAGATGAAATTTCTAAGTGCTGTGAGTGTTGTTTAAAAATATATGTGAAATTTACATTCAATTTAAAACAAGAGTCAGAGAGGAAAGATAGCAAACCAGTTTCTTTTATGATCCTCTTTGCAATATTACAATTTAAAAGTTTTTTTTTTTCTTCTTTCTCTGCCTCTTGTTAATCCCACAGATACTCAGTGCAGTGGGAGACTCATAAGGTCTACTGATCCTTTTATTTGCCTTGTGGCAAAGAATGCACAGTGAGGGAGGTGCTAACCCTAATTCCAGCCCTTTCCTTTCCATTGTCCTCAGTGAAAAATGTCCATTTCGTGCTTCCCAATGGTATTTCCCTGCTTTTGGATCTCTGTTTCTGTCAGGGAACAGGACAGGAATTCAATTAAATGAATTTTTTTTCAATCCCTGATTGAAAAGATGGCTGTTTCTGCTTCATTATGACAAAAATTCCTTATCACCACATGCTGAAGTTTGACTAAAAGTGACAAAGGTTGCAGGAGACATGAGGCCTCGTTCATGCAAGTCCATAATGCTCAGGAATGTGAATTTCCACCAGTTTCTCTATCTCTTTGTTTTCAGGTTCCATCAGGACACAGCCCAAACCATTTCACCCCAGAGTTCTTATTTTAATTGTTCTTGGGTTTATTTTTCATCAAACTTGTCAAGGTTTTTGTCTGGTCTAAACTCCCCTCCAGTCACTCTCTCCTTGTCTTGCTTGACAGGAGTAAATATTTTTCTGTGCTCTGTACTGGCAAAAGGATCAAATATTTTCATGAGACTTCCAGAGAAATCTGGCTAGAAGAGCAATGAATATCATGGAAAAAGTTCTGATAAATATTCAGGGACAAACTGAATATTTACATAGAATCCTATGATGAAAAATACTTTGCAGCATTAGGGCAGGCTGAAAACTCTACAAACCAGAAGTTAAAATCTGCTTTATAGGTCCTATGGAAGATGAGGCACATCTGGCAGTAGTTGGCAAGGTGATGTTCAGTCAAAGATTGGACCCGATGATCCCAAAGGTCTATTCCAACCTAGTTGATTCTGTGATCTTCAGGAAATGCTGTACCACTTTTTCCTCAACATCTTCTCTGCTATTGCCAGAAACATGCTCATAAAGCCCCTGGGTGATCCCCCTCCTCAGCCTAAAGTCCAACTTAGCTGTAGGAAGCTAAGAGAAACTCAAACCTCACAGACAGACTGAGACACAATCCTGTCCGAGGTGGATTTTCAAATTCCAGGAGTCAAAAAATCCATGACAACTGCTGTGAAGCCAGTCTGGGGCTAATCTGCTTTAGGGGCTAATCTACTTTAGGTACTTTGAGAGATACTCTGGTGATGTGCCCCAGCACAACACCCTCACACTGATAGCCAGACTTTTATAAATGATGAGAGCAGCACACTGCCCTGAGGTTAGTAGAAGTGCAACATGCTCAGTTTTATTGATGTTGTGTTTCTTTTCTTTTCTTTTCCAGCAGTGAATACTGTTTAAATTACAGTAGAAACCTCCACCAGACCTGATAATAGGTGCAGGGGATAAACCTGGCTTGTAGATCTGAGTAATATATACCCTTTACCCCAACACTGCACGATATTAGCTCAAGGCTTGTCAGCCTCTTGGGTTTTAATTAATGAAGTTCCTGTTAAGGACATTTTTTTCATCACTTGCTCTATTCCAACACATTTCTTTCATTTGAAACCTGAGCATTCTGCCAAGCAGGCCCACAGTGTCAGGAGGGGAGGGAGTGCCTGAATGAACTACAGTCGTCTCTCTGTTCCACTTGATTCAATTTAGTAGAATTTCACTTTGTCGAATGACAAGATGCTGTATTTTGACATTTGCCTATTTATGCTAAAGTAGAGGAATAATAAAATCAGTTTGGCATCTGGCTTGCTCTATCTGTGGCTTTTACTTAAGAATTATAATACTTTTTTTTGTCTGAATGACATTACTGTTTTGTTTCTGTTTTTGTTTGTTGTGCTGGAGTGTTTATCTGTGAGCTTGTTGACTTTTGTTTGGTTGGTGTTTGATTGGTTTTGTTGTTAAATAAAAGCTTTCCTAACAAACTTGCATTCTCTTCCTCAAACACATCCTCAGCTGCAAATCTAAAAAACAGGAGATAGCTTTGTTAAAGGGAAGGAATTTATTTTCCTTTAAAATTATTGGAAAAAGTAAATGCAACAACCAAACAAAAAACTTCTAGAGATTTAGAGCAACAAACACTGAGGCTATGAGTAACAGGCATCCTGTTACTGAGGCAGAATCCCCTCGTCTGAAGCTGGGGTGGTGCTGGGCTGGCAGACCCTGGGATGAAATGTTTGAATGTTTTTGTGTTGGGCTCCTCACCACAATGCACGACCACCTTCCAGGAGCCCACCAAGAGATGTGACTGGTGTTTGCCATCTGCCCTGTGTCACTCCTTCCCCAGCAGACATGGGTGTGCAGGGGATTTTGCTTTCCCAAGGAATGTTTTCAAGTCCCATGTCAGAGGAGGCACCACAGAGGTAGATGTCTTGCATTTCAACAGTGAGTTATGTGATATTCATTAATTCCTGGGGAAATTCATTCCACAGTTCAGCCCAGGAAATAAGAAATCTTTCTCCTTACCTTTACTGCAGAAAATTCATCTGAGCCAGGAAAGTTCTTTTTTTGGATAGGGAACCCTAAGAACCCTGCAAGTCACACCTGACAGGATGCACTAACAGCAATCATTTCCCCCCACAGACCAATATTTCTGGCAGAAAAATGACAGCTTTTGATCTCAAGCAAGCCCTGGAACACTCTACCTTGAGCCTCATCACAGCATTTTCAATCCCAACCCAGTTTGTGAGCTGAACTACAGAGCATTGTGTCAGAACATTTCTGTCATCCTCTCTACCTGAAGATGGGAGGATTTTGAGAAGGAAGATTTAGGGATATTGGTCCTAGGCTTAACTCAAAGCAAGACCTGCCTGATAAATTAAGGTTTCCACAGGGTAGAAACAAGAAAGATGGATTGTTGAGGAGCTTTGCTGCTCTGTCCTTACATCCCTTACAACCAGAGCATTGTCCTGGGCCCCAAGGCTCCAGCACCTTCTGCTCCTCAGTCTAAGGACACTGGTTTCAGTCTCAGCTGTCCCAGTGGGAGCCAAGCTGTGTTCTGTACAGACACAGAATGATTTTAAGGCATTTCTGCAATTCCATCCCTATGTTGTTCATGTCCGAGGTAGTCTTGGATGTTGACTTTTCCTCTGTGACTTTCTGAAGAATGAGTCTCTGTGCTGAAGCACATCAAATTAAAAAAAAAGCAAAAAACCAAATTGAAGGCAAAGTAGAAAACACACATTTAAACCCCTTGATCAATAACATGCTTTATTTCTAAAAAAAAAAAAAAATAAAGCCATGTTTTGTTACCTGTTAACCATGTTAGTTTCCCTGGAAAACTGACTTTTGGGTGCCATCTGAACAAAGTAGTTGTCACAGTCCTAATTAATTATGGTCACCACAAATCCCTATCCATACCTGGATACCTTGTTGTCCCAGCTCTCATCAGAAGGTTTTCTTTCAAGCTGAGCACTCAGATGCAGCCCTGTCACGTGGAGGAAGGACAATAAATGGCCTCCTTCTGGTTTTCATGCCAGCCATGAGGAGATCCCACCCTCCATCCTCAGCTCTGCTCTGAATTCTCCCTCTGCAGCCAGGGACAGCTCTGCCCCATGGATCAGCTTTGAAACCTTTAACAGGATGGTGGCTGCTATAAGCTGTAATGAGAGCTTATAATTTCTCAAATATATCACCTATCTTTGTTGAACCCAACACTAGAATCTCTTTAAATTTGTGGCTAGCTGTCATTTGTGTAGTTTTCCTTTTGTTAGGTGCATTTTCCCCAAGAATTATGACCATAAAGAAATTTTAAAGCTCTGATTTCAGGCTCAGCTACCTCAGGGATGCCAGGAGAGCATCACCTGGGTAACAGAATTTACTCCTCTGTGAGCAAAGATAGAGCAGATGCTTAAGCCTGGGAGCTCCCCCAGGGGCCTTTTCTTTCTCTGCACAAATCCAAACATCATTGGCTACATTGCCCAACAGCCAGAAAAAGAAAAAAAAGTTCAAAATTAGATCTATAGTGCAAGAAAGCAAAACGAACTTAAAACTATAGCATTGCACATGATGAGAACAGAACAGACTCAAGTCATCACCATTGATTTTGGCACTTTCAATTGCAGGACATTGGGCAGGTGAAAACACCCAAGGAATTCACCCAATACACAAAATTGTCGCAAATCTGATATGGAGAAGATTTTCCTGGCCCTGTAACTGATGAGTTGTTAAAACCTGAGCACAGGAGCAAAAAGAAATCAAGGGGGAAGAAGCAGTGCCCCGACCTGATGTCCCATGTTAGGGTGCCACCAATCTGTGATGAATCTGAGTAAAATAGGGAAAAATAAACACCAAAAATCAGCAGCCAAGTTGTTCATCAAAGGTGGGAAAAAAAATCTTCCTGGCCTCTCTAGGCTTCCAGTAGAAACCCTGAAGCATGGAATTAATTAAATACAAAGAAACATAATTAATTTAATTAAATGCAGTCCTTTAAGAAAGGGTTGCTCTGATTAATGCCTGCTCCTGCAAACATTTTGAATATATTTAGCCCCATTCCCAAAGACAACATTTGCAGGATCTTGATTAGAGCAGCTTAGAGCTCACAAATATGAGTGCAAGTGGATGCCTTGCACTTAGAGTATGAAAACAGACACAAGAAATAAGTTTTAAACAACATAGAGATCAAAACATCCTTGGTTTAGTATCTGCTGGGCACCATTCAGATCACCTGGACTGACTCTCTGCATAATGCCAACCACAAAATCTCACCATGTGATTCTCACATTAGGTCCATCAGAATCTGATCCAGCCAGATCCTGCCACTCATTTCCATAACACAACTCTTGGTGGGGCTTTTTGGTACATTGATTTCACCCTCTGATAGCACTTGGCAGTGGCTCAGCTCAAATTCATTAAGTCAAACCATTTCCCAATTAAGTGGCAGACCTTATCATATCACTGGTCTTCATCAGTTCCCACACACCAAAACCCATTAAATAAAACATCCCAGTTGAAAGGTTGGAAATGAGTCTCAGTCACTTCCAACAGAGTTTGGGAAACTAAGGCTCTGAGACTGACAGCTTGTTACCATTGTGTGGTCATGTATTCCAGGATTTAGTAATGTGCTGTATTTTCTAACCTTCAAAAATCTGGTGGAAATGGTTGTTCTTCATTTTTTTTCCCTGCCATATCTTGGAGAGACAGGAGCTCTTTCTTGGGGAACTGTATTAAGTGTTATTGGAAGACTGATTAATTAGCTGGTCACTTGTTGTGTGTATTTCAGGTTTTAATATTCCTAGGTTGTCTCCTCAACACAGTTGATGTGCATTGTCTGCAGCTCTCAGAAAGTTGTGTCCATGACAGATTTGTCCATGAATTTGGTTGCTGTTATTTTAGCTGTTGCAAACAGTGAATATTACTGGAGCAGAATTCTAAGCATTCCCCCACTTCACCACAATTAACACTAAGAATATTTTGAATTCTTTGCTTCTCAGAATGGGATTAATAAAGGTTTAAAGAATGAGCATTGTGATTGTGTGGAAATAATGACAGTTTTTTTATCAAGAGTTTACTTCTCTGGGACAGCACTATAAATACAAGGAGACTTGGTTTTTTTAACTCAGGTTTATATTTTTGGTGCTAATTCATCCTTTTTTTATCATAGACAAAAGTAAAGCAAAGTTAATAACCTCTACCACTAGATAGGAAGCAGATGCAGGAGATCATAGCTGCTCTTCCCAAGGCCTGTTACTAGTTTTGGCTCAAATGTCAACATGAGTCAACATTTTACTTTTAGTGACAGGTTGGTTTAGTTTCCTATTTAGCATTGGTTGAAACACTGCAAATCCCCCTTAGAGACAAAACATTGCCTCCTTAACAAAAATTGTTCTAAAAGCCTTAGTGACATTTTCCAAAGTATATTGTGTGTTTTCTCCCCATTTCCTTGAAATTGCAGCGAGAAGGAATTTTATCATCAAAGTGAGCAGAACTGGCAAGGCATGAATGAACACAAACCAAAGAGGCTCCTGTGCCTGTCTTTGATGAGATCCATACCCTGCACCTTCGCTCCATCTGCAGGGAGATCCCAGCTGTCATGGGAGCTTCTTCTGCAGATTTCAATTCCCCTCCAGACCTTAAAGAAGTGACTAGAACTTGCCTGGATTCATACAGTTCATTGGGTCACTTTTATGAAATTCTTCAAGCTTTTTTTTTTTTTGTGCTTAAGGTTTTTTGTTTTGGGTTTTTTTTTTTTTTTTTTTTTTTTTTTTGTTTCCTACTGGCCATGTGAGCAGCTCTTGTTGTAGGAGGACTAACAGGTACACAGGCACTAACTTGAGCTAGGCAGATACAATCCTTTCTTGGAAAAAAAAAAAATAAAGCAATTAAACAGCTAGAAAACTCTCCACAGAAAGAGGAAAGTGCCGGCCCAAATCTTAATTGTGAAGTGGGAAGAGCACGGATTTCAGCACAGCTTTTGCACAGTTCAGGCCTAGCTGTGAGCACTGGACAGACATCACTGCCTTCACCTATTTGTGATCAAAAGGAACACACTTCTGCAAAGCACTTAAAATTTTGGGTGGTTTTGCTGATGTAAAAGATACTTGCTGAAAAGGGATCAGCCAAAAATTGTGATTGATCAGTCAAATCCCTGACAAAACCTCTGCTTGGCAGTGGGGAAAGGACTGACTCCCTGATTCTGCCTCCACTGTGCTTATCTCACCAGAACTAAGGTGGTACCAACTCCAGGTATTACCTGCAGGTACCAAACACATGACAAAATAACAACAGGCTCTAGAAACACCAGCTGGACCCTTATAACCTTTCTCAGAAATCTCCATTTACAGGACACTGTGTAGTTACTACTGAGTCATGGAGAGATGTAGACTTCTGACAGGTGGGCTCAGATGTGTGAACACCACAACAACAAAAATTAATCCCAGCTATAAGCTAAAGCAAATTCCCTCTGCCCACATTTCTCCCGAGCTACATTTCATTATCTGTTGACTCCTGATGCCAAAGGCAATTTTTTGCATGTCTGCCTCTGCTATCTTGTTTCACTTTCCCCTCCCTCCAAATGGGTACCAAATACTCAACCCTGCTGTTCTTAATTCAGGCATACTTGGAGCTTCTTTTTGTTTCATTTTTATAAAAGGACCTGGAAAATGGTGTAGAAGAATTATTGAATCAGTCAGCCTCCCCTGTACATGTGACTACAGCAATGGGGATTTTCTGAGCTGAGTCACCAAGGCCAAGCAGAGCTGAGGATTCTCCGTTAGCATGGATGGAGAAGGGGTATGAGTGTGCCAAGTGTCCTTTCAGTCACTGCAGGGTGCTCTTGGAATAGATTCTGACATCATTTGCCTGCCCAAAGCCTTGAAACTTCAATCCCAGAGATCAGAAAGAGGCTTAAAAGAAAAGAGAAATAATTTTCCCTCTAGCTGTCAAAATTCCACATAAACCTTCAGGTTACAGGAAAGGCATCCTGTTACTTCTCTGAATTTTATCAATCCTTATTCTTTCTCCAAAACTTCAAGATTTAAGTGGATTCTCTTCCTGGGTTTAAAAACAAAAGAAGGCAGAAAGCGGGACACAGATGTGACATGGGACAATAATTTCACAGAATATTGAGAGGACCATAATGTTTCACATAGACACTGGAAATAATCTTATTTATACCCAGACATTGCCAACAGGATGGCAAGACCTTAATTTTGAACTCCAATGTCCAATCTAATATGATCACAGCAGACAGCAGAGTGGTGAACACATTTCATTTGCTTTCCCATAATTTCAGAGGCTTCTCTGCACAGGGCAGCTGCTGTGAAGCAAGTTCAGGTGTGAGTTTACAGCACACACTCCCTTTTGCACTGCCATCCCAGCCAGACACACTTCCCACAAAGCAGGTGTGGATCTGGTTGTTTTACTGCACTGGGCATTGGAAGAGGATTTCAAATCCCCAAGGGCTTTGAACAGCCTTGTGATACTTGTGCATGCAAACTGCCTCAGGTTAGGCACCTCACTCTATCCATGCCAATGAAAACCTGTTCCAAAATCTCAGCTCTATCCTTCCCTGATCCCGTGCTTTTTGAAGACAATGGAAACATGGGATAAACGGAATACATAATATAGGGTTGTAGTAAAGACTGTACTGGGATTCAAAACTTGACATGCTTATTCTATAGGAATAAAAATCAGATTTGCTATTGAATTGGCTGTGATGAAAATGCAAGAAAGCTTCTGAGAATATCTGGAAGCTTTCCCTCACTAATATATAGAAAGCAGATACTGATTCCTAAATAATTGCTGGGACAAGAGGTACTTTTCAGCTGGAAAGCACAAAGCATCTGACTGCAAATATGATACATGGGAAGAATGACTCACATACAAAAGGGGGTGATTTGAAATGGAATTATTTACTCTTGAAAGTGTCAGTTTATGGGATGACTTGAATGAAATATTGAAACTAAGGATTATAATGCATTTACACAAGGCAGGAGGTTCAAGGACAGATGTCTGAAGGAAGAGGGGAAAGTATTACATAGGGGAGGGAAAGTGTTGTATTACTGCTAGAAAATGGACTTGAAGTCCAGAGAACAAATAATGACTCTGTTTGCTAAGGCCTTCCACTGCTAAGATTGTCTTTTGGGTAAAGAGATTTTTTTTGCTCCATCTCAATTCCCCACTCTACCAAGTCAGAAATATAATAATTCTCTGTTTTCCAGGGTCATTGTGAGGTTTAATCCATCAGTTTGTAAGCACATCCTGAATGCCTCAGATGACATCAGCATAAGAATTGAAGGAGGCATTGTTTTAGACAAAGAATAAATAGACAGGAAGGATTTTGGTTCAAAGGATCTGGAGGCAAATAGTATGAGCATCCTTAAGCAAAATTTAGATGACTTCACTCCTGATGATAAGGGAGTATTCAATTGTTTTACTCTTGAGAGCAATCAATATGTTGGAGGAAGACAGGAATTTTATATTAATCAGAAAACTGTGCTGGGTCAGTATTATAAATGAGAATTAATTTTTATAGCATTTGCATTTAAAAAAAAGAGAGCCTGCCTTGCTGTAGCTCAAAATTTTCATTTACAGAGATGAGATGACCAGCATCGAGATACTGCAGCCCCAAAGCACCTGGCTTCTGGTCCCTGTCCTACACAACTTTGTGTCCAGCTTGAATACACATTTTCTCTATGACTTCCAGTGGAGAACAGCTTTCAAAATCATCTTTTCCTTCTTACAGTTGGTGGAGAAGGTATTTAATTTATGACAAGGGTTTTGCAAAAGGATAAGTCTTTAGAGGCAATACAGAAGCTAAAGGCAGTGGGTCTGAGATGTCATTTCTTATTTTAAATTACAGCATCTTTCATCTCTGGCCATGGTTGGATGTAATTTTCCCCCTTGGTCCTCCTTGTATCTGTTAAAGTATTAAACTAATCAAAATAGTAAATATTAACAAATCACAGGGGCTGTCATATCTTAAAAGGCATTCAGCACTAGGGAAAAATTTCTTTCTATGATGAAATACTGCATGACTAGCAAAAGCATTGCAAGTTCTTCCAGAAAATCCCTCTAGATCTGCTTCAGAGAGACAGTAGCAACCATAGTGATTGCTGCCCCATCCCTGGAAGGGTTCCAGGCCAGGCTGGATGGCATTTTGAGCAGCCTGGTCTAGTGGAAGGTGTCCCTGCCCATGGTAGGGGTTGGAACATGGTCCTTCCAACCCAAACCATTCTGTGATTCCACATCTCTCAGCTCCTAGTTGGGTTTTCAGTTGCACAGGTATAACATAGTATGTTCATCCTACCTCTGTGATGTGTTGAATGTAGGTTTTTCTCCTTCAATGTTTCCTAAATCTACCTAGATGTTTCCTAACTACCCACATACCTCAGCTTTGCAGTTTGAGAGTCAGGTGAGACGGTCTGGACCCATGTGCGTTGGTGTAATGAAATTCTCACAAAGCTGGATATGTTCTTACAGGGCCTGATTCCATGACCAATGAAGTCAGTGGAAAATGCCTGTGCTGACTTAAAACTACAATCCCAAAGCCAGCAGGATCCACAGCCAATACCTGAGGCAAAACAGGGGGCATCAAAGTGGTGCTTATGAAAAACAGCAACTGAACACCTCTAAGGTCTAGGAAGCCATTCTAGGTGAGGTTCATTTTGGGGTAGCACATTCTGAAAGATTTATTCCCTTTGAAATGTTGTTTCAATGCTTTCTGCTCTGTCCCAAAGGATATAGGGGATTCCTGCAACATGCTGCAATAACAGCAAAGGAAGATTTTGGTTTATCCTTCTGCCTTGTGGTATGTATCCCAAAGATGAGGCTTTTCAATCCAAAGAAGTATTGGAAAAAGTTTCTGCAAATGTAGGGGAAAAAAATCACCCTTATCTTTATTTCTTGAGATGATGTGTCATAGTCTTTCCAGTTAAAGTGCTTTCACTAGCAATCTGCTAAGGAAAATATGAAATCAAAATATTAAAATGTGGAAATTTAGCATTTGCCTTTTTAGATACATAATAAACAGTCAAACTTAATTAGTTTCAAAATACATGCTAAGTATAATCTACCAGTACTGCATCCAAAATGAAAAGAAAGCAGAGAAAAGATCTGCAGAGCAATGTGTTTGGCATCCACCCTGCTCCTCAGAGTCACTCCTCATGACTGCTGAGGGCAGGACATCTCTTTCTGTTTGCACAGCAATCAGTCACTCAAATATGCAAGCAGTCCTCAAGAGGAGAGGAATTTCATTTATGGCATGAGCTCCAGATCACACAGAGAAGAACCATATTCAGTTCATCCAAGGAACATTGTTAGATACCAATGTTCAACTAAGGCATATCTACATATGTATCACATATATATCATATATATCTACATATATGTGTCACATCCTGTTTAATATGATAAAAATGCATTGCCTTTTTTATTCTACACTTCTGCCAAGGTCTGCAAAATTCCTGGGGTACTCTGTCATGATTTTGTCCTGGCTTGTGGGTTGAATCTTCTTTGTACTTGATATATTGACTTTGCTGCTCCAGCACAATGACATTTTCAAGTGTTCCCTATGCAATAAGTTGAATTTTCAAGAAAAGAGACTGAAGGACTAAGCAATGCAATTTAAGACATGAACAGTATTAGCCAGGAGCTAATTCTTCTCAACTGGAATATTTTAATGGAAAAGCTGTCTTAAAGGGGAAGGAAATGCAGAAGTCTATAGTCTTCATATAAAATTGTTATTCAGGATATTGGGGATTTCAACAAATGATGATCATCTTCTCTTAACCCCCTCATGTTATTTTATACCCTAGCTGATATCTTACTGACCCATACAATTGGCTTTATGAAAACCTGAACAGAAGAAATTTTTGAATCAAAGATACTTAGAAGTACAATACCATAACTTAGACAATAAGCAATTAAAAGTTAAGGAAGACTATTGTGGAAAAGGGAATATTTTAATCAAGTCACATGTTAGGAGTAGAAATAAGGATATTCTTAGACCTCTGCTCCATATTTACAATGCTGTAGTTAACACATTACAGCTTATTCTCCTGTCAAAATTGTAAAAGGATGGAAGAAGCCTTGGAAAGTCATCCAGTCTGTTGTGGGAATCCATCCTTAGGTAAGTGATAGCTCTATTATTCTGAGCAAATGCTCGTTTTACCTGTTCTTGAACACCTCCTGTGCTGGAGATTCCACAGCCTTGCAAAACAATCCATCTCAGTACTTAATTACGTTTATGTTTACATTTTTTCCCACAGGCTATCCTAAATCTTTCTTGTTGCAATTTAAACCTATTACTTCTTGTTCTACCTGCACTGGGATGTGAGGATATTTCATTCCCTTCCTCTTTACTCCTAATTTCACATATGTGAAGAACAGTATCATATCTGCCTGCAATCTTCTCTAAAGTGTTCATAATCCTAATTCCTTACACTTACAGGTCACATCTCCTAACATTTTACTTGAACTTTTGTGTGTCTTCTGCCACTGGATTACATCTCTCTTAAACTGAACAGAGTAATTCAATTTAAATTCAGCCAAACCAAGTAGAGCAGGAGCATAACACATTTTATTAATAATATTCCCTACGGTCCTTGTCAAATATCATCCTATTTTTTACCAGTCATTTCTTTATTTTGTGAAAATTTTAATTCTACTCTGGTCCTTGAATATACTTTCAGAATTCACTTCTGGATGCCTGCATAATTTATCAACCTTGTACTTAATGAGTTTTCTCTCTCCTCTATCACCAATTAATTCATGAGAGGATTGAATATTACCACAGGAGACTACTGCTCTTGACATATTTCTTGGTAGAGAGTGTAGTATTGGCAGCCTTTAGTTTCTCAGCAATTTCTCCTCTTCCATTTATTATCCCTTTGACTTGATCCAAAGAATAGTGTTTAAAACAATATCAAAAGCTTATTAGAGGCAAGATAAAACATCTAAGCTTCTCCCTTATCCAAAAGGTCTGTTGCTGTGCCAGAAAAAGTTTAGTTTGGTTTGGCAGGATTTCTTCTAACAAAAATCCACAACAGCAATTTTTCCTCTCGTGCTGTTTCACAGGCACTGTAATTCCCACTTAACAGCTCTGGCCCACAGAGTTATCTGGCTTTAGGACGTGATGGGAGACCTAAATACCTTGATTTGCAAGGAAGGTCCCGAAGTGCACAGTTCCTTGTCCCCAAATTATCCACCTAGGCTGTAGCAGTGTTGGCAGACTGGAAGCCTGTGTGTTCTTATTTGTCTACTGATGATGATATGGTGTTGTTTCAATATCAGCTGCAGCCTAATATCTGAATCCCAAACGTGGGATTGAAAAAATTTTAAAGTATTTAAAAGAATTTTTACAGTTTATTTTCTCTTTTTCACCTAGACCTCAGTGATGTAGGGTTGGAAGCAGCATCTGTGCTGTTGTAGCCCAGCAGCTGACCTGGATTATGCACCTTGTGAGCAAGGAGTCTCCTGCCCCTGCTCCCACCCCAGGAGCACCAGCTGTGGGGTTTTCTGCCCCAGGCAGAGCTGCAGTGGATCAGCTGGAGAGGAGCCAGCCCAGGTTTGAAGGCCAAGTGCCTCTGTTAGATCCCTGAGTGTGCTGAAAACGCTGGGCTGCCCTCAGAGAGCCCCTCGCTGCTTTGGGATCAGAGCTGCTTCAGGCACAGTCGTTCTGGAGTCCTGCTGCCTGTGAAAGGCCATGCACACAAACTCACTTTGTAATGCATATTCTAGCACTGGCTGCACCTTCTCTTTGGAGATGAAAAAGGATCTGTACCCATTGTTTCAGTGCATTATAGAATCATGGAATCCTAGGCAGTTTGACATGGAAGGGACCTTAAAGCTCATCTCGTTCCAGCCACTTGTCCTGGGCAGAGACACCTTCCACTCAAAGCTCCATCCAACCTGGTTTTGAACACTCCCAGGGATGGGGCATCCACAGCTTCTCTGCCCAACCTATGCCAGTATCTCACAACTCCCACAATAAAGAATTTTTTCTTAATAGCCCATCTAAATTTACACTCTTTCAGTTTAAAGCCACAAGTAACAGGTCTATTTAAAGCTCCTTTTCCATTGTTTCCATTGTTTGTTGTTCCAAACATCCTTTTAGACAACCAAACAAGTGTTACAATCTTTTGGTTTTTTCCCTAGTAAATGAAGACAGTGAAGGGAAATGGATCTTACATTGCAGGGTGATTTCCAGCTCTGATCTTTTGTCAGCTACTCTACAACAGGCAACTCTTGGAATGTGGGAGAGATTGAGCTATTGGAATAACCCTGCATGGTTTACAGGAAAAGGAGAGAGCAGAGGAAGACAGCCCAACTGGCCTGTAGATACGTGCAAACTGGGATATTCTTGGATTTAACCTGTATTTAATGACCACACCCTAGAAGTCCATGTTGCCCATCACAAACCCAGTACAATAAGCCATTCATTTCCAAATATCTTTACCCCAAATCCCCAAAGAGCCACCAGATATTTATCACATACTTTAGAAAGCAGAAAGTGCTTTCCAAAAGTCCTTAGGAGATGGAGAAGCCAATGGCTCCCAGATGTCCCAGTTGCTTTCCTGCAGAGTAAACTTGACTGGGTGCTCAGATAGCTCTGGGTGGTAATTTTGGATCTCTTGGCACCCCGGTAGGAAAGCAGCTGCCTGCCACATGCAAGGTAGAGGATCCTCACCTGGGAGTTTGTATGTAAATCAATAGGCTGTCCTGCCACCAAGACACTGTGCAATGTGTCTCCTCACTCAGCATTATTGCTGAAAGTAACTTCCACTCTTTGTATTTCACACTCTCACCTCATATATTGCTGCTTGACTTGCCAACAAAGCTCAAGAACAGGAGGGTGAGAGGTTTCTGTCCATTGTGTAATGGCTACAGAGGTGGGTCTGCATTAAACTTATTATTATAAACCCTGGGATGACTCCTGCTTAATTCTCAGCAAAAAATAAAGATTTAGTTCATGGTACATTTGCAAAAAAGCTCAGACTATACAAATAAGCATCTTGCTGCAACTGCAAGTAGAGGCAAGTTCCAGAAAGAGAAAAAAAACCAGTCTGATGCATGTCATCTTGTGGTTTTTTGGTAGATTAATGAAAAGCCCACACAGCATAATTATGTTTACAATAAGCTTACAGGAGTTTTCCCACAAGGTAGAAGAGAGTCATAGAGGGATCAGGTTAAACCAATTATTTAACCTTTACAGAGCTAAACTTGCAAGTGTTTCAGAGGTAGGGAAAATGGACTATTTTATTGGTTGCTTATGACCATGTGTTAAAACAGTGGGGTCTTTTTTTTTTATTATTCCATTACTTTTCAGGAGCACATCCTGGCAGATTCAATTCAGATGACTGGGAAACAAATTGTTGGGTGCCTGGATGACTTACATATTCCACTGCTAGCACAAGTTTTCTCTTTAATACCATGAATGATTCTCTTCACAAATAATCTAGCAGTCTAGTAAGGCTCTTCTCAGAACGTGGCATCCAGATTGAGGGGTTTTAATTACAGAGCAACTAAATAAATCATCGAGCTCCACTGGAGATGTTGCATTCACTAACATCAAGATTTCCTTTTCTGGAGCTGGTCTTTAGGGCTCGAAGCAAGTGGGCAATGGTGGAAAGCACTGAAAAGAAAACAATATAGTATCATTTATCAGGCCTTTTGCAATGTCAGCTCTCCATTGTTCGTGCTTTAAAAAACCATACTTCTTGGATTTCCTAATTCATCAGAGAGACATGCAGTTGTTCTGGTTTAGACATTAGTATTTGTTTTGTTTATTCCAGTTCCAGTGGGCAGAAATCAAGTAAACCTGATTAATTCAGTGGTCTACCTATGGTTTTTCCAAAGGATATTGCAAGCCATGATATAGTAGAGCTTGAGAAACACAGATATAACACCCTAGGGAATAAATTGTATGGATATTGTTGACAGAGCATCTATCTAAATGATCTCTCAGCTAGCACTGGACAAAATAATTTTTTTTTTTTTTTTAATTGGCTTCAAGTTGAAAATGTGGTGGAGGGAAAACCCATTACTGCTCAAAATTCAAATGCTTTGGCAAACTGCATCATGGGGAAAATATTCAGAACACTTTATGTGTTTAATCTGAATTTGGGAGTGTTTTATTTTCATCAAGAGTAAAAAAGGAATTCTGTAACAAATTCTCATTTCTGTCACAAACACCAAAAAGATTTCTTTACAAAATACTCTCTAACAGATTACCAGCCAGCTGCAGCCAACAACGTGCTTTACACATCCAATAATAATCAGCTGGCATATGAGAAGAATGTAAATGAAAATAATACTCAAATGGTCAACCTGAGGCACTCCAGCCACTCACTCCAAGGCCATTCCCAGGTGACATCCATGCTGGCACTGCACAAGGTTTGGGAAAGCCACTCCTCTGGCCGCAGTGAAACCCAGCAGAGGCACCCCAGCCTGGCCTGGGATTGAGCAGCGTGTTCAGAAACAAGCAACAGGACCCCCCAGGAAGATGTTCACCTTTTCCACCTGCAAATACCTGCTGGCAATCCTGTGCTGCCTGCTCTGTCTGCTGTCTCATTTGTATGGTGATTTTGGCAGGCGGCTGGCGGGGTAAGGGAGGTGCCGCTCCTGGGCGTGCAAGGACCGATCCTCGCTCCGTGTCCTACAGCAGGTGACATCTGCTCTTTGGAAGGAATCCAAGTGGCAGCAACCAACAAAAAATGAGCCTCTGACCCACCATAGAGCTCCCTGACCAGGCATCAAACAGTGCTAAAATTTCTCATTGGCTTTTGCACAGTGTAGACAAGATAATGCCTTGAACATCTCAAAAACAAGGTCGGGTATTTTCAGTCACAGCGTTTCCAGTTCAGCAACTCAGCTCCTATTTGAGCAGCAAAGATGAATAATTCTCTAGTGCTAGTCAAATGTGAGGGAATTGTAATCTTTTCACACCTCTGAAAATTAAGCCAATTACTAGGAAACCATAAAGGAATTGGCTGACTGAAGGTCTCATCCAGGAGTGGGAGTGGGAATAGATATAGTAACGATCTGAGGTTTTAGTTGCATATACATACTCCTCTCAACATTTTAACCAGAGAAGTCAAAGTACTACAGAGTCAGAGATACTGAACCACCTGATAAATGGATCACATTTTCTGATTCATCCACACTACTTCAAGCAAACAAAGTGCAGGTAAAATATGTGACATATGATTTCTCAGGTTATGTCCTCGTTCCAGATGAAAGAAAAATTTATTCTCTGTCACAACAACTTCTAGAATTGCACAACAAATACTATTAAAGCACTCTAATTTCCAATTATCTGTGTCTTGCCCAAGATTCTGTGTTGGGACCAAAAATTTCCATTTTGGTTGTTATATTAGATTTTTTTTCTTTTTTAGGAGAAATTTAGGGTGAAATAGCCATTTGCAAGAAGACTAAATTATTTTTTGGCATTAAGTTCTGGACACAATTGCCTTTGATTTCTAATGGGAATCTCAACTTTTACAGCTGGCTGGCTGCTATGGTTGAGATGAGTCTTTTGCATTCCCTGTGAGAATCTGCCCAGAATTGGCGAAGTTTCAGGCTTTTGAAAAACCACAATTCACACAGTTTTAAAGACGTTAAGCAACCTCCCCAAAGTCTTCCTCTGCCCAATTCTTCTGTTATCTCAAGTGAAGGACTCCAAGAGGGTGCTAGAGAGGTTCCAGCCCTGCTGATCCTGGGTGCCAGGATCATAATTCCTTTGGCCAAGTCGATTTTTTTCAGACTAGATTCTTAAAAACCTGGGAAATAAAACAGTAAATGTTAACTGCAGGATGATGCAAAGATTAGGAGTCACTGAATTTTAATGGGTTTGTGCAACTTCAGTTTGGTTTCTTGTGTCTCAGTGGTGTTCATGCAGATTTTATTGGCCTGAGGACTCCCTGCACTTCTCACTGTCCTCTGCCTCACTCAGTGCAAGGAGGGTCTGCTCTGGGACCTGACATCCTGGATGAAGGAGACATCTTCAGTCCTGCTCTCAGTGCTTTCAAAGCACCAAAAAGGGGAGAGAAGACTAGAAAATGAAGGCTGCAAGACAAGTATGGATGGTCTCTTGGTTAAATCAGTTGAGTTGGATTCACTTTTATCCTGGTGTTTGCTTAATCCATCTTTGGTCACTGAAGCCAAACTCTTCCTACAAGTCATTAACTCTGGATTTCTCATATTCCAGGTGTCTGATAAGATCATGGATTCTGACTTGCAGCAGTAGATGTCATTCCCAGCTGCAGCCAAGATCAGGGCATGTGTCTCATACTGTGTCCCCCTAAATCCCATTTTCCATCCCCCCGTGACTTGTTTCTCTGACAGACCAGCAAGGACAGCAGCATCCCCTCCTCTGTTTTGGGAAGAGATGAGTGAATGTTTGTGAGTCCCTTGGATCCTGTGGTGATGAGCCCCACAGGAGAAGCCACAAGGAAATTAATAATTCTGTCTTCAGAATGAGATTTTTACTGTAAATAAGGCCTGGGGTCACACCTCAGATAATAAGCAGAGAACAAAATATTGAATTAGGAGAGCACCATCCACTCTGAATGAGGTGGTGGAAAACATACAAGCTGTTCATTTAATTAAAGAATTATATAATTCATACACACAAGGAAAATGATTTAAGGTTCATTTTTGAGTTAAGAATTGATTTGCAACCTTAATAATGCTCTTTTAAAACAGTGTGTGGGTGGCACGTATGTTTGTTATAGCCTGCCAGCCAGGTAATTCAAGGAAAGAGGGAGCTTTGAGCTTTCAGCCCCTGGTCATTCCTTATGGATAATTCACTACCTGCACATCCTTCCTGGAAGCTGCTACATGTATGTTACTGATGGCTTATAAAAACAAAACAAAACCAGAAAGATGTAATGCAATATTTATTTAAAATCCTTGTTTTGGGAAATCATTGAATCATGTCTGTCTTGAGGCATTGTGGTTCCTTTTCTAAATACTTCTTACTGAACATATTTCACCATAAAACAACCAGTCTTAGGGCTGCCCATTCCAGGGCCAGGGAAGAATTGTTTGAAAAGCAACTTTCAGCCTTTCAAAATTAGAAATTCTTTGTTAGAACACCTTCTATTTTCTTTAAGATCAAAACTGCACTTTGTTTGAGAACATCAGTTATTATTTCAAGGGATTTAAAAAACCTGTCCTGAGTAGACTAGTGTGGATCACTGGGGTTTTACCTGTGAGGGTGGGGTTTATTTTAATTATGACAGCAGGCACCTGGAGTCTGCCAGGGCTTTTACCTGAACCCAGCTACATCTGTCATGACCCCACTTCCACTTCAGACGTGGTTGGATACTATGGGAACAGAAAATTGATGCTGCACTGTGAAGCTGGCCTGCTGGGGAGATTTCTTGGCTGGAAATAGCTGAGTCCCATGGATCATATAGTGTTTAACCATTCAGGGCATTTAGGGACAGGGCTGAGGGAAGCAGAGGAGGAAACCCTGACGGAAGGATTAAAGCCCTCCATGTGTCACAGAAGGGAAGGCTCAGGTCAAGGCCACCAGAATGGGATTGAGCATGGATGAGCATGCATGGCCAATACCTGCCAGCACAGGTGTCCAGTTCCCACCCCTGTATCTGTGCTCTCTTTTATCTGCACAGCTCCAAGCACCATGGGGTAGATCCAGGCAGCAGTGGTTATTGCCATTCCCAACTCCTGTAATTATTAACTGTGCATGTTTTGATGAAAAAAAATCCCCAAGAGGCACAAGTCAAGAGCATCTCTAGTGTAAGTGTCTGGAAACCAATAAAATGAAACATGTTTTCACAGTAGTCAATTTGTTTGGGGGAGGATTTGTGGTTTTTGTAACCATTGTCATGACTCATGTCAAGCACCTACATCTCTTTTGTGAACATCTAAAATTAGGGCAGCCTGACAAAGAAAAGGATCCAGCAGAAGTCAATAAAATTCAAGATCTGACCTGACAACCTTTGACTTTATCCACCCAGGTTTTGTCTACCAAGAAATTAACACTTTCTTGCCTTGGTGATGCAGTTTGAGATCTGGGGAATTTATTTTTTTTTTCTACTTTAATGAGGGGAAGAAGCTGGTTTCCCACCCACACATCGTGCCCCCAAATCCAAGAGCTCAGTCATCTGGCTCTCTGGAGGAGAGGGGGAGTGTGGAAATTCTCACCCTCCCTGTCCACCCATTCTTGTCTCTTTTCTTTTTTGTTTCTCTCTTTTCCTCTTACTAAATAAAAGACAAGGTTGCTTTCCTGAACCTCACAGGAGACTTTAAAATAATCCTAAAAATGCCACCAGAAGGACTGTAAACATATGCCTCCCAAGGATTTAATTAGTAGAGCTGAGCAACCACGAAAAGTGTATTTAAAGCAATCTAACAGCCAGTGCCATGATGAAGTTTAACAAGCCAGTTTTTGATTAAAAAAGAGAAAGGGTCTGGACAACACCTTCACTGTGAAAAAAATAGCCAGTGAAGGCAATAAATAATATTTCCTCTGTTACCAGCTCATCAGTTCTTATTTAACCAGCCAATGCAACGAAAGCTTAATGCAAACATGTACTGCAATCTTCTATCCCTCCCTCCCTCTTCTGCTCTCATTCTTCCTCTCTCTCTCTCTCTTTCTCTCTCTCTGGGATTGGCTTATTTAAAAACTATATTTCTGCCTAGGCATTCAAAAATGCTGAATGCCTCAAGCAAACTAGTAGAATAAGCATGTTTCTCTACTGTTTCTTGGCAGGGTCCACTGCCTGAGTCCTGCTTTAAATTAAAGCACATGTGGCTTGAGTTTAGCATTATCATGAAAATGAAATTACCACTTTAGAAAAGTCAAGTTATTTTGGAAGTGAAAACTGCAGGTCAGAGCCCACCAAAATTCCGAAACCTTGCTCGAAAAATGTCTTGTTGAAGGTTCAGAGCTGCTGCCGTGGACAGTGCATCCTTTTGGATCCTGATTTATAGTCTTCTCCTTCATGTTTTCCTACATGCTCTTGGAAAAACCTTGCAGACTTTGGCTCTTTGTCACTGGCTCCCTCTGCAGCTCCTCCCCTGGAAAGGGGAGAGACATAAAAGTTATCTATCAGAAATCAGCTGCATTGACCCGAGGCTCATCCTACTGTTTTGAAGTGCTTTTGAAAATTGCCCTGGCACTGGTAAACACAACAAAGCCATGTTGAAGTGCTGCTTGTTTGCTCAGCTAAACCCCCTCTGTACTATTACACTCATTTTCTGCCTCATCATCAGATGAGTGCTGTGTGGAGAGCAGACAGGAGCCCAACACTTGGAATGGGTTGGAATGGGTTCTTCTTTGCTCTTTTTCATGCCCAGAGGTTTCAGTAGGTGGTAAATCTCATCTGCAACACAGTGGTTTGAACAGGCTTTGGGTTTTACATTTAGAGCGCACATGTAAAGCTGTATTTTATCTGTAACATAATATTTAGGTTAACTAGATGGGGGTTTTTTCTCTCTTCTGGGCTTGTTATCACACAAAACTAGATAAATCAAATCAAAAAAGCCCATAGGTACATGTCAAGTCCCATTGCTGCTGTTGAGAAGTGGGTATTGACTTGTCATGTGGTGCTAGTAATGAGCCATCTACAAGTTGTCACTTGCCAGAACCTGAACTCCACCAAGTAAGTGGATTGTTAGAGAAATATCATCAGATGGGCTTGATTCTTCTGCTCCACAAAACTGTTTTTTATTTTATTGTAATTCCACTGGCTTCACTGGAATGAAGCCAGGCTCTGGGATGTTTGGGAAAAAGGAGGAGTCAACCATCAACATGCCAAATATTGCAGCCGAGTTGGAATGGCCAGTGCATTGTATAATCCTGTGGAAACATGTACAGTGATTGTGCAAATGGAGCTGGTGATCTGGCTAAGAAATCAAGCCACAACAACCCATCTTGTTTCCTACACACAACATGGACACTCACACAATCAGAGAGAAAACCATGTCTGGAAGAAAAGAATTCTTCAGCCAAAACTTCTGAGACATTTGGAAGGACAGGAGAATGGTGAGTGCCAAGAAAATTTTCCCCAAGCTAAGAATGAGTAACATTGCCTTGCCTGTTAAAGTTTGCTAACATGACTGGAATTGATTTCAGTCATGACTACTGATTTTCAGAGAATTTGAATCAAGCCTTTAATGGAACATTGAGAATCAAATCAAAACTAATGGAATGGGATGGGATGGGATGGGATGGGATGGGATGGGATGGGATGGGATGGGATGGGATGGGATGGGATGGGATGGGATGGGATGGGATGGGATGGGATGGGATGGGATAGAATAGAATAGAATAGAATAGAATAGAATAGAATAGAACAGAACAGAACAGAACAGAACAGAACAGAACAGAACAGAACAGAACAGAATAGAATAGAATAGAATAGAATAGAATAGAATAGAATAGAATAGAATAGAATAGAATAGAATAGAATAGAATAGAATAGAATAGAATAGAATAATTCAGTTGGAAGGGGTCTACAATGATCATTTAGTCCAATGGCAAAGACCTACTCCTGACTTTAGGTCAGCCCATATAGACCCCAAAGAGCTGGAATCTGGCCCAAGGTCTACTGTGATTTGGAAAGCAGAGCCTCAGGGCCAAGGTTTTTTGTGTTGCACTGTGACTCACCATTGGTCTCATCAGGTCATGCGCAGGGAGCCAAGGGATTGGTCCTGATCCTCCTGTTGACCTAATTTCAGACACATTCCTTTTTTCCTCCTACCTCTATCTCTTCCAGAAGGATTATTCATAAAAGCAGTCATGACCAGGCTTTCCAAGCCATCACAATGAGCAGAAGGATTTTGTTTCTATGGAGACATCCAGGGCAAGAGATATGGTTTCATCAGTCATGGTGCCTCAGGGTGAGGAGAAAGGGACATTGATAGTTTGAGGTAGAGGACATGAATTCAAACCCACCAGGAAGTGCAGTAGCAGTTCTGGATCAGCAACAGACTGGGAAGGAACTGACTGAGGCCACAGGGTCTGTGGAAAAGTCTTGTTGGGCAAGTGGATTGTAATGGGTGTGGCAACCAGCCCCACACCAGCAAAGCATGGCTGTACTAATTTTGATCAGATCCTATGGAAAAACCCCTCCTCAAGTTTAAAGGGGATGGGAACATGAGGGGTTTACACAAGGGGTCATGTAGGTGGGGTGAGGGTTGGCGGGGAGTAGGACGCAGCTGCCTGTGGGGGGCTCTGAAAGGGCAGGGGGTTTGTTTGTGGGGAAGGAAACACAAGAAGCACAGTTTCACGAGGCTACAGGGATGAGTACAAGGTAAGGAAGAGGCCAGAGGTCCACCACATTTCTTCCCTCCATCTTTCTTCCTGAGCATTTTTAATCAAACTTGAATTTGTGCTCAGATATGCTGCTGCTATTCCTGCAATTAATCCATATGGGACTGTTCCAACTCGAGATATTTAATGATTCTCTGACTCTTCCCCACACATGACTACCCCATCCCATGTGCCAGCACATCCTAGAGTCAGATAAACACACTCTTTGCTCAGTATGTAGCTTTCTAACACAGGTGAGTTCCAGGTAGATATCACAGATCTCTTACTGCCAACACAGAACTCCACCAATGCTCACAGGATACAAAATGTGCACCAAGTGGACACCTCTGCTCAGGTGTGCTTCCAACCAAGCACCCTGATTCTGCAGCAAGAAAATAAATTAGTTTTTAAGAAAGAGGCTTAAGTTTTATATCTGAATATATAATTTTCACTGGTGCTTCTGGTGAAAAATAAAGGAGTTCTTAGTATTCATAAACAATGAGAGACTCTAAAAGGCTATTGTCAATTCAGGAGAAAGCTCTTGGAGACACTCTTTGAAAATATGAGCAGAGGTGTCAGCAAAATGCAGAGATAGACTAAACTACCAATCAGAAAAATCACATTTTAATCATACTCATGACCCTTGAACTCATTTATTGAAAATTGTGCAGATCTGCACACAGCATGGGATCAGAAATGGTGAAGAGAATAGCAGTCAGGGATGATCAGATGTATGCATGATATGGTATCTGCAAAAAGGGAGGTTGAAAAAGAGACAGTTTGCAGAGGTTTGTAGAAATGGAGGGTTATGGAGAAAGTTAACAGAAACATTTTCTTTCCATTTTGTAGATGATAGGAAGTGGAGAACACTGTCATCAGTCTGTAAGTTTAGATCAAAAAGTATTTTTTTAATCAAAAATGTAATCATGCAGAGGAACTCAATGTTGCAGACTCATACAGAAGCCAGAAGTGTGAATAAGCTTGAGGTGAGATTCAAAAATCCAGTATTAATAATAGGTGTACTGGTGAAGAGACTGCAGCCTGTAGCCCCAAGAAAATCCTCTGCTGAACAATCTGTGGGACAATGAGTGGGCACACTACAAAAACTGCCCCTATTTTCACCTGCTTATCATGAGCTTTACCATTACTCCATCACAGAAATTACGAGGGAGGATCCCCTTGAATATAATTATGTCTGGGTTGGTGTATTCAGGGTTAGTTAGTGTGGAAAGCCCCACATTTGAATCCTCTCCTTGCCTTTCAACCCAGACCTTTTTTAATTCCTGCTGAGTGCTACATATCTGCTGACCCATCCTCTTCCCATCTGCACCATCGTGTTGGCTCATGTCTCAAGTCTGTGCAGAACCCTGAACTCTCTGCACATCAGTGCCAGTGTTAAGCTCATTTTCTCTCATCTTCACTGAGCTAACTGGCTCTCCAGGCAGAGCAAATTCAGGAATTCAGGAGCAGGAAAGTAGGTGGGAGATGATCTTGTCTAGTGGTTAGCACATGCATTAGGAACACCTACTGCTAGTTCTGCCTCATGTATACACAGGAATAGATAGAGTTTTACTTTCCTGTAATACACATTCGTATAAAATAAACATGAGAAATACTTGTGTTATATATTATTTCTTAAGTACATGTCTAATGAGAAGAGTAATAAACCTGAGGGAGGGCAAGAGTGGGAAATTCTGTCTGAATATCTTGTAGACCTTTCCTGCATCAAAAGGAGATGGTTCAGCTTTGGATTATCATTACAGACTATGTAAAATGTCACTAAAACTAAAATAGAACCTAAACAACCACATTGTGAGGCAGGATTTCAGCCTTCCCTGTCCCACACTGACCTGACTCAAACTTCAAAGGCCCCCACAAAGCCAGAAGGAGGGAATCACTCAGCTGGTGAGAGTCAAGTTCTAGGCTGCCACATGAATGCAGTTCATTGCCCAAAGGCCTTTGGATGTTCTAGAAGATTCCAG
The DNA here is from genome assembly GCF_009819885.2 of Catharus ustulatus. Classification (NCBI taxonomy): domain Eukaryota; kingdom Metazoa; phylum Chordata; class Aves; order Passeriformes; family Turdidae; genus Catharus; species Catharus ustulatus. The sequence continues at coordinate 114,200,140 of NC_046223.1, forward strand.
AAGGTCAGATGTCTGCCAGGATGTGGTAGAGGTTCAGAATGTGACATGTACATGAAGATGAATACCTGCAGCTCCAGATGTAGTTCATGAAGTTCTAGCTGGCAGAGTTAGCCAGGTCTTTACACTGATTCAGCTGACCAGATTTAGGTGTCTCAACCTGCAAACTGCCTCCCACCCTGGCTTCCTGTGACTGTGAGAATCTACATTTCTGAAGAAGGGAATACATATATTTCTAGCATTAGATTTACAGTAAGACTCTCAAGAATCTAGATTTTGTTTTGTATACCCTAAAAAATGCCAATGGAGGCTCATTTATAGATCTAATGCTCTCTGTCCTCTCTCTGTAATTCCCCAATTTTAAGAAGGTGACAAGGTTACTTCCTTTTTTCTATAGGATATGGCAAAGATAAATATAGCAAAGGTTTTAAGCTTTCACATACTGTAGTTCACCACAAAATAATTTAAATAGATATATTCTAAGTAAATAGAGTGTATAGCAGTTCTCATTTACAAAGACAAGAAAAAGATTTTTTTGTTTTAAATTTTTTATGTATGGCCCAGAATTCCACAGCCCTATCTCCATACTTATTGTGAAAGTGTGAGAAAGAAATATGTGTTTAAAGACTCTAGTATCTCTTATTTGGTTAATGTCCTACAAGTATTTAAATGAGTCATTTGATGGCTCTGCACTTCATGATTGGTTAAGCTATTTAACATACTTTATTGCTTCTGTGATTTATTGCCTGATGAGGACACTCAAGAAAGTCTGAGAACCTCTTTGGGGTTTATTGAGCTGGTACATATTTTATGCTGATTTCAAATAAATCAATGTCTATTACAGCATAAAAAATGGGAACATTGGAAAGAACGTTGAAGAGAACTATTTCCGGAGCTTTGTGTTCTGCTTCATGCATAAAGCATGAGGGCTTCATTAACATGGAAGTATGTGCATGTGAACCTTTGGGTCCTTATTAATCATTTTGTGACTAATACATGGAGCTCAATGATTCCCATAAGCTTCCCTGAAAGAAACCATAACATACACACTGTGTGAGATGGCTCTCCGAAGGAGTGTGTAACTGGAATATCTCCGACACCGCGCGTAGGAATCTCTTGATAGATGTGCTGTTCAGCGTGTCCTTCTCTGCCCTGCTCTGTGCTTTTCAAACAAGACCATCTAGAAATAAAGCAGAGCATCACCAGTGCTTGTTTTGTTCAGCCGGCACCTTGGTTGTTCACAGCCCTCAGGAGTTCTGTCATTGATTAAGTGAGAGCTGGGCTGAATCAGAAAAAATCCCCAGCCATGTCAGTTTATTGACCAAGTGACATAAGTGCCCATGTGGATGGAACTGAGGTTTCAGGATGATTAAATCATGACTCTCTTGGCAGTTATCTGTGGGCTCTGAGGTCTTCTCTATGTACCATCCTGAGGCTGGAGAAAAACAAGGCTCCTTCAGTCTCTAGGCTGTGCTAAATGAGACTAGTGGAATAAACCAGAAAATTGGTCCCCCAGTGTTTCCTGGGGTGGTCATTCCCAGTAGAGGACTAGAAGGACAATGTCATGGTAGTGCTGAATTGTAGTTCTTCCAAGAAGTTTTTGAGGTCTCTTCCAGCCTCGTGCCCTCTGCAAATTTAATATATCTACTCTCAGTTTCATGAACTGACCTCTGTGAAAACTTCTTGAGAAGTTATATTTTCTGATTTTGGTAGATTCCTACCTACTCAATAGATATAATAATTTGGTCATTTTTTGACCTAAACTAATTTCCCCTGAACTGTGTCTTTTTGCTTATGAGAACAGTGAGTAAAAAAGCATCAGTTGTGAAACCCTTCAGCTTTCCCCAAAGAGAAATACCTATTTTCCTCTTTTGAAAGAATACTAGATGGGTTTATTCTTGGCAAATTCTTACTGGCTGCTACTCATGTCCTCAGTATTTTCCAGGTGTAATAATTTGTTCACTTGCTCATTCCAGAGTTTTTCTGGGGCTAAAATATAAACTTACTGGCCTATGGTTCCTTGGCTTCTTTTCCTGCCTCTTTTTATGATGGACACTGTTTCCAGTTCCAGTTTTTCACCTTTCCGCCAAAGGCTTGTCAAAGATAATTGCTAACACTTGTAAGTCTGCTTTGCCCTGTTCTTCCAGGCTGTCTGTTTGTGCAAGCATTGTGCTGCAAAAGCAGAGGATCAGTCCTAAGAAACCTTTACTCTCCATGACCACACTCTGCTTGTTTGTTTTTTTCCTCAGACTGGCTCTAGTTTGGTCCCAGGGACTTCATGCCTGTTAGCAGCTACCAATTAACACTCCCAAAGTGTGTCTTCCTGTTTAGTTTCATTCTGAGGTCTAAGCCTGTCTGGAAAGAAAACCAGAGCACATTAAACAGACATGATTAGGAGATCTTCTATAAAAGTGCATTCCCCAACCAAACTCAAGGGATGTGGAGCTGCACTCTCAGCACCCTAGACTAGAGCTCATCAGTCTCAACCAATCTGAAAGCAAATAAATCATGGAACTATTCATTGTTCATGATGTTGATTATTCTAGGCCTTTAAATGAAAACTTATTGAAAAAGGTGTTAAATGTATCCTTGTGTCAGCTTTGTCTGACAATAGTTCTTCCTCTGTTGGTAATAGGCCAGCTCTCCTTGCTTCTCTTCTTTCTGCTGATGAATCTGTAGAATGATTGCTTCATACACTGTATGTTTATTGAAACTTTAATCCTATTTTGTGTTTTGGCTTCTCTGAGTTTATTCCCTCCTGCGTTTCTGCTCTTCCCATACACTCATCCTGGAAATCTGCCCCCTGTGTCCGCTCCCACTTCTTGTGCTTGACATTCCAAGGGTTCATGCTTTAGCCAAGCAGCCTCCTGTGCTTCCTGGTTTTGCCTTGCACAGGTTAAGAGATAATATCAGAACATAAGCTTGGACACAATGACCCCTTAAGATCTCCTGAGAGGCTGAGAGAGCTGGGGTTGATCAACCTGGAGCAGGGAGACTTTTTGTGACCTTGTAGTATTTAAAGTGGGCATTTTCGAAAACTGGGGACAAACTTTTTTATCAGGGCCTGTTGTGACAGGAAAAAGAATAATGATTTTACCCTGAAGAAATGTTGATTTAGATTAGTTATAAGGAATAATTTTTTAACAAAGAGATTCAGAAAACACTGTCACAGTGCTGGAGCTGGTAGCTGCCCCATCCTTGGAAACATTCAAGGTCAGGTTGGAAAGGGCTCAGAGCAACCTGATTTAGTGGAAGGTGAACCCATCGTGGTAGGGCTATTGGAACAGATGACGTTTAAAGATCCCTTCCAATCCAAAGCATTCTATGATTCATGATTCTGTGATCCCTTCCAGCCCTTTATTTACATGGTGATATGACGTTTTTCTTTGTGATGCCATAGCAATAATTTATTAATATTGCTGGAACATTTCTCCTTGGAGAACCACAGTCTGTTCCAGTAAGACTGTTACTTCCATGCACAAGAAAGGAAGAAGAACATGACCTTTGTCCAGACCTGAAACCAAAGACTATCCAGGATTTTCAGGTCATTTAGGAAGAAGGTAGGATGGCACATTCAGCCACAAAGCTGTGTTTGCAGAACAGCACTTCATAGCAGGTCGTGAATAGACATGAGTGAAATTTAGCAACCGGTCTGGCTGAGGATTAAAATTTCTATGAGTCAACAGGCTGGCTTTTAACCAGAGGCAGTCATGTCTAGCATCCTGCAGGAGTTGAAAACCTACTGTAGCCTTGTATGTATCCAAAATGTTATGCAAAAGCAGTGACTTTTTTTGGTGGTGCTTTGTGTGTTTGATTTCTTCTCTTCTCTTTTTTTCTTCTTTTTTTTTTTTGCACAGAAGTTGTTCTGAGGACACAAAGTTCTCATCCAGAATCAGAAGTCATGGCTTGTGTTACAAGAGTACAGGAGAACTGGCAAGAAACATGGAGCCCATGAGAACAAACTAGCAGCACAATGGATTTGTAATATTTAATCAAATTCTTGATGATCACAAATCTTGCAACACATTCCAAAACTACTAAAAACCCTATACAGAAACCAGCTGAGCCAATATTTAAAGCCTTTTTAATTTAACAGAACCCATTTTTTATAGTATCCAGGATATGTTTCTGGCTTTCCTACTTGTCACATGATCTCCTGTCCAGATGTGCTGGTGTGTATCTAGTAGTGGACCAGCCAAACCACAGCTCTTTCCTCCTGCTTGTAGCATGTTACTGTAATTCAACCATACTTCTCCCAGCTACAGAAGCACTACATTAATATGTGGTATAACAACAATAACACAGGAGGGGATAAAGCTAACCATAACTTTAACTACGTATCTAAAAATAATAATAATAACGGAGTGACCCTATTCAAAGAGGTTAATTTGTGTGCAGGGTATAAAGTCCAAATATGCAGTTGTTTTGCAAACTTCCCATTTTTCTCACCTGCAACAAAAGATTTGTGCTGAGGAGAAGATTTCCTGCAGTTTTCTACAGGAAATTAGCCTCCCCCTTTGTTTAGATCCCACAGATTGTGAGGTGTGCTCGTGGGCAGCCAGCTCAGGTCTCCTACATTTTTGCTGCTTTTTTTTTCTCTGTGGTGGCTGCCACACAGAATAGAAGGAGAAGGGAATTCCAAGCTTGTGGGTTAATTATTAACACAGTTAAGCCTGGCAGCATGCTCAGAATTAGAAAGGAAAAGCCTGAGGGCTGATTCTTCCCTCCCATTCACAGGATAACCCCACTGGGCTGACTGCGACCTCCCAAGGCAAGGGCCATATCCACACTCCCCCATGGAAACTTAGTGGGATTCTTATGAATGGCTCCATTAGGAGCTGGGTGGGCTGGATGCCAAAGAAATCAGTGGAGTTGCTTCTGATTTACACGGGGATAAGCATGAGGGTGTATTAAATCCGTAATCCTCGTCCCCACCGCAGGCAGGAACTCAGCAGCTGGGTCGTGCAAAGTGCCACAGAGAACCCTCCAGTGTCACAAAGCACCAGCCATGCCAGAGAGCCTTGAGGGTGCTGATTCAGGGTCACATCAGGCATCTCAGGAGATGATGAAAACAGGGCTCAGCCAGCTCAGTCCTAAACAGGGATTTCAGCTCGTGTGCTTGTTCACTCTCCACCCCTCCAGGACTTCATCTTGTAGATAATTGTGCCTTTGGAAGGTGGAATGATGTTATTTTAAAGAAAATGAGGTCCAGGCTCTTTCTGCCTGGCTTGGCATGTGCAGTTTAGGTGGCAGATGAGTCTAAATGAACCAGACATGGCCTGCAGTCAGCACCAAGGAGGCCACCAAGACCTCACTGCCTTCTGAAGCTGACCCAGAGCTACTGTGCTAATTTATATCCCTTAATTTAGATGGCCTGGCTCTAGCCCAGAAACACATTGGGCATATTTTAAGAGTAGTGAAACATTACTTGAGGAAGATTTAAGTACTAATTCCTGCTGAAAACTGAGGAAATGATGAGTCAAATCCATTTGGGTGATGTTTCAAAGCCCAGTGATAATTTCCTCACTTTTGCAGAACTGCCTGCCTATAATCTGGCTCATGGAGGTGTCTGTGGCATACTGGGAGACTGAACAGAGATCCCTGGATGTCACCCTTATCAGTGACTTCCTCTCCTCTCCTCTCCTCTCCTCTCCTCTCCTCTCCTCTCCTCTCCTCTCCTCTCCTCTCCTCTCCTCTCCTCTCCTCTCCTCTCCTCTCCTCTCCTCTCCTCTCCTCTCCTCTCCTCTCCTCTCCTCTCCTCTCCTCTCCTCTCCTCTCCTCTCCTCTCCTCTCCTCTCCTCTCCTCTCCTCTCCTCTCCTCTCCTCTCCTCTCCTCTCCTCTCCTCTCCTCTCCTCTCCTCTCCTCTCCTCTCCTCTCCTCTCCTCTCCTCTCCTCTCCTCTCCTCTCCTCTCCTCTCCTCTCCTCTCCTCTCCTCTCCTCTCCTCTCCTCTCCTCTCCTCTCCTCTCCTCTCCTCTCCTCTCCTCTCCTCTCCTCTCCTCTCCTCTCCTCTCCTCTCCTCTCCTCTCCTCTCCTCTCCTCTCCTCTCCTCTCCTCTCCTCTCCTCTCCTCTCCTCTCCTCTCCTCTCCTCTCCTCTCCTCTCCTCTCCTCTCCTCTCCTCTCCTCTCCTCTCCTCTCCTCTCCTCTCCTCTCCTCTCCTCTCCTCTCCTCTCCTCTCCTCTCCTCTCCTCTCCTCTCCTCTCCTCTCCTCTCCTCTCCTCTCCTCTCCTCTCCTCTCCTCTCCTCTCCTCTCCTCTCCTCTCCTCTCCTCTCCTCTCCTCTCCTCTCCTCTCCTCTCCTCTCCTCTCCTCTCCTCTCCTCTCCTCTCCTCTCCTCTCCTCTCCTCTCCTCTCCTCTCCTCTCCTCTCCTCTCCTCTCCTCTCCTCTCCTCTCCTCTCCTCTCCTCTCCTCTCCTCTCCTCTCCTCTCCTCTCCTCTCCTCTCCTCTCCTCTCCTCTCCTCTCCTCTCCTCTCCTCTCCTCTCCTCTCCTCTCCTCTCCTCTCCTCTCCTCTCCTCTCCTCTCCTCTCCTCTCCTCTCCTCTCCTCTCCTCTCCTCTCCTCTCCTCTCCTCTCCTCTCCTCTCCTCTCCTCTCCTCTCCTCTCCTCTCCTCTCCCTTTCCTGATCTCCATCTGATATCTTGGTTCTTGATTACAAATAAGTTCCTGCCTGAGCACTGATAAGAGAAGATTTATTTGTCTGTTTTCCTGTAAGGAGGACTGATCTTAACAGGGATTTTTTTTTTTTTTTCTAAAGGAGAAAAAAAAAGAAAAGGCAACAACTAGATAAAGTAACAACTAGGTTTTTGATTTGTTTGGGTTTTGTTTGTTTATTTGTGTGAAGTGACTGACATTTAGACACCTCCTGGTTCCCATTACTCCCTTAATAAAACAATTTTTAGGAGTCTTTCACTCACAACGCAGCATTAAACTTCAAGAAGGAAGGGGATTGACTGCTTTTATTGTTTCATCATTGTTTTCTAGTGTGGCCAAGCAGTTAGTGCTGAGAGGGTGTGTGTGTAAATATACATTCTAAATCACATTACCAATCACTGCCAACAGAGCAAACACAGACTAAAGGATGTCTGCAATCAGAAAAGGGATTGCAGAGTGGGTTCCTGCAGCCCCAGAATCAATGGGAAGGTACCTTGCAAACTGAATTTTTAGTAAGTTTTATGGAAAGGTGACACCTTTCAGATCAATGTATCTGCATCCCTGCCCTTGTGCCAGCACAGTGATCCCTATCAAGCTGTTAAATTCACAGAATCACAGAATGTGCTGACTTGGAAGGGACCCATCAGGATCATTGAGTCCAACTCCTTGTCCCACACAGACACCTCAAGAGTCACCATGTGCCTGAGAGAATTGTCCAAACATTTCTAGAGCTCTGCCAGGATTGGTGCTGTGACCACTGCCCTGGGGAGCCTGTTCCAGTGCCCAGCCACCCTCCAGGTGAAGAACCTCTTCCTAACATCCAACCTAAACCTCTCCTGACTCAGACCCAGGTGTTTCCTCAAGCCCTGTGATTGGCATCAGAGTGAAGGGATCAGTGCCTGTCCCTCCACTGGCCCTTGTGAGGATGACTCCAGCTGAAAATCCCAGTGAGGTCTCCCACCAGTGTCCTCTTCTCCAGGCTGAGACCAACTGACCTCAGCTGCTCCTCATCCAGCTTCCCCTCCAGAGCCTTCACCATCCTTGTGGCCTCTTTTGGATGTTTAAGCTGTATTGATAACGAAACCTTTATTGTTGCATATGTTACAGAATGAACATTACCCTGGTGTCCTGGTTTGAAAGACAGGGAGTTGCTAAGAAAGGCAGGAGTCTTTCCCCTGGGAAAATAAACAGAGAAATTTGGCCTTGTGCCTTGCCCAATCAGAATTTAAGTTCCTAAATCAGAGCCATGAAGTTGATGCTGTGTGGGAGAGTCATAGAGTAGTTTGAGTTGAAAGGGACCTTAAAGATCATCTTGTTCCAACCCTCTGCCATGGGCAGGAACACCTTCCTCCAGGCCAGGTTGCTCAGCCCCCTCTCCAACCTGGCCTTGGACACTTCCAGAGGAAGCAGCAGAGTTATCTGGGTACTGCCAGGATGCCAGCACCTGGCGTCATGAGGGAGCACTGAGCTCTCCCAGCAATTCATCTTGGTTTCCTCTTGGTTTCGCCCACTTCAGCAAACATGAGATAATGCATCAGACTCTGCCAGTAAATGATTGCTATTTGCACAAGGAAAAACCCTGCAATGCACTGTACCAACTCCACTGTTTGCTCAGCTCTAGATGGCAGGCAGTTAGACAAAAACAAATACACACACCCCAAAAGCACATCAATATCTGTCTTGTTATCACATTTACATGCTTTTGAAGAAAGTTTATAATGCAAAAAGACATTTTCCACCCTACCTTTCTTTTCAGACAGAATGGATTTTTTAAATGATGGGAGTCACAGGGTTATTCATTAATATTTAACAATTTAAACACAATTTGTAAGTTCTTGCCTCAGTTTTCAGTGCTAAAACCATTCTTGTCTCTGTGCTTAGCTGTCTTATTCTAGATTTCTTTACGTGGAACCATGATGCCAATAATCAGTATGTCTCTGTTCTATTTAGGCTTCCTGAAGCCTGTTTTAATATCTCAGTTCATCTGAACCATCTGTATTCTCAGTTGGTTCATGTAAAAGGCAGCTGAAATGGAGATATGAGAGGTTCAGATGCGCAGAGCACATCTGGTTCCAGGTGACAGTGAAGGAATTTGTCATTGAGAGCCAAGCCCAAGATAAAAGATCTCTGTTCCTACTATGTAACAAGTACTTCACAGAAATAGTTAAAAATGCAGTTCTTTCCCCAGAGAAGTCATGGTCCAAAATAGGGTGTCCACCATGAATATACCTTATGGGCAGTGTATACGGAAAGGAGACAGCAGGTAATGACTTTTGAAACCCTGAATATGTGTTTAACTCAAAATTGGTGAAGAAACTGGAATTAAGGCTATTTTTGCATGACTGAGGTAAGGGCTTTTCTGAGATTTTAGGAGGTCTTCAGCTCTGCAGAGTAGGGTGTCTTGATATACCAGGGCTGGGAATAAGGTCAAAGCAAAGAGGCAGCATGGGAAACAGTGTCAGTGGAAGGCTGGATGTTGCTGCTTTGGATCTGCAGCTGCTTTGGTGGGATGAGGAGGTTACTTCAGAGAGAAAGTCACTTCTGTAGAAGTTGAAGATGATTTCTTCAGCTGTGATTTTTATTAGGATAACATTTGCTCATGAATTTAGACAAAACAACCATTTTATAAATTTGGTCTAACAAAGTTACTTGTCATAAACAGAAATAAACTCTCAGTGTGTTCCCTTTTCCCTTCTCATCCACATCCTCACCTCACTGTCTGTCCAGCTCCACCCCAGCTGATCTCACTGGATGGGGCTCAAATCACAGCATCTTTCTGACACTGGGACACAGATAGCAATGACTTCTGGCAAAGCAGGCCACTGTAAACAAGGCTGCTTTTGTTAACATTAATTTAACTTCCTAGATCCTCAGTTTATAAAAGGGAAGATGGGCCCTAAAGGTATTTCAAAGACAGTAGTCCTTCATTTCCTCATTCCACATTTCCTCCTGCAGCATGAAGGATAGATCCAGTGAGGGTGTGAATGTGTTTTGAAGGGATTGAAGCAAAGAAGTTATGTAAGGCAGGAAAAGAATACCCCCACAGGCTCTCTGGCTCTTCCCCTGAAATTGCCAGACTGCAATCAAAGGAAGACATCTTAGTAGATGGATTGGGAATATTTTCTAAAACTTGACTTACTCATTTAAGGGTTTTTTTCCCCTGTAGCTCAGACTATTTATGTGTTGTGATAAATGATCAACCAGTGTCTTGAAGTGACCTGAAAAATTGCACAGCCTGGACTGGCCAGGCTTTGTGAAGTGTTGAGTCTGTTTTGATTGGGCACATGGTTCAGACCCACTAATGAGAAAAACAAGAGCAAGATCCCAGACCTGCCACGGTTTTGACTTCTGCAGCCCTTTGCTCTCTGCAAGTTGTAAGACGTGGGGGAATTGTGGCTGCCGCAGCCGATGCTCTGTTTTACCAATCCAACACAGTAACCAGCAGCCCTCGCCAGTTTGTTTTTCTGTTTGTTGAAATCCTATCTGCCCAAACTTCTGAAAGGATTTTTAAAGGATTTTAACAAAGGCCTTTCGCATGGGAGTCATTCTGTATTTTGTGGGCATCATCACATACAGAGGTATTTTCTTGATTAAGTGTAAGTTTTATTAAGCTCTCTCACTAAATGATATTCCTTCTTCTTCCCCACGTTTCTTTTTCACTATGATCTCACTTTAGATTACTAATGCAACCAGATGCATCCTGGATAATTTGGCTCCATTTAAAGTGTCATTTCCCTGTGATCTCTCTGTTGATAGAGTTGTTGCTAAGTTCAGCATTATCCAGTGATTAAACCAGGACCAAATGACACCTCTGCATTTGAGAAGGACAATTCTGCTATGAAGAGTCATTATGTACAAGAATGCCTCCATTGTACTCAGTAGATACCCTGATCCAATTTTGATGGCATTCCCAGTTCCCTTCAGGCATGCCCTAGAGATACTGGCCAAACCTGGCTGGAAAATCCTCCCTGGCAAAAGTTTTTGAGGAACTTACTCCCACTGACTGTTCAGGGTGCTCAAAGCTTTGGTGATACATTCACAGATGGTCTAAATAAAGAGGAATTTTTAAAAAGTGAAATGGAGTTGTCACAATGGTATGATTAAAAAGAAGACATTGGGAGAGGGGAAGTGGAAAGATTAGGAAGTGTTAATATCATGGTATGGCATGGAGTTTCAGTAGGAATCAGAGATTCATGCTGTTGCATACAGGTGGACCACAAGCATGCCATCAGTTCTGACTCACAGCTGCACTGATCCATGTCTTATGCCAGAGTTTTTACCACTTGTGGTGAACAGAACAGTCGATACCACAGTGAAGCGACTGCACAGTTTTTAAATGGTTCTTTCTTCCCTCCTCACTGTACATCATGGATTTGTCTGCAGCAAAAACACATGTTCTTTTAATTGAGTTCAAAGTGGGGAAGGAACCAGCAAAGGTTTAAATTACAAGTGGAAAGAGACGAGTTTGCAAAGCGAGGCCAGTTCTGTGAACTGCTCTCCCAAATCCCCCCACTCGCTCAAAAAATGCTCCAGTTTTTCTTGCCCCAGACTCTGCAAAGTTCAGCCCTTCCTAATTTAATCACTTAAACTCTGGTAAACTGCAAACTCCAGCATGCTCACAGATTTCTGTAGATAGTTATCACATCTCCCTCAGCCCTTGTTTAGCCAAGCTGCATGCACGACATTCTTTTAATCCTTGTAAAAGCAAGGCAAAGCAAGCTCTCAGTTTTGAATCTACACAGAAATACATCTTGTCCCAAATCTATCAGTGACCCACAACCATTTATTAGCTGCCTTAGCCATCTCCATAAATCCAGTAGAGGGAGGCATTACACAGAAGTGGTTCTACAGCTGAGGAACTATCTCCAGATATTTGGGGTCAATAAAATGAAGCAAGGTCACAAACAACCAAAGCTCTGTCTGCTTTAGTGGCCAGGCTGATGTGGAAAAGAGAGGAGGTTTGTAAAGGAAGGGGAAACATACTTCCTGGGATGGCAAAAATGAATCTCCCAATGCTCGAGGTGTTTGAGAGAGAGATGAAATTACCATGAAGGGAGGGCACTAGGGGAAAAATAATCTTTGATTTAGATGTTCCAGAAAATATGCAGAATAAAGCTTTTCCATGAAATCCATGCATGAAATCCTCAGTGTCTCATGTTAATTTAACAACTGTATAAGATGAGATGCAACTCATGTAAATCCACATGTTATTTTCTCATCCATTCAGTAGAGGCCTTAAAAAAAACAAAACGTAGCCTTGTTACCTATTTTGCGTGCTCTTATTTCTGTTCTTCCAGTTTAGTTACAGCTGTGGTAGCAGGAAAAGTTGTTATAAGGCAGGACACTTACCCTGCAACTTGTATGCTCCCATTGGGACCTCACAGAATCAAGTTCTCATTATGAACTCTATTTTCACCTCCCACATTGTGAGCACTAAAATGGGAGGGAAAAAAAAAAGGGGGCTTCTGGCCTGTAAAAATATAGAATTTCTTCCTTAGGAGAAATGAATTGAAAACTAATTTTCAAGGAAGCAAAGCTTTCTATCAGCAGTACTGTAATTTCTTATTATTGGTTTGAATGGCTTTAGCACCTGGAACCTTCATCTATGCAGAGGACTGTGCATTGCTGCCTGCTACAGGCTAATCCAGGGGCAAAAATCCTCTCTAAATTGGCCAAGGAAAGGAGCATGGTTTGCCCCCATTTTACAGATGGAGACCTGGTAAAAGAAGATGTTAAGGCGCTTGTCCACGTTTATTCTGCCAGCAGTGCAACCCAGATCTCTTGAGTTTGAGTCCAATATTTTAACCACAAAACCCTCCTCTTTTCAGTTTCAGTGTTTAATTAATGATGATGATGTCTGCAGCTTCCTCTTATCAAGCCATCCTTTCATCAATGATGGTATTGTGGTTATTTCCCTGCCATGTGTATGGCTGTCTTCCAGTTATTTTACCAGCTCCTGAAACCATGTTCACAAGTGTAGAATTTGCTAATCTTTCCCAAGTCCCTTCTTAAATGTGAAGCTGAGCTCTGCTTTCAATGCACACCGATTTTATGCTACTGATAAATGTAAAGCAGTGATGGTAAAACCTCCTGGGATAAGTGGATTAGCTGAGGTTTCCTAGACCACCTGTGCTACCACCTGAAGTGTGAAGTATGGTTCTTTCTTCCTACCACCAGTTAAGCACCTTAAATGGTTTTACCAAGGAATTTGAACATCATTAAAATAGTCTGTGAATATCTTTAAAATGGTCCTTCCTGCCATTTCTGATTGAATTTGGAAATAAATGTCACTTGGTCCTGGATTTTCAGGTGTGGGGTCTTCAGTTTTGTTCTCTCTTATGGCAAGTCCCCTTATTCCATGGTCCCATAATATTTACACTTCTCCTTTGTGAGCGTCAAGGGAAGAGCTTCAAAGGGTTTATTTGCCACTGGCACCACTTCCCTCTTGTTAAAACAGGACTAGGTTCATGATGACACAGACCTGACTCACAACCAGTTGTAGACCCTTCCATCAGCTCTGCATCAAGCTGAAGGAACTGTACAGCATGTCAACAACATTATTTTTACTGATCTTGCTTGGAGGTGATCAAAACATGACATTATCATAAGTGGCTTTGTTTCATTATCTTCTTTATCTTATTTTAGCTGACCTTTTCTTGGATAAATAAATCTGCAGTCTGGGGATCTAATAAGAGCATGCCTCTGTCAGGCAGTTGAATTAGAGGGTCGCTGTAGATCCCTTCTAACTGAAATTTATTCTATTCTATTCTATTCTATTCTATTCTATTCTATTCTATTCTATTCTATTCTATTCTATTCTATTCTATTCTATTCTATTCTATTCCATTCCATTCTTTCTTGGTAAAATTGAAAATAAAATGAGCAAGCTTCATTCCCACTTATTATCATGTGTTCACAGGAATGCTTTGGCTTGTAGCTAACTTCATATGAATCACCAAGATGCTGTTGTCCATGTTCTGTCATTAAAAAGAAGCAGAAGACAATTTAAAATTATTGAGGGAAGTCTCCACAGCTGCTGTATGAATAAGTAAAACAGGCCAGACTCAAATCCAGTGGAAGATGGCACAATGACACCCTCCAGAGCAGGGTGGTCACGTCCAAACAGTCTGTTGGGACACATCCTTGACCCACACCAGACCTAAATGCTCCTTGGCACAATACTAGGTGGCCTGGACAGAAGTAATTCTGTATTATACATGAACAATTTATCAGTCTGAAAAGTCACATGCCAGCTCTTGGGGCCATTCCCTGACTCTTTCCATTTACTCTAAGATAAAATCAACTATGATCTAGAAGGATCTGTTTTATTGACCATTGATGGTTAGTTTAGGCAGTTAACTCAGACGGAGCCACATGGATCATGTGGTTGGCTGCCTTTTGTGCCTGGCTTACAGGTAGGGTGGAAGTAACAAAATGTGTGATATCAACAATGAACCAAGATGGGGAGAAGTAAAGAAAGGGGGCAAGTAGCATCCTGTGGAGTCATTTCTCCTCTGGAGATCTTTGTATCCATTCTGAGGTCTCCTGGCAAAGACAGTGGGAAATACAGTGTTTTCTTAATCAAATAATGACTAGTAGTTTTTTTCTTTTTGAATGAATGCCATTTAATTATTAGATTCTATGTTTGTGAATGGCAAATACTGACTAGGCATCTGTGGAAAGTGTTTGGTTTCTTAAGGATTCTGGGCTATTTTTTCTGAGCAATTTTGTGTTGTAATTTTAAGAAAAAAAATTAGATACTTAACCTGGCCTTCATTGCTGCCAACAACACCTGGCAGGCTGATAACACACACAGAAAATCTCATCTGTCATAAGTAAAAAGTCAATCCTGCGGTCCATGCTGGGGTAGAATTCCAACTGAAGGCATTATATAACCCTCAGGAATAAGGAAGACTGAAGTGGAATCTTATTTTGTTCAGGTTCATCTCTTACTGTGTTTTGATTTTCACTCCTTTTGACAGAAAATAAAATTCACTGTAGTTGACCATTTGAGCATCAGCCTTTGTTTAGGTCTGAGACTGGCACACACCCAATGTTTCAATCAAAGCCAGGAGACTAAAGGAGAGGGAGATAAAGAGCAGTCGTTGTAGACTGTCATCCAATTGTGCAATGTTCCAGAGAAGGAAAAAGTTACTTACAGACCCCCGTGGTTACCAGCTTATACCTTGAAGCATGACATTTTATTACCTTTCTCCTCTAACTGGTCATGAAATAATCCTACTGTTTTTTAACTCCTCATCTACAGAATGAATCCATCAGCCTTGCTTTGTCCTTCATATGTTTTTTTGCACTTTCTTTTGCGTTTGTTAAGAGTCCCAGCTTAGCCTTAATGCACTGATGCTTAGCAGTGCTCATAACACTCAGACATGCATTAATTGATCTTTGGATATGCTCTCCTTCCCTATCTGCTTCACTGATTTGTTCCGTTCAATTTCATCCAACACGTCTCGCATCGAATTGTGCTGTAATTTCCTCTGCTGAAGTTCAGCATCCTTTGTGTTTAACTCCTGGGTCTCTCCATAGTTCTAATTACAAACCTGGAGGATTTAGTTGGAATTTTAATGGCAATATAATAGTAAGCCTAGAGCCAAAACAAGTACTCAGTATTTTGGGACTGTCATGAACTGAGAGGCAGACCAGGCAGCAGGCTTTAAACACAAATGTGCAAAAAACATTTAAGGAGACTTAACTTGAATTCCTTCTTTTCTCCTTGACCAGCTCATTTTATTAGGGAAAGTTTAATTTGTTAAATTGAAATGCTCAGACATTTTAAAGAGAAAAGACTCCAAAAATGTAGCATGTATTTCATGCCAAAATGTTATTCCAGAGTTTGCCACCCATTTGTGTTTCAGTAGAAATACTTGCCTCCCACTCCTTGGCACTGGCTCAAAACTCTTTTTCTCAAAGGAGGTGCTGAAAAAGCATCTGAGTATTAATTTGTCTTTTGTGGGAGGTTTTAGTGTTGTTATAAATCACTATAAATCACAAATCAGGCTTTAAATGGGAGACTTCATAAGCCGGTCTCACTGAGTAAGGCTGTGAAAATGAAAAGCTTAAAGCAAATGTTATCTTGATGTGTTGTATTTAAACTGCCTCTAGCAGACTTAGTGGCCTGGTTTTGCCAGTGTCTGACCTGCTCTTCCAAATGGTGAAGGGAAGTGTGGTGGGCACCTCCTCTTACAGTGATTAATGTCATTCAAAGCTCCATTTGTCAAAGGAAGCTGCTTCAAGTCCCACTTTTGAGTTTGTGGACAGACTTTTCTCTAAGGATCTCATACCTTTGCAAGCATTACTGGTAACTTACCCAGTGCACAATCTGAATTAAAGATCTTAAGCACCAGGACAGCACTTCTTGTTCTGATAGAAAAATATATGTGATTCCATATGTACAGTTCTGAGTGTTTGAAAACCCCAGCCAGAGACTTAGTAACACCCTATATTTACATGACATTTTTCATTCTGAGGTATTTCCCTGAGTCTGGTACACCAACCATGTGTAGGTAATTATCAGTAATCATCGCTAATTGTTTTTACAATTCTTTTTCCATTTTGGCATCAACTTTGAAACGGCAGCTTAACATGAGCTCATCTAAATGTAGACTTTGTGAAGACAACATTTCTAAATAGGAGCTGTATAGGGAGCCCAAGGAGACAAAGCATTCCAAGTTGGAGCATGGCCAGGACACCAAAGTCATTGCTAGAAGTCATGGGATCACCAATGCCCACAAAGTGGTCAGGACCTCCACTGAGTTTTATGAGTGTAATGTCTCACCCGAAGAACAACTTCTTCAGCAGCACAGTACCCCATTGTACTGCACTGGACTCGTTCATGTGCAAGGAGAAGAGTCCCATTCACTGAGCCCCTCATGCCAGGCTGACCAGACTGTCTCAGTGTCTCCCAGCCCAGCAGACCACCTGTCTTGGCTCACCACAGGTGGCTGGGCGCCAGCGGGACATGGGGAAACTCTCAGCTTTCCCAGATAAAGACATTTTTGGGACCTCATGGGATCTGTCCATCTCTACTGCATTTTCTTCATACCTTCGTGCTCCAGCTCAACAGTTTGCAAAGCAGAGGGGAGTCAGTTTGGAAAGCTCTTCCCTTGGGTGTGAGCAGTGGGGTTGGTGTCCCAGCGCTCCAGGCGGTCCAGTGAAAATAGGCTACTGAGAAAACTCACAGAATCCACACATCCTGACACTGCCCAGGCCAAACTGCCTTTTACCACATGGGGCCATACTTCAGGTGACTTAAATACTTGAAGAGCAGTGGAAATTGCAACTGCCTTCCCACCTTCTCTGGTAATGCAAATCCATCTCTTTCTGTCAATGTGTGGACCCTGCTGTAGGTTTAGCCAAGCAATGCTGAGCAGGCACAATCTCCATAGGACAAGAACTCTGTGCAGCCCAGCATAGATTAAAATGTAGGATTTCTTAGTTTCCTTTGCCATTTGCAGTTAGCCACAGGACCCTGCTGCTTGGTCCTGTGGCTTTTGAACATTTTTCTGGCTTCATCCACCAGCCTTACAGCAGCTCTGTGCAGAAAAGAGGAAGACAAATTGAAACCTTTAGGCATGTGGTGACTCTGTAGAGTTGTTTTTGGATGCCAAGGCAACTGCAATAATTGTGGGACCAAATTCACCACTGAAAGTTCAACTCACTTTCCCGAATCACTGCTCATGTAGCTTGTCTATGCACACCATCAATTGGTGGGACAAAGAATGAAGGATGGGCCATCATTTTCTGCAAACAAAAGGATTAAATATTACCTTTTATTTCTTTAAATAAAAACAGATTTTAAAGATTCTCTGGGGGGTTACATGAAGGCTAGAGGCCTGTGTACATAACTGAGTTTTCACTGACACCCAGCCAGAGACAGGTCCTGAGAACACAAATATCTGAGTAGCTGCAGTTAAAATCTATGGAAATTTCAGGCTAAAAAGATGTGGACAGTAGAAGTATCAAAAATGAGCAGATAGGATGCTAGCTTGGTCTGAAATTGGAATTTAGATATCTAAATCTTCCTCTGGTTGGGATTTAAACTGACCCAATCCTACCCAAAGAATATAAACATCATAAAACATGGATGGATCTGTCTTAGCAGGCATTGCTTCCACATAAGGTCTGGAAATCACAGAGAAATATCTGAACATGAGCTAACCATGATACAACACAAAGAACAGACTCAGGGCTTGGATTTAAATAAGAAAATTGTGAGTAATAATGGAAAGTGTACTCACTGTGGTTCAAGACATGGTAGAAATCTTGCAGGTTTCCATGGCTTTTTGTGTCTGGATCTGGCCTCCAGCCTTCAACAGTGAAATAGATTTTCAAGAAATAATCATATGTGACATGCAATTAGCTTTTAGGACCTCTGATGGAACTTCTACACCAGAAAATCAACATTTGAGGTTTTTTTTTTTCAAAGAAAATCCTTTCCTCAAACACAGATCTGAATTTAAAAGATAACTAAAAACTCAAGGGACACTATAGGCTGTGGAGATAATTACAGATTGCATGTCTCCAAAGTCCATGGAAAATGGAAATTCTGGGTTTTGCATGGTCAGATGACTGTACAGAAGTTATGTAGAGCCTTCTGAATAGATATGCACTTCACTAGTATGAAAAAGAGAATTATTAATATGAAAAAGGGAATCTGTCTTGGACACACTGTTAGGGGTATGAAAACAGGTACAAAATTATGGTTTTGCAGCATCAACTGAACATCCATGCTGCACATTATCTATTTATCCAAGCATTTGGAAAGAAATCCTGGTAATTGTGGGAAGGAGGGAGTAGAGAATAGAGAGAAGAAAGGGAGGGAGGGAAGTAAAATATTGTTGATTTTAATTTTTGCTATGGTTTGTTAATTTTGGCATGTGGAAGGTGGAATAGCTCCTGGCTTTCCTTTTATTGTGATTATACTTTTAATGTTGGCAAACACACCTGGAGCTGACAATAGGCATTTTTCAGTAGCACATTGTTATGAATAAAGTTAAAAATAAAATAATGATGCTAAACAGAAAACTGAGTGTGTGGTTATCTTAAAGTGACACCCTAAGGCCTTACTGTTGTATTCTCAAACTGCATGAGCCTGTCACCCTGGCAACAAACAGATAAAAGAACAAAGATATATATTTATCTCTTGCAAGGGGGGAAACCATTTGTAGGGCTAATTCCTGTGGTCTTTCTGCAGGTAAGTCCTGAGCAGTTTTATCTGAGTAAGATCTAAGTAAAGACATCAGGGTTTGGCCTGCCATTATATCCTGATTCTTCTCTTTCTTCTACCACTTAAAAAACAAGTCAAAATAAATGCCTATGGAATTATGACTGCCTGAAATAATGTACAGGAAGTAAGAGTGTAAAACAAGGAATGCTTTTGGGTGATAAATATGCTCTTGAATGGTACACATCAACTAAATGCTGACATATGTTCAGAGATACAACACTGAGGCTACTGTTTTTAATTCCATAAACTTATGTCTTTATAAGAAGCATTTGTATAATAGTTGTCTATACTTTTATTCATGTATTCATGCACACGCTAACATACACAAGCATGCACATCAATAAAATGTCATTCCTCAGAGGCTAAGGCGTCTTTGCTTCAGGATTTTCAAAGGCAAAAAAACTCTGAGTGTTTAACCCATAGACAGATTTGAAAGCAATTTCAAAGACCACATTGTTTTTTGCACTGGTTTGTTAAAATCTATGGGTCTCAGTTGGTTATTTCATGGTTGTAACTCAAACTCCAAGACAAAACTGAGTGCATGTACTCATTGATTTGGAAGCTGTCCCAGACTTGATGAGTATAAAAGATGAAAGCGACTTTTCTTCTTGCTTTCTCTCAGATTATTATTTCTACAAAAATTCCAGGTTCACTCATAAGTCCCAGAGATGTGGGGGCACTTCAGCTCAACAGACCCACATTGCAGGGGCTGTGGCAGTGTGGAAGAGGTATTTTCTTTGTGAATTTTGGTTAGAAGTTACAACTATGAGAAATGCAAATTACCAACTGCTGATGCTATGCCAGCTGTCTTTTCCAAGTGTGCAGGCTGTCACAATTTCATAGTTTCAGTCATTGCTTCAGCAAATAATTCAGGATATCAAGAAAGGAGTTAGAGTGACACTGGAGATGGAAGACAGTCTTCCACTGGACATATTTAGACTTCTGAGTTTGTGAGGGTCAGATATGTAAGACAGAAGATATGCCTGAATACACATTGTTAAAGATGAATTTGAAAGTTATTTAACTTGTTCAAACAACAAAAAAAATTAATATGTGATTTGTTTCCTTAAAATGGATTTTATTTCACTCGAGATTAGTAACAGCAGTGGTAAATTTCAGAATTTTGGGACTCCTGAGAAGTGGGCACTCATATTTTTGATATTTATTTCTTTTCCTTAGGAAATTAACCCTGAAGAAAGGATGTCTGATTCTGAGAAATATCCTGAAGACCTCTATCTTCACAATTATTATTAACAGGTGGCATCTGGCTGAAGACCACAATTTAGCAGGTGGTCCTTGAGGGGGCTCCTATCACTTCTGCTTTCTGTTTGTAAGGAGAAGGAGGGAGGCTCAGCAGAAGAACAGCTCCTGCCAGGAGGGCTGTGCCAACAGGAAGCAGTACCAGTGACTCAGAGGGTGGCACACTCTCCATCTGAGCTGGAGTCATCACCTCAACTGACAGCAGGAGAGGTTCAGAGGTAAAGATAGCATCTTTCAGACACAAGAGACAGATAGTAACCTGAGTTCTCATGATCTGTTTTCCTCTCATTATGATTTTTCATCGTATTTTACTGGTAATTTTTGGAACTGAGGTTTTCTAGACTTAACAAATCACTGACAAAACCAAGTTTAGCTACAGGAGTCTAGCAGGCTGCACTGTGAACATCCCAGAATCACAGGATGGTTTGGATTTGGGTTGGAAGGGTCTTTAAAGATCACCTCATTCCACAGCCCTGCCATGTCCCCTGTCCTGGGCAGGGACACCTTCCACTGTCCCAGGTTGCTCCAAGCCCTGTCCAACCTGGCCTTGGACACTTCCAGGGATGGGGCAGCCACAGCTCCTCTGGGCAACTTATCCCAGTGTTTGACTTCTATCATGGTAAAGAATTTCTCCCTAAATCTATGCTAAATGGACCCTCTTTAATTTTAAAGCCATTACCCCTTGTACTGCCCCGACATGCCCCTGTAAATATCTTCAGCTAGAGCAGGTTGCTCAGAATGCTGTCCACTCTGGCCTTGAATGTTTCCAGGCACAAGACATCTACCCTGTCTGGGGAAGCTGTTCACAGATATCCAGATATTCCTTTCTATTCAAGAGACCTCTATTCTGTATCAAGACTATTTACATATATATTCACACAACAACAGAAAAATAAAAATGTATCCTTCAGAGCCTTGTTGAGATCTCTTACAAGGAGGAGATCATATTGAAATGTGTCTTTTCTCCTGCCCTTTTATTCCATTAAGGGCCTTTCCATACTTAAAGGGGGCTTTAAAAAAAGATGAGGGCAGTAGCAATATAGGGGGTATGCAAACTAGATATAAAAAAGAAATATTTTATGAGGAGGGTGGTGAAACACTGAACAGATTGCCCAGAAAGGTGGTGGAGGCCCTGTCCCTGGAAACACTGAAGGTCAGGTTGTACAGGGCTCTAAGCAACCTGGTCTGGGTTAAGATCTCCCTGTTCATTGCAGGACAAGAGTGAGTGTGAAAAAAGTCCAAAGATGAAGCTGATGAAATTGTTCTTCCTATTGAACACAATACTACACACACACACACACACACATATATATATATATATATATATATATGAATTATGGTGCTGGAATATATCCAAACTCTTTTTTCTTTCCAGAATGCATATCTGGGATATTTTTGTTCACATCTTGATAGTTTTTATTGGGAGATAATTTATAGGCCAGCTGATGTCAGCATAATCAGAGTTTAGTATGATTTCTTCTTTTTGCTCAGCAGTGCTGTATTTATTGGCCTGTTAAGTTTCATTTCAGTGAGGTGCAGCCTGAGCCAACAGAACATAACTTTGAAAAACTCCTGCAAACATGGTCTCTCCCTGTATTTTATACTCCCCTTGATGCTTTATATTCTCATAATATATTAAAGGATTCTAGTGTCACCTTCCAAGAAATACCCAACTTTTGCTCATAAATAATTTTTAGCAGATTTGACTTTTCTAAATATTTGTGGGTTTTATTTTTTCTTTTTTTAAATTCCCACTTTGCCTGACAAAATGACAAGTTCGGGGGCAAAACCTGGTTGACCGCCCCACATTAGACATTTCACAACTGTCTAAGCATAGTTCAAATGTCACCAAACCCAGCCAAGAGGCCTCTACAGAGTTCAGCAGGTTATCATTTTCCTACTGTTTGATTTGTGGTTATTCTGCTTCAGTAACTGTAAAGAAATTAGTTCCCGGCTAGACAGGAACTGCTAAAATGAAAGTGGTGTTGATAGAGGTGTTACTGACATGGACAGGTTTTCTTCCCTGTAAGTGATATTTGTCCTGTCTTGTCCCAGTGCATTTTCTAAACTCATTACTTCTAATAACTCCACTGGCTACTTCTTTTTTTTTCCTTTTTCCCTTTATTTTTTTTTTTTTTTTTAACATGTAAGAACTAATCACTTTGTCTAGAAACTTTTTTCAGCCATTTCTTCTTTGCATTTTCATATCTATTTTTATGGTCTGCAGTCAGCTCTCAGTGAATACAGAGCTGATTTGCTCTTCTCTTGCCTGAAGCTGCTCTTTGGTTGTTAGATGTCCCTGCATTCATGCACACACCTCGCACAGAGAGGAAATAGATGTGAACTGAGACTGCAGAGATAAAAACTACTGAGGCTGATGAAAAGAAAAACTAAATCCAGCTTGCACAAATGAAGTCTGTGTCAGGAAGTTTTACAGCTCCTCAGCCTCATTCATGGTACACTGAATTTGTCTTATAACAGGACTATTATTTTTTCAAAACATGTGTTTTCAGGGCCATATTTAAACTAAGAATAAATACAGGTTTTCCAGCAAAGACACAGAAAAAAAAGGCCTTTCATTATCTTGCCTATATTTTCAACCAATTCCTGCTCAAACAATAATCCAAAGAGGGAGGCATTTTTCTCTTCTATGGAAATGTTGATATTTTGAACTTTTTCAGGAGATAAAAATACTCAGACACAAAGCTCACTGTAGTTTGGGCATATTAAACCTTTCTTTTGAGAAGAAAAAAGCATCAGGTCCCTGAATTATAGCAAGAGCTCTTTTCAATTTACTCTAATTAGTTAGAATTTGAAAAGACAGCCTGCTTATGGTATTTCTTTTTAAAAAATGACAAGAGATGCCATTTGGAGTGTGAGCACCTTGAAGCTTTGGGTGAACTTGTAATGAAACTGGCCCTTTCTGCAGAAATGTGTAGCTGTTTGTGAATCAGCTCCTTTTTAAAAGAAGATTTATACAAAAACTTTGAAGAACTCTGCCAGAACACCATTGATATTTAAACATGCTGGATTCAAGGATAAGAGGAACTCTTCCTCATTTGCTTTGAGTCACATTTGCTTTGACCAAAGTAAACCATTTCACAGCATTCAGCTATTCCTTGGTTCATCCAGTCCAATTGAGTCTGGAAAATGAGGACCTGAGAGTTGCATTGTAAATTGGTTTGTCATCTGAAGTTCAACTTTTTGCTCTGAAGTCTCCTGATTTGGTCCTAGGTGTCTGTTGCTATGACAGCTGTCACATGGGCATCACCAGGTGCTCAGAAAATCCTCCTCTGTGTCAGGTTTCTGTGTAGCTTGAGCTTGTCTCTGAAGCAACTTAGCGATTTCTGAGCATGAAAAGCTTTATCATAAAAGAGGAAGAAATCGGGGGGCAAAAGGCAAAGAAAACTAAAGTTGAAGAATGAAAAAGTCCAGTTAAAAATTACCCTGCACCCTGTGGTCCCTGGGAAGCCAAATGTCCCAGAGGAGCAGCCTACACCTGGCAGACCTCAGTGAAATGTCCTGGAGGTCAGAGCTCTGCTGTCCCCTGCATCCTGAGGACTGGCTGTGTGGGCAGTGCTCCCCAGCATCACTGATGTGGCAGAGAACAGGAGTCATGTACTCTATACTGTACTCTTGCAATGATTGAGTCAGAGAAATTAGGGATGGAAAATACACTTAGGTCACTTGGTCCATTCCCCAACTGCTTAAAGGTTGCCCCCTGCAATGTGTTCTTCATTGCTTTGTCTAGTCAGCTTCCCCCTTTTCCCTGGGGGTACCATTCCACGTAGTAATAGACCTCGTTGTTAGGAAAATTTTCCTGATGTGCAGCCTAAATTTTCCTTGGCTCACGTTCATCCCACTACTTCAGTTAAAACCTCCTAGTCAGCTCTTAACTTCTCTCCACCTCAGGCCCTTTTCTTCCATCAGAGGAAACAAATGAGTCTGATTGAGTAAAGCCCTGTGTGCTTAAAAAATAATGACATCCTTACCTCCCAAGAGTGATAGTCAACACAGAATTAACATTAAATGTGCAAATTGCCTTTTTTTATACGGAAGAAATGAATAAACCCCTGGAAGCTTTAATCACATGTCCGTTGGCATGGCTTGAAAAGTCCAATGTCTACCACCATTTAGTGAAACACACGGAGCCAGGTTCCACCTGGAACAGATCAGACTGCCCTGGCTGGTCAATCCAAGATCAAATGGAAATTTATATCACCCAAAGGCCTGTGAGCTCCCTTCCCAATCAAGGCTGGGAATAAAGCCCTTTACCACCTCACTGGTGGCATAGATCGTGGACCATGGGACACCAGACTGGTGTCACCAACACTTTCACTACTTTGAAGAATCTGGGGAAAACTGTGGGGCTTGGATTTCCACTCACAGATAGCCAAGTTAAACTAAGAATCCACTCTACTCTCCTAGCAGAGCCACATGAGTATCTGATATTCTGATTCTGCTGACAGGGAGAAGAAATGCCATTTTCTATCCACCCAAAATAAATATTGTCAAAAAAATTTGAGGAAATGGGTAAAGTAGCAATGAAGAGGAAACAACATGCTTCATTTTTTTCTTGAACTACTGGCGTGGTTTGATGTCTTTAATAAATATTTAGAAATAGAAAGAGTCTTTGGCATTTTTTATACTTTTTCAGGAGCCTCTTATTTTTGTTTTGTGACAAAAACAATTTGTTGCCATCACCATGAATCACCAAGGGTTCCAGCTGCTGGAAATCCACAATTTTTGGTTCAAAATATGTTTTGAATTACAGTTATAACTAGTAAGCTCTTCAAGAGGGCTGTTCCAGTAAGACCTGTCTCTGCATAAAATGAGATTTCAGCCAAAGTTCAAGATAAATGGGAAGCCAGGCTGAGTGGTAGATGGGAATGATGTGGATCAAATCAGATGTTGACATTATACGATGTACAGCAATTGTCTGGGAACCACTTCCACAAGAAAAAGCAGTAGTGAGAAGTTACTGTTTCAGCCTGGCTTATTTTAGAGAGTCTGCAGCAGAACCTGGCAAGGGGTTGTGGTGCACTTCTGTCTTCAACTTCTACATAACTGAATTCCTCTTTGGTGAGAGGAAGATTTCGGTTTCATGATATTGCTTGTTATTAATAATTACCTTGTGCTGTTACGGTGCTTAAATTCCCTGTCAATGCTAAGCTTTGTGAGATGGCAGAACAAAAACCTAGTCCTTGCTCTGAAAATGTGCAGGTTAGGTGTAAAATGGGGAGGACAGAGAGCCATCAGTGTTAAAGAGGAGCAGATGGACACTGCTCAGTGCTGCAGCCCTGGTACACCCAGGAGAAGGGACAGAGCCTCATCCTTTCATGCCAGCCTGGACAGAGCTCTGAGCAATCTGATCTCATGGAAAGTGTCCCTGCCCATGACAGGGAATTGGAACTGGGTGATCTTTAAGGTCCCTTCCAAGCCAAACCATTCTGTGATTCTATGACAACAGAAAGCCCACAGTATGTCACCTTTATTTCATGGAAGATCAGTCCTAATTTCCTTGTGTCCTGCACCCTAACTCATTATGGCTTAGCCAAAAGCAGGGTTTCGGTGTCTATCAAGAGGGGAAAAAATCCATGTGGGAGATGACCAGAAACACCTGAGCAAGTACAAAATATGCTGCTTTTTAGCTTTCAAAATCAGCTCAGCCATGGTTTGGAAAGGCCCTTGTCCAGATTTACTCAGCTCTGGTGCACTTTGGGAGCAGTGCTGCCTGCCTCAGTGTTCCTCTGTGGGTTCCACAGCTGGGCAGACTCTACATTTCTTCTGCATCCTTGGGAGTTGTGAGCAGAAGCTCCCCAGCCCTGGGATGAGTCTGGAGCACATGGCTTTGGTCCCTGGCTAGGTGACCGTGTTGTCTCCTCCCAAGCACAGCCACGCACCAGCACAACCACTGCCCACACAGGACAGGGACAGCCAGGGCCACAGGATTTCCTTGCCCACACTGGTGCTGCAGCACCTTCTGCCCATGGCATCCAGAGAGGATCTCTCACCAGGTTGGCAGCTGTGGGCTCGGGATAAAGCCCTGTGGTTATCTGTGCAGCCAGTCCCTGGCACAGGTGTCCTCGTTTGCTGCTCACAGGCTGAAACAAATTGAACAGAAACCCAAAGAACTCTGCAAAATGCTGTAATGAAAGGTCTGGCAGGAAGCTGGAGGCTTAGACCCTATGGGTTTATGGGCAGAGATGGGTGTCCACAGGGGCATCTGGCATAGGGTACCTGCTTTGTGCTTCCCAGACAGAGCTGTGATGGAAAACCCTCTTGTCTGGAGGAGGGAGCTCACTCCCAGGCTCTGAGCTGCCAGCTCACAGCTGGGCTAATAGGAAGGAATGCACTCCCCAGCAATGCTTCTTTATAAATTATTTTTACTGGGAGATTTGAGTGTCGTTACAGTGAATGTGTGTACAAATATTGGAAGAACAATGTGTGCTAGAGAAAACAAAGTGAAAAACCACCCGGCTTCCTATTTCTCCTGGGTAAACCTGTGATTTCTCCCACCTTCTTGAGTTGCAGTCTAATACAATATTGTACAGCCTGCTGCCTCCTTAAATAATTCCTGCTGGAGTAGCAGACACTGAGTACATCACTCAAACCCCATGAAGTTGTTTAGTTTTCAGTTCCACATCCTGAGGAGTTAATTCTCTAGGAGAATGGAATGACCTGGATGTTCCTCTGGGTGCTCTCCTGGCACAGGATAACTCCTGGCACGGGGCTGGAGCTGGATATTTTGGAGCGGCTTCCAATTTTACTGTCATTCCTATTCCCCTGAGCACCCATTTCCCCTCTTCCTGTTCCTCACACTTCTATTGTGATTCAAATAAAAGTGATATATTAATGTTTCACTGGTTTAAAATGAACTGCAATTACCAACAGAGGATTTATTTCATTTACTTCCAGCCACCTAGAAGGCAAGCATCTGGCTTACACGAGTCATCTATAGTCTGGGGAGAGCCATGGGCATTGCCAGAAGTCAAGTTACTTCCTACCTATTTAAATACCTTTTTTTAGGTTGACATGAACAGCACACTGAAAACCCATGGCTGTAGAGGAATTGCAAACCCAAGGTTTAGATGATTCAGGTGTGGTGACTTGAAATCCACCTTCAATATTTTTTCAGAAAGAAACTGTGAAAGAGGAGATTGGTGTGTTTGGGATTTTGATAGGGAGGCCACGAGGGGTTGTGTTAATCACAATGCTGATTCTAACAACCTGGCCTCCAGCCTTTACATTTTACCATCCAGAATGTTTCAGGATTTTTTAGTAGAAAAACAAAGAAGCATCTGTCAATTTTTAAAATAAATCTTTCCCTATAAATTCTTGCCTTGGAAAATAACAAGGCTGTGGAAGAGGAAGAAGGAGCAACTGAAGATGTCACAAGAGAGAGAAGGCCAGCAGGGGACTTTTAATATTTTAACAGCCCCTGGAGTGTGAGATGATGAGGTTATTTCTACAAGGACTTTGAACACTCACAAAGGCACTGTAACTTTCAGCCCCTCACGCTTTGAGCTGAATTAAAATGAATAATTTAGAGAAAAAAATCTCTTGAACTCTTTGTCATGAGTTGTGTGGCTCTGTCACATTGGAGCAACCTGGACTTGTCATTTCCACAGGTGCTGGGGAGCTGTAGGGACACAGTGCCAGCTCTACTGGGGTTTCTGTCTTCCTTCAGCTTTTCTGCTGCCACTTTTAGGAGCTTTTGGAGACTTTTTTGTTGTAAGCTTCACTCCAGCTTTTGACTGGCAGCATAGCACATGTGGAGCAGCAGCTCAGCAGTGCTGAGCACACACAGAGCAGCAGCAGGCTGGGAGCACCAAGCTGGATGGGGATGGGGACAGGTGAAAACCAGGAAGAGCAAACAAAACCTGAGACAGTCAAACTTTTGCCAGCAAAACAATGCATTCAGAACAACCACTTGTTTCTTGCAGTGCTGAAGTGGTTTAATGAAGTTGAGGGAGTAATTCCCCAGGGACATGAGTGTTGAAGGCACTGAGTAGAGAATAATGCACTTTGCTGCATGAGGAGCCTGAGGGCAGGACCCCCCTTAGCATGGCCCTTCTGTGCCATGGTGGGGCTGTCCAGACCTACCTGAGCTGGGTTTGAACTCACACAGGCCAGGCACAAGCCCTGCAGATGGGGACCTGTGGCACTGGAGGAGCCCTGGCCAGGCTCATGCTGGCCCAGAGTGCAGGGACTGTCCCTGCCCACAGGCAGCCTCTGCCTCCCTACACTCATAACATCTTTGAGGATGAAGAATACTGCCTTCACAGCTGAAAATAAGCAACTTTTTCGGGCTTTTTCTGGATTTGCATGCCATGGAAACTGTTCCCAAATCCCTTAGACACCTAATGAAGTCAGCTCTAACTTTAGTTGGTAGAGCATCAGCAGCTGCACAGTAAGACTTTTGGAACTTTTGGCACTTTTGGATGCATGCCTTGCACTGATCTAGAAAACTCCAGTGACATTTTCATCATTAGACCATGAAGGGTTACTACTGGAAAACAGCAGGATCAATCAATTAAAACTATCAACAGTGGGAGATAATGCTGTTTATTTACTACTTATGTTAAGATGAAAGTAGGAAAGATGGTAAAAATGAAAATTTTTCCTTTTAATTTTTTTTAGTCATAGAGCTTTCCCCCTTTCTTTCCTGTCCTATATTTCATAATGAAAGGAGGAAAAGTGATAAACTTCCTTTATTTTGTGTTTTTTTAGTTTAAGGAAACTGCAATGGACAAATCAAAAGCCCAAATGTTTTTAAGGTACTCCTTTTATCTCTTTTAGTTGAAACACATATTTAAACACAAACTGAAAAGATAGTGTAGGACATCTATGAAATGGCTGAGGTTTTTTTCACCTTTTTGCTAAACACAGCAGAGGAAAAAAAGTCTGATCAGACTAGAAAAAAAACATGATTGAGCAGGAAAATTCCTTTGTCTTTCAGGCACAGACTCAAAAAATATGGATAGGTTTATATATAAATACATATGCAGTAACCAAAACCTCAAGTTCAAATACACCTGAGCTTTGGGGAAGTTTGTATATTGATTCAATCTTTGTGGCTTAGGCTCATCTGTAACAGAAATATTTGCAAATAGACAGAATACTTCCTCTTTAATCTTATCTAGTGATCTGTCTGTTTGTCTGGGATTTTCCTAGAGATGGCCTCAGATCCTGATATCTGAGGGCTGTGTAGCTAAATTACAGCGAGATCATACACAGCTTCACAGAGAACTTTATTTTCTTCTGTTTGCCATGAACATGTGTTTTATTTTAATCCTCTGGGATGAAAGGCAGAGCAGCAAGAAGAAACCTTTGGGAAAAGATATTTTGACTGATGGTTCATAAAATCATAGAATGATTTGGGTTGGCAGGCACCTTAAAGATTAGGGACACGATGGACCCCGACAACCTGGTCTGGTTGTTTGCACTATGGCAGATCGTGGCTGAGATGCACAAAACAGCTCTGCAAGAGCTGTGAGTTCTCTTTCCAGGGGCTCTTCCAGAGCTACAAGCACATCCCAGTCTTCACCTCCCAGCTCTGGTGCCTCTACCTGTCCAAAGGTACCTCACCAGCTGCTCTACAAGTCACACATCTGGGAGGAGCAAATCCTGGATTCATGTCTAAGAGATTTTTCTCCATCTACCAAGAGGATTGTTTAAGGTTTCACACCTTCAATGCCACCTTTAGGCAAGCTGCTGCACCTTGGCAATAGGGAAAGACTGTGAGATGTCAGGATTTATCCACGTGTGCCTGGCTAATTGTTGTAAATTAGCTTGGTCTGTTTATGCCCTTGAAGAACCCTGGGCACCACTGGCAAATAAGACAGATTGACTTGAGCTAAGCACCTTCACTTCTCTCTCCTGGAGGGCAGGAGGTGGATGAGGCTGTTTGGTAGCTGTTCAACCCCAGTGCTGCTTAGACAACTACCCTGCTTTGTATTCTGAACAATTTATCATGGCTTGTACCTGTGCTGGTACTTACAATTCCCCCTGAGATTTAGTGCACTGGGAAGGGCTCCAATTTCAACAGAGCTGTGCCATTCAACATAGATGGGGATAAACATGGAAATTTTTCAGAGTTTCATTGTGTCCTTTCCTTTCTGTGTCCCCCCACATTGGCCAGAGTGGTTTTGTCATCTCCTCGAGCATTTTCTCGTGGGTAACTTCTCACCACTTCAGATTCCCAGCATTTTCTGAGTGAGACCTCACCGGCTCCTACCAGTGCTCATGTGGTGAATGGGTGAGAGGAGGGGAGCGAGCGCATCTGAAAGGAACGCGAGAAACATAAACAATTTTATTAACAAGACCACAAAACTATTTTTTAATATGTGCAGCCATTTACAAGGGGCAAACAAACAAACAAACAGAAAAACCCACTGGGGAGACGTGGTTGGTGCCTGTGGCCACAGCGAATCTGCTCCAGTGGTGTGGGCAGGTTTGGGGAGGGTCCCTTTCCTCTGGTCAGCACCATTCCCAGTGAAACCTGGCACTAAGGAGGTGGGGTGCCACCAGCATCCTGCTGGGGTGCCAGGGACGATGCCAGCTGGGTCAGGGCTCGGGCAATGGTGGAGAGGTGGCTGTTCATGGTCCGCAGCTCGGCCAGGATGTCGCTCACGTTCGCTGACGCCTCGGAGCCCGCGGGCAGCGCCTGGGTAGCTGGAGGAGGGGACGCAGCTCCCTGAGCGCTGCTTCCCATGGGGGCTGCCTGCAGATTTTCCTCTTGGGAGGGGAGTGGGGCTGGGCTGCTGCAGGGCTTCATGCCTTCCAGGGAGCCTGTGCTTATGGGTGGCTGGTCCTCCTCCTTGCCTTGAATGGTGGCGAGCGTTGCCGAGGCGAGGAAGGGCAGCCAGTTGATGAGGTGGGTGGCACCACTGGGTGGGACAACTGGCAGGTAAATCCCAGGGTGCAGGGATGGAGTAGAGGCAGGTGGGGCAGGAAGAGAAGGAAGTCCAGGGTGAACAGTGGCAGCAGAAGTGGATGTTGATGGTGAAATAGGAGGTGGTTTTGGATGTAAGGCTGCAACACATGCGGGTAATGGCGGTGAAAATGATGCAGTACCGGTGTCAGAGGAACAGGAGGGTGATGCTGGAGCTGTGAAAGGTCCAGGATCTTCAGAAGTTGGTGGTGAAGTGGCAGCAGGTGGAGCATCAGGAGTGCAAGGATCTGAATCTGCAAGGAAGATACACCATGAGCCTTGACTCACACATGAACTTACATACAGACAGTTGCCTGCTGTCCCCTCCATGGGACCAATCCTTCTTTGATAAAAGGGGAAATTTCACCAGCTTGCAGTGATACTCTCTGTAGGCCCATTAGAAAAGAACAGATGTAATTTAAGACAAGAGCCTATTGTGGGTAAGCATGAACTAAATATTATAAAAGTAAATTATCTTTCCACTCTCATTCTTCATAAAGCCTGTGGACAGGCCTGAACATTTTTCTGGCTGGCATCTCATAGCTATGAACAAGCTGGTGAATTACCTACTTGTTTTCCTGGCCAGCCATGGAACCATGGTAATGTTCTAAGTGACTCAGATGTCCTGTGTAGATGGGAGGGCTGGACAGCTTCTGCCAGAGCTAAATTGCTGCTATACAGAGGGTCCTAGTTTTCAGTGTTTTGGTTTGAACAGACAACTAAACACCAGACACAATAAGAGCTACCTGGCGGCTTAGACTCTTCAATTTTTTTTTTTAATGTGTGGAAACATGGCAGAGTTCACACAATCAAAATTTGATATATATCCCTGCCTAGATCCCTTCAGCAACTTCAGATATGAAAATCAAAAAAGGAGACAGAAAGAAATTGTTGACACTGTGCATCCCAGCCTGACATTTGTGCCCTGGATCTCATCTGATGTCCATTAAGGTCATTCTTGCTTGGACTGAGTCCATCAGATACAGCATAGGAAGAAAGAGCAGCCTCTGGACCATATAAAGAAGCTTGGAGAGCCACATGATGGTCTAAGGTGCTGTACCCACTGTGCCCAGTTGTTAAATACCGTGTGGTAAGGCTGTTTTCACAATCATGCTGAAAGCCAGAAATAGAATTAGAAATTTTACCTTTTCAGCAGCTTCAAACATTTTCTTAGGTGGAATTACTATATCATTCTGTACATCTTTATTTTAGCATTGGGAAACATTATACAAAAGGTGGTGAGATGCTACAGGAGTGGACAGTGTAAGACAGATGGATTTTAGAACAACTTTTGCTGCAATTAACTGAAAATTTTAAGGCACTGCTGTGGATACAAAGACACAGATTAATAAATTTATCTAAGTTAAAACAACCTAGAGAAAGCCAAGTACTGAGGTGTTAACACTATGTTATTATTATTTCTGGCATCTAAAAAATCTGATGTGAGAAATCCATTTTCATTACTGGCTGCTTTGGTATTCCAGATAGCAAACTGAAATTCTGACTCAAAAGCAAAGGTTTTTCCCTGTCATTCCTAATACCAAATCAGCTGAACATGCAGCCAGAAAAAAGTCCATCTTTGTCCCACATGGGTCTACTATGTTGCTCTTAACCAGACACACATGTTGCTTGGAGAGGATTATGACACAAAATTGAGTCTGCCTTTATGTTCCTGAGATTTTTATGGAGAGTTACTGCAGGTTCCTTGAAATGGTTTCCTTCCTTTGTGTATTGGCTTTCTTCCCAACACAAAGTCCCTGCCTACAAAGGCACTCGACCCCTGTGCACTGGAGGTGGGTTGAGGATGCTGGATTTCGATCTTCCAAAGTTCTATTGATTTGCCTTTGGTTTTTCAAAACAAAAACAAAAATAAAGCACAGCTCAACTACAGGTTCCTTTTCCATCCAAACCACCAGAGTTTGCAAGGACTGAGATGAAAGTTTCAGGTTTGGCTGCCCCGTGGTGTTAACCAGAACAGTGTTTATGGTCCATATATAGCGTGGCTAATCCCTGTCCACACTGCCTGAGCAAACCAAATTAAATGTAATGTTTTTCCATACATTAGAGAGTAGAGGAAGCTCGACAAACCTTGATGTTATCTGGTTTAGCACTGTGGCAAATAACTGTCACAAATGATTCTGAAATAGTCAGAGATACTGGAGTTAATATACAACTTATATAGACAAAAATAGAGGCAAAAATCTGGACACCAAAGGCTCTTCCATTTAGCTGAAACCTTTCCAAACAGTGTGGTTTCTATATCAGAAGCCACAGCTTTGTCATTCCCCTAATCCCCTTTAAGATTTATTTATGCCATGCAGCCTTTAAGCACAACTTGCTCAGCTTGATCAGGCTCCTATACTTCCATCTAAGAAATTCCACATGGGTGTCTGGACACCTGCACACAGATCCTTGTGTATCCAGGACATGTGGGAGCTGTTGCAATGCTCAGATCACAGAACCCAGAGTGACTGATGGTTGGGATGGGTCTGGCCCAGCTGCTCAGCATCCAAAGACTGCAGAATCACAGCATCACTGAGGCTGGGAGGGATCTCTGCAGGCTGCCTAGTCACAAACCCTACCAAAGCAGCATCAATTTTTTTTCTCCAAGGCCAAAATTGCTGGGATCTGTTTGAGAAAGCCCAGTTATATGGGAGTTCTGAGTAGGATGAAGTGTGGAGTAAGCAACTTCTGCTGTGTATCAGATACAACAGGATGATTCTCTTTATTTCCTTCCTCTCTAATGCTGTTCTTTTTTTTTTTTTTTAATCTCATTGCAACTCATCACAACTTTAGTGCTTGGTTAGTTCCACATTTTTTGTACAGCTCTTACAGAAAGAGGCTTAACTGGCACATCCAGGTGTACTATCACTGCTGGGGGTGTTCAATCCACATCAAGACAGAGCTGGAGCTAAGTGGGGTTGGATGGATGCCTGCAGAGAAGAGAGATGATGAACTCAGAGTGCTCAGACAAGTATAGTTACCTTCCCTAAAGATATCAGCCCACCTGTTCCTGGTGATTCAGCAGCTCCCAGTACACCCAGTCTACAGAAGCTGGGTGGATGCTGTAGCCTAGTCCCACACGCAAAGACAAGGCAAGTTTTAGCTTAGAAGAAAATTTATATGACCACTTGGGGAAGTGAATCCAGAGCTCAGAAAACATGGGTTGGGATCAGCTTCATCTAAACACCTGAACTAAAAGTGCTTGGTGATGAAATTCCTTGGAGGTTCCTGAATTTTCCATGTTGTGTCTAGAGGGAAAGTCTCCTAAATTAAGGCTCAGACACATAAGAGGCATCTCTCTGAGCAGCCTCAAGAGTCACTTCTTTTATACTGAGTGCACAGGCACCTTTGCCTCATCCTTCAGGAGGATTGCTTTACTGAGACGAGATTCCAGTCACAGAATCACAGAATATCCATAGTTGGAAGGGACTTACAATGCTTGTTGAGTCCAAATCCTGGTCCTTTACAGGTCCACCCAAAAAATCACACAATGTCTCTGAGAGTGTATTGCAGTTTTTCTTGAGATCTACCAGGCTTGGTGCCATGACCACTTCCCTGGGGAACTTGTTCCAGTGCCCAGCCACCCTCTGGGTGAAGAAACCTTTCCTAATATTCAACATAAACCTCCTCTGATACAGCTTCATGCCATTCCCTTAAGTCACCTTTGGCTTGTCTATCTATGCACAGCCACAGTCTACAGCATAGTTGTCTACATCTTATCTAATTCCCAAGCCTTTCTAGGCATCCAGTGGAATAAATAAGTTGAACCTCTTTATTGCTAGAATGAGAGATTTGTCCTCATCACTTTGCTGGCAATAATGCTGGATAGTGAACTTGGATGTGGATGTCATGATCTGAAAATGCCTACATTGCAAAAGAGAATTGTACCAGTGCATAAAAACATTCTCTACCCTCCTGATCTACTATGGATCTCCCAAAGGGAAAGCCATTGTACATCCTTATTTTACCTATTTGAAAATAGGAGGGAACACTTCTGCTCTGCCACCTCTGATAGGATCTCAGGGTGTCCAAAACTCATGGGACTGTAAATAGGGCTGGTAATTCAGTAATGAGAGTGACCAGAGGAGCACCTCCAGTAGGGGATTTCCTGGTACTTGTCCTGCACATGATGATAGATGTTACCAAAAGATTAATGGTCTGCCCTGTGAGAATGGCACACTAAAGTTATTTTAAATGCATTCAGCTGTATGAGAAGATCATGTATTTAACTTTAGAGTCAGCTTTGGCTATCTAAGCTGCTTTTGTTTGACTACTGATTTTATCTGCCTTGCAGCCAAATTGCTGCAAACTCTGATTTCTTAGTCTATTGTCAACTAACAAGGGAAAGGTCTGGGAAGAAGAAACCTTGAGGGAAAAGCAAGAGCATGACTTTCCACAGATTCAGCTCATCTAACATTAGCCCTTTATCTGGCATCTGGCATGAAGCAGTCGTCTTGGCTCCAGTCAAGAAAGAAGCACCTCTGGGGTAAAGCCATTCCAAGCTATCAAGTCCCTAAGTGGGGTGAAGGATCATGCTCTGAAGTGTCCCTCCCCTCCCAGAACTTCCGGTAAATCAACTGCCTTAGATGGGCTGAGTATCCTCTAAATGGCTGAAGCTGGGTGAGCTGGATTCCTCACTTTATAGGTAGACATAGCAAGCAATTTCACAGAATCACAGATTGGGTCAGGTTGGAAGGGACCACAGTGGGTCATTTCTGGAATATCCCCAATGAGGCAGACTCCTCACCCTCTTTGGACAATCTGTTCCAGTGCTTGGTCACTGCCCAGGAAATAAGTTCTTCCTCATGGTCAGGTGGAACTTCTTGGGCATCAGTTTCTGCCCATTGCCATTTGTCCTATTGCTGGACATCACAGATTAGAGCTTGGCTCCATCCTCTTGGCACCACCAATTTCCTCACAAACCTCAACAGCAGATGAGTCATGCTGCCTGTGTGTCCCCGTGGAAAGCACAAAACCACAGAGATAAGGTTTAAGATGCACATGAGTAGAACCTGAAGCCCCTAGAGTTCTTCAAGGAATGAGATTGTGGTTGAGAAGTTGATGATATTTCAAGTGAGTCAGGACTGAACAAGAAATCTATTTCAATAGTGCCAGTACTTTATTTAAATAACCAGTACTTCAAGGAGGCCTATAAAAGTGAGGGAGAACAACTTTTACAAAGAGAAGATAGTGATAGGAAAAAGGGGGAATGATTTTAACCTAAAGAGAGATTCAGTGTCAGCACCAAAAGAAAGTTTTTACTCAGAGGGTAGTGAGGCACTGGAACAGGTTGCCCAGAGAAAATGGGCTTTCCCTGGAAATGTTCAAAGCCAGACTGGATGTGGCTGGTGGAAGGGTTGGTGGAAGGTGTCCCTGCAATGAGCAGAGAGGTTGGAATGCGAAAATCTTTAACATTCCTTCCATCCCAAACTGCTCTATGATCCTGTGATACTGTGATTCCATGACAAGGATATTGAGATGAGGAAATGAGCCTCTTTGGTGACCTGCATCAGGTTTCTGTGCTGT
Source organism: Catharus ustulatus (assembly GCF_009819885.2). NCBI lineage: Eukaryota > Metazoa > Chordata > Aves > Passeriformes > Turdidae > Catharus > Catharus ustulatus. The sequence continues at coordinate 114,236,757 of NC_046223.1, forward strand.
GTCCTCTCTGCTCAGGTTTGTGCAGCTGCTCTAAAGCTGTCGCTGTCTGTGTGTGTGAGTGCGTGTGCGCTCCCCCTGCACTTCACAGCTGCTTCCCAAGAAAGTCTAAATATACGCCTGCCTCCGCTTTCTGGTGAGAAGTGAAACTCAAGTCCCAACAGCTTGTGGTAAACGAAAGCCCAAGAGCAGCATGTGCGTCACTGAGGGCGGTGCTGCTCTTGCACGGACAAAATCCATCTTGGGGACCTGAATCTGAAGCCAGCCCTCCTGTGCTGCCCAGGTTTGAGTCAGATGGAGTGGCATTGCTTCCCACTGCCAGACTCAGTCAAGCTTAGAAGGATTTCAAGCAAGTTTAGAAGGGATTAAGCACCAGCTTGGGTGAAGAGACCACGAGAGATGACAGTGGAGTAGGTCTGAAGAGAAGCATCAGTGAGCACTCCAGGACTGGTGTTTGCATACATGTGATTTCAGAAATAGAATTTGGTTCTAGATATTATTTTGGTTCTAGTCTAGCCTTTAATTAATCAATCTAATCTAGCTCTTAACACTTGCTTTTGGGTGAGCAGCTTAGAAATGCATAGAAAATTCATAAAAGCATTAGGCAAGCTTATTGTTAATTATTTTTTATGTAAAGCAAATCACATATGTGTCCTAGGAACCCAGTCCTCTTTTCATAGGTTGAAAAATCCCAAATTATTTTATATATCAAGATTAAATATGTGTGTTCAAGGTTTGTGCAAAATATTGATTTGAAAAAAAAAATCAATCAGAGTATTCCAAATCAACCCTATTCCTCCGGTTCGTGGCTTATTTTTAGAGGGATTTTGCAAATAATTGAAAATAATTGCAAATAATTGTAGGTTGCAAGAACAATGCTCTAATGGAGCACGTGGCAAAGTCTCTTCCAGGGTCCATGACATTTCACCAAAAACACCCCAACTCTGTCTCTTTGCTGTCAAAGTGGTTAAGTCATTTCAGCAAGGCTGCTTCCTCTGACCTCTTGCTTTTTAAGCAGCCTAACAACAATCCACGACCTACTCTACAGATTTTAATTCACTTAAAAGTTTTTCTGACTTCATAAACTTCTGCATCTCTTTGGAATTTATTTCTTTTTTTCTTTTTTTTCCCAATTGTGGTCTGTTTTGGGATCTGTTTCTCTTCTTTCAGGTACAGTACACCAGGCTTAGCTGGACTGAGCTTTATGTGACTAATCCCATTATGACTCCTGTGGAGTTGTGCTCTTTCAAAATTTCTTGAGTAATAGTCTGTTATGAGTACATACTTATTCCCATGTCATGCGAACAAATTCGTTCTCACAGTTTGTCATGGGCCATCTGCTTTTTCATCTTTGTCCCTGGCTTAATTTCAGTGAGATTTTATTCACTTCCTGACAAAATGTGTGTTTTTACACTCACTTGGGACCAGATTTGCCAGGAACCTGAGGTCCTTCTTTGACACCTAAGGGACAGAGCCAGATTTTTTGAAGTGCTCTGCAGCTCCTGCTATTTCTGAAAAGAGAAGAGTCCCTGAGGATGCCCTGACATCTCAGTGTGGGGAGGGAATGGGAAAAGAGGAGGTAGGCACGTTGGAGAGGTAATATTGTTGGGCAGCAGGCAATTCCTCATGACAGTGCTCATTGCCTAACACATTTGTCCTGCTGTGCTCAAAGCACAGACGAGTCCCACACTGGCTGCACTTTTTGGGGGCCAGACTGAAGCACATGAAAAATGAAATGCCTTGACAGAAGTCCATCATGGAGCCAGGAGCAAAGGCCACTCTCCTCTTCCCCATCAATCAGCATTGCCAATTCAGCCCTTTGATGGCTCCTTTGCCCTATGCCTCTATTAACACAACTTCTTAAATTGGGGAAAGATTCTTTCCCTCCCCTTTGCAATGCAGAAAAAAGGCACGGCAGAAAAATCTGTTGTGCGTAAGGAGACTGCCAGCCCAGCCCTCCCGTGGCCACACAAGAACATCTCCTCCACCCACATATGTTCCCTTCTCAGCAACTTAGTGAGGATGGCAAAGTGGCTTGGGAGACTTTTTAGGTCCTCTGAAACTAAAATAAGACTGACAACTACTTCTGGAGAGCCAAAAGAAACAGGAAGAAGAAGAAGAAAGTGGTATAATTGTTCAGAACCTTTTTTTCAGACTGCCTTGTATTTTGCCTCTGTCAATGGTCAGTAAATGATGTCTCCAAGGAAGTATCAAAAAATCTTCAATAACAGCTATACCTTAGTCCATTGTAGGAAATTTCCCTGATGTTCCATTAATGAATCAGGTTTTTGGCCCAAGACAGATATTTACACTATCAACAATCACCTTTGATGGAGGCCAACAGATTTGATTTAAGATCAGGCTCAAAATGAACTGCAACTGCATGGACTGCAGCTGAAAGAGCTTGTGTATAATTACCTCTCTGGATCTGGCCATTAGCTACACCAAAGGGTTTTTCCTGTTTTGAAACAGACAGCTTTTCCAACACGTGTAATTCTTCTGAGACTCTTGTTTTCTTTTCCTAATAAGTACTATTGTCTTTCTAAATGCCCCTATTATGGTCTTATTGGCATTGTAAACATCACATAATTTTTTTATTATTTTTCTTTTTCCTGTTTATTTTTTCCTTTTTCTTTTTGTTTCCTTTTTGTGTTTCTCATCCTTTGGCAAGGTTTTGCCAATAAACTCCTACAGCAATGAGTTTCTCCATTTAGTTTTGCAGTATGTGAGGAAATTTTTCCATTTATGAAGGGAATTTTTGATACTGATCAGCCAGGAGCATTTTCTCTAAAACCACCTGTGTACCTACCCTTTGTACCTTTCTCAGTTGCACTTCCTGCCACACATGGCCCTAGAATAAATCCATGATCCCATAACATTCAGCAAGTACTAAGAGATACAAAAGAGAGTAGACAGGATGTTTATCTTTTACCTTTAAACCAAAGGATCATAGAATGACTAAGGTTAGAAAAGACATCCAAGATCATCAAGTCCAACCATTAACCCAAGAGTGCCTGGTCCATCACTAAAACATGTCCCAAGGGCCACATCTAAACATTTTTTGTTTGCTTCCAGGGATGATGATTCCACCACTTCCCTGGACAATCTTCCAATGTTGGACAACCCTTTCAGTAAAGCAATTTTTCTTAATATCCAACCTAAACCTCCCCTGGTAGAACTTGAGGCCATTTCATCTCATCTTACTCCTTGTTACCTGGAAGAGGAAGCCAACACTCATTTGACTACAAACTATTCCAGATGGTTGTAGAGAATGAGAAGGTCCTCCCTGAGCCTCCTTTTCTCCAGGCTCAGTCCCCCCAGCTCCCTCAGCTGCTCCTCATCAGACTGGTGCTCCAGACCCTTCCCCATCTCTGTTGTCCTACCCTGGACATGCTCCAGCATCTCAGGCTGAGGCAACCAGAAACATTTATTGAAACAAATCTTGATGGTCCAGATATTTCAGGTTTATTTTTCTTTGCTGGTTTGAGATTAGTTTAATTTCTTAACATATATTCTCTGAAGGCTTCAAAGCAGATTCAGATGTTAATTAACCAAAGATAGTTATATTTTCCTGCTGGATTTTTTCCCAGGAAAAATATGAGACACACCATGCAATCTTATGGTTTTAGTAGCCAGTGAGTCAAGTCTGGAAATTTGGCTCACAGGAGTCAATGAGATTTCAGGTTGCTGCAGAGAGTCCAGCAAGGACAATGTCCAGCCAACTGTGGACAGGCCTCTTTTGCAGACACCATATGGCTTTTCTTGGGCTGATTAATGAAACAATCTACATCCAGGCCGGGTTACCTTGAACCTCTTCCATGCTGTGCTTTTGGATGGTTTGTCTCTCTCAAACACTGTGCTCCCCATTCTACATTTTCCTGGGTATTTACCATCCAACTGCCCAAGCACAAGGCTTCTGCTAAGCCTTAGAGTCTACACAGGAGAGCAGTGGTCTAGCAGTCCTTATCTTGTACCATCTTTCAAGCTAAATCCATTACTTAAATGGAAGAGAAGGTGGAAAAGAGTGAAGAAAATCCTCCGTCCCACCTAGAGAAGAACCAAGGTTGTTGGTTCTCTTCAGTGAGCAACTTTTAGGTGAAATAAAGGCTGAGTAGGAGGCCATGATTAAACACACCACAAAAGACTGTCTCTGCAAGATGAACTTGGCTGTTCTGCTTAAGAGTTTGAAGGCCAAAACCTGCTTGTCAAGCTAAAAGTGGGTACCTTGACTGTACAATAAAGAACCCCTCAGTGATCTGAGGATGACAAGGGAATGATCTTGCCATAAGTATGCAAGAAAAGTCGGAACTAACTCCTGTAATTGATTAAATTTTCATACATTTCCCAGTATGTTTCATCCCCAGAGGCATGGTGCCATTTTTTAGGAAAATAATCTTGTAACAAAAATCCCCTGAAAGTGCACAGCCTGAGGTGATTTTTATCATCTTCATACACCAAGGAACCACAGAGACCATATCTTTTCTGCAGAGTTAATCTGGGTGGGAGACAGCCATATCTGAACACCTGAGTTATGCCAGTCTGGACATGAATTATTTCCCTGAATGGCCCTACAACTCCTTTGCTGTTTGTGAACTTGCCCGAGTGTACCAGGAGTTTCAGACTGGAGGAGGAATATCTCATAGATTTTTGTGTTTAGGTACTCTGGGATGCTTTCCCAATCTCTTGTGTCAGATGTGGGAGAACTTGTTTATTCCAAGGAAAGCCCTGAAAGATTCAACTCACTCGTGATCAAATCTGAGTCCTTACTACAAAAAGGGTGAGTGTCAGCCCATGGCCAGACAGGGCCCAGGCTGCTTATCCCCTCCTCAGGGCTCCCAGCCTGGACTGAAACCACTTCCCAAGCCTGAAAGAAGTTTTAAACGCCCATGGAGTCAATGCCTTGGAGATGTACCTTTTATCCTCTTTCACTTCAACTGCTCGATATGCCCAGGCAATTGTGGCAGGCATCATGGAAATGCTGTCTTCACAAAGACATTTTGTCTCCAATAACATTTTCATTTTACACCCAAGTCTAGCCGGAGGTGAATTCTTTTGTTTATTGAAGAGCCACAGCTCCTTTGGAACAAAATGTTCTCCTGTAAGCCGGGTGAGACGCTGGTTTTATTGAAGAACAGTCCTGCAGACCAAGACAATGCTGTACTTCACTACCCCTTTTGAATTACCACTCTGTCATTTCCCAGAGGAGCATGATCGGCCGACCACTAAACTCTGCTTTAAGATCTTATGCCCGATCTAAATGAGACAGAATGAAGCCCTGGAGAGATTTCAACCCTTGCTTTGTTGAAACAACATTGCTTTGTTTGGAATGTATTTGCCTTTGTACTGGGGAATGAAAATGTAACCCAGTGCCCAGTTTTGAAATACATAAATACAACACTTTTGGTAACGTAGCGTATATAAAGAGATCCATAGCATATGCTTTTTCTTACACATCCTTTTTCTGGGAGATCATCAAGCAGTTTTTAAACCATCAAATCCTGAACTCTGTAACTTCTCAGTGGAGGAGGAACATATCATGCCTGTGTTCCAGGCTAGCATGGTGACCCAGTTAGGAAATCTGTAGCAGACATGAAATGAAATCCAGACCTGTGCTTGCAACAATGAACTCAGCCTTCCCTTGTATCCAGTTGGATTACACAAGCTAGGAGCCACCCAAAAGTTCATGACACCCACTCACAGCTACAGCCAGTGGTCACCATTTGGCTCCCAGGTCTTCACAGGGCTTTACTTTAACACCCTTAGATTATGAATTGAAGAGATTTAGAGTTATGATCCAAACCACCCAACCCAGGTTGAATCCTGAGCTGGAAACAACCGGACAACTGAGACAGTTGGACTTTTTCCTACCCCTTTCTACAAGTTCACTGTTACTTCAGTGCATCTTGGGGTAGAGGTTTAATGAACACAAGCCCTTGCTGTACCATTAACTGGTATATGAAACCAGTGGAACAGCAGTCAGAGAATTTGAGGGGTGTTGCATGTGATAACAACAGAAGAGCTGCACCAGAAGGTTCCAAGTTCCTCAACCCTCCATTTATCCATCATTGCCACCATGTGTCCTCCTGAATAACTAAATGGGGGAGGCGTTTGCCCACTCTGAGAGCAAACAAACACGTCAGTCCTGCCCAAACAGAGGTGCTCTGTCTGTCTGAGCCCATTTGATCACCATGGACACCAACTCCTCTCTGATATTTTGGGCAGTGCAGGGTGGGCTTGTTCACTCGCTGGGCGGAGGGAAACACCTTCTTAGGACAGGAAGGAGTGATTCAGCCACTCCTTGCTCTGAGTCAATATTTACCCAGTGGCTCTGGGTTTGGGGGAGGGATGATCTCCCTCCAGGGTCACATTCCCACCCTCCTGAGTGAGGTGGCTTGAGCCACCAGTCTAAGAGGGTGCGAGCAACCCTCTCCTGGGAGCACAACTGCTTTTTCTAGGCTGCATTTGGATGCAAACTGGCACGCTGTGGCTATGTCTCTTTTTCTTGTTTTTTTTCTAATTGTAGTCTGAAGCTTTCCTTAATGGGACAGAGAAGTCTTTGAGACTGGAAATGTGCTCTTCTCTTTGTTTCTGGTAAGACATAACACTGTCCTCATGGGACCGCACTCCAGCAGGGATATTTTAGTTCTGCCTGGCTCCACTTCTTGCTGGCCCGCAGTCTGATTGCTGTTTGTCACTGGGACTGAGAGCACTGGGGAACAGAGACTGCCCTCACTGCAGCTGCTCTAGTAGGCTGGAGCCCTGAATTTGGCTGGGCTTCCCAAGCATTTCCACGAGGCAAATAGTAACGCTAATTTCAGCTGGACACTGTATTCCTTGGGCCCATTCCTAAGGGGCCGTGTTGTGCTGCCTGTGCCTTTTCTTCATGTTAAATGCATTGCTAGATTTCACCCTGGGGGTTGTTTTGTCCTGATGGTGGATGATTATATTCCTCTATTTGAGACATTGAAGATGAAAGAGCAGTTTGAGATCCCTTTGGATACATGGAGATACCCTTCTGCCCAGCCCCTGATACGACTGTGTGAAGATGTTGATTATGTCCCATCTTTCAGAACTCGGTCTCTTTTATACTGGTGTAAAACAGGAATAATTCCATTGGCACCAGTGTCATTTACACCAGTGTAATCATGGGAGAAGGAGAAGAAATAGGCCTGCAGGGATTTTTTGTTTCTTTTGGGGGAACCATGCTGACTGTAAAACCACAGCAAAATTATTTTTAAATGAGAAAAATTTCTTTAAGACAGATCAGCCTCTTAAAAAGAGAGACAAATGGAATGAAATGCTGCAGTTCAGAAAGTCCTGTGGTATTTGGGAAATGGGGCAGTTTGCTGTAAAAGGAGTAGTAAACAGCCAAAGACAGAAGAGTTGCAAAAAGAGATGCAGAAAATAAAGCTGCTTATGCATTACGTTATCAAAATTTCTCAGAGCAGAAGAGATGAGATTGTAGATGCAAGTTTATTCTCAGCACATGCGTGGAAAAATGTAAGCTTAAGTAAGAACCACTGAGTAAACCTGAGAAAAGAAAATGACTGTGCCTGGCAATGTTATGGGGATGATGTTTGTCAATTAATGAACTGAGAAGCCACCATTTGCAGCTCACTACAGAGCAAAGGCATGCACAAACTAAGCCCAAAGAAGGAGATTTTTTTCTTTTTCCCCAGTAAGAGGAATGCAGGGACATTTTGCTCTGTGCTTCATCTGCAATTCGTTTTTTTCTTTCATAAAACCTGGTGATTACTGAGAAGAGAAAGTTTGCTCCAAGTGGTTGGGCGAGGGGTAACTCACGATTACTCACACCACCGGTTCCCATTTGCCTTCAGGTTTGTTGATTTTGATGACAAGCCTTTACCACTCAGTTTCTCAGTTGTGTCAGCAGCTTCCCCAACAGCCCAGCGATGCTTTTTGTGTTAGGCTGTGCAGACAGGAGAGCAGCTCCAGCCAAAAAGCACACATCGAGTTCGTACTCCCTACTGTAAGAAACCTCAGAGCTCGACTAAGTTTAAATCCAGCCTCATGGCTTGGACTCATCCCTAACAGAAATACACAGATATCCCCAGCAACATGTTTAAATGGGAAGTGTTCCAAGGACACAATACATGTACCTTGTTAGGGAACAGCTCTTCTCCAGGCCAAGAAGCTTCTCTCTATCCTGGAGAAAACCTGGCAGCATTGGGAATCTTTAACATGCCGAAGGGAAGAAATGCCAAAGGGTCTGCTGCCTTGTAAAAGGAAGGCTTCTTGATTAAATTTATGGAAAGAAACTGAGCTGTAAAAAGACAGCATTTTGACTTTAACACAGACTCAAACTGGAGCACAGCCACCTGGGCAGTCTGAGCTACACCAGCACTTTTGGGAGACCAAGGTCAGAAGAGCCTGGATGCCAGCAGGAATGTGAGGACAGACAGGGTGGTGAAGGGGGGCTGTGGAGGAGCCAAGGTGCAGTTGCTGAAATTCATAAATGACTCAACAGGGAAACAAACTCATGCAGGATCCTGACTTACAAGGGAAAGCATTGTCTTGCGAGGGAAAAAACCTACAACAAACCAACACAAAACCACTGTGTGTCCAACTATACATCTGTTCCATAGGCTGAACTGAATCATCGCAGAAAAAGAAACCCATTTCAAGACAGCATCTCTGCTCAGTCTTTCTGGGCCTTGGGAAAGTGGTTATGCCATCAGAAATGACCAGAGGAGCCCCAAATCATCCCTGCACAGCTCACACTACAGCTAATGCTGTCACTGTAACAGCAGCAGAGGCTTGGACTGAATTATACAGCCCAACACACTGTGTACAACATCAGAAAGAGGTACTGCACTTGGCCAGTCCTTGTGACATTATAATTAGAGATGAGACTTGAATCAGCATCCAAATGTGGAGTGGTGCTGTGAGTCAGTTATGTCCACCAACATTGTCATTATCCTGAATTCTGTAATTTATAAAAAATTTCAAGACTGCAATCTTCCGGGCATTCACAATTTAGTGGAGTGAATACCCCAAATTTGGTACTCAGCTCTCCAAGGCCCAAAGTCAGTAAATTGCTCAAAAACATTGCTGGGAGACATGGAATTTTGGGAGCTGCCCCTGGGAAAAAGGTGCCTGAAATTGAGCTTTCCAAAATAGAGATGGACCTTAATTTGTAGGACACCTGAAATGAGCACATGACCCTAATTAAACCGTCCCTAACTTGTCCTTAATAAAACATAATCGAAGGTCCATGTCTATCTCTGACTTGAATGGCTCTGATCAGAGAAGGAAAGTTAATGTGTCACAGAAAAAAAAACCCAAACAATCAAACAGTAAACAAAAATCTCAAAGAGGAAATTGCTTAAAGTGATTTAAAAATACATGGCTGCACCAGGACAGATGCCAGTGAAACCAAGCATTTTGAAGTAAGATCTGCCAGTCCTGTTGAGCACATAATGTATTAACAACTTCCTTTTTCATGTTGCTGGAGTATTCCCTGAACATCAGCATGAGTTGAAAGTGAGTTTTGAATTGTCATCTGATGTCCTGGTTCAAACTTCCCAGCTTCTTATTCCAGGTCTAGCAAATCTTTGGGTTTGATGCTTCTCAGTGCAAGCAGGTACATCAGCATTTGGCCCTTGCATTTCTTTATCCTGAATTTTGCCTCCTCCTTTGAACCCTCAACTCCCACTCTTTTATGGACAAATTTGCAAGCACATTTTAATAACTTTTGTCAATATAGAATCTGCACAGGAGATAAGTGGAGCATGCATTCCCTCTTTCACTGTTAAATTAGATTCATTCAGAGAACTCGCAAGTCAATTTAAATGCTTAGTAAAATCCACTGTACAGATTTTTATCCACTGTACTGTAGGAGTGGGATCAGCTGCTAAAGTAACAAATTTTTAAAAAATCTTAAAAGATGTATTGATCAAAGGTGGACCCAAACAATTATATTAGCACAAATAACCTGAAACAGTGGTGCTTCAAGGTTGTGGGGACTAGTTTCTCCACTTAATAATTATGTTAATATTCCTGAAAATTCTGCCATATCAATCTGCTGATTGATAAATAGCTCCAGGGTCATACTTAGCCATCAACTGCACTTAGAAATTAAAAAAATGTACTAGAAAATCAGAAAGGACAAATTCAACCAAGAGTTGATGAGACTGAGGGCTGCATTTGGCTTCAAGATGAAGGCAAAACATTTCCTCATAGCAAAGTGCATTGCCCAGGATTCACTCTCTCTGAATGTGTGTTTTCATGAGTTTGAGGATAAACTCAGTTTCATCTTTCTGATGATGTGGAAATGCAGAAAGGTCATTTCTCTATGTTGTTCACTTGTATTTTCTATGGGTTACAAGAAATCCTAAAAATCTGCTGTTGATACTCTTCTTTGTTACAACAGAACCTCCTGCCCACTTGGAGTACACTTTTCCATGGTACATCATAGAATTAAAGAATTATAGAATTATAGAATAATTTGATTTGAAATGTGCCTTTTAAAGGTTATCTGGTCCAATCCTCCTACAATGAGCATGGACATCCTCACCAGGTGAGGTTGCCCAGAGCCCTGTCCAAACTGACCTTGAATGCTTCAGGGATGGCATGATGTTCATGTTATTTCACAGAAGAAGGAGGATGTAGCATCCATTTTTTTCTGGAAGAAATAGTGAGGCTGACAGGTGGAAAATCTTGAGCTATTGTACACTTCAGTGCTTAAAATTCAGATAAAAAGACAGTCGGGAACAGAGATTTTAATTCCCGGCTGTCTAATTGATTTGGTTGGATGGTCTTGGGTATCTCCATTGGAGCCAACGTCCTCAAGCCACTAAGAGCTTTGTCTGAATGAGAATGGGGATTTGCTTCATAATTTCACTGTCTTTCAAATTCTTCCTTTCAAATAAAGTAATGATAATTGATAATTTTCCCCTCCCACTGGTATGGCAAGTCTTAACTGCATGTTTGCAAAACTCATTACAAGTTTTGGATGAAAGGTGTTAGAGGGGTGCAAAACTGATTTGACACCTTTTTTATATAGAGAGCTTTTGAGGTTTCCTGTGATTGTCCATGTTTTTGAAGATTAGTCAGCTTTTCTACAAGATTATGCAAAGTGAAAGCCTGCAGCAGCAGGAGGTTGGGATTAGTGACCCAGAAGGCCCTTCCAGTCCTGTGGAGGATTTTCCAAGCTGTACCAAAGATGTTAAAGCCTATTTGTGTGGTCTGAACTTAACACCTTCAGCACACAAGCCCCGTTGAAATTTTTTGTTGCATCCTTGTGGGAGGGTGGAAGCAGGGCTGGTACTGGGCCTCTGTGTGAAGGTGAGAGAAAGCACCTGCCACAACACTGTGGAGAGCACCATGCAAGCTCACTGACAGCTCAGGAAATGGGAGGGGTCAAGAAACACCTAAAGAGACACAAACAGCCTCATCTCTCTAGCTCTGAGATGCCACCCCTAGAACCACCACTTGTGCTATCACTGCCAGGCAGTGCTGGACCTCCCTTTTGGACCCACCAGCAGCTGGCAGCAGTTGTGACTGTGGTTTTGTGGTGCAGACACCTGTCCATGTGAAACTAATCTGGGACCACCAAGCTCATTTTCTTGTGGCAATTTACCAGCTTCCCATATGGTAATAATTTTTGACAGTCATGGTCTTGGGCTGGAATGAAATCAGTGATCCAGTGATGGAAGCTGCTTTGGTCATGCTCTTAGCCAAGACTGTATTTTACCTCACTGGAAGGTGGGCAGTGGTGTTGCTTTCCCTTGTTGGGGCAGGTATGTGTTAGAGGTTAACTCAGATAGTCTCAACCCCCCACACCTCCGAGCCTTTCTGAGGAAACCAACTGTTTCTGATGTTCAAATGTGCTTTGCTAGCCAAAATGTCAACCGCATGCCACCTCCAAGGCAGCCACAGCTCAGTGGTTGCACATCAGAGCCACTGGTCCATATTTATAAAGTGCTTTGATATCCCAGATGAAAAGACAGTACACAAATGCCCCATTCATTTAGGTGACATACAGTAGCAGCAAGCAGAAAAATCGTTACCCACAGGTTTAGAAAGGCGTATTCCTGTTTATTAATTGAAGACCACATAAAGAATGCTTGGTTAAAGTGTTCCTCTTGGAGTGGACATTTCAGTGCTGGTCCAGCGAATGAAAATAATCCGCATGGGCAAATGGCATAACTATCAAGTTTGCACAACTCAAAACAAAATTCTCCTTAAAAATGCAGCGAAAATCTTTTTATATGGAACCATCCTTATGCCTACAGACCAATGAGGAGTGAGGTGATCAGTCCTTTGCCAGGTCAGGACTACAGCGAAATTATTATCCTAGCGAAAAATAATCTAAGTTAGAAAAGGAATAATCGTTACAATCTGAGCACAAGCTGTTCTGAAGCTTAGTATGTGTCAAGTTAAACAACCTGTGGGTTCACCAATTCTCTCTCTTTTATGCATATAACAGAGTTTTTGGATTTCTAGACCTGTATTCCTCACTTCTTTCCTTATCTTTGAGATACATGACCCATTGCTTCATTTGGAAAGTTATGTTAAATAAAACCTTTTTTGCCTGTCATCTCAGTGCTCAAGTGCTGGGCAGACACCCATTCACAGTCCCTGGGAGCATGCAGAATCTTTCATATATCATAACCGTAAAAATAAATAAAATACAAAGCAGAAATGAGATAAGGCACAGGTTTAGGCTGCCTTTTGAAGATTTATTAAAACAAATGGATATTTCTCATAATGTGCATATAACCAGAATATATAATTGACAATGATAATCATTAACAGGTACTAATGTTATTTCAGAACAGAGGATGGAACGAGACAGACTAAACCTCCATGCATGCAGTAGAGGAAATCCAAACTGTGATAATTAAATGCAAATAAAGCCTGGGGGCAAAAATTCCTGGTCTCTCTAAGATAAGAGAAATGTATTTCTACCATCTATAGTTCATTTATTTCTCTTGAAGACTCTAATTTGTTTTTAAGCTAATAGATCAAACATTCTTGTCACAGTTCGTACAACTGTCTCAAATATGTGAGAAGTACCCGCCAGGCGAGGACCACCAGCAATTTTTATGATTTCTTTACACTACAAATATTTGGCAGAACTGAAATCACCCAATAAAATAAACCTGCGGATTCATCTGCAGTTTTAGACTCTCTCCAAGTATTTTTTGGACTCCTTCCCAAAATAACTGATGCTCATGATATTCCAATATCAAATGAAAATATGTCCTAATTTTCATGTCTCACTACCACCATCTGTTATTAAAGAGAAAGTCTTCTTTTTCCTAGTGGGCCAGGTGGTTTGGAAACACCCATGTGGTGATGAGAAGAGCTCTCATCCAGAAGCTCTTCTGGTCCTTCACATTGCTGGGTTGGTGGGATTTGGGCTTAACAAAGGGCAGAATGATGGAGCACTGTTGGTGGAATATACTTTTGTCCAGTACCAGCATCCTCTACCAACTGGTTCCCAAGGAGCACCATGGCTCCCCATGTCTCCAGGGAAGAGGAAGATTGAATTTAATTGTGTGCAAAAATGGCATAAGGGAAGGGTTCAGTATCCTCTTTGGGAAAGCCTTTAGAAAAAAGGAATAGATTCAAAATAGCAGGTTTGAAAAGTCAGCTCAGCTGTACTGACATGGATGTCACTGTCCAGATGTCTCCAGTGAAAGCCATTCAGCAGCACACAAATGTGGCAGTCACTTCAGCTAACACTTCAGAATGTCTACTGAGCTTTGTAGACATTCTTCTTAACATTACATCCATGCTTCAAGTATAAAAGTGAAGTCTTTCTCCTCCAAAGATGAATTAAGTTAAAAACCACCCCAACCTTCTGCCTCTACTGCTTCATTTGACAACCAAACCACATCACCGCTTATTCACCCCACCAAGGCATCCCAGAGAGCTGTTCCCAAACAGCTGACGCTGCTCTTCCCCTTTCCTGCAGATATTTTTCTTTCCAGACATCTTGAGCTGTAGTTTTAGCAAGTGCTACTTGCAGTATGTCTTGTAAATCCTGCAAACCACTATAAAATCACACAGTGTCAATTTTACGTGTCTTCCCACAGAAAGATCCATGTTTTTTGTTTCTACCAGTCTCTCAGCTGTGCAGTGCCTCGTAAGTATTAATTTCTAGGGTCATCACCCACTCTGATTTTTGTAAAGCTCTCCAATTTTACAAGGTTTGTCTCACACCACGCTAGACTAGCTGGCAGCTGGCTAATATTGACTAGGTGTTGGAAGACAAATGTCTTTATTAGTGTAATGCTGAATTCAAACACTGCTGATTCTGTGGATTGAAATCATATCCTTTTAGATATAGTAGTGTAGCAAGTAGAGCCACTGAAAAAATTTCCATTTTATTTGTTTCTTTTTTAATACCAAATTTGTTTTTTACAAGGACAGAGTTGCCCCCAGGAAAAACTTGCTTTTCCTGAATTGTCTCCATTTTCCCTCAGGAAAGCTGAAGCAAAACATTTAACTCAGGGTCAACATGATCTGAAAATTGTTCAGGTCAGGTCTAAACCAATAAAAACTATTGTAGGTCAAGTCAGCCTGACATGGATCTGCTTTAGCTGGAGTTACACATACATGTTGGGATCTGCATATCTGTTGTGAAGCAATGGAGATTCTCTCTAACAAGGGAAGCCAGCCAGCAAGAAAACAACAGGAAGAAAACAACTTCACAAGGTGAATGGAGAAAACCCGTAAATACAGCTGAGTGTCGAAACTGCCCAAAACCCCAAAATATTTCAAAATGCTTCCCGCATTCACAATAAAAGATTTTTCTACAAGTATCTCATTGTACTGGAAGTTTCCAACAGTTCAGATGGGATCCAAATCCAAGACGAAAATGAATGTTTAATCTAGATCTTTGTAGGGACATGTCTGCTCAGAGACATAAAACTATTTTGTTAACTGGCAGAGAATGGTGGGATTTGCTGTGCTTCATAATTCCATATGTATTTTAAGATATCATACACTATCATTCCCATTCCACAGACAGGAAACTGGGACTGTGTGAGCACTGCTACATGAGCAACACAGAAAACAGGGTGAGGACATTGGAGGGTCTCTAACTATTAGAACTGAAAACCAATGAAGAAAAACTCCTTTGGAGTTAAGCTGTCTTCCAGAACAAGACCACAAAGGCACCACCTGAATCTACAAAGTGAAAAATTTAAAAATAGTAAAGGAAAGACATGGTTCTTCATGAAATATGTGGTCAACCTGTGGGGCTTGTGCAAAGAGATGCTGCACAACAGGAAATTTTGCATGAGGTCAGAAAGTGATCAGATATTGGCAGCTTGTGTGGGCAGGGGATGAAGAAGAGGGGGGACAATTTTTAAAACCAGGATGTTCTTCATGATCCTCTGTCTGTACAAGGAACCCTTCAGAGAGGGGAAGGCTGTCTGAGAATCCCATCTCTCTAGATCTGCCCAGTCTCACCACTTCTGTGCTGTTCTTGACCCAGGCCACTGGCAGACCATTGAGTCTTTCTTCATCTGTGGCATGTTTCATCTGCTACTCTTGATCTTTAATTACAGGTCTGTGGATGGCTGTAGGGGGCTGGGAGAGAAGATGTGTTGTGGCCTGGGCTGCAAACATTCTGCAGACGCATTTGAACTTACCAGCAGTGTACATTTGCCTGTGATATGGAGGACTGGAAGTGATGACTAAAACACTCTCTTCTAAATTTATATTTCTACTCTCCTGACCCCACAAACGCAGTATCATTCACAGAGGTCCACATCAGGGCAGTACTTGCTGAAAAAGGGCCTTTCTCAGGCCTGGCTAAATGCTGAAGGACCTACTTCCTAGGGGATGTTGTTTTTCAGGGAAAAAAAATCTCACTGTTCCCTCATCCACCGTCTACACAAGCTGTCTGTGTTTTCCTCCCCATGTGACTCAAATAATATGGAACAGAAGTTTGACTCTACTGTATGCAAAAGCAAATGGCTTTATAATAGAGGAAAAACTCAGCCATGAAGGGACAGTGTAGAAAACCCACTTTCAACTTTCTTTCAGTTTTGGAAAACTGAAGAAGTACAGAAAGGGACAACATGAGCTGAGTATCCTGCAGGTCCAGAACAAAGCAAGCCTACACATTTCAAAACAACATCCCAGTTCCTCTACTGGGTTTTGAAGAACATAATTTACTTCAGTGCCAGAACCAAGACTTTCCCCCATGACACAGACATCACAGGTGGAGATGCACACACCAAGTGTCCACCTGGACCAGCTCAATGAAGTCTTGTCTCTGCAGATTATCTGAATAGACAAAACCTGCTGAGCGCGAGTTGTGTGAAGCCTCATATCCCTGACACGGCTCCAGTAACCCACTCACCATTGGGTTAAGCTCCTATTGAACATGAGCAGAGCTCCTTACATGTTGTGCAACACAATGGAAAATTGAGACCATACCATAGATGAGGACATAGGAGTTACGTGGTTTGCCTGAGGCCACACAGTGAGTCAGCGGCTAAATTATAAACTTGGGAGTCCCTGGCTCCAAGTCACTTATTCAATCTATGCTGCCTCTAAGGCATATTACATTGGGGGTATTGTATGGAAATGACATTAACTTTAAAGAGCAGTGTACAGTAGAAACAAGCAAAATAAGTGGGCTTTATTGTGGGCTGATTTTAAAAAAAAAGTATGAAAAAAGTGACACGAGCAGTTTTGCAAGCATACAGTGTAAATTAATTTTGCACAATTTGATTTTGAAACCACCCTCCTGGATTAAAACCCTAAACACCAAGTTTCATCCCATAATGGACCCTTCTTTTCCACTCTTTTAATTTTTTCTTTTTCTGGCAATTCTGTTAACCCCTGAAAATAGTGGTTTAATATGGAAATGCTGACAGCTTAAAGCAGAGCATCGCATTTGCAACACTGTAATTATGCCTACTTCAAAATGCTCCAAAGAAAACAAGATTTTCCTGCTCAAACAAATCTTGAATGGCTTTAGCCCCAGAATTAAATCATTCAGACCAAAAAGGGCCGTGTTAAGCATGCTGAACCAGGGCTGTACCAAGGACATGTGGAAAGAGATAAATGCAAACTGATTTTACAATATTTACGTAATTAGATCCACATCTCTGCTTTTCTCTATTGAATGAGCAAAGACCAGATTAACCTTATTATTATGATGTTTATTTGATTGACTTAGGAATTCCATCTGGATAAAAGAGAGCCTAGATGTCTTTCTCCATGCGTGCCCAGCGTGAAGCCAATCAACATGCCTCTCTAAGTAACAAATTTGGTTTATGTCATCTATCAGCAAGATACTGTAATATTGGATATAGCTTTAGTTCAATGGATGATTGCTCCTTAAAGACCATGCAACTTAGAGGTTTCCATCCTGCTTTTTTTATGTCCCCACAGAAAATGACTTGTCAGATTTTCCACTCTTGGGATGAGGGCGGTAAGGAAATGTGTGGTGCAGAACGCGTGCATGGCACATTTAAATAGGAACACAACCAATAGCTCAGCACTGCCTTTTTGGTGGAGGATGTTTGCCTGTTTTTCAAGACTTCCTTGCATCCCTTTTCTGCCCTGTAGAACAAAGGCAAAGATGTGGGTAGATGCAGGATTCCTGTGCCAGTGGTGAAAGAGCAAGAGAAAAGAGAAAGGTTTCCTCTGCTGCTCATAACTTTGATCGTTAGGACTGCTTCATGCAAATTTTCCTTCCTACCAATATTTAATATATCCATTTAGCATAAATATTGTTAGACTAAAAATTGGGAGGAATTTGGTGTGTGTTATTGTGTCTGTATAGGGAACAGCAAAATTTTGAGTTAATAGAGGTCCCTGCTGATGGATTCTTACTTCCTTTGACAACTATCCCACCAGCTAATTAAAACCCACTGTTAGGGACCTTCTTGTGGTAGGAACCCTCACTTTCCAGACAAGAGAATAACACAGCAAGCTGAGGCTGGGACAGGTTGGATTTGTTTTCCAGCTTCGCGTAACCAAGACAGACCCACACAGTCAATCTTTACCATCTCCAACCATCAAAACAAAAATAGTAATTTATTCTCCATTTTGCATCAGTCTTGTTTACTCAGGTAAACTATCAGGTTGCCATCATTTCTGGGCAGAGTCTTCTTTTGACTTCATGCAGGCACAACATCCAGAGTTCAGACTGCCCAGTGCAACTCGGGGGTGAGCAACTAATCCAAAGAGATCACAGAATCACAGGATGGGTCAGATTGGAAGGAACCACAGTGAGTCATCTGGTCCAACATCCCTGCTCAAGCAGGGTCATCCCAGAGCCCATGGCACAGGATTGTGTCCAGACAGTTTGGAATATCCCCAGTGAGGGAAACTGCACATCCTCTCTGGACAGCCTGGCCACTTGAATCTGACCAAGAACATTTCTGTCATCAAAGTGACCATCTTGTAAGTGTAAATGGGTATCTTGCAAATGCTTCTGTTTTATCTGATTTCCCACTTCTTGCTCTAACAGACACACAGGAATTTGCCATCAGGCTGCAATCTGACACGGTTGGGGTACAGTAGACTCTGCCTGTTATCTCACTCGCACCACACAGACTTGCTCTTGACTTCCTCCCGCGCATTATCACAACAGACTCTAACTTGTGCTTCACTTTTCTGTTGGGAAAAGATTGTGCAACCTCCAACACTCACCCAGAAACCCTTCCCCCACAGGGAAGGAAGCCTCCAGCCAAACGAAAGCTTTGATATTAAGAGCACAGTGATGTGTAAACCCATAATAAGGTGCTTGGATGGCAGCTCTCCTTCAGGAAAACAACAAAACAAAACACTCCTAATTAAGGTATTGGCTCGGAGGAGGTATTGAGTCCAAAATTATTTTGACTCCATATGGAATTTATACGGAATGCAACATGCAATAAAAACACCAGTGCACCCAGATGTGGATGTTCCCCAGCTGTCTGTCTGCCCCCTTTGATGGCAAGCTACAAAGATCCTTCCTGACACAGCCATCTCGTGGGAAGCAAGAGATGATTTCTCCGTCCTCTCATATCAAATTGAGCAGTGGAAGGGAAATGTTAGGAAGAGAAGGTATAAGTTTACAAATATAAATTGCTCTCTTAACTTTTATTTTCTGTATGTTCACAACAGTGGGCTAGCTCAGAATATTCTGTGATCTGTGGCTCCTCCCAAACACAGGGGTGGGTCACACAATGCCAAAGGAATCTTTTGGGAAGCACAGCCTGGGGCTCCCCAGGGTGTCTGCTTGGGGCTGTGGATTAAGATGTTGTTTTTCCCTGCAGCTGTTGGGGGCAGTAGACAATCAATCCTGGGTTTCTGTAATGTGTATGACCTGGGTGTGGATCACTAAGTCCTGATGCCAAATAGATTTGCAAGCCACCTGGCATGTCTGAGAATATAGGCAAAATGTAAGACCTGCCTTGAGAAACGGCTGTTTTGGTGGTCCTTGGGACTATTGTTCTCCTGATCAGGGCCAAATTCTGCTATCATAAATTGCAGTAGGATTTAGCAAATGCCAATTGATTTTGGCTAGAATTTTCCCATTTTCATGCCATGAGCATACTTATTTTAGATGTAGCTGAATTTCCAAACAAGTTCCAGGAAATGAGTAGTTTAAGCCTGAGAGTCAGTAAAACAGATTTTCTTTGGACAGAGGCAGGAGGCAGATTACAGGCAGAGGCCAGCAAGACAAAATTTTGGAGTTTTTTTTATACTAATGGTTACCAAAGGTCATATTTTACCCAAACAATCCCCTCTACAGCCATAGGCATGCTAGGCATTGTTACTACCACGGAATGTGCTGAGGTGCATGTTGGGCTGCATGATGTGGAAGGCCACAGCACTGCTTGGAGCTGAATGATCTTTAAGGTCCCTTCTAACCCCAGCAATTTTGCAATTCTATGACATGCAGCAGGAACAAGAGGCTGGGTTCAATCCATGCACCAGCCATTAATTATTTCACATTTTAGCCCATTGTAGGATTCCCTTTTCTGCACTGATTACCTCATAAACTTTTAAATCATCCAGAAGCCCAAAAGCAGAACCTCCACCTTAGAGCCCAGAAATGAAGAGCCTTGTGTCCACCATGAACCATCTGTAATCTGTGAGGAGGGAGTAGCATGCCAGTGGACATCTCAACAAAAAATCTGAAGATGTCAGAAAAAGTAGCTCATTGTTCCACTGCTGAAGGACACCAGGCAACTCAATTAAAAAAAAATTCCCTGGAAGAGTGGTTGGACATTGGAATAAGTTACCCCAGGAGGTGGTAGAATCAGTGTCTCTGGAATTTTTCAAGAGATATGGCATTTGGGGATTTGGCTTTGGGGGGATTATGAGGGTGATGGGTTGACAGTTGGACTGGATGATCTTTAAGATCTCTTCCAACCTTTACAGTGATTCCATGATTCTGTTTGTGATGTTCCAGGTGCTGCTTCTTGCAGCCAGTGAGTTTAATACAACGAACAGTGGAGATCTGCAGTGCAGCTGTAGCAGGCTCTAGCTCAGGTTTACAGTCAGTGGGAAGAAACATGAACATTTAGGGTGTAACTCAACTTTCCTAAAATAAGTGGCTAAAAAACTTCAGGTTTTGTGAAATTCTCATGGTTTTTAGGAAGCATTAAATCCATGTGCCTCGGCCTCACTTCTGTTTGAAAGCTTAGGGATGAGATTTTATTTTTGTCTCTAGGCTACTCTTATTCTGAAAAGTGAGTGCTCTGTGGCATACTGGTCCCTGGCATACTGGGGACCTGCCAGAACAGCTCCAGCTGCTTTCTGGCTTGGGTAGAGACAGGGAAGTGGCTGGTGCACACCAGGGTCTTTCCCCATATGGGACTGTGCCATGGTAAGGTAATTGTAGATGTCTGGTACAGCAGGTGCCAGAATGCTCCTTTAATAAAATCATTGCTTTTAATAAGAATAAGAATAAGGAGGAATGCCCAGTAGCTACAAGGCTAAGCCTTGATCCTGAAAGTACATGCTCACATGCATAATTATGTGCACCTAGCAGTCCTCCTGCAGTGCTCTGAGAATTTTGGAATGGGCTGCTCCAGTTCCCATGGGCTGTAGCAGGAACAGACACTCCTGATCTCACCACACGGGAAGTGACCAGTGCTCCTGGGTTTACAGGGACCACACCCCCTGCCAAGCTGTACCTCAGATATACTCCTTTTTCAGTAGGAAAAATGGAGTTCTGTGGGGGCCAGCTGCCTGAATCAGGATTTTATCAGTTAACAGGACATGGTTCAAGATTTTCACATCCCGCAGCTTCCCAGATTTCACTGACCTGTGTGATGCTGTGAGGATTGGCCGTTTCTCAGGAGATTTAACAGGGATTAGTGGTTCCCATGTTGGAGCTATAAACACAGTCCTGCCAATCACTTTCACCCTCCCTATTCATGCCAGGAGAATAATACAAGGTCCTGCTCACTTTCCTCTTAAATTTCACATTCTCATTTAGAATATTTTTCCATTTTGAAAGATCATCCCGGGATAAGCAGATAGGGGATTATTTTAACAACTGAGCTCCAATGCTGGACCACTTACATTGCTTGTTTCTCACTGGCCTTCTTGTTTACAACAGACTGAAATAGTTAATTAAAATAGTAACATATGATACACCCAGGTGTTTCATACAGTGGCCAGATATTTTCCCCTGTAATTATTATGTTACTACAAACAGCACTGAAATGGTTGAAAATCTGTATCTGAGAACTTTGAAGAATAAAGAGATTTCACTGAAGGAAAGTGTTCTAACAAAGGTTTTCCTGTACAGGCAGTTCCCTCTGACACTAACACAGCTCCTTATAGTTTAACATTTTTAATAATGAGTTTGTGAGCAAAGCTAAGGAAAGCTCCAGCCTGGAGAACTAATATTGTAGGGAAGCTCACAGGGTGGTTTCTCCATTCTACCCTGGAGGTAGCTGCATTTCCACTCAGTGACTAAGTGGATGATACATATTCAGGGCTAGATGGGTTTATTTTTCACTCTTATAAGGTCAGAGGAATTCCTCAGCCTGCAGTGGTGGTACCAGAGAGTACAGGAGAGTACGTGGCTCACAGTGAGTAAAGGACTTTTCTCTTGACTTAATGAATACATATAATTTTATATAGATATATATCCTGCAGCCTAGTTCTTCAGTTTCTCTGTTAAACAGGGTATTTTCATAATTCTTCCTCAGTCCTCAGGATGGTGACAAGATGGATGAATGGTATGAGAACTTTTTGTGAATAAAATGTACCCATCCTCTTATTCTCACAGCTTGCTTAATAATCAGCATTTAAAAGAAAAACAAAACAAAATAAACCAGAAATCTCCAAATCTCCAAGATACTACAAAGTCTGAGGGATGTTTGTGTAAGTGGAGGGTGTGAGTTCATGGATTCCTTCTCTCTTTTTCCTTGTGCCTCAGGTTGCTGAATGGTTGAGAGCAACCCATATTGGCTCCAGCACAGGAAGACAACCTTTCCACCAGGAATAATGCCGCTGGCCAAGTGTGCAACCAGTTCTCCTGCTAATTAGGGCCTGAAGTAGAAATGATCATATGTTTTCATTACAAAAACCAGTAACTCCTATCTTGTACCAGCTCTGCAGCACTGACAGAGAATTTCCCTGGAGAGGCAGCTCATAGCAGCCTCTTCTTACACACACACACACACACACACACACACACACACACACGCATCCATCTTATAATCAATAGCAAGAACAAGTTGCCACTTTAAATAATTTCATTCCCTTTTTCAGAGCTGCCCAGCAGGAAGGATTTCTTGGGAGCAGTAGGCAGTGACTCCCATGGTTGCATTGCACTTGGAATCTCAGCAAGTGTTTTGCAGCATCCCTTCCCTATGGGACTAAGCTCTCACTGGTGAGGGATGTTTGCTCTCGAGTGAGTACATATGGGACAGATTTCCAGCTTGCTGCAACTCCCTTTGTAATTCATCACACCCCAGAGTCTGCACACACATCAGCATCCTGCTGGATGGGTGACTGCCATGGCCACATGCTTTTAAGACCCTTCAGCACAAATCACTTCAGGGGAAGCCTCGATATTTAGTAATATTTTTGTTTGGTTAGTTCCACCTGAGGATTCCTACAGTGTTTCTAAGTCCTCCTTTGGAAAATATCCACTTCCACATGTCACTGCCTATTGATTTCAATTTGTGCCAATTGACACAAGTATTACAGGTGTCAGAAAAGGTACCTACAACCTAATTACATTGAGTGAAAGGAATAGGAATGACCTCACTGCATATCCATTACCTTGTTCGTATTTTTTATGCAGAAAAAGTCTTTGCCTCCCTACCCATTCATATAATTTAGTTAGAATTGCTCTTCTTCACATTTCTCTGCTCTTAGTGTCAAAATTACCATCAAAGAAGCTTTGGTTTACCTTCCCAGCAGGGGTGTAGAAGGGCTGGGAAGAGAGGACAGGGAAGTGACATGGACCAATATTTGTCCCTGAATATGAAGACTCAGGACTGGGTGGTTAAGATGCCCTCCAGGTCTGTGTTTCTGTGAAGAGCCAGCTATGAAGACATTTTTCTTCTTCTGGGCTTTACTCACAGATGAAGCCTGGAGGTGAGGACTCAAAGTGCTGTAGCAGGTCAGACCTTGACATGGAGGGACAAGCCCTTGTACCAGGGGCATTTTGCACTTTTTCATTTACTCAGCAAACTAAAAATGTCTTTTTCCATCATTTCATGGTGTACAGCCATTGCCTAGTCACTCTTAACCATTGCTGTTCGCTCTTTTAGATCATAAGTGAGGTTTTTTTCCAATCTCTAACGCTCCTATTAAATATCTGTGTTTTGGATTATTCTTCTCAGAATTATTAGTTTGCCTTTTCCCAGACAGAATCTCATTCTGTTTCCTGCTCATATTTCTAACCCCTGGTTCCATTAGTGTTATTTCTCTGTCTTCACTTGGTTTACAGTTCTTTCCAGCACAGTGTCATGTGCAGATCCAGTTAATGTACTTGGTTACACCTCCTTCCAGACCATTAATAAAAGTATTAAATAATGTTGCTGGTAGTACAAATCCATGAAGCACCCTGCTGTTCACCTCCATCATCCTCAAGACCACAGCCATCCATCATGAGCACCATTTGTCACGGGCAAACACACTTTCCAAGCTAAAGCTGTTCTGTTTGAATTGTGTCGCTAGCTCTGCGTGAGGAAAAAAGGGAAGAAATGTCAAGTGTGGAAGGAGGTGGAACAAGGGCTGATGATGTCACTCAAAGTCATTCCTTTATCAAGGAATCCAAATGGACCAATGGAGAGAAATGTGATCCCTCTCTGCATCCTGCCATGTCCTTTAGCAGAGGTTTGCCTGATGCACTGGTCTGGCAGTGCCAGAGACCACATACTTGTGGGAGGAACTATATATTATCCCAAGAGCTGCTCCACCAGCCAGTGCACAACAGGAATAGCAGTCATTGGCAGAGGGGAGATACTCTTTGTTCCCACATAACTATTTCCGGTAAGAAATAATCCCCTATCCAGACATGAACTAAAAGAAGGAGAATTTCAGAGCCCCTCTGCTTGATGCTAGGATCTGTGATGAGCTGGTAAAGATGAATATAAAAAAATCCTGGGCTGGAACAGGCAATTCACTGAGGGCTTCTGTCATTTCTGGGCATCTACACCAAGAAGAAGATTGGAAGAAAGGCAGGATAGGTTCTTTCCATCCAGGCTTCCTCCTCAGGAAAGCATCCTATTCCCCCTGTGCGTGTCTAGATGTGTGGCATGCACAGGAACATAGGTGTTGCCCCACCAAACTGAAGAGCTGAGGTCCAAGAAGCTCAAAATCCTGCCTCAGAGAGTGGCCAGCATCATGTACCTCTGGGATGGGGTGATGCTCTCCTGAAGCACACAGAGCTAGCCCAGCTCCTGAAAGCTTCCCTAATCCTACTTGTAGGGATTCAAGAGACTTCAAATAGCAAAGACTGTTTTAATCCGTGAAGCATGAGGTGTAGCAG
The DNA here is from genome assembly GCF_009819885.2 of Catharus ustulatus. Taxonomy (NCBI): domain Eukaryota; kingdom Metazoa; phylum Chordata; class Aves; order Passeriformes; family Turdidae; genus Catharus; species Catharus ustulatus. The sequence continues at coordinate 114,261,706 of NC_046223.1, forward strand.
TTTTCTAAACTGTTTGTTGCAGCTGCAAGAACTCTGAATTCATCGACTAAACCAGAGAAATGTCCCAACCTTGTGTGTAGGATAACAAGCCTCCAAAAGTCCTGACAAATCCAGTGGGAACAATGGGGATAAAGCAAGTGAGAAAAGCCCATCCAATGACAACAGTTAACTGGGATGGATGTTAGTTGACATCTTGACTCCTGCAGATCAGTTTCCATTAGAAGAAACTTTTCTCTTTCTCAAGTGTAATCCTGATTAAGTAAGAAATGGGCTCCAAAAAAAATCCATTGAATGCAGTAGAAAAAAGGGAAAAGAAAGCATCTGTTTTGCTTTGAAATACCCAAACCTGCTCTTGCAGAAATATCTGTGTCCCCAAGCCCATTTTACTCAAGAAATCATTTAACAAATGTGAGTGAAATAAAGAAGTGTATTAGGTAATGGAATTAGGTAATGGAATTTCACTTTGTCTGGACAACAGGTAACAAAAAGCACTTAAAGAGAATATCAAGTGAAATTATAGCTGAGTGTACACACATCTTTAGCTCTTAAGTTGAATACACTGATGAATTTTAAAGGAATTGGCTCAGCAGCTTACCAAAGCACTGGGAGTTCAGTTTTGAACAGTTATGGGAAATAGAAGTTATAGGTCATTCATAGGTGGTAATAGGAGGGGAAAATATTGCAATTATTTTCTGTTTTTAATTAAAAATAGCAATTTGAAGAACTTACAATTCACTGCTCAGATATTGTAATTATGGTTATAATGAGCAAGTCTGAACAGAAAAGCAAAAGAGCAGGATAGGTAGCAGAGCCTAAGTTTGAAAAGGGGATAATAAAAATATGAGCTATGAAAGATATAATTTCAGACAGAGAACATACGAATTTCTTTACTAAAACTTCAAAATTACTGAGTACAGAGCTACAGGGATTAAATATAATGAATTTTAGCACAACAATTTTAAAAAAATGATAATTTATCACTAAGTTTCCTGCAGCAGGTCGGACTCCACAATTCACACATGCACTGCTTGAATCAGTCCTTATTTCTTTTACAGTGTCAGGCCATCTGTCTGCTTGCAGATCCTGTGCTGTGACAACATCAGATCCCAGGGACTGGAGTGCCACGCTACTCAACTTCACTAGAAATCCTTACCCCACTTATGTAGGAAGGGGCACTCATCCTCTGGAGTCTGCAAGGAGCTTTTGTGCACCCCAGAATGGTGCCTCTGATAGCTCAGTGCTTTTGGACTGGGCATGATGTCTTACGAATTAAATAATAATTTTTATCTTTAAATATTTACTTTGTTCACAATGCTGAGCAACAATTAAAAAAAAAAAGAAGGTAAATTGTTTCTTTCATAATTTTAGGTATTGAAACTGCCTGTGAGAGAAAAGTGTTAAGTCTGCCTGAATTCCAGAGGCTCTTTCACCTGCCTGGCAACTGCTTCCAATTACCTGATGATTAAATGTGCCAAGGGAGCAAGCCACTCACTCAGCCCACCCTGGGATGCTGAAACATCGAGTGCCGAGAGCACAGAGAAACATTTTGTTGTGTTTTTGCATAGTACGAGGTTGTGGCTACGGTTTGCTGTGCTGCTATCTGTGATGGGCACAACAACAGCTCTTCAGGAGTGAAACTGCTGTGGAGTTTAGATGCAAAAGTATTTGTTTGCATTAGGACAGACACCAGGGCTGGGCAGGCAGGGCAAAATGAGTAAGCGTTTCCTGTGTTTTCTGGTGTTTTTCTGTTTAAACAGGCCAGTACACAGGTGTGACAAACAACAGTGTTTTAACCACTGGCAAAAGGAAGCATTTCCTGCTGCCCATCTGCCAGGGATATGGTTTTCTTCCATGCCAAATTGTTTGCAGAATGTGAATGCTTTGTGCAGGGAGTCGTGGACAAGTCCACTTCTTTAATTCAGGTCATGCAAAGTGAGATACAGATGTGTGTGAAAGGGCCCATGCAGTTGTGTGGAGAGAAGGTAAAATAGCTTTTCCTAAAGCCAGAAGAAATTCACTGCTATGCCCCAGCAAGTAAGTGGGGACGCCAGGGACACCCAAACCATCCAAAATGAAAAGGTTATTCAGACAGAAAAGTTGTGTCCTGTTCAATCAACAGCCCAACGAGAGGAAATTGGATTTCTTTAACCAGAACACTGCCTGGACCTCTTCTCACTGTAAGGAAATGTAAGGAAGCGTGTGAACACACAATTTTATACAGAATTTCCTGCTCTTTTCTTTATTCCTGACTCCCTTTGGCAAAAGGCAGGGTTAAAATTATAAATTGAGACACACCAAAATTTTACACTCTAGAGCAATTGCAGCTGGCTTGCACTACTGTGCATACAAATTCTCATTTGCACATTGAATTCACTGTGACTGTTCAGGAGAATCCATTAAAAATGCATAAGATGCAAGATCTGGCTGCCATGTAGGGTGTTTGCTCCAGCATGTTCCAGTCAGAGTTACACAAGGTTATTTACAAATACACATCATAATTTTTAATCTTAAGATATACTGCCTTTGAAGTTTCAGAAGCTGCATAGGACCAGATCCAGAATTATGTGGGCACCTAATTCCCATTTAGATCCCAATTGATATAACTGGAGCTCAATGCCTGGGTGCTACTAAGGTATGAACCTTAACAGTAGTATTATAAATTTCATGGTAACAAATCCTAGCATCACAGAGTTAGAGGGTCATCAAAGTTGGAAAAGCCCCTAAGATAATCAAGTCCAATGATTATCCCTGCCATGTCCATCCACACCTAAACCATGTCCCCAGGTCCCACATATAAATACCTTTTTAATGCCTCCAGGGATGGTAACTCAAACATTTCCCTGGCCAGCCTGTGCCAGTGCCTGCCCACTTTTCATGAGCACATTTTTCCTATATGCAAAAATATGCAATTTAAACCTCTCCTGGTGCAACATGACACCATTTTCTTTTATTTATTTCTTCTTACCTGGAAGCAGAGCTTGACCTATACCTGGCTGCACTCTTCTGTCAGGGGGTTGTAGAGACTGATAAAAGTCATCCCTGAGCCTCCTTTTCTCTAGGCTGAGCCCCCCCCAGCTCCCTCAGCTGTTCCTGGTGTTCCAGACACTCCACCAGCTCCACTGCTCTTCTCTGGACATGCTGGTAGTGTAAATGTCATCTCACTGCAGTGCAATCTTTACCCTCAGTCATCTTAGAGTCTTTGTTCAGATAGTGGAGAGAAGCTGGCAATGCCCAATTTACCTTATCCTAAAGCAGATACCTACATTAGGTAGAATATTCCATCTTAAAGTGATTGCTTTATTCCACAGACTATTCAGGCAGCCTGGGATCACCAGCTCAGCTGTGCCCACCTGGGCACAGCCTCAACCTAACACTGCCAGTTTCAAATCAACCCAGGAGAGAAAAGCTGGTTTTGGGGCAACAACACTATTTTTAAATAACTCCAAAACCAAACACAACACAAAAGACTCACAAAAGAGATATAGTTGTGTAAATGCAAGCATGTGTTTCTACATTTGTTTTCATATTAATGGTATTTTAGTATCTATTTCATTACTAGCATTCAAAAGGACTTAATGGTACACTGATAGTGCACATTACAGTCCTCCCACATGAATTGTTCCTGAACACAGCGATAATGCTCTTCCAGCACCATATGCATCAGAAATATTTATTCATTTGCCTTCATGGGAATATAAGGCAAAGCCTATTAAATCAACAGCTATGCAGAGGGGTTTGTTTTTCCATTAAGCCTCCAAAATAAAACTGACAAACTGATTAAACGGATCACATCTTGCAGTTCCCAAAGTCTGCTTTATGGGCTGGTCCGTGATATTAATCAAAAGCTGAGCCAGAGGAAAACATTGATCAAACTCTTTTAGAGAATAATAGAGTCAGACCCTTCAGTGGTGTAAAAGGGAATAATTCAGTATCTGTATCTCAGTTTATATTGGCTGAATGTCTAGTCTGCAGGCTTTACGCCGACAACTATTTTGAAAAAATCTCTGTATTAGACACTGTGTATTTTCACTTTTCTATTCACATCGTAGTAAAAGATTCAGACAGCAAGTTCTCTGAGGCAAAGATTTCCCTAGCTGTCTACCACAGGCTGTTTGAATATGTAACATCCATACATTGGAGGAGAAGGAGGTTTTCCCTCCCCCAAAAGGGTCATTCTTTCTGAAGAGTCCCTGCACCTGTTTTCCATTGTGCTCTCAGCGCGATGTGCTCATCGCTGACTGTAAAAACACAACTCTGGGCTCCTCAGAGTGAAACTCTGCATCAGAGCTGTGGCTGGAGAGGAATTTCCCAGAGGTCACAATGATGGGGCTTTTTTTCTCTTACTTTGTGGTAAGTGGCATGGTCTGCTTCGAGGATCGCCTGAGATTTTGCTGATCTCACCAGCTCACAAGCACCTGCATTCACCCAGCTGCTGTTCTCACCATCCCTCACTGTCCCAGACCACAGGGCATTTCCCCAAAACCTAAAATATAGAATAAAACCCACAAATGCAATGCATCAACAGGAAGAAAATAAGAGGTGCAAGGAGCCTAACAGGCAGGAACTCTTTTTTTCCAGTCATGCTTACTTTCATGGCATCTCATCAAACTGGGTGTCTATGTCCCTGATAAGCCTGTTCTCTATAAAAGCACAGTCATAGAACTAAAAAATGGTTTGGGCTGGAAGATCATCCAGTTCCAACCCCCTTGCCATTGGCAGGGACAATTTCCACTAGACCAGGGCATACTGGAAGTGCTGGCTGGGACCTGGCAGATCACAGGTGAGGGCAGCAGCCAAGGTGAGATAAGATTCTTGTCACCTGGACTGGACATTGAATTTCAGGATGTGTGTAGCCTCATGCACAAATCCAAATCAATTACTGCCTCAAAAGAGTCCTGTGAGTAGTTTTACATAAACTGCTGCTTATTCTCATATCTCAGCACAATAGGATACATCCAATGCAATAATTAGGAAGACAGATTTCTGTTGTAAACATTTTCTGCACTTGTGTATATTTTTTTCCCTGTGGGACCATTAGTAACAGAGCAGTAAATCTACAAGATCTATTCCCCACATGAGCATGAGTCTCTGTAGCTTGCCAGGTTACAAGAAATATAATTAGGACTCCTTTACCTGACAGATTAATGAGTTGAACAGCAAAGGCCAGATAGCAGTAAATTAAACACCTAAACACTGTGATCTCTGCATGTAATAGAATGGTGAAATAGCACATCTTTTGTAATGGCCTTGGCCATTTCAACACATAAATTCCTTATAACATATCAGTTTTATGGTACTTTTTTATTGTACATTGGTATAAATATTTATACTTTTAGCTTGCCTTGCCAGTAAATATTTAGCATTTTGTTCTAAATAGTGACAGCCTCGGATTAGTCCACACAAAATGCTGCATGAATTTGTCACGTGAATGCATTTAATGAGCCACTGAGAATGTTCATTTGGCAATAATCACCTTTTAGAAGAACTAACAAATGCTCAACAAGCTGCTTGTTAAAGACAGAGCTTCCGATGTGGTGAGAACACAGACGTGGGTCTGAGGCCAGCCTGTGTGATTAGATCAGATTAACACGTGTTTGGGGAGCAAAGAATGAAAGACAATGAAGAAACACATCTCTGCCACAGTGTTTAATCTTGTTTCAACGAGAAGTATGGGGATTATGCGATTTTAGAGGAAAATTAAATAATAAAAACCTTGATCGAGTAATTTTCTACTTACAATGAGATTTTTGCCTATTGGTACCATTAGCAAAATTTAACTATTTTATTTGGGATTAGGTACAAAATCATTATTGACTGTGGAAGTTAGGAAGAAAAAATTGGTTATTGTTTAATTTTAATCATTATGATGTTAAAAGAACCAAGTTAGAGCAGGAGGTGAAAAACTGAGCCAGAGAACAAGTTGATTTCTCACATCTCTTAACATTCCCCAATGTCTTACCATTTAGTTACAAAACAAGATGCAACAATCTGATTCAGAGGATGATCAACAGCAAAGCTGCATGGAATTACTATAACAATAACAATAATAATGATAATAAATAATTTTTTTGAAGACTTGCTTGTAGCACTCAGCTTTTCAGTCCTCATCTTTCAGATCGACCCAAAGAGACCCCGGTGCGGTCACGCTCCGCGCGGCCAAGCTCTCCGCAAACACATACTCCAGCAACTCGTTAGCTACCTCGATTTCCTCAGGGTGGGATTCATCTCACCTAATTAGCCTCCCCACGCCAACAGTCTGCACAGACCCCTGTCTGCAGCTCCCCCCAGCCACGGGAGAGCCGAGTACCTCTGGAGAGCGGTTTGTTTTGCCCGAAGACGGAGCGAATGGCCCCAAGAAGGTGCCTCCATCTCCCCGGGGTCGTTAGTGGAAGGTCGAGTGATGGTTTTAGACCAGACACCTTGGCTTTAGACAGCTTAGGTTAGGTGAGAGAAACCCTACCCTGCGTGTGGGAGCTGATCCTGCTTCCCTGTGCGGCCACATTGTTCTGCCCAACAAAAGAGTCTTTCTTTGGGGCGAGGCTCAGAATGGTAGTCCTGATGAAGGGAGGCCAGAAGCACTTCCACTGGAAATTGTTTACAGGAAAAAGACTTTTTCCAGATTTCTCACGGTAAAAAAGTTTCCTTCAAACTTCTCCGAAAAAAAACCCAAACTCAAGGTCAGCATTTAATTTCCCATCCACTCAGAGCCAGGTACTTCAGAGGTTTGAAAGCCCCAAGGGCTCCATGAGAAAAAAGTGAATTGATGTTCCTCCACATACAAAGTTTCGTGGTTTACTGAGGTTTTCATGCATGTGGTGACAGAGTGTGTTGAGTAGATGCACAGCAAAGCAGTTTCTCCAGCCCTGTTGATAATATTACCATATATAACAGAACTAAAATACAACAATTCTAGTAAAAATCAGGAGAGTTTCACTTGTGTCACCCTGGCATGGTATGAGCTAGCATAGAACAGAATCACCAAATGATCTGGGTTGGAAAAAAAACCTTTTAAAAGGTCATCTTGTCCAACCTCCCTGCCATGGGCAGGGATGTCTTCCACTAGATCAGGTGGTTCAGAGCCCCATCCAACCTGGCCTGGAACACTTTTAGGGATGGGGTGTCCACAACTTCTCTATCCACAACAATCAAAACCACAATTGTAGAATAATTTTCTCCTTATATCTAGTCTGAATCAACTCTCAGTTTGGAACCGTTATTTCTTGTTTTACTTCTACAGGCCCTGATGAAAAATCCATTTCCATATTTCTTATATGTCCTTCAAGTAATGAAAGGCTGCAATAAGACCCTTCTCTTTCCCAGGCTGAACAACCTCAATTCTCTCAGACTGTTCTTATAAGACAAGTGTCCAGTTCCTCTGATCATTTCCTTGGCCCTCATCTTGTCCAGCTCCAACAGCACAGTGTCCTTCCTGTGCTGGAACTCCAGGACTGGATGCAGCACTGCAGATGGGGAAGTGCCACCAGAGCAGAGCAGAGGAATAGAATCCCCTCCCTGGACCTGTTGGTCACCTACTTTGGATGCAACCTAGGGTATGATTAGCTTTTTGGGTTGTTCAACATGCACTACCAACTCATATAATATATATAATATAATATATATCATATGTATCATATCATATATATCATATCATATCAATCATATCATGTCTGCTATCAGCATAAAACCTCTGTAGTCCATTCTAAATCCAGGTTACCTCTAGCACAGCAAGCAGAGAGTGTCATCCCAACATTTAAAGTGACTGAAATAAAACCCCAAACCAATTGAGATAAAAATACAGTTCAGCAGTACAAGGCAAAAACAGGAATTCCATAGTTTTCATATCTGAATTTCCATCCAGACTTAATTCAATTAAGTAGAAGCTGCCTTTCCTCTTATGGGCATCAATTTTGGCTACTTCCTGCCCCCATGATGGGTACCCCTCTGCAGGAAAAAGAAATTAAACTTGATTTGTAAAGCTTGTAAGGCACCTTTGAAAGTGCCAGTGGAGACGGACACTTAAAGCACATGTAATACATTTTGTGTGTGTTTTTTGCCATTTGGGGCATGAACTTCGGGGGGCTGTCCTTGCCATGCATCTGGAGCCCATGGAGCACTGCAGAAATGCTTTACAGGCATGTGAGGGTGTGGGAAGTGGATGGCTTGGATCTGAATCCTCTGCAGTTCAGGGATGGATGTGCCCCCATTCCCCACACAGCGAGGCACTGCACAGCCTCCTGGGTGTTTGCAGCACCCTTTCAGCTATAATTGGTACTTTGCTGAAACCCAGAATTCCACTTTTGGAGGTGTTTAGGTGTCTGCTGAGGTTGTCTAGTACAGAAAACACCTGTCTCCCTTTGATGCCACTGGGGTTAGCTCCCCACCTCCACTAACGCTGGGCTCTGAGGGCAGCCTGAGGGAAGTGGGTTCCTGCTCCCGCTGCTGTGGGAAGTTCACTAACCACGAGCTGAACCCTCTGCTGGAGCCCTCCCAGAGCCAGCAACCACCACACCACAGGCCAGAAGCTGTAAATGGAGGGGGAAAGGGGCCCCAAAGCCCTGGCAAGGGGGGAGAGGAGAGAAAAGCAAAACTGAAAGGCAAACCCACTGTATATGTGAGCGTTGGGGATGGATATCTGTAAGCAACCGAGTCTCCTGAGGGACCCTTCAGGCAGGTAATGCTGGTGGGATGGGGACACCCTGGTGACAATGCTATGCCCTGATGTGGCTCCTCAGGGGTGTGGCAGTAAGGATGCATCCAGAGGGATTCAGACTCCATACCCCACCTCGGGCTGCTCCCTCAGAGACACCACAGCAGTTTGCACTGCAGTGCTCTGCTGATCACTGGCACCAGCAGTGTTTTCTGAGTGAAGTGGCTGGAAAAGGAGACGACTATCCTGAGGAAAGAGTAGGGTGGGCACAAAACAGGACAGCATTGCTCCACCACATGCGCTGCAGAATCTGCAACAAGCATCCTCTGGCACAAAGTTCACAGGACTGTCCCCCCAGACAAACAGGGGGGATTTTTATTGCCATGATTGATATATATAGGTCTGGCTTTAAAAACAGTCTCTTTATCCAGCTGCTAAAATTGCAAAGGGTGACCACCAGCATTTTAACAATCCTGCAAAACCAGGTGTAGATGGATGGGATTTATCCAGCATTTTGCTGAGATTTTGTGAAATAAAAACAACCAATCCTCAGACAGAGCTGTAAAGGCCGACCTCGCCAGCAGCTCCTGGAGGAGACCAGCCCTGCAAAACCCCGAGCAGCTCAGGCTGTGCTTTTCTCCCCTTTGATGCCGGGATGTTGGCAGGTCGTGGTGGCGGGGCGAGGACGTGTGACACCGAAGGGACCTGTTTTGGCTGCATCCGCGTGGGCGGGCGGCGGCGGCCGCGGTGGGTTTCGGTTTGTGTGAGCCCGGCCTGCTCCAGGCCCTGCTTGCGCAGAGGCTCCGCGGGAGCGTGGGTGGCACAGAGTGCCTGTGTGACAGACTGCGTGGGCTCCTGCGGCTGGGCCACGGGCGGCCTTGTCTGCGAGCATGTCCCGTAAATGCCTCCACTGTTCGAGGGAACCGTTTTGTAGCACCAAGAAAATAAGTAAACAATAATAACAAGTGTTGTCTGCTGACGCTTCAGGCCCAGGTGCTCCCCAGCCCAGACTGTGCTGCTGCAGAGGCAGAACCTTCCCCAGCCATAAAGATGACCTGGACGTGCAGTTGTTCCTCCCCAAAACCAAAAGCTTGTGTTTGGAAACAGGCAGCGCTTTGTTATATCATCTCAGCTTCTGACCTCAGACAGCTTTAAAGCAAATTAGTCAGTGTGCCTTTTTTTTTTTTTCTTTTTTAGTGAAAAAAAATCAAACAAATCATCTTATCCTCATTTCCATGAATGTGAAGAATATATTTTCCCCACTTCTGCCTGCTGTAATTTTCATGGAAATGTCAAAGCCAAGAGAGTTCCTTGGACATGCACAATTGATGGGTGAAGTTAAGCTTGCCTCTCCTGGGCCTGAGGGCAATAAAACCTCTGCTGCCTCTGCTCAGCAAGGGGAAAGGGAGGAAATCTTTAATTTCAGAGAGTGCCCACCTGTTGGGATGGGATTGAGATGAATAAAGAGATGGGCAACAGCTCTGAGATACAAGTGGGCATAGCAAGCTTTTCAGGGATGGCTTATCCCCAGCAAACCCTCCCAATGCTGGCCCTTTTATTCGCAATGAATAAACTGGGAAATCGAGAAATCGAGTTAATTCATAGGAGCTAATACAGATCACTGAAAACCTGAGCACTGAAATACGCCTCATTAATCAGCCTATCTCTGTCTCTGTATGATCTACACGATAGGGATGAATATTAACTTCCTTTGAAGAAAATAAAGCGAAGCAGCCACATGTTTTACCTGGCAAACATATGCAGGGGTGATTCATTCCAAGAACGCTCTGAAAAATCCCCACCTCACTTTTACCTCTAGGAAATTCCCTTTTCATGGGAATGAAAATCGCAGCTCCCACGCCCACAGATCGCAGGGCTTTGGCACTTCGAAAGGCAAGAGATGCTTCACCACAGCCTTGCTCATTGAGATCTCTCTGCAATGAGTAAAGCACCAGCAATGCTTTCCCTTAACCAGATCACATATATATATTTTTAACCAGCACATTTTTATGGTGGATTTAAGCAGCTTCCTATGCTCCTGTTGTTACTTTTAATTTTTTTCACGATTTTGGGTGAAACCCCTGCAGGGGGATGAAAAAAAAAATAAAAAGAGAGAAAGAATAAATAAATAATGAAGAAAATGTTTCTCTTTCCCTCTCAATGTCAGGAATGTATGGAAAGCTTTAGGCTGCAGCAGTATTTTGACACTGCGCACAGTATTGCTCCCCTCCCCTATTCCTTTGAGGTTCATCTTTCAGACCACAGCTCTGTTCCGCTGCCAACTCGTTGGAAGTGTTTAGTGACTGGAGAACTGTTGCCTGCTCTCTTCAGAACTTCACACTTCATTTTTCCAGATCCCTGCGAGCAGCAGCAAATATTTCACCAGCCTGGTTTGCTGGCTACCACCATAAATCAGACTTAGGACCCAAAAAAATATCCAGGCCTGTCAAGGCATTAAGCTTTTATTTTCAGGCTGGATCCAGTGGTAAATGAGGGCTTGTATTTTCATTTAAAACTGTAAAGGGATTTTAAGGATTGTCGTTGGACAATGGCCAGATTCAAAAGATACAATGCAGAGTGTAACTGGTTAGAGGAGATTTGAAAAAGTCTTAAGTATGAAAAATGGCTTTTCTTAAAGGTTTTTCAATGAAATGTGAAGCCGGACTTGAATTTCATAAAGGCTTTGGCACAGGCTGTTTATGAGGAAATCAATTGGGAAAGGGAAAAAGATGATGCTCCTGAGCATTTGAACAGGTATTTGTCCCTGCCTACCCCTTCAGATTCACCAGGATGAGATCTACTGCAGAGACTACAGGCACAACAGCTCAGAAAAATGTGTCTAATGCCTATTGCCTTGATATGACTCACTCAAAAAATTAGAAATAAAATAGGAACCTGTATAACACTGTGGATTTGGGGATGTTTGCAAGGCAGAGATGCTCAGAAAACCTGCCCCTCACTGCCCAGGCCGGAATTAGACTGCAGTAGGGTTTTCATAACAGCCTCTCGAAGCAAACAGCCCCAATCCCTCAGTCTGCTCTTCATTACCCTAAAGAAGCAATGAATAGGAACGAGGTGGGGAGCCGAGCAGCGGGGCTGGACTGCCAGCATTGTCACAGCCCTGCTCCGCAGCCTCGCGCCGCTGCGGTTCAGCGAGCCGCGTACAAACCCTCCTCCTTTTGCATGATAATAACCACCACACTCATTTACACAATTTAGCTTTAAAACATGCCACAAAGCTCCAGGAAGAGCAAGGTGAACATCAGCAGAAATTACCAACTGAGGCACTGACAAGAGTCCCGTGCCTCAGTTTCCCTCACATCTGGGGAAAAAGGAGAAGAATTGGTGCAGACAAAGTCATGATGAGTGGAAATGTTGCTTTTCCTAACTGCTCCCATCCCAGACCACCTTCTGACCTGGAGAGAGTAGAAGGCTGGTCCTGTCTTTGCTGCTCCTATCTTTGCATATTCCCAGGATTATCCAAAGCAGGTTGGTTTGGTATTCCTGCCCTGGAGGGAAAGATGTGTATTTCTCCATAGCAAGGTGTTTTAAGGACAAGCTGGTTGACCCTTGCTTGGTGACAAAGCCACACAAAACTGTCACTAACTCAGACCTATTTGGGATTCTTTTTTCCCCACTGTGCAAGTATCCTTTTCCCAGCCTCAGGATTAGCCCACACCACCCTATTCTGCAGTTCCTGAGACAGTAATTCTGGCTCCTGGTCACAAATAAGCTGAGTATATGACAACAGCTTTTGTATATGGTGCTTCTTTGTTCCCCTTGGTACCTGCAGCATGGCTAAAGACAAGCACTGGCATTCACAAATATCAGCTGCTCAACCCCCAGAAATGCCTTTCCTCTAGGAAATGTCAGCATCCTGCCCATGGTGCAGGCAGGAAAGGTTCAGATGTACAGGAGGGACAGTGGCTTAACAAATCGCCTCTCTGTCAGCTGAGGCTCTGTAATTGTCTGTGCATGTGCCCCTGGGCCACCTTGGAGGGGAATTAATGGGATTTAGTGTGTTAATGTGAATTAATGTGAATTAATTTAATCAATTAATTCACTGTGTGTTGAGGCTCCATCTCCTCACCATACAAGCCAGGCCAGATGGAAGGGCACTCAGGGATCATTCCCATCCACCAGCCAGCTTTGAATGGGAAGGGTTATGCTGCCAGCACTGGATTGCATGTCTGAACCATCCCTCTGCACAACCAGGCTTACACCAAGACAGGGCCTGAAGAGCAGCTCCACAGAAGCATTTCAGTAACTAAGGAATTGCCATGGGATGTCAGTCCCCAGATACTTTTAAAAAACGGAACCTTGATATATCAGGGTAGGATGAAGTTTTGGCATCTCTGACTACAGGCATACTCTGAGACCTATTTTTTTTTTTCTGCAAAGATTCATAAAATGAGGACAAAAGCATCGAAGCCATAAGAGAAAAGACATGATGGAGCTGTTCCTAGCCCTCCTTCCATTTTTTCTCAAGGGACTGACTCCCAAGCAGATGGCATGCCTGAGATAAACTACATTATTTAAGATTTCTTTGCAGAGCAAAGATGTTGCCCTCTGCAGTCACAGAAGATGGTCCTTAGGGTGCTTTTTCATGTTCTGGCTTGAGGCAAGGGGCCCCTGGAGACCCCCCACCTCCCACAGCAAGCCAGGGGCATTCCCAGCCACAGGCATTGCAGCTCCCCCCATAAATACCAAAGCCTCCCAAGGTCCCATTGCCCTGTCTCCCATGGCTGTGTCTAATCTGAATGGTTTCCTTTTACACTTTCCTGCCAGTGCCCGTATTCTGCTCTGCTTATTGCTCGCTACCTGTCTTGCAAAATTTCCCACCTCCTCTGACCTTGCTACCACTGCGTCTTGGGTGTTCTGCATTTGAGGCTGCTTCAGCAGTAGGCTCCGAGTCAATTAATTTTCCAAATCACAGCTAACTCAGCAAGGCATTCATGAGTGGCAAGGTGGGGAGGCCAGCCATACGCTGGGGAAAAAAAAAAAGTTTAGTTTCCCAATTTAGCCTGGTTGTGTAGCAGGGGTGGCCAGGAACTGGCTCTGGCTGCAAAGCTGGGATAATTTTCCAGGTATGTCAAAAGCACAGGCACCACGCTCAGAGTAAAACAGAAACAAAAGCACCAGTCCGTTCCCCTGTGGCAGGATCAGACCCCCAGCAAAATTACTTCCTATACTGGGAGCTGACATAGGACTCCACACTTCCAGGCAAATAAACACCTCTTCATTTCAGTGGCTATCTGACACGGGTGGAACAGAGGGCAGGGAAAAGCTTATGGCTCCTTTATATTTTTAATAGCTATGAACATACTACTGGCGCTTAAGAAATGTGCTTGTTAATAAGTGATGAGCATTAAAGGGCAGCTTGGTTGTTAAGATTGGAGAACAGCTCTGGCCTTGCCTCTGCTGCAGCTTCCTGGGGTGATCCAGGGGCAAGTCTCTTTGTATAAACAACTCCCCACAGGGTGGGCTATGTGGGGAGCTCCAACTGAGTCATCTTTGCCATCCTAAGTGGCAAATGAAATCATAATAAATAATTTTTTGCCATCCCTTGGTCTACCAACACTCTGGGAGCAGGCAGCTCCTTGCAGCAGAGGGCATGAGGACACAGTCCCCAACACACTGTCAGTACTTGAGGGTAACAAGCACACACAGGTACAGATGAGGAGGAGATAGATCACACCCTTGTTTGGCCTGCAGCAACTTTTTAGTGTGCCCACACTCCCAGATGAGCACTGGTGTGGTTGTAGCATGGGTGATGCATCTGCAGTGCTTAGCACGGGTGAGACCCACACTGAAGATGTGACACTGCTGTCACACTGTCCTGATTCAAAAAACCTCCAAACACTACATTTTCAAGGTCAGTGCCTCATCTTCACAATGTTCAACCTCGTTAACTTTCCTGGAGCCGGTTGGGTCTGAGCGTGCTGCTGTGTGTTGGTGTGCAGACACTTTCATCCACCTCCATTCCTCTCCCTTCAATAATGTTAATGGCTCTCTCCTCCCTGCCAGATGGGCTGCAAAGATAAATACATCACAGATTGGGAAGCAAGCAGACATGCTGAGGATAGGGTGCAGCTAAATGCTTTGGAAGGATAACAAAATGAATATGCTTGGACACAGAAAAAAAAATAAAAAGGACTGGAGCCCATTTTTTGGACAGAAGGCCAACAGGCATGGCTTGGCCATGTCCACCTTATTCAATTTATCTCCAAATCACTGTGATCATATCCAAACTGTCCACTGGGAACAGTCCCTGCCCTGTCCTACCTCCTGAGTGCTGCCAAGCATTTTATGGAAGAGCCTCAGCCAAAAGCTTGTTCCAGCCTCTCCTAATGATTCTGCCAGGGCAAGTCCATGCTAATAACAATAATCAATGTGTCCACAGAATTGTTTAATTTATTAGTATAAATGTCCTCTTTCAGACTGGCTTTCACTCTTGAAATTCCTTTCCTTTGGATAACACCTCCATTGTCATCTTTTCATTGCCCATCATTGCTTTGTGCTATGGGCATTTGCAACAAAATGAAGCTTTGTGCTCATATGGTATCAATTACTTTTTGTAATCTTCACTTTCCCTCCCTGATGGACCACCTCCTTTTCCCTTCACCCCACCTCCTTCCCTGATCAAAGGAAAGCAAGAGTGATTTTCAGTAGAGGATCTGAGACCTGTGCACAGGTTTGCTCCACCTGATCATGGTGAGATGGGATAAAACCAGAAGAATTGAGATCTGCTTTGAGGGAGGGGCAAAAGTCTGTACCACTGTGGCCTGTGGAAGCAGTGAGGAGCTTTAAGTCTGCCCTTCTGATTTTGGGAGCCCCAGGACTGAGCCAGTTCACAGCCCAGCCCCAGAGCAAGCCACATTCTTCACACCTGCCCCATCCACATCTTTGTCACAGACACCTAATGGCTTGTGCAGGGACAAGACAAATTTTAACCTTATTTGTTCCAATATTCAACATCACAGAAAGTGTAAATGAGGTTGAGACCTGGAATTCTGTTTCTTCTTAATTTTCTTTCGAATTCGTTTGCTTGTTGAATGTAAATGCATTGAGCTCCTTATACATGCCCTGTGCTGGACACTCTGGTATAAATATTTGATTAGAAGAATTTCCATTTGATTTCTAGGATGAGGTGACATTGGTCAGCAGTTTTGTCATAGTAGTAGGAAACCCTAAGGTAGAAGCAGAACTGGAACAAAATCCCATGAAAATGTCTTCCTCTCAGAAACTGTGGTTCAAATAGACTTAGACTTTTTTAAATTACTGACAAGACTTTGATGAAAACAAAAAGAAACAAAAGAAACAAAAGAATTTCTATCAGAAATGTCTCTTTCAGAAGGCAAAATAAAATAACTTTATGTCATACTACATCTGCTCTTTTCTCAATAATGTATTTGGGTAACTGATTTCCTAATGCCTAATGGTGTAAATATAACACAGCAGAGAGATGAAGTCATTTGATATTGTGGCAAGATGTCAAATAAGACCCAGTATAAGTAGATGAAATAACCTACTTGTTTATTATAATTTCATTTAAAAAAAAAAGTCCACAAGACAACTCCCCAAACGTTAGAAGCAGCTGTTAGCATAAACAGCAGAACTTATCTTATTCCTTAAATCAAACTCTAGCCTTTTGGTGATGTCATACTACAGTTTGACTCTGACGCGTGGTATTGGCATTTCCTGCTAAATGGAAATAATAAGAGTGTGGGTTTTGCTGAGCACTTCCTCCACACACATGTAGACACATGTTTCCCCTCCTATCTCCCCGCTCTCTGTAATCACTGCCCTGATGAAGTGTGACCAATACAGAAACGAAATACAGTGTGGGATGGTGGGCTCAATGGAAAATCATAATTTATTTTCCACCCAGCAAAATCCTTTTTCTTCCTGCTCTTTGATAAGCCATGGCTTGTGCTCTCTGCAGGAGCCTCGACAATGGCAGACTGTGCCTTTTCATCACTCGAGTGCTTTTGCTTTCGGTCACTCTGCTATAAATAGGAAAGTCTTTGTTCTTTTGCATCACAGGCACAGCCCATGGTGGACACTCCAGCCTTTCCATGCTTCCTGGTTGCTCTCCCGCGAGAAAGCAGCCACACAAACAAACAGGCTGCTCTGTTTGGACTTTCTCTGAAGTCGCAATTTCTTCCACTAAATGTTTATGCATTCCAAAGCTGAGTGAGTGGCCTTGCATCTTGGGAACCCAGAGCTGGGGATCTGTGTTGCTTTCAGGAAGATTTGGAGATGTGTATTTAATGGCTTCAGTTAACAAGTTAATTAGCATGGTTTTTTGAGTTTTTGTTCTTGAACTTCTCCTAAAATCAAAACAGCTAGCTTTTATTTTGGTGCTAATGGGAACATTTTCATAAACTCCAAATTTAGAGCCAGTAGAAGGATCCTGGCTCAGCACAGTTTCAAAAGAAGGGCTTGATGCAAGGCTCTTTACAAAGTAATTTTCCCTGTTTCAGCAAGTTTGGAGTTAGCTGCTCAGTTTAGGTGTAAATTGTAGAAGAGAGGCCAACTCCCACTTAGGGTTCTCAGTGACCTCAAGCCTGACCTTGAGCGTCTTTCTCTAGGATTCTAAGTCAACAATAATAATAATGGTACCTTCAGTCCCTGATTTCCCAGAACTGGATGATGTACTGGGCATGAGCAACAGGCTGAGAGGAGAGGCAGCTCCTGAGAATCCTGATGCCTAGTTGTGACTGGCTTGGCCCAAGATTGAACCACAGAGCAAGAGGCAAAAAATCTGCTCTTCACAAGTGTCTTCCCAGCCTGCCCAACCTCTTCAGTTATTTGCAAAGCTTCTCCCTTCCTTGCTTTTATTATTTTATTTCTGTGTCATCTCAGCCTGTTTCATTTCTCTTTTTTTTTTTTTTCTTTGGTACAAATGAACTAAATTCTCCAAATTCATCTGCATTGCTATCAGACATTGTTCTTAAAAAAAAAACTTGGCATCATTTCTGAAGTTTCTCTATGTACACTTTCCTGTTCTTGTATTTCCATCATCCAGGTATCATCACTCAATAACCATACTGAGGCTGTAATGCTTTTCACATGGAAGGAATTGTGTTTTATTGATGGCAAATGTTGTAATGCACTTTCATGTCAAGATGAAAATCCAAAAGAGAAACTTTTTATAGTGTATGCTACATGAAACCTCTACACTGAACCAGGCTGGAGAGAGAATATATTCCAGTACACATATGCTGTGACTATATATAGTAAATTAAACAGTCCTGGCATGCAGGAATGGGCACAAGAACATATCCATGCTGCAAAATTTTTAGCATGGGCACAGTCAAGTAGCACTCTCCCAAACCAACTACAAGCACAGATCATGTGTTAGCAAAGCCAAAACCACTCTGAATAGGCATTTTGGATGTGGCTCTTCCCTTTTAGGGGCTCAGGATACTTAGTGGTGTATACCTAATGAAAAAAAGGCAAGTGGCTTCAGGACCAGAGTGTGAACCCAGGCATGGTTTGCTTCATACAACCACAGTGGTCAAACCTACCATGGATATCTTGGGTATGCCATTTCCTGACCTGCCACCTGATTTCTGTGATCCAGACTCTGTGTGGGTCGCTTTGATGATGGTTTTATTTTGCAAAGGGATGCCTGGTGAAAACCCTGCACCTGACTGAAAGAAGGTTGGAGCAACCTGCTCCTCAGGGAGAAATCTGCTTCCACAGAGGGAGCAAATGCTTGGTGTGCAGCGGGAGAGGAAGTGGGAAAGTAAAGCCGGAGCTTACATGTCCACTACTGGGCTCTTAGCCCAAGGAGAAATCAGGATAACACTACCAAAAAGCTCCAATAAACAAACAAACAAAAAATCTGCAAGCAAAATAAGACATTTTTTGCTGGGGACTGTGGGAGTCAATGTCTGCAGTATTTGGAGGTTGGAGAAAATGCAAGGTCAGACTGGAGGCAGAACCAGTTGTGAAGGTTCACTAGTTCCCCAAAATCAGAGTTATCCCGTCCACATCTCCACCAGCACCACCTCAGCTTATTTCTGAGCTTAGATGGAAGAAAAGCTTTTCCTGGAAGGCACACACACTGCCCTGGGTGGTGGGGACCTGGGTGTGTGACACAGCCAGCCCATACAGACACCTGCTTGGCAACCAGGAGCTACTACACAACACAGCTGGGGACAGGTAGTCATTACCCCACGTCCAGTGGGACTCTGCACAGCTGGTGGATGCCCTTCCCAGTGCTGATGGAAACATTCAGCCTGGCCAGAGCCCTTGGGTGGATGCCACCTGTACCCCAGCTGTGGCTGTTACTGCTGCCAGCACTTCAATCTTTTCTGGTTATTTTTTAGATTCCCTCGCTCTGGGGATGTTGTGGCTGAAATGCAGAAGACTCATCCTCAGGTTTTTTTTGTCTCAGTTCATACCCTGCTGCCACCTGCCATTGGATGCCCTCCAATTCCACCAACATGAATGAGAGCTAAAATCCTGGAGTGATTTTATCCCCATGAGAGCAGAAAAGTCCTCTTCTGAAAAGCTTGTTGGGCCGTTTCCAATTTTTTTTTTTTTTTGTAAAGGCAAAATGTTTAGCTACACTTTGGGAAAGTATCCAAGTCCATGGCTCCTTGCCTGAAGGAGCCTTGAAGCTTTTTCAAGGTAGGATTGTCTCCTCAGGTCAGTCACCATGTGCAGTGATGTTAGTGAATTTGCATCCAATTTATGTACCAGAGAAACAAGATTACCACCCGTTCCAAACAGGGATGAAATGGCCTTCTCCTTCTTTTTCCTTTGATTCTTGGAACTTTTTTCAGTTTGCCACTAAGAGCAAAACTAGAAAACCCAACTCAAAGGCCAGCAGACAGTGCATCAGGTCTCAGGTGTTGCTCACTTCTGTCAGCCACTGAGACCAATTCAAAGTCTTTCAGTATTAATAGTGAGATTAGCTTCTGTGGTAGTGCATGGAGCTGACAATTTTTGGCAAAAATCCAATTTTTTGTTCAAAAGTGTAGTGTTCTCGCTAATTTTCTGCACAACTGTCAATCTAAAGAGCTGAAAAATTCAGACTTCCACACCCAGAACTATATTCCACCCATGAGGCATATGAAATCTGCTGGCAAACTGGCTCCAAGGACACAGATTTTTGCACCTCTTCATGATCCAGATCCAAGGGCAGATGCTTCTGAGCTTCCTTTGCAGGAAGGAAGGAAAAATATCTTTTTAGGGCATCTCATCCTAAAGTGGGCAACTCAACTGGTTCAGATCAAAGCACTATTTTCCCTCTATTGGCCCTAAAGGAAGCAAAAATAGGGTAACTATCCCAGGTGTGGAAATCCAGTTTAGGTGAGATAAGCCCTAACCTGCTTCTTTGGGCTCCATTTGCACTGTTCCATTTGCAGCTGCTCTTCCCAAATAGCTCATGCCCACCTTGGGCTGAGCTTTGGGTGGGATGGCCGATATGTGTAAGCATTAATTAGTCAGGTCCTGAAAAGATTCACACCTGGGAAAACCAAGATGAAAATGCACTCCTGCCTCTTTCCAAGGGCACATCACTCTTGGTACATCTGCTCTCTTTCCATTTTATTTTCTTCCAGGCTTCATAACTCTCACTCTCCTTTCTACCACCCAACATCAGGTATAAATGCCCCCATTTTCTCAGCTGGAAGGGGAAAAGCAGATTTATACAAGCTCAGCTTTGCTAAGACAAAATGAGCTCTGAGTTAGGAGGTCAGTGCACCAGGGTGGGGGTCCAGGTAGATGTCAAAAGTGTAAAGGACAGGCCAAAATAAGCCTGAAGTGTAGAAACACCCAGACAGACAATCCTGATAAGGGAAAAGCCACCTGCAAACACATAGCAGAGCCAGGAGGAAAGGTCTGCTCTCGTTCTATATTATTCTCCTATCTAGAAGTCTGGGCTACAGCCCTTTCAGAAAACAGCCAAGCAAACGTTGCTGTCAGTTGTTTTTGTGGATGGAAAAAGAGAACTTGACCTTTTCTCTGAAAGCACCCCCTGCTCAGGGTTCCTGGAAGAGGCTGAACTCTGATTTCTACAGTGGCTGCCTCTTACCGAGGGTGCAGGCTCACGACTCCAGTGTTATCTCTGGCCTGCAGAAGATCTGAGGCATAGCCCCAGGAGTAGGGCAGGCTGTGCATGGATTCACAACGTGGCTGTTGCTGGTCCAGGAGTATCACATTCCCAAGGATATGGAAAGTGGGGACCCATATTGTTTTAAATGGAGCATCTGCCTATCTTGCTTCCACACTGCTGAGACTTTTCTTTTAAAATCTCCATTTTCTCCTTTTCTGGTTTCTAGGGCTTGAGGGAGAAGACTCATCCTCCTATTTTTTAGATGTTTATGTTCAACATCCTGAGTTTATTCATAGAGCAACAAGCCTGCCTTTAAAAATCAGGGCCAAATCTAGGTCAAATCTGATAAACATGTCATCCTTTGCTGTGCAGACTCAGAGGGCTCAGGCACTTGGTTGTGTCACTGCAGGTCAATGACTGACACCACATCACCAACAGGCCATGAAGGCCAAGCCTCAAAGGTGAGGCCAAAGACTTCAGCTTGAAACCTCTTTCACTGGGTTTTCAGCAAATGCATTTTATGTGATGTTTGCCAACAGTCACCATTTGAGTTGCAGTATTTCAGTGTTTGTGAGAACAAACCTCTTCACAAACTCGTAGTTTTCTACACAAGAACATTTCTAGAAGTATTAAGAAGGGTCTACACAATAAAGGTACCATTTGAACCAGTGCTTGGACAGAAACATCTCTGCTATCCATGGAGATGTCATCTCCAAATATATTCAGTCATTCGGGATTTCTGAAATTACTGAGCTCCACTGACTGACCATGAGACTGAAATGCTACAGACAAATGTTGTCCTCATCTCCACACACAGCACAATCCCAGTAGCTCTGTCTCATTCAAAAGGAGGCTGAAAATTAAAGTTAAATGCCCCCCAAAAGCCTAGGAAAATCCTTAAACAAAATAAAGACACTTGGAAAATCACTCACTTTGTCTACCCTGGGGTTCTTGTTCACAGAGCCACCTCATCCATGGAACAGCTCCAAGCAGCAGTGGCTGCTCCTAGGAGTTGCTCCTACATGAGTCAAACAAAGCAGGGCATAGAACCATAGAAACATTAAGGTTGGAAGAGGCCTCCAAGATCATTGAGTCCAGTAATTAACTCAATTCTGTGAACTCACCACTAAACCATGTCTTTCAGCATCACATCTTCTAAATCTCTCCAGGGATGGTGACCCTACCACTTCCAGGACTAGCATGTTGCAATGCTTGATTATGCTTTCAGTGAATAAATTTTTCCCAATATCCAATGTAAACCTTCCCACCACAATTTGAGGCTGTTTCCTCTCATTCTGACCCTTGTAATTCAGGAGAAAAGACCAAGCCTGGCTACAATCTCCTTTCAGGGACTTATAAAGAGCAAAAAGGTCTATCCTGAGGCTCCTTTTCTCTAGGCTAAACACCCCCAACTTCCTGGACTTGTGCTGCAGACACTTTCCCAGCTCCACTGCCCTTCTCTGGACACAGTCCAGCCCCTCAATGTCTTTCTCACATGAGGGGTACAAAACTGAGCACAGGATTCAAGGTGTGGCCTCACCAGTGTCCTGATGAGGCAGAAGGACAATCCCTGCCCTGGTTCTCACTATTGCTCGTACAAGCCAGGAGCCATTGGCCATCTTGGCCACCTAGGCACACTGCAATCAGGATGTGACAGCCCAGACAAAGTCAGAAAAAGTTAAATGCAAATAGTGAAACTAGATTCATGTGGTTCAGCCCTTTTCCTCTGCATCTTCAGCGTATTTGCAACACCATGGTGATGGTTGATAAGAAAACAGGGGGTCAAAGTGTCAAGAAAACAGGGCTTGTTTCCTTCACATCAAATATGAAAAGCAACATCTCCCAGTTTTCTCATGGCTAAGCCCAACCCAGAGAGTGGCTAAACTTTATTCAGGTGCAACTGAGAGGTGCTGGCTGCACAACATCTGTACAACAACACATCACACACTTTCATACGTTTCAAAACCTGGGAAATCTCATTTTCGCTGGGTGCTTTTCTGCCTTGAGCAACAGCCCATGCACCATTTCTTTCACTCCAGGAAAAAAAAAATAAACAAAAACCAACCACTTGTCAATAATGATCAAGGCACCAGTTATGTCTTTGTAAGAAGAAAACCTATGCAAGGTGAATTTGAGAACTGAAAATATTAAGTGTACCAGATAGCAATCTTTATGGATACAATACTGGTTTTATAACACTTAATCTTGTCCCTCATCTCTCCCACTGCAAGGTCCTTCTTCGCTCTACTGTCTCAGATAATTTATAAGATTACAGGAAACTTAGAGCAATTTTTCCCAGCTTCTCCAAGTTGGTTTTTGAAATTTTTAAAAATTATTTATTTATAGTCTTAAGAATGACTTAGCCAAGAACTTCTCACTTTTTCCATCTGTGTTGGATGGTCAAGGAAAGATACTGCGTTGTCTCATATGCAGTGGATTGATCTCTAGCACCAGCACTGGAGTTACAGAGGGACAGTGAGACCTGTTACAGCTCAAATGACCAAAGCACTGATGAAAGGAGAAGTCTTTCACCATCTTCTGAAGTCTTCAGAACTATATGAAAACCTTCAGACCAATCACACACACAATTTTGGGGCCAGGGAATATGGTGTAGCTGGGGGTCTGCATACAGGAGCAACCCACTGAGCAACAAAGACTAAAAAAATTTACAACCCTCATCATTGCTTTTACTGAGCTATCCAGATGACCTTCAAATCCAGCAGCCAAAATTCTTGATTTTCCTAAGAAACAGAAATCCTTTCAGCACAGTGAATGGGTTTTCCCATGCCAAACCAGAGGCAAATCCCACCTTTTCACTGGCATTCTCTCATCTTCTATTTTCCTTGGGAGGGCCAATTTGCCCCGGCTCACACAAACACACCCAGGTACAAGGTGCTGATCTGCTCACATGCACAGAAAGCAAAGATCCCCAAAGCCAAAAGGAGCATTTAAGAGTGCTTTTCCCAGCAAGGGAGCTGGAATTTTCTTATGTCCCCCTTTCAAATATTTAAATATTACGTAATACAACAATAGTGCATAAATACATATATCAGGAAACAAAAAAAAAACAACAAAAAAACCCACCAAACAAAACCAAAAAAACCCCACCAAAACCCTCAATAAACTATTTGCCCTAACCTTTAAATCTCAGGGAATTAGCTTCTGACTTTGGGAGATCATGTTTGAGAACATCTTTGGCCAAACTGTTTTCTCTTGGTTATCTGCATGGTGGGGGATATCCCTTCAGATATCCAGCTCCAGGTTCTGAATTTGCAGTCTGTGTAACACTTCTTGTATAGTCTGTGAAGCCTTTTGGTGACAATGTAGGCATTAAGCTCCTGCTTTAGGAATGATTTAGCCATTGTCCCTAGACCTTAGCTCACCGGGAACTATGAGCAGTCACCAGGTGAGAAGTCACAAGTCACAGTATTCAAGGCTCTGCTTCCCACTGCTAGCTTTGCCTCAAACATTCAGATGGCTTTAGTGACTACAAAAGGAGAACCAGCAGGATGAAATTCTACCATTTATTAACTGAAGCAAGAAATTACTTCGTTAAAAATGCTTTTTAAACTTTTACTGTGAACCCAGAGAGAGCAAAGTAGAGTCCACAACTACAGCAGTTGTAGCAGAAAAAAATCTCAAACTGCAACCCTTCTTTTCCTTTTAATTTGGATTGGTATTGACCTGCTAAGGAGAAAAGTGTTTACTGACAAGGTACTGGACTTTTCTGGAAAAATGGCATCACAGACTTTCAATTCTTTGGAATTTTCCTCATCACAAATATTAACAAATGGATACATATTTTACGAAGAAATACTGATTTCTTAACAAAAACTGTAAGGCAGCCAAAAAGCCTTGGAAGAAAAACGGTTACTCCATTTTAAGCTATAAAAAAGCAACTAAATAAACCAGGAACTGCAGGATTCATAGCAAGATCAACTCCCTTGTTCCATACTTACTTTTACCCATTTTCAATACTATTTCCTATTGAATAGTATTGACTCAACAAGGTGGCAAATACAGAGGAAAAATCATATTCATATCCATGTTCATATCCCGTGTTTTCACCAGTGCTGATCTAAAGCATTACACAAATTTTATTGAGTGCCCATATGTTCTGGACCCTTGAGAAGAGAGGGAGTTTAAGAAAACATTCTCAGAAGTGAACTCCTTCTCATTCTGGGAGACAGCTGCAATTTTGGTTGCCCCCTTTCTCATATTGCACATGGGTGTGGATGTGTTTCTGAACTTCACGTCTTCCGTCTCTGAGGTTTGTTTTCTTATTTGCAGTTGTTGTGGCAAAGAAGCACTGGAGAAATGACTTTGACACTTTATTTGCAAGGCCTGAGGTCTGTGGTCATTCTCATCTTTAGCACCAAACCTTTGCAAATTGAGTGTTATCCTTGTCTCTGTTGGGTGCACCTTTTGGACAGTAACTGAAATGCCAAAGGGCCAATAGTGACATTAAATCTGGCAGTGACGTCAGCAAATCTACACTTTCTCAATGAGCAAACTGGTTCCAGTTTTAGCTCTGCTTTTTGACAGAGCCAAATGTGAGATCTGCACACTGACCCTACATTCAATACCTGCTTGGGGAGCTGGAAGTGGGAGAGGTTTCAGGGCCCTAACACTTCCAGTGCAAAGCCAGGATCTGAGCATGATGACCTGCATCTGAGATGACTTCTGTTTATGGTGTGCCTTCATTTGTCCATCTTCACCCACCCCTCAGTCCCACAGCAAGGGAAGG
The DNA here is from genome assembly GCF_009819885.2 of Catharus ustulatus. Taxonomy (NCBI): domain Eukaryota; kingdom Metazoa; phylum Chordata; class Aves; order Passeriformes; family Turdidae; genus Catharus; species Catharus ustulatus. The sequence continues at coordinate 114,287,173 of NC_046223.1, forward strand.
ACCCAAGTCCCTGACAGACCTGAACAGCCCTGGGGAGGTGCCACCTCCTGCACACCATGGTCAGTTCAAACACCGATGGTTTGTGTTTTCCTGTCTTTTGGTTGTCACACTGCAGGTGACGTAAATTATCTCTCTCTATTTTAAATTTTCTCTAGATGGTGAGACCTCCTGGAGGCAGGTGTCTCTGAGCAGGAGGATGTGCCTCAGCCATGAGTGGAGGATCCTCTTTCCATCCTTCACTAGAGGTGCTGCCAACACAGGGTGGGTGCTAGATCTGTCCCTCTGTGCCACACACACCTGGCTCTGTAAACCCACAATAATCAGGTAATGCTGCAGAACATCAGCACATTAAATGTTGGTATTTTCTGGCATGGAGGAGCTCATGCTCTGCTCTAGGGTAGATGCCCACAATAAATTGCCAGTCATGATATGACCATCCCCAGAAAAACATCCTTTACAAACAAAAGCAGGGCACAGGGGAAAAAAAGGTCCCTGTGCCCTGTAAAATGGAACAATCAAAATAAGTTCCTGGTTGAAAACTTGTGAAAATAACAACTGGGGGATCCTTTTTGCCAGGCAGAGACAGGGAGGTTTGAAACAGCACGTACCAGACCTACCCTCGTTGGCAAGGAAAGGAGTTGCACAAGTTCTTCATAAACAATTTTATCTGCAGTCATTAGGCAGCAATCCTAAACACTGAATGAGTTCTTCCCATCATTTCACAATAGGTTTTTTTCTGGTTTCTAGGAACTGTTTGTGAGGACTGCCACTCAGCATCTGAGAAAAATGTGTGGCCGTGATACACAGTTAATGCATTTTCTTGGGCATTGCCCCATTGCAGAAATAAAAATATCATGTCACCATGTACTCTACTTTTCTCTAACACTTTCCATCCAATACCTATAAGCACATTACAAACATGAGTGATTTTATTATGATTTCAAAGATCACTGCCCAGAAGGAAAAACAGTCCTGTGCTGAAAATAAGGAAAAGAGGATTGAAGGGGCAGTGTGAAGTGAGGCACAGGCATCTTTCTTAATGCTCAATACAATGCCTTATGAAACCCCAATCCTGTCTTTATCTAGTACTTTGAATTAATGTCTTCCAGGCAAATAAAAATACTGAGAACAAAAACAGGGCAGAGGGGAAAGTACAAAAAAAGACGGAACAAAAATGCCATTTTAAACCACTGGCCCCTACTCAGCATGGAACCATTTTCTATGGCAAGGGGCAAGTCAAGGAAATTCCTTGTTGAATTGGTATTTTATACAGCTCCCCAAAATCTGTGAATTTTGCAGCTCAGTAAAACAGAGGGTGAGATCCCTGCCAGCACTGTTCCAAATCCCCAGACAGTGCAGGAATTCCTTCTCCACACACAGTGACTGATCAGTGCAGGGACAGAAGCACAGGCTGGATTTTCAGTCCTGACTTTAAGATCCAGCTGCCAAGTGGCATTGCAAAGACAGACCTCTGGAGATTTCTCATACTTTTTTTGGCTATTCTCCTGGTGTGTTCATCTTAACAGAAATCAGCTGTTTTCCTCACTTTTACAGTGTTTGCAGAAGAGACTTTAGCATCTGGCCTGACTATTATTAAAAGATGAGAGCATCCTGCTCTTTTAGGAGAACACCACTACTGGTAATAAACAGACAAAGATCCTTTGCATCCAGGTTTTCTGAGATCTGTCTGGATTATCTGGGCTTTTTATCCCTTCTGCTGCAGCCTGTCCTTCCTATTTCCTCACATTTGCCAACCAGCCTCACATATCCTGGAGCAGGGATAAAAATTGTGTTTTCCTGGAAGAAGCTGTCTCAGAGTGTTTGGATGTAGCAGCATTATTTTCAGCTACCAAGGACTTCTTTGGAAATCAAAAAGTAAACAAGATGTGGGGGGTTGTTAGTGTTTAGGCTTTGTTTTACATTTGATAGTGCCCTAAAGTCACAGGCTAGAGGAATAATCACAACACCTTCCAGTACCTAAAGGGGCTCCAAGAGAGATGGAGAGCAACTTTGGACAAGGGCATGGAATGACAGGACATGGATGAGTGGCTTCCCATTGCCAGGGGGCAGGGTTAGATGAGATACTAGGAACAGATTCTTTGCTGTGGAACAACATGATCTTTAGGGTCTCTTCCAGCACAAACCATTCTGTGATTCTGTGAATACAGCTGAGGGGGAAAGGAGAGGTCACTAAGCACTGGAGCTAGAGATGTGCAACAAGGTTTTAAATCCTCATTGCACCTTGTGTGCCCTAAGTCAGAGGCAGGGGCAAGCCAAACCCTAATGCAGATGCTGGGGAAAAAAGTCATCAACTGCACTTTGGAAGGTTGGAGGTGAACATCTGGAGAAGCTTGGGGATAGAATGCTCCTCTGCAGCCCTGGCTTCATCTCCATGCTTAGAAGATACCAAAACTTGCTGGCCACAGCCCTGATTAGAGGATGTGGTGGCTGTGGTCCTGCACGGAGCCTCCCTCGAGCCAGGAGACCAACGGAGACTCCTTCACTTCACTCAACCAGCACTTCAGTGACCCTTCATTGATTACACCCACACTTACGGGTAGGAAAATGCTGCGTCCAAAACCGCGGGATATTAATAGAGAGACTTCAGCTGATCTCTCCTGGCGTAATCACCAGCTGAATTTGGCCTCGTGGCAAGCATTAATCACTGGCAAGTTGCTGCGGTGTATCAACTTTAACATGGGCTGTTTGCTTTTCTCTAAGTGTTGGGACATCCCACAAGATCCAGCTGCTCATCCCGAGCGAGCTGCTGGGAGGGAGCGGCCAAGGGCTGCCTCCACACACTGCAGAGATCTCTGCTTTGCTTCCTGCCCCACCACAAATCCTGAGTAAATCTGTTGAGGCAGCACAACTTGGCCTTAGCTCTGCATTGTTATTTGACCAGATCAGCAGTCTGGAAACTGGGTCATTTTTTTCTAAACATGTGGTTTAGAATTGTGCTGCTTCAAAGGACACTATCCAATGGTGTGAGAACAAGCACAGGATTTGTAGTAAATAAAGCTAAACAACAACAACAACAGTAACAATCAAAGTTCAACTATCTTTGTAAACACGGAGCCCATAAGACACCCTGACACAGTAGGGAAATAACAAAACCCCTGATCTATAATTAAGGAAACTGAGGTATTGAAAGAGGAGTCCCAAGCTGTCTGGAGAATCAAGATGATTCTGAAATTTCTCAGCTACAGGAATAAAATTAATTTGTCTCATATTTTGAAGTTCGTACAAATATAGGAATTTTTTAAACTCTCACACATCTGGAGTAAGGAAATTCAAGTTCAACACAGTCAACATTTGAAATGCAAGTTGCATCTACACTAAGTAACATATGCAATAAATGTGCACAGGAGTAGCAGGGCAGGCCTGAGAACTTCAATTTTAAATTATATTGCACATCCCAAGTTATTTGTTTGCACTGCATCAGATCACCAGAAGCTTTTGGAAGTTTGAGCTTTGCTCTCTTTCTATCTCATGGTTTTATCTGCTACTGGCGCCAACAGTTTCCTATTCCCGGAGGGGTAAATGCTGAGATTGCCCCCTCCAAAGTCATACAAGTATCACAAAGAGTCCTCATGGGAACATCTCCACACATCCCAGACTGACATTGCACCAATAGATCTAAAGACAAAACATAATCACAGAAGGCCCAAGCTAAATATTTAATTTTTTGCTTTAAGCTTGTGTTAAAACTTTTTTTTCAAGACGTTGAGTGGAAATGCTAAACCCGCTCCCAGTATTTTATGTCACAGTTGTCCCCATCACCTGTCCAAGGATTATGCATTTCTAACAGATTTGTTAACCCATCCAACAAATGTTTCTATGAATAAAGCTCTTGGGCTGTCCTCTGCAAGCATTCATCCAAGTGGTGAGTGTCTGAGCTGGACACCGCCACTGCACCCCTACCCAAAACATGTTCTGTTTTGCAGAACACTGGTCATCTGTCAGAGGTTACCCAAGGGGAGCAATTTCACCCCAAAGTATCAATATATTTCCTCCTGATGATGCAGAAGGTAACTGTGCAGTTCATGTCAATCCTTGGATATATAGTTGAGGCTATTTCCTTCTTGTCCCCAATAAACAGTTTGATGAATGTTTTATTTGGTGTCAGCGCAGGGTTTGGTGCTGAACCATAAAGTCAGACCCTGCTTCTTCTCACACCCACCTCTCCCAAAGAGCTTGTTTTAGGCACAGAAAAGGCTAATTTAGGCCTTTGGTTGCTCTAAGCCCTTCCAGTGTTGCTCACAGCCACCGGAAATTAAAAAGTTAAAGCCAGCAGGGAGAGGCAGTGTAGGATTGTGTGGGACCAGCAAGGCCAGACTGCAGTGATTCAGAGTTGATGTTCAACCCTCACAACCCAAACCCAAGATACTATTTTTTGACAGCAAAAGATAGGGAAAACAACAGTCACCACCCTTGCAGGAAACATCCCTACTCTTGTCTCCTAAAGCAGTTTGAGTCTTATTTGCCCCACCACTCCTCATGTCTCTGTACAAGGCTGTCCTCCATGTCCACCAGTGCTGGTAACTTGCCTCCTGAGTGACTGATTTCTTTTCTAAGGCAAAAGAGTTGCCTTCTTAAGCTGCAGGGTAAACAACTAAAAAAAAAATCAAAACCAACATCCCCAGCATGAAGTTCAGTGGGAACCACTGTACTGGATCGGAGGGATGGTTTGGCTCTGTCAGCCCTTGTGCTGACCATGTCTGCTGCACATATCCCAGAGAAATGTGCAGAGGCCAACAAAACTGATCCTTAAGGTCTCTTTCAACCCAAACCATTCTATGATTCTATGAAAAGAGAGATCACTGTACAACTCCTCAGTAATCTGCCTACGTATGACTTTAATCTTGTCCAACCTCTTTATTCAGATTTCATTTAGCTCAATATGTGTTCTCTATACAGTCACACAAGCAGTTTTTTATCTCAGACAACAACCAGCCTGCCTCACAGGGCCATGGGATAATTTGGAAAGGATCGTGGGAGGTCTCCAGATCAACCTCCTGCTCAAGCAGCCTCAGCTTGGAGGTCAGACCAGGTTGTTCCATGCTTTACCAGTTGGGTCCTGTAAATCTCCAGGAACAGAAGTGCCACAATCTCCCACAGCACCTGTTCCAGCACTTCACCACACAAAATGGAGAAAAAATGTTTATTTCCATTGATGAGAATCTGGATTAAGTGACCATGAAAGTGAGATGATAATGAGGGTCCCTCTGGGCAGTGAGTAGCTGAGATGGGTTAATCTATGTGCCAGAGGGCAGCAGAAAGTCTTAGCACTAGTGCTTGTAGCATGAATCCCCCACAAAAGAATTTCTATAGTAACTACACCACGGAATATTGGTTTGCCTGGTTCCTTGCTCTTGGATCAAGCTTCCCTACGATCAGGACTTGGATAATGAGATGGAATGAAAGAGCCCTCAAGCTTTAACCGCCACACAAGAAATGTGTAGGTCCTTGGTAAAGCCAACAAGAGCTCCCAAAATCAGTAGCAGTGACATTTAAAAGGTTTCTCTAAACGATCAGAACTTCACACCTTTCTGTGCTACTACTTCTCAAGAAATAGCTAAGAAGGAGAACTTTACTATGAAAGCCAGCATAACCTTGCACACAACTCTTGTCCTCTCCTCCTGCAGACAGCCTTGGGTGAACTTAACCTCACCTTCATTAGCTGCATCTCCTCCTACACCTAACACTAAGCTGGAGGAAAAATAGCCTCCTCCTTCAGTACCCTCCCAATCCATACATCTTTTGCTGCCTGAAAACTATTCTTGCCTCAGGCCATGCAAATCACAAGATTATCTGTGACTGCATTCCTCAGGTCTGACCAGGAAGAGGTGGGGATAATTCAACCCCCATAATGGAAAAGCATCACAAATCCAAATCCCTCCTCCCAGTTTAGAAATCTATCCCAGTTTTCCCTGTGAATGTCCTGGCTAATGCCAGCTGTTCTGCTCCAGAGTTAATGACTTAGCAAGATGAACAAGAGCAGTTTGCACTCCTCTAAGAAACACAGCTTTTGATAATTTTCAGTCTCAGGGAAAGAAGCGGCATTTTAGACCAGCTTTAGGAGGTGTCTTTCACCACCTGGAAACTTGCTTTTAATAATTACTTGAAAACTCAAGCACTGCAGAAATTAATGGGCCAGCCACAGACAGCCTGGTCCCATCTCCTACCATGTGCTTGCTTTACCCTGCCTGGTGCCAAGAAGAGACGAGGAAGAAAAAGAAGCTTAGAAGAACATTAACAAAAAAAAAAAAAAAGCCATTTTATTGAAAATGAAATTAAAACTTCAAATTAATATTACAATCATGAGAAAATGCCAAACAATTCAATTTACAGTTGCAACATACAATACAAATAGTCCCTTTGAAGTTGAAGTAAACTGATCCACAATCATCGTCTGTGGCATAAAGCAGAGTGTGTTTGTACAATATGTGCATGAAAAGCAAATCTTGGGTGACAGCATTTGAAAAAATAAAAAATTAAAGCTTGTATTTACACAAAATGCTACAAATATTTTGTTCCAGCAGAAATTCAAGGTTGGTAAAGCATATTTAACAACAAAAAAAATTGGAATGTCACTCATATTACCTAAAGTTACTGTAAAAGTATGGTTTTTGGCTGATATACTTAAAAGTACTGCATTAAAAAAAAAAGCAAAGAGTTATCTGTAAACATGGAAGTAAACAAACATCTAAAAAAGTTCTCAGAAAATGTTAAACTGAAATGCATTCTATTTAAAAACAACAAGAAATTCAGGGGGGCATAGAATGGGGCTTCTTTGAGCTCATGGCTGATCCAGGTTTAATTATTGCTTTTGCTCATGGCTTGCTGCTGCTGCAGCCCAGCACGGGGCTGAGCCTTGCTTTGCTCAGGGTGAAAGTGCAAAATTCTCCCCACTCCAGCTGGTACCTGTGGAAACTGGTAAATCTTTGCTCAGGGGACTGCTGGCAACAAAGGTTCAATGCTAAGAAAGACACAGCAGCTGGGTTTTTAAAGGAAACGATAAATGCCAGGTGAATGATGCTGTCGGATAAATAATTTGCTTTACTCTTCTGTCCCGACCCACTGCACCCGATCTGGTTACCCTTAGGAAAGAGGGGAGGATTTAATCCTCCGTTTGGCAAAAGGGACATTGTGCCTCTTGTGCTGGAAGTAAGTCTTTGGTAGGATAAGACAGCTGGAAGGTAAAAAAAAAAGGCAATTTCTTTTCTTTAAATCTGTGACCAGTGCCAAAGATTGCCACTGCCCGAAGGGAAGGGCTGTCGTACCTTTGAGAAAACTCCATTCTGGGATGCCAAGTACCTCACAAAAGCTCAGATAAATTGATATGATTCACTACATAGCACCGGTTGGGTCTGAAAATCTGATTCAAGAGCATTTCCAAGTGAACTTGAGAGCATTTTCTGAAAGCTCTGATGAGCATCTCTGCCTCAGCCTGTACGACTCCCTCCATGACCAGCCTGATGTACCAGGACAGATTTTCCAAAGGCACCAGGAGGGCTCAGGAGCACGGGGGTCTACTGAAAGTCAAGGGGCTGGTGCTCCTCTGTCCACAGGTACTTAGAAAATCCTTATCCTTCCTATCAAGCAGGCAGAGCCAGGTCAGACGAGGGCACGGATCGACTGGATCAGGCACATGCACCTCGACGGGGCGGAGAAAACGTTTTCAACGTTTGTCCCTAAAGGTCCAGTTGAAAAACCGCGGGGACACAAACAGAGTCCTGTCGGTATTGGGCAAAACAAAAGTCTGGTCTGTGCTGGATTTATCCAGAAACAAAAACCAAGTGCTTGAATTTTACAACAAAGTCTTAAGGAAAAAAAAAAAAAAAGAAAATCTGGGTTGCTGCCTGCAGCCACTCTTAACAACATTTCAACACAAAAGCACCCTAAAAATTACTTAATATGCATACAGTAAACCTTAAAAAGCCCTTCTCAGCAATAACAAATAATGTACAAATATAGTACCTTTTATTAAATAGGAAACAGCTTGCACTGGCAGTACATCTCTTTTTCTCTTGCTTACTAAACAAAACACAAAACTGAAATGTGTAACCAGACACTGGTTTTTTAAGTGCTGCTGAGACTAACAAACGTTACTTTACAGTTACAAATAAATGGACAGTGGTATGCTTCAAGCTACCACAAACCAACAATAAATAGAATCAATTACAGCTTCCATCTTTGAAGGAAAACTAAGTATTAGAAGAAAAACAAAGTGTCTTACTTATACTTTAAGCATACTTGGTATACAACCTTTAGAAGGCAAAGACTTTATTAATTTATTATTTTTAAGAGCACGTTATCACGCAGATTGGAGGGACGTACCATGCTAATGGCAGCTCGTTTAACAGCTTTGCTGCTAACGAGCAGTGAGGGTGGTGTCCGGCTCTGTGTGGCTGTGCCCAGCGTTGATTTACTGCCATACTTTGGAGGTAGCCAAAGATCACCCAAGGAGCAGCTTGGAGGAGGCTGCGGGCAGCAGTGACTGAGGGAGTGGAAGGAGGGAGCTTTGGCCAAGCCCACTGGCACGTGCCAAACATCCCGCTAAGCCAGGCTTAACACCTGCCTGGGGGGAGCGTGGGGAGCATGGCTCAGCTCCCACCACGTCCAGCCACTGCCATGTCACCTCCCTGCTGGCCATGGCAGCCCTGGGCTGGCCAAAACTGGGGCCTCTCTGAGGGATACTTTGGCCACAGACAGGTTGGGGTTTGGGTGCAACCTGCTCTGCTTGTGCCACCCCTGGGAGCCCCAGGGTGGCTTTGAAGGTGAGTTTGTGTCTTCTGTGTGGGCAGAGGTGAGTATTGCTGCCCTTGTGTCCCTGCAACACGGCAACAGCCACATCAGCTTCAGAGCCGCCACAGCATCCGCACGGCTCCCGCATTTAATGCTAACGGGTGGTGACTCGCTACCAGGCAGTTTCTGTCTCAAGTTTGAAACCTTTTAATTCCACCGAGTGGGCTGAAATTGCAAGGGGAGGGGAAAATGTTTCACCATTTCTCCCTTAATCCCATTTCTAAGATATTTAACAATTCATCATTTGCAAAATACGGGCTTTGAAATGGTTTTGATTTTTCTTTGGGAAAACAAAAACAAAAAAAACCCTGTTGAAATCTAAATTATGCTGTCAAAATAGACCATTTTAAATATTAATCTTTTCAAATTTTGAAGTTCTGAGAAAAAAATCCTTGGAGAAGAAGAAATTAGGGGAAGGGTGGAAAATATTTCATCCTTCCTACCATTTTTCCAGTGTCTCCACAACTACTGATTAAAAGGCAAGACTGTGTTGAAGGCAACCAGACAGCTAATAAAAATATTTTAAACACAATATTTCCTTCATAAGTTATATAAAAAAAGATCCTACATCCAAAATCATTTGATGTGGATGCATTTAGGTTGGGTTTGTTGTTTTTAAGTCACATTGTAAACTGGTTCACACATGAACTGCTTTTCAGAGTTGGGTAAAGGTCTGAGGTTTACACTATTGCAGAAATGTAATAATTAAAAAAAACCAACAAAAAACACTTTTAGAGACCGAAGTCAATATATCATTACATTAAGAAACGTTTAAAGGGTCCAAATGTCATTAAATAATTATAAATATTCTTTTAAACTTAAATGATGATTCATGTTAGCAAACAACCTCAAATTTTACACATTTATAATTTAAAAAAAAATAAAAAAAGAACATAGCCGAACACAAATACTATGTATACCATTTTGGTTCTAGTAATATATATTGCCATTCTCATATTTTGCATAAGTAATAACATTTTGTTTTTTTGTTTTTCAAGGTTTTGGTTGTTATTTTTGGTTTTTGGCTAATCGAAGGCAAAACGAACGGATACAAAAGCAAAAAGGAAACCCCGGGGTTGGCTCACCTAACTTGAAAACTCATTCTCTTTAATTACCCAAAAACAAACCAAAAAAGCAATGAACACAGAGAAATTCCAACCGTTATTCCCAGCAAGGCTCAGACAGAGTTTTTTGGGACAGCTGTTTTCGTCTGAATGGGTCATAGAAAAATGGAAGCAACTTGCTCTTTGCTTTTTATGTGCACCAATACAAACCAGGTGAATTGCACTACAGGTGTGGAGAGGGTCCCATACGTTGTATGATTGCAACTGTATCTGGAGTTCATGGTTAGTTTTGGTTTTTTATTAAAATAAAAGGGAATGCAGCCTTTGCCTTGCATCACCATGTTTCTCCTGATAGCCGGGGAGTCCGTTCTCTCCTTGTTGGCAAAAGTACTCACTAGTTATTACAAAACTCTAGGGGGAAAAAAAAAGAAGGAAAAAATTCCAAAAAAAAAGAAAGAAAAATAAAAAGAAGGGGGCGAATTTCTTTGTGTGTGTGTGTAGAAAGTACATTTTAAATATAAAACAAGGTAAAATGGTTCCAAGGGAAAAAAAAAGCAAATATGTGCTTTGATTCACATAATCTGAAACATGGGTTGTGGTGTGTTGGTAACTCTTGTATTATTTATGGCCATTATCATCCCATCTACACAGTTGCACATATTGGTAAAATCTGTTTTAAAAAAAAAATAAAACAAAAAACAGGCACTTCGTAGTTAGTCGACCGTTTGGTGGTTTGGTGTTTTTGTTTTGTTTTGTTTTTTTTTTTGGCTTGCGGAGGTCGGGCCGGCTACGGAAGAAATCTCAGTACGGCCTCCAAACGGACTCATCCATCCTGCCACTAGAATTCAAGACGGTTGGGGAGCTGCTGTGGCTGCCATCCGCCTCCACCCCGTCACTCTGGGTGGGCAAGTTAGGGTTTAGCAGTGTGCTGCCGTTGGACGTGGTGGTGCACGGCGGGAGCATCCTGGAAGGGGAGCGGTCCCCTCCCGGCACCATGGGGAACTGGTATGATCCTGACGAAGTGCCATAGTAGAGATATGGAGTGCTGCTGGTCTGGAAAGGTCCACTTTGGTTTTGGGAAGAGCCGGGGTAGGGTGGTGGTAGGTAGGTGTGGTAGTGAGTGGTTGCGGACATACCCAGTGACATGCCTGAGGTGACTGGCGGTGTATAGGTAAAGGTGGCTGGATAGTGCATTCGTGGGTTGGAGAAGCGGCTCTCAGTGAGGGATGAAATGCTTGTGAACTGCCTGGGATCTGAAAATGGGCCCAGCTCTGAAGCACCTAAAAAATTATAACAAAAGACGGGGGAAAACAATTCTGTAAATACCATTTTTTGTATCACGTGATGATAGAATTTTATTTTTCTAAGATTACCCACTTCTTTTGGCCCCCAAGAGAACAGCAGATCATATCAAGCAACACATTGCAAGGAACAGAGTCATACATCTGTCTTCTAGAAGCGCTGGGCCAAACTCATCCCTGGTCTAACTCCACTGATGCCAATGGAGGGAGCAGTATTGCCAACCTGAAGTGTTCAAAGGTCCTGAGTCAGGTTGGGGGAAAAAAAATTTCAAAAATCAAGACCTTGAAAAAGAGCCAAAAAAAAAAAAAAAGAAAGGGGGAAAAAAAAATACTGTTAAAATCAAGATATTTAAAACAAGCCAAAAAAAGAAAGGTGGACTTGGAGTTGATTTGCCTTCTGGTTTCAGAGTTTTGAGGGTTATGTGTCTCTGTTTTCTGCTCAAGTCTCTTGAGAAACTCAGGTCTGGTTGCACATGAAAGCTGAGATTCCCACCTCAGCATAGGCCGTCAGGAGCTGGGATTTCCAGAAAAGCAGAAATCACTGTGCAACTTGTAGTAAAGCTACAAGAGCTGGCAACATCAAGTTAACTGCACCACTGACACCAGGGGAGTTACACTGGGGGTGACTAAGACCCACTTCTTGCCTTAAATCAATTTATTTAGGTGAGAATCTCCTCAGCTGCTTCTTTGGCTAAAAAAACCAGTTTGCTGCATCTGAAGGATGGACAAGGCCATTGAGCTGATAGTAAAGATGCAGATTTTGCTCTTCAGAGTAGTTGATGGAAAATTACAAGCCCAACACTCTTTTTGCCATTGAAAAAAAAAAATTTGTTTTCGCATGTAGTCTCTGCAGTCTGGTTGAAAAAAAAAAAAAAAAAAAAAAGACCACACAGTTTATGACTACTGTGAACGTCTGGATGGTAACGCTGAGAATTGGAGTCTAACGCAAAACAGGGATGGGTAAACTCATTTTGCCTAATTTCTAATCCCACATCAAACACCCAAAGCTTTGGAGCAGAACTGGAAAGCAAACGTTAGCTTGGTGATGTGCTTAGGAGATTGTGGGATGGACAGGAGCAGAAGACAAAGATGGTGAAAGCTTGTACTGAGAGACAGAAGAGTGGGAAACAACGAGGGTGTGGGAAAAGGACAGGAGAAAGAGGGAAAGCCTAAAGAAGTACAGAGCAGGAGGAAGCAAATGCAATGGCCAGTATGCAGCAGACACATATATTTATAGAAGGCTGAAAAGAGCAGGGTACAAATAAAGGGGAAAATGATGAAATCAAATGGACCCTCCCTGCACTTCCCAGCTGACTCTTCTATAGCTTTACAGCCCTCCAGATCCAGGGGTTCACTCACCTCTTTGTCAGTCTGCTGAACCTAACTAAAAGGAAAATATTGCATCTTCTAGATGCCAAACTGACATGCTAAACACTGAAATGCTCTGTGTATCCTCAGTTTAAGATGAAGGAATTATCTTCTTGCAGACAGGCTTCAGACCTGCCCTGCTGACACTGCTATGTAAAAAAAAGGTCTCTCCAGCCCTCCTGGTCCACTGTGCTGTAAACAACAGACTCAACAGCCTCTGCCACCTTGTGTGGCACATTTTGGGATTTAGATCACTATTCTTGCCTGTTCTCCCAGCTCAGTGAACCCATGCCTACAATGATATCTAAAAGCAGCAGTGGGGCAAAGCTCAGGCACAGTTTGGGTTCAGGCTGGAGGACCTGGCCCACAGCCAGCCAAGCCTCCAAATCAGTCTGAAACCTGGGGATTATAATCCTCCATCTCTAACACTACTGAGCACAGAGATTTAAGTGGGCAGTAAAAGCCCATTCTAAACTCTGATGTCAATGTGATTACTATTATCTTTATCTGGGACTGAATCAGTGACCCATGGGTGAATGGGTCTGTCTCCATCATCAAGCCCTGCAACCACAGCGCCCTGGAATGTAATATAACTTGTACCTTTATAGCAAACACTCTACTACTTTATGCAACTTCTTTCGTTCCCAACTGCAAACAATAGCCAGAGGCAATACCACCCAGATTCAAAGCTGTAATTTTGGAACACTATCCTTTATATTGTGAAAAGGTCTGATACGTATCTGGAAATATAAGGTTAGAACATAATTTCCCCAGCTGCTCAAAATACAATCTGCTACTGCTTATTCTTTTTTTTTTTTTTTTAATTTTTTTTTATTTATTGTTATTGCAACTCTCCCAGCATGAACAGAGTTGCTCTTAGTTTACCCTGATGGAAGCTAAACAAGACTTCTACAATCAAAGGTGGAATTGGTGTGAGTCTAAGGGTATAGAAGAACATTGGTATTTTTTGTTTCTTTGCAACCAATACTTTTTTTACTTAATACAAAGGTCTCCACACAGTTTTACACATTAAAAGGCAATCTCCCTTTCAGAACTGGATCCAAATATTATCTGCATGGGTGCTGCCAAGAGGTCGTGTCTGTGTGGAATGACTGGGAATGTGCACACCACACGTAGGCATTTCAAATGTGAGGCTGCAGACCTCCTTATGTACCCTAGTAAATCCACACTTGTTTGTTTTTACTGTTGCTTGTAAAGCACAATCGTATTTACCCAAAGGCCAAACACCCATAACCCTGTCTTATCTCACTCATGGCTGTGTCTGCACAGCTCCTGCCCACTCACTTCTCCAACTCCCCTTGTGCCCAAGTGCCTTTTGCTGTCTCCAAAACTCCCTGCACAGGGCTGTGATTTGTTCCCAGCTTTATTGTATCTCCATTGTGTAAAGATATTTTTAAAGACCAGGAAAAGCTCTCTGTTCTAAAGTTTCATTTCTAAGGGAAACTTACTAAAAAGTCAGCTCTAAACCTCAGCTTCTTGCCACCCTCACTGCTGTTCAATTTGCTGATGCATTTTCACTCTCCTCCTCCCCCTTTCCCTGTGCTATGTCCTTATGTTAAGGTTGATTTTGGTTCTAACTTGGAAACCCCAGGTGCTGATTCATTTATACATGTTAAGCTCCTTGCTGGGTTGGGAAGAGAAATAGTTCTATTGGGTATAGCACCCATCTTTGTAGATCTAGCTGTGCAGAAATAGTGATGTGGATCAGGAATATAATAACATGACAGTGCAAGTATAGAATTCATAATATAATAACTATAAAATTATAATAATTTATTTATTCCTCTCCCCAGGAGGATTAAAGTTTTATGCTAATTTTTCCTCCGTCAGAGCAAGAAAACCATTTGCATCTGTGAATTCCCACTCTCGTGATAACTTGCACTAAATGGGTGAAGCACAGACCCTCTGCCCTACATCATGGCCACATTGCAGAAAAACACTTGTATAATGGGAAGAGACTTTCTTTTGTGTCACCAGAAAGAGAGACACGTCAAAGAGCACAGCAAGTGATCTTCTCCTATACAGTCTCATCAGCTGACTGGGTTTAACAATAAAAAAGAAAATCAGAAAAAGGCGAATTTTTGGAAAAAAAAAAACCAAAAACAACACACTTTACATCTAAATGAGCCCAGGTTAAACTATTTTTAAATTTTCTAGTCTGATTCCTTCCTAACATACCTGGCACTCCAGTGTTCTGAGAGCTAAATGTTTAGAACAGAAAAGTGGTCATGTTAATATGCCAATATATATGCTAACATCCCAGATTCAAGAATACTGCTCCAGTGTGTTTCATATTTAGAATAAGAACAATTAAAATTCCATGTGGTTTCACTTATTTTGATGCAGAAGCCTCATTAAAAACCCTAGACCTGGGCATTTGCCAGCAGCCAGCTCAAATTGTTTTGCATTCACGCTTAAAACCCAATTTTACCTGTTGCAGCTTTGCAGCTCTGCCATTCACAGCTGCATGTTTGCCAGGGTAATTTCTCTTTTGCAGTTTACAGATGCCAGCTAGTGCCAATTAATGCTCAGGTCTCAATTAATAAGCTGCCCTTGTGGTTTGCAGAAAATCAGGCAACAAATTTCTGTCAGGTTTACAGCACTTTGGCCAATCATTTCCAATTATTAAAGATCATAATGTACTGTGGACAGATTAACTCCTTGTAGGTACAGCCAGCTGACATCTACTTTAAAGAGTTACAGGATATTTTCATAACTTAAAAATATTACCATTTGTTTTGTTATTTAATGCGATAAGGTCACTTACAAAAAAAAGTTCCCTTGGTTTATCACATACGGTTCATAGGGAAATTTCTAGCCCATCAAGTCAATGCAGAATCTTTCAATGCATGAAACCAGAGTAATGCTGCATTCACTGAACAGTCTGTCTCAAGGAAATTCAGCAACATATAGTTAAATTTATTTACCAGTAGCTAAATTATTCCCTTGTGTTTCAGAGAACTTCAGCGTTAAGACATTTGCTGAAGTCGAAACTAGGTTTTGTGAGGTTTTGTTCAACAGTTCAATTCAGGCTGGGACATTGTACTAATTGACCTATTAAAATAGTTTTTTCCTTCCCCAACATCTACGTCTCTGAATTATAAGTGCAGCCTGGATTACTTACAGCTGATAATATCGCCTTGGATGAAACATGCCACACACTTCACATGATGAGACGATTTCAGTCTCTTACAGCTTTGCCAAACTTTAAATGTTCTGGCTGAAATTGTCCATGCTGGGCGTCTGTCTCAGGCTAAATTTTGATTTATGCATTTATTTGTTTTTAAAATTTCAGCTGAAACTCTTCTGCTGGGAAAAATACATTGTTTTACCAATCTTAAACTGCGAGGAGCCTTCCTTTGAAAAGTTGTACCAGTTCCATGCTTTGAAGTAAGGACTTGAACTTTGGAATAGGAGTGGCTTTTTTTGTGAGAGATGTTGCCATGAAAATCCAGCCAAATATGAACAAATCATAAGCACTCTGACTAAAAATGGGCAGAAGAGTCTGTGCCCCTACAAAGACACTTGTCTAGAGACTGGAATGAAATCCAGAGTCACAAGTCCTAGCAATTTTTCTGCAGACATTGCTGAAACACAGGGACATTGCCACCTGTCCCCATGCCAGCCTAACAGAGGATCAGTCCATCGATGGCTCCATTCTTTGAGATGGTAGACCCTGAGTGAAAAGAGACCATGTGGGTGTTCCAATAACATCGCAAAGCAAAATTTGGAAAGGTGGGGTTATTTGGGGTTTGCTTTTTTTTTTAGAAATCTGAGAAACGATAAACATAACCAGAGGCAAACAAAGGAATATTATTAAGGTTACCATGTGAAGAGTGAGAAACTTTGGAAACACCAGCATTCAAGTTACTTCTCCAAGTGCACTATGACAAAGCATTCAGCTACACAAGATGGTATTCCTTTCTCATTAACCTGCCCAAAGTAGCCACCTCTGGAGATGTCTCTCAGTTGAGGAATAGAGAAGACTGTTGTCTACATATTCCCCAGATCCACTGCTCCAAGAAATCAGAAGGGGTGAAGTGAACAAGGTGAGAGAGACCCAATTATTTCCTGAGTTAACTGCATTTTATATGTGTTTCTGCCACATGGCTCCTACATGACTCAGTTGAAATGTCTCCAAATCCCATTTTCACTTCCCTCATTTTCTGTGTGCAGCTAAGATGTTGGCTTCTGATTTGCACGTGTGCTAAACATTCCCAGCTGCAGCTGAAGCCAACGGGATCACAGGTCTGAGCACAAGGATACAGACACAACTGAAATTGTGCTGTAGGTGACACACAGAGGGTGCACTGAACGACACAAGACCTTAAGGTCAATCTCATTTTTCTTTCTAAAGCAGGTTCTTTTTTCCTTGGGAATATCGCAGTGAACTGTATACAAATGCTATGGCAGAAATATTAGAGCAAAGCCAAGCAAGAAATTAAAGATTCCTTCTTCAGAGCAGCACTTAATGCTCTGCAATAAGCAAGGCCTGAGGAAATGCAAAGAACAAGAAGCAAACAAAATATTGAAGAGCTGCTCATTAAGTTAGCACTGTCCATCCTGTGCACTGAATGAGACAGGAATCCCGTGGGAAAAGTATCATGTGATGCTGTAATTAAAATTTTTAATATAATGCATAAGCAGAATGAGGCTGATTTAAAGTTGCACAGGCAATGTAAGTACTGAGATTTCCTAATTTCTGAGCTCCTGGTTTTGCCAGTCTGAAGGATTCTTTGCAGTGCGTTTTAATGGGGGAGTGATTATTTTCCATCTGGAACTCTTTGGGTTTTCCCCCAGCATTCTTCCATATCAGGGAGACAGTGTTATTTTGCTCTTCATTTTGTTAAATTCTCATTCCCTGTGTCTGCTAATAAGTGTTTATTGAATCACAGACAGCATCATCTTTCTGCTTTCTCCCAGGCAAGCCTGTCTTTCCAAAGCTGCTGTACCACCTTCCCTCTGGATGCCACTGCAGAGTGGAGCCTGGGACTGCAATCCCCAGGGATCCCAAAACTCCTGTATGTACTCCTTGCTGTAGCTGTTAGGTCCTGACCCCACAAACCCACCCTGGTGCTCAGCTTCATGTTGGAGCTCAGGGACATTCCTCCCACACATCCAGCAGTGAGTGTCTACGTGCTGGGGTGAGGGCCATGCAGCACCGCAGAAATAATGCACTGGGCTTCCTCCTCTCTGGCTCACTTTCTGGGTGAGCATGTGTCATCTGGATGTTTGGAACCATTTATCATAGGAAATGATATGTTTTTAAATGCTCTCTTCCCTCCCTTTAGTTCAGGAGGGAAAAAAAAGTTAAAAAGCATTTGACATTATTTTTTTTTTTCTCAATTTCCACACTCCCTTCCCCCAGGTCACCCCAAAAAGGTCTCCTGGCAAACAATAGCTGCAGAAAAGGTGTGAACTGGGCCCCCCCTCCTATTTTCTTCACCTCAACAAGGTGTTAACTTCAAGGCCTAGTTGGGACCATTTAAACTGCAACATTATTAAGCACAGCAGTCTCACAAAAGTCAGAGGGAGGAAGGAACACTTAACTCTTTCTGAGCCTCACACACAACAGGCAAGACCCTAATTCCAGTGCATCCCTTCTCACAGTTCCTCAGTACCCCATTTCACACCGTAAACTGCATGCTGGTGCCTCCTGGTATTTAGGTAACAGGTCTTTGGCACCTAAAATACCACGGATTAATTTGCAGATAGATGTTTTCACTGAATTTATGGTGCTGCACCTAAGCCCTTTGCTGGGAGAAACACCCCATAAATAACATAGTTAGTAGTGATCATTAAAGTACCACTCGTGCAAAGAAAGGAGAGCGTTTCTCAAACAGAGATGTTATATTGCTTAACACCAAAATTGGAGTCTCTCTGCATTTCTTCAGCCTGGGCTCTGTCATTACCTGTCCTGCTCCCTCCATAGCACTTTTCTGCAGGATGAAGCTGCTTTTCTTAAGGCA
The DNA here is from genome assembly GCF_009819885.2 of Catharus ustulatus. NCBI lineage: Eukaryota > Metazoa > Chordata > Aves > Passeriformes > Turdidae > Catharus > Catharus ustulatus. The sequence goes on from NC_046223.1 coordinate 114,305,704, forward strand.
CTGAGCTCCTGCTGGGTGACATTATGCACTGAAACACAGGTGACTGCTCTCTGCAGTCCCAGAGATAGCTCATCTATAATTTAGGGAACATCAGTAGGAAGAAAAACGCAACAACCAACCTCTCCTAGATGGTCTGTTGGGAGCAGAAATGAAGCTGTGGAAGCTTCAGCCATCACCATCTCATTTATAGAAGTTGCCTCACTTACACAGGATTTATAAACCTTCTTAATGAGAACCACAGGAGGGGGACAAACGGTCACATTAGAGAAAAAGATCCTGGGTTGGTGGTTATGACCTGCCACCCGTGGGTGCCTGTTGACCTGGTGGGATGGGGAGCCTTGGAACTTCTCAGCCTTTGCTATCTCATCTCAGTGACTCCAGTCTGGAGCTGTCATGGGTGATTCGGGTGGAAAGGAACTGGCAGTGTACCAAAAGCCCCTGCTTGTTTAAAGTCTCAGGCCATCTACACGCTGCACTGGAACCACACAGTAAATAAAATTTCCTGGAAATACGTCCAGGAGCTCTGTGACACCGCATGGCACAAACACGCACACGAGAGCGCGGCGCTCTCCGCGCGCTTCTCCCCAAATTCTCCTGCCTGAATTTCAGCCATCGCTGCTTCTCGCCAGCCGAAAGGCATCAGCAGGAGCACTTGAGGCTTTTCTTGGAGAGCAACCTCAGAGTGTTGTATACAGCAAGGGGGTGAAACCACAGGGCTGTGAAGCAGGCACGGCGATGGAGAGCAGCAGGACAGGAATCCTGAGTAAATCCAGTGAATGGGAAGATAATATACATCATGGCTCACAGGCTACTTTATTCCTTCTTTTTCTTTTTTTTCTTCTTTTCAGAAAAATGTGCCTTAACTGTCCAGTATAAATATTTGTTTCCAATGTTGTCATGAATTGTACTTTTCCACTGCATGCTACTAACTCAGAAATACCATCTGATCCTCAAGCAGACACAAAGGAACTATGTTTTGCAGGGACAGGGAAGGGGGGGAAGCCCTTGGCATTGCTCTGCTATTTCGTCCTTTAAACCCCTCCTTTTCCCTCCCCATCCAAATTTTCCTTTTGCATCTTATTCAACTAATGGACATCTCTCCTGAGGACAGAGGATTCCTTGCTGGTTCTTGATTAAGAGTTTTTAAGAAGCCGTGAAGGAAGATATTCTTTGAAACTGGATCTACTGTAGGATAGGAGCCAGCACACAGGACACCGTGTCTTTCAGAGAGGGCCACACACAGTGCCACTCCAGTCATATGACTTCTCTGTCACATCCTGAAGCCATTTCCAGCTCGTGTGCGAGTTTGTACTCCCATTTAGAAAAGGATGGGATATACTGGGAACACACATATGGAAACACTTTCAGGGAATCAGTTTCCATGAAATCCATAATAAGCCAAGTGGCTTCAGATGTGGCAGTGTGCCTCAGATTAGCCAGAATAAAAAAAATAAAAATTTTTAAAAAGAGGAAAAAAGGGGGGAAAAAAGGAAAAAAAAAAAGTGAGGGGAAAAAAAGAAGGAAAATTCTTCCCTTTCAGTCCTTATTTCAATTTCAAGGGAAGAGAAAAAGGAAAAAAAAAAAGAAAATTATAAAATTAAAACCAACTAATGACTTATGGCTACCAAAACAGAGAATCACAAAATAATACAACTGACAAGAACACTCCTCCTCCCCCAAATAAGGATACTGCTATCAGCATTCCTGCAGCTCCCAGAAAGCTCTCCTGGCATCTACCAAGCTCACATGGGGTCGGCAGAGCTGTGGCCCTGCCTGTGCCAGCCTGCATGGGTTGGGCAGGTGCCCACTGTCTGGTAACCTGTGAGAGCAATTTTGTCTTTCCTTTACAAATTTTCCTTCTTTTCCTTCTTGCCCTTCCAAAAGCTGCAACTCGGCGATAAACTGTCCATTAAGTTACATTTCTGGAAAATGCCAGACTCAGGAGGGGATATGCTGGCTGTACCCAAGCCATAGTAAAAGCAGGGTTTATTGTGGGATGGTGTATTTGGTTTGCCAGGCAGGGGGTGGATATCACCTCCCTGCTTGTAGCCAAAGCTCCAGAGCAGCTGCCAGGTGCCCTCCCTGATGGGTACCAGAGAGAAGGAGCAATCCCAAACAGCACAGAAAAGGGCTGGAGGCCAGGCAGGAGGGAAGCACCCAGCTCACCAGAGCTACTGTGGTGCTGGAATAATCTTTGCATGGCTGAGGAAGTGGGAAGAAGTACAGCTCGAGTGGCAGGAGTTCAAATGGGAATGGGAGAGATGCTACGTGCATCTCTGCCACAGATACCTGCCTTTTTATCACGAGAAAATAACCAGGACTTGGCTGCTAATTGGGGCCGTATCCTACAAACCCTACTTTTCCTGACAAACAAATGACTCCACAAATAGTCCCTCTGTTTCCAATAGGGTTATTTGCGGTGGGAGGGACCACCCAACATGAGAGGATCAGGCCCTCCACTCCCTCGCTCTGCCGCTCGCTTCAAACTTCCACAGCCAAACATGAACACAAAAAAATACCCACGGACTGCAAAGGCTTTTCCTCACTGCTGCTGGAAAAGCCCTGGACTGGGATGGCTGTGGAAAGGTCTCGTGTGCTATTAATATGATGCTCTTCCCGGCTTCCGCCGCCGAAATGGGGATTTGCCATTTGTTTCTCAGGCTGGTTCTTTCCACTCAAGCCCCAGCACAGTAACTAACTGAAAACTTCTGCATCAAGGAGAAGGTCTCTTTTAAAGTTTGGCTTGGCTTTGCTTTCAAAGAGTTGTCTGTATATTTTAGAATATGTAGAACTTGCCTTTGATTTAAACCTCGCTCTTAACAATAGACAAGAGACGATTTCTCTGCTGAGCGATTTAAACAAAAACAAACATATTTTGGTTACTCGGCCTTGTTTCTCAAAACGCTCTGCTTTCTTTTTTTTTTCCCAGAGAAAAATCAAACCCTACAAATCGTTACACTTCTGGCCAAAAAAACTTAAATTCACAAATGTAGATAATCCATTTCTTTTTGCCCTGAACAATATCGTACACAGAGAAAGAAGAGCACCTCCCCAGCCCCCAGACATCCATAAAACACAAACCCCCTCATCTAAACAATTAAAACCATACTTTTCTCCTCCAAAATAACTTCTCCCTTCAAAGGACATTTTCAGCCTGGGTCCCTGTCCACAAGCAGGGCCATGATGCTGATTTCTAGTCGTCCCCAGCACGCAGTCCCGTGTCCCCAGAGGGGGAACAGCCACACCTCGTCCTGCAGAGGCACAGGAAGGCAGCTGCTTGTGTTGGGAGCTGGGGCTGCACAGGAGCAGCTGTTCCCAGGCAATGAGGGCATTTAACCCACAGGACTTCTGGCTACTGGAGAAAGAAGAGGGGGGATACCACGGAGGCATTTCCATCTTAGGTTAGGGATTTTAGCAGCAGGCGCAATAATGCTGTTGGAGTGAAAACAGTGGAAAATAACTCACCCAGTGACGGCCAGAGTTTTTTCCCTTACAGTGAGAACACATTTCCCCCAAGTAACACAAACAGTAATAACTGTGATAAAATGGTCAAACACATCAGCATGACTCGAGACTCACTGTCCAAGGAAATTTCAGGAGGTTGAGGGTGAGAGGGAGCCCTGTGGGGAGAGCCATGGGTGAACACCAAGCCAAATCCTGCTCCCATGTCATGGGGCAGAGTCAGAACAGCTTGGGGATGTCACAACCCTTGGCATGGCAGGAGCAAAGTTGTGGCTCTCTAGCCACAGAGCAGGACTTGCCACCATCACCATGAGCTTCAGGAAGATGGAGGAAAACCTTGCACACAACTGCTGGGCTGTTTTTGCTGGAGCTGCTGCTCTCATAGCTAAGAGTCAAAAATACTGAGCTCTGTAAAGATCTACAGAGGTTTCAGTCCATGGATTTAGGCACTCAGTGTCTGTTTAGACACTAAGCTGCCACAAAATTCAGCAGAACACAGCTAAACATAGCCATAAAGCAGGGCTAGAGGCACTGTATCCCTTCTTATATTCACTTCAACAACCTACAATTTTCAATCTCGTTTAATAAAAGCTGTGTAAATCCGTCTGTATATTTTTTTCATTCCTTTCAGACCTAACCTGAGCTTCCTACTAAATTAAGGCGAACTACTGTAAGCAAAGTTTCAATCCATTATAAGATGGTCTACACAGCATCCCCATTCATCAGCTGAGCTGAAGCTTAAACCAGCCCAACTTTGAACACCTCTAAATAAATGCTTCTTCTCCATAGTGCAAAGTCTGAATATGGGTTTTATCCTCCCAGGAAGGTGGTGATGAGAAAAAGAAACAGACTTGAGTCTGTAACAGCTCACATCATAAACATGCTTGAGGCTGTTTGATGTACAGCCCCTTAGGCTATACCACTAGCAGCTCTTTAGACCATCAGTAGATTTACCTCAGATATGGTATCTTGGATTTTAAGTTCAGATCATCAACAGTGATTAAGAATAGAAATAGAAAGCCCATTAACCATTAAAGCTGTTACAAGGGAAAATGTGATACAATGCTTTCTGGTTTTTGCTATTGATTTATTTTGTGAATTTGGGCAAATAATTTGATTTTTTCCTGTGTAAATTTTGCTTACTATACAATCTATATTTCAATACTTCATATTAGCCAAGTGACAAAAGTTAGTAGTACAGTTTAGAAAATACTATTAAATCCTTTGTTGGAAAATGCTGTAAAGTTTCAAAGACTAAAGGCAAAACCCAACATTTTTATGAGCTCTTCAATGGGTGAAGACACAGAAAAAGTGGAAGTCAGAGCAAAGAGAATTTGACTTGAAATAAACTTTCATATGCAATCCCGATTTCTGAGATAAAAAAGATGCATACAAATCAGCCTGAATTAGCACCTTCAGTTGTCCTCATGTGCTTGAGAAAGCAGCAGCAGAACTGCTTTAAACCAAACCCCCAGTGCATCTGCAGCACAGGCCAGCGAGAGCAGGAGCTGGCCCGGCTGAGCACCAGGCGCCGGCTCCAGCCCCACTGCGGCTGCAATGGGCAAAGAGCCTGCCCAAAAAACAGCTCCAAACCAGTCTGGCCCACCTACGTGGGCCAGGCCAAACGAGGAACTGGTTGGGTTTGGACTACCCTTAAACCCAGCTTCCTATCTAATTTTGGAATCTAATACAGTGGCTCCCAATTCGGCTCCGGTGCTGCTTAGATCCTCCCTGCGCTCCTCTTCACCCATAAAAAGGAAAACAACACGGGCTGGCTTTTAGCAGGAATCAAAATGAAAACGAAAACAAACAAAAAATCCCTTTGGAGGGAGATATTTGAGAGAGGAAGAGGGAAGAAAGGAGAAAGAGAGGTGCCTTTTTGCCATTGCCAGGATTCCTCTGTGGCTCCTCTGGCCATGCCAGCATCCACATCACAGTTCCCGGGGACTTCCTCTGAGCAGCTGCTGTGAGATGCCTCTTCCAATGAGCCATTTCATCCTGGTCTTATGTTGCAGAGATTTCAGGTCAGCAGCCTTCCTGGTGTTTTTGAGGCACTTGCTTCCCTTCCTCTTTGGCCAGTCAGTTACCTTTGCAGAAGGTCTATTTTTCAGTGGTCAGTCCCTAGACTGGATCCCAGGCCTCGCATTTTGCACCCTTGAGGGTATCTAAATGCTATACAGCTTTTTCACAGAGGTCTCTATACTTTCAAAGCTGACAAACCCTATCCAGCTCTAGTTTTCTAACTGCACTCAAGTTAGTTATTTCAACTGTAATTAATTTTTTTGACTTGGATTCCTTCTTTGGGACATAGTTTTATTTTTGTTTTCAGTGGCGACAACATGCATAACCCGTTGGCTCCACTCAACAGGAATAATTGGCAGATGTTTGATCCTATTTCTCCAAATAGGAGCACAAATCATATGATCTCCCAAGGTCTCTGTCACTCCTATAAGACTGTGACACTATAGACCTATAGGAAATACAATTGGTCAAGCAGCTCCTCTGGGGTTATTCCCATCTACCTAAGGGCAACCAGATTCACAGAGCTGTGTCAACAGCTATTAAATACAGTGATTCAGATAAAAACCTTCAGATATGTACATATTCTGATTTTGAACTCCAGGGGAACTGAGTGACCACTTTTGGTCAGGATGAGAAGGTCCTGGATGGTCCCTTGGCCTAACCTGACTGACACCATTTGTTTCTTATTACAAGATGTTACAAACAGCTTTATCATCTCTTTCCTGCTTGAAGCCTGCAAGGAGGTGAAGAGCCACAGAGCTACCTCAGTACCTCCTTACAATTTCATTTTTGCCGTCCCTTCTGACCCACACTCACTACCTGGATCTAGTAAGGCTGCAGCCACTGCCACCACCTCGCTGGTGCCCTTCAGGATTCCCTCTTGTGCTCCACTGCACATCTTGTAACCAACTGTACTGTACTAAAAGTGCAAATTCATGGGGACAGGCTGATTTCCCTTTTTTCCTTCTCTTCTCTCACTGCATAGAACTTAGCACAAGGGGGATGAGACCTCCAGACACCATCACAATACAAACACTCTCAGCAGCCAGCAGTGATTCCAGCAGAGGTCCATTAGCTATTCCCAAATACAACTATTGCTTTGATCACTGAACTGCACTGCCTGCAGGAGCCAAACCTGGATGCTCCAGCTAAAGCCAAAACCTCAACTGATGCCTTGACAAGGGGACTGATCTCCAGTTTGTGGAAATTTTTCAATCCCACTTTCAGCTTTCAACACAACACAAAACATCATTTCAGTGCAAAATTAAATATGGCAAGCTGTGTTTTTACAGACTTCTATCCAATAAAAATGATGTGGTTCATAGATTTGATCCTGTACCTGTGCTTCAAACTGGTTTTCCAACCAAGCCCATTGTGCAGCCTAATTAATAAACTTAACCAAGATGGACATACCTTTAGCTGCTAGCTTTATAATATTCTGCCAATTCTAACCAGTATCTGTTTAATAGAAAAGGGCATTAAAAAGCAGTCATGCCTATGGATCAGACAGTGATAGCCCAGTTAAACATTAAAAATAACGAGTGGAAACCACACATGTGGCATCACTGGAGCTTGTGTAGGGGCTTTTCATCTCAGCTAAATGAAAGAGGCTTTGTGGTATTGCTCCTAACCCAAGCACACCACCTTTCACTGCTCACTGCCAGAGATTTCTGATGTTAAGAGATGGAAAGATTGCCATGAGATGCACTAGCTTTCCATTTTGCTTTCAGAATTGATCCTTGGTTTAAATCCTTCAGGCTGTTTTTCCCTGCTGGTGCTCCCCTTTCTCAGCAGGGTTGCTTCTCTTTCTCACACAAGCCCAAGGAGGCTTCTTCTAGCTGCCTATCCCAGCACTCCCAAATTACAAAGAAACATATTACAGCTAGCACTCCTGGCTACCACGGGATAAAAGATCAAATGGATGATTAGAGAGACCTTTGGGAACAAGAACTGGGAAGTTTGGAGATGACTGGCCCAGACAGGGCTGAGCACACAGCACATTGACTCCTCTCCTCCTCCAAATGCACCTTTAAACCACCACAAAATCCCCTGCATTAAGTGTATGATACCTCTTTTGACAGAACTAAACCTCTTCACACAGTGAAAACATTGTCCAAGTAATCCCAAGAGATTAACACAGTTTCAACTGTCTGTTTGCAAATTTTCCTCTGGAATAATTAGGATTGTAGAGAGCAAAGAGGCTGCCCTGGCTGGGTGTCTGCTCCCCAACAGGGCCACAAACTCAGCTCTGAGCTTTGCTTTTGACACTGGAGATGCAAGCTAAATCAGGGAGTTGTGTTTCTTAAAATGGAATATTAAACAGTGCAGGAAAACTAAGGGGGAACACTGTTTTATTCCTTTATCTCCATCTAGGGTAGTGTGTGAGAAATCAAATTCATTTTGTTAGGACTTTGCAATTGGGCAAACACAAAGGCAGAAAAATTCCTAAAGGAATTGCAGAAGCCCACAAAGTCAGCGAAAAATGCTTTCTGAGTACATTTTTTCAGGTGGGTTGGAAAAATAGAGTGCCACAAGTAATTCAACCAAAAATAACACCTTTTCAGTGGATACAGTAGGAGTGTGGCTGATTAGAAAAGGGAACTTCCATGATATGATAGATGATGTCCAAATATAATCTACAGCAAACTGAATTGGCCAAAATATTTTTTCACAGTCCCTCTTCAGATGCCTTGCAAGTCAAATCAGTTCTGTCCCGCACCAGCCAGTTCCCTGTGGCTTCTGCCACCTCCCTGAGACCCACCACAGCCACCTCCTGCCCTACCCACCTCTCTGTACCTGCCACCAACACAGGAACCCACAAGAACCTCAGAAATCAAAATCAGTGCTACGTTCTGGCAGACAAAGTTATAGTAAAGTCATAGCAAGTTCAAATGAGTGGAAACTAAAGTTAGACAAATTCAGACTGGTAATACGACCCAAATTTCAAAGTGAAATTAATTAGCATCTGCAACCAAAGGTTGTGGTGGGTTTTGCTTCCCTGGAAATTTTTAAATGAACTGAGTGTTTGGGCTTGCTTTTTTTCTCAGAGGTTGCCCTCAAGTTCAAATGAGAGCTAATTTGGGGAAATTTTACACCTGGGTTCAAAGCAGATGTTCACACGGGCTTCACTGTACAATAATTGATAAATTTACACATCTGTGGAGATTTGCTTATATTAAATTGTTCTTCCCTGTGCCTCACAGATGAAGCTTCACCATTGCTAAAAATCCTCACACTCCACAAAAGCTCCTGGACACAGCAGCACCATCAAGCACCAGGTGGGTTCAGGGTTGGGTTCTCCCTGGGGGGCCACTCCACCACCTGGACACTGCTCCTGTGGAGGGGGAAACTGTCCTGAGCTCAGGAAGGCACCTCCTGCTTTTGATCCTTTCCCTCACCCTCTTTTGAGCCAGTCTGAAAGCGAATATTAAGAGATTTCCAGATTAGTGTCCCCAAATACACTCCCTTAATGCATATGAAACAGTTCCTTCTCCCTTAATAACATCCTCCGTGAGCCACGTGAAGGTGCTCCCTCATTTTATCTCATCCATCTCCCTCTCCTTCACTGCCTACATTGTTTGCTTTTGTACAACCACAGAAAACCTGAGCTACTTGCATGGCTCTTGCCTTCCCTTTTGGTCACCAGTATCAGCCCAGTATCACCAGTATCAAAGCTCTTTGAAATCTGACAGCCAAGCTGGCAGGACACCAGGTTCTTTTCTGCTAAAACATCCATCAAGAGGGGAGGAGATTTGGTCATGTGTAAAATGGGGGCCAGCAACCATTATAAAACCACTTCAAGAAGGTGTTTTTGAAGCTCTGCTGGGATCTAACACTCCCTTGCTGACCAAATTCAGTGTGGTCAAATGCTGCGTGGCCAGAAATGAAAGGAAATTTCAATGGAAACCAAGGCAGCTCCAGCTGTTTCTCCCAGCAGCAGTTTTTACCTCTTGAATTGTATTTTTTTAGTGTAAAATTTGCAGAATGTAAACCATTCAGCTCCTGAAGGGCACACTCCTTTACCTCACCTCCTACCAAACACAGTCGCAGTCTGAGGAGGACCAAACTCTCCTGCATTTTATGGAACCAGTTAATAAATCCATATTGGCCAATTAATCAAACCCAATTCAATGCAACAAAGGCACAAGGCCACAAAGACTTAAGGGCAACATCACAGAATAACAGAATGGTTTGGGTTGGAAAGAACCTTTTCAAGGTGTTCTACTCCAACCCTCCATGGGCAGTGTCATCTTCAACTAGATCAGGCTGCTCAGAGCTCCATTCAACCTTGGATGTTTCCAGAGGTGGGTCACCCACCACCCCTCTGGGCAGCCTGTGCCACTATTTTGCCATCCTCACAGTGATGATTTCTCCACGTCTGATCTAAATCAACTCTTTGAGTTTAAAGTCACTCCATGGATTGTCGCTCCATGCTCTTGCCAGAAGTCTCTCCCCAGCTTCCTTCTGGGCCCGTGAGGGGAGAGGGGTGGATAAGTCCTGACCACCCTGTATGTACTGGAGAGCTTCACACATGAAGATCCATTTCCTCTCCACATCAGCACACATGTGATCCTGCCTCAGCAGCCATTGCTGGCTCCGTCCTAGGTAGAAAATTAACAGCAATTCCACAAAGGGAAGGGAGAAATCATCAAACGCCTTTGCAGAAGGATGAAACAAAGAGCTCGATCCCACAGCCTTCCTGTTAGAGGCTTATTGACTTTATTGGGAACACACATCTAGGTAGTGGCTCAGAATCTGTCCCTTTGGAAGTCTGGAACTGAGGACCCGGTTGCCCCACTAACAATTAGCATTCTGTTTACAAAACCCAGCAGAGTCAGTAAGAATAATCATTACAAAACATGCTCAGACTGTGATTCCGGTTTAAGTTAATATAATTTTAATGAGTTCTTCAGAAAAAGCCTGGCACTTATGGAAAATTTCCTTAATTAATATCAGACCCTAAATTAGTAATAAAAAAAAGCCCTGAATATCATTTGGTCTCAAGCTGGAACTAAAGTATGTTTTGGCATCATTACTAACTGTTAGCAGCAAGTTCTGGAAACAGATGCAAATCTTGATATGTGTCCTAAATATAAAACACATTGCAAAAAAAGCTCAGATAAAAATATATCTATACATCCACATATATTTGAGTGTGCTATTTCCTGCCTGTATCAGCAACAAATTTATTCCATTTCAAAACATTCCACTTGTTTCTTTTCAGTACTTTTAAAAATCCCTTATTTCAGGAATAAACTCTTTCCCTCTGCCTTCATTTTTCCTGTTTATTTCCTCTCCCAACAACCATTTTAAGTAAATGAAAAGGGCTTAAAGACACACATTGCAACATTCAAACATCTGAAAATCAGCCCGCTTGTTTTGCCACCTAAATATGGGCATAGGTGCCCAATTTGAGGCCACCCACGCTAGAAAAATTTGAGGTAGGGATCATGCAATGCATCTTCTGGACAATTACTCCAATGAGAGATTCAGCCCAGTGGAGAGGCTGTTACTGAAAGCCCACAGACGAGTGCCAAGGTGCTGAGATTCCCAGGTGGCACCAAGTGGGCAGGAGACTAAAAATGGAAAACCTGTGGTAAACAAAATAAATAGAACCACTGAAAAATAATAAAAAAAAAAAAAAGAGAAAAAAAAGGAAGGCGAGTTACAAGTTTAGGGAAGGCAGCAAAATGAGCGGGTTGTTTCTGAAGAGCTGAGCTCCCCCAACTTCTTTACTTTGCCTTGACTCAGTTTCACCTCGCAGGAAAGCACTGAACATTAGCAAGGAGAGACAGAGACAACCTTGAGTCTTTCGCCTTCCATTTAATTAAAAAAAAAAAAAAGGAAGAAGAAGAAGAAGAAGACAGACTGAAAATTGTTACAGTCACCAAGAAAAACATCCCAGCATAGCGAGCACACCAGAAACCGAGCTGGTTTCTTGGGTTTGCCAAGAGCCTGAGACAATATTGCTGAAGCGTGAACTGCTCATTCATTGCAGGGCTGCTCACACCAGGGCCATGCTGGCAATAGCCACAGCATTAACTGTTTCTCTGCTTCCCACAGCACATAAAGAAAAGAATTGTGTTTTGGAGACAGCACTAATGCCTTCCCTTATGAAAGGTCCCATCCTGAAATGTGCTTATTGCCCACAACATTTAATCAAGTTAGCAGGAATTAAGGGATGAAAGCACAGTTACTTCCATGGCCACAGTTTTTACTTAGCTGCTGTAAAGTTTTCTGAGCTCCTTAGGAGAAGAAACAACCTTTATTTCTAAAAGTTGTTTCAATGACCAAATTCTTCCAAAAAAGAAAAATCCTAGTTACAAAAAGCATGTGAGTACATGACACTAGCAAAATCCAAGGTAATTCATACACAGGGTGAGAAACCCAAGATGACAACCAGTATAGGACCCCAAGACAAAAAAGCCCATCACAGTCAGTTCCTTTCCTATTGACACACAAATACTAAATCCAGAGGTTCAGCTGGACCTGCTTCCATTCCATGTGGCTTTCTACAATATGATTTTTAGACTAACAAGAATGAAGATTAAATTGTGTAAAAAACCAGTATTGTCCCTGATTAGGGCATGGCTGGCATTGCATTTATACTTGCCAGCTGTCAGTGAGCTGGGAGAACAGGAAGGTTTCTTAAATTTCAATTTGAGATGAGGGTCCAGGATGGCCCAAACATTGTGGTGATTTATCTACAGAGCGAGACAAATTAATGGGAAAGTTTGGCTATACATGAGCTAGCAAACAGGGTCAGGGCACATTCTCTGGCTCTAAATCCAGTCAGGATGGTCTGGCCACAGATGTAATGTTAAATCCTGACTCCATAATGGGGAAGCTGACTCTGAGCTGCCCACAGGAGCAGGTTCGGGACTCTGCTCATTTCCAAACCACAGCTGGGACCTGTCTGCGACCATGCTGGCCAAGCCCACTCAAAACCAGCCTTGCTGACAGCTTAACAGTGCTGGCATTTAACAGTCCAGCCTTACCACTGTGCAGTTTATTGGTGAAAATGCCACTTTCTGGCCATTTTAGTTCAGAGGAATGGGTCTGCAGACTTCTCATCTCCCTCATCTATCTCAGCATGCCCCTACTCAATGACACAGTAAATATACAGCAAAGTCCACCCTGCACCCTGTGGGGACTCCAGCTAGTGGGACAGCAATGTCTGGGCATGGTGGGACATCCTCAACTGACAAATATCTAAAAAGGGTCCAGTCCAGGCCTGGAAAAGCTAGGTTTGGTAATTAGTCCTTCTATTTAGATTCAGTTTTAATTTTCTCATTTGTCATGTGGAATCTGTCAAACACAGACAGGATCTTCCACAGTCAGCACTGTGTTTGTGGTACACCTGTAGGACAGGTCCTCCAGCATCTGAAGATCTTGACCCTGCAAGTCTCTCTCAGTGGTGAAGCAAAAAGCAAGAGACTCGTGTTTAGGCAGAAGGGTGGGTAGGAAAAGTGTAGGGGGAGAAAAAGTCTCCTCACCTTTCCCTTCTCAGGATTCTCAATAAAATTAAAATCAAGCTCAAACCCTGCAACAGTGGAGAAGGTCGAGGTCAGGGTGAGGTAGGGTTAAACCAGGACTAGACTGTAATTAGGCTGTGATATGGATATGTTTATGGGACAGTTAAACTGTCTCTTAAATCACCTTAGCAAAGGGAGACTATCAGATCATACGTGCCTGTACTTGAACTACTCACCTAGGCTTGCTTCAGAGACAAGCAGGCTCTTCCCAGGCACTGCCAGGGACCAGCACAGATCACCTGCAAATCCTGAAAATGCCAGTTTGTCCCCACTGACTCTAAAGGGAGTTGAGGGAGTTGTCTGCCCTGGGGACATCTATACCCACCCCTCCTTCACCTGCCTGGGAGCAGCCCTGGTGTGGCTGCAAGAACAACCTGACCTGCACTCCCTGCTCTGAACCTTCCATGTGGGGAGGGCTTGCTGGATCAGCCCCAAAGTGTTATGTAAAATGGCTGTGATGTGTATATTTATGTGAATCATATACATTAATTACATAATAGTCACCCATGCTCCCCATCCCACATGCACTTTGGTTATGCATAGGACACAAAGACTGAGTGCATTCACTATGAATCATGCAATAAGACTACATCCCTCAGGCAAACTCTCTCTAAAATGACCCTTTTCTTATATTCCCATGGTTTCCACTACAATATTATTTAATTAAGAATATTAATCTGCTGGGCCACCAACTTTCACTGTCTTCTGGGGAAGTCTGAACAGACAGACATTTTAATAAAATATGGGGAATCCTGCTCTTTTTATGATTGGAACATTAAGGTAGGGCAATTTCATGGACTCATGCACTTGTTTCTTTATTTATTCTTGATATGAATGAGAAAATTCTGGACCATTGTTTCAAAAGTTGCATGAGTGATGCCAGATAATATTTTTTTTTTGCTTTGCTTTTCAGCTCATGCTGTCGAATACTGCCCAGATACCTGGGATATATCCCTGATTAGTTGCAGAGCAGTGCAGGCAGAGCACTGACCCCCATTTGGAGAGCAGAAGATGAACACTTGCAGTTTGGCAGCCATGGGCACACAGGTGCACGTGCCTGCAGCACGCATGCAAACCTGCCAGCAGTGCAAAGAACTCATCCCAGACACTGACACGACCAGTTCAGCTGCATTGCAGCAGCTGCCTGGGGAACTCCTCGGGGTTGCAGCCTGCTGCCCTTTTCTCCTTCCCCATGGGATGAGAAACTGCATGCACTGCTATGGCAGTGCCCAGCCACGTCTGTCCTGCAGCCCCAAAGCTCTTCTGATGCTCAGCCTAATCTGGGGTTGAAACACAAGCAACCTCATCACCAAGAATCATGGATTCATTAATGTTGGAAAACACCATCAGGTCCAACCCAGCAGCACCATGTTCAACATTAAACTGTGTCCCTAAGGGACATATCCATGTGCCTTTTGAACTCTCCCAGGGATAGTGACTCTACCACTGCCTTGGGAAGCCTGTTTCAATGCCTGACCACCATTTCAGCAGAGTATTTTTCCCTAATATCCAATCCAAACCTCCTGGTGCAACTTGAGGCCATTTCCTCACATCCTGTCCTTGTTCCCTGGGAGCAGAGCCCGATCCCACCTGGCTGCCCCTCCTGTCAGGGAGTTGTGCAGAGCCACAAGGTCCCTCCTGAGCCTCCTTTTCTCCAGGCTGAGCCCACCCAGTTTCCTCAGATGCTCCTCATCAGATTTGTGCTCCAGACCCTTCCCCAGCTCCGTTCCCTTCTCTGAACACACTCCAGCCCCTCAATCTCTTCCTTGTTATGAGAGTCCCAAAACTGAGCAGAGGATTCAAGGTGTGGCCTCACCAGTGCCCAGCACAAGGGGATGGTCACAGTTCTGGTCCTGCTGCCACACTACTTTTGATACAAGCCAGGTACCTTTGGCCTTCTTGGCCACCTGGGCACACTGCTGGCTCATGTATCCATCCCAAGATGGGGAAGAACACCACAACTTTGGCCACAGGATGAGTGTGTTTTTGGACAAAGGAAAATTATTAAAAGTAGCTCTTGAGGGCTGCCACTGACAATAAAACCAGGAGCCACTCCTTCCTTATTGGATGGACTATTTTCAACTTCTGGGTGAGAACAACTTTAGCAGTTGTCCAGGTAAAGCCAGGGAGGCGCGTGGAAAGGCTGGGTGATGTGAAATTAGGGCAGATAGGAAGTTCTGTGCCTGTAGGTGTGACAGCCAAGGCCTAAGGGGGAGGTTTTACTCATTTTTCCTCCTGCATGATGTTAAGCAACAGGCAGTAAATATGGCATTCATTAAAATGACCTTGTATACTTTTAATAGCCTCGATAATCAGATTTCTGCCACTGTATTGGAAAGTGACTTTTTTATTCAAGGTCTTATAAAATTCTAATTTCTCCCTCATGCTTTAAAGATGCCTGAAGTTTTCTAAGGATTTTAGTGTTTCTTTGCAGTAATTTTCTACCCTTTTCAAAGTTCTGTTCTCTTCCTAAATATGCATAAGTAACTGAGTGGAGATTTGCATTTCTTTGAGTGTGAGGGATAAACTGTACCAGGCAACTTAAAACTTGCTTTTCTCTCTCTTCAGATACAGGAGGGGTTGGATGCTGTCCTCCCTCCCTGTGGCACTGCCAGAGAAACCTTGAGAGGCACTGTCAGGTTTGCATCTGAGGCTGCAATGTGCCTCCTTGCAACCTGAGCATCCGAGTGGGTCCTTCAGCCAGGAATGCCTCTCTCTAGTTCTGAGTAGAGCTTTTCTATTCTGAATTTCTATTTCTGACAGCAAACACTGCACGCAACCTCTGGCACTTGTGAAAGATCAAAGTCCCCTTTTTCACTCTCGAATCTAACTGGAAGCAAGATGCTCACGCTGGGAAAAGGTCAGGGCAGGGCAGGGGCATCTCTCAAGCCCTGGGAAGATGAAGGACAAGAAGCGCGAAGGCATCTGGCCATAGAGCACGGCAGGAAAGTTCAGTCCACGGCCACACAACGTACACAGTCAGGTCTTTTAGTCACTGTGCCTGTGCCCACATGCCAGGCGCTCACGTCTGAATACACACAGACAAGCAAGGGCTGCAGGGCAAGCATGCGGCGTGCAGCTGCCAGGTCCCAGCCGAGCCTCTCCTGCAGGTATTGCCACGGGCAGGATTGCAAAAATAACCCATTCGACAGCACAGACCATCAGGAGGCTCTGACTCAAAGGGAACCTGTTTCAGGCCAAACAAAGCATTTCCTCAGCATCAAGCCGATCGAGTTTTTTGACCCAAGTCAGGGCGTTGCATGGAGAGCCCGCAGGAACCTGCTCCAAAACCCTCCAGCCCTCGGCCCACATGGAGATCTTCGGCATCTCTGTGAAGGCAGAGTGCACTAGGGCTGCAGAGGGGTTTGCAGCTGTTTGTTTGAGAAACAAAGCTTCCCTCCTCCAAGATGAAAGAAATCAAGGAGTCTATGCTAATCAAATCCTCCACGCCTGCTGGCTGCAGTTCAGCTCGTCAGGGATGCAGCTCAGTGCAGTGATCCACATTTCCAGTGCTATGAGCTTGGTGGAAGGGGAAAACATAACAGCAAGAAATTCACCTGGCTGGGAATCAAACAGGTGTATGGCAGCAGCATCCAAGATTATAATAATATCTTGCAAACATGCAAAAAATAGATGTAATAAGACTGATTCTTTGGTTTTCATTAATGAATCATAAAGGCTCTCTTTACATTACACATGCTTTTTTGGCATACGCTGCTAATATTTCCACACTTGCAAGGTTGGAGTTTTTAAGACTGAGCCTCCCTCCCCTAAGGTTCCTCATTTTTGGCAAGAGGTACAAGGTGACTGTGTGCCATGACAGGCTCTCTCTTACTTTGGGGCAATCAGATTACTTTACACAGATGGTTTTATCACTGAGACCATTAGAGGTGAATTGCACAATATATAAATGTGCGTTTGGCAAAAAAAAGTCTCAGTTCCTTACTACTGTCTTGTCTATGTTCCTAAACGTATTTCCTCTCTCCTGCATCATTCCAAAGCACAATTTGTCCAATCTTTACCTTTAAGTGACTCAGCTTGTTTCTGATAGGCCTCTTAAGTACATATTAACTAAGGAAACAGTCTTTCTTGAGCTACTGGATTGAAATGCAGGAGAATGAACCTCAGCCTTAACTACTGAAGAAATAAAGGCATCTATCTGTCAGGATGCCTAACAACACACAGACCACAAAGGTATAGCACCAAAAAATAGAGAGCATAACATTTGCTTTGAAACACAGAATCACAGAATGGTTTGGGTTGGAAGGGACCTTAAGATCATCTTGTTCCAACCCCCCTGCCATGTGCAGGGACACCTTTTACTGGACCAACTTGCTTCAAGCCCCATCCAACCTGGCCTTGAACACTTCCAGGATGGGGCAGCCACAGCTTTTCTGGGCAACCTATGCCAGTACCTAATTACATGCAAGTAAACATCCTTTTGTAGGGGAAATATGAAATTAATAAAAAAAAAAGAGAGAGAGAATTTGTTCAAAGAATCAGGTTCACAAATTAAAATTAATCTGATCTGAAATGGACCTAAAGTTATTCAAGTGAGGCATCCTCAGAGCAACACAGCAGCTCTTCCACTTTGGAAAAAAAAAAGGGATTTTGAATCCTGCCTGCCATGCAGGAACCCTGGTACCACTGCTGAGGTTTGCTCTCCTTGCCAAGGTTTGTCTGAGGCCACGGAGGCAGCTGCTGCCAGTCCTGTTTCTCTCTGCATAATTGTTTTAGGCAAAAGAGATTCTTTACCTGAGAGGCGTCTGGGCACATCGGTAATGGCTGGAAGTCCCGTGCCTCGAGTGGAGGACAGGGGAGTTGTGGAGTGAATGGACGGTGAAGTCATCTGGCTCAAGTAGGATGGGTAAGACTGGTCATAGGACCATGGCGGGGATGACTGCGCCTGCCTGGGGTCTAGGGGGAAAATAAAAACAAACAAAAAAAAAGAGATTTTTTTTTTTAAAGGAAGAAAAGTTTTAGGATATCAACAGCCTAATTGAAAGAAGTGGGATTAGTGAACATACACACATCACTACTATGAGGAGTGAGAATGTAATGAAACACAATTTGCTCCTCAACCCTCAGCCTTTTCAGGTCTTGGTCTGTGCTTTTCCCTCCCCAGAACAATTTCTGTGGGAAATGAACAGACCAGAGAGCAGAGTTTTAAAAGATCTAGAAACTGTGATGCAAATTCCTGGTGTCTGTCTTCCAACATGTTATACCAAGAGTTGCCAGTCCTCAAGGAATCAGAAAGAGAAGCAGATAACAAGGATGAGCCCCAGGTCTGATCTTAGGAAGTGGACTTCATGGAATGATAGAATCATTACAGTTGGAAGAGAGCTCTAAGGCCACTGAGCCCAGCACTGCCAGGTCCACTGTCACAGCTACAAGATCTTTAAACACTTCCAGGGATGGTGACTCCACCACCTCCCTGGGCAGCCTGTTCCAAAGCCTAAGCAACCTTTCAGTGAAGAAAATTTTCATAAGATCCAATCTAAATCTCTCCTGGCACAACCTAAGGCTGTTTCCTTCAGAGGTGGGTAGACTCTACAGTCAGCACTTGGCATGCACGTCAAGCTGTTATCCAGTTCAAACATCACACAATAGAGTTTTCAGTACTGAAAATACTAGCCAAGGAGAAAAATGTCATTAATCTTATCAGCATCCATCAAAAAAATGTCACATTTGGATGCTGGCCCAATTACTTACAGTACCCTCAATTGCAAAATAGGAAACCAAATGGTTTGGGATAACTATCGGAAGCTAATGATACCTTTCCATGTATTTGTAACAGCTCACTATGGAGGAAATTATTTTTAGGATAAACATTGTTCAATTTTTCCTGAAGCACTGGTAGAAAGGGACCTAGTTTTACACACTGATGTTTGGATTTATAAACCATTTGCTCTCAGTTAATATCTGGTGATAAAGGTACCACTGAATACCTCATAAATTATGATTTTTATTTCCTTACATTGACAAAAACAAAGCACTTTCAAAACGATCTCTGAACCAGCTCACAGAAATTGTAGCACATCCCTTCAAATCCTACCCAGTATTTTTCAGGGAAGTACCTCAAGTCTATTTAATTTGGAGAACCTGCTCTATCAGAACGCTGTGCTAAAGCCCTGCTCTGCAGACAGCAATGTGACAGCCACATGGCATAAGCAAAGGCTCTTTTTCAGAAAATTCAACTTTTTTTTTTTTTTTAAACTCTTTTCCCTGCTCTTCCACACAGCAAAACCTTGTAGTTTCAGCTACTTCTTGTTTATTATTTCTCTTCAGACATGATTTGTTTGAAGAAATGTCTGGAAAGCAGATACTTCCTTGAAGCAAAATAACTATATAGATATATATAAAAAAAAACAACCTTCCAATTTAATTTTAAGAGGATTTTCCCGGAGTTTGCCATTTATATTAGAGCTGAGTAATATAAATGGTTAACATAAACTTCTCAGAAATCCGAAGGACACTTGATCATTAAATGTAATGAACTTCTTTGTTTTAACAATTTCAAGGCCAGGGTTGTATAGATTGGCACAGGTTCAAATCTGACTGACTGCTCATTGTTACATCTGATATTGACATATTTCTCTGCCTCATTCCACTACAATAATGCACCATACAGTCAATGGTAAATGATCTTCAAGTGGGAACAGAAAGCTTAGGCTTGCTGGAAAAACAATCTTAAAATTAATGGTGTGTTAGGAGCACAGTCTCAAATCCAAGATCCTTCAAACTCCAAGACCTTTTCAATCTCTGCTTCTGAATCGAAAACAGAGCCCCTAAAGTTTTGGGTTTAGGTCAGCTCCAATGCTAGAAGGAAATAACATAGCAGGTAAAGACTGGGAAAAAAAATCATAGTAGAGGATGTTTTTACATCATTTTGGTCTAAGAAAACTCAGAAAAACTGGTGTCTTTCTGGAGGCTCATGCCACTCCAGTAGTGTAATCTTCATGGCACAAGAACTTCTTGAGCATCTCTGGCACTCTCATCACTTTGAACACCCATGGTAGACTTGGTTTTACACTTAACACCTTTAATCCAGCAGCTATGAATGTCTGTGTGGACACAAGAATGATAAAGAGCAAAAAGTGGTCTTTCAAGGGCTCACATCTTATTTCAAAACTTTCTCTCATACTGCACTGTCAGAAGCAGGATATGGGGCAGGATGGACTTTCACTTGACCCCAAAACATGCCACATATTGTTTCAGTATCTACCTCAAATACATCAGTCTTCCCAGGGAATAGGAAATAACAAAGAGGAAAATCTTTAACCAATTGAACATTAGATGATTCATCAGAGCTCAGTGACTGAGGAGGAGGTCACAGTACCTCAGGCCAGAGGGTTACTGCCATTCCTCCACACCAAGGCACGGCTGAGGTCATGGTCGAGGCAGGGTGGGAAACACTGCCCTGGGGCTGACTGGCTCAAGGTATCTCTGACCCGTTAGGAAACCGGAAAGTGAAAATACAAGTTTCACCAGATCCCAGAGCAAGTGCCCTAAAGCCAACCCTCGCTGCCTGATGGCGGTCAAGGTTTGCATGGACCTGAGAGTGGTGAAACACTGCTGCCTTGCCAAGTCAAAGGTGACCTATGAGCCCACAGGGCAAACGTCACTGCTCAGCAGCATTGCCCAATTTCCAGTGAAAAACGGCACGAGGCAGAGCCCAACACCGCCCCAGAGAGTCCCTGAAGGTGAGCATGCAGCTCATGTGAACCCTCTGGTTCACAGGGAGATGGTTCCTGCAATGGTGCTGGAACAGGGCTTTGGCCACTGAGGCTCACCAGACCATCCCTTCTGGCCCCACACATCGCCAAACCTCCTGGGGGAAGGAGGGTGCTGGGGGCACCACAGGGATGTGCCAGTTGCCACAACAGCACTTCCAGGGCAGACCCACACAGATGCTTCTGAAGCAAAGTGCTTCTGAGCAAAAGCAAAATGCTTCTGATCTTAGGAAGATCTCCCTCCTCCTTGTTCTGGGCCAGAAGGGGTGGGATAACAATTTAACACATACTATTGGGGAAAAAGCTATGAGGTGATTTGTGAGCAGTTTTCCTACACCACAGGCCAGCTTCCCTGCTGTCTCCGGCTGCAGGATCCCTGCTAGCCAGGGACTTTGCAGCATCACCCAAAGCACCACATGCTCTGCATCTTCCCATCACAAAAAGCCCAGAACAGATGAGAAACCTTAAAGCTCTTGAGGCAGAGTGCATGTGGATTCCTCCCTAAAGGAAGCCCTCCAAAACAAGGAAAAATACTTAATATAAAAATAAAATGACCTGCCCAGGAGAAAGCCACTTGCATTTCCATATGACAGCCATGGGGAAGGGCTAACAGAGCATTCAACAACAGTGAAGGAATCAGAGGGCCACTCCGAGCTGGCATTTACACTCAAAAACTTTGGAGTGATTACTAAGAGCAGTCCTCCTTTTGTAAACATTTCTGTTACGCCTGCGTGGGTGTGAGGGGAAGTGCGGCTCTCAGCGTATTCCTTCCCAGCAGGGCACATTGTGGGTATGCTGAGACAGCCTGGGCACAGCTCAGCTGAAACAAATCAACGGGGCGAGGCCTAAACTAATGTGCAAACAGCTCCATCCTGTTTGCACTTCCAGGTGAACCTCCACAAAGAAGGAAATATTGGGTATTGCATATTGTTTTGTGTGTAGGTTTTGCTGTCACATTTATGGCCATGGGACATACGCAGGGTTCTTGACCTTTGTTGTCTTTGACTGATTGCATTAAATGGATATTGATGTTTAATGGGCAATAAGAGTTGTTAAAAATTAGCCCAAGACTAGATGCACCATATAAAATTAAAATCATAAAGGAAAGAAAGAAAAACCCCATCTAGTGACCCATTGTCCCACCAGTGACATTGGCTTTCCAGTATTACAACTTCTCTTCTTCCAACAGAAATCATCAAAGGATCATACAACAGTTTGGGTTGGAAGGAGCCTTAAAGATCACCTAGTTCCAAACCCCCTGACATGGGGAGGGACACCTTCCATGTTCTAAAGTGGCAATGGAGAGAAGAAAAAACCCTCAAATATCACTGAAGAACAAGTTTTTCCACTACTTTGGCGTTGGTTTGTGAAGCACACTGATTTTCTATAGGAAAAAAAACAATTTTCCTTTTCCAAGCTGAGTTACATGATCAGAGCATGATCAGAGGCTGGCAGCTCCTTGGTGTGCTGTCTATAATACCCAGACGTCCCATGCCTCACACTCTCGTTTAAACCCAGCCATCAGCTCTAGCTCTGGCTGCTGCTGGTTGGATTAGTGCTACTGCCAATAGTAAAAAACAAGCTGTCTGGAGCTATCTTTGGTAAACACTTCGAGCAAATATCCTCACTTCTGATCTTAACAAAGCCAAGATGACTTTCTGCATGAGTAACCCAACTATTGTTGTAACACCAACCCCCTCAGCAAAACAACAACAGCAAAACACAGCCTCCTCCTCTAACTCTTTCTTCGGCATTTTTGAAAGCCCAAGGCTTCATCTGAATTGCTCAGTTCGATCAACAAAGTCAAATCCAGTGGAGTTACACCCCAATGTACAGAAAAGTAATTGAGACCACATTTTGGCCTGAAGAACCTCTAAATCCATTTCTCCTTCCCTCCAATAGCCACATTTTTAAAATAATAATAAAAAAAATAAACTCAACAAATCATGCCAGTGGGCAGCTAAGTTTTAAAAGGAGGGTAGAGGGAAATAAAGTTTAAAAAATAATAGGAGGGGTGCAAGCTTTGAAATGGAGGTCCACAATGGCCACTTGCCAGTCAACCAGAGGATGCAATCAATTTGCATAAAATACAGCAGGCTGCAGATTCAGTTTGCACTGTTCCTGAAATCAGTCCCTGTCTGCTAGTGAAGACGTATCCCCTCGCTACCTTCCTGTTAAGCCAGCTCTGAATACTTTAAATCTGCTTAAAAAATGATGAGAAATGGAAGCATAACATCCCTGAAGTGCATGGACAAGGGGAGGAGAAGGGAAAAAATGAAGGTTTCACAGGACTTGCCTTTGAGGGTTGTTATTTCAGTGATGAAAGTCACAGGTTGCCTATAGATCAGCCAGTGCCACAGTGGTGATGGAGCATGAAACCTCACTTAACTCCCACTTTGTGTCCCCACAGCCCAGCCCACGGGGTCCTCACACCAACCACATTCCTGCCATTACACCCATGGCTTTTCCTGGCCTACAGGAGCTAATCCTCACCAGTTGCATCTTAAAAAAAACAAGTTTTCCTCTCCTCATACTGGAACACTGATGCAACAGCTCAGTGTCTGAACGGGAATGTAATCGGATACATGAACAAGTTGCACGAGCCTGTTAGGGAAAGGGGAAAAAAATAAAAAAGCAAATATACCAGTGACCAAATGTGAATGGACAGGATTCCTGATTTACGGGCAGCAAGCAGGGTTCAAATTGGATCTGCACTGCCTCAGCAAAGGCAGCTGCTTATTGGACCATTTGTTTTTTAATCACCCTTCGATGTAGCTTTTGCTGAACCCTAGTTAAAATGCCATGTTGAATAAGGACAACTCTGTGCCTTGTCCTGCCACAGCCTGGTCCTGTGGTAGGTTAAGGACTGTGCTATGATTTGTACAACCTGTACTCTGATACTCCAGGAAAATAAACACAACCTAGACAGAGAAAAGAAATATAAGAGTGAACCCTAAAGTGCTGAGTTCTTTCAGACTCAGGTGTGGGTCAGCCAGGCTTTAAATAATATGTCTGTTTAATCATGCAATAGCTATGCAAGACCTCAAGTGGAATGAAGCAAAACGTTTATGTGCTTACTAGCAATAATATGGATTTTGTGTAGGAAACCAGTATTTACTGTTCCAGTTATTAGAAATTTATTATATTCCCTAAATAATAACTAGGTAAAGAGATAATGAAACCATGGTGTTTCTAAAGGAATGTTTGGTTAATTGCAATTAAGGTAATTTTAAAAATCCTGTTTTTCAGACAGAAGGTAATGTATACCCAAGGCAGTGCTTAATTTAAGAAGCCAGTGGCTCTCTGAGTATTCCACTACAACAAGGAACCTGGTGTAGGACAGCCCAAGCACCTCACTCCCTACAACCACACTGAGCAGGGGATGTTCAGCAATTTCCCACTCAACACCCGATCAAAGGGTGCCTCATCCATGGCATCACCTCCATCTCTCCTTCAGGTGGTTTGTGTAGCAAAGAGTACCCACTCATCCCACAAGAAGGATCCCAGAATAGGGACTGACTGAACTGACTTTGGTGGAACATTAGAGCACGTTGAGCTTTACAGATTACAATCAAGGTTCCAAAGAGCATCCAAAAGCCTGGTGGAAAGCCAGTGCAATTCCCAGAGCCTGTACCCATGTAACATGCTCACACCAACCACATAATTAAATAGGATGGCCACCAGAGAGCAAATGGAGAGCTGGCTGCTGGACTTTTCTAAACCGAGGGAGAGGCAAGGGTGGGAAACAACATCAGAAATACTGTACCAGAGCACTTGTTCTCTACAGAGTCCTCACCTTTTTGGGGGAAATGAAAACAATTTGGGATTCTAATGTATCCCATAACCTTGAATTTATCCAATAATAAAAGCATATAATCCACAAGAGATGGGAAATCCAGCCTGCATCCCTCAGCTCAGCTCAGCTCAGCTCAGCTCACTTCCCTCTGCCCTACCAGCACCACACCTTCCCTCTCTCAATGAAGTCTCAGCTGGTGCTTTGAGCTGCTGCCTTAGATTTGCAGAGAAGGCAGGGAATGCCACACAGTTTTGCTTCCAGTCAGGCTTATTGAAAGCTCATCTGAAGTTTTCATCTCCCAGATCTGTAAATGCTGCTGCTGCCTCATAATGAGGCAGAGAAGTAGTCTATTAATCAAAGCCAGCAGAACATTTTCTACAGGAGGCATTTATGTGAAGGAGAGCAGCATATGAGGTTACACTTAGTTAGGAAGAAAATTACAAGGGGATCTCAGTTCTTGTGCTTCAGGGCATAAGCTGATCACCAGATGGGGTCAGGAAGAATTTCACCCTCTTTCGTTCCTAGATATAGTATTGCACAGTAGGTAAACTATGGAGGTACAAGGAAGAGGGAAAGAAACTGTTCATAGCCTGGATTTCCCCCCTCCTTTCTTGGGAATTATATCTACAAACACTACCAGACAGAAGACTTAGCTAGAAAAAAATACTGTGTTTGAGTTCAGCAGTTCTTACCCAGAAAATGATATGCACAAGAGCCCTGACTTCACATGTCCAATGAACAAAACGTGAAACCTAACCAAAAAAACCTGCTCTGGGAAGCTGGGGGGCAGCAGGTACCATGTAATGGGTACAATCAAGATATTTAATATATTATAAATATTTAGCTCTATTTAAAGTTAGACTTCTAGATCTGGGAGAATTTTGCCACAGCTCATGGGAACATTTTTTTGTTGCAATTCCTTGAGCGCTTTGGGTTCAAATTAACTCACTTCTCTTTCTTACTGCAAATTAATAAACCGGTTGAACTTAAAAAAAAGAAGGAAAAGAAAGAAGAAGAAAGCCACAACACTTTGTTAAAACCGCTGAGTTTCAGCTGGTATCATGTCAAAACCACTTGAAACATGAAACTAGAAATCTTCCTAGGTTGACTCAAAGACTATGTCTATACTAGGAGTGCTTTACCAGGAGAGGAATGCTGGTGTATAATGCTGGCAGAGGACTCTGCTGTGGATGGAACTGTAGCAGCAGAAGTGAGCATTAAATCTGTCTGGGGAATTGAGCCAAGAGCTTTGTTGACAGACTTGCATCTAGGTGAAGTTCTCCAACAATTCTAACAATTGGTCAGGGGTAACACCTCTTTACATCCTGGATAGACACAAACATGTCAGCACAAATTTAGAATCTAGAAACGCCCAAAATTAGATAGAAGTTGTTTTGAAACTCTTTTGAAAAATTTAACCAGTTCTGACTTTAGAAAAAACTATATTGGTTTATTCTGTAGGCTTCACAGTATTGCTGCAAACTTCTGGCATAGCTGCAGTTAAACATCTTACTTCAGCCTTCTAATCTGTGACACATGGTGGGTGCTTTATGATTTCTCTCAGCACAATGAAATCTGTCTCTCAGCATGCAATCATAAATGTTGCATACAACCCTCAGGAGCAACCTTTGGAGATTTCTCCATAATCCAGTTCATTTATTGTAACCATGGTCAGCACTGGTGGTGGAAGGGAACCACCGTGTGAGAAGATTGTATTATTATTCTGATAAAAAGACCATTAAGTGCTGGTTGCTTCCCTTAACATGAGTGCAAAATAACAAGGCTGAATCAAAATACTCATTCTATTGTACTAAAGGTGCTATTGCAACTAAGGCAGAACAACGTGGCAGTTAGAATTTCACCAGATCCCTACTCAAATGACCTTGATTGCCTATTTTAGATTTATGGCAAAAATATATTTAAAAAAAAAAAAAAAGAAGATAAGAAGAAAGAAAAGAAAAGAAAAAAAAGAAATTACATTTTCAGCTTCAAGCACTATAGAAAAATCCACTTCCCACCTAGCTTTGCTTGGAGAACATCCCCCACTCTGTAACAGCCTCTTTGACTACAGCTGAGACACAAATATCCATAAGCAATTACTACCAATGCCTGTGCAAGTCAAACCTATGGTTCTGTCTCTTACCTGTAATCTGACTCTGTCCTTGTGGATTAAAAGGACTTGGTGCAGAGTTCAGAGAGGGCCGTGGGCTCTGGGTCGGGACCCCTACTCTCATACTGGGATGAGGAATGCGCCCTAAATCACTGAGGCGTTCAGAGAACAAACTAGGTTTAGAGTCATCAAGCTTCTGTCTGTGCCCTGGAAACAGCAAATCATAAAATAAAAGCGTTAATAACAAGATTTAGTAATTTAACACACCCCCCAAAAAAACCCCAAAATGATCTCTAAGGACCTGTTATTAGATTTAATGGATTTACAGGTATCTCAGCTACCCCCAATAACACAGAAACATTGTGAGGGGGTTTTGGACGTGGTTGGGCTGGTGAAAGCCTTATCGAGTACAGCTGTGCCCATACATGTGTAACATCTACAATTTGGATCAAAATAAGCACTTATCAGGACACCCACACAAGGTCTTTTTGTCTTTTTGTCTTTGTCTTTTTTTTTTTTTCTGCTTCAACTACCCAAGGTAGTTAAAGAGGTAAACTTTCCCTTCCAAAAGCAAGGCTCATATGTACATACAACTTATCAACTGGGACAATTACTCCATGCCTGGTTTATATTGCAGATTTTTTGCTATGTTGTGGATTTTTGCTAAGAAAATGCAAGCTTTTCTTCTCCCTTATTTTGTTTTTTTTTCCCCTTTAAATCTGTTATAGTTAGTCGTTAGCTTTCATTCCTCTGGGAGATTTTCCAAAAAGTAATTAGTCCCTGTCAGTTGAGAAGATCAGTATCCAAGGAAAACCTGCAAGGCTGCTGGACAGGAACACCCTGGCATGGTCAGCCTTCCTCAGTACTCCTACTGCATTCACCCAAAACTGCCAACTGCCCCTGGATATATTTGGAACACTCATTTAGGGGTGTTTTGCTGTCAAAATATGAAGGGGGTAAATGGCAAAAGCACTGGGATGCCCCAAATGGTCCTGTCTGGTTGTCATTGAGATGTTTCAGGGGCAAGGGCTTTGCTTCTCTAATGGTTGTATTTTTGCTCCTAGGTTTAATTTCTTCCCAAAGGATGCTCCTTGTCCAATGGTGCCTTCAAACACAAGGTGCAGAAGGTGTTATTTCTATCATTCAGCACACAGAGAAACAGGCATGCACAGAGATTAAGAACAGGACTAATTTTACTTAACTTCAGCCATTCATAAATCAGGCATCTAGTCTAAACTCTTCTAATGTAGACTTCCTCTTCGGTTAATGGAAAGAAATAGCTACTTCCAGAGGGCAATTCATCTCATTTGTCTCTGACACTTGCCTTAAAACAGCATGATTCACCTCCTGAATTTGCTTTCTCTTCCTTCTCTGATCAGAGAGGGAGCACACATGACTGGTTTAATTAGACACCCTCGCCATTAGTCAACGTTAAATGGAATGAAGCTTACCCTAAGTTACAGATCAAGGTCACACAAAAAGCCTCTGGCAGAGCTAAAAGGGGGGCCCAGACCCCCTGATTTCAACCCAGAACCACATCAGCCTCCATCCCTGTAGGCAGTGCTGGGGCACAAGCAATAACTGGGGGGGATATTTTAATGCTTTTAACAATAGGAAGGATCCCTGGTTAGGTTTGGGTTTGAACCCTTCCAAATAATCACCAGTGGGTTGAGATAATCTGTGTTGTCCCACAGCAGTATGAATATAGCCATCTATCTGGAGTCTACAAGAGCTCAGCTCTGCAGACATGGGAAGATAATCCCATCAGTCTTTAGAACCAAACACAATACTGTTAAATTTATTTTAGAAGCAGAAATGAGGCCACTGAGTCTTGAGATTGAGCTATCAGGCTACCACTGGTAAAAAAAAAATGCTTTTTAATACTAATTCTCACCACTGTACTGGGCACAGGGGTTCACACCATCTAACTGGTACCACAGTGCCAACATGACACACAGGCAATGCAATATCCAAACTAAATAAATCCAAACTGGATTCAGAAATCATAGCTCTAGACAGAGAAGGATTCAGGCTGGGAGTGAGGGGAAACTTGATGGGATTTAACTCTCAAGAAACTTCTCTAGCAATTTAAAAAAATTAATTAGTTGACCCATAATTTGGTACTTTGAAGTCTGGGTTTTTTCCCCCGTAATGACTCAGTCTAAAAGCACGGGGTAGGCGGGAGCCTTCTCCCTAGGGAGAAAGTGCTGCTCCATGTTAGAGCTGCCAAGGGTGACTACTCCTCTCTTCAGAAAGTATCAGTCAATTTAAATAGGGAATGCTTTTTGGTGGGCTTGTAAAAACTCCATAATACCAGCTTAATTAACAGGCTCTACTCTTCAGCATTATATTCTCAATCCATTTAAACTAAGGTTTGTACAAGTTGGGTGCTGCTAAATCTGAAGAAATTACTTTCACATACATATACAGTCAGTATTCCCTTGGGATTTCTCCCTTTTCTTTTCCTCCACAATTTTTATGAATTTGCTTTTCCCTTTGCCAGTCATATTTTCCATTCTGTTTTTTAAAGACATCTCCTTCCCCTCCCTTTTTCTCTTCTGCTCACTCCTGATTATACTTGGCAAATTGAGCAACCTGGGATAGTGGAAGGTGACCCTTCCCATAGCAGGGGATTGGAATGAGGTGATCTTTAAGTCCCCTTTCAACCTAAACCATTCTGGGATTCTGTGAAATTCAAGAGGTCTCAAAATAAAGCAAATGTGATCAGCCCATCTCCAGTCTCACACACCAGAGTTGATTTTAGCAGGGAATGAATTCACTCCCAAAGTGAATTTTATTTCGAATTTCTGTAGAAAAAACCCTATGCTGTGTCCATGTAGTGACCTTTTAGCTAAAGAATCACTAACAAACTGGTGCATAATCTATTTCAACTGTCCTCAGGTAACTCAATAAATAAGTTATTACACAGGTCACCACCACTCCTGCACTAACCAGATAACCCTAAGCCTTGTTTTCATCACATTCTGTTTGGCCATATGTAGCTTTGTTAGGAAAGAGTTTATACTTAATTCTGTGTATTATAGCAAAGCTCTGAATAACAGAGCACTTTAGGATAGGCAGGGGGAAAAAAGGAAAAAAAGTGAGGAAAAAAAGAAGGGCTATACAGAAAGAAGAAAAAAGATTTCCACATCTGGCTGAATTGAAATGATCTATAGATATGTGGGTTTGGGTGTTGCCACTTCCCCCCACCCGCCCAAAGGAAAAAAAAAAAGTGGGGAAGAGAGAGCTCTATGCACATCTGGAAGACCCCAGGCATCAATGGAACTGTAAGTCCCCAGAAACCAGCAAGGGGCCAAAGGCAGACTTGCCTTCCCCTTCTGGACATTTAAAATTTAGGGTTGTAACACGGAGTCATGTTGTGACAAAGGGATCCACAGAAGGAGCCACAGTCCCTGAGTGAAATATCCCAGGGAGACAAGATGACATTGCAGCTTTGCACATTATGGGTTACTCTGCTTTGATAAAGGCTGAGACGTGCTCACACTGAAAATAAGCAGGAAACTCAACCAAACTTTTATATTCAGGAGGTGCTCACGTGTGGGCAACTTAAATAAATGTCCTGCCTTGATTTCTGTGCAGGAAAAAAAAAATCCTGTTAAGTATGGAGGAGCCATGAGGTATGGGCTGAAAACACTCTAAAAAGACCTTCTGAGTAGCACATAAGCAGCAGCAATGAAATATGTGATACATGTTTAAAACTCATTCCACAAGCTGCTTTTCATCTCTCATTGATATATGTGTCCGTTGACAGAGAAATTCCTGATCCCAGGGGAGCGTGCTAAGAAAAGCTGTATTCCTCAGTCTCAGTACTGAGGCGTAATTTTATTTCAGGAAAAAAGATTAGGGTAGCAAGTGTGGATAGCTGAGGGAGAATCCATGATCTGCTGCAGCAGTGAGTACATTAAAAAGCAATATAAAAGCTATGTGAAGAGTAGAATAAAATAGTGTTGCAGCTACTCCAATGCCTGCAACACTGCATTTAGTGCCTGTTGCTCTGTTGCAAAGATGAATTTGGAGAATGGATTTGGTTTGGAGGAAAAAAAAATATGCTTGTGGACATCAGCAGTCTTGGATGTGAAATGTTGTCAAAAATAAATGGAAGGTGACCCCTGAGTCTCTGACTAAGGATGGGACCCAGTGGCCACTGGAAAAGATCCAGCCATGGGTGAGGAGATGGGAAGGAGATGAGAAAAACTGAGAGTTCATAGTCAAGAGCTAAACAAGCTGTTCTGATTTGTCTGCTGGCACAGTACAGAACATGCTGGATATCAGAAATC
Source organism: Catharus ustulatus (assembly GCF_009819885.2). Classification (NCBI taxonomy): domain Eukaryota; kingdom Metazoa; phylum Chordata; class Aves; order Passeriformes; family Turdidae; genus Catharus; species Catharus ustulatus. The sequence continues at coordinate 114,336,660 of NC_046223.1, forward strand.
CAGTGTTTCCTCCAAAATAACAAGAAATATTCACATTCTTCACCACTACTCAGCTGTTTAAAGCCAAACACCAACCTGAGTATGTTTCTGGAGACAGAAGCATTGTCATTAATCCTCTCCAGTGCCAATTTTGGCCATTTTACATGAATCAAAGCAGAAATCATTACTGAGAGTGCTGTAAGGTCAGTGAAAGCTGCAGCCAGCCAGTCAGCCCTGTGCTGCTGCTTCTGCTGGCCAGCCCAGCACAGCCCCAGAACAGAGATTGTGTGGCCCATGGAAGCTGACATTCAATTATCACATCCCAGGCATGGCAGGAGATGTGAGGAGTCTTCCTCTCCAGCTTAATCATTTCAGTTTAAACTAAGCAAAGGACTGTCTCCCAGATCAAAGCAAGGCAATCTCGAGTCTGCTGGATGTGGTAACTGGAAAGGGACGTGAGCTCGTCTCTCACCACTGAACTTCCACCGCTCTGCTGGAGAAGGCAAGATGCAAATTGGGCTGGGGAAGAGGCTGACTTGCAGAATGTAAATGTGGTGTTGATGCTTGAAGATTTCTACCTCCTCAGGGAGGAGGAGTGTGCGTTTTTATCTTTCAGCTTGTGGGTGTGGAACTGAAAACTAATCAGATTATGCTACACGTGGCCTTGCCAGATGCTGACACTCAGGGACTCCCTTTCTTTGTACCGTGTACACCACCCACCAGCTTTTTTGTGTGGTTTTTTTTTTTTCCTGGTACCCAGGAGATCTGGTTACCAGATTTTCAGCAGATGCTTTTATCACTCTCCACTGGGTTAGCTATTTTCAGTCATCACCCAGTTCTATCATTTTCTGCTTTTGCCTTAACAGGGAGAAGTGTCGTGGGAGTCAGGTGTCTCCATAAATGAGCCAAGGGATGGCAGAAAGGTCATGGCAGTGAGAGCCTGGGCTGTCACCTGCAGGAGAGTCATTTTCTGGGACATCCCAAGCAGAATAAAAGGTGATGATTTCACCCATTGTGAAATGCCACCATGGCTTCTGTGTGCTCTATGCCTCAGCACCAGACAGTGAAGTTTGGATTCATTCCATGGAGTGACTACTGCTGGAAAACGCAGACAAAAATTCTTTGAACTCAAGGGCTAGTAACCAAGGATTTCTACAGCTCTGGGTTCAGTGAACCCACTGGAGAAGGGACTTTTCTTCAGGCTAAGGGATGGCAGAAAGAAGAAGAATCACCTGGTTCTGCAAATTCGTAGTCTGTGCACCTCTGTCTCTTGACTCCAAGAGAAACACAACGAAGATCGAGAATCCAAGTTTTGATTATCCCCACTGTTCTCCATAGGTGAAATATTTTTAAAAAGGTAGAGTGGGGACATTTTTTCCTACTAACCTATATGTCTTTGAGACAAGCCCTCTGATTTTGTCTCTTTTAATACTGAAACACCAGCAGCGTTCCAGGGTACATTGTAGTGTGTAAGTGTGTGCTCTTCTGCATACACATTGTAGAAGACAATTTCACATCACAAGAAAAGACAAACTACATGTCCTCTGAATTTCATCACAAACTTTCCATAAATTCTCTTTGCAGGCCTAGCTGCATTTCATCCTGTGTGGTCCTGTGGATCAGGGGTAACTGGAATTGGTTGGAATGGTGCTGATATGGACTTGACTGAATTCAGCTACAGGCTGATAAAGCTGAAGTCAAGGGACTCACATTTATGTCAAAGAGAGTTGAGACCTGAGGCTAAGGCTTCCTAGCAGCTGTTGTGCAGGACTGAATAATGCTGAGCATTCAGCATGAAGCAAAAATATTCACTGTTCTGTTACAAATTTCAGACAGTACTGCAGCAAGATGTCACTCCAAAGCAGTGTCAGCCAATGCACTGGAGGTAAAAATAAGGGAGCCATAAACCAGAAGCCCAGAAGATTCACATTAGCTCTTTGCAGGGAAAAAAACCTCTGAAGAAAGTTGTGAGGGTCTCTCTCGTGTCCCTTGTCTTGTGACAAATTGTCATCCAGAGCTGGTTTCTCCCCACCCAATCCTACTGAATGCACCCAATCCAAAGTTCATGGAAAAAAACCCAAAACACAAGAGCCAAACAATTTTTGCCCAGGAAAGGAGAAAGCTTGGAACCCTTCCAGTCTCTTAGGTAAAGACACAATTATGAGAAGAAAAATATAATCCACCCAAGAGACATAATTACATAATTAGGCCATAGGCTGTGCATAGGAAAGGTTCTTATAGTTCATAAAACAAGGAGCTACATAGGTGCAGTAACTGTAGTTAATTCACTCAATGAAGAAAAAAAAAAAAGTTTGTTTTTTAAATAGCTGAGGGTACCAGTTTGCATTAGACTAGGAGCTTATTCTCCTGACTGTACACAGAGCCCTGTCCATGCCAACAGGAGTCACTCAGGCGCAGGCAGAAAAAAAAGCTCCTGTCTCTTTTTGTTCTTAAAAAAGGCATAATTTTTTACCCAAAGCAGCTAAGGCCTGTACCTTAAACTACTGCAGAGAAAAGGAAATAAATACAGACGAATGCACACTGTGGAGGGGCTCAGCTCCTGTGAAACAGATCTAATGTGTATCCATTCGCCAAAATCCTAATGAGCCTCTCCTCCCTGCCCCCTGCTCTGTAGATACTGCTATGGGTCCAAAAGGGCCAGTCCAGATCCTGGAGGAACCAGTGACATTACCACCATCCCAGAGCTGTGGCTCCTACCCTGGGTGAGCAGAGGCAAAGGGAGATTGGAACCTGAGTGCTGATGCCAAGCCTTGGAGCATCACTGGAGTCAGTGTCATGTCCCCACTGATTTACTGGGAGCAAAGGAAAAGTCCTCTCAGCTCATCCCATGGGCAGCCTGCCCAGCCCAGGACAAAAAGAGTGGGTGGGAGGGAGGAAGGGGAAGGAAGGGTGAGAAGAAATGACCCATGGGGGTGTAACCTGTGTCCCTTTGTACCTCTAGGAATGACTCTAAAGTTTTTGAGGATACAAAGTGCTTTCTAAAATTCAGCTGAGGCCACAAAGAGCATGGACCAAGCTGAAAGGTGGACCCAGAGGCTGGGGGTTTTCAGCAAACTGCAACAGCTGCAAAGGAGCCTCCTGCTCACAGGATTTCTCTGTACAGAGAGGTGGAACATGCCCCTTGGAGCAGGGCTCCAGGCTGCTCGTTTGGCAGCTGAGGGACTGATGGGGGCAGGTGGCAGAGGCCAGGCTGGCATAGCACTGCAAAGGGAAAGGTGTGTTAAAGCAGGAGAATCTGAAGTTTTAACAAATGAAACCAAAACAGTACTTTGAGAAAAAGGTCAGGCTGAGCAGGAAAGAGCTCGAGTGGGCTTGCTTTTGCACCAGTTCCCTCCTACCCCCCAACTCATCCCAGTGCTGCAGGACTCATGCAGCCCTCTGCTCTGACTCTGTGCTGCAGGTGAATGAGCCAGGTCCCCCCTTGCTGCAGTGGTGGGGTTGTCTCTTTCTCTTCTCTTTTTGAAAAGCTTTCCAATTCTAATCAGCATTTTGAAGCTTGTTCTGCAAATTTGAGCAACACACCGTAGGATCATCAGCCCAAATAGGCCAGGTCAGGGAAGGAGCAGGTGGGACGATGCTCTGCCTTCACCTTTATCCATCCTTGATGAACATAAAGGAATCTGTGTTCACATGTGCCAGGAAACCAGCTAAACATTGCTGGCACGGCTGCTTGGAGACATTAAAGACAACTCATATAAACAGAGACTGTCACGCAAGTCTCGGTCCCTGCCTCAGCTCCCTTTGCATGCTGGTATCTGTTACACCCTCCCCCTCCTCCTCCCCCTTTTTTCATCAGAAGCAGGGATGAGGGAGAGCAAAGGCTGTCCCAAAAAGCTCAAGAGCTCCTCATTCTGATTTATCATCTTAATGAATGCAGCAAAACCTTTGAGGAGTAAGGTTCCCCCCTACCCTGCCAAGGAGGTAGCTATCCTGAAAATATCCCACCAATTTCTACTGCTTGCTGCAGCACCAGGCAGTAAAGATCATCGTGAAGAAGGGGGTAAAGAGGGGGAGAGAAAAAAAATCTCCTTGAACTGGCTTCCCTCCAGCTGGCAGAAGGGGATGGTTTTCTTAACGCTTGTGAAACCTGATTACTTTAAAAGAATGAGAAGGGGTGGGGGGGATGATGTAAACACAGCCATTAAACCAGACTTAAGGCGCTTAGTTTAAATCTAGTGTAGAGCTCTCGGATGCTGCACTGCTCTCTAGACATCAATAGGTGCATTTTCATTTCTGGTTTTGTTTTACACCCCCAAAACCAGGAGCTCACTGCACGCTGAACGCTGTGGTTACAGCGGGAATTCAGGCATGGAAGACACAACAGTTAAGCAACAATGGATGGATGTGTGTGTTTGCTATCTTTCAACAGATTGTTTTGCTGAGTTAGAAAACTACTGTGTTTATATCCATGCAGCAGGTTTCAAGCAGACTGTTTAAACTTGAATAAAGAGGGATATTTCTAAAATAACCTTGCTAATACAATTCAGATGGCTAAAGAAACCTGAAAACGTGGTTAAAAAATAAAAAAAGATGCCATTTCAATCTACACTGGTGGGTAACATGATCTAAACTCTGAAAGAAAACAGTCTTTACAAGTTCAGCTTGAAGGATTATCTTGTGTATCAGCACCCTCTGTGGCAGAGTAGCATTTATCCACGTATCCACCCATGTTAATGCTGTTGCATAATTTACTACAGCCGTGATAGACAGATAATTGCTTTATCCACCCAAGTGTAATAAACGGAGTCTGCTATGTTAATCCTTGTGTTCTTATTGTCGGCAAATGCCAAGTAAGGGAGAGAGGTACACTGAAAACTCTGTCCTCTCCTTCCAAAACTACTGGAGTTTACTCACCCTCAGACCTGCTAAAGTGTTCTTACTGCATTCCACTCCCCTGCTTGCAGTGCCAAGTATTTTGAGTAGTATCAAGTTATTGTTATATAAAGGGCACCTACACTCAGGCTATATGGAGGCAGAAGCCAGGATGTAGCAGCCTTTAGGAAAATAAAAAAAAAAAACACCTAACCAACCACCCTCAAACATCTTTTCCTACTCAGTAAGTAAAACAGGCCAAGTATTTTCTGTTCCTGGGCATAGCACAGAAAGTAATTACCTGTCCTTCTAAAACTGGACATCTATTCAGTTTGTGTGGAGTCTGTCTGACTGCTGAAAAATGTCATTTAGCTGCTGGCCCATCAGTGTTTTCCACAAAAATCTATAAAGATTTTTTATTTTGAATGTCAAAAACAGGCGTATCCTTTAAAAGGTTTACAGATTCCTGGCGGCTCCATGAGCTTAGGTTTGTGGCATCAAATTTGTAATGACAGTTTGATGGATGCCTCCCTTTCTTCCTCCTGAAAGGTATAAGGAATTGGTGGTTTCCCAATAAAAATTACACTTAACGCCATTCTTTGCTCTTATTTTTACTCCCAAGTGCATAAAATGTCTGGTGCTGCTGGCAATGAGTGGGTTTAGGGGGCAACTTTCGTGCTACACAAGGCATTCAACTTTCTGTGTACTCAGAGCTCTTGCACAAGCACCTACATGATGTGCAAGCTCTGAGGAAGGACAGCCTTAAGCAGCACATAAACACTGCAGCTGGGTTTAAGAGAAGAAAGGTTGGCCCGAAGAAGTTGCCAACAATCCTGCAGGTGAGTCGCAGATTTTAACCCTTGTTGTGCTCCACCTTTCCCTGCCAATGCCAGCATTTCTGGCTCAGGAGGAGGCTGAGATGGATTAACTTCTGCTTTCAGGTCTTCAGGAGAAAGAAAAAGGGTAGCTTTAGATTAGATATTAAGAAGAAATTCTTTACTGTGGGGGTGGTGAGAGACTAGGAAAAGTTTCCTAGAGAAGCTGTGGCTGTCCCAACCCTGGAAGTGTTAAAAACCAGGTTGGATGGGGCTTGGAGCAACCTAGAGGAATGTGTTCCTGCCCATGCCAGGGGCTGTTGGATGGAGATGTTTTTAGGTTTTTAAGGTCCTTTTGAATCAGAACCATTCTATGATATAAAAGATAAAATGCAGACATAGAGGATGAATGGTTGGGGGTTGGTGTGACAAAGTTGCCTGCTGACTATCACTACTGATAGTGAAATGGAAGGCATTTTATGCATCTTCAATCAATTAATAGCTGATACTTCCTTTAATAACTTGGATGATGCAATACAAGGCACAATTATAAAATCTTTAGAGGACTTCCAGTAAGGCAGAGTCTTCAGACTTGGAGAAATAGGTCAGAATTCAGAACAAACTTAGCAAGGAAGAGAAATTGTGCTTGACATGTCATTAGTAAGATGACATGCAGTAAAAGTTAAGTGCTTTGTGTTACACTTTGGAGCAAGAAGCCAAATGCACCACAATGACAAACCTATTAACCAGCAGCACTGCAGAGGAGATCTGGGGGTGGCAGGGAGTTACAAGTTGAATATGAGTCAATAATGGCATTCTGGCTTTTTTTTTTTTTCTTTTTTTTTTTTTTTTTTCAAAAAAATGAAGTAAATGCATTTCTGGGAAAGATTAATGGTCATGTTGCATACAAGACATGGAAGGTATCTATTACAGGCTGCTCAGAAGTGGTGAGACATCAGCTGGACTGCTTTATCCAGCATGGGACACCACCCTCTAAGAAAGATGCAGACAGATGAGAGAGAATCCAGAGGAGAGCAACAGGAGCGATAACAGATTCAGAAAGCATGAGCAACATGGAAAAGTTGAAGGAAATACATTTGTTTAGTCTAGAAAAGAGACGAGCAGGAAAAGACATGATAAGAGTAAAATGTTTTCTACAGAAAATTGTAATCGATTGATCTCTGTGTCAGTTGAGAATAGCACAAGAAAAAGCTGCCTTCAGCTGAGGTAGAGATTTAAGAGATTAATGTACAGTATTAGCAAATTCCTTTTTAAGTATAAAGGGAAAAAAAAACACAAACTCCAGACTTGGTAAGTAAGTGGAAGGCTCAGTAGTGGAGGATTTGAAAATTTGGACAGATGTCAGTGATGATCTAAGTATATCTAATACTTCCTCTGAGGAAAAATGGACTAGGTCGCCTGAGGTTTCTTTTAGCCCTACTGTTCTGGGGCTGAGTGATTGTGCCTGGTGAAGTCACGTACACAATACTTTGAACATGAGTCCATGCACTCAGCAGCTCCTGCTGACTGAGGGCCTGATGCTGCAAAGAGCTCAGCACCTCGAGCTGCCCTGAAAGGGAACAGCAAAATGCAGGCAGTGCCTGCTCAGCTATTCCTGACTACAGAGAACTCGTGGGGGTTTGGAAATGCTGGTCTTAAACCCTCTGTTCCAGGGTTTCCTACAGCTCTAACTTCAGAAACTATCATTTTAAATTCAGAAATTAGCATTTCTTTGGATTTCTTTGGATATTACAAAATTGACATTAATTTAGAGAGCAGGACTCCGAGTGTCCACTAGTTTTTCAGGAACACACAACAAAGTAAAACTCGAATTTCACACCCAATACTTGAGAATATTCCTGCAACCCCCAGTGAAGGTCCAGATCTTAATCCATGATTGATTTTGGTTGTTGCTTTCTTATCTGTGTGTCTGCTGGTTACTCAAAGAGAGATGGTCCCACAACTTCTCTCCATGCCAGTGGGAAGAACAAGAGACACCAGAATGACAAATTTCTTGGGGAAAACCCCCAAACACTAAACTCAGAAGCAAAGGTTTTGGACAAGATATGTCTTCTGTGAGAGGGAATTCCTCAATGCAGTGGACTATAAAATCCTGGGGTGTTCCAACAAGACAGCCTCATTACTTCTTCCTGAAAGTGCTTAATTCATAATTAGCTCTGTTGGAGTTTTGAGGTTTGGTTTCGGGTTTTTTTGGTGGAAAGGAAAGCACCTTTCTGCTGTGAGCTGCACAAACCCAAATCCCATATTTGCTACAGAAACTCCATCCCTGCATACATTCATCTCACACCAACCTCCTGAGCCCTAAGGACAGCTGCCTTTACCCCAGACCAGCTGTTTATTAGCACCATGCCCAAAAATGATGCTGATGAGATGCCCAAAAATGATGCCAGTGAGATGCCCGTTGCTGGTCTAAGTTAAGCCTGTCCTTGTGGGCTCTGCAGGTGTTAATTCAGTGTCTCAGCCAGGTGTTCAACCTGCTCAGGGGTGATGGCTCCGACAAAAGCCCCAGGGGGGCAGAGGGGAGGGGGGAGAATGACACAGCCACATTTGGCTGAGAGGAATGTGAGATTTTTGTGAAGGGCTCTGGCAGGGGGCTGACCCTTCTGCCGACAGTTGTTAAAGTTTGTTTAGTGACGGGGAGCCTCCCACGAACTTAAAAACAATAGGAAAACAGAGTCCTGGAGAATGAATCTCGCCCCCTGCCCCGGCTGCCTGCGCGTTTGGCTACCAGAAGGTAACAAATCCCCAGGAATGCGGGCGGTGGGGGATGCTCCTGCTGCAGCTGGAGGGTGGCCAACACAAGCAGCGGGTGATGCCATTCACAGAGCGGAGAACACCGGGAAAAGCCTGGGAAAGGCTGCAGCTACGGCAGGGAAGATGTGCACTCTGACAGGAGCAGGGAGCTGCTCAGGAGCTCACCCCACAGAAACCCCAAATGCCCCTTCTGCTGCCAGCCATACCAGATGGAGCAGAAAGTGAGGGTGTCCTCTAAGCATGGCAGAGGAGATCAGTCCAAGAAGGACCTGAGTTTTATTTATGAATTCACTAGTCTCCCTTGCCCACACACCAGGAGAACTCAGAGGACATTAACTTTTGGTCGTCAGGCAGGACACAGCATTTGAGACAAGGAAACCACTGAAACCACTGATTTGTCACCAGGTCCCTGACCTACAAAATCCCAGCTGGATTTTTAAAAGTAGAATAGAGTTCACAGGTTTTACTTTTACCCTGCTTTACCGATTTCATGTTTCCACTGATATACAGGATTCTGCTTGGACATGACTGAAAAGGAACTTTAGACAAGGGCCTGGAGTGATAGGACAAGGGGAAATAGCTTTAAACTGAAAGAGAGGAGAGTTAAATTATATTTGAGGGAGAAATTCTTCCCTGTGAGGGTGGTGAAGCCCTGGCACAGGGTGGCCAGAGAAGCTGTGGCTGCCTCATCCCTGGAAATGTCCAAGGCCAGGTTGGATGGGGCTTGGAGCAACCTGGGATAGTGGAAGATGTCCCTGTCCATGGCAGGGGCTTGGAATGAGATGATCTTTAAGGTCCCTTCCAACCCAAAAACCATTCAGTGATTCTATGAAGCTGTGGGTGCAATCCTCTGGGAAAAAATGGCAAAATCTAATAAACAGGAGCTATAAATGCCTAGTTATAAAAAGCACAAATTTCCAAAAGGGCAGCTGTGTAGTTGATGGTTTTCAAGGGGTACACAAGCACATACATACAGCTGTGTGTATATATATGTATATATATATATATACATATATATGCACTTCCAGCTTGGAAAGATGTTAGAACATATTGGATCATCACTGGCAGGTGTTTTGAATAATTTCTATTTTATTAATATTTTGGTGCGTCATTAAGTTTGGACGCCCACTGCAGAGCACCAATGGAAACCATCCCTGCAATGCAAGAGTGGCAAGGATATTTTATTCTGCTCTACTAAAGCAGGCAGAAATAACATTGAAGTACTTAAATTCTGGAAATACTCATTATCCCTGTGCTATTAATATCACCTCAATAGCGTGTTCTATTTAAAGCAAGTTTCTTTCTTTGGGTTTTATTGTGCGGGTGGCAAACCCTCATTTAATTCAGAGGATAAAAATGTATGACCCTACAATTGGAAATGTGGGATTGTCTGGGGCCCCAGCCATCTGCCAGAGCCATGAACAGAGGCTTTGCCACCATCTTCAGTGGAAGACAGCCTGGTCTTTAAGACTTTACAGCTTCTACAGCTTCAGATATTAGTATTTGCTTTGATTTTAATGTCATATGACTCATTTTAAGGAATAATATAGCTGCTTCCACTGTAATAGGTACAGTTCTGTCTCTGCAGGACCAAAACTTGATCCCTCAGTTATGGAATTTAGGTATGAGCTCTCTAGTCTACCTTTTAGCTCCACTGTTTGCTTTTTTTGCGCAAAGAAAATAAGGCACACTCCAGCCATTGGCTCCATGGATTAGAGGACAACACTTACATAGGAGAGTTTCCTTCTTCTGTAAGTACAGCCCTGATTTAATTCCATCAAAGAATGACGGAAAATAGAAGGCAAAGTGCTCTTCCCTGTTGTCCAAGAAAAGTAAAACGAGCAACCCTGGTGATGTTGAAGAAATTGGATATCTTCTAGTGGTGCCTTGCCTTGGTTTTTTTAATAAGCAAAACTCATCTGTCTTAACCAATTTAAATGAAGTAAAAAGGCAACAACAGAAAAGAGGGATGGAAAACTTTTTCCAGCTTCAACACAAACTCTGAGGAAGTCAAAACATAAAAAAAGAAAGTGATTTTTTCACTAAAAGTCTGCAGACAGCTCAGCACTGCGTAAAAGGAAGAAATCTGGTTTTTAACTCTTCTCCAGGTAGGATGGATCATTTCTTGTCCTTTCATTACAGCTTTCACAAGGTCCATGGGATTATTCTCCTTTTGGCAGCACAAGGGAGTTTGGCTGTCTGTGTCCCCATCCTTGACCAGTTTTGAAATCAAAAGAAGTTATTCCTCCCTTGACAAAAGATTCCACGTGCTAACAATCCCCATTCATCAAAGGACCTATATTAGACTAGGACTGAACCCAGTTTCTAATGCCTGATGGATTTAGATGGCCAAACTACTGCCAAGGGTATCTGCTGTCAAGGCTAACCCCAGCAAGAGGCAGCATTTCTGACATGAGACTGCTTTAAAACTACATATCTTGTGATATACACTCCCTTCTCCATGATGTTGATATTTCATGGCATCACTTGGACAGGACATCCATCCCTACCCTCACTCTCTCACCAGGTGTGGGGGTAATTTGCTTCCAGCACGTCACTCAGATTTGAGGCTGAAAAGTGTTTTTTCCTGTTTTGCTTTTCTGTGATAAAGTTTCTTGATATGCATCTGAGAATGGTTGGCATTACTGCTTGCTAACATTTTGATTATGTTTCTTGCTTTCTTGTTGATTGGGGTATAAATCCTCACTAAAATCAATAGATGCACACCGTTGCTGGCAAATTTAAAGTGAAGGTCACAGCTCGTTCACTTGACAGTAAAGACAACTGAACTGCTACCAAACTGAGATTTTCACACCTTGGCATTTACAGAATCACAAAATCAATTCAGTTGGAAAAGACTTTTGAGATCATTGAGTCCAAACTACGACCTAGCACCCCCTTGTCAAGTAGACCATGGCACTAAGTGCCACATCCAGTCTTTCCTTAAACACCTTGAATGACAGTGACTCCATCACCTCCCTGGGCAGCCCATTCCAATGCCCAATCACTCGTTCTGTGAAGAAATTCTTCCTAATCTCCAGCCTAAACCTCCCCTGGCACAGCTTAAAATTGTGTCCTGTTGTCCTGTCTCTGGTTTCCTGGGAGAAAACACTGACCCCCAGCTGGCTGCCCCCTCCTGTCAGGGGGTTGTGGAGAACAGTAAGGTCCCCCCTGAGCCTCCTTTTCTCCAGGCTGAGCTCCCCCAGCTCCCTCAGCTGCTCCTCACAGGACTTGTGCTCCAATGTGCACTGTAATTAAAACCTGCCCTTTGCATTTCCCTTTGTGTGTGCATTAAGTGGCCTCATTTAAAGCCAGGCAACATCCCTTCCATTGGCTGTGGGCTCTGAAAGTCCCGTTGCCTATCCCAAATTTAAGCATAACTCATTCTGACGGCGTTTCTCAGCCATGCAGGTTTGCTGTGTACACATGACTGTACATTCCTTCCGTGGCTCTAATTTTGTTCCGAGGCAGCCCCAATTCTTGCTGCTTCAGTACACTGAAAGCACGAGTACATGTGTGTGTGTGCAAACAAACACACCAGCACCCTCACACGTGCTAAAAATGACATTTTTGTGCCTGCTCACAAGGAAAAAGAAGGATTATTTATGCACAAACGCAACAACTTTCTCCAGCTCTGCCTAGAGATGTGAAAGAGAAGTGGCCCTGTACTCACGTCTCTTCTGAGAATTCTGCCATATGGTTTTAACAGAGGTTTATTTCCTGCAGCAAGAGAGGGCTGCAGATTCTCAATCCAACCAAAATAATTATGCAGACAATTTCACTCCATTACTTGCAGTGGAACCCAAGCTGTGTGGTCCTCACATGCTTGCTGACACCTTTAAAGAGACATTAAACCATTTTTAAATAAAATTCCCTTAATGGGTGGGATGTAGGATGAATTTCCTGGAAGATTAGCACCTGTCGTGTTGCATAAGGCTTGCATCTGACTGCTGTATGAATTCCTTTGGTTGGTAGACAGCAAAAATGTGACTGAAGCCTCCAGAATACAGCAAAGAATCAACCATATCTCTATGGAGGGAAATTTCTCCCCTTGCTGAGGTTTCCTACACAATTTTTTTACCTCCCACATTTGACCCTGAAATAGCACAGGACATGAGTACAATTGGGTGCCCCACATCAAGTACAAGGAAATGGAAATATGGCTTTAAATTTCAGTGTGGGGTTGTGCTACAAGCACAACACAGAGTTTTCTGAGAATGTTTTTTTCAGAGCCACCCTGGTATGCAGATCTTTTCCCTCAGCTAGTGAGATCGCAGTAAAAAACTTCCAATCTTTCAATCAACGGTGGGTAAAGAATCCAGGGAAAATGAAACTGCTTCGACTCAAAACAATAAAATGTGTATTAAAGCATCACCTATCCAACTCTGAATGTAAACCACAGGAATACTGTAAAAACAGGGATGTTAACCAAGACATACAGTGATTAAAGAACATTTTAAAGGGAGAAGGGAGACCACCCTTAAAGCATGGAAATATCCCTTTTGGACTAAAATGCAATCTGTTGTTTTTTGGGGGGTTTTTTGGTGGGTTTTTTTTTGGGCAACTGTGTCTGATTTTAGTCACAGTAGCTCATTTATGGAATTAGCAAACATACTACATTTCAGACAAGCAAATCCAATTAAATCAGAAGAAAGAACACACATATTTTTAGTGTGCCAATTCGTCTATGGTGTCAGAAAGACACAATTCCAGGCAGCAAGGGGGGTGAGAGAAGGGGAAGAACTTTTTCACTGGATCGCAGGATTTTTCATAATGCAAAATGCTGATCGTGACAGATCGAAAAAGGTAAATGCAGAGAAATAATCAACAAGGGCAACGAGAACAGAGCAGAAATCAGGTAAATACCAGCAGCAAACCACAGGGCATGACTGAATGGTGCAGGGGGTTGTTTTCTTGATGGTTTGCAAATCTTGCTACTGCTGGAGGCCACTGCACGAGCACCTTCCTGCGCCAGGCACGGGAGCTCTGCAACGGTTAATGGCACACGCTGCGTGTGTGTGGCCTGAGCAGCGAGGAAACCCAGCAGGAAACATGGTTCTAATCTTTTTCTAGTGGCAATTTCAACATTATGCTGCAGATAAATTATGGTAATGTAAATAGTAAAATCCATTTCTCAGTTCTTCGGCTCGGTGCCTGCAGCTACCTCAGGTTTCCGCAGGCGGGATGGGCAGAGGACGCTCTGCTGTGGGGCAGAGGTTTTGTCTCAGCTCTTGACAGTGCCATTTGTAGGGGAGCCTCCTCTCTGCTTTCCATGCCATGTTTTATCCCTTTGTGCTGTAAGCTCTGGGGAATTTTCTCCTGTTTCAAGTCTGGGGAACATGGTACTGAAAAATCCCTTCCCAGCCACGGAGTCACAGAATCACAGGATGATTTGAGTTGGAAAAATCACCCAGTTCTATCATTTCTGCTATGGGCAGGAACACCTTCCACTATCCCAGGTTGCTCCAAGCTCCATGTAGTCTGGTCTTGAACACTTCCAGGGATGAGGCAGCCACAGCTCCTCTGGGCAACCTGTGTCAGTGCCTCACTACCTTCTGAGTAAAGAATTTCTTCCTAACATGCAATCTACATCTCCTCTCTTTCCGTTTAAAACTGAATGCCTTGTCCTGTCACTATGTGCTTGTGTAAAATAGTCCCTCTCCCTCTTTTTTACAGCCCCCCTTTAAGTGCTAGATTGCAGTGAGGTCTCCCTGGAGCCTTCTCTTCTCCAGGATCAACAACTCATCCTGTCCTCACATCAGAGGTGCTCAGCCCTCTGAGAGCCCTCAACATGTCCATGCCCTTCTTATGCTGTGCCCTCCTAGCTGGATGCAGTATCCCAGGTGATGTCTCACAGGAGCAGAGTAGAGAAGAAGAATCCTCTCCTTCTCCTGCTGCCCACTCCTCCCCAGGACACAGCAGGGTTTCTGGGCTCTGAGTGCACATTGTTGGTTCATGTCCAGCTGTTTGTCCACCAGAGTCACACACCTTACTACAAAGCTGCTGCACCTCTGATAAAATAACAGAAGTGTTCTGACCATTATCAAACTGACCTTGATAATACAACCAAATAAGGTTGGTTTGTTAAGCTCACAGACTCTCTAGGTCTGACTGAGCCTCTCAACACTGCAAGGAACCACTGAAGACGTCAGCGACTGCATTGTCTTTCTGTGGCACACTAAAAAAAGCTACAAACGTATTTTGATCCAAGCTGGATTTAACAATGCTCTCTCTCCCCCAAATCCTCTGTTTTCAAAACAAAACCGAAATTTCAGGCCAACGTTTCCTGTGGTGATCATTGTGGTTAAACACTATTTGTCAGTTTTTCATGCTTGATAAGGTCTCTCGGCTCTGTAGCGGAAGAATTGCTGTCAACTGAGCTGTGGCAACTGGAGACAGGGTTTTCACCCAGCAGGAATGGCCAGATCCAGTTCTCCTCTGAGTTTATGGCAAAACTCCCACTTCAAGAGAAGCAAGATTTAGGCTGATACAGCTATTCCAGTTGGCCTTTGGTTTTGTGGGGAGAAGGGCAGCAGCTTGTGTTATTCGCCAAAACAGGAGGAAAATGTTTGAAAGGATAAGAGTGCCAGGGTTTGGCCAGCTGCACCTACTCTTCACACTACACACCACAAATGTCTAAAGTGAATCTTGGGGGAATTACCCATCGTGGTTTTGAGGTTTTAAGGAAAGACCAAAAAAAAAAAAAAGAAGGGAAAAGTGCACTCCAAAAGTGCACTGATTTGCTCTACAAATTGATTTAACTCATTCAAAGATTCAACCTGGTTTATCAAGAGGCAGGTCCGCTTTGAAATTATTTAACTAAAAAAGGTCCCTTCTAACAGCAGCCATTCTATGAAATATCACCTTCTTCCTTGAGATGATTTTAGCTCTCCAAATGCGTAACTCATTAATTTTGCAGTATTATGAGTTAATGTATTTCATGCACTTTCTCTAAGTCTGACATAGAAAAGTAAGACCAAACCTGAGACTTGCTCAATAGGCAAGACCACGACTATCTAAAGAAATTCAGTCTTAGTTTGGCAAAAAAACAAACACTTGTGATTTAAAAACCGCCAACAAGAATTGTTGTCCTCACCAATGAATCACATCAGGTAATTTGGGGGCTTTGCACAGAAATCAGGAACTCATCAATCAGATCAAAACGTGCTGCTCACATGAAGCAGCAGTGAAAACTCCTCCATGTAAGGTTGTACTGGCTGGCATTCACCGCCCAACATGCTGGTGAAAGTACAATGAGATCTCTGACCACAAATGATAACAGCCTCAGCTTTTGCCATGTCCTGGAGGCAAAAGTCTGTGAAATGCCAGTGTTCCCTCTGTCTTTTGTGTAATGGCACAGTCCGTTGGCTCCTTATCTTGATGGGGATTTCCATTCTTCCTGGTTCTTTAAGATGGAACCCCTGAAGCTTTCTTACCACACTTGAACACACGGGATGCCCCGTTTACCTGAGGTATTATATGTAGGTTTGGATTTTCTTGTCCATGTCAGATCATAAGGAGACTGTGTTAAAGACATGGAATCACAGAATTGTTTGGGTTGGAAAGGCCCTTATAGCTCATCTCATTCCAAACTCCTACCATGGGCAGGGACACCTTCCACTATCCCAGGCTGCTCCAAGCCCCATCCAGCCTGGCATTGAGCACTTCCAGGAATGGGGCAGACAGAGCTTCTCTGGGCACCCTGTGCCAGGGCCTCACTAAGAAGAATTTCTTCCTACATCACAGAATCACAGAATCACAGACTGATGTGAGTTGGAAGGGACCCACAAGGATCACTGAGTCCAACCATCTGCCAAAGAGTATTGTCTGAAGCTTTCTGGAAGTCTGTCATGAGCTACATGACTTCAATATTCTGGTTAAGACTTCTGGAAAAACAAAATCCTCTCAAGCAAGGAAAAGTGTTTATCTGCTCTGTACTGAGGTCTACAGAATATTATCAGTGCTGAAAAAACCAATTTAATTGAACATTTCATCAAATAATTTTGAAATAATGGGCTTGTTAGGTATCAGTCTCTTTCCATCAGCACTGCTCACAATTTATTGGTAGGTTCTAGAGCACTTCAGGTTCTGCTCTGTCCCTTGTCTTAGAAATGACTGAACTCATAACAATGTGATCAAAGCATGCTGGATCCTTGGCTTTTAATGGATCAGCTAAGAAAGAAACAATTTAACAGTTAGAAGCACAAATAAATAATGCCCACATATCCTTTTCCTGCTTTTTCTACACTTGATTCCTTACAAACCTAATCCATTTTAGTTCTTCCTCTATTTTATTTTCTGGTGTCTTCCTGCAGAAAACAAACCAAGAGAGACTAGAAACATTAGTTCTTTGATGTTTTTCATTTATCTCAATTTTCTCTCCTTCTCCTTCCCATTTACTAACCTTCCACTGCCCTAGCCATAACAGCACTAGACATTTAAATCTACTTTCTCAAAAATTACAATTTTAATAATTTGTTCTGCTTGTCTGTGAACTCTAAGCCTTTAGTGATGGGGATGTAGAGACATCAGTTACTGCTGGCTGTACCAGGTACTCTTTATGGTTGTATCCTGGCCAACAAATGTGGAGCAGCAGGAGAGAATTCCCCATTTCCATGTTTTTCTCTTCAATGTGAGCTTTTCTACACAATTTGAGTGAACAGGAGGGATGTTCTGGACAGTAACACAGAGAGCAACACACCTGGCATCCCAAATTACTCCCATGTGTTCACTGCTGCTAATGAATGACAAGGTTAGCAAATATGAGAGGTTCCATTTCAGAAATATTTATATAGGCAGCATAGAGAAGTGACAGAAAACTAAGCTATTAATTACAAAAGACAACAAAAAAGGTAATTGCAATACTGTGAGCCACAGTGAACTGGGATTTCACAGTGGTCACACTGGTACCTTGCATTTAGAAATGCATCGAGCCAAACTTTTCACAAACAACTTGATGATTTATTACTGTCTGCAACACAGAAATGAAGTGTCCAAATACTGTCTTAAAAAAAAAAAAGTTTTTCTCGTTAATGTCAGGCTGCAGAATTCCAGATTAAAAGAGCCTGGAGCCTTTCTGCCCTCTAATAGATCTCAATTATTTTTCCCCCATAAGGGATCAATGACCAACAAGGTCTTGAAGCAGCAGGTTTATGGTCAGCACACTGTCAACTTTTCCAAGAACAGCCTCTCTTTTTGGAGATTTCTGACACTGTTGCAGTAGTCACTCAGACTAAAATTTTTCTTTGCCTAACAATCTCTATAAATTTTTAAATAATGCTTTAAAAAATAAATCTTGCTTAGGCACTCAGCTAATGGGAACCGACTTTTTTGGAGCCCACTTTCCATTCCCAAAGCAGAAGCCGATCTCAGCAGGATGTTTAATGGAAACCTGGTCAGTGTCCACTCCACAGGCCCTGCTATCCATCACACAGCTCGGACATTCCGTCAGCCTGGGGGGTGACAGAGTCCAGCACAGCCAGGGCTGTGCTCACGTGGCTTCTCCAGGCTGCAGCTGTGCCACTGCTGGGTTATCACACCCTGCTCTCACTGCTCATCCTCCACCACAGCTACTGCTGGTCTGGAGCAGGACTCTGCTAAGCCAGCTTGTTTGGACTGATGCTGCTCAGAGGGGCACTGGGCAGTGGTGTGCTGCTGATGGGAAGAGCCCTGGGGAGTGTTGTCCTCCATCCACAGACAGCACAGTCACGGCTGGAAGCAAACACCCAAGCAGCCCTCATGTCCCCCTGCCCCTGGGATTCCTCCTGCAAAGCCATGTGCCCTCTCCCAGCATAGATTTATTGTCATGCCAGTCTGCAGGGCTCACAAATATTCCAATTTCCCTGAAGAGCTGAAGTGGGGACCCTGAGGCACTTATGACCCTCTCTGCCTTTCCTATTGTATTTGCATTAATTTCCAATGTCAGCTTCTCCCACTGGGCATGGCATTGAGAAATCCTAAATGCAAAGTCCACCTGAGCTCAGGAAGGAGTTGGATTACCTTCTTCTGGTTTTTCTCCCTTATAAACATCTCATCTTCACCCACAGGAAAAGTTGTGAGCTTTCCCATGGACATGCATATTTATAAACAACCATGGACTGCCCATATTTACATATAATAAGAACCAAATGTCATTCAGGACACCAAAAATCATTACAGGGACAGACACCACTTCCTAGACAACCACAGAGTAGAGAAAATACCCTGAGGACTGAGAGGTAGGGAACTGGAAATCCTGATTGTTCAAAGGAGCTGCACAAAGTGCAGAAAGCCACTATAGAGGGCCTGGAACTAGATGACCTTTAAGGATGCTTCCAAACCAAACAATCCCAGCAGTGGAAATTCTAAGTGGAAGATTCAAATTCATTACTTTCTCATATCCCTTGTCTAAAGAGGGTCAAAACCTGTTAAGGAATAGCAGCTAAAGGGTATGTTTCTATAAATCCAGAGGTACAAGTTTAGATAACTCACTCGTACTTGAAACAACTGAATGAGTTCTCATTCACACCAGAAGTCAGGAGCCAGGTCCACAGTCTGCCCTCACACACAGAGCTCAAGATCCTGCTCATTGCCTGTATCCTGGAGAAGTGTTGCAAATTCACCCTCCTCAGCAAGCAAAAGAGGCCACAGGGGATTTAAAGGAAAATGTCTTAAACCAGCTGTTGGTTGCTCTGTTCTTAATATTAAATACTGTGAGAATTACAGAGTTGAAGGTAACCAAAGGTAAGCTATTTTTCTGTATCCAGAATATCTAAGCAGAAAAGACACTTAAAATTTAGGGTCTAAAATATCTGCCAAAGTCTCTCTAAAGAAGTCTGTTCCAAACTAGGCTGAGGAATAAAATAATTTCTGTTTCAAATGAGACCTCAAAACACCCTTTCCTGTGAGGAGTAGTGTTGTGGGCTGCAGAGAGAACTCACAAACTGGGTTTATGCAAACAACAAACCCAGGGATTAAGGGGATTCAATAGGTAATTTTTAAAAGAGAATGTTAATATAAATCCAAAAATTGGCTTGGCAATCACCAGTACTGGACCATACAGACACACAGCCACATCCCAGAATGGAATGGGTTCCCAAGTCCTGATCCTGGATGGTGAAGATCTGCATGTGGTGAATGTGCAGTGATTCTACTTATTTAAGCCATTTTTATTGAGGGCTAAACTAAATCAAATCAACTTACATTTATGGGGGGGCCCAAGAACACCTTCCAGGCAGCTGCTGCAGCTCAGAAAACAGAGACATCCCCTGTAACTCAATTGTGTGACCAAGCCCCTGAAATTTTCTTGGTATGGACTCAACTGGAAGCTGAAATTAAGCACAGTTTCAGGTCTACCAGAGTGAAGTGGGGCACAGGTCTGGTGTTAACACTTCACAGTGAGGCAAATTCCATACATACATACCAAAGCTATAATGATTCTGTAAGTTAAATATAATATAAACAGCTTTGTTTTTGTTGAAATATTTCAACATCTATCTACAGGGTTGGGAGTCTGAATAGGCACACTACTGTACAGGAATGAAAGGATGATAATCACACAATGGACAACAAAAACTGGTGATAGGCAGGTTCATAAGCATGCTGTACTATTATGTATATATATGCATATGTGGGAAAATAACATAAGAAGAGAAAATGCAAAAAACTCAATAGAAACCCAATAAGAAAAATTTAAATGTTAAAAGTCTGTCTCATTGAGTAAGTGAAACTGCGGTTGGAAGTACAGCAAGAGGCGTTTATACAAGACTTCAACATTTCAACTCTCTTTGCAACATAAAAACCAGGGAAAAAAATGGTACTTTCATGAAAAGGCCAAATTCAAACTGCAGAGAGTGTTTCTCCCCACCAGGCAGGATACTCATTATTATTTCACATGTGCTGTGTCTTAGAAGATATAAAAATATCTCAGCGTGGTGTGCATCCTTTTAATTCTGCATACACTCATCTTGTTGTTCCATTCATCACTGGATCAAAGGTTTTCTTTATGTGCAGGTGTGAAAGGTGTGTACAAATGAAGGAATATCTCCCTGGCTATTCAGTCTGTAGGAGTACATGAAAGAACCCCATTATGACAATCCAGGTGATTCATCTTCACTCTCAACTAGGATTCCTGGGCCACAGAGCTCCTTCTTCCCTCTTTGAATGTCCAAGACTCACAATGACTTCTGCAGGGTGGAAGATCTATTCAAATGTATGACTTTTTTTCATTTCAGGTGGGGAAATTGCCTTCCCCTGCAGTGTGAGGTTTGCCAAGGTTCATGCCCTCCCAGCTCCATATGGCAAAGACTTCAGGCAGATATTCTGCCCAGTAGTCTCAAGGCTGGGGTTAAACAAGCAGTTTGTTCCTCTCTTACATAAGCACCGAAAGACAATACTACATTTGAGCTCATAAAAATATTTTAATTGGTGATGATTTCCAGACAACTATGTCAAAATTAACTCAGAGTTGATGCCCACTTGCTTAAATTTCATTCATCTGGGTTCAAATTATTTGCTTAAAAGAAGAAACATTTCCTTTTATACACACTTTGGTTTCAACCTCCAAAACCATTGCTAGAAATTAGTCCCAACCACCCAGTCAGCTGCCTCAGAAACCAAGCTCAAATCCATCACTTTAATGACATCAATAACAAATACACAACTTTAAACCCTATTGTGAACAGTGGCATACCAAGAAGCATGTGTAGCTGTCATCTCGTTAGTCACTAGAAAAACACCAACGAAACCAAAAGAGCCAAACCATGACAAATTATTCAAGAGTTTAACCTGAGACATTAATGAGTGCTAAATAGCTTGTTTTCATGCTTGCTTAAGGAGATTTGTTTAAAATCCCACCAACCTCCCCCGAATGTCGCTTGGCGAAGCCGTTCATTCTTGTCAAGCTGGTTTTCCTATTCCAGCTAAAACAGCAGGTTGCAAATGTTTGGTTAAGGATGGCTGCCCTCCCCACCCCTCAAGACACGCGTGCTGGGGCTGGCTGTGGAGCTTCCTCCCCTCAGCTGCACAAAAGTGGCTGATTCACTTCCCCAAAGTCACAAAACCTTCGGTTGGTAAAAGCTTGTGCACCTGAGCGCAGTCGTTCAACGGGCAGTGGTATGAGACAAATGTAAAAAGAATATCTATCCATCCAGGAGTTTCCACTTTCCAGACTTTCTATCTTGTCTGGTTTTCACCTCTCCAGGCTGGAAAGCTCCTAAGGAGGCACTACAAGAGCCTGGTACCTGCCACTCTCTGAAAGCAGCACCAGGTATTTACCTCTGATTAAGGCTGGTTTAATGACAGATTTGCTCCTACAAGCCACCTTTACCTCCAGCAATGTCTCCAAGGAGTTAAAGGAATTAGGATCTGGAGCCTAAGAAAATGACATTTGTCTGACACAGCAATATGGAACAGCAGTGTATGGTGAGAACTCACAGCTACCAGAAAAGGAAAAACAAAACCCATTTCTTCCTGTCTATGAAATGAAAAATATATATGTAAAGATGTTTCCATTTATGAAAGGAAAGTGAAGCTTTCTGACTCATATTGTGATGTACTTTGGATGGGAATATGCCTTAAAAAGACAGCTTGAGTAAACAAACACCTTGGTCTTCACCATGTTCTCACATTCATGTCATTCCTGGAGAAGGGTAATGCCATTATTCATATTTCACACAGAACTGAAGCCAAGAGAAAGAGGTACCCAGTTTCCTCTGATATCAGCAAGTTTGGAAGGATTTTCAAATGCACTAACGTCAAAAAGACGTCAGAGACAACAGACGACAGACCTAAAGGACTCACGTCCAAATGTGTCAGCCACTGAACCACCCTCCTACACCCCTGCCTTACTCATGTGGCCATGGAGAGCTGGTCTTCCAAATTTCCTGACATGAGATTAAAGGATAGAAAACTGGCAAAGGTTAGGATTGTTTTGTTCTTTTTAAAAAGAAACATTTATTCTAACAAAGAGCCTTTATGCTGATGGTCCAAATATGCTAACGCTGCTTTTTGCTACATACAGCCTAAATCATCATTCCAAGACCTGAGCAGGTTTCCAAAACGGGAGCAGTCTCAGATGCACTCCAAAACAGTGTATTGTACTCCAATGTAAAACTGTTTTCAGTCCATATGGGAGATCTCAAACATTTGCTGAGTCTGGCTTTACATTTAATGGAATTTATGTTGGAGGAACAATTTTATTTTGACCAGTGCAACTTTTATGCCTTTTTTTTTTTTTTTTAATTTAATTTTGGGCCAAATTTCACTTTCCTCTTTAAAGAGATTACCAAGTAGACACAACTGTTGCATGCTGCACATGAGCCCTAAAATCTAATCTCTCCCCAAGCTTGTGTCCTTATAAAAACGTGAAGCCTTCCCATAACTGTAAGTTGTTCTGCATACTGAATGTCAATTAAGTGAAGGATTTTGGAATTTTTTTAAGAACTCGTAAAGTTGGGAAATTTTCAGCGTGGATTCTGGAACTGAAGATCAGGACAAGCTGAACTAATTAAAAAATGTAAATGTAAAAAATATAATAGGTGACAAATTAAAGGGGCAACGTGAGTGGCTTTCAGAGCTCACTGCCCTCCACCACTGAGTGCTTGCACAGCCCAGCTACTCCGGGGTCAGCATGTTCTGGCAGCATCAGACAATAAAAAACGCATAAACTCGCGGCGTAGGGTAAAGCTACTGTGTCTGACATAACACTAATGCAGGGGCCCAGGGAGGTGACTGAACCCTGGCTCCCAGCTGCATCAATCCCTGTTTTAATCACCCTCCTGACAACACTTCTCTTTCAGCTCTCAAGCTGCTTGGCTCCCAAGGATGGGAACACCGTGAGAGTAAAAGACATGGGGAAAAGCTTAAATGGAGTTGTAGTAGCGAGGGGAATAAAACTGTGAAAGTTCCTCTTGCCCAGCACTCAAATCTGTCTCCAAAGAAAATTTGTTTTAACTTAATAAAAACCCAGGCAGCAGCACACTCATCCCTGGGTCTCATTCCAGTGAATGGTTAAGGAGTCAACAAGGAAAACTGCAGCCTGATTTCAGGGGGCAGATTCAAATAAGAGCGTGTTTTGCACAGAAGGAGGGAAAGATTTCTGTACAGAAGCACATCTCAGGTATGACTTGCAACACTGCCAACAGTGTTCTCAACAGCTTTCAAAACTGTTAAAACTTTGGTTGCTGGTTTTAAATGGACCCAACACCTTGGGTCAAGCACTGGAAAAGGATGCCCAGGAAAGTGGTGAGATCACTGTTCCTGGAAGCATTTGGAAAACATATGGATATGGCACTTCAGGATATAGTTTGGGGGTGGGCCTGGCAGGGCTGGGTTAACCATTGGACTTTATGATCTCAGAGGTCTTTTCCAATTTTAATGGTTCTGTGATTCTTCAGCAGCTCTGAGTCATATAAAAGAGGAGAAGGTCACAACAAGAGTACCTGACCCCCCCACAGAAGGTGCCCCTGGGTCAACTTCACCCAGACCATTTTTGCAGAAGGACCAGTCATTTATCACAGGTTTTACAAGGCTCCACACCCTTGCCAGGAGGTTCTTAGGAGACTGAAGAGCCTTTTTGCACCTTTCCACAATGAGTGGCTCCAGCTGCAGCTCAGCAATGAGAATGAGTCTGGACCGTACCCACCATGGGACTTGGATGGTGCCTGGCACAGGCTGTGGCTGCCTCTTCCCTGAGCTGAAGGGAACTCAGGCAGGGTGCAAAGCCAGCCCAGGGAGCTTTCAGGGTACAGTCTGGGGAGGTTTTATCAATGCTTATTTCCTGTGGTTGTGGTTCCTAAACACTTAGGGGTGTTTTGCCTAAAAATACTCCTTATCAGCAGCAGCACTGCCCTCACTGGCTCTGTCAAAGAGGCAAAGGGGCACTGAGCTGCAGGAGGGTTGGCAGTGGGGAAGCTCTGCACCTTGGACACGTTGAAGAGTCCCAAAATAAAGCCCAAACCTCTCTGGGCTCACACCCCGTGTGTGTGTGTGTTACAGCCTGCAGTGCCTGTGCAGACTGTGCCAACTCAGTTGGAGAGTACGCACCCCAAATTACCCCTCTGGAGAGGCTGAGGGTGGGGAGGCAGAGCCCTGCCAAGCCCTGGTGCCTGGGGCCATGCTGCCTCCTAACCCACAACGCCTCCAGAGGCCCTGCTGGCTGCTGTGGCCCCAGTTCCATCTTCTGCAAAGGTTGTTGCCTCCTCCAGCACGTCCCCAGTGCACAGGCAGGAGTCACGTCCTGCTCTCCAGGGCTGCTGGAGATGGCACCTTAGCCATCCCTTGCCTGTCAACAACCTGACCTGTTGACTCCAGAGTTGCCCACGAGGATCCCCTGCCAGCTGCCAGCTAAATTTCCTATGCAGGATTTCCACTGAAGCTTGTGGGTTATGTTTCAATTCAAATGAATAACACCCTAGATTGGATATGTTAGAGTTGGAGCTGGTAGAACAGCCTATCACTCTTGTTGCCCAACACTTCCCATTACAAAACCCAATTTTCAGTTGCTCCCAACTTTACTGAACTTTGACTGTTTGCATTCCATTTCTTCTTGCATGAGTATTGAACACACTTCTTCAATTTCAACCAAAATGCTCCAACGTTCCTGGAAATTAGTTAGCTCAGGGAAAACCTAGCACCTCGAAAAACATTTTTGGCAATCTTTTCTTGAAGGAGCTTTTTTTGTCACTCTGTTTTGGAGTGGAGTTTTGAAACCTGGCTCAGCAAATTGGCTCCTTTTTTTCATAACTTCCATGGAAATCCATCCAGGTTTGGTAAAATTATGCAACTATGAAAACTAAAATTTCATCAAATAAAAATTCCTTAGATTTTATCAGTTAAAAGCTTTGTTTACAGCTTGGCAAAGCTGATGGCTGACCCAGATTTATGCTTCTGCCACACAATTTTTTGTAGTGACTGGAGTTAAGTTGCTTAAAACAAAGTGTTCTTAGATCATATTCTCTGAGTGAAAAATAAGAGTAAGTGGGTGTATTCCATCCCACAGGATGTTGCTGTCCTGCGGATAAACCAGCACATGCTCCTGCAGTGAAGGATTTTTTCTGTCTCTCACACACAACAGGCATGAATTAAAGCACACTGATAAGCCATTGACATGTCCCAGTTCTGAGTGCTCAGATGTGGACTTTTCCTACTGTAAGTTTTGTCTGCAGCATATGCATAAAGTAAGATGCAGAGCTAGAGGTACCTGCTCTTCAGTTAAAAAAAAAATCTATTTGTTTTACATCAACAAGTTATTATTTATCTGATGCATAAGTATCCCCTTTGTCACTACCTTAAATCTACTGGTTATTCCCTTTTACACCAAGTCACCAGAGGAAAGCAGCTCTCATTTAATTTGCATGGCACATATGCAGTTAGTGAGATGTTTACTTTTTATCCCACATGGATGTAAACACACTTCCCAAAAAACTTCCTTCATCTTTGAGCTGGGACTAAAGAACAGTCATTGTTATCTGGATTTTGGAAGCACCAAGACCTTCCTGCTCTCTCCTGTGATAAAGACTATCTCTACAAGCCAACTGCTATCAGGTTTCTCTTTTGCTGCCATCTTTCAGGAATAGCAAACAGGAGAAGAGTGAAACTAATAACACAGATCAGTAAGTCTGCACAGATGCAAAGAGCAGACCCTGCCTGAATCCTGAGCTGGAGTATCCTTGGTGTGCTGTAATCCTGCTGCCCTGATTCCCAGGGAAGTTTATGGCTGTGTTCACACTGCAGGCGATGAATATTGCTGTGTGAGCCTTCTTCAGGGCACTCACAGACATACCCTGGGCTCACTCTTGCACAGCAGAAGATAAAGGCTAATTAAACTGTCTGACTCTGCCGTGGAGCTGATGAGGATCACGTATAAGAGCCAGACTGCTGCTGAGCTGCAGGGGACACAGCTTTTGGGAGAGGAGAGCACCATCAGCATGGAAAAAGATGTTTTAAAGCAGGGCAGACACTTCTGCCCTGAGTGCCTGAGAGTTTTAACCAAGCAGGGTCAGAAGGGGAAAATACAACATTTGTAAACCACACAGTGGTTACTTATGTCTGACAAGGAGGGGTCCACCAACACACCAAATTCTAAAGCGGAGAGTGGCCCTTCACTGTGGCTGTTGAGAAAGCAGACACTAAATTTCCCTTTTAAAAGGTTTAAATAACAATAAAAAGGAGTAAAAAAAAGTTCTTCAGAGCTGTGTGCTACTGCAGTTGCTGGTAAGCCAGGTAGTTTGCTTAAACCCAGCCCAATCACCTGCAGAGCAGCCAGTGCCAGTCCAGTGGTCTGGGCTGTTTCATTGCCCTCTCCCTCACTCACCTCCACTGACACCTTTGGAGGGTTAGGGTGGGATAAACCAGCCTCTAACTCACACATACAACTCCTCCTTGACCTCAGTGGACAGGTGAGTCATTGAGACACCACATCAAACTTTTAGGCAGCTGTAGTTGAGTCAATCCAGCCAGCATCTCTGAAAATGTTATCCATATGTCCCTTTGCAAAAAGGATTTTTATTTGGACTGCTTAGCTGATGAACTGAAACACTGAATTATTTACATTCACAACTCTATTGCTGAGCCCTCTTCTGTAGTCAACACTTCCGTCTACAGAGGTGATGATTTTACTGCAGTGCTGGTTTTACAAACTATTGTTCAAAGACATCAAAAAAGGACAAAAGTGGAAGGGGGCCCATAGTGCAGATCATCAAAGCCAAAAGGTGTCCAGTATGAAAGAAAAAATTTGTTCCACCAATCTAGAGTCCATGGTGATAAGAGACCCAAGGAATGACACACTAAATTATTAAACTAAATTATTCTTGATTTAATTGACATCCTAGAAATGTGGAACCAACTCTATTAAACTTCACATGTCTACAGTACTTTTGACCTGTGGTTTGTATCACACAGCAGCCCTACATTGTATTTCCCGGTCTCTATTCCTTTCCAGCTTCCATGCTGCTGAGAAATACAGGTCTGAATTTTCAAAATACCAAAAATGATAGTGAACACCACTCCTTTTCAATGAGTAATCTCTAGCTTTCTGATCCATTCTAATGCAATCATTTAAAATCTGGCTTCTTTGCAAATTTAGTCTGGGATTTCAGATATAGAAACAAAAACAGACTTGTGACTACGATGATGACTGCATGTGAAGCATGTGAAAGAAGCATATGCCTACTCCTTTCCAAGAAAAAACTACACCAATGTGAAACTGCTGAAATTGAAAAATAATTGTCTACTTGTCTCATGACAGCTGAAGTGATACTCTGGAATAAAATTAGTTAGACCCCTGTGTCTAGCAAATTAAAGTAAAAATGCAAAAGCTGGACTCATCCATTTCTTCCCCCAACTCTGTGGTGCTTCAGAGGTGATTATTTTCCTGTTGAGCTCTAAGAGCAATGAAACAAAACACCACCAAGTGCCTCTGACTGCACTGAAGACCATGTCTCCTGCTGCAGGAATGCAAGAATGAGAAAGTGCATGAGGATTTAAGGAAGCAGACAACTAATTGGCATTACTCACATGGATCACAGACAGGCAGGAAGCAGATTCTGCACTTGTAAGCACCCTGATTAATACCTCCTTTGGCACCCTGAATTTAAATGAGCAGGGATACTAAAGAAGCAGGGCATTATAAAGTGGGAGTAAAGTTCACAAAATGCAGTGGGAGAGTTTGAAGAGCGATGGAAGCATTAAACATTCATGCTGGCAATAATCAGGTGAAAGGGTTTGTCTTCCCACGCTGTGGGAAAGATTACATCTCAGAACCACAGGAGAATGGGCAGCATGTTAAGTTTGGATAAGGGAGGAACAATTAATATGTTCTGTCATGAAGAAGAAACATTGGAATCGTGGAGTACTTCCCAGTGTTAGGAAAATCTCTAAATGTGTTCCCCAATATTTTTCACCTTTAGGCAATACCTGTAAAGTGAATTGTCACCTTTGTAATGTTTCCTATGTAGCTGCAACTGCAGTGTGAGAACCTCACTCTGCCTACAGCTAAATAGCAAGAGTATTAATCTCAGCAGTTCACACAACCCAAGCTGAGTGGGACCTGAGCAGAGCCTGACTACTGAAATCCTGCAGGAGGTGATAATGATGCCTCAGTAGATAGCATCATTTCCAAGGTATGTATACACTGCACTCATTATGGCAGCTGTAGACACACTTCAAAGTCAGCTTTAAACAATTCCTTATGCTGTCAGAAAGGCAGCAGGGACTGTTCACTGTTCAACACCAGACAAAGCCCCCTCACAAGAAGGTAAGTGAACACTGGATTAATCCAACACTGAGCTCCTGCTCCCTGTGACTGCACCCTGGGCTACCTACAGCTAACTCTCTGAGCTACACAGCAGGTTTAGTACACTCTGGGACTATAATATCTGCTAATCTTATCTGATTCCAGCCATCTCCAAACCAGGGTGTCTAGTCTAGGCTAGTCATCAAGCCTCCATTTAGTATCAATGGAAAGGGATGAGAGTCCAAAGGGCACTTCATTGCTCTCTAAGACAAGCATTAACATATGAATCACTCTGCAAGGGCCTGAGTCTCTTCATTCACTTCAGAAGAAACCTACCCTACAAGTCTGATTTTTGGAGCTGAAAGCCACCCTCAGCACACAGAGAGCCACTATTGTGCTGAGTAAGCTGGTCTACTGTAGATGAGATTTATAACAGGGGATCTGAACAGATACAGGCACTAAGGAGCCCAGCTCTTTATCTGAGCAAGGATTCTGGCATCCCAAACATACTGCAGCATGAGATCATTACTCAGTTTCTTCCCCTGAAGTTTCAATTAAGTATGATATTCATCCTCATTTCCTCTTCTGTATTCCTTGTCTGGTTAAATCAGCATCTGTGTTTCACGTCTGGGATGACCATGTTTCAGTGGAGAACAAAGTTTATATGGAGAATAAAAATAAATTTTATAAAAACTTTAAACAGAAATTTGGAGTAGACAGTAAGCAAGTGCTACCTAAGTACTTCACTTACACTATTCTGATGCGGTGTCTCCCAAATATATTCACACTGTTCCTTATTTCCCAAACCACTTTGGAAAGTGAAGGGAGGTGTATAAGAGGTGCTACACTGAGGAGTGAGAAAAGAAATGCTGATATTAGTAGCTACAAGCTAAATGCATTTTAAAAGTGACAATGTCCAACAGTTCTTTTGGGAGAAAACTATGGAACAAAATGGTCTGTGGGAAGCTACTCTAATGCCTTTTAAAATACCATCTTCCTCCACAGAACCAACATGGAGTAGAGTCACAAAGTGATAAAAAGTCACTGTTCCTGGAGGTGTTTAAGGAAAGCCTGGATGTGGCACTCAGTGCCATGGTCTGCCTGACATAGAGCTGGCTGTTTATAGGCTGGACTTGATGAACTCAGAGGTCTTTCCCAACCTAACTGACTCTGTGAGATGGTCATCCCTTTTCCTCTCCTCCTACTCATGCTCCATGGAGATACAGAATGAACTCACTTCCACTGTTACTTCATTTGTTTGGCCATAACCCCTTTTCCCCATCTGTGCATTAAATGGAAGTTATGAGCTATTCAGGGCAAAACTCTCTTATCGTACAACCAACCAACACAACTACACACAGGGGCCATGATTTTATTTGTAGCTTGGAGGGACACTGTGAATACAAACAGCAATAGCTGCAATATGAAAAAATCACTGTGATGGCCAAATTACATGCCAAATGTACTAGGAATAGATTTGCTTGGAAGCGAGTGTTCCCTCTACAATGGGATGGAAACAATTTGTTCTGTTGACAAATACAAACCAAGACAGCATTGCTGTTGGTGAGTACATCTTACAGAATGGTTTTATGCTCAGACTTGTGCATTTGTTTTACATAATCTTGTCACCATAACAGTGAACATGGTCACTCTGTCACCTCTCTGGGTAGCAGTGTCCTCCTATGGGGAGACCCACAATGCTCTCATCCAGATTGCTAAGATTCCAGAATGCAGAATTACAGCAGTTCTGAGCTCTTACAGTGCATGAATTCAAGCCATGAGTGAACTAAGTAGGTTTTGCTTTTGACTCACTTTACGCACTACACCAGCAGAAAAAAGTCACAATCACCAGAAATTATTTTTGTCTCAAAATCTGCTTCTCAAACAATGAGATTTTATGCATGAGACCCTCTCTAGCCATAGTGGAAGAAATAAGAACCACCTGGTCTTTGGGATGCAGCTACCACCCAACAGTCCCAGGTCACCTTGTCACAGCACCATGCATCATAGAATCATGGAACCATGGAACCATGGAATCATGGAATCATGGAGCCATGGAATCATGGAATTATAGAATTATAGAATAGTTTGGGTTGGGAAGGACCTTACAAAACATCTGGTTCCAATGCCCCTGCCATGGGCAGAGAGACTTTCCACTATTCCAGGTTGTTCCAAGCCTGGGACACTTCCAGGGATGGGGCAGCCACAGTTTCTCTGGGCACCCTGTGTCTGTGCCTCACTACTGATTGAGGTAACTGTGAGGAGCTCTGCTCTGTGGGTTGCACACTCATCTCAAAAGTAAACCTAAACCACTGGCATATGCAATGTCTGTCACCTTTGGTGGGAACACTTGAATCATCACACCAGCCTCTTAGAACCTCCGGGAACGCTCAGGACCTCCAGTCCCCAACTAGAACAGTTCTGTGAAATTACACATTTGCAAAAAAATAAATCAGCAGCAAATGATGGTGAGCAAAACTCTGTCTTGCCTTTTACACTGCAGTAAGGACCTGGTGTTGTACCACTGGAAACAGAAACAGAAACACTGTGACTCCTCACTGGGGACCTGGTGACGAGGATGTCATGTCCCAGCCTGTAAGAGGACTGTGCTCACGCTCAAATACACTAATGATGGTCACAGAAAAGAACCTAAACCTCTCCAAACCACGGCCCTGCTGAACATTTCTCAGGCTGCACAATCATATTTTGCCTCATTTCTTATAAAGGACCATTAGAGTGCACACATTAAGCTCTACAAAGTCATTTAGAGCAACTTTTGAACCCTGGGCCGCCCACTCCACCTTCCTCTGCTCCCACAGCCACTGGGATAAACCCAGACCTACTCAGCCAACCTCAGCAGAGATCTGTCACTCTGAAAGACACCAGAGAGAGCCACAGATTTTCTAACTTCGGTTTGGATGAAACCCCAAGACTCGCTCATCACATCTCGGGGTATTTAGCATTGACTTTAATTAAAAACCTCCCCGTGCCAAACCACATGCAGATGCAAACCGACGCCTTCAGCGTCGGCAAAGCATCGCCCAAAAAAGCTGCTCTGCTCCACTCAGTCTGAGGGAGATGCATGAAGTGGAGACCTGCCTGCTAAATTTCCTCTTGTTCTGCAAAGTCTCTCTCTCTCTCTCTCTCTCTCTCTGCACTGCCCCAATTTACCACAGTGTAAAAAAAAAAAAAAAAACAACCCTACAGTCAAACAAATATATTCTTGGGAAGGAAGGGGGGCTGGTAGAGTGGTTTTTGAAGGCAGGCCAGAGACTGTTTGAAAAGGGGGACACACTGAGTGTTTTAACTGCTGTGATAATTCTGTATAAAGAGATGTTAAGGCTCTAGCTCCTTGCTGTAGCATGCCATGTGTCCCTGAATAAAATTACTGCCATGCAGGCTGTTAGCCGAGGAATGCGTAAACAGACAATGTATCCTTGCATCAGTTCCACAAAATGTTGCACAACACAAATGCCTCTCGATGTGTCATTTCCTGCTTGGCCACCAGCCCAGCTCCTGACAGGCAGTCAACAAAAAAAAAAAAAAAAAAAAAGAGAAAAAAAGAAAAAAAGAAAAAAAAAGAAAAAACAAAAAAGGAAAAAAAGAAAAGAAAATAAATATAGAAAAACAGAAAAATTTTCAAAAGGAAAGGCAAACTGAAAGATTTAAAGCTGTTCTACTCCAAAGCACATTCCACTCGCCTCAGACTTATCCCTCCACCCTCTCTGCCTTTGAAAGAAAAGAGGGAGAACTTCCTAAAAACTGTTATGGTTTTAAGTCAAGGAATCTCAAAAATCTCAATCGCTTCTCTGCGTTTTATAAGCCGGGTCGGCCAAACAGTTAATGTGGGGGCTGAGCAGAACCCCTGGCTGGCTCTGGCAGCGTGCACAGACAGAAAGGCGATGTGATGTTTGCTCATACCTTTCATCACGTGTGCACCTTGCAAGCTGCAGCAGCAGAGAAACGCTCGGGAGCTGAATGAAGCACAGCACTTTGCTCCCCTGAAACACCTCAGCTCAAAGCTCAGAGCTGCCTTTCCATCCACACCCATCAAGAAAGTCGGGGTGGGTGACTTGGGAGCCTACCTTTGATTAGAGAGAAACTAAAGTCTTTGGAAGTCAGGCAAAATATAAAATTATATAGACTTCTCCTCCCCCCTTCCTCATGATTCCCCCATCATTGGGTTTGTCCCAAAAGTGGCCAGAAAAGAGGATGTGCCTCCTGTTCTGAAGGTACCACTATGGAAGGGCAAATCATTATTTCTGTAGTTGTAATGAGGTAAGGCAAAGGCATTAAAGGGGTGCTTAGGTAAAGATTTGGGTGGTTTCTTTGCTCATTTTTTTTTTTTTTCTTTGACTTCCTTTACAGTAATCTCTGGCTATCTGTTGGTCAGTTATGACCTCATGAAAGCTTCTCCGGAAAACTTCTTTCAGCCCGCCCAGCTGGAAGGCAGCTCTGCTGGCTAAGACGTGTGTATGGCAGAGCTTTTATCCTGGATAGGAGGAGAGAAAAAATATCTCCAGGTTTTCCTAATGATTCCCAAAGATCTTATACAACCCCGTCTCTAGACTGAATCACTCAGAGTGCAAAGCACTGTCTCAATTCAGCACAGAAACTCTGCAACACAGTAGATGTCCCTAGATAGACTGGAAGAGGTTAGGCAAAACTAAATAAATCTTTTCTGAGAAAAAAATCATCAGAAGGTCTTTTCTTGCATAGAAATGGGCAAGTTTTCTTAACAGAGCAACCTGACATCACTGTCTCTATTAAAATATTTTCAAATAATAACAGAGAGGCAAGGCAGCAAGCTTCTACAAGCAGGCGTTTAATACGACTAAATGGCACTTACATTTAAGAACCCGACTTTCTGAAGTGCTGAGCTTCTAAAACACCAACTGGAGTCCCTGCATGCCACGACTGTTCAGCACTCCTGAAGTCGGGCTCTAAATGTCTGTGATGTCTGTCATGGCTTTGCTGCTCCTGCCGCTGCTGGGAACCTCGCAGCTTTCGTCTGCTCGAGTCAACTTGCCAACAGAAGGTCAGAGTGCCTTGCCTATAAACAAGCCTTACAAATTCACGATCTAAAGCATGATGTCATGTCTTAAAATGATAAGCTGGCAGCGAAGTAAATGACATTTCGTAAAGATGTGCATAATTTTATGTTTACACTCCTTAGAATGAAGGTTCTAATAAGTCATTGGTTGTGTTCCTTTAAAGGGAAGTTTTATAACTGAGATGAATCACAACTGCAAAAGATCAAAGTTAAAAAACATCAATGATGCCATGGGGTACTTTTTAATCTTGTAATGAATGATGATCATGTGCTCTTATGAAGTTGCTCCAACTGCCAACGCCAGATGTGTATATTAAGAAAAAAGTTGTTTGTGATGTGACAGCTCTGGTTGAGCTGCCAGAGAGAGGAAAACTAGGATAACATGCTTGAAATGTTGAAGTGAAATACAGATCCTGGCAGAGAGGGGCACTATTTGCAGATACATAATTTTTAAAGACAAACACATTTGGTATCAGAGCTGCTCCTTGAATTCCTTATTGCCCCCAACCACCTGATTTTCCTTATGTAACATAAATGCCAGATACATTCATCCAACGATTATTACCAAACTAATACATGTACACAAGTGCAGCATCTCTAAGAAGGAAGCAAAACTTCAATGAAACTCCCAGAGCTCACTGGAGATACTCTTTCCCTACAAATTCAAGTTTAACAATGAGTCATTCCAGAGATGTATCAGAATGACTTGAAAGTATAAGATTGCAGTATTCCACCAAAACATTAAAATACAAATGGGCATTCAAGTTCAAATTTTACTTTCTTAAAAAAAAAAAAAAAAGAAAAAAAAAAGAAAAAAAGGGATAGAAAAAAGAAAGAAAAGAAAAAGATGAAGAAGGACAAAATAACTCCATGTAGGTCATAAGAACTCAGTTAACAGAGAATTTCTAGGCTCAGCTATTCAAAGACACCAGCAGACAGGTATCACATACAGAGGCCTCTTAGGTCTAATGTAAAAAATTCCAGCAGAACTAGGAGAATAGTTACAGGAACAACATAGAATTGTTATATTCTATGAACACAGACTCACTTTCAATCCACTGATCAACAAAACATCCCCATGCCAGCAGGGTCCCTTTCTGTGCTGTGCAGGGTAATACACACTGTTCTCCATACACCATTTTCAAACCTCTCTGCTCTTTCACCACAGTTTTGTCCTCTGCCAGGAGATTTCCTCTTTTGCAGATGCATCAATACATGGAAGCAGCCTCCAGATGGGAATGGCTAAATGATATATAACTTATTCCCTGCTTTTCACTCTATGAATGCAGCTTCCCCAGTGTCCTTCAAGTAAGTTACATGGGGCACCAGCTGCAAGTGAAAATTAAAAATGGGAACTGACTCACAGAGGGAAGACAGAACAAAAATCCCCCTGCTGTGACATCAGGACACCTCAGCTGTAGCAGGTAGCACCACAAGTATGTTCCTAATGAAATGTATCCAGAGCTATTTGCTTTTTGTTAGCTGTTTTTCCAGGTGAAACTCTACAGCCCGGACAGTTCTTACAGGGAGCATTCCAGTTCCCACCTCGGTGTAAGAGGAGGTGACTCTGTAGCGTGTGTTGGCACGAGAAACACTTAACTGCATGAATTCTGTCTACATCTTTCTACTTCTGTCTTTGTGGTATTTTAAACAAAACACCATGAAAGCTCCTTGAAGGTCGCGTTTGTATGTGCAGATCAAAGGCAAAATAATTATTTGAGATGCTTCCATTATAGGGATTCTTTTAATGTGGTTATTCATCAAATAATTCTTAATCTCTATGTGTAATTTAAATAACGCTATACCTGGCTAATCCAATCAATTTAGAGTCATTTATAGTTAGATTAAGAAAAAACTCCAGAACTGGCTCATCAGTGATACCCATATGATGTGAGACTGGTTACCAGCTAAATGTGCTAGACAGGGAGACAGCCAGATAAATCCTGATGGATTAACCAGGCTTGACTGTATCTAAAAATAAGTGCTACCCATAAAACTGCTAGAACATGACAAAACACAATTGTCATAAAAGTACAGCCATTGCAAAATAGATAAATCATGGCAAATAGGTTCTTAGTGAGCTCGCACGACTATGAGATAAATGTGCTGGGTAAAAATCTGCTGGACTATGTTTAAAAAAATATATTTTCTGTGCACAAATAAGAAACAAAGACTATTCTGTTGATATACTGCTTTTTTTATCTTTCTTTGGCCCCTGGGGGTCTACGATGAGTCCATAGCTGAAAACCATCTTCAGGTATGATGAGATTAACCAGGTGCATTAATTATCTGATGGCAAAAGAATTTAAGGGCAAACAAAAAGGCACTATATTATATGTTTCCTCTCTATGCTAGGACTGATCCTGAAAGATCAGGCTCCTGTTTTGTTCTAAATGTCTTCAGTTGGAAGTTTACAGGAGTTCAGGCAATGCAGCATGTTGCAGGATTGTATCTACTGTGTCTAAATCAGCTCATATATAAATACACTGGTTATACTGGATTATATATAAATACACTTAGTTCTCATTTATACTCGCAGATAATGTATCAAGACCTTGATGTGAATGAGAATCAGGTTTGGGATTGCCCAAATTCAGCCAAGCACTTAAGTGAGTGTTTAATTCAAGTATGTGTGTGGTCCAATAGATTCCAAATTAAGCATGCACTCACATATTTTGCTGAGCAAAAACCAGTGTTTGACAAAGATATACATATTTCATCTACAGGTTTCTGTTAAACAAAATTAAGCAGGCATAAGAGCAAAAAGAAGAATATAATACTCACTTCTTGGCTCTCTTGGCCCATCCACTGTAACCTTTATAGCTCTGTGGTATGTAGCGACTTGGGGGGGATTTGTCAGGACAGTTATTGTCAAAGTAAAGCTCTTCCCTACAAAGGGAAAAAACAACAAGGAATGAGTGATTACAACATGAAAACAGTCACATGCATGTTCAGTAAAGAATCAGTTTAAAATTATTCCCTGTCGTTACCACAATCGTGAAAATTAAAAACATAACTGACCATAGGAGTTTTCTTCCCCTTCAGTTTTACTCTATGTCAAGAATACGTCCATGTGTTGACAATCTAAATGTTTCTTATTTAATAATGGGTCATCATACAATGACAGAACAAAAGTGATTCACTGCTGAGGACAAGCCAAATTCTTTGCTGTATTGAAAGTGGTGTAAATCCAAAGCAAGTCAGATTATTTAAAAATTTACTCCAGTTTCGCAGCTGTGTGACAGAGAGCAGAATGTGACCACATGTTATTTACTTCACACAGTTTTATCATTTCATTTGTTTGACTTGACTACAATAAGATGAGGAAAGAATATATTTTCCTCCTGGGAGATGTTTTAACAGGGAGTCAGTGCCTCTGTCCTTCATATGCAGGGGTAATATGATGATATCACTATGGAACACGCCTTTTTTTCCTACACATATTCCATCTATGAAATACCAAGAAAGCCCCCAACTTTCCTGTGAGGGTGAGAAATGTCTGTGTGCACGTACTTTGCTATCGTCAGTCTGCATTGTTGGGGTTTTTTTTTTTTTACTTTTCAAAACTTGAATTCAGGCAGAGATTGCACAAGACATCCACAGCCTTCAGCTGAATGAAAACGTTAAAAAGAAATAAATAAAGGGAGCTGCCTGCATCTGAGCACACATTCTCACAGGCGCTGGCCCCCGTTTGGGAGACTCACTGACAGTTGTAATCTGTTAGATATGCAACGGTTACTCATGTCAGATAGTCAAAACTGAAAACTGTTTCAAGACAGGAAAAGGTGGGCGTACAACAGTGACTCAATAAAACAGTCAGCAATCTTTGGCCTTCATGCTCATTTAAGCTGCTACTTTACCAGACACTTAAAGCTCTTTTTTTCTTTTTTTTTTTTTTTTCCCCTCCTCCCTGGGTGTATTTGTGCATTTTTGCTGCTAGGGCTTTTCCTCTCGCTGAACTCTGAAGGCATTCAATCAAGGCACAAATCTTAAATGATATGTAACAGCACAAACTTAATGCAGTTTTTTCAGGCCTAATATAGAACAGCTTATATATAAGGCATAATACAGAACAGAGCTTTGGCTGTCAAATCCAGTAATTGGTCTTTCTTTCTGGTCCAAGTTGTATATCCCCCAAACCTGCCTGAGACATGCATCATTTATTATCAGGAGTGCAACTTCAAACTGTCTTGGCTATAATTTTCATGAACTAGAATGTGACATGAATTTTTTTTAAAGGAAATATAGCTGTCATTTAGAGTAAAATGATTTTCCAGGTGAAGCTGTGCTCCAGCTGTGCCCAGCTCTCTGGGAGATGCAGGTTAGAGGGAAGGTCAGGACCCTGGCAAATAGAATTATAGAATGGTTTGGTTTGGAAGGGACCTTAAAAACCATCTTGTTCCAACCCTCCTGCCATGGACAGGGACACCTTCCACTAGACAAAGTTTCTCTAATCCCCATCCAAGCTGACCTTAAACACTTTCAGAGATGGAGCATCCACAGCTCCTCTGGGCAACCCGTGCCAGTGAGTCACCACCCTCGCTATTTCTTCCTAATATCCAATCTAAACCTGCCCTCTGTCAGTTTAAGCATGCAAAAATCTCAGGATGCTGAATTCTGTCCCAGTGGCATGGCTGAAGGTGGTTTTTTCCATTTTCACTGGGAAAAGGATTATTTCCTCAATCATCACAGGAGCAGAGTTAGGTGTATTTAGGATGTCCAGTCTTTCTCCAGTCCTGCCCACCTGCTGTCCCAGAGGTGAGCTGTGTGTCCTGCCAGCACAGGGCATGGGCAGTGCTCACACACACACAGCAGCAGCCCTACAGTGCCTCCACACTGCTCGTTTAGGGCTGAGAAGTGTCCGTGCCCTTATCCCTCTCCAAAGAGGAATCCAGTCCACTGCACAAATACAGTTCTCCAGGTTTAAAGCTTCCTTTGGCACCAGCTTACCATGTCAAAAAGTTTTTACTAATAGATTGTATGCTGATGACATTCAGGTCACAGTAACCCCTAGATGATCAGTAGAATACTACTGGTAACAAAGATACTAAAGGAGCTTTTCCATAC
Source organism: Catharus ustulatus (assembly GCF_009819885.2). Classification (NCBI taxonomy): domain Eukaryota; kingdom Metazoa; phylum Chordata; class Aves; order Passeriformes; family Turdidae; genus Catharus; species Catharus ustulatus. Next base: position 114,375,394 of record NC_046223.1, read on the forward strand.
ACCTTTGAAGGAAGAATTTGGCCTTCTATGATACTGTTCTCTTTATACACCAAATCCCTATAAATGTCCCTTATGACAAAAAAAATTAACTCAACAAAATATACTATTTTAAGAACCTACAAAATCGTTCTGTAGAAAAGCACTGCGATATTTTCTACACTAAATATATCTCAACAGGATACAGTGGCCAGGAAAAAATGCATTCCTCAATAAAAAGAGCTAAATTTTGACCTTGACAGTGAGAATTTCTGAACTGACACCTCTCAGCCAGCCTGAGCTGAAGAGGTAAGCAGCTAATCTAAGAGAGAAACTGGTTTTGTTCCCTGACTGGTATTTTACAAACCGAAGTGTGGCTGAAGTAACACTGACGAAGCCCCCGCACACTCCATAAACCACAGAGTCCTTCATTGTGGGGAGCTGCACGGCCCTGCCAGGGCACTCCAGAGCTTTCAAGAGATGATTTACATATTACAGGATTAAGAATGAAATAAATTTTTAAGGTCCCCTGTTTCAGTGATGCTGATGCCTTCCACAGTTATTTCACAGCTATCCCTCCTCAGCTGCAAAATCCTTTAATGCACTTTTTATCACCTTTCTTTATTGCCCTTAGTCATTTCAACTATCCACTTTCAGAGGCTACAGACTAATTGTAGCTCTCTTTTATTAAATTCCCCAGCCAAGCAGTCATCTGGCACTATTGCTTCAGTGTGTCTAAACTGTGCATTCTTTGTTATTCACACATGTGAGCTGAGCTGACACAGAGGAGGACGAGATGGACATATGCTCAAGCACAAGGCAAACCCCAGAAAAGAGCCTGGAAAGAGACTCGGCAGCTTGTGTGTGTGTGTTGCATATTTTTTCAGTTACATGCTAATGTGATTAAAGTATCGGGACACAACAAAATTAAGGTTATGATCCTTTGCTTATTGAAGACAGGAATTCTTTCTTCTCTGGGCTGTGGATCGGGCTTGTAAAAGTGAGCTACCGCCCGAAAACCACATACAAACAACTGCTGCATTCGCATCAAACACTCCTGGTACTTACTCTTATGAATCCAAAAAAGGTGTTTAAGAGAAATTATGCAAACAGAAACGTGAAGCTTCTGTCAGGCAAACAAAATGAATATGTATAAAAATCGGGTTTCTCCATTGAGCCATGGGAAGCGAGTAAAAACGTGGGAGAGGAGGTGAAGTGGTAAGTTGATGATTCAGACTTCACAATCAAATTTAGAGATACAGAGATCAAAGCACGAGCTGCTTAGAAAGATGTAAATCTCAAGTCAGGAACAGGTGTGGATTAGTTTCTTGCCACCGAAAAATGATTTCTTTATTAGTTTATTTTTTCCTGTTCTGCTTCAGGACTTGTATTCACTGATATTTGTCTATGCAAGGAGCTTTCTCACTTCTGTTTGCAACTACTGATTTCTTTTCCTGCTATTTTAAGCATAGTTCTAAAAATCTATCATTGATGATAACTCTTTCTACTTCTCTCCTTCTCTCTCTCTCTCTCCCCCCCTCTCTGTTCTAAGTCTGGGAGACAAGTCTGGACCAATTTCTCCATCCTGCCTCTGGCAGGAGAATGCAGCATTTCAGATCCTCCACCGAGTCCCGGCTGCTTCAAAGGAAAAGCCCTACTTTCTTCCGTTAAGATCATAAGAAATATAGGGGGAGGGGGTCAGCTCTGTTTGGACATAATTACACTTCATCAAAAGAAGCTTTCTTCATCTTCCATGCGTGAAAAGTCTGCAAGCAGTTAAGTCTGTCTTTTTTCTTCCTTTTTTTTTTAACTTTTTTTTTTTTTTTTTTTTTTAAATATAAAAATTGCTATTTGGGAAACTAGCCAAAACTCAGAAAGCCAATATAGTAAAACAGTGCACACCCTTTGTTTTTCTTTGAAGTCTCTTAAATAAATATGTTGAGGGTTTGAAAAGTATACTATCACTTTTCCATAGATTCTACCCAGATTGATCAGAGAAAAAGCCTATTCCAAGTCTGCTAGATAAAAATATAAATTAAACTACTGGAACCAAATTTTAGGAGCCCTGTGTTTGTGTCTGTATCTGTATCTATTGAGGCTTTAGGCTGTCTATTTCATTTCCTATGCTTTAATAAAAAGTATATATCATAGGTTTGAAATTAAATCCTCAGATCAGAGGTAGTGCATCACATTTCAGTCCTTTTTCAGCACTACTAAAAGGCTGATACACTACTGAACTTCTACTGTAAGGCGGTAGCAGTGATGGAGCCAGAGTACTTTCAAACTTAATCCATCAGCAGAATAACAAAGCAAACTGATTACTTGAAGAAAAGAAGACAAATGGAAGAGACAGGCAACACCTTGTTCACAGGGGGAATAGACTCCATATTTGTGTTGTATTACTGTTGGTAAAATAATTGTTTCTTTCAAGTTATTCTCTATTATTAATACTTTTTAAGTTCTAAAATTATAAAGATAATTTTTGGCTAGGTAATTAAAATAAAGAATAGTCACCAAGTCATGCTTTTGGACTCACTTTCACAAAGCACTCGTAAAAATGTGCTGACTGTATTGGACTATCTGGGACTCTGTCATATGTATAATTTACTTTTTTTTGGACAAAAACTCTTTCCTTCTGTAAGATGAACTGCAACTGCTTTCTAAAGAACATTACTGTAAAATCTGCTTATTGCTATTTTCCCAGCACAATTATTCTTCTTCTTTTGCATTGTTTTGCCCCATACAGGGTTGATTTAGGAAAAAAAAAAAAAAGGAATAATTACTCCAAATACACAAAGGAAAAAAAATACGTAGGCTGGATCTGACTGATGATTGATACAACACCCCTCTGAAAACTTCTGCAACAAGAACTGCAGTACCAGCTATCCTTTCAATCGTTACCTGAAGTTTGAAAGTTGTTGTGTGACCCTTAAAGAGGAATTTTTGCAAATTTGCAATGATTACAAAAGCTTTCTATAAGTGCAGTGCAGTTTTCAGATTATAGGAAACTCCTAAAGAGCTGGAAGACAATGACAGCACTCAACATCTTAAAAAAAAAAGAATGAAAAAAATTGAAAGTTACCCTGTCATTTAAAGTAAAGGTTAAATTTAGTTCATGCCTAAGCTTACCAGCAATTCATAAAAAGTCAACCAGTTTACTAAAAAGAAAAGTGGGGGTGATTTTCACAGGTTATCAACAGTTTGGTCTAAAGGGCAGAGAAGCCACTAGAAAGCTTTTCACCAACAGCTGTTAAGCCTTGAAAGATTTAAGTCCCTAAAGAATACAACCTATAGAACATGTGATATGCAAAGTCCCCCTAATTACAGGTTTACTGCAACAACTTCAGAAGCAGCTCTGCTGCTAAAGGGAATTCTTCACCTCTCACTGCCATGGCCTGAAATACACTCCCCTGACTCTGCAGAACCTGGATCACAGATATTCCCTTTTCCTTCCACCCTTCCTGTGTGATTCAAACAGGGAAGCAGGTACTCCCTGAATCATTTTTCAACACTTCTGTCTGATAAAAAGCTACAGACTCCTAACTTGCTTTGTGCAAATGCTGAAGTTTGACAATAAAATGCGTGCACATCACTCCAAAAAAAAAAGACTGACAACTTGAACAATGTGGTTTGTGGAAGGTGTCCCTGCTTATGGCAAGGGGTTGGAATTAGATGAGCTTTAAGGTTTCTTACACATCAAACTTTTCTGTGATTCTATGAATGGATTGTGGGTTAATCAATATTTCATTATGAAGTAAGTTTGACATCTAGGCATCGTTTTTCACATCGTTATGAACATGTAAAAGGCAGTGGCCTACCTCTTCCACTTCTGCCCACAAATCGCAAGTCATTAAATCTGGCCACCTGGTTCTTCATCACAGCAGAAGCGTTTCGCAGCTCTGCAGAGTAGTTCTCATCGTTTCCAGCCATGACAGTCACCACTGTGCCATCGGGCACTTCTCCCAAGGCCACCACCTGCGAAAACAGGGAGACAATCACCATGGTGAAGCCACACTTTGGAGGTGTGTGCTCCCCTCCCAGCTCTGCAGGCTGCCATGCTCGTGAAGAAGCTCTGTGGCGAGCAGTCTGGTACTTGCTGTGCACAGAACAAAGTGCCACATCAAACACAGAAACATCATGTGTTGTCTCCGTTTCCCAGAGCTTCTTCATTGTTGCATTTCTTCAGAAACGCTCAACATCCTTATGTTGAGTGCACACTTTAATGCTTTCCGAAGGACAACTTTGTTCTTAGCAAGCAGGGAGCAGTGAGAGAACAGGAGGCAAGGCTTGTATCTGTAAATTATGCATGGGAAAGCATTTAAAATGGAAAGCTAGAAATTAGTATTAGCAGCCTTATCACTCAGATTTGGTTCTGTTCTGGTTGTACCCATCACCCTGACCCCTGAGCACCTCAGCCAGAGGGATCCATGTATCCACCCATCCCAGGAGTGGCACTCGGGGCACCAGCTGGCAAAGCTCTATGCCCAACACGCTCTACAATGGAGCACTTTATGGCTGGAATTCAAACTCCTCATGTGCAAAATAAAACAAAGCTGTATTTCCTTGCAGGCATGTAAATTTTCATAGCGCTTGCAAGAGCAAGTGGTTAGTGCTGATACCTCCCTCAAATTCCAGGATGGGTGAACAGAAGATATTAAAGTATTTCATTTCTTCTTACGTTCCAGCTACCTGATAGTCTCCCTTTCATGCTTCAGTGGTTGTGCAGTGCTCCAACATCTGATTAAATAAATGTCATGGAGCAGACAGCTTCTGGTTCGAAAACACCAGGAATACCTACAGTGTTAGTGCTCTGTGGCTTCTTAAAGCAAAAATAAAGTTAAACAGGAATGCTAAGTTACTAGGAAGAAAATATACACACAGGGAAAAAATGTCCACAAAAGTATTAATAAAATAACCTCCTTTTCCCCAGTTGGCTAATTCTGATGCTGAAATTAAATTTATAACAAGAAGAGATTCAGAAATATTGCATGGCTGAGCCAGAACTTGAAAAAATATCTTAAGCTACAAAGTCTCTCCCCTCGCAGTTGCTACCAATTTACATGGTCAGATATGAGTTTTTATATTATTCAGAGTAATTTATTCTGTCTCCTGAAATATATAATACATTTTGTCATATGGCCTTCCTGAAATGTCTTTTCCATAAATGATCCTGGTTGAAACTAATAATTGCAGGTTGCAGGTGATATTAATTCACTGGAAAGAATGAGGAGTTCTGGATATATAGGGAGAACATTATGTGGTCCAGTGAACTGTACAATGTTTCTCTAAAACAATAAAGAGGAATTACAATAATATAGAAATAGGCCACATTACCGAGAACTACAGCTTATTTTATTTAAAAGAAATATTGAAGAGAGAGAGAAGCAAGTGAAGCTTAAACACTGCTTGAAAAGAATTTACCTGCTTTTCTTTTTTTGCATAAAACAGCAGGTAATACCACCCAAAACTAAAAGCTAAAGTTTTGCCACAAACTACTGTGAGGTCTTAATGTATTAAACAAAGATTTTACTTTAAAGTCGTATGAAAGTCCCTGAACATAAAAACAGAGGAACCACCACTGTGGCTAAGATCTGAGGTCCCAATAACTCTGTCTTGGGTCTGGCAGCAACCAGGTATGACGGCTTAAAAGCCAGGTGTAAGGAATAATAAACAATAATCAAACAACAAATACCAATCTGGTAAACAGATTAAAAAGCTGACTCCAACTATTAACTAATGGATACTGGCTTATACTGTGAAGCATGGGGCTTGAGACTACTTATAAACCACTCCCTTCCCAGTCTGCAAGAGACCACGTTATCTCTGGACACTCTTGTCGTGCCCATCAGCATCCCAGGGAGTTGCACCCAACGCCTTTTATACCTCACAAAACAACAACAAAAAATCACATTAACTCCAGAAATGCAAAGCACCTGAGAGCACAGCAGGAAGCACAAGGCTGCCAGGGGCCTGGGAAGAGGCAGTGAGGTGCCTGAAGCCTCAGCTCACCTCTTTCTCCCAGGTACCTGCAGAGCATGGACAGGCAGCGCCATCACGGCCCCAAACCCAGGTACAGATTATAACACCTGGCAGGAGGGAGCAAAATCCTTTAAAAGGCTCCCTCTGTCCTCTGTTGCTTTTCAGAGCTTTCCTTCCTGCCCTTTCCACTCATGTCAGCTCAATTTGTCAGCTTAGCCACCAGCCCAGAGCTGCACGTGCCGCTGCTGTCGCTGAGCGATCGCAACTTTTCAAGACCCGCACCTTGGATGCAGTACCACTGCTCATCTCCTTCAGAGAGGACCAAAGGACAAGACAAACTGAAATCAGAGATGAAAATAAAAACCTTGCCTCATAAAATAAAACCCTATAACATGGGGAGCTCCACTGCCACGCAACAGGAGCAAAAGGCTTATTCTTTTCTACTTCAATATTTTCTTGCCACAAACCAGCCTAAGACTATTGCACAGGTACATAGAAGCGCTGTGTAGAAAAAAGCTCTGCAAAACAAGTTTGAAACCTGGAGAAGTACCCGTCATTTTGAGAATTTTCAAAAGTAATTGTACATACTGAAAGACTGTTGGCATAAACCATGAGCTGGCAATTTTATGCCGTGTATCAATACAAAATTTATTACATATTCTTAGAAAGAGGATTGTAAATGCACTGTGAAATGAGTAAGGACTGTGTTAACAATTAAAGATTAGAAGTAGCCACAGTGAACATTCCTTACCTATTCTTTAATACTCAGTATCACTATTTGAAAATCTTTATTTTCCAAATTAAGCTCCCAACATATTTTGATTTCCCTGCCCCCCCGCCCTTTTCTTTTCTTTCAGCTAGAGCTCAAAAAGGTACATGAATCCCCAAAATAAAACCAAACCAATTCTTATGAGTTGAAAATAACTATGTGTTTTTTGCATAACACAATTCTGGTTAGGCAACCTGTTTGCCCAGTTTCGGTCCAGTGGGATTTGAACTGGCCAAAGTATGTAGCCTGAAGACGGAAGTTATAAGCACAAAGCAAAACTCCTATACAGCAACAGGTACTCAGACTTTCTGCAGAGTAAAATGCTTGTCTGAAAAAAAAAAATGGCCAACACTAGTGTACATGCTAACCAGTTCCTCTCAAACATTGATACGTGCCACTTCAAAAGCTTTCTTGCAAAACACTGAATTCAGTCTCTGGATGTAAAATCTTCTGTATTGAGAATGCTTTTCCCAGACATTGCCAAAAGAGCATCTGATACTATTAAAAATATTTCAGTGTCCTGTAACTTAAAACAGAATAACTGATTTGTGCTACTTTTTGTTTCAAATCTACATCTGGGCTGACAATTTATACAGCAGGTTTCAGCTTGAAGCTATTTAAAACAGCTGAGTTATAAACTCCGAAAATTGGGGTTTGGAGGGAAATGCTGACAGACCCTGAACTACTGTGGTGCTACTGGGGAAATGTTTTAGACTCCACATCCCATTTCCCCCCCTGCCTTTAGGTCCACTAACACTCTCTGCTGCTATTAGCATCATACAGAAGTCACTTCTAACATGACAATCTGGGTCTTTATGACTTGCAGTAAAAACTCCCACAGAGGGGCCAAATTCTGATGACTCGACTCAAAGTATCGCTGGCTACTGAGATTAAGAAGTGAACATGATTTGGACCTAGGTGCACAATATCCATTTATTTTATTCTAAATATTAATAGCTAAAGCTGTATTAACAAGTATTCATCTAATACTCTTCCCCACAAAACCAGACTGCATTAACAATCTTCTTAGTGAGCACACAACAGGGACTCCCTCCCTAGTGTGTGCAAATATTAATACTCAAAATTCAAACCTAATGCTAAGCCAACACTATTTCAAAAAATTATAATCAAACCCAGCACTGTTTATAACATACTTCCTCTCCTGCATATGATTTATATCTGTTTTTTAAATTAAAACAGTGCTATATCCAGCGTACGTTTTTGCTCGAGATTGCTGCAAGAGAATTATGACACACTTAACACACCACTCAAAACATTATCATCAACATACTATTTATTGCCAATAAAACTTCACAAAGTGTGTTGTCTGTGAGCTATTTCATTTTCAAGTTATTGTTTAGCCGAGATTTCTATAGCTCATATCTGTCTCTTTTTTCCCTTTCAGAGCTGATTCCCATTCTGTTGTAACACAATCAAGTGTTTCACTGTATGATACATGCAGCTCCTTTGGTCTAAAACTACTGGGCAGCTGCATGCAAGTTGCATTTCAAAAATGAAATAGAATTTTTTTAAAATGGTCATAAGTATTTCAAGTGAATTTTGAATTAATTTACAGGTAATGAAGGGTATATATAATTTTGGCATATTTTAAGAAGTGCATATTGCATATGAAAACACAGCTGCACGCACAGCAGCCGGGTGCAAGGGGCAACGTGGCGTGCCTCTGCTGAATGTGAAAATCGGTCACATCTGCACCTCCATGTCAGCAATCAAACACAGGACCCACATATAAGACACATATAAATACACTATATATGAACACAAAAAGATTGGAGAGCAGTCTAATCCTTTGTCTACCTTTTTGACACATGTAAGCATTCTTATTGTAATAGTATTCTAAAGACTTTAATATTTAGTTTAGATCTTTCCCTTATTCTAATGAGATGCGACCGCATCCTTTGAATTGCTGTGAGGTAGGAGAAGGCTCAGACACCTCAAATGAGAACAGCACGATAATGCAACAGCTCCCGCGTCCCTGCTTTAAAGAGTAACTATAACCCCAACTTAATCTAGCGCTCAATTAAATTATAATCACAATCCTCCGAAAGCTCCTCCTTCTTACCCCGCAGCCCCTCTGAATCAGAATCACTGGGACACACATGTAGAGAGCCTCTGAGTGCTACACCAAGCCATGGGGTCAAAAGCCACCCCATTTTCCTGCCATTTCTGCCCAGGCTGACCATCGCGTCCCGCACGAGCAGGCCTTGTGCAAAGGGTTCCTCCTGCAATTCCAGCCTCTCCAAGCTGTTCCCACACACACGAGCGCTTAAGCCAAGCCTCACCCGCACACCCGTGACATCTTCAAAGCGAACCTCCATCGCTATCACCACTCACTGTACCAGGGGCTCATTTAACCACTTCTACTATTTCTTCCCGGACAAACGGCCATGATAACACGGATGGCAGCCGGGAAACACGAGAAAAAGGCGATGGTCTGGAACGTGCTGGGTGACTCTGTTTCCAAACTTTTCTGTCTTTTCAGGGATTTCCAGGTGTGTTATTTTTCACAGGAAAATGTTGAGACCCTCGCAGGGCCACCCCACCTCACTCTGACCCATGCCCTGCTCAGGAAGGCACTTGGGGACACCTCAGCCATTGCCCCCTCCCTACCAAAAGCCACGGGAAGGAAAACTCCAGGGGGAACACTTGGAAATATTGCTAGAGGAGGAAAAGGGCTTGCTTTAAAGCACGCAATTACTGTTGTTATTATTACAGGTTTTTTTTCTAAAATCGTTTCCTCTCATTAGCGCGCCGTGGGGATAGAGACAGAAAATTAAAAGCAGCATCCCCAGTGCAGAGCGGGGTGGGATTTATTATGGAAATGTGCGACCCTGCCAAGGAGAGCGTCTCTGGGCAGCCACTTCCTCGGTTGTCCACCAGGAGAAGTGAAGGGGCCCCGTGTCCCCCCCTCCAGGTGCTGTGTCCCCCTTTCCCAGCCCCATCTCTGCCCGGGCTGCTGGAGGGCAAAGCCCCGATCCCACCCTGCTCTCCAGCCTGACCCCTCAGTCTCCAGCACGCTTCAGAGCCACCCCAAATGCCCCAGCCCCGCTCCCGGGAGCGGAGAGGAGGAAGGGACATCCCCGTGGGTCAGGGACTGGTTTCTCGAGGTGCAGGGGTACCACACTGAGCTGCGGCCGAGGGCTGAACCCCTCCTTCCCCAGGGAGGGAAAGCAGGTTTCTTAAAAAAAAAAAGCCCAAGGAGACACTGTGGGGAGCAGGGGGTGTCTCCGGAGGGATGCTGGAGGGGGCACAGGGTGCCCCTGGGCTGCGGGGGACACACACCGGCAGTGTGCGGGGATGGAGATAACGGGATGGCTCCGGGGCTGCGGGCAGTGCAGGGGGTGGGCAGAGCTGGGGGGCACAGAAAGGGTGAGGGGGCAGAGCTGGGGGACACGGGGAGCACAGCCAGGGTGAGGGGGCAGAGCTGAGGGACACGGAGGGCACAGTCAGGGTGAGGGGGCAGAGCTGAGGGACACACTGAGGGAGAGGAGCAGAGCTGGGGGACACGGGGGGCACAGTCGGGGTGAGGGGGCAGAGCTGGGGGACACGGGGGGCACAGGAGCGCAGCAGGACGAGGGGCACGGCAGGAGCCGGACAGGGGGTGAGAGGCACTGCGGGGGCTGCACACGAGACATCGCGGGACGGGGACACAGGAGGCACAGCGGGACGGGGACACGATACAGAAGTCACTGCAAGACTTGAACTTGGGGTGGGGGAGGAATACAGGAGTCACTGCAGGACTCGGGGTCAGAGAAGCCCCCCGGGCCCCGCGGGGGCACAGCAGGAGTTGCAGGGTGGGGGTGCACGGGGAGCATCGCAGAGCTGGGGATGTGAGGGGGGCACAGGAGGCACTGCAGCCCAGGGACCACCGGAGACATTTCGGAGGCGAGGGGGGTCGGGGGCACGCAGAAACCCCTGCGGGCCTGTGGGGCACCGAGATGCTGCAGGAGGGGAGGCGGGAGGGCACAGAAGTCCCTGCGGGCCGGGGGAGGACACAAAAGTCCCTGCGGGCCGGGGGGCACAGCAGGCACTGAAGGACGGGGCTGGGGGCTGGAACTGCGGGACACACAGAGAGCAATCCCTCCGGGCTGCGGGGCACAGAGGCTCCTGCAGGACGGGAATCACCGCAGACACTGCGGGCGGGGCTGGGGGGGCACAGGAGCCGCAGCAGGAGGAAGGGCAGGGGGCACGGGGGGAGCATCCCGGGCCGCGGCCGTGCGGGAGGGGGGTGTCTCACCTTGAACGCCACCGGGAGGGTCTTGTTGCAGCGCCAGTGCGAGGGCAGGACGGAGCAGAGGAAGTTGGGGCTGTCGGTGCGGACCAGCTCGGCGGGGTGGTCAGCGATGATCTCCACCATGGTGCGGTTATCGTGGGGGCGCAGCCGGGGCACGGCGGCCGCCGCGTCCTGTTGCTGCTGCTGCTGCTGCTGCTGCTGGGCTACCACCACCGGGCTGACCTCGCTCATCTTGCCGGGCTGCAGGCTGCTGGAGGGGGGGCTGAACCTCCGGCTGGTGCTGGGATCTACGGGAATACGCATCACAACAGCCACAAGTTAGCGAATTGGGGGGCGGGGGGGGGGGGAGCGGTAGGGGGATCGCTGGTAGAGGAGGCGTGTAGTGGGGGGTGGGGGTTGTAAAAAAATATATCTAGCGAAAAAAGGGGTGAATGAAAAAGTGGAGGGGTGAGGATAAGGGGCAAAAAAAGCAATTAGGCAAAAAAAATTAAAAAAAAAGGAGCGGATTAAACGCACGAAAAAAAAATATCTCAGTCTGTTTTTGGTTTGTTTTGGTTCTTTTTTTTTAAAGAAAAATAGACGGGGCGAGGGGTGATGCCGGTCTGGGGGTGCCTGCAGCCTGGAGCAGCGAGGAGACAGAGGCTGGCGGTGGGTCCGGGGCTGCCCCTCTCAGCACAGCCCGGCTGGAAACTGCATGGTCCCGGCTTCTGCCCAGCTGCAAAGCGCTGCTGCTTCTCCTCCTCCTTCCTTCCTTCCTTCTCGCACAGTCTCTCTGCTCTTTTCCCTCCTTCTAGCCACCGCTTCTTCCCTCAAGTGCTCGAGTTTCTTCCCTTTTTTCTTCCCCTCCCTCCCCGTCTTCTTTTCCTTTTCGGATTTTCCAAAGATTGTCTTGGGAGAAGTAGAACTCGCTGCTGGTTCAGCTTCCTGGGCTGCTGCTGGTGGTGGCCGCCAGAATCGTAGCGTAACTCAGCCCCGGAGAGGAGCGGAGACGAGAGGGGGGGTTCAGGGGAACGTCCCGGTTTCCTCCGAAGAAATCTTCCTCCTCCGGACACACACAGAGAAAAAAAAAAAAAGAAAGAAAGGAGGAAAAAAAAAAAAAAAAAGAAGGAGCAAACAAAAAGCCTCGCTGGGACAGAGGCGAGGAGCCGCTGGGTTCCCCCGCTTATTGCCTTTGGCTTCAGGAAGCGAGAGCTCGGGAAGGGGCTTGGGAAAATTGGCTCCCCCCCTCCAAAAAAAAGGCGCTCCCGAAGCGATTTCGGCGGGGAAACAAAGTTACTGGGTTTTTGGGGTGAAGAGGAAAGTCACAGGGCTGATAATTAAAAGAGGCTTTTTAGCTAGTTCCTTTCGGAGGATCAGGACTTAAGAAGAGTTGAACTTTCGGATTCCCAGAGAAAAAGAAGCGGGGATCATAGTTGAGAAAAAAAAAAAACAATCAGCACAGCAATAAAACACCCCTCCTTAGGCTGATTTCTAAAATATGACCAAGCAAATTCTAGGAAAAGGCAGCCTCGGTGCAGCCCGGTCCTTCACATGAAGTCGCTGCTGGATCCAAGTCCGTTGAGTTGAATAGGCGAACAAAATCTTGCTTTTTTTTTTTCCGCCCTTGATGAACAACAGCAGCAAAAAATCATTAAAATGTTTTGTTTGAGTTATTTTTCTTTCTGGAAAATCGGGTTAAAAAAATAATTACGAAAAAAAGCAACCAAAAGTTACAAACTTCTTTTGGGTCCCAAGAAGTTGAGGTCGGGGAAGATGAAGGAGCCGGAAAAAAAATAACAAACCCACGCCACAGTTTTTTTGTCCTGAATGTGGTTTTTGGAGGCTGGGATTTCTAATGATTAGGTTTTTGTGGTTTATATATACAGGACTCTCTGGCTAAGGCGATCATTATGCTGATGAGAGTCAGCAGCACGTGGTGCTTCAGTCCTCAGACTTTTGCAGCCTTCAAAATAAATAAACCAATGTGCATCCCCCCCAGGAGGAGAAACTCTCACCCACGGGGAGAGGGACAGGGAAGGGGGGGAGCAGGAGACGGTCTCCGATCTCCACTTCTCTCCGGGTTTTTTCCATTAACACTTTGGGCTTGTTTGTTTAAATTTAAAAAAAAAAAAAAAAAAAAAAAAAAAGCGCCTGAAAAATTTTGTTTGGAAAAAAAAAGTAAGAATAATCTGGTGCCAAAGAGTTTTTTGCTAAGTCTCCGGTAGTCTAAAGCCTAAACCATTTCCTTGAATGAATGAAAGCTATAAAACCCCCTTCAGACTATTAAGGTAAAGGGAGTCGGGTTTGTTTTCTCCCTTAAAAAAAAAAAAAAAAAAAAAAAAGGGCAGATCTTATTAAAAACCATTTACATACCCAATGGTATGAAAGTGTCACCGCCTCCCCGCGCAGATAACAGCCTATCACAACCCGCCCTCTAATTTCTAAGGCTTTACTCCGACTTGCTACTTCCACCTTCTTGTAAAAAGTCGGCGCTGCGTGTGTGCTCCTTGCTCGCCGCCTGTGTGTGACTCGGGGCGCTGTGTGTGTGTGTCTGTCTGCGCTGGGGGTGCAGGGGATGTGGCTTGCCCCGAGCCCCGAGCCCGGCACCCCGAGCCAGCCGGGTCAGTCCCGCCGGACCCTGCGCCAGGAGCCGGAGCCGGCCCGGCGGAGCAGCTCGCACAGCCGGGCTCGGGGTGTCCGTGTGCGGCTGCCGGAGCTGCGGCACTCCGGGGCTCTTTGTGCGCCCTCCTCCTGCCGGGCGGCCCCGCTGCCCCCGCGCCGTCCTGCCCCAGTTTCTGCCCCCGGGGCAAAGCCCGGCCGTGCCCGGGGAAGGTGCGCGCAGAGGCGGCCGCGGCTCCTGCCCCGCTCGGCTCCGGAGCAGAGAACAGCCCGCAAGCTCCGCCGATCGGTCACAGGGGAGAGCTCTCGCTCCGCGCACCGCGGCTGCGGCTGCGGCTGCCGCCCCCGCTCCGCGCCCGCCGGGCGCCCACCCAGCCCGGGCTCCGCAGCCATCCCTGAATCCCTGCATCCCTCCATCCCTGCATCCCTGCATCTCTGCATCCCTCCCTCCGCTCCGCGGCTTTCCCACGCTTCCCGCGGGGAGCGGCACCCCCGGCCCACTGCCTCGCAGGGATCTATGCCCTCCGCTTTTTTATTTCCTCAAGGTAGTTTTTTTCCCTTTTCTTTCTTTCTTTATTTTTTAAAATTTATTTTTATTTTTATTATTATTATTTTTTTTTCTTTTCCCAGCCCAAGGTTGGAAGGGCTCTGGAAGTTTTCTATCCCGTTGAGAACACGCGATCCATGCGCATAACGCTGCAAGCCCCTCCCGAGCTCACCCTGCTTCTCCCGACAAGCACAGGGATCTGCTTTTCCCCAAAAGTGGCCACAGGCGTTTCCAAGGCACAATTACTCATCACCTATACGGATTAGTACATATGCAGAAGCTCTGGTTTGCTGTGGTTGTGATACAGAAAATATTTTTTTTCATACTTATTTTGGCAAAATATTTATGTCCATAGATTCTTTTGGCTTCCTCCCCCGCCTTCTTTAGCTGGCTCTAATACATTCCCAAAGCGCCATTCCAAACGCGCTAGAAAGAAGGCAAAGGGTTGTTTTATATCCAAATGCTATATAGGCCTGACAATCATGATTTATTTCATTTGAAACAAGAAGATACATTTCCACTTTTAATTAGTCACACTAAAAATTTTACAGTCACCTCTCTTCCTACTAAAATAAAATAAAAAGTTAATTAGGATAAACTAAAATAAGTCATTGGAAGCTACCAGTTTAAGGTCACTTAAAATAGTCCAGGGTTATTTATAATGTCGAAATAAAATTTTCCACTGAGTGCCCTAACAAAGTTTCAGGTATCTGGCACAGCTGATTTTCAGTCTCCGTGCAAAAATATCTTTCTGCTGAACATTTACACATTTAGCAGGAACTTACTACAGTCTGGAACAGATCACGGCTCAGAGCTCTAGAATTTTATTTAAATGGTTATGGACAAATTAATAAAAGTACCAGTAATGTTTATGGACCTACATAAAAGCTGGATGGGATTTTTCAGAAGAAGTCATTCATGTTATGATATATATAATCTGGAACGTTGGCTTGGATTTGTCTGGAGTGGAGAGCAACCCTGCTGCTCTGCTTTCCTCGGGTTTTATTTCAGAACTTCTCGGAATTTTAGCACTGGTTGCAAAATGGGTCATATTTTAAGATCTTAGAGAATTGTAGGAGGTTGGTGAAAAAATGTGCTTGCGCTGCAACTTACATCTAACAAACACCTTCAGATCCACTTTATAATATCGAATTTTCATTAGTACGGCTGTGCTCACTGCAATTTTAATTGTCTTTCAGCTTTTTCACTTTTAACTGTGTTATGAATACAGCCATAATTTGACTCCTTTTGGACAAAAAGGTAATGTTTTAAAGAGCACTGAGTTTGTTTACCATCACATTTCTAAAACATAGGCCCCAGTACGCTCGTGTTATAAGTACTGGGTGCTCAAGATGAAAAATAATTATCAGATATGAAAGATTCTAACCTGGATGATGTTGCCTAAATAAATAGTTTCGATGCCAGTTTGCTGGCCTGGAATGTGCTGCAAATACGATGAACACAGAATTTATTTTGAGCCTCTCTGTGTATGTAAATAGCCTTCGCGAAGCGAGAATAAATGAATGGGTTCACTGGGTTTGTTATTGTATTCGATATTTTTAGCCAGAGCAACTACAGCAATGTCAGCAATTATTACTATAGTGAAAGAATTGCCAATATTCTTGTTTCCAACATCTACCTTCCCGAAGTTTTTTATTCACTCATGGAAGTGTGCATCGAGCCAAAATATGTGAACTTAAGTAAACTTAATGCTAGAGCAGGTTTTGCCCGAACTTCCATTCATTTCAGCAGGGGCGAGATAAGCTCCAGTGTCTCTTGGCAGCGTTTTACTTTCACTTTGGTTGGAAGTTGACTGTTTGCCCAGCTATTCTTTGCTTTTTCTTAAGTATGACAAATAGTAACTCTAGATTAGCACGTTATTCGGTCTGCTAAGTAGGCATGTGGTAATGAGTTCTGTAACAGCAGCATTCTTGCTCAGACTATGGACTACTATGGTTTGTTTAACTACTGTGTCCCTGCCCCACTGATTCACAGCCCAGATAAAAGAAGATTCTTTGTGTCCAGAAATTAGTTGAAAACATTTAATATTTCAGCATCCTGCACTGCTTTTTAGCATTTATAGTCCCTGATACAAACAAAAGCATAACAATTGGATAGACAGGATAGAAAAGGATTGCATCTTAAAAAAATGAACTAGAGAATTTTACGTTTCCCCCAGCATTTTTAGTAAGAAGTGAGGAATAAGAGCTGAGACTTGTGTTCTGTCTCAGGATTTGATGCTGAATGCTCTGGGATCTTAGACAAGACTTTTAGCAAGTTTTCCTTCAGTATAGAATGTGGTCCTAACTACTACATGTATATATTTTGGGATAGAAAAAAATATGGTCAACTCTCAGAGGTCCAAAGATGAGCAGGGCTCGGCATCCAGTAATACCATGAAAAGAAATCTGGAAATCTGGTAGGAAACATGCCCTGTCCCAGCTGAAAAACTGTTGGCTTTTCCACAGCATGCAGCAAAACACGGGCTGTACAAACAACAAAGTAAACAATTACTGCTCCCGTATTTTTCCTAAATGATTTATTTTCTGCTTCTCTAATAAGCAGAGACTGCAAGCCTAGGTGTCGGTCCTACTGTAGAGTTCTCCCATTTCCCTCCCTGTCTGCAGCCTCTTATGTCTTATTGGGATTGCACGTATTTCAGAGAGGTTTAAAGCAGCAAATGACAATGTCATCATCGTGATGAGGAAGAAATGTCGGCCTACTTGTCATCTTCTAATGGTGCTGGAAAGAGAAAGTATGACCTGTGCTTTCTGGCACTAAAAACCTGAATGTGTAGCAGCATTAGAAAAATGTATGGCCTGTCTTTCTCAAATAACTTTTTTTCGGTTGCAAAATGCAAACTAAAAGTTAGCTGTAGGAAATTGCTAGGGTCCTCATAGTTTCATGGCAAGGTCAGCTTAGTCCCTTTCCATGAATTGTCCTTCCAGCTTCAGTTTAACTCATTTCAGAGTGAAGAAAAGGTGGGTTGTTTTTTTTTTCCCTTGGATGAATTCAGATGAAATAAATATGTTGTGTTAGAGATATAAAGGCTAAAAAATGACAACTTAATTTTTTTTTCCTTATTTCAGCATATGTAAAGCAGCATGAGCCAGAAAATTCATAGTTATTTTTTCTGTTGACCTTAGCGAAAACTGGTTCTCTTGACTAACGGTGGGGAATGTAGGTGATACAGCTGTAATTAAAAAGGATTTATACATCTGGAACCTTGCAGAATCCCTAAATTTTGCATGCTATTTTTTAAGAGTCTAATGAAGTGCTCTCTGGCCAGTTACAAACTCCATAAAGCTCATGCAGCAGATACTACAAGATGTAAGTCAGTCTCGAGTGGGAGAAGCATTTTTAGTGTTTCTAACCACAAGCACAACAACAGATCCTTGCATTTACTCTCTCAGTGTTGCAATGGTGATGATTCCCATTGTAAATCTATTTTCAATAGCATGGATGGCAGGAAAAATTTCATTGTTAATAACACAAAACTTGAATCTGAAGCATTAGAAAAGCACTGAATAGTGACAGGCTTGTTCTAAAAAGGATGAAAACACAACTATGAAAGAGATGGTGCAGTCTACAGGAGAGAAATTGAAGGAAGCATATGGTAATGGCAAATGCTGAACAAGCATAATGGGCAAAGCAAACCAAAGCTTTGAGAACCATTAAAACTTTTTTGTCTTTTCTTTCCTGAAAATTCACTCTGGCCAGACCAGGGCATCAAGAATAATCATGTTTATGGTGTGACATAATGTAACCCTGAAAATGCTGAGCATACATTTTAGCAGAAATATGTGTGTGCCCCACATCAGGTGTGGCCTTCAGCCCCTGAATGTGGGGGGCAGAACAGGAGCAATCCCTTGAGTGCTGTGGAATTGGCAGCCAAGTCACAGGAGACGACAATGCCAGTCCCAAAACAAGCCGTAAGGACAGGTGACAAAACATTAGACATCACAGGAATTATTCTCTCTAGTAATAGAAGACAAAGGTCTGCCAGAAAAAATGTTATAGGTGAAGCTGCCAGCAGTATCTGCAGTTAAGCTTGTCTACCACTTTCCAGTATAAGAACTTGTTTTTACTCAAATAATGTTGCCAATTTTTAGCTGTTCAGGATGATCTTTTCAATCCTGAGTCTGCCTCAAGCTGAAATTTTTGGAAACTCGCAGCAGAAATACTTTTGCTGCTTCTAAGATCAACATTAAGAGAAAACACATTGTTTCACAACATTTTAAGATTTCAGCCCACTATCTGTTTCAGAGCTGGGATGGGAAGTTTCACTGAGTAGGAGAGGAATAAGGAGGAAAAAGCAGATAAGTTCCTTTTGTTGTCCCTGACCAAAAGGATCCACCCGAACTTGGCTGAGTTAGAAGCTGCTGAAAATTGTTGAGGTTTTTCTCGCGCGTGCTCAGTACAGATGGAGGAGCTGGCAGCTGAATTTTGCAAAGCCTCCATAGCAGACTGGGCTTGCTAGACTGGATTGGATCTGTAGTCAGTCAAGTCTGACCAATATTGTCCCTGACAGTAGGCTGCACTGTTTTAGAGGAAAGGATAAGAAACACTTGAGTCAGCAGATAGAGATGGGATCTAGTCCTCCTTTAAGGTCTCATCCTAGTTAATAGTAGCTTATAAAAAATATAATCAGAACAACTGTCAGCAGTTCAGTTTTAAATTGTATATTTTAGAAGTCTGTAATTCAACCATAAAAATTCCTTATGGGCTGAGATCTGGCTTATACTCCTAGTTCAGAAGTCAAAGTTCTCTACAGATTTTTTTCAGTAGTCTGTTTTGAAGTGACAGGAAAAATAGTCACGTACAAATTCTGGACATTTCTTTCACAACACACTTCATCATTCAGTTATGATAAGCATGATAAGTTCTAAACTATTTGTTTCAAATGCTGGTCAGGCCCTAGAAGGATCAAGAATAATTAAAATCTTCACCATTAACAGTAGACATTCAAATGTGAACAAAGTTCTCTGACCTTGGGATATTAGGAACATTATGATATTAGGAGCTTATGTGATGCAATACCAAAACCTGTTATTCTAGTTTACCATATAAATATTTATATAGTTTATGAAATACACATATTGAAAAGCAAGGGAGAATCCTGTCTTCTCACAATACTCATCACAAAGACAGTCACTTAGATGTTCTCCTATTTGAAATATAAAAAGAATGACATAACCTGGAAGTATCCAGGAGGAACAAGCAACAGGTCCTCAGAAAGGGCAAAGCAGATGAAATGCCTTTCTTGGAAGACCATGGCAGCTCTCATTACTACCAAGCTTTCCTTTGTAGTGGAGAAGATAGAGGAGCTTTTCCCATCCCTGGAATGCTTTCAAAGATCCTGTGCTTGACACCCTGAGGTTAGCGCGATTTTTGAGCAGATAAAAGCCCGTTACATGAAAAGACAGATCCCACCCTCCTTTTTTTCTTTTTTTTTTTTTTTTAACTTCTTAAGAAAAGAAAGAAAATGCTTATTCTGTCTGCAGCTCTACTGATTTCAATGGGAGCCTTCGTGGAATAAGATGCTGCTTCATGTAAGAGAAGCAGAGGCAAGACTTCAGCTAACTTGCTGCTTCCAGTTACTCACCTCATCCTTTCACATTTCCATGTCCAAATGTCCATCTTGCTGAAGTCTTTCAGCTCATTATTTCCACCACATTTTAAAGAGCTGGAATAATTTATATTTTTAGACACAAAATAACCGTCTTGCACTGTTTTTGACAATTGAAGAACATGGACTGAGGAAAGCAGAGGAAAGCTCTATTTACTAAACACCACATGTAGATTACCACTGATAGTTTTTCTAAGGAAATTTATGACCTGTGTGGAGTAAATAAACTCCCTTTTTGGTAAAGAATCTGCAGCCAATCATTCATGCTTGCTTAGAGACGTTACTGTTCGTGTTGCTTTTATGTGGAAGCCTACAGTAAAGGGTGATGTTATGTCTAAAATAGACAGTTGGCAGCTAAAAAAGAAGAAAAAAAGCTATTTCTAACATTAGTTATCATGAGATTCTTGCTAGATTATGGCACATTTACTCTGGTTCAGGAGAGAAAGAAAAGATAATGACAGGACAATTATAATTCTTGTAACTAATATGTTATCTTCATGCACGTACTTGCATGCCCAGCTCAATTTACTGGCAAGTTATGGCATTTTACACATCTGAAATAAACAGAGAGCTCTCAGTGTGTTCAGAAAGTTTAGTAAGTCTGAAACTGTTTGCTCTGTATCTCAGGGTAAATGAGCATGGGACAGACACTTTGCTCATCCTGTATTCCCATCATCATGCTCCTCCATGCTCCCCTTCCTCTCCCCATTTTATGCTCTGTGCCCAATAGAGACATAACTATTTAAGGCAATCATATGAACTAAGTGAGAAGAAGACGTAAGAAGAAGGTATTACAGAAATATGTGTTTCTCATGTACAAGTAACTCAGTGGCTTTCAGCTCTACCTCTCTTGATTTACATTGGTGTGAAAGAGGAGCTGGGCTGTTACTACGTCTACCTGATTTAATACATGAATACAATGCATATTTTCTTCTATTATATGGAAATGATCAATACAAACTTCATTAATTCCACATTCCACAACAAAAGGATTCTGAATTTAAAATGAGAAAGTGCCTTTCTGAGTGATGATCCTTTGTCCTTAACTCATCCCACTGCACTTCAGCATGTGGGGCCTGTAACGTTCCTGGGGCTTTGCCTTCTCTAGAAGAATGACCTCTTTTTGATGAGCAGTGTCAAAAATAGTTTTCCACCCTCAGATCCACTCAAGTACAGGTAGAATTAGCTGCCTCCCTGGTGTGGACAAGGTCAGATAAGTTCATTGCTTACCATAGCCCTGTTGAGGGCTCATGGGACACCTCGCCTGCATGGGATTTGCCTTGGAGTGCACAGAAGAATTTGCTACAATAGGTGTTGAACTCACTGACTTTGCCCACAGTGGATGAGCAGTTGTTTTCAACCCTGCTCCAAGATGTTTGGAGAGTGGGCGGGCGTTTTGACAGCAGTTGTCAAAAACACGTTGTTTCTCTGGGAAGGTACATGCCTACCAAAATACCCATGCTCTAAAAGGCCCAAATCAGTAAACCTGGGATAGTGCAAAGTCCCCTCTGACAGCATGGCCTGCAAATTTCTGTGCTGGTGCACACATGCAGGATGTCAGATGATGAGCAGGACTTTCAATGTACAGTCCCTTATCATCTACATCAATAAAGAATTGAAGGCCACAAGCCAATTGCCAAAGATTGTGCTAATTTAAAGAACAGTTAGTGGAAGAAAATACAGATGCTGTGAGTGATCAGAGCTTTCACAATGTGAGGCTGCTGACATAATAAACCATGCTGAATCCTGCAGCCTCTTCACACACTATTCACTCTCCTGAGCCCATGTGAAAAAACATAAGAAACTATTTTGCCAAACTAGACTGGGTAGGATATCTCTGTTTCTTAGACATTCACTAATGCTCTGTGGAAGCATCATAACAGAAGTGGATTGTATGAGAGGTTTTCCTTTTAGGTGGTATTTATTTTTGCAATTACGCAAAGAATAAGCTGGCATATGAGGAAGGAAACTGAAGCAGAAGTTATTTTTGAAGTGGATAAAAGAAGATGCTATTTTGTACGGAACAACTTCTAGTTGACCTTTGCAATAAATGCCATAAAATACTATTTTGACCACAAATGGAGCAACATTTTTAGAAGGATTAATGTTTAATCTGTCTGTCTGTCTGTCTATCTGTGCAGGATTTAAAAAAGACTGGAGGAAGCTAGTAGTCCACTTTCACTTATAATTGCATCTGTAAAACTTTAAAACTGTACAAGATCTTTCTCTGCTGTGCTGGATGCCATTAGCATTAGCATATTACCACAGGAAAGGAATCAAAGGTAGACAGTGAACTTCATAAGAAATCTTCCAAAAGCTTTC
Organism: Catharus ustulatus; assembly: GCF_009819885.2. Classification (NCBI taxonomy): domain Eukaryota; kingdom Metazoa; phylum Chordata; class Aves; order Passeriformes; family Turdidae; genus Catharus; species Catharus ustulatus. Next base: position 114,397,469 of record NC_046223.1, read on the forward strand.
CATCCCTCAAAAACTTTAATTCCCAACAAGATCCTGACTGTCACATAATCCACAAAAATATATGAACTGTTCAGTAGGCTCACAGACTTGAAAACAATCTGAGTATTTTTTGATAATAATAAAATCCAGAGTTCTAGTAGATTGGAGAGAGCAATTTTTGAAGAACTTTGAAACCCTTGAGAAATTTCAAAGGGGTCAATCACTACACTTACACTTGCAGGATTATTTTCTCTTTTTTTTAAATTGATTTTTTTTTGTCATTGTCACTATTTTTTTTTTTTTTTTGGCATTGGTACAGGTTTCTATCACACTGCATGTCCTGTCACACAATATTGCATGAGTACCATGCAGTCATTCCATGTCTTTCTTGGCCCTGGGTGTTAGATGAATGTATGCCTTAAAAAAACCCCCCAAAACCAACAAAAAACAAAACAACCAACCAAACAAAAAAACCCCCAACAAAACTCAATAATCTAAGCACTTTACTTTTAAAAGGAGGGATAAAAGAGGTAGCAAGCATAGGGTAAGAATCTCTCCTGATTCTGTTTGGCACTCTAGACATTTCCCAGTAAAAATGGTTTAGCTGATCCCAGCTGTAATATTGGTTCATTGGAAAGGTTGACTGGGTATGTCCTCTAGCTGATCTGAACACACTGCCTACAGTTTAAAATCAACATCCTGACTTTCCAATAATTTGAAACCCATATCTAAATCATTAGTGTAAGCGTATTTTAAAATGGCTCTGTATTTTCCATCATGGTACTAAGATGAAACTGGCAGAATGGAAATTGGAGAGAAGTTGCAAAGAAATAAAAAAGTATCCTGCTCTGCATTTCAGCTACAGGAATGACCAAAGCTGCCAGAGAAGCACCTTATACAAAAGGAAGACTGTCTGGGGGAGAGGAAAGGATATTCCCAGGACCTCTGTTGAAAACAGTACTTCTTATCCAAAAGAAAGATGGAAACATGTAATTGTACCCTTCCTTTAAAACCAGGAATTGCTGCTTTCCTGTGTTTTACAGATCACACGCTATTTTACATTGGAAGCTTGGTGCTAAAATCTAAAACCTAAGGGCCAAGTTCTGCCCTTAGATACACATGCATCAGTCCAATGAGCTCAAAGAGAGCTGTGTTCATATGTTTAGCAATGGAATTTGGCCCTAAATATTTAAATATTTATTCAGAGGGAAAAAAAAGCTTCTCTGATATATTTGTATCTCATATCTAAGGTACACAGATTACCACCACTGGGCACCCACCCTGAGAAATAAGAAGTGTTAAAGAACCATAAACTCAGCATTCTACCTGCTCTGCATGGTCAAATAACAAGAATTTGTTTCAGAACATTAAGGAAATTAAATCTTTAGCAACCTGTGGCTGATGTTATTTATTCTGCAGTCCATAAGTAATTTGATGCAAATTGCTGGTGCTATTCCTACATCTCAAGAAATTGCTGTTTTGAATGGACTGATTCTGGAAACTTTCATTATATGAATATGCAGTCCAGCAAAAACTGATGTCTTCTGCTTACTTTTTTTTTTTTTTTTTTTTTTTCAGAAGAATGCTCCGTGTTCTGGCTCATTCTCGCCTTCCAAAGGCTTATGTTTGGAGTCCATAATAATCTAACCATGTCATTTGGAAATGGTTAACCTGAGGATCCCACCTGTTCTCCCTGGCAAATGACCCAGATGTGTTTTTGCTAAGGATACAAAGGATTCAGAAACGTGCAAATTTTACTCAAGCAACATAATACTCCAATTTGTGTATCTAATATAAGTGAAAACTAACTATATATAACTCCTATTTTCCTTGGACAAATGACAGCTGGAAGAGAGCTGAGTTGCAGGTTCAGATACCTAAATTTGGTTGACTAAAAGTAACTGTTTATTTTTATGCTAGCTCTTTAAGCCACCATGATACTCAATAGTGATCTAAGGCTCAATTCATTTGCCAAAAAATAAGCTTCCATTGCCATTACAGCTGCCTTGGGCTACCCAAAAAACCACCGTGGAGCTGGCACATCTGAGTCAGGATCTGAGGTGCTTTGGAAAGACAGGTGGAGGGAGACAACACAGCCCAGAGAACTTGATATGGGATAACTGAGCTGAGCCCTCACAAATGCAGTCAGTGGCTTCTACAGAGCAAGTCTAATGGCCAAACCATAGAGATTTGCTTTTGGAGGAACTGGTTTCTTGCCTGCATTGGCCATGGGGTTTCTATTGAAACCTGCTCCTGATATCGTAGTTGCTGGAATACATCCTGGTTTTAGGGAAATCAGTACACTTCTGGTCCAGTCAGGCTTAAGCTACCTTGGCTGTGCATTTTGTGCAGTACAGTGGTTCCAGTGAAATGCTGGCAGGTAGGACAGCCAGAGTGACAGGCAGGTGTGATTACAGTGGTGATGAGCCTCTCCTGATGTTGTGCTTCAGGAAGTTCCTTGAGATCCATTTGGACATTTAGCCAACACTGCTACCTGCCCTTAGCTAGAGAAGTCTCTGGCTACGAAGTGTTGGCTCTTTACATTGCATGGGAGAATTGGTGCTTTGTCTGCTCTTTACTGCTCTCATTTTTAGGTGACAAAGATATCCAGCACACTGCCGGAGTGCTCTTTTCAAAGCTGCATATTTGTTCGGGCACAGTGAGTTTTGTAAGAAAGACTCTGCACCAAAACTCACTTTCTGCTTTTAGAGTCTTTTTTTTCTGGAGCCCTCTAACCACAGAGGTCATGCTTGAATATTTCTGTCTATAGAGGTGCAATGCATAATATTGTCAAAATGCTGTGACCCCTCTGGGAAGAACAAAAACATGTTAAACTCATTAATAAGCATGGCCAGTTGGGCCCTCTACTCAGGTCTTGCCTCAGTGCTAACAAGGTGAGTTAAAAGTGATACAGGAGCAAGAAATTCTTCGCTGCTACAAATCGTGTTTTTGGTTTGCTCTGGTGGTTATCTTGGTTGAGATCAAACCTCAAGCATTACTTAGATAACATATACAACTATTAGCACATGCCTCCTGGACTGTGTGTGGCAACTCCCAGCCTCATCTGTGGAAGCCATGGTTTTGAAAGGGGCACAGCAAACAAGCACTGTTTAAGGCATATTCTCACTTAGGGCAGCTGACTGGACAGGCTGAAGGAGTCTGTGGCTGGCCCCTCTAAAGTAGTTTTTCTTCAAGTGCATTGATTCAGATCAGACAGGAACAAAACTCTGCTTTTATCTTGTTTTATGTTTAATTCACATACTGCTTACTTAAGGGCGTGCCTATGGGGTTGGCTTCTGAGAGGTGTTAATACAGGTGCAAAATGGCTACTACAGATTGAAGGTCTCGGTCACGACTGGATTACACAAAGCAAAGCTCTGTCCCCAACATCATGGTGCTACCTAATTCTGTCTCTCCAGGTCTTTAATTTCCAGTCATTGGAATTGCTTCAAATCCATTCTGGCATGGAATACATAATTATTTTCATATTGTGCTAGTCTGCTCTCCTGCTTTCATCCCGACGAGCCAGGAGTGAATAAGACTTGGCAACTTTATACTCAACTATTATATTGCAGAGAACACTTTAATCAGCACCCTAATAAATAGCACACCCAATTAATTGGGATATTTGCCAGCAAACCAACTCCTTTCCCTGCGCTTCAGTGGCTGTAAATGATGGATAAATAGCATTCTTGCTGTTGTCTGCAAGCATATTTGTTGTAATTAACAGGTATGAGTTGGTGTTTTCTGGCATGTGTTTCCTCAGTAGCTTGCTCCCTTTTTAGTAGGCTCCCTGTTCCCATGCAGTTACTAAAAATAAATAAAGAACAGATTTCCCTTTCAATATTTGCTTAAAACAAGGTAGTCCTTTCGTATTTAAAAAAAAAAAAAAAAAGCAATCTATCAATTACATTGCTATATGGTTTTCACAATTAAAGGTAGTAATTTAGTTAGCATGTTTCTGTTTTAATTAGTATGGTAAAGAGGCCTTTGCCACACCATGGAATAATTTACAATAAAGGAGGGATTTCTGCTGCAGCTCTCTAATGCTACCTTTTTTGACCAGGGGTTGCATGGTGGTTGGCTTTAAAGTGGTATTTCCTTGAGGGAGATCCACAGAAGTACAATCTATTTTCATAAATGGTATATGCTGTGATTTACGGTAGACATGTGACAGTTTCTCTTATTTGGACATCCTTTGCCAAAAAAGTAAATAAAAATGAACACGGTAAACTTTTCTAATCCCTGCATTCCTCACAGATTGCTTGAGCAGCAACTGAAAAAAATATTGGAAGTAAATGAATATGGAAAGGGAAATGGTACTGGAGAAATCTCAACAAGGGATCTTAAAAACCAGGATGGCTATGGATCAGCAAAGGGTAGAAACATTCGTGTAATTGAAGGAGAACATAATTTGTGGGTTATCTGAAAAAAAGTTGTCCGGGTTGGCATTTACTTTGACTTGTTGGCAGGAGGAAAAGAAACCGCCCTGTACCACTGCATAAGGTTCCTTATTAGTTGTGGCTTCTGCAGAGGCTCTGTCTCCTCTTTGGAGCATGGAGGATTTCTTTCATTACATAATCTGGATTTTTTTTTTTTTTAATAGATTGAATTTTTTTTCTCCTGTGTGTGCAAATTCTCTTTGCCTCGATGCTTCTATACTGAGGTTATTATGCTGAAGGAATGCAAGCGTCTAGAGTAACAATGGTTCATTTTCCTTTAATGACTTTGTCGACAGGATGGAGACATTTTTGTGGTGTGATGAATTCACTCGGTCTCCCGTTGTGTTTTCTCCACATGCTTTGGAAACTCTCTCTCTCTCCGAGAATTGTGGCCATCCACTCCAGCAAGAGCTTCATTACTTTATATTCATTGTATTTAAATGACACCCCAGTGGTACTGACCTCCTGGGATGATTGATGTAAATTATATGCTATGTAGGGGGAAAATAAAATCTTTTTCTGACTTTTTATGTTCTGCAGAGAAATAAAAAGTGAAAACAAATGACAGAGAAAATCAGGCCTATTCAAAGTGAAACTTTGTAAGCATTATGGTTTGAGCAGACTCCAGCTTGTGAAAGTGCTGAGACAGTTCATAATGACCTCATGATCTGAAAGGTGACCTGAGAAGGGGGAAACAATTTTGTGCCCTTTTTCGGTTCTGTATAATACATAACAAAAACTTGATCATGTTCTTTTTTCCCTCTTTGCAAGTATTGTAAGAATTCAGACTGGAGCTGGGAGCAGCCTCTACACTTCTAACAGCTAGAAAAAGGCACAGTACTAGAAGGGACATGTCAGTGCTCTTTCCTCCTGTCTTCTAGCAGATTTTCTCATACTGACTTTGGATTTCGTAGCCACTAGGTATCTGTCTTGTTCAATTATTCTGCCAGGAGTTATCACCTACAGAAGTGGCAACAGGGGGAATGTTCTCTCATCAGCCCAGCTCATCATCAGGCAGGAGCTTCAATCCCTCATGAACTGGTAACCTCTCACTGCAGGCAAAAGGGTTCTGCACAGCAACACAATTTGTCAGGAAATGTTTCTGTCAGTGCTTTTTCAGGCACCTCACCAAGTCACACTGCCTCTATCCAAGCTCCTGGAAGTTATGTAGTTCACACTGGACATGCTCAACCATCGAATCCCAGTAATTCTCATATTAAAATTACCATATGGAACTGGCATAGTAAATTCTCTATTTTTTCTATGTTCTTACATTATTCTGTCCTCAATTCCGAGATATGTAAAGATATGCATAGAGATGTCAGTAATATGCTGCCTTGCCTCCCTCAGTTTAATGTAGGGTTCTGACAAATCACAGAATTTGGCTAAAAACTTGAGTTGCCTCGAGTTTTTCTGCAGTACTTTTCATAACCTGACAGAATGTTTTGATTCTCCTTTTTGCCAGGAAAATGCTTATTGATAATCCTGCTTTGGCTGGGGTTGCCCAGATATTTTAAAATGTGTAACAGGAAGGAACTGCTCAGGCCATCCTCCTCATAGCAATGACTTAAGACTTTGCTGTGCAGGCAAGAATCAGCAGAGTGAGGCCTCCCATTCTCCAGGATAATATCTTGGTGTTTTGCCCTGTTGCTGTCAGTGCTCAGGCTGGTATCCGTTTTACTTCCATAATTGTAAGCAGAAGCAGCAGAAGGGAGAGGGGCTGGCAGCACTCGGCAGCGAGTTGCAGAATCACCTTGTCTTTCTGAGGCTGATGTGGGAGGTGGGAACAGGGAGGAAGCAATGCAGAGGGACTGACAGAATGTTTATATGAAATAGCAAGAAGGAAAGAAGGACTGGGAGTGAGTGGTAGCCAAAAAAAAAAAAAAAGGGAAAAAAAAAGTAAGGGCAACAGGAATCAACTAGGGGAAAAAGAAAATAAGATTACTTTCTACTAAACTGGAATTCAGCTGGTCCCTAGAGTGTTAAGATCACTGCAGTGGTTGCCAGAGCTTTCTTCTTCTTTCTTTTTTATCCAGACCCCCAAAGAAGTAAAATGCTGAGATTTATGTAAAATTACAAAGTCTCCAAGCTGTCAGTTTCTTAAAATGAATCCTAGTAAACTGATACGAATCCTGTTTGGTGAGTAGGCAGGAATTTGAATTAAAAGGGACTTAAGGAGGGCAAAGTAAAAGAGCATAACTTTTGAAGCTATACACCCCACCATTTTTTTAGAAAACGAAGATTTTTTTTTTCAAAGCACTAATGGTTACTCTATTTATCTCTGTTGGTCCCATTTATTAGTTCCACTTTATACCATGGTACACATCAGTCTCCCAAAAAACCCATACGTGACGAGCAGAATGACCAAACTAAACTCACAGAAACCTACTACTAAGAGGTGTCCATGGAAGAAAAGGTTGAAAGGAGGAAGGAAACATTTAAAGAAAGGAAAGTGGGTTAAAGTTCCATCTTGTCTAGTCATGCCCTTCCCCATCAATCTGTTGATCTGGCAGGATATAAGAAGAAGAAAGCCACCATTGCCAGGAATCAAGAGGAAAACGTGGGTATGTAACCACACCAATGCACTGAATCAGCACAGCAAAACCAGAATGTGTCAGCTAGAAGGGACCTACAACAATTATCCAGTCCAATTATCCAGACCACGTCAGGACTGACCCAAAGTTACAGCATGACCAAGGTTGAAGCATAATGATATTGTCCCAATGCCTCTTATACACTGAGAGAAGTAGAGCACCAACCACCTCTCCATAAGCCTCTTCCAGTGTCTGACCACCCTCTCAGTAAAGGGAGGGTTCCTAATGTCCAGCCTAAATCTCCCGGCTCAGCTTTGAACTATGAATGTCACGGCTGAAATAAACTGGGTATTGCTGTAGTAGGATCCCTTGGTGTTTCCAGATGAACACAGGCTGCTGCTGTCTGCATTGCTGTTTTTGAACACCTGTACGAGGCTGTGGCTGCAGAGATGAGGGCGTGCTGGCACCAGTGCTGCGGCCAGACACCTGTGTGCACCTCCCTGCTGCAGGGAGATCCAGCTGTCTCTCCCCAGAATCCCCAGGCTCTATGGACTCACTGCAGCCCTGGAACCCTTTCCTGCTGCCTGGTGCTGAAGGGGAAGGAAAAGGTGGTCAAGGATCAGGCAGCACCTGCATCAACTCTAGAGGTGTTTAAGGACAGACTGGATGTGACCCTGAGGGACACGGGCTGGCTCACAAGGCACAGATTGGTCATAGGTTGGACTCGACAATCTCAGAGGTCTTTTCTGACCTAACTGATTGTGTTATTCACAGAACCACAGAATTGTTAGGGCTGGAAGGGGCCTTTAGAGACCATCCAGGCGAACTCCCGAGCCGAGGCAGGATCACCAGGAGCAGGTGACGCAGGAACGCGTTCCAGTGTGTTTGGAATGTCTCCAGACAGGGACAACCCACAAAATCCCTGGGCAGCCTGCTCCAGTGCTCTGTCACCCTCCACAAGAAGCTCGTCCTCATGTCTAGGTGGAACTTGCTGTGTTTCATTTTACGGCCACTTCTCGCCCTGTAAAGAACCCGGCACCAACCTCCAGGCACCCGCCTCTGAGCCATTCACACGCATTGATCCCGGCCGATCCCGGAGCGGCGGGCCGAGGGCGGGAGGACGCGGCGGCCCCGCCTCACCCCGGCTCCTCCCCGCGCCCTGGGAGGCGCCGCCGCCCCCGCCTCCATCTGCGGGGCGGCCGCTGTGGCGGAACCGGCTCCTCCCCGGCGCGGGCGGCGCCATTTTACCCCCCCTCCTCCCTCAGCGGCCGTGGCGGGCGGGGGGAGCAGCGCGAAGCCGCCGCCGCTTTTCCGTCCCCCTCGTTTCTCGCCTCGGTCCAGGCAGCGCGTGGAGGGGAAGGACCGAGGTTCAGTGCCTGCCCCTCGCTTTCCCCTCTCGGCTGTCCGCACACGGGGTGGGGGGACCGGGCACCACAAGCTGCTCCCACCTTCCTTCCATCCTTCCTCCCCTGCACATCTCAGCCTCCTCATCCATCCATCCATCCATCCATCCATCCCCAGGGGTGAGCCTTTGAGTGAGTCACCAGAGAGGGCACGCAATTAGAGAGTGTGTTGCTATTAATTAACTCAGGGAGGTTGCTCGTTGTTGGGGCCTTCAGGAGCATTAACGGGGCGGTTCCTGCCCGCGGTACCTGCGGGGCGGGGGCGCGGTTGGGCCCGGGGGCGCGGGGTTTTCTGGTGGCCTTTAGTGTTACATTGGACCCTGCCCTGTCCTGGTCGTGTTGTCGTCTTGCAACTAATCTGGGAGGTGTTCCTAGGAGTTTTTTAAAAAAATATATATTTTAAAATATTCTTTAAAATTATATGACAGCGGCCGAGGTTTGGCCTGCCGTACACTGCTGGGTGTTATTAATTTCCTCGTGTCACTCGGTTGTGAAATGGGACTAGTGTGTAAATTGCACCTGGAGGAAATGGATTTTACTGATTTTGGCAGAACAGGTGTGGTGATTCCCTAACTGGAATCCTGTGATATTCCTTGTTTGGAATCCTATGCATTTGGCTGCTCATTCTTCATGTGAAATTTTGGATGCATACATTGATGCCCTAACTTAATGGTGTTCTTGATATGCTGGAACATTCTCATAAGGTCTGTAGTGTTCCTTATAAGAAGGATTAGTCCTTACAGAAGTTACTGGTAAATGTTAAAAGCCTAGATTGACAGTCCAGAAGAATGTCTGTGTTAGCTGTGAGTGATTTTTCCACTTGAGAATATTTTTGTACTTCCTGTGTACAGATGAAGTGGTTCTAAGTTCCTAGAAATTACACAGATAAATGATTTGCAGTTGATGACTGCAGAGCACGTATATGTGTGAAATTTATATTACTGTGTTTATGAAACGGAGCAGGAGCCTGATGTTGCAGACAATGCAAGTTTGCTGTATGGCATTAGTGTCAGTGATTTATTGTGACACATTTATTTTCCTACAAGTGAATCTGTTTCAAGGTTTGCGGCCGTGTTGGTGTTTCACTAAAATTCGCTTTTGAAGTCCTTTCTGTAACTCCCACATCAATCTCTTTCTTGGTACAGGCCTCGCTTTCCCTTTGGCTTAAGGCAGCAGTGCTTACTTGGCAGCATGCAATGTACCCACCCTCTCTCCATTTTTGCATATCTTTCTTCACTGTTGGCCTGATCCAAGTGGTGTGGAAGGCAGTGTCAGTCCTTCTGTTAATTTTGGTGGACTTTACACAGGCTCCTATTTGCATGTTATTAATATGCAAATCACATTTTGTTTTATTTTGGTTCCTTTTTGTCTTTGTATTGTTGCTGTGTAGGTGGGAATGTTAATGGCAAAAGTAGAATTTCCAAGTGTAGCAGGATAAAATGATGTTTTTTGAAAGCCCCATCTCTGCTTGTAAAAGTTTTCAGTTAGAAAAAGTGCTTCTTAGCTAGGATGATTCTGAGGAATAGCTTGAGGTCTAACCAGAATATACTAAAACTGCAGGAGGAAAAGCTCAAGTTGTGTTTTTGAGAAGTAAGCAAGAAATCCTTTAGGGGCATTTAACTTGTGATTTTCAAATCTATGTATTTGAAGGCACTGCTTGAGGTTTCACATAATTCTATGGCCTTTAGAGCCTCTGACTGTCATAACCAGCTGAATTACTCTCCTGGGCTCAGCTCTGGGTGGCATTGAAGAGAGCTGTTTGAGAGTTGATTAGTCAATTAGTAACTTGACTGTATGCAAGTTGTAATTTAGCGAGCTACAAGTGTTTTAAGAATTGCCTACATGTAACAGCGTAGAGCAACAGTGAACATTGTTCGTGTTGTTACTGCTGTGCTGCCCTGGAGCAGTGGGACCAGCTAGACAGTGTCTTTCTAGGTCATCACTGCAAGGGTGTTCTAAGGCATGAGGCCAAACCCAGGCAGTTTAATTATACCATAGAAAATAACTGAGTTAATGCTCTTGTTGCAGTTGTGAAATACCCAAATGTGTAGATACACAAGCATGTAAAGAAAAGGAAATTAGTTAGGCCTATGTTCTCATGGAAGCAGGCAGTGGTGACTCAGTTACAAGCTTATCTGCAGCTCATCAAAAAAATCTGCCTGTCAAAGCTACTGAAAATGGTATTGATTTGATCTGCAATCTGTGTTTCAGGTACTTGGCATTTGTAGTGCTATGTGGAGTCGTTATTAATTTTAAGTAATCTTAGTCAGTGTTCTTTTGCAAGCTATCACAGGTGAAATTTCTATTTATAAATAATCTTTGGCTTTTCTCTACCCTGGTATTTTGCATATGTTTGAAGTATCGTGTTTGATTACAATCAGACTTTCAGAGTCAGCTGCAAAGTTTCTAGTTCACACAGCTCCTTAAGCCATCACAGAAGTAGCAGTAATGGATAAAAGGGGACAAGAGCTTGTTTGGAAGATGTGATTTCCAGTGAACTTTTGCTGAAACGAAGACTTTTTTACTTAAAATGCCACTTAAGCATATGATTTTTAAAGGTACTTAGCAATGAAGAGCTGTATTGATAGTTCTTTTGATTAAGCTCAGAACTGAGGTATACGTGGGAGAAATATGTGTTTTTGAGTAAACAAGAATGCATTTTAGCAGGAGCTTACTGGATATAATCTGTGACTACCAGATCCCTGAAAAGGGTTGAGTAGTCTGAATGTTACTGACATATTGTTAGACCAACTTCTAAAGAGCTAATTTTTGTGCTTTAACTTTATGTTAAAGCCACGGCTGTTTTTCCTGTAGTTTTACTTGAATTAGATGTTGCATACATGACCAACAATGGAAGCAGACACTTTCTCCTGCAGAGACTTTATACTTAAGGTAGCAAGCACTGATTTCTGGAACAGGAACAGCCCCACAACAAGAATTTGAAGTTTGTTTTTTATAATCTTAGCTATAGATTTGGCTGCTCATCCTTGATGAGGAATTTTAGATAGATATGTTGATACCATAACTTGATGGTATTCCTGATATGCCACAATATGCAGTTAAGGTCAGGGTGGAACTATATTATGAAATATTTTAGTTGTATTTCATGTAGTGAATCAAACACAGCTCAGGGTGATATGAGAGGAGAAGGGTCAATGTAATCAGTGTGATTGGTTGGGAAGATGCCATTTTGAAAGGAGATGAAGGCAGGTGAAGGTTTAGAGAGAAAAGTTATAGCAATGAAAATGCAGTTTAAAGCTAATGATAACTGAGTTATGCTTCACAGAAAATCCACTTCTATTAGTAAACCATTAAGTTTTAATTGACTTTAAGTGGAACTAAAGGCAGATGGGGACCCATGCTCACAAAAGGAGTTGCTTGCTGGACAATGAGCAGTAAAACACATTGACAGGGCCAACCTGACCTGTGCACATTATTACAGGAATGCTTTACTTGTCAGAAAAAGCAAAATACTGAGCAAGTCACAACTGGGGCCTGTTAATTTTTGCATGCTGGAATAAAGTATGGAAGTCCTTGATGACTTGGAAGCTTTTTTTTATCACCAGACCTGTGAGCACACCTTGTGTTTGCTTCCCTGAAGATCACCAGTGGTTCCCACAGGAAGGTCATGACCATGGAATTGCATCTCTAAACAATTATTAAATAATTCATACAGAAGGGTTGCAATTCCAGTGTGTTAAGAAAAAAACCAATTGCTAGCTGAAATAAATTCAGGGCTATAGGAGTCAGATTTTGGAAGCTGTGAGAAAGTGGCTGTTGGTTTCAGGTTGTTTGGTCTTTATGTTGTTTTCTTAAAGCATTTTTAGGAAGGAAGGAAAAAGTCATTTATGCTTAATTTGCAGTGCTATTAAGTGCCAGTGAAGCATAAAGCTCTGCAAAAAAAGTGGACACATTCAGTTCAGAGGGAGATGGGTATATATGTTAGATCTATTTTGCCTGCTTCCTTGTTAGAAAGAAATGTATCCCTTCTGGGGAAAGACACAGCTCTGGAGTTGAAAACTCTGAGAAGTGTTTGTAAACACCTCCAGATGTGAAGGCAGAGCTCTCGTGTAAAATTATTCTCTATATTTCCCACTCTCAAATAAAACAGATCTGTGTATTAGTGTTCTTTCAGTAGTCCAGACCATTCAGTAGTGTGGTTCAGAAGAAAACGTAACTTAAAGTAACTTAAAGTAACTTAAAGTAACTTAAAGTAACTTAAAGTAACTTAAAGTAACTTAAAGTAACTTAAAGTAACTTAAAGTAACTTAAAGTAACTTAAAGTAACTTAAAGTAACTTAAAGTAACTTAAAGTAACTTAAAGTAACTTAAAGTAACTTAAAGTAACTTAAAGTAACTTAAAGTAACTTAAAGTAACTTAAAGTAACTTAAAGTAACTTAAAGTAACTTAAAGTAACTTCCATGTCTAACCTGGAGATGGAGAAACAGTAGCTTCAAAAATGAAGGCATGCAGGGTAATTTTGAGTAAAGAAGCAGTTACTGCACACAGTGGAATCAGAAGGTTTTATTTTAGTCTGAGGTTGCTTTAGTGACTTTTCTTTCCTTGCTAAGTCAGTGAGAGTTGTGCTTATTTGCTGCTTTCATGTAAGGCCTTCAGTAAAAGTAATGCACAGAGACACTCTGAGATGTAGAAGTGAACAGGAAGGATTATTTTATCTTCAGGGATGTTGAACAGGACAGTTCTAAAGATAAAACCATTAGGATGTGTGTTACTTGGGTGAAAATCTTTGCCTACATGTATTAGCAAATTTGTTTTACCTTTATCAGCCATGCATGTTTCTTCTCTAACTTCTACATGGGAGTGAATGACTGAATTGCTTTTTAAATGGACAGGGGGAAATAATGTTCAGTTGTATTCCTTGTCTTCATGTGGGCTTTCCAAGCATGTTCTGTTCCAAGAGAGTGTCATGGTTAAAGATGAGATGCTTATTTGTCTGGGTGGTGAAAGCTGGGCTGTGCATTGACAGCTATAAGATGAATTTTTCTTTCTGGTATTCAGTTTAAAATAAAACTACCCAAAGAATCTGGTCTATCAAGTAATAAATGGAAGCAGCAGAAGCAGATGTAATGTGTTATCCTTAGAATGAATAGTGCATGCATTCTGCTTTGTGGTACTTTGTTAATTAATTAAAAATGAAAGAAAGCTGAGATTGCAGCCTTGGCTTTGAACAATATTCTTGTGTGCAGACCTGGTGCAGATGTGTCCCTGCCTGGCCACAGATTGCTTCTAATCCTGTGTTTGGTCTGACTGTTCCCTGAAAGTTTGTGCCTTTACTTTATCTGCTTGGCTTTTTAAGATGCTGTGCTTAGGGAGTATGGAAGTTATTAATCCTGTTTCCTGTAAGCAAAAACATTTCTTAATTGTTGCCCAAAAAGCTGGTAGTTTTTGATCTGAACAGGTTAGAGGATGATAAAGTAATTTCATTGTGTACTATCAGTAATTATTTTGCTGTGAATCCTAGGTCATACGTGCATTATGCTTATCTGAGACCCTTTAGAGAGACCCTTTTCTAGTTCCAGTCTGCTTGAACAGCTCAGGACTACTTAAGGACTTCACACTTAGTGTTTTAATTTTCAGTTAATTTGTGCTACTGGGAGAGTGGGTGACGAGCAAAACCGTGTATGTGCTCTTGCATTTGGTTATGGGGTATTGGTTTTCTTTTAAACTGTTTCTTATTTTTTTTCTAGTTTGGAGCATACACTCAGCCAGTCTTGCATGTGTTGAGCAGGGTTATGGTATGTTTTTGTTTTTTAAAAGAAATGCAGTAACAAAAATATGTATTTCCTGTAGTTAACTCAGTTCTTATATCTCCAGTCGTGGAAGGCTGTTACCCTATATCCTCTTGTCAGCTGGTGGAGACCATGAAATACTCAGTGGGAACAGAGTAGTTAATCTAATTACTCTGAAGTAGAGGTTGTGGGGGAAAAAAAGCATTAATTTTAATTTTGTGTTAATTCATAGTTATATTGACTTTTCTTTCCTTCCTGTTTTGTTTGAGTTTATATAAATGAAAATTTGTCAGTCTTTACATTTTTGCATGGTTTCAGGTTATATGCAAATGTATATATGGAAAGACTGATATGATAGCCATGTTAGATGTATACTTGATGAATTAAATCATTGTAATGGTAACTTCTGCTCTGTGTTATTCAGTGTAAACATTTTTGCAGGGACACTGCTAGTTTTTGTAGTCCTGTACCTTTTTTAGCCTGTAACAGAGACATCAGAGAGAATCTCTGCAAATCCACATTTGTTCTAAACTGACCCAGTGCGGACTGATGTATTTTTTTGTTGGGGTGAAGTGAAAACTGTGTTACTATTAACTTTTGCTCTTCCTGAGAGCTGTCAGACCATCTATTAGAGGAGTGTTCTGTAGTGGCTGTTTGGATGCACCTTTCTCCTCAATCTTCGTGTGACATTTCAGCAGTGGGCAGTGGTGAAGGTGGCTGAGTAGTATCTCAGAATCCTTGACTGAGTCTCTGTTGTTCAGCCTGGAGAAGGGGTTCACAGCACCTTCCATAACTAAAGGGGCTCCAAGGGAGCTGGAGAGGGTGTGCATTGATGGGACAGGGGGAATGGCTTAAAGCTGAAAGCAGGGAGGTTGAGATGAGAAAATGAGATGTTCTTTGCTGTGAAGGTGGTGAGGCACTGGAACAGAGGAGCGCTGTCGACCCTGTCCCTGGAAGTGTTCAAGACCAGCTTGGATGGGGCCTTCAGTTTTAAGATACTACAGAATGTTTTGGGTTAGAAGACATGATTTTATATATTTATATGTAAATATAGTACAGGATATTGCCTAAATGGATAACCCTTATATAATGCTTTAGGAACAGTGGAATTCCAATTTTTTTTGTCTCTCAGCTGGATTTTGAATAAGTACATGGGTTATACAGATCACTTATTGATTGTAAAAACAAGTCAGCATAGTTAATATTGCTTGGTAATTTCTGAGTGGATATGGATGTGAAGGAAGGTTATGAAACAGAAATCTACCCAGGTATCTTACTGTGGTGAGAGGGATGGGCCTAAACCTGATGAGAAATGGCTTAAAATTTGTTTCCCTCAACTGATAACTTTTGTTCTGCTGATTCATATGGAAGGAGTGTTTTCTGTTATGACTCTTCAATGTAAAATACCTAGAGATTACAGTAGATGATTTAAAACATTTATATTAGTGATTATAAATACATTTGAATGTGTTTTTTACTATACATTTGATTGCAGTGTTTTACTTATGAGGAAAGAATTTATAAAAGCTGGACCTACTTGGATAGGAACTCAAAATTGCCAGCCCAAATAGTGTTAATCAGAAGTTATCTTCTTGCTAGAGTTCATGATTAAAATGCAGCACATTGAAATAATCTGTGACTTAATCTGAACATCTGAATTCATTTTATAGAATATGGCAAACAGCTGCATTTCAGTTTGGAGCTAAAACAAATACAGTATATCAATCCATTGAAGATCACTGTAGGCTTTTCAGTTCCATGATAACTGTACTTATTGAAGAAAATTGATTTGAGAGTGCTTCTGCTTTTGAATACTTTTGTTTTTTAATGTCCGGAAGAAAGGAAATAGAACATACGGAGGATGGGACTTTGATGTGTAAAGAAGTTAATTTTCTAAACCATCAAACAAAATGTGGGCTGTGGAAGTAATTATTGCAAAGGGTCTGATGAAGCCTGGCAAGCTGTTGGTTTTTTATGTCAAGAAAATGCTGTACACCTGCTTGATTTGAAAGTTAAATAAAGTTTGGTTGCAATAGGAGAACCCAAGTTTGTAGTAAAGCAGTAGCTGATAATCTTGCAGCTCTCAAGCCATGAGAGGTACAGCCTGTCAAAATTTTTTTATTGAACTGATCTTGTCCACTTGGAGGGCAGGAAGCTAAGAAAGGATTTGCTCTAGAATAGGACATGCATGAATCACAGATCTTAGGCTGAGGAGGCAACTGTGGATTTGGGTCCCGTGGTTTTTGGGAATTTTGGGAGATTGTTTCATAAATTAGCACAGAACCTCATAGATAAAGCACAGTGTCTGTCATGGATATTTAAAGAAAATGCTTACATGCTTCAAGTGATGTAATTAGTTTAAAAAAAAATCTAAATTAAAAAAAACCCAACCCTTAAATCTTTGAATGTTATTCACTTCTTAATGAATACCCAGTTAATTCTCTATTTAGTAATGTTGGTACTGTGGTACTGGATATAAAAATATAGCTACTAAAGCTAATCCTAATAAGTCTCAATCAAATAATGAACAATAAAATAAAAATTTCTAAATCTTTAGGCTGTTTCTGCTAAGGTGGGTACAAAGGCAGCTTCCTCTTAATTCCTTTCCAAGGATAAATAGAGCTTTCCTATAAATACTGGCACCTTTCTTTGTTAAAGAGGGTTTTATTTTTTAATTTATTAATTTTTTTTAAATTCACTACTTTACTGTTTGGGTTAGATGATTCTAGTAACTACTGATTATGGCAGGATCCTGACAACACTTTAGCCTTGTGTGTAACTATTCATGTGATTAAAATCAGACTTGAGTGGGAGCAAACTTGTGATTCAAGTTACACATGTGTGTAAGTGCTTGCAAGATGGGGACCTAAATTAGAATCTGCCTGAAGATGAACTGAAGTCTGATAATCTACATGAAAGCATTAATAAAAACAATTAAACTGACGACACCAGGTTGGGTGGGGTAGGGAGGCTGTACAAAGGGATCTGGAAGGGCTGGATCAATTGACCAAGGCCAGTTTTATGAGGTTCAGCAAGGTCAAGTCCTGGATGCTGCACTTTAGTCACAATAACCTCGTGCAGTGCTTCAGAGTGGCTGAAGAGCTGCTCAGTAGGAAAGCACCTGGGGGTGCTGGTGACAGCAGCTGAACGTGAGCCAGGTGTGCCCAGGTGGGCAGGAGGCCAATGGCACCTGGGCTGTGCCAGGAGTGCTGTGGCCATCAGGGCAGGGCAGTGACTGTGCTGGGCATGGTGAGGTCACCTCGGGGCTGTGTCCAGCTCTGGGCCCTCAGCTCAGGGAGGACATTGAGGGGCTGGAGCGTGGCCAGGGAAGGGAACGGAGCTGGGGAAGGGGCTGGAGCACAGGTGTGATGAGGAGAGGCTGAGGGAGCTGGAAAGGGGCTCAGCCTGGAGAAAAGGAGGCTCAGGGGGATCTTCTGGCTCTGCACAACTCCCTGACAGGAGGGGCAGCCAGGTGGGATTGGGCTCTGCCCTTGTGTACAAAGCTATAGGAGAGGAGGAAACAGCCTCAAGGGGAGTTCAGATATTGGGAAAAGCTTCTTCACAGAAAGGGTGATCCTGCATTGGAACAGGCTGCCCTGGGAAGTGGAGTGGATTTCTATTCTAGAAAACAGTCTTACCCTTTGAATTTTAAAATGGAGAGAGGTAGGATCTCCTACAGCACAGCAAGCTATACCAACAAAAAGCTTTTGTTGTCGCTACTGCCAGTAGTGCAAGAAATGAGCAGCACAGCTCGTTACTAGTGCGTAACAAACTAGAAGACCAAGAAATATAGTGAGACTATATCTTATTTCTCAGGGGGCTTTCACAGTATGCAGTTTTTTATTAATTTTTGAAGGAAAATATGAAACTCCCTTGTACATATTTATGGCGTTTTCCATAATTAAATTTTGCTTAGTCAGTCCTTTAGTAAATGAAATTGCTTCTTAAAATTAAATAGCTCAAAGCCATTTGACTTGCATCTTATTAAAGAGGAAAATGTAGATTTGTTAATTACTTCATAGAATAAGAGTAAATTTGTCCTGGAGTCCTTGAATGAGATACTTATATAGAAAAGCTGTAAAATACTTTGTATAAAGATAGTACTTTCAGTGCTATGAGTATTATGATGGTGGTTGGGTCTCACTCTTTCTAATGCATTTCTGTTTTAATAATTTAAGTTGTGTGTGGAAAGGGGATGTTTATAAAGGAGGTGTCTGATCTCTGTGCTCAGAAAGTTTTAGCTGGCTTTTTGTGAGACTCTCTTACTCCTCTTAGCCTTGTTGGACATGGTGTGGATGTGATTTACTGATGGTTAGGATATGCAGGAATATAAGAGGATGATCGGGCAGCAGAGATTCTGGTGTCTGTGAATACCATCTATTCCAGAATAATACTTTTTAGGATACTCCTCAATAGTATAATTAGTGTATGTTTCCAATACTTTGGTTACAGTAAACATCAACTCAAACTTTCTAGTGTCTCACATAGGCTTATTTTTTGCATGCAGAACCTTCACCTTCCATTTTTCTCCAGATACTTTTTCTTCCTTTAAAATATCTAGTGTGAAGCATACATGTGCTCTCTTGGAAATGAAATACAAGTATTTTAAGTGCTGTTATTTCTTTATTTGCCCAGATGAGCAGCACTGTGGCCAGCCCGATGTCAGCAGTTGCCTCTTCAAGCAGTGGAAGAAAATCAACAAGCTTTACACCTGAATTGCAGAGTATGATGTGAGTAGTCAATCAGAATATCTGGCAGTATCTGCATGGTATATTCATCTTTTAGCTGATTTCTTAGAATGTGTGAGTAAGTGTGATGGGGGAAAGAGGAGCAGGTGTTAGTGATGGAGCTGTTAGTGTTGTACTTCTGATTTGTAAAACATTCAGAGATGACTTGGGTAAATAGAACCCACATCCTCTATTGAAAGGAGAGTAAATGCTGCTGAGTAAAGAAATGTGTTTTTAATCTACACTTTAGAAGTCTTTAGAATCCTATATTTCTCAGCCCTTAATCAAAGAAAGTTAAGCTTCCAGTTGTCATAGATGCATTTTAAAATAAATACTTTCTATTAACATTCTTCAGTGCTAATACAGAGATAAACTGCTGAGATCATAATATTACAGATGAAATTATGATATGAAATGTTTGTGAATAACTGGGGTTTGCCAGACAGGAAGTAAAGTTGTTAAAAAGATAAGTTACTTATTCTTTTAGATGAACACTGGATTCTTAGAAACCCAGTTCCAGGCTGTGATATTATATGATTTTGTAATTTGGTGGTGTGTTGCTTTTAATCATGTGTTGTAAGTTTACCTTCACTGTTGTATAACAATTTCTCACCTGAATTACTACATGGGCAGTAGATGCATGAGGAGTTACTTGTCTCCATTAAATTCTACAAAGAGTTCCTGTTGCAAAAGTGACAGATGCAATTTGTTTTCAGTTAAGGGTCCTTATGAGATCACTAGATTGTTGTCAGGTGGATAATGAGATACATTCCACTGGAGTCTTTTTCACTATAATGTAAATAAGAATTTTTTCTTGTGCATTGAATCTTCTAATGTAGATGAGTACATTGTTACAGATGCAATGTTTTACTGTATTGAGTTTTCTTTGGATAGAAAAATATTACTGCCTTTTCCTTCAAGAGAATTCTGTTTGCTAATTGTTCACATCTATTAAGGTTATCTGTGCTGAAAAATACAACTGTTGTTCTTGGTTGAGAAAAATAACTGTAGCTGTGTTTAAAAAACAAACTTCAGACTCAAATCCTGTGCATCAGTTTGGATCAGTATCTGGGGAGCCTGCATTTTATTGGATTGTGGACTTCCTGATAAAGTGTTTTGAAACTCCCCTTCCTCGCCAGTGTACACACGATTCTGTCAGAATGTAGAAGTTATTGTTGGCCACATAAATGGAAGGAATAGACATTTTCCTCTTGCTTCAGTACTGGTGCAGTTATCCTTTGAAAGCTGTGCAAACAGATCATCTGTGCTCCAGAGTAACATATTTCACAGCTTCATTAAACTAGTAGGAACTGAGGAAATTCCTTGAGCACATTGAAACTTAAATTTTTATTGTTTGCTGTGGAAAAAAAAGGAGACTTTTGAAAATGATAGAGTGCCAGGGATGAACTGAGCAGAAAAAAAAAAGACAACTGTTTCCTTTGGCCAGGGCCATAAAATGAAGTTATGCCTTTAAAAGAACTTTCTGTGCTCTGACAGAAGCTGACATTTTTTATAAACGATGTGATTTAGGAAGTTACGGATTCTCCTGTTTAGGCGATTTATAACAAATTCCTGCTGACATCTTAAGATCCTGGGAAATAGCAAAGACTGGAGCAATGCAGTGCAAAAAAGGTAACATCATCTTAAAGAAAAGAAAATAGAGGCTATCTCTGCCTAGTACCTTATTGTCAAGAGAAGGGTCACCTATTTGCTATAGTTTTCATGTAGTAATATGAAGAGTAACTTCAACTTGCCCTGCCTTTCTCAACAAAACATGTGCAGCAAGTGGATGAACTTTTGAGAAATAAGTCATATAGAGACATTAAGTGCTAATCCAGAATGTCATGTAGTAGTTTGTGTTTTTTTAAAAAATGGGCTGTTGGATTTTAGGGATTTAAAAGGCAAAGGGAAGGGAGAGAGACTCAGTTTTTGGAGAATATCAAATCCTATTGTAACCCAGTGGCAAGATCTGGAAGTCTCTGGATAAGAGTATCTCATGGTCTGAAGGTGGAATCTTTGATTAATTTATAATTTGCAGCACAGAAGTTGAGCCAGTGTTTGATTCCATAGAATGCTTAAATGTACGTGTAACGTTAAGCTTGTGAGTAATCACATTTAAGGTCATTCATATGCTACATCTGTTACATGCACTACAGCTACTTTTGAATCATGGCATTGTAAAGGAATGAACTGTATTGAGTTGTAGAATTGTGTTTTTATGATAAGCTCAGAAAAGTTTTTCTGATTTATTTGGGAAGGCAAGAAATGTATAGAAGTCTTGAAATCATAAAATAGTGCAAAAAAAGCTGTCTGAAAACATGTGCAAATTTTTTATTGTGTACATACTTTACTAATGATTGTTTTGCCATTAAGAATATTTAAGGTATGTTCTAGGATTTGAAGAAATTTTTATGTTGGGGAAAGAATCTGGTTTATATGATGCTTACATAATACTGTGTAATTTAAAAAAGAGTTTTCAGCACATCTAGTGCATTTTGCTGAGGTTTGTTTTACTTAACTTTGTTTGGCTGATCTGTAGCTTGTTTCCAAACTAACAGCTCATGTTAGGTGGGTTAAATGAGGTGGCACTTAAATTACAGTTCTGCCCAGTAGATTCACAACCATCCTGATTTCACTGTAGTCATTAAAATTCAAAATTTGGTGGAGATCATCTATTTTCTAATATAAGCACCACTTACAGAATGAATTTCTGGAAACCCTGACAGTCTAAAGACTTACATTGAGCAGTTTGAAGCTACAGAGGGAGGTTTTTATCTCCCCTCAGTAAAATGCCTTGACTTTTCAAAGCTATTTTAGCTATTTACAAAAACTCTAATTACTGTGATCTGAAGTTTCATAATTAGGTGTTGTGGTATGCTTCATACCAAAAATCAAAATTGGATGGTATAAGATTATAATGGTGAAAGTAGTGAAGAAAACAATGTTTTAATTAAGTCTTTCTGGTTATTTACTCTGTTTACAATATGTAATATTAAAGCAATAGTATGCATTGCTCTAGCAAATTTTTTGCTGTTCCTAATTGATTGTCTTTCCAGACAGTGAAATATGTTCAGGTATTTCAAATGCAGTTCCTACTCAACTTCCTCCAACTTGTAGCTTACACTCACCTGTTACCCTTCTGTGTTGTTAGTGTGTAATGGAGAGTACTAATAAATTCTTCATACTCCCTTTTTCTTTATGAATATATTATTTATAATAAATTTTCCTCTTTTTAACATTCAGCAAATTATGGGAGAGACTTGGCAAGAATTGGGGCCAGTTTTTAAATCTTTACTTTATTAAGCCTCTTTGAAGCTGTCTCCCTGACTCTAGGGATATTTACATGATCCCCGTTACTAAAGTATTTGAACAGTTTTGTTATATTGTCAATTATATTTCCCATTTTAAACTGGATATAAAGAGTGGTTCTAGACCTCTGGTCACTCAAGAAGTATCTAGAAGGAACATAGTTTTATATCAGACTTGCAAACACTGCATGGTATTTTTTTTCCCCTATATACGGCATGAGCTGTAAAATCTGTTATTTATTACCTGTTGCAAACTTGTCAGTCAAATAATTTGTCTTTAGGGGTTTTACTTATTTAGGATTTCTCATCCATTCTGAGATGACAACATCTTGAGGGATATCATTCTGAATTTGTGAACGTGCAGTGAAGTAACATGAAGCGTGGTCTCTGAACTGATCTCTTCTCCTGTCGATGTATTTGGATAACCTCTGCTGACTTGAGTCAATTTGTTCACTACTGAATCCCTGGAAGATCTCATTGTCTTCTAATATCTGATGCTAAATTTATTTTTATATACAGAAATGAAAATTCTGTTTGATAACATCACTGCTTATGTATGGTAAAATGGTGTTTTCTTACAGTTGAAACGTTCAGGGAACTTGTTGCTCAGAGCTGAAGAAATGTCCATTGCATGTAGCAGTAAAGAAACACTGTGATTCTGGTTCATGTTTGTGTGTTAATCCAGTTGTGAATAACATAATCACCCAAATGCTTCGAGTTACTCACACTACATGCTAACTAAAAAATAATATGCCTTTTGTGCTGTTCACAGGACTGTTGAACATCTTACCTAAAGGATTTCACTATGTGACTTAGTAAGAGAACTTTTAAGATAAATTCTCTGTCTGATTTCTAGATATTGTACAAAATCTTTGCCATTCTTGCTAGCTGTTATGGTCAGCTAGCTACTTGGTTTTTTATAAACATCTAATTTTGTTATCCTGATCTTCAAAACACAGATGGTTTTTTTACATCTCCTTGTGTCAATGGGTTTTGTTGCTGCAAGTCCAGTTTACATTTGTTAAACTATGTCCTTGATTATTTTGTGGTTTTATTATTTAATTTTTCTATTTCATCTAAATGTGTCAGCTTGACTCATCCTGTGAGGCAGATACAAATATGGGAAGTGCCATTTCCCTCGTACTGGGTTCCTCATGAGGTTTCACCTCACGCCAGGTTCAGTTCTTCCCCGGGAAAAAAGAGTTTTTAGAGTGTTGGCTCTCATATGTCTTAGGTTTCACGGAATGTTGAGCTCATGCAGACCTTGGTTCTACTTGAAACAAGTAAATGATTATAGAGACTAGGAAGTTATGCTGAATAGACAGTCTAGATGATTGTGTTTAATAAAATGGTCCAGAATTTATCTAGCATGGAATGAGCGTGTGCTTGAACTGAATGTGTTAATATTTATTATATCACACTGTATGATGAGATATGGTGCTGTGACTGTTACCTTATGGCTTCTTTTGGTTGTGTGTTTATCCATCTTTGCTTTGAAGTTGATGGGTAAAATCATCTGACTTCGGATAGTTCGTTTGGCATGATGGTGGAAGAAAACATCAGTAATGACCTGGCTGAGGGAGCGCTTTGGTTAACCAAACTGTAATTTGGGACTGTAAAGAATTTCTCTATTCTGTCCCATACTTGTTTACCATATTTGAACCCAGAATTGTGCTGAGATTGCACTGTTTAAAAATAAATAACCAGTTTAGCCTACTGAGCTGAAACCCTTCCCTGCAAACACGCAGGGAGCACTTTCCCCCTTGGGAAGAGGCGCCAGGAGGGCAGTGGCAGATGTGGTACGTGGTTATCAGATCATGTGTGGCTGTTCCTGTCTACCTCGTTAAATACATGAGGCAAGAGTAGCATGAGATAGAAAACTACGGGCAGAACTAAGGTTTCCTTTTATAGGTAGGATGGAATACAGGAAGGAAATTCATTAGAGCGAAATTACTACAGCTTTTTCTGATGCGGATGTGGCATTTTTAAGCTTTTAAAGGCAGAGTCTCTTCTTTGCACAGCACTTAGATCAACAGGATTTTGCTGAGGAGGCCTGATAGGGTTTGCGGAACTGTTAATAAAAGATGTAAGAGCTGAAATGGAGTGTGTTTCAAAAAAGCTATTTGAAAATTCATTTTTCAGGCTTCCACATTTCTGTACTTCATTTAAAGTGTAGTTATTTTAGACCTCCCTTTTGTAATACAGAAGTTTCATTTTACCTTTTAGTAGCAGAGTTCATTTGAAATACAACCTGAACTTGACCTTATTAGTGTCAAGCAGTCTGAAAAACACTCATTTTATCTCTTGCTTCTTTTTCTTTGTTGTTGCCGAGTATCCTGTCCCTATTTATGAAAGAGGAAGAGGTGATGGAGGATCTTAATTAACATAGGGAGTAGTACACACACGTAGAGCAAAGAAATTGTTGAGTGTACAGACTTATGAAGGATCATTTCTGGGACTAATTGTAAAGTTACATTTGTACTCAGTCTGAAAAAGAAACACAAGAAGGATGTTTTTATGAGGGAAGACTGGAGATATTAATCTGAGTAACAGCTTTTTCTATAAACAAAGTTAGCTGAAGTTTAGCATTAGTCTGGGTTTTATGTGTCTTGTGTTTCTGCTCTACTAGTACTTTATTTTTCTCTTGTCAGTTCAAAGTTAATGTAAGTTTTGCAGTTCATTTGTGAAATCAGTTTTGCTAAGTATGAGGAGAGTTTCTCTAATTTTACTGTGTCCTCAGTTCTACTCAGTTTGTTCAGAGTTACATACAGCTTCTCAAACTTCCTGTGTTTGAAATTTTGTTTTGAATTGAAATATTTTAAGATATATGGTTCCAGGATTTTGAGCTTAGATTCATGAAACTTTCTGGTTTCAGGTTTTGACAGGTTGCTATAAGGTATCATCTAGTACCTAAGTAAAAGATTATAAAATTTGGAAACGATTTACTCTACTTGAGTGAAGACATATATGTTGTAACCAAATACTGATTAAGCCATAAATTAATATGATAATTAAATTCAGCATTTTTGTACTTTATTTCCCCAGTGTAAGAAATTGTAATACATTAGTTCTAGCATACTGAACCTGAAAATCCAGTTTAGCTGTAACTGCGACCATAACTGGCAGATGCTGCTGAAGTTTTTAAACTGCAGCTTCTTGCATCATTTGCAACCTGTTTGTTTTAATCACATTTAATTTGACACTACAGATTGTATGTGTTGGTGTGCAACATTGTCACAGGACATCTTTAATCTGTAGAGAACATCAGCAAGGTGGACATTATAGCTGTGCTTGGCTTTTTCATTTCTTCTGAAGCCATTCTGCCCCATGGAATTATTTCCAGTTGGGTAGGTGAAACTGAAATTGTACAGTTTGGATATCTGTAGGTGACCAGAGTTAGAAGAAGGAA
Organism: Catharus ustulatus; assembly: GCF_009819885.2. Taxonomy (NCBI): domain Eukaryota; kingdom Metazoa; phylum Chordata; class Aves; order Passeriformes; family Turdidae; genus Catharus; species Catharus ustulatus. The sequence goes on from NC_046223.1 coordinate 114,423,022, forward strand.
AGTGCTGGTTGCTCTGTGTCCTAGGTGTCTAACTCTGAGCAGCTTCCTCATCTAGGAGCTATTTCTGGCTCATTCAGCTCTCAGCTCTGTGGCATTGGAGGCCGCCGCTTGTCTTTTTCATTTTTTTTTAAACTTTTTCCTAAAGCACAAAAGCTGTATTATCCTTCTCAGATTTTGCGGGAGTGATGCTGAAGTGTGTCCCCCTGGTACGTGCCTGTCTCTTTGGAGGTGCCTGACAGCCCTGAGCAGTTACAGAAATGTGCTTGTTTTTCTCTATCACTGTGAGTTCAACATAGTAATTTAGACTATGACGTTCTCCCTAAATTGGTCAGGAAGGTGATTAGTTTATCCTTGAATCCCACACTGGCTCTGGGACTTACACTGAACCAGCTAAATAATGATAGATGGAATATTTATCCTCCTGAATAGATTCTAGTACTTTGAGTATGTAGCACCATCAGTTTTTTAAAATGTAAATGTATAAATAGCTTTATTGTGCTCTTAATTTTCATCAGGTTAATCTTATTTTATTATTTGACTTTGTTACATGTACAAGATCATATGTAAAATCTTATATTATACAATGTATTAAATGTTACTGTCTCTTTATATTGTGAAGTTTCATTTTAAATGCCATAGACCAGCATTTGATTTTTTTCATGTGTTCCTGTATGACCTTTTTGAATGATACATGAAGGCATTGCAGTGATTAGAAAGTAACCCACCTTCTCCTCCCAGGGCTGTGAAGTAACTGAATAGTGTTTCTTTTAGTTTGACTCTAGAAATGACAAATAATATTTTCACAGTTGTGATAAAATTGGATGACAAAAATGGCAGTAAGGGCATGGAGAATGGTCTAATGATACGTGCTAGTTTATTATACAGAATAATATTGGCCATTTTGTTAAGATGTTAACAATTACCTGATTTTAGTTTTAAAGAACGCTAGCATGGACACGTAGTTTGTGATTAAAGTTCTTTTTGCTTTTGTAAAAAATGCTGAGCGAACAACTTATTTGCTGTCTTGACTTGGTGACTTCTTTTGCTTCTTCAGTTTTCAGACAGAAAGCTCTGAGGACTATCTGGTGTTAAAAAGCAGCAGCTTCTGACCTAATGTACCCTTCTCTGAACGATAATGTTTCTTTGTTACTTATTTTTAGCTCAGATTGTTTTTCTCCCCTTTCCCCCAACATGATTTGTACAACCTTTAGAAAATTGAGTAGTTGTGGTTTTGAATCATCCTCCGTTTCTAGACTGAATGAGTATTTCTGAAGAAGCACAGGATTGCTTGTGAGTGGGTCTTTTTCTTACTTAAAAAGGCAACAGCCATGACAGTTTTACCCTCTGAAAAAAAGCAGAAAATCTGTAGACCCTTAATAGACTGCATTGTGACCCTGGAAAGGACAGCGTGTTAAGTACTTATTTAATTTTGTACCAATGGTATATTGCTAGCAGATGTCCTTTGTTTTGTTTTTACTATGATTCAGAGCCATTTGAATAAAACATTCTGAGGGAGTATATTTTGGTCCTGAAATAAAGCATGACTATCCATTTAGAAACTACAGTAATACTTCATTGTGTATCAGTCTATATTTGACTCCTTGTTTGGGTATAAAGCCTTTAGCATATCAAGTACAAGTCTAAGTGCTGTTATCTTACTGTGCTTTTGGTGAAGCACAGCAAGATAGCATGAACAGCTGATGTGTAAATACTGATTAGAAAAGCCTTACAGGAACAAATTTGAATTCCACAAAGTGTAAATAAATGTGTTTGGCTGTTTTAAGTGTGGGAGAAAACAAATGAATTTGATGGTAAATTATTTTTTTCCTATTAAAGTAGTTAATACTTGTGTATTGTAAAAGATCTCTGTTAATTCTGCAAATAAGGTCGTTCCCTTCTAAACCAAACTTGTAGCTTTTATTTTCTGAATTACTCACAGGAAATCAAGAACCTGAGAGGTCAGCCTGTGATGCTTTGTGTGCTTATATTGTATGGATTTTCATTTAAATGGATACATTCACACTCATTCCCAATGCCTTGCCAGTATTCCTGTATCACTTAGATAATAATCCCATCAAATGGAATCATAGAAAAATAAGGTTGGAAAGGATCTCTGGACATCATTTGATCCAACCTCCCAGATTCAAACCTTAGGTCTCACTGCTCCACAACTATGTGAGAAAAATGCACTTCTATTTTATAGTCTACCTGGTTTAACTGCTATAGCTACAGTAGTAGACTGCTTTGTCCAATATAGCCAAGCTAGTGTAATTATTCTGGAAACATTTTTAAATGTAGACTAGACTTTAATATTAAGCAACGTCTACAATTACGAAATAAAATTAGATTTTGATTTTCTGGAAAGCCCCTTTCACCAGCCAAGTTAAGAGGAGAAAATGCATAGTCTTTATGGAAGGTATGTATTGGTGTGGTTTAATATGTGACTCCATACCTATGATTACTTTTTCTTTTAGACTGCAAAGCTCCTGCTATTATGTATTGAATAATGTAGACATTGGAATATTTCTGCATATTTCCCTGAAAAAATATGATTCAATGTTAAATATCCCCCCACACCCCTCCCCCCACAAACACTCTTATCTGTTTCTAATTTTTTGGAGAACCTGCACAAAAGAGGGGACAATTATTATTGTACAGACATGTTTCTCAGTTATGATAAAACGTTTTGTGTTACTGTTAAAACCAGAGTAAGTTTTATATGGCCACTATAGTGCTAAAGGTTACTATGAAAGAATTTTTTAAAATAAGGAGTTTGAGCAAACCTGGAGACTCAATGAAGTACTGGAAAGGATGAAAAAATATCCCTCTATTCCTCTCTCTTTAGCAAAACAAGGTATTTGTGTTTTCTTTGGAATAAATTTTGTCAATTTCTTTCTCTGCTTGTGTATACAGAGGCTTATATACAAACATAACCCTTTGCTGACTTACAGTTCATTTGAACCTACTTGAATCTGGTAGGAAACATGGGAATAAATACATTAGGAGGCAGGAAGAGGATGATCTGTGGAAATAATTTTCTTAACATCCTTCTACTCCTCTACTGGTTAGTAACTTCCAATTGAATATGTATGTGTGGCAGATTCACTGCAATCAGATCTTTCTCCTACATTTTATCTAATAATTTGGTAAGGCAGTTCAGTCAATAGCATTGAAGGCAGACAACTTTGAGTCTCTTTAGAGTCTCAGTAATTCCAGTTTTGCTTTTGATAGATCAGTTGTGGAAATCAACATCTGTGGAGATCTAAAATAATTAATACAAATAATGCCCTTAAATTTAGCTGTATGTAAGTTCACTTTAAAAACTGTGGAGGTATAAATGCTGTCTGTCATAGAATGGGATGTGTTAGGAGAGTTGCAGAAATAGTGTTGGTCCTGGACTAGGCCCTTCTAGAGGTCTGTTTGTGCCGACTGCGATGGAATTACAAGGAAATAGCCCTATGCAGTGAAAACTGAAAATCTACTCAGCTGAACCAGCTTTAATACAAGTTAAACAGGGCTCGATGCATATCTGGTGACTTCAAGAGAAAGGCTCTGTAGAGGTTGGCAAACTTCTCTATTCTCTGTTTCCCTGTTAAATGCCAGTTTTATTCCTTCAAGAATGAAACTCTCTTTTGGAAAGCAATATATTAAAACAAGCTCTGCCTTTGAGTTTGCACTGGCAGGATCTCCCACTCTGCCTGCCCAGGTACGATCACATACTGCTGCAGTTGTGTGCCCAGCGCTGACTTTAAAGTGACAACTCGGTATCTGTTGCGTCCTGTTATGGTTCAGATGACTGAAAAGATAAGTGATCAAGTTAAGGAGAGATGAAACTCTGGGGGTTCTTTCTAATGAATTATAGAATTATTTTTGAAAAAGCAGTGCAGTGTTTGAATAATCAAGTCAAGTATTTTTCTGGAGCCAGGATTGCGATGGTAATATTTATCTTTGAATTCTTAAGACAGATAAAAATCAAAAGCCCAAACCACCAGCTATTTTTCTTTAATGTTTAAATTAATCTAGAAAAATAGACCAAAATTTTGAAAATGGCTTATTTAAACACAGATTGATTGAACTGTTTAAGGGGCATTTAATTTCTTTTGCAAAACGACTTCTCTGTAGAGCAATACACAGTTCCAGGGAGAGTTATTAATTGATTTATCATTACGATCCTTTTGAAACAGGTAAGTCATTACACTGTTTTATCAATTTCAAATTAAGGCCCTGGGCAGAAACTTCTGGACATCATTTAGTTTTAAATGAAGCTCTTTGTCTTCTCATCTGTTTTAATAAAGCTTTTCTAGTCTGATTGAAGTAGGTGATAGTGAAATGTGTTTGCTATCTGTAAGGACGTCTGATTTTTCTGTTGGCAATGCTGTTTCCTCCGTTCACACACAAGTGAAGATAGTTGTCTTAATAAAAATAAAGTAGGAATTAGGCTTTTTTTTTTTTTCTATCATCCTTTGCTACATGTAAGCTTGACATGTGGCTTTCCATGTGGGCCACATGTTTCTTGTATAAGCATCTACTATTAAAGACAAGTGTTGGTAGCTCTATCACTAACAGTTCACATGCCCTACACTGAAAAGCCAACATCCTCTCCAGCTGAGGAGAGCTGTTGCTGCTATTTTGGTAGTCTTTTGTTGCTTTAAATGTGGGGTGATGAAAGCATGAAGAACAGCTGCTGCTACTTTAATCCTATAAGAGAGGTAATATTCATGTGTTTTTATTTGTGGTCGGAGAAAGACTCGTTTCTTTTTTGTTGGAGCTGAAAACAAAGATGCTGGAGATATTTCAGTGCTGATTGTAAGAATATAACTGCCACTCCTAGAGTTGAGAAATTCAAAAAGTAGTCCACCTATTATAGTAAAGGGTGGAAAAATTATTGCAGTCAGTTTTAAACTTCAAAAAGCTTTAAGTGTGTTTGGACTGAAGGAATAAGTGTCAGCACACTTTTAAACCTCTGCAGTTCAGGTTTTGTGGAGTACAGTAGTTACAATTTAAATTACTGAAGTAATTCTGGTATGCTTGCTTATAATTCATGTAACAACATATGTATGTAGTCTTTATTTTTTTGCCAAATGGAAAGGTCAAGCATGTTTTTCATAAGGGTAATCATGGGTTTCAGCAGTATGTCTCAGGTGTGATCTCTTGAGACTATTGGTAGAAGGAACTGTGTGATTGTCTTCGTATCTTCTTAACCCTAGGACTTGGCATGATCAGTCTTGGATGAAGAATTTGAATCACTTCTTCTATGTCTTAGTCAGGACCTCTACCCTTAAGTCACTCACTTGATTTATCATCCAAAATAAGGTGACCTAAATTCAAATCTACTTAGTGTTGAAACATTAGAAAGCAGTTTATCTATAGAGGTGTCATTTTTCAGAAATCTGAACTACTTCGTGAAAATTTGTAAGGGATAGTCCTTTACCAAAATGAAGCACACTTTTTAGGAGTTTTTAAATTTATTTGAACCAGAACACACCACTTTGCAGCAAGAACCATTACTTGAGTATTGTAGCCATTTTTGACATCTGACTGTAGAAGAACCCAGCTGTAAACATGACCTACCTAGTTAGTTGAACTGACAGTTCAGTTATTATGTTACTGAGGTAGGACTGAGCCTACCAAGTAATTCAGTTAAGGTTTTGAATTTTCTTTTGTAGTCATGTGTTGTGTCTAAAAAAAACCCCAAACAAGAAATTCAATATATTCTTCCAACTAGGATGTGCAGTTTTAGTTTTTAAAATTAATCTTTCCCTTTTTGTTTGTGGAATCAACATCTGTGAGCTCTAAAACTTGACTGAAGTTGTCTTGCAGGCACTTAAATATTACTCTCAACAACAAAAAAAATAGTCAAACTGATTCCTATTCTTATTTGACTTGTTTGAAAACTAATGGTTTAACTCAAACTTGGATCTTTTCCAAAATAAATGATTCTATGAATTTTTTGTTGCAATTGCAAATTAAAAATGAGTTGTTACAAAATTCAGTAATAGAAACTGGAAGCATTTTATATGTACTTTGCATGGCGAGAACTGTGTGAGTAGATTATTTGGATTATTTAAGGATTTGAAAAGGATATTAGCACTGACTTTGTTGGGAATGAGATACAAATAACTGTGCATTTACTTAAGCATTTTGCTGCATTAAGGCCTCTTTCTTGATAAATAAAACCTGTCACCGAAGCCTAGGGATAACAAGACTCATACTTGCCATTGCCAGATTTTGGGCATGCAGAGAGATTCCCTGTAGATAAACTGGGATGTGAGTTTGTACTGCCTTTTTCACTCTGTCATACTTGGATTTATATCTGCATTTTCCCATACTAAATGGCAAGTTGTTCATTCCTTTTTCATTCAAGTGTATTATAACCAGCTGAAGAATAAATGTGTGCACCTGAGGACATCCCTCACAGCGGGTTTGTGGTTTCCATTGTACATTTTCATGTGGGAAGCTGATTATGTACCAAAGCCCTTACTTTTATCAGTGAGTGTTAACTTGTTAGTCACTGAATACAAGAGGTGTAGGACTTGATGGGAACTAAAAGAATCCACTTACAGTAATTTCACGATTATAAACCGCACTTCCGGGTGCCAGCAACTTTTCATTCTTTGTCCATACATAAGCCGCACCTGATTATAAGCCACACATTACAATACAGAGTGTGATAAAAGGTATCTATTCTATCACCATATGTTGAGGGTGGAGGCAGTGATCCTTATCTCCACGGGAGATATTCTGCTAATGGGCCATCCATTGAAACCAGGCAGGGCATTGTTCTTTATCTTTTCACAACCCATCCTTCCTCCAGCCAGTCATTTTCTGCTAATGGCCATTGAGTCCCACTGTGGCACTGATAAAATTACTGCATCCCATTGGGAGTTGCTCCAGCCAGGGGGAAGAGCCCAACATTTCTTACCAAGATAAAAACAGAGGTTTTGGGACACTAAGGGAGCCCTTTCTCCACTGGACTCCAGAGGAAAACCGGATTTCTCCACATCACCACTGGACCTTTAGAGGAAAACTGCACCTTGTACAGGAGCACTGCTCCAACTGAATCACATCTGTCACTGCAGGAGGATGCAGCCACCATGGAATGGGACTGCTGCCAACACCCTGCCTGATGGGGTGTCAGGTTGTACTGACTGTGTCAGGGTTTGGAGTTTGGTTCTTTGTAGTGCTGTATTTCTATTTTAATTTCCCTAGTAAAGAACTGTTATTCCTAATTCCCATATCTTTGCCTGAGAGCCCCTTGATTTCAAAATTATAATAATTTGTAGGGAGGGGGTTTACATTCTCCATTTCAAAGAAGCTCCTGCCTTTCTCAGCAGACACCTGTCCTCCAAACTAAAACAGCAACTTTTCATTCTTTGTTCATACATAAACTGCACCTGATTATAAGCCGCACTTTGGGTTCGGGTCAAAATGGTGCGGCTTATAATCGTGAAATTACTGTACTCCTGTCTGAGTCACTGAGACAGGATTCTGTATTACTGAAACCTTCCTGACAGCCTGCTGTCTCATCTGCTTTAAAATCTCTAGTGAAGGAGATTTTTGGGCAATTTCCACTGAGTTTATTTTGAGTAGTTACCCCTTTGTATCTTTAGAGAAACGATCGCTGTGAACAAATGATTATAATGTAGAAGTAAATAGGATGTGGAGGATGTATTTTATCACTTCCTCATTGTTTAAAAAGAAAGTGTGTATCTGTAAACACAAACAGGCTTTAGAAGATACATTGGTAGAGTTCAGATTAACAGGCACCCAGATCATCTGAGGTGGGAGCTTCTATTGAGCATACATGCCACAGTTGAAATCTGCTGTGGAATACTGAACTCCTGTGCTTCTGATTTGTTTTTTTCTTTCACCACACTACTGAGGAAGAGTTGGTCACTATTTGCTTTACAGTGACTTACTCAGTTCCTTCAACCTTTTCACACTGATCATGGTTTCTAAAACTGTTACTAACATTTCTGCCAAAAATGCTATGTTTTGGAATTTTCCACCCACTCCTCCCACCTTCTCCCTAGAAAGGTGGTGTCCAACAGGGGAAAAAAAAGTTAAAAAGTTACTTTTGAGCTCTCATCATTTAGATAGGCAGAAACTGTTTACTTATTTCTGTATATGTCAGGCCTGATAGTATCTGTGATGATGAACTGAACACCTGCTACCAGTTTGATATGTAATTATGTAATTATTATTAATTAATAAATTTTGGTTGTGTTTTCATCTTGCTGCACTGTATCTTCGTGGGTTGAATATTTCAACCTGTTCAGAGTCTCAGGTTTGCCAGTAGTTTCAGTCAAGTGTTGGTGTATGAGGACCAGATGCAGGACAATACCATGCATACCATGTAAGCTCTGCTTTTCAGAAGCTGGCTGAGGAAGATCACAGTAATCAACTCTTTTTGTTAGAATCCTGTATGATACTGTTGCTATAACCAGGGCAGTTGGTGAGTTTAAGTGCTTTGAATTTTTCTAATTTTTAGTTGTAGCCAAAACCTTTAGGTCTTGACCCAAAATAGGAAACAGCTATATTTGGTGATGGCACAATTGTTAGCATTGCTTTTTTCAGATTTAAAATATGCTTACACAAAGAAAATGGAAGTGTTTTGCTGACAATATTTGCTAAACATTTTCCCAGCAAGAACCAAAATTACCAAGTCCTGATGTTGTGAGTCATAAGTATGACTTTTTAATATTTATTTTTTTAGGACAGTCTTCTCAGTTATACATCAAAATAAGTTAACCTTGGAGACAACTTTACTTTAGGCTAGAACAAACACATACTCAGCAAGGCTGGACTGATGATGCTGTTTTATTGTGACTGATCTGTGATGTCTTTCAAAGGTCACACCTATGGATCAGTATTTTGTGGTAACCACTAAACAAATGTATGACAAAACCATAACTTTCAGAATTCCTGTAAAAAAATTGAGGGATTCAGGGTTTGTTCTTAAGATGTCCAGAATTTTCAGGTGACTCTGACTTCTGTGTGGGACCAGGACTTTTAAAAGGCATACCAGATAACCCATTGCCATGTGAAAATCAGACAGTTGCAAAATTTTTAGTAAGGTGCTCATATTCTTTTTGAAAATAGAAGACTCAGATTTATGATCATTTTAATAGCTCCAAGTTTGGAATCAGCTTCTTGTGGGAGCTATGCCCTGTTCTTTCAGAAAATAGGTACATAGACAAGTGTGATGATGCTGAGAAGCACCCTTGAAAGGGAAGACAAATGGCCAAGAACTGGCATTTGAAAATGGGACCAGATCTATACTACTTATTTTCAACACCTGAGACTGAGAAGATCAGAGTGGTGAAATACAAGTTTTTCAGAGTCAAATATTTAGCTGTGAAATGGCATTCTCCTACTACTTTTGCATTCCAAAATGTGTGAGAATCTTTAAAAAAACCATAAATACAGGGAAATGAGAGAGAATCATTAGAATTGCCATGAAATCAAGCTCTGTTATGAATTGCAACTGCAATGAATTGCACATTGCCAAAATGTGTGCATTGCCTGAGCCTTAGAGCTCCTGCCACCCTGAGCCTCTGTGCATGTCATCAAGGACAAGTATTTTCAAGAGAGAAGTGCTTCTCTCTTTCATGTATAATCCCAGTCTAAACTAGTTTTTCCTATGTGTACAGTTTTCCTGCTGGAGTCCCTTATAAAACAACCTTGCAAAATATGTTCCCAGAGGCTGCTGTCTCCTGACTTTGTTTTCCCTTATTCCAAACACTGAAATCAAGTTAGAGGTTCCTGAAGTATCACAGTTGCTTCTCTAATAGCATGCAGACTGGAGCAGTCAAGTTTTCTGCTTTTTACAGACGTGCATGGATATACGCTTGTGTATATATAAATCTGTAATGAAGTGAAAATCTGGAGGCAATTTTTCTGTGGCAGACCTGTGTAGGCAGAGTTACTCAGAGCTGCTCCTGAGGTGAACGTGCACAAGTTCTGTTCCATCGGAACAGAGCGAAAGGTTCCCTACGTGAGTTCTTGGAAAAGCTGTGGATCTCCCCTGCTAGGACACTTGTTAGTAGTCAGGAAAGGAAAGAGTTTACAGGTTAAGAGCATGAAGCAAGTTTTCCACCATCTGACCTTTCTCACATGCGAACACAGAGCAGCTTTTCTGTAGCATCAAAAGATATTATTGTTTGGCAGACTAACTTTGCTAATAAACCCTCTTGTACAAATTTATCTATTATGTTATAAAAAGAAGTGCTACAGTAAGTTGTATTGGTGTACCTGCATTTAGTTAGGTCTTCATCATCACTGTCTGTAAAAAATTGTATTTCTAACATATTCCACTGCTTTTCAGCATTACCTGGGTCCTTAAATAAGGTGCAGCATGAAAGCAAGTTCTATAAGGGGCCAGTGGAAGAGCGATACTTCTCTGGGCACCAGACTGTTAGTTACAAAGGTGTTGCAATATGTATCATCCAACTTTTACGGTTTCTAGAATAGTTAAAAAAAAAAAAATTGTGTTTTCCTCTAACTCCATGAACTGTTATCCTACATGTAATAAAACTGAGATCAAGTAATGATAATCTGACATGCATCAATGAACTTTCTGGCGTTTGGTCTGGAGTTATTATTTCTTTATGGATCTTGTCCCTTTTTCTGTGTGTAGTAACTCCTTGAATGCTCTCAGACTGTGGCAGTACAAAGCAAACTGGGTTTGAATAAATGCAAGCACTTATCTGGTCACACTCATCATGTGCACCATGAATGAAAGTAGAACTACTCTGCTCTTGGAGAAATCACTGCTGCACCTCACATTAAAAGCTTGATTTTATCTGGTAAAGGAAGTGTAAGACTTGTGCCAGGGGATATTTTATGTGTGGTTGTTGTGAGCTTTGGATCTGGATTAATCTTTAGAATATTTCTTAGAAAAAGTGGATGAAGAAACAGTGATGTAAAACTTTGCAATCAAATTAGTGATGTAATAATCACTAATTGAATAAAGAAACAAACAGTCTGTGAGAATTGGCAGATACATGTTTTTTCCATAAGCCATACATTAATTACAGTTCACAGCTTTGATGTACTGACTTGTCCACCTTATGTGTGTAGATAGGCACTTATCTCATGAAGGAATTGTTTTTTTCATTCTTTGTGGGATTAAGTCAAATTTCTTTGTTGATCATAGGGAATCTCAGTGATGTCTAGACATTGCTGTTTCCAGAAAAGATGTAGAACTAAATCTTCCTAAACCTGGTGATTTGTGTTACAACATGTTGCCTGCTGAAACTGTGCCTGGCTGGGGTTCTTGCTGTTGTGAAGAATAACATACTAGAATTTCATGCTAGGAGCCATTTCTGTTTTGATTGAGTTCTGTTGTTGTTTCATTTTTTTTTTAACTAAACACTTCTCACGTAATTTTTTATAAGAAGTGTGATAAATGTGTTTTGTAACATAAATGTATTTGCTGTTGTTTGACTGACTCTTCAGAAACTGTATTCACTTCTGCTTTACACTGAAGTTTACCATAATGAGCAGCTCAGAACAGTTTACTTTCTAAAAAACAACTAACTGCTGGTAATGCTCAAGTGTGGTTTGTAGCATTCCAAAACCAGCAAATACTAAAATGCACTATTTTTTCCAACCTGAGCTTCAAAATAATAGAATATGGATCTGGCATTGGGAAATGTTGGTTTGAAATGTGTATGAAATAGATTTCGGATGAAGAGGGAATTTGAGAAATACTTCTTTAAGAATTCTGGTGAGATACACAAACCTCCTTCTGTAAGCTGTCTGAATATAACTAACATGCTGCTCAGTTTATTCAAAAAGGACTGTAAATTCTGGAAGTTTTAACTTGATATGTTTGCAGGTAACATGATTGATGTGTAACTCTAGAATGAAAGGAGTATTTAGAGTCTTGGCTATCAGTTCACCAGTTCTTATTCCTTAAACAAAGACTGGTCAGATATTAGTCTTGTCCTCTGTGTTAGTTTCTGGCTTCATCCTATGAATACAGACATATGTAAACTCAGAAAATATTCTAACACTTGAATATCTATCGATTACTAAATTGGGAAAAACAGAATAGTGGAGGGGGGCTAGCCTATGTCACAGGATTTTTTTTTCATAGCTTCTCAGAGGTATATCATATTATAAATGCATTAGAAATGTTTTGCTCTGAGGATATGTAGCATTCCTATAAAGGTTAAATCAATAAAAATGATTTGGGCACATTCCTAAGCATGGCTAGAACAGGTAGCCCGTTGTTTAAGGTACCCTTGAATTTCTGGATCAGATTATTATGGTGCAGCAAAAAGGCTTACTAAAGGCTTCTTACTGTCTGCAGACGTTCTGTGTTTCTATGTGAAGATATCGTCAGCCTAAAAAAACCTTCAGATTTTCTTTGCTACTGAAAAAAAAAGAGCATTTTTATGTGTAGAGGTCTCAAATGTTGTGCTGTGTGTGCTGTAAGTTTTAAAGGAAGTTTTGCAACAAGAAGGGGTGAAGAGACATCAGTAATTGGTAACAACCAGGTATGTAAAGAAGAGAAAGAGACATCTTTTAAATCAGTGTTAAGATTAGTAAAATTGCTGCCCATTTAAGTATTTTTATTAGTTTGTTTAGATTAGTCTTTTATGCATATCTGCTGAAGGGGAATAGCCATTATGTGATGTATATTTACTGTATCTAGCCAGTTCAGTAAGCAAGTAAGATTATGAAATGTAATGGTAGAAGACTTCAAACAACTGTTGCTTCAAATTTGTGTAACTTTGTATAAAGATGATAAAAATTTAGTAGCTACTAAATAGTGTTTATTCCATACATCTGGTTGATTTAGTAGACAGAGCTAAGTCTGACAGTAGACTGTTTTTATAGATTTAGTGCATTTTAAAATCTTTCAGGCACGTTGAGGAGCTACTGTGTATTATTGTTACAGGTCAGATTTGTGTCTTACGGTGAGTGCATGTGCTATGCATCTACGCTCCTGACATTTTTATATAGGTTTTATGGAGCACAAGCTTACTGTAAGAACATGTCACTAAGATTAGAGTTCAGATTCGATGGGTATTTTAAATTTATTCCTCTAAGTCTCGCTGTGCCCTTTAAGAATGCTGGAGCTAAACACCAGTACCTTTTTATCTTTATTTCTTTCTTTTTAATATTTTTTTTTAAGTGTGAGAGAGATTATATTATTTTTGAATTATATCATAAAATGTGAAATCACAAAGAGTAATTCTGATGCTAAAGCACAGAGCCCACACTACTGGTAACTGGCACTTTATGTCTCAAGATGTTTTTCAGTTGTGAAAATTTGATCAGTGAATTAACCGCACATCCGGCTACACGCATCTTTGATCGGAATTGGAACATTCCAGCTCGTGTGTGTGTCTATGTGAGCTGGCTCCCTCGAGTAGGTTTTACACATGTGCACTACACATGTGCCTTGAAATTAGTTAGTAAATTAATACTATAATTCAAAATAATAAAATTACACTTTTTCAAGCCCTTGTTTTGTACCTAATGAGTATTATTATAATTTATCTTTTTATCTGGGCAAGCTCAAGTCTTCATTTATTTTAAGATGGATTAATACACAGGTAGCTCAGCTGTAATTAAGATTTTGCTTTTGCTTTTAAGTGTAATATTAAAATTTTACTTTAATGAGCATAGAACTCCAAATTATTACAAGGTCATGACTGAGTTAATTGCCATCCAGAATAACAGAGCATGATTTTAGGTCCTGTTCCTGAAACGTTCTCAAATTGAAAGTTGTTCTAGTATTTGCATATGCAATAAACAGTGGTGCACTAGAATGAAACTGTTCTAGCTCCCGTATGAAAAAGATTTGCACTGTGGAAGATAACTTTCTTCCCATTTGATGTTAAATTAATTTTTTTTGTTACTTAGATGTTGTTTTTTTATCCAGAAATGAGTACATTTTTTTCTGAATGTTGATTTCTTTAATAAAATATCAGTATAAAGAGTGTAACTTCTGAATTTTAGTGTTCCTGTTTATGCCGTTTAATCAGAAAGGGGAGAAATAAAAATATACTGAATAGCAAGAAAAATATAGCACTTAGTTTTGAATGTACAGAGTTGGATGTAAGAGGGGTGGGAAGGAAGCAAAGTGAATGCCCTTTTTGCAGAAAATCCTTTTGGGAAAGGAGAACATTTTTACTGGTGTACACTAAGGTACGGCGCCTAAGTAAATAGTTGCTGCTTTCTGGTCGTGTCAGTTTTAAATAAACCATTCATTGTTATGGCTTGGTTATTCCACAAATACCCAAATCCTGCGGAGTTAAACTTTGATACCACTGATTGGAAAAATGCAGATGATGAACTCTTAGTCTGAATTTATATGGATGGTCTTACTTAGAGGAAATAAGTTTTGCAGATTGTGTTAGGAAGTAAATATACTGCGGGCTGGAAGTACTGTCACAAAGCTGCTCCTGTGCTCGGGTATTGTACAATAGCTGGTAGAATTAATTCATCAAACTCTTGTTAATACTGAGTCACTAAGCTAGACCAGATGTGTCCCTTCAGTGTTACAGAGCAAATGTGGCACTTCTTTTTTTTTTTTTCCCCTAAAAGCTTTCTATTTAAAGGTGAATAGATGATTCGAGTGAAAGTTACTCCTGGAATTTATTCAGAAAATGCTGCAAGGACATAAATATCATGGCAGTTCAGTGTTATGGCTCACCTGAAAGGCTTTTGGAGACATGTGAAATTAAAATAGCAAATTCTAACACCACAGTCCTTTGAATTTTTTTTTCTAAAGTCATGTCTTAAAATGCCTTTTAATTTCCATTGAATCCTGTTTAATGTAAAATAATTCCTGCTGATTCTGCATGAAGGTTTGTGCTCATAGTGAATTACTAATGCATTGTGTTAATTCAAAAATATAGTTGTGGATGGTTATCAGCTCTAGGCAGAACAACTCTGTGTTTGTATCGAGGATCTTTCCATGTTAATGTCCTTTTTTTTGTGAGCCCTTCAGTGGAAATATATTGCACTGTGTCAAAAACCCCAGCTGACCTACAAATAAGACTACTTTGGCTAAAATGTTTTTCACTTTGAAAGTTGAGGTGAGTTAAGAGTGGCCAGTCTGATGCCCACAAAAGCAGTTTCTCTCGTCATGGGACTATGGAAAGGAGCAAGAAGGTACGAAGGGACTGACTCTGACATATCTCTCATAAATTTTACCAAGTATTCTAAAACCAGTACGTCTGGCATCTGTTATTTCACTACAAGCACTAACACAATTTATGTAGAGCACTGTGATAGTGTTAATAAGCATAGTTCTTAACAAATACTAGGACAGGACCCTGGCAAGTTCCTGCACTGCGTGTAAGCAAGATTATGTGAAGAGTGGCAAATGTTTTTGGGTACTGCTGGCAAATCTGAATGCAATAGCACATTCTACTTTACAGCTTCAGTGCTAGGGTGGAAAATACTGTACCAATAGAGAAATCTTCTAAATTGATACTGCTTTTAGTTTGACTTCTTTAACTGGAATTTCACAATTTTAGAAGTATGAGTTAGTAGGAATTAGAGACTTGAACTGTATACATGTGTGTGTTTGCACATACACAGCTCATTAACATTTCTTAAAAGAAAGAATACCCTGTTCTAATACCACACATGAATACATTGAAATATTGTGCGTTTTTAACTCGGTCTTTTCTGATTTGCATTTATGTGAATTACATGTCTTTTGAGGGATTAACACTATCTGGTGGGCAATGTACTTAAGCATAATTATTTATCTATATTGTTTTTCTTAATGAAAAAATAAACAACTCTTTCTTTTGCTGAAGTGTGTAGGGTCCTATATATTAAATGTGTCTGACAGAGAAATTCAGTTCAGTAATTACTAATGAATTGTAACATTCCCCTGCTCCGATTTGTTCCAGCAGAGCCACTGCACCCAGCATATGGTGCTTTGTGTATATGTGTGTGTCTGTGCATATAGATGCAAATGCATCTCGTTAGTGTTAATTTTCATTGTGATCAAGGCTGGATCCTGTTCCTCTGAACAGTATTATATTATGTAACTGGCAGTGGCTCTGTCTTTCTGTTTCAGTAAACCACAGAGTAGATTTAGATCTAAGATATCTGACCATGAGGGATAAGTAAACAATGGTTTGGCACGCTTACGGTTCAAATAAATTCTGGGGAAAATAAATGTATGTAAGGTCATCAGCTTTTAACTTTCCTTAATCAAAAAAATGAATGATAATAAATTTAAAGTCATTATGAAATGCTAACAATTCTGAGGAAATATAATATGTAAAATAAACTGTCTATCATAAATACAGTAATCATATTTGAATGAATTCCTGCCAAAAAATTTTGCAACGGGGTTTTTAGCTATAACTTATTAAAACTGTTGTTAATTCCAGAACTGCCTGACCTTAATGAATATGACATTTTTAAGAGACAGACAGTAGAAGAAATTTTTTCTACCCTTTAGTGTAAAAATAAAGGTAGTTTTATTAGAGATGAGAAAATATCAAGGATAACTATTGAGAATACAGTTGATATTATATAAAAATACTGACTTTTTAAAGCACCCCATGTACTTAAAGGATAATTTAGCCCTTTTTCCTTTAATATTTTGCTATTCTCAAGTTAATCTTTCACAAATAAAAACATTTAGTAAGGAAGTAGGTTGTGCAAAATAATTTAATTGCTCTGATTGAAATGACTTCAGCACTTCAAGAGAGTCAGGAGAAAACCTATTGAGTTTTCCCTCCTGGGGCAAGTTCCTACATGAAATAGGAAACTTAAAGCTACATGAAGAAGGCTAGAACAGTACACAGTATAGTAACAAGCAGAATAAAAAAATATATACAGGAAACAGATGCATGAATAATGGATTTTTTTTTTTTAATTTGGAAGTGTTAAACTGTTTTACGATACAGTAACCTGAGTTTATTTTGTCTTTGTGCTCATCTTTAAAATATTCTCTTTAGGCTGTGCTTTTCAGTATGTTAAGTGGCAGGTCTTATATTTATTTGTAGAAGAGAGCATGTTTATGTAAGGAAACGTGCTCTTAGATTTGGGCTTTATTAACTTAAAAACAAAAACACCTGAGAGCAGAAGATAGACCTCCTCAACCTGTTTCATATAAGACTTTAGAAGGCAGTCTGGAATGAAGATATCTAATAGAAGTGGAAGCTATTGTATGTAATGTGAGCACAAATGAATTTTGTCGATAAGAGTAGATATTTGTGGGGGTTCTGTGGCGGAGGAGGTAGATGTTTTCTGTGTTTTGTGGGTGACTTCTGTCTCCGGATGAAAATCTGTGGTTAATTCCTAAGTCTGGCAAAATTTCCACGGAAAATCTCATTGAAATGGCACACAGTCTATTAATTTATTTTTGAGTACACTTACCAGACTATGTATTGCATTTATTCCATTTAGGCAAATTAATTTTTTATCTTGAAAATAACAGTTGTATTTTTTCTTGTTGCATTTTCTTAACTGTTTGTATGAAACTTGGGTTCTCCCAGTGCTGAAGTTAAGACCCTAAAATGCTTCAGGTTTTACCATCTTAAACTCACTATTTATCTTGAGGCTGCCTTAATTAAAATATTATATACTCTAGGGCATATTAAACATAGCAATTTATTGTAATTCTTATTAATGGAGTGTATTTAATGAGTTTTCAGAACCAACTCCTTCGCCTACAACACACAATGTTGATTTTTATTGAGTACACAGAGGGAAACATGCAGATGGTCTGATTTTCAGGAGGTGCCCAGCACTGACAGCTGCCCTTGGCTCCTGTTGTATTCAAGCAGGAGAAACGCTGGTGCTCAGCACCTTTGCAGCTTGGCAAGCACGGGGTAATTCCTTCCTTCCCTTTCTGATTCAATTTCCACACAAGTGTGCCTGACTTGAGCGTAAAAAAATGCCAGGTTCTGCTTGTATCTTCAGCTTTTTCGCATTAAGTTAGAGTTTTAGAAAGTATTTCTTAGCTGTTATTCGTGTTGTTTCTTGATAGTGTTTTCCACAAGGTGTGACAGTCTGTGACAGACAATTACTATCTCTCTTCAGCTGTCTGCACTGCTTAGTTAACATCTCTTGCCAGAATTGTTAGCTTCTTTATTTTTCCCTTTTATTTAAATTGATGCAGTATTAGATGTTTGGTATTTACTTACGGCTGCTCTGAGCTTCTTGTTACTCATTAAAAAGTACGACTCTCTTCTGAAAGCAATTGGGAAAATAAAGGCATAAGGTGCAATTTTAAGATTAATATTAGTCTGACCATGACCAAGAAATCACACAGCTTGAGAGGAATTTCAGTATTATTGTTATGCTCTTAATGTGGGGTGGCAGAGCCTTTAAATATTTCTGGTAGTTAATACTGCATGGAAGTTTGATATTTGTACAGTTTGTAAAGGAATTTGAGGTGTTACCCTATTTTGACTTCAGTTTTCAAGTATGCACTGGTGCATCATTAATCATAGGAAATGCAAAAATAAATAATATAGTCCCTTTGGATTTTTCATGTGAATACTTACCTTTTCCTTTTTTTGTATATACAGTTGAGGTATTTAGGTAACCCCTAACCTTTTGCTTCAACAAGGAGGTACAGTATAAAAATATTACCACAGTCTTCATATGAGCAGTTCTCTCTAAGAAAACCTCTAGATGAATATTTATTGAAAAAAAGCAAAGTTGCAATACAAAATGACTTAGCTTGGCCTGAATATTATATTTTAGACCACCAGTGAATAAAATTAAAAGCACATGGATTTTGAATAACTAGAAAAGGTTGTAATTGATTAGCACTGCATGAAAGTATTGAAGTGGAGTGAGTTTTGATTTGTGAATGGTCCTATTCAATAGAGATTAATCCTGTATGTTTGATAAAATCTTAGTGCCCCTAATGAGATAGGATTTTTTTTTTCTCTCCCAGTTTATTTAACCATCAGATATTCTGATATTCTGCAAACAAACTGGATTATTTTGATCTTACTGAATTTTACATTGGTGTAGTTGATTTAAACAATGTTAACTATTAATAGTTCATTTGAGATCAGTGCATTTTGCTGCCTACAGACCTTGTAAGTGGTGAAGTGCAATCCCGCAGGGTTTGGGGATTTCAGATACCGGAGCCTCTGTGTGAAGCTGCAGCTTTCTTACTGCACGTGAGAATTCTCATTCCTGCGTAGTTTTCAGTATTATTTCTTTTTTAAATTATGGTATTTTAAATTGTTTTATGCAAAGAGCAGTGATTCCTGAGATTTTGCTTAGCATTTATCATAGTATGAATGCATTAAACAGCTGGAACATACAGAAAACTTCTGCTTTCTATACACAGGTAATCAAAAAGGATTTGTTTCTCCCATATCAGTCTCCTAATTAAAATAAAAAACTGTAAGATTCCCTGTCAGGTAGTAAAGCAGTTGAGAATTGAAATTTACAAAAGGTTTGGGATTTTTTTGATGAAGAAGATACTGAGTATTTTAATATAAGCAGAGTAATTTTTTTTGTCATTAACTTGAAGACTTTAGGTTTCCTATATCTTTATTGGGATCAGCTTCCAGAAATAACGTGTGCAATAATTGATTAAATTACCAACTAAACTGGGATCCTATTTCCTTCTTTCATTGAACTCCTCCTCTGAAGACACAGAATATAGTTGAAGATGCCTTTCCAATTTTAAAATTATAACTGTTGTTAGAAGCATTTAGGAAGGTTTTTGGTCTCTGAAATACTTTGAGTAAATGATGCTTTCCCAATTTTATGCCAAATATGCAGTTTGATTTTTTTTTTTGGAGAGTGTTTTTTTTTCCCCTTCCAGTGCTATGGAGGTAAATATAAAAATATAATAGCCTTTGCTGGTTGAAATGAGTCCAGTTAGATTTAAAAGCCTGAGAAGGTTTACACAGGCTTGATGCAGTCAAAACCTGTGTATAACTGGCACAAGGTAGAGATCGTTTGGGTGTGAAACCCAGAATCCAGTTAATTAAAACATACTGAATTGGAGAGGAATATAAATGTTTGCATGAACTAGGAAAGGATCCTTCCACTTTGCTACTCTTGCTTTTCCCTTTCATATGAAGTCAAAAAACACATAGACAAAAATGAGTGGAATAAAAGCTTTCAGGAATATGGTTAATGGCACAGATTAACAACCATGCCGGTTAATCATAGCTCTGTTTTCCTGCCCTGTTATGACTCGTCATTGTTTCATCAGTTCAGTCTTGAAGAGAAACAATTAAACTCAACAGTCCTGAAAGGAATAAGGTAGAGATGGGAAGAGAAGGACAGTACAGAAAGGGAGAACAGATCATGCATTCTGAGGTGCTGCCGCATCATTGAGTGGCAAATTCATGAGCAGTTTGGGTATTCTGGCTTTTTTTAACAATAAATTCTGCCTCCTTTTTATAAAAGTGGGTTTTCCAAAATTTGGTTTTAGCTCAGGATATATTGCCTACACAGTGACAGAGCTGATGAGATTTTGTAGTCCCTTGCATCTATTGTTTGAGTCCAAAGTGAAATTCAGATATCCCACCCTATTTAGTGAAGTTCAGGAAAAGTATTAAGCGCAGTATCACAGTGCTTCCCACTGGCTTCAGGAATTATCAGAAGTAGGTGAATTAAGCAGTCAGACTGGGTGTTTTGATAATTTTAGCCAACTAAATTTCTTCTAATCTCTTTTGGAAGTAAAAGCAAAAGAAAGTCCCTATACATGTAAACTGTATTTCCTGTTGTAAACACTGGGATAATGTGGTCTGGCTATGCTTCTGCTGTGCTTTGCTCAGACACCAGTTTGGGTAGAAAAGCTGCTTTGCCGGGTCTGTGTTTGCATTTCAGCTCAGCGTTCGGGGTATTACAGCTGCAATACAGCCACAGGTCATGTTATCTCATCTGCTATCTATAGGTCATATATTAAATTGGTCACCCTCCTGCAAGAAACAGCTTCTTAATTCCTATTCCTACACCCGATCTCAGAGCTTCTTCATGTGCTTAACTGGGAACCAGTCAAAGCGTGTGAAGTAGGAGGGGTAAAAGGCACCCCAGTCACCAGGTCACTACAATAATGGGGATGTATGTACTGGACATAGTTCTAGCATTGTTATTTTTCATGGAAGGGGGGCAATGGAGGGAAAGAAAGAGGTTTAGCTACGGTCCCAACATAATTTCAACATGATGGACACCTTTAAGAAAATCTTGTAAGTTTTCACTTTTTTTTTTTCCCCTAAAACTTTCAGAATTTTCAGTTCGTCTGTCTGAAATGCCTCAGTGAAAGATGCTTTGAAAAAAATTTGTGACTGTACTTCTTGCAGTTATCAAGTGTGACGAGAATAAAGCATTTTCCAGTACACTTTAAAATATAACTTCATTTTACTTGCAGATAAATTGCTGAGTCTTATTTGATTCTATTTAGTATTTGTGAGTGAGATGCTCTCTAGTGATTTTAAGTTTCTGTCTGAGAGGATGAAGGTTTTCAAAGCAAGCAAAGATAGAGGTGCAATTTTATAATGTATTTATGAGTTTTATGAGCATTTATATGTACAGTGCATATAAATAATTACTTCAGTATATACATATATGATTTCTTAAAGGAATCTGTGTTTACAGTTCAGAATATTGAAGTAAATATTTGGCAGTGCTCTTCTACAGTTTTTTGCATCCCACTTTCAATTAAACGTAAAATTCAGCAGCATGTTAGATCATGTATTTTTTATTTCATAGCTTAATATTTTCATGCATGAATGTTTTGCCTTGTTCATAATAAGTGTAATGAGAAGAATTTGCTTTTACAATTGAATATATTATCAAACAAGCTTTGCTGTGAAATGAGGGCAACTGAGGACTAGAAGACTGCAGATTTACACTGATAACTTCATCTGAGATATATGCGTAAAAATAAGATACCTTATTTTTAATATACATATATTAATATATAGAATATGAAAATGAGGACAGTTTTGAATAGGGAAGGCTGAAGTATGCTACACACTATTCATTTTCATCAGGTTTAGAGAGCAAGCAGTCTGAACTCTGTGATTTAAGTCTTTTACAGTATCTTTTGTTAACCAGTCATGGTGGATATATCTAAAAGTGTTAGTTCTTAGCGAGATTTTCTGAGCTGCTGTTGATTAACTCACTAATTACTTTATCTTTTGCCCTAAGATAATATTAAACATTTTGCTAGGTCCCATCAGGCTCTTTCAGATTCGTGCAGCTACACGTTGACCCCGGTGACAGCTGAGCACACCTGCTGTCAAACACTAAGGACTAAGCCACCAACTTCCCTTTGCTCAGCTTGCCAGCTAACAAATTTATTCTTAAATCTGCAGAAGTTACTTGCAGTTACTTCCCCCCTCAAAAAAACCCCAACCAACCAGGTACACTGTTTTAACAGTCTAACATCCCATTCAGCATTTTTTTGCTTAGATAACTACAGCCAGTATTGTTCAAAGTAAGAAAACTCTCGACAGCGCAAAAACAGAAGCTCAAATATTGCAGCACTTACCCCAGAAGAAGTTTTGCTGACATGGTGTCACTGAACTGAACAGGCTGTTTGATGCCATAGTCCCTCTCGGTTCACGCAGAGCTTTCACCTTCTGGTGTAAATACTTCTTGGATCCTCAAACTGAAAACACAAACCATAGCCAAACCTTGTTTTAGTTTTACTGTGTCCCTGGATTGCATAGACTCTACAGTTGGTTTTTTCTCTGTCAAAAAATTGTGTAGTGCTGGTAACATGTGAAAAGGAAGGCAACAAAACAAAAAAATAGAGAATGAGCAAATATTTGAAGGACCTACTATTACTGCATAGACTGTGGTTAGAGAGCACTTACTGACTCTGTTGGTCTCAGTGGCTGGTAGTGACCTGCGGAGATTAACCATTTAAAAACCAGAGACTCCTTTCTGTCCTCCTGGAGAAAGTTTGCACCGCACTTGTGGTTCTGTGGTTGTTTGTGAGGCGAATGAAGCATTCACACAATCCAAAAAAGCAAAAGCTTTAAAACTCCTTTTTTTTGCAAGCACTGTTACTGGAGCGAGCGAGTCATGTGGCTGTGACATCAGAGGACTCCAAGTAGGACTGCCTACACTGTGGCTTTTTCTTTCTCTCTCTCTTTTTTTTTTTTCTTTTTCTTTTTTTTTTTTCCTTTTCAATTTTTTAAATTTTTTTTTTATATTTTGACAAAAGGCTCGTGTAAGGCCCTTCCTGGCATTCAGAGTGACATAGCTTTTAAATTTTTGTGACTCATGAGGCTTTGGAGAGAGTACAAAATGCTGTAAGAGCCCAAACTTCTGTACAGTTAAAGCATATGGACAGCAGAACTTTATTTGTACTCTCAGTTCAGGTTCCCCCCACTCTTCTTCCCCCTCCTTTTTTTTTTCTTTTTTTTTTTCTCCTCCCATTCCCTCTCCCTCCTTTATTATTGTGTCTGTGGAAAAGTGAGCAAAATTGGCACAAGTGGCTGTGTGAAATTCTGAACAACAGTGATGATTTGCAATAATTTACATCTTTGGATTGTATCACGATCTTGGGTCTGCTTCATATTTGCTGGGTGGCTGGAATCCTTCTGTTTTACTTTTTCTCCTTGTCGTCTTATACTTGTGAATCTGTAACTCATTGTAAGAAACTTTACCTTTGCTAAGGTCTAGTAGCAGGCTGCTTGTTGGGGTTGTGTTTTTCACTGTAATTGGCTGTCACAGAAGTGTTAGTCTGGGGATTCCTTTGCAAATCTTAAATCATGTCTGCCTTGCTTTACATGCCTTCAAAACTACTTGGCAGTTTTATGTGATGCAAATTAAGGGCAATTATGTTTCTTTTATATTTGGGGCAAAATATGTCATTTGGATATCATAACTGCTGGTGTGCTGCAGCCTGGGAGTGATGCTTTGGAACACCGGCATTGGGAGGATTTAACGTGGATGTTGTGTGACAGAGTGAGCTGGGAGGGATGGGAGGTTTTGGTTATGCTTACATTAATTCCTTATTATAGTTCTGGTGTTTAAGGGAAATAGAACAGTCTTAAACTTTTGGGGAGACTATAAATAACTTCATTCGCCAGTTAATGTTAACACTTAAGTTTTAAAATGAAACATAAATTTGATGCATATGTAAGGTTCAAATACTTAATATCATCTGTGTGCATGTGTGTGTGATATTTTTTATATACTTAACATATTGTAACTTTGATTGTGTAACATAAACCCTGACTGTACCGGTATGGAGTGGGTTAACAAAAGCAGTATTTTTTTGTTTATAATAGAGGCTTTGAAATAAATTGCAAAGTGCTGTCTGTAGTAAGGAATAATGTGCACAGACAGTGTGTATTAGTAGTCTTGATTTGCTCACTCAGATTCAGAACAAAATTGGAAACATCTTTGAGAAAGTATCTCATTTTTTGCCTCTTTGGACATTATATCTAGAACTTTTCATATTATCCTGATTGTACCACAGATGCACTGTAGTTTTAAGTTTAGCTGAATGCATTTTTTTTCCTTTTTTTAAAATTTTTTTTTAGGGGAGTATAAGAAGCATGTAAAAAAATTTCTAGATATCATTTGGCTTTTATTTGTAAAATAAAATATGTCTCTTTGATGCTGCCATCCCTCCTATTTTGTTTTCCTCTTCGTCTTGAGCTTTCTCGCTTAGAAATTGGCCAGGAATGGTGTGATATGAATAGCTGGAGGTGTGTGTGGAAAGCAGGTTCTCTGTTTTGTGGAGATGGGACAAATGAGAAACGATTTTTCAGTAAAAATAGATTGTTTTGATTTTTGTTATATAATTATAAAAAAAACCCAAAATCTCTTCTTCATAAAAACTTACTTTGTAATAATTATTGTAAGGTAAATTGCATTGTTATTAATTCAATAATTTGAGAGTTATTACATGTTGCCAAACACAGAGAATTCTGCTATAAAATGAAAAAGGAGTATTCTACAAAAACCCCATTCCACTTAAAAGTAAGGGTGATATTTAATTCTTCTATTCATGGATTGCTTTTATTATTGTTTTCTCTGTATCATTAAGAACATTAATGAAAAAATCTTAAAGGTATAAAAATAGTAGAAAGAATACTAATCTTTTAATATGCAGATTATATTTGTATGCATTAAAGTTTTAAAAAACTTGTAGGAATAGCTTTTGGAGGTGGCTGTCTCTTATTTGGGGAGCTCTTAAAATGTAAGCTCAGTTTTCAATTACTGTTACACATTGAAGGTATTTATCAAGTTCTATTTGATGGCAGGTAGATGCAGTATTTTTAAATAATAGCTGTTCTCTTGACCTTAAATACTTATTTCCATTCATATGAAAAGAGTTGTTTGATTTTCAAAACTCTGCGCTTTATTTTTAGTTATATCTTTACTATTAGAATATTGAGCTTCCTACAGAAGTCTGAATATAAAAATTAATTGCATTGAAATGCTGTTTTCAGGCTTTCTCCAGAATGGCTTTTTCATGCTTTCACTTGTGCATGCAGTTGTTCTCTAACTTTGTTGCTGTGCTTTGATCTGATACCTTTTAAGATTTTTTTTTTTTTTTTTTTTTTACTTCTTCACCTGTTAAAATCTAGAGTACTACAAAGAAGTCTTCATCTAGTAAAGCAAAAGACATTGAAACCAGAAAACCAAATACTGTAACAGTAATTGATATGTAGTTTGTAAAAACTGTCACTGATAAAAATGCAGGTTTTTTTAACATAGAAACATTATAATGCCAAACTTTGAGACCAAATACCTGTAAAACTGGTGGGCTCTTTTTGGTATGGTTTGCACTTCTAATGACACAGATGCAAGAATCCTGAAAATCCACTGTGTAAACCAGTGTCTTGATTGTAGACTAGTGCTTGACAGGCTCTTGTTTAAAAGGTAGATCTACAGAAATGGAAGTTCACTTCTGAGTTCCACAGGGGATGCTTTGAGTCCCAATTACACTTACAAAGGAAGTATTATGCTAAGGAATTTCTCTGGTAAACTATGAGCTTGATCTTTGATGACAAATGAAATCTTAATGTCAATTGTAATGCAACACTAAAAGATAATTACATCTTTCACTGTTCTTGAAACGTGTTTTGGAACTTTTATGCTATGCTTTATTTCCAAACATTTTGCCTTATGTCACTCAAAAGTTCATCCAGTGTATAAACAGTGTGATACCCTGAATGCTGAAAGTTTATTTGTACTTAAATGTTTGCTTCTATGCTACAACTGGAATGATATAAATACTCTGCTTGGAGCAGAGTGATGACAAACTCGTTAGCTTACATTTACTTACAAGTTTTACAGTGTATACGATAACAAGATGCTGATTTTTATAAATGAGAAAGTCCTGGTGCAGTTGCTTTAGATGCAGGTATTCACTGTTGGTGTTGTTAATGTATCTGTTTCCACTAAATCAGGTTGTGTTTTTTTTTTTTCTTTAAATGAAACGTCTTACCTTGGCACTGTTTTTCAAACTGAGGAGTAATTATAATTTTTAGAGGAAGAAAACGGTGTTTTCTGTAGGTTCACAGCCATTTAAAATACTGTTTGTTCAGATACTTGCATGTTTTGGGAAACTTCTGTTGTTAGACTTGGATGTTTTGTAGACTTCTCATTTCCATCATCTCTGCAACAGTAGAGTGTGTTGATACCACTTTATACTAACCTTTTAAAGCAAAGACTGAAACTGCCTGTTGATTAAAAAAATTAGCAACAGCAAGGTTATTTCAGCATTCCTCATTTTAAAATGGTGCTTATTGCAAAAGTAGCAGGGAGCATCTGAGTGTTACTGCTGCCTTTCTCTACTTTAGAACCTTTCTCTAGCTAAGATACAGTGGGTGGTGCCTGGGACCACTCATGTAGAGGGGGGGGAAGGTACAGTTACTTTTCTAGGGTAAACAGGTGGTGTCTGTTTTTTCTACAGTCACCCAGGCTACTGAAGATTGCATTAAACCTTAAACTGAAGTGTTGTTTAAATTAAAGAAATGGTCATCTCTTAACCAGGGAGTGCATCATGGAATAGCAAGTAGTCAAAAATTGTTTTCATTCATTTTGAGTTGCGTCTTCTCTCACTTCTTTATAGCATAACAAAGTTATTTTCCAGTGGAATAATCTAACCCCTGATCAGGTTTTGAATAAGGGGCTACATCTTAATGGTCAGGTGTGACTCATCTTGATTCTTCCTGCTCAGACTTTTTTTTTTTTTGACAAGCAATACTTTTCTTGGGTTCCTGTATCTTGTAGACTGTACAGCAGCTGATATGCACCCATTCTAAACAGTCAATAGATGGTGTTTAAGATGATCTTAACCTCCTAGTTATTTTCTCCTGTCTGTATTTTTTTTTAAGTCAACTTGCAGAAAATATGGGAAACTTGTCTCATATAACAGCTGAGGATGTGGCTAGGTTAAGGCAGGAAACTGCTACCCACAATGCAATGTTACATACACTGCCACTTAATAAAATTTATTTCAAACATGCTACTGACAAAACCAAAGAAAAATAATATCCTAACTATGCTAGTTAGTACACTAAATATATCTAGGGAAAAGTGAAAGTAATCTCTCTAGAGCCTTTCCTGCTCCTAGGGTACAATGCTACTAGTAGTTAAACCAGAGCAGAACTCAGCAGTTAAAAGCAGTGACCTATTTTTAGAAAATATTCATATTTCTCTGGAAATTAGTGATTATGTGCTTTTTAGTAACAGTCAAAGTTCTTTTATACAGACAAAATTCAGATAAGTTTTCTTCTTAGGTTTTTCTGGTTGGCAAAATATGCTCTAAGGTAGTTTTAAAACTGGCAACTTTTCATGCTTCATCCCATTTTCACTGAATCTTACCTTTACTGTAGCCAAGCAGCCTTTTACCTTTCCTTCCCACTTTTAATCTCTTTTTAGGTTACTATGCAAATATTTTCTATGTCATACATGGGAAAGGAACTGAAAAGAGGAAAGTTCACCTTCTTCAACCCTGAAGATTTAGGAGTTGCAGTTGTTTTATTTGATTGCCTGCAATTTGAACAGCGTAGTAATTTGTGAGAGGTAAATAATTAGGTTGAATTCTAAGATAAATTTAATAGACTCAAATATTCTGCAAGTATTTCCAAATATCAGACAGAGATACATATGAGGTCACTGATGCTGTGCCACAAAATGTCTTGAAAATCTTGTTCTGGATATATTCTTGTTTCTGTTTGTTTTTAAATGCATGTATATTAAGGGCGATCCTCTTACAGAAGGTTTTTGAAGCGCTTGCCTCTCTAGTTAGAGAACACTTATCAAGAACAGCTGCTGTAGTGCTGTGGATCCTATCCATGGACTCATGGTGGTCTGCTGAACAACGTTCTTCAAGTTTGACAGGTGAGACAGAGACTCTCCAGTGCCACTGCTTTTGGATGAATCTAGCTGTGGTTGGAGAAAGTGCATCTTGCCAAAATATATGGGTAAGACCACACACAGTCTTTAAAATAGTTATTGTAAGCTTATTTTTAGGCAGTATATGTCTTGACAGTTCTTTTATTTGCATGCCAGTTTCACTGCTGCTTATAGATTTTTCATTTATTTTAGTAATGGCAATTGCAGATTTAGATCTGTTTGTAAAGCTTTTGCACAACATTTACACTGGAAAAATACAGACTTGCTACTTTCAAACCTCAGTCAAGATTAGAGAACAGATTTTAAAAGATATTAAGGCAGAGTATTTACACTCCTCAGATTTGGTGTCACTGTTTTTATATTCAACCCCATTTTCAAGGGCATAGTTCAGCAATAAAAATTTGCTTCTGGTTTTAAAGTTATACCAATTTTAGTAGCTTCTGTGCTTGTATAAGTCTGCAGCAAATGTAGATTTAGGACATGAAATTAGTTCAGTAAGTAGTAAAAATTATTTTTTTTTCTTAAATTGCATACTTATTAAGTAGTGAATTTAACCTCTGTATTTTATATACGTTATAACTCCTGAATAGTATTTTTCATGTATCTTTTAATATGTAGCATATTCTTTGCATTCTAAGTGCCTGCTTCAATAGTTGGCTCCACAATGTATTTAAAATATTGTGTGTTTAACTGACAATGCAGAAGGGGGTTGCACCCTGTAGAATTTCAGAGTAAACAATACCCATTTGCTAACTTTCAGAGCAGATGTTTTTTAAATACCCCAAGAGAAATTAAATATAATACTGAAAAGGAATATCATAAACCATTCATTGGGTTGTGATGCCTAAAAGTTATGGATTCAGAACGTGGTTTTTCCCTAGTTCTGTATTTTCCAGATTATCTTGCATAATTAATGTGTGACTATTTCTCAACAAAACATTACTCATTTTTTATTACTAAACATTGCATAGGACCGTTGTTTATAGCACTGGACTTTACAGACAATTAAGGAAATAGTCCCTGCCCTGAGGAATATACAATTAAATATATGTAGCCAGCCATTTAAGAAAAGTATGAAAAAGAGGGAGGGGAAAAACCCCATTATAATGAACAACAGTAAAAAAATAAGTGAAGAACTTCATGGGGAAGGGCGAGAATTCAGTTGTAATTTTATTATTAGCTTTCTCCACATATTCTATTTTGAAAAGTATTAGTAATTTGTATGCAATTGGCTGGTCTTGTTTTCTGCTTGAACTTGAGCACGATGGCTGATCATCATGGTTCCTTCTCTATATTTTGAAAAAAAACCCAAACCCAACCCCAAAACATTTCCCTATGCAGTGATTTCATAGGGAGGTATTTCTCTGCTTGCTTAAGTTTGAAATCCTCAATCCTGTACAAAGTATTTTTTAGGAAAAAAAAGAAAAAGCAAAATCAGGTGCTTCCATACTGTCTTCTGTTACTCTTCATGTTTTTTCATTCTTTTTTTAAAAAGTATTTAATACCTGGATTTGCTACTTCTTCATAGCTTGTCAACAGTCTAAGCTTTCCCTTCTAATTAAAAATGTAGTGTGGTTTTCTGTTGGAGAGATCTGAAGATCATTCATGAGAAAATAGAGTTGAAAAGAGAATGGAAAGAATAAAATTAGAAGGGGGAGAGTTAATAAGAACACCTTTATTCAGCTCTAACAATATAGCTCCCCTTTTGTAGTGAAGGGATGCTGAAGGTGAGGAGAAATGAAGACATTGAAACAGGATGAAGAACCAGAAGATGCAGCCCTTTTCCTGGGCACAGCAAACATTGGAGAAAATTGTCCTCTGGTCTCCAAGGCCATGTGAACCCCGATTTGTTCTGGAATAGCCAGTTCAGAAGTGCCTGCCTGTGCTCAGTGTGGTATTGAGCTCCTTTGGGGAGAGCTGGGCTGTCTCTGCATAGCACTTAAAATGGCCTGTGGAGATGTGCCCAAAGGATACTGGAACCCAAGGGGTGTTGGGAAGAGTGTGGGAGTTGTTTGTGTAGGTTTCCAGTGCCTGATGTGTCCTGGGGAGTTGTTTGATTTTTCACTCCAGGAGGAGAAATCAGGAACATTTATAGACAGTCTGTTCAATGTTGGCCAGATAAGCAGGTGTCAGTTCTTTTTAATACACATTTTTTGTCATGCTCTGAGTAACAGACTGCTTAGTAACTGAAGGGTGGTAATGGAGAAGAAAAATAAAAATGAATTGCAATCATTCCTTCCACTCATACCTCTTCCTCCCCTGACCTTCCAACCCCAAAAGTGAGGAAGCTGCGCTGTTTTTAGAGAGACCCTGTGGTTTGGTTGCCAGAATCCAGACCTGTAAGATAAATAATGCAAGCTTTGAGGAAATATTCTGGGTGGATAGGACAGTATATGTGTTGCTTGTTAATACTTAGCTGTTTTATCACTTTTAACCATTTATTTCTGTTCTCTTGAGATGGATAAATAATTATGTTTTAAGAAGATAAATCATTGTCTATATTTGTTGGTGCCATGAGGAAAGTGTTTAGTAAGCAATCAAAGAAATCAGTTCTGTGGAGTATTGGCAGTTGGATAAACAGGATTCTTTAAATTTGGAGACCCAGCCCATAATAAAAGTAAATTGTTACATTTTCATTTCAGAACACAAGTTCTGGGTCTGCTGATTGGCTGGATTTAGTCTGAGGGGTCAGAGGTGCTAAGTAGAATGAAATTTTCTGTTTTGGCATAAAATTATGCAGATGGACTGTTGGGTATTGTCTATTTAAGGACAGGCTGTAGCTATGAATGGGCACTTAGCACCTCAATTGTTTTTGGAGATGAATGGCCAAATCTGTTAGGGAGTGGAATAGGAGTATGTTGGAACAGGAGCACTAAAACCCAGTGGTGTTGGAAAATTCTGCAGAGTAGTCACAAGTTGATCCAGCCTGAAAAACATGGAGTGTTTGCTGGTGTGTTCTGATTTCTCTCCTGCAAGCATTCTACTTCTGGAGTGGTGTTTCGTTGTTCTAGGCCTGAAAAAACTTTGGAATCAAGGTTATTACTGTCAGAAGATCGGTTCAAGAAACAGAGCAATTTCTGTTTCACATACCTGCATATGAGACATCATGTTAATTGTTTCATATTTGCATGGAATAATTTGAGCATGGCATTTCAAAGAAATCTTTTTTTGGCGTATGGGATCTGCATTCTAGCTTATATTCTGTGACATTTATTTTGTACTAAAATCCATTAGATGGGGTTGACTGTAAGAGTTCTGTCCTCTGTGACACTCGTCTCCTCTGGCTTCCATAGTCTGTAATTGTGATGCCAGAGCAGCTCCCTGTAGCCAGACTCTTTGTGTATTTTGGGAACCCATGGGGATGTAAAGCTTGATGCTACCAGACTGTTTTTTAAGCTCAAGCAGTGCTCTGGGCAGTTGCTGCTTTGCCAAAACCGATGCTGAAGGAAATGTGGCTTTTCGTGAGCCAGAGTTCATTCCCATGACATGGGCTTTGGGTTGGGGCCCTCAGAAATTACTGTAATCTCTGAAAAGTGTAAAATGTAAAGAATCCATCTTTCACAGTTTGTGCCTCCATGTCTACATAGTAGAGTATGTCTAATTTTAAAAACAAACTTCTGTAATTGGAATTTGGGAATAGCACAGAATATTCAATTTATTTTGTCATCATTATCCTGTTCATTTTGTAAAATTACTAATTTTCCTTTCTTCAAAGTGTTTTGAATGGCTTTTTTCCCCCTTTTTATGAGCATTTAAATGTTTCTTTGCTTTTTAAGTCCAGTTTTGCCCAGTAAGAGTTTGACGCAGCTTTGCAGCTGAATGTTTATATTTCAGTTTTGGGAAAAATGATACCAGTCTGTTCAGAAATGGAGTATTTGCAGTAGTAAGTGGCATCTTTACAAGCTAAACATAATGATCAAAGAGCTGAAGAAATAACAAATTTAGTTGTCTTTTGGACAAAATTACAATGGAATAGCCTTTGGTTTGTCATTTAGCTTCTGCATGATTTATTTTTCTTCTCTCTTAATTGAAGAACAAATCCAATTCATAACTGAATGCAATTCAATCTTCTCATTTTCTGATGTGGGTAAAAAATATCTGTTTTATCTGTGTATTGGAGCTACAGTAATTCAAGCTTTATTTTTCCTTTTGAATAACTGAAATAAACTTAAAAAGCCAGACATTATTATGCCCACTTTTTTTTGGAATTCATGAATTTTACAGAACAGTTACTTTTTGAGTACTTTTCTGTTCTGTTCTCATCAGTAACTACTCCTAGATTGAACATGTGACAGATGCACAGTGAAAATAATAGATTTTCTGCAAGATTCCCTAATTGTTTAGAGGTGGATTCTGAAGAACTTGCAAATAGAACTATTCCCAGCTGATGGGTGGGTTTGGGTCTTTTCCTTGTTTGTTTTGTTTTCTTTTGTTTACCTGCTTTTCCTTGTATTTGTCTTCCTCTGCTAAACTAGTAAGCTTAACTAAAACTAAGTTGAAGACTAAGAAAGACTAAGTTGAAGAAGTTAGCACAAAAAATTTGAATTGAGGTTTCCAATGATCCTCCTTACAGCCCAAATGTGTTTGGTGCATTATAATGGTGTTAATTGATTGCATTTTTTTTGTTCATCTCTAGAACTCCTGACTCTTTGCATGGAGGGAATGCTGCTCACTTTAGAGTTGGTTACTCAGAGATTTTCTCGTTACTGATTGCTCATTCCATGGCTGTTTGCCATCTTTCCTGCACAGTATTCAAACTCTAATATGAAGAATTACTAACTTTCATGTGCTCTGCTGGCACATGTCACACTGTGAGAATACTTAACAAATGTTAATTATGTTCTTCTCTTCACAGTACTCTTGGGAGAAATATGTTGCTCTCTGTGTCAGATATATAGCTTGGTTGGGGTTATGCAGAGAATAAAATTAAAGAAGTAAATGACAAATATAACCCCAAATGTCTCAGTCATTCTACAGCACACAGCTGGGGCACTTGTGAAAATGCTTGGCTTTGTCTCTACATCTTTGTAAGTTTATCCAGTTCATTTTGTCAGTGATGGATGTGTGAACCTCCCAAATCCAATACCATGGCTTAAATAAGGAGTGGGTGGTTATTGATCACCTCTGAAAGGGGGCACAGCTGAATGGGGTGTTCTGGTCTACTCTGATGTTTCTGTTTTCTGTACATAGATGAGCTTCATTGCTTGTGTTTTCCAAACATAAAATTGGCAATTTGGAACTCAGCATGCCCACAATTATGATCAAGAGTCTGTGCAACCTTTTATAGATTCTAGGGGAGACCAGATTTCATCACAATACTGGAAGTGGTTGAGTGAGGCTTCAAGTCTCCTCCACCTGAATACCACAGTCAGTGGCCTTAACACCTGACACAATTGACCATGTAGGTTTTGGATAAGTTCCTGTTGAAAATACATGGTTTTGTTCAGCTCTTCACATGCCCACAATCTTCCTCAAGTCATTGTTACACTCATCTCCATTTGAGGTGAAGATTAAAAAAAAACCCAAAAATGGTGTTGATAGAAACAGGCCTTATGTAGCATTAATAAATAAAGGCCTTTAATAGTTGTCTAAATTTATAATCAGAGAAATTTCCATCCAAGCTCTGACCAGTCATTTGGTGGTTTTTGTTGGCTTTGGCTGGTCACTTGAACCTGGCTTGATTATTCCCCTAATTTACCATAAATCATGAATGATCCTGATGTTATTGCAATTTTATGAAAGTAAGAGCTGTAAAAAACCAGACTGCTTTAGTGATAAAGGACTGTAATCTGGTGCTTGAGAGAGGAGATTAGACTCCTGTTTGAACCCTCAGGTTTTGAGGTGAATTGTTCTTTCAGTTGGTCATTGTAAAAAAGTTTGGTTTTTTCCTTAAACATCAACAAATTTATTTTTGAGGGCTGTTCAGTTGCCAGTGATAAGGGTCACAGGAGTACCAAGATCAACTGAGTTTGCCTCTTCTGTATTTGATGCAGTTTTTAGTCCCCTGTACCTTTGAGGAACAGAGAAGTCTCCCTGATACTTTGCCATGAAAGTGACTATTTACAAATTGATTAAAAGCAAAGTAGTACTATGATTTTTTTTAAATTTTGTTCACAATCAGCACTGATTGTGTGAATAGTATCTCTTAATGGAATCTTCTACAAGTTTTCTGATGCCAGGTGTTCTGCTGCATTTCTTCCCAGTATCAGACTTAATATCCTGGGAAATGCTTGAGTTAGCTGAAGAAATTATTAGTGGTTGTGATACTGTTGTATCTGTGAATTTATGTTAATACTGAGCCTGTGTCTCTAAGGGTTTTTTCAAGAATATAAGCAAATATTCTACTTAATCTTGTCGATTAAACATCACCGTGGAGTCATCAGGGTATAATCCCTGCCTGTCCCTCGTGCCTCTCTCAGTATAACTCATTTCTTTGTTAAGAACAAAAAACCGGGGCACTTACAAATCTTGTGTAAAACTAGACATTTCAAGCGAGATCAACATTTTGTTGTTCAAAACAGGATAACAGCTGTGACTTTGTAAGCTACTGTTAGTGGTTTTTAGAAGCTAATTTGTCAGCTCGCTGGCACGCTGAGCTCATTTGCCGAAAGAAGTTGATGTCATCTCCCATATCGTTCTTTGTCAGAGCTCAGCGTCTCCTCTGCTTTAACCAGTGAATCCCAAATAGAACATTACAGACCAGGGCTGTTTGCCAGTGGCATTAGTTTTCTGTTCATGTAACTTCAGTTCAGAGCTTTCATGACTAAACACAAAATTGAGTTGTCATGTGAGAGTTGATCACCCCTTTTTTTTGGTGTTCTCCATCCATGATATGTGGCTCTTTTCTGTGTACTTTGAATTTAAAAAAAAAAGCAAAGAGCAGAAATGTTTATTATTTTCAAGTGTTGCCACTTAATTTATTCAAACAGCATTCAGTGTGGTTTATTACTGCTTTTTCCTCATCTAGCACAAAGCAAGGACTTACTAATGACCACAGCTATTGACTAAAAATTAGATTTCTTGGAAGAACGAGTGAATGTCTAAATCAGTGATTATCAATTAAATGTCAATATAGGACATTGTTTCAACACAAATTGTATATAATTGCTGTTGTACATCCTTGTCAAACTGCAAACTGACATGTTTTCAGTTTATTCCTACTATCCATATTCAGTTTATTATATTAATATTTTCTGTCTTATTGCTAAGGGAATTTGGTAGTTTCAATCTTCTGATAAATTGCTCAATGGCTTTTTAGTAGCTTTAAAATATGTAGTCGGATATAAAGAAGAGATCCTTTTTTGTGAGACACCAGCCAAATAAAAGATGAGAAATTTAAGGGTAGTAATATCTAATTTTTGCACTAGAGCCAAGTCATTTGCAAGGTCCACCAAGGATCTTCATAAAGTCATAAAATCTCCTGAGTTGAATGGTGCCCACAAGGATCATCAAATCCAATTACTGGCCCTGCACAGTTCAGCCCCAAGAGATCCTCACTTACCCATCCTGGAGAAACCACAAAGCTAATGGCAAAGTTATTGAAAAAGTGAAATGGTGATTGTGTGGAGTCACCCAAAAATTGCCCAGAATTGAGTGGGTGACAAAACAGGTGAAATCTCTTGCTGATAAACCCACATCAACTCTGTGCTGTTTATTGTCATAGAAAAAGATTCATACTGGAGAGCTCTAAAAGGGAGGCTTAGTAGTCGCCAAAAATTGACTGGATTTTAGAGAAAGTGAGAGTATCTAAGCAAAACAGTGTTACCAATAGTTCTGCTGTTGTGTTAATCCAGTTATTAAAAACAATATTCTAGGACTAAATGAATTCTGTACAAAGAGGAGAAACTAAACTGGCAGGGTGCTAAAAGCCTGGGAAGACACAACTGGGAGGGGAATGTGATAGAAATCTGGAATTATGAGCAATGTGGCAAAAGTGAATGGAAACAATTATTTCTCTTTTTCATAACAAAAACCAGGGGCACCTAATTAAATTATCAGATGGCAGGCTTAAAATGAATACAAGGAAGTATTTTTTTAACAGTGCATAATTAAAGTGTTGCATTCATCAACAAGGCACTGAAGAAGCCAAAAATTACTGTAGTTTAAAAAGGA
Organism: Catharus ustulatus; assembly: GCF_009819885.2. Lineage (NCBI taxonomy): Eukaryota > Metazoa > Chordata > Aves > Passeriformes > Turdidae > Catharus > Catharus ustulatus. Next base: position 114,459,445 of record NC_046223.1, read on the forward strand.
TTAAGAGAAGATCATGGAGGTGAAGTTTATCTATAGGTATAAAACACAGTTGTCTAGTCATAACCTCAGGCAACACTTCAGGTCTGTTGGAGAGAAAACCAAGGAGGGATTTTCCCTGAGCATTCAGTACTGGCCTTTATGGAGAGAACTTGATCTCTGTGCAGATCCCTGTTCTGAAGGGTTTGTGTATAGATAAGCTGATAACAGCACAGAGATTATAGTGCTGCATACTGTGTACCAGGGTGTTACCTTGGGGAAAGTCACCAGATCTTCAAAGATTTGATCTAAGTGCATAAATGAGGAAGTGCTGTAAAATCAGGATACAGGAACATAAACACTTTAATTACTTCTGCCTATAAAGGTAAGTGGGCTATGCTTCTGTGGAAGTGTTTTCAAAGTGTTTAACCTCAGTAATATTCACCAGCTTTGTAATTTATTGATCATCCATGCATTAATATTTCAGCCGTGAGTTTTAAAAGAGTAAGGTGTTTCCTAGTTTCATTTTATCAGGTGGATCACTCTGATTTTTTCTGTTTTTCCCGTTTAAACTCATTTTCATTTTGTTAACATTTTTAAGCCAGTTTCTTTGGTGATACTTTGTGCTCCAGTTGTTGATCTTTTAATGACTTTGCCTGGTCTTCCTGGAAGCATTGGCCTGCTGAAAGCTGTATGACTGTCAACAGTGTCACTATCCTCTGTGTTCTAAAACTAAGGAGTCATATGTGACAAATTACTACTTCAAAACCTCTGGAAAATGCTGGTTTTAAATAATCTGAACCTTAATCTTACAGAATCATGGAATGGTTTTGGTTATAAGGTACCTTAGGAGAGCATCTTGTTCCAACCTCTGCCATGGGCAGGGACACTTCCACTGTCCCACATTGCTCCAAGCCCTGTCCAGTTTGGCCTTGAACACTTCCAGGGATGGGGCAGCCACAGCTTCTCTAGGCAACCTCTGCCAGTCCTTTTCTGAAGTCCTTTTCTGGGGACTTCAGCCCCATTTTAAGATGTGTCAATACCAGTAGTATTAAGGTTGCTAAAATTCTGTGAATTCATCTAAAATGATTAACTTTTGGGAAAGATTAATTTTTATGTTTAGTATATACCTTTTTATTTTCCCCTAAAAGTGTGCTTTAATCAATCTCTTTGGGCATAAATTTTCATTTCCATGTCATCCTTGGGTATGAAAAAGATTAAGCCTTAAGGTGTGCTTAATAATGAAAAAACTCCAGTAGCATTTCAAAATATAACATCAGATGATAGTTTGTAATGTCTTAACATGCTGGACAGACAAAATGTACTGAAATCATAATGTATGTATCTGTTATTAAACACCTAATTTGAGATTTTTCTTTTCTTTTAGTTTTGCAGCCAGCATTTATCATCTTAGATTTCAACCACACTCTTTTATGTATGCCTGAGGGTGAACTTTATACATCTCTTTATGGAGTAGAAACACAAAAAATTATCACATTGCCACCTGGACTGATTTATCCTCATATTGTCACAGATTTATGATACTATTCAAACACTTAGTATTTGCTTTGTCAGACATTTCAACACAGTAAACTAATAAATCTAGTGTAACTTCTTTTGAAAGATTGATTGGTGCAAATGTAACTAGTCTCATCTAAAGCATATTCAGAACTCACTTCAAAAACTTTGGTGCCATGTTTGGGGATTGCAGAAGGACCACACATATTGTCAGTGGTTCTTTAATGATTGCATAAAATGCAGAGCTGTTTTCCCTGAATCTTGGTTATTTCCAGAGTTAGTAGGTAAAAGTTTCTAACTTCCTCTTCCTCATCCAATAAAGAGTGGCTGTTCTGTGGTCTGACTGATTTCTGCATCACCAGGTGATTGTGTAAAAGCCTCATCTCTGTCAGGTGCTAATGAGCTGCTTTTCTTTTCTGTTGTTCTTAGATTAAAAATGAAATATCTGAAGTAAAACAGGCTTACCTGTAGGCTCTTCCTCTTCCTCCTGCCTGTGAATGACCCTATACCCAAAGAAGTTTTGAAGATGGTCCACTGACATTTCTTTTTAATTAAAAAAAAATAAAAATTAGTGTTTTTCTTGCTCCAAGTGACATGGAAAATTCAGATCAGCACAAATGTATTTTTTATATTTTGATAAGGGCTCCAGGGCTGGATGATAGGGTGAAATTTGTGTTGTTGACTATCTGCCTACTCAGTGTACATGCCTGCTTATCTGTGAAGATGGTGGAGAAGGACATTTAATTTTTTTTTTCTTGTTGAAAAGGAAAATGACATTTCTTTGGATGACTAGACTATGGACTTTCTCAGTGTCTGATGTTGCTGTAGTAGTATGAACTAAAAGTAAATATAACCCTCTCTTAAACAGAAAATTAATTTTGATTTTGCCAGAAGATGTTAACATTTTTCATTTGCTTAATTGTTGTAGCAGTGTGAATATTTTGAAAGGATGTAAAACTGAAAGCACTTTATCCAGATGTGCCTGCTGATTGCTGGAAAAGCCTGGAGTATGGGTTGAGCCAGACAATTGGCATAATATTGGCATATGTGGAGCATCATTAGTAGTGCAAAATAAGTGTCATGCAAATATGTGTTTGGGGTTTTTCTTCCTAGAAGTAGCAAGTAAATAACTTTGTTAAAATGTAAGCAAAGTGTTTAATTGGGAGGAATTTTTTCTTGTTATGACAAACCCATATTGAATCTGTTGTTCATGTGTTTCATGATTTTGCCTATAGCAGGACCAGAACTGGTTGCTTAGGAATAAACTGTAAGAATTGTGCTAGGGGACAGCTGTGCAATTGCCACCTCATATGAGGGAAAAACCCACCTGACCATCAGTCAGTGATTTAAGTTTCTGACATACAGACATATTTTCTGAGTTGTATTTAACATATGTTTAACAGAAATTTAGGAATTCTTTAATTCAACTCTGCTTTCCATCAGGACCAGGACATACAGCTGATGAGCAACAATACTGTATCTCATGGTTTTGATGGCATTACCAAAAGGTTCTGCAGTGACAGAGGGAATTGTTCTGTAATGCTTTGACTTATGGCCCTTCCATCCCATGTTCACTGAATGATTTGGTATTTTATCCACCACACACTTGTGTCACATGGATATTGACTAGGAGAGATCTGCTTTCATTGCCTGTGCTGTTTTCAGTGTTTGAGAATATCCACAGATCAATGGTTTTTGCAGTGAATTCCAACAGAAATGTCTCCTGTGTGAGAGCAAAACTGAGTGCAGTCTTTCCACTGGATGAAGAGGAATATCTAGTGTGTTTTGCCTCCAAACCCTTCTGTTACTCAGAATATTTTAACCTCATAAAGTCAGAGTTTTAAAAACACTGGGGCAGTTCTAGTTCTAAAACCTTTTGGGTCTTTTTGTGCTCGCTGCCTTCAGTTCCAGGACAGTGGATGTCTGAATCTTGCTGGTTCTCATTACAGTGTTCTCTGGACTAGAGGATGGGTCTTGTTAAAGCCCATGTCCCTCCTCGGTGGTAAATCTCTCACTGATGGCAGAAACTTCTGTTGTAGCTCTTAAGTACATTTTATTTCTGGTGTTAACCAGGCATGAATCTCCTCTTCCTGTTCACTTATGGCTGAATAGTTGTAAGAGGGATTCATTTCATTAACTTCACATTTCTGGTTGTCAGCATATGCACCTGAGCGAGTAAGCATAACCTTCTTTGTATAGCCAGCAGTGAGAAACAAGTGATTTTTAGGTTGTGATTCCTTTGAAAAGAGGGGTCTAAAATCAATCAGATAAATCATAACAAATTTCTCTCCTGCCTTAGAAGGAAGCAGAGGCTGACTCAGACACAGGTATTTCACCCCACCCAGAAACATCACCCACAGTGTCTGTATTTCACACTGGCACTGAGGGCCAGGAAATGCAGTTTGGTACTTGGATGTTACCATCAGACTTTTTGCCATAAATGTGTTGTCACTGTAGTTATCACGTGGTGTTTGGAGCACATCTTTAAAGTTGTTTTTCCACTTGTTTGTGTGAAAGGTGAAAAATAGTGTTATTGACTTCAAAGCTTATTTTCTAGACCTTACTCTCAGACATACTTGTTTTCCTTCTGTTTTTAAAATGCACTGACTGAATTTTTTTTTTAGGGTACAACCACTTTTCCTATAGTTTAGTTGAATTTATTCTGTTACATTTCCATACCATGTTTATACCATTTAAGCTTCTTAAGTAAAATTTTAAATTTTGTTAGGGTAATCTGTGTCATCTTTCTTTTTCCTTTGGTAATGAGAAAAACCCCAAAGAAATGATAATAATCCATCAGTCAATCCTAAGGCCTTAAGACATTCATCACATTTCATCTCTGAAGCAGATCCTGCAGTCACTTTTGTAAATGAGCATCCTTGCTTGTGGAAGCAATTCAGTGAGGCTTGGCTGGGGAAGGGAATCTCCTGAGGTATTATAAATGTAAGAGCAGCCCATTGTGGAGACTCTTGCCCCAAGAGAGAAACTATACCTGACTTACAGCATTTTTTAGTGTATTGAAACTTCTGATTTTGTGATCAGAACCTTATTTTTTTTAAGTCTTGGGGGAGTCTGATATTAGTGGTGACATTAGTGACTGCAGCTTCAGTTTAACTGAGTTCTGAGCCAAGGCTATAGCTTACCTTTCCTTGTCAGCCTCTCCTCTATTTCTGCATGGTATGTTCCCCCTTTACCAAGCTTGTGATTTAGATGTCATCTCCAATTTCTCCAGGATTTACCTCAGAGCAATTATGGCATATCTTGCTGCTAAACAATTTGCAAGATAACAGTATTTTCTTCGAACTTTTAAGTCAAAGTTTAATGTCTTGTGATTTATTTTAATTAACTCTGAAAGAAGTTGATTATTTTAGATAATTTTTTTCTTTGGCATGGAAACTCCTTTGGAAATGTGTCTGCACAGTTTCTTTGTACTCTGTGATTGGGGCATGAAAGTAATCTTGTGATAATAAAAATTAAAGGCCATTCCAAGAAGAATGAGAATAGTTTGCAAAATAAAATGCACAATCTAAATTAATTTTTGTGAGTAGATTATAGTTAAGATGGGAAATTCTTTTAGTGCAGATGCTTTTTTTTTTTCCTGAGTTGCTATTTCAAGCTGATTTTTATTGAAATTACATTATTGTCCTCTTTAACAATTGAAACAGTGAATGTATTCTCACTTAACGTTGGCTTTAGAAAGTTTATTTCTTCTCAGGAGAAGAAAGTAGGTGATGTTAATAATTTTCTCATTTCAGGTTGAAGTAAAATAAAAATATAAGCAAATCTGAGCTCTTAAACTTTGAATAATATTGTTTAAAAGCAGAAAATTCATATTGGGACAACTCTATAATCAGCAGAGCTGCCTACTGTTTAATGGAAAGGCTCTGTGTGTCCTGCTCAACCAAAGCTGAGAGCAATCACTACAGTCTGTGCTGCTTAAAAGGATGGTTTTCTTCCTTTCTTTTTTTTTTCCTCCTCTAAAGAGGAGGTTCATGTGGACTGAATTCCCTTTTACAAAATGGGCATGTTTCCCAGGAAAAACATGATACTTCGCTAATCAGGATGGAGCCTTATCCTGCAATGGGACCTACATTTTGGTCTTTTCACCACATCATTGCTGTTTTCTACATGGACAAAAATAGATATAGAGTAAACCAACCCAAAAAGTCAATTATAGGGTTTTATAGTGATGTACTGTGAAAAATTTGGTCATGTTTTTCATTATACAGAATGTTCTTTCCGAAGACATAAACAGAAAAAAAGCACATATGTTTGATTTTAAAAATAACTGTGCTTAGCTGTTTAAAAATGCTGGAGACATTTTGGATAGTTCTAAATGATCAGCATCATAATTATATGATAAAGCTTCTGTGTAAAGAACTGTCTGGTTTATAATTATTTAACTGTTGGGATTTTGGGGTTCAAGAGGTATACTTTGAAAAAATTTCTCATACATATCTGAAAAGTCTGAGTTATTCATCTTCCTCTCCTCTCTAATCAGGAAGTAACTGTTAAATCTGTGATGTCAGTTTAGGGGGAATGATTTAATTTAAAAAGTATTAACATGTGAAAGGAATATTGGAATGAATGAAAACAATTTGGTCCACTGACATTTAAACCAGTCATTATCCTAGGAAAGCGTAGTGCAGGAGAGATGCTGAGGTAATAACTACAATTACAGTATCAAAGCAATAAAAAATTAATATATAATAATAGAAGTATAAATGAAAGCCACATTTTTTCAGTTGTGGGTGCCTGAAGTTCAAGAGATAAATCCATATTTGGATATCCACAGAAATGTGGTAAGACTTTCATAGGTGTGGAGCTCTGGCAATGTCACATGTCTCATGGCAAATTGCAAATTCTCAGCACTTCTGCAAATGAGAGCAGGTCCATTTAGGTTTCTAAATATGGACACTAATATTTGAAAAATCAGAATTACAGATATTGAGGGTTATATGAATGAGAATAGCTACTTCCTGAAGGATAGAAGCTGTTGGGTTTTTTAGATAGCTTAATTTGTTACATTTAATTCTTGCTGAAATTTTGAATCCTTGAATGATAGAATTGTTTGCGTTGGAAGGGACCCCTTAGCATGGGCAGGGACACCTTCCACTAGATCAGGGTGCTCCAAGCCCTATCCAGCCTGACTTTGAACACAGGGATGGGGCAGACAAAACTTCTCAACCTTCTGCATTGACTTATTCCATTGTTTCACCACCCTCACAGTTAAGGAATTTCTTCCTGATATAAAATCTAAATATTTCTTCCTCCAGCTTCACTCCATGCCCTCCTACAAGTGACTTCCCAGTGTTCTTACAAGCCCCCTTTAGCGACTGGAAGATACTTTAAGGTCCTTCTGAATCCTTTTAGATTGAGTCTAAAACAGTTTCTAATAAATGTACTGGGAACTTTAGAAACTTTTGTTTATATATATATATTGCTAATATGTTTTCTTACTGAATTTGCTTGTTGTTTTGCTTCACACTGAAACTATGTATGTTGTTGCTTGCTTAGAATTTATATGAAAACTCCCTTCAATCTTAGTCTTTTGAGGAAAATAATGTATGAAAATTGCTGTTTCTTAAGATTTTTCCATATGCCCAAAAACTATCAAATGTATAATTTAAATAGAGATACTACTAATTTGGCTGTTATTTTTTTAATGATTTCTAAGCAGTCTGTTTCCTGTTTGCAATACTTTTTCTGTTTCCAGTACAATTACTACAGTCAGATACCCTGCTGCTTGTATAGAGGCCTCCAACTGCTCACTATTGCCAGTCTGTATCATCTCTTAATTTCTCCACAGAAAGCAGAACTTGCCACACCCTTTCATTGAGGTGCCATTATTTATGAAAAGTACTTTCATTAGGATATTGAGTCATCTCTTGATTTTTTTTGCCAAGTTGTAAAAGTTGGATTCTGTCTTTGGCTTTATTTTGTATTCACTAACCTATTTTTCCTGTCTGTTCAAGATGGATCCTGGGGCTGGGATAATGATTTTAATATCTACTACATGAATGGGGTGTAGAGAAGTGAAATAACTTTCAACTCTTAGAGCTCATGACCACAAACATTTTTGACTTAGTATGGTGGAGATAAATTGAATTATCTGTGCTAAATCCTAACTTCTGTTCAGTGTTACCCATTTTTGCAGGTATGATGTGTATTTTTCTCTGAAATACATAGCTTCACTTTGAGATCTATATCCAACTGATTTTGTTTTAATGCCTTCCTCTTTTCCATGTAATCTACCTTGTTTTAAATGACTTTCTTGTTCTGGATGATGCAGGAACAGAAGCATCCCATGGTTGGGGCAGTGTGGACATGGGGAAGTTCAGGCAGTGAGCAGCTGTGTGAATCTTTAGTTGCCAGCTGGGATCCTACATCTTCAGGTTTTCCAGTCTCCCAGCTTTGAACCCTTGGCAAAGGTTGAAGCAGGTGCATAGATGTGTGTAGATGGAGCAGGGGGAGAGTGAGGTTATAGGACAGCAGAGGCTGATGGGAGAATGGAAGAATGGGAAGGAGGGGGTTGATTAAATATCAAAGGAAAAGAAGGTGATAAAAGAGAGGGGGAGAAGGAAGGTCTAAGAACACCATTACTCATTTTGCCTCATTTCTCAGAAAAACCAGACCAGAATGTGATGAGGTCTCAGTTTCAGCATTCCTCAAAACTCTGATGTGAACAGAGATACTGGGAAAAAACTCTTTTTCTTCTTTTAACTGGGCTAAGTTGTGTCAGAAGTAGAACTGCATGAGAGGTCCTCGGGGTCAAGGTGGTGCAGGAATTCCAAAGACAAAGTAAATTATTCAGATGTATGCCCATATGTATTGCTTCTGGGCTTAATAGAATCAAATTGTGGTTACTATAAAGGGAACTTTGTTTACATTCTCTGGATCCATTTTATGTAGTTAAATCTAAGTAATGTTTCTTCTTAAGGATCATCACATACTTTAAACCAGGGCCCAGCAATGGAATGCAGCAGAAAAAGAGAGTGTGATTAAAGTATCTGTGAAATTCACTGTTAAGTCTGTAGTCAACTCCTTTAAATTTCCATAAAAATCACAGCTGCATTCTCTAATATCATAAGCTATCCTGACCACCTGCCTTAATATCAAACTTTCTGTCAGGAAAAGATTTAATTTTCAGGTTTCTCGTTGCTGGAGAAGGTCAACAAATCTTAATTTTTTATATTTTTTTTGTTCATGGAAATAAATGTTTCTTTGTGATCAGAAAGTTGACTTCAGGCAGTGTACAGGCTAAAATTAAATTATTCCATTTTTATTTTGTACAAGTGAGAGGATACTTTCTGATGCTGCATTTGAACAGGATGAGAAATTATTGTCTAGAGGTGATTACCTTTATTTATGGCTCTTTAAAATATTTTGTTCTTAACATGATGAAAGGTTGTGTCTGTAGGTTAACATGGAAATGGATTTCAGACTGACGCTTCCAGTTCCATGTGCTGACATTTCTGTGTAAAGGCATGTGAAGACTATTGATGTTAATGGAATGCTGAAGCAAAAGCAAGGGGCAAACCAAGCTCTTGGAGAAGACATTTGGAGTGACCTCTTGCTGTGAGACAGTGTGGTGGAGATAAGTCTCTTGAGTGTAAAAAAAGGACTCTTAAGCATGACTTTCTTTTCCTTGCTGAAGGGAATTGCTCTCTTCTGATGCTTTCTAAGCAGCAAAATCTTTAGACATGATCTCTGTCAGTATTTTCTGAATATCAGGGTTTTTTGGCCTTACTTTGAAATTCCTCTATAATGCCCAAAATACTTCTTGTAACTTGTCTTCTAGTTTGGCTAATTCTTGGCTTTATGAGTAGATTCTGTGTACTGACCTTGTTTTATTCTGACACCAAGGACTCAGAGCTCAGGAGTTTGGGGAAGCAGATAATCCTCTGATCCTCTGATAAGGCTCTGAAGCAGCAGCATGTTCCCTGAAACATCCCCCTTTCTGGGGATAGCTGCCTTGGCCAGGTATCATCAGACTGTAAACAGAACTGTGTGTGAAGTGAAATCCATTTGGAGTAAGCCATGAGATACAGTTTAAATTTTCACTGATTACAAGCTCTATAGAAGTTTGTTGAGATCAATTTGCCCATGAAGTTGCTGTTTACCATTTAAGAGCAATGTGGGTTATGGTAGCAGAAAGCAGTTTCATCTCCAGATACTGCACTGGAAATACAGTCTCTCAATAAATATTCTGAGTTTCTCCCTTCATTTGAGTTTTTATTCCAAGATGTTGCTTGATGCATCTCAATGTTTGTTAACATTGTTAATTTGCTTTTACCTGGCAGATTTTGATGCTGGTTGTAGCATTCTGAGACTCAGGACACCAGAACTGTTTTATGGTAGGGATGCTTTACTGCTGTGACAGTATTACAGTCTGTAAAGATGAATTATGAAGAGATTGGGAGATAATTAAATTGGATGCACAGATAGAAATTTGCTTTTTCTTTGTTTATGATTTAAAGTTTCAGGGTTGCCCATCTGCTGCTTAGGATGTTTGCCAGTGAATGACCTTACAGAGGAGGAGAAACTGGCCCATGAATGGTTCTGTGAGTCAGTTAAGGGTGACACCTTTTGTTGCTAGCATCAGATGATCAAAATGTCTGTTATGACTTGATTTGAATAAATCTCAAATAGGAGAACTTCTGATGTATTGCAAAGAAATGAGCTACTGAATGACAGTTCCATACAGGAATGGAAGACAAGAAAAGTACCTCTTTTTGGAATGGTGACCTGTGATATTTTAGAAGTAATGGGCAAAGCAAGGAAAAGTGAAGCTCATCCTTCTTTGTTCACACTGTGTGTAATTTTATTTCTTCTACTCCAGGCACATTAATCCTCTGTGCCTGAGGGATGTTTTCAGTAGTTTATTCACTGGGGGAATGATCTGGTTCCCTTGAATGGGCAATGGCTTTGGCTGTATCGTTTTCCAAGGACTTCCTAGTCTTTGTTTTCCATGGAGGTCTGAAATAGTCTGTAACACAGTATTGTTGCATTTGAAAATGGAAGCAAGCTTGCTGGACATGTTATTTTTTGGAGCGTTTTGGATTTTTTTTATGATTCTAAGTAATTTAGCTCTGAATGAAAGAGTGGAAAGGCACATGATTATGTTTATACTCAATTTGCATTCTTTCTGCACAGCGTGTGAAGTGCAGGTTAATTGAAGCCAAACCCTTGGAGGCAGTTGATGACCACTGGCTTTGTAAAACACTGATTAAGAAAAAACGAGCTTGATGGAAGGAGAAAAGCCTGGAAAGAAGAAATTCTTAGGTCCCAGCAGAGTAAAGCAAGAAGCATACAATTTCATCATTAGGTTTCCTTTAGACTTTCTTTTCATAAACCAAACAATCACCACCACAAATTACTTCTTTGCCAAAGTGTTAACTATACAAAATCTGTATTAAAATGGCAAAGATTTTGTGTGTGGTATCTCCACCTTTGGACCAACAGCAACCTGGATTGGTGATTTTAGAGTAGGCAGATCAATGGGCCCATGCGGTGGATTTCAAATGCAGAATTTGGAGAGAAAATAATCACTTATATGAAGAACAGCGTAAACTGCTGAGATTTATCTGACATACCAAGAAGTCCATTTTAATCTTTGATATTTTGGGATCACCAGGCTAAGGAAAAAGAGTGAGTTTTTCCCTGTAAAGCAAATGTATCTTTGTGTTTTGACCCAAAATGGTACTACCAGTTGATATTAATGTTTTTTCATTTGGTTTTCTGCATTCATAGGTGAAACCTTTTGGGTTAACTGTTGCCCTAACACTTTCAGAAAGTTTATGGTGGTAGTTGCTGCTAATTTCAGGAAGGCAGTATTAAATATTTATATTTATCCTGTAGTGCTTTTGATCACAGCTCCATCCCACTCCATCTCTGAAGCCAGCATTTTTCTCCCGTCTGTATCAACAGTCCCAACTTCTCAGAAGTTGGAGATCATAAATAAGTATTTAAAGATACCTGAAATCTATTTAGTTCCACAGATTACTCTCTATTACCCGCCTCTGTGCCACACACATACATGCAGAGGCAGAGCCTGGTGGCCCCATAAAAACTCAATATTGACCCTAGGGCTCTCTGAAAATCTGCTTTGAAATCTTGGTTTTATTTTCTTCAAGTTTTTAATGGGTAGAGTTCATATTCACAAGTATTTAAAAGGTGTGGATCAGCACCTTATTTGCAGTGTTATTTAAAGTCCTTGGTGTTCTCAAATCTGCTCTGAGGTTATTTTATTTTATTTTTTTGCATTTGGATAATTATAGTGGGATTTTTTTTTTCCTTTTTTTTATTTTGTAATCGAAAAGTATTTCTTTGTCCTTATGCTTAAATCTTCAAAATTCCCATGAGAGAAATTTTCACATTCTGGAGTTTAGGACAGAGTTGTGCAAGACGCCTGCCATGTTTGGCTATTTCCATCTTAATAAGAAGGGCTTTATGTCTACTAAACCACTATTTCTACATTTTTATGGAATTGGGCAGTGCCCAGTTCCATAAAAAGCCATTGTATCATAGCTGCAGCAGCAGCATTTCTGCTGATCTGCTGTGTGATGGAGTTTGTAGTCATAGTAAAAGAAGTTAAAAATTGAATACATAAGCCAGGAAAAATAACTTGGAGCTGAAGAAAACCTATAATTGGTTTGGTTTGTTTATGTGATTTAACTGCAGTATTTTTCACAGTCACTCTCACATCTCAGACTGAGAAGATAAAGGAGAGAGGACAGAATTGCCTACTTGGAATTGTGTATTGCTTCAGTATTTTTTGAATCAGTGTTGAAATACTTAGGAGTGTATTTGTGTTCATGTAAATTGTTACTTTACATTCAGCATAGCATCCTGAAGCTTAAACTTGTGGGTTTAAGGGTCTCACTTCCCCCATCATTTAACAGTTTCTTGTGTTTATACTGCTTTTATCCTGAATATTTTAGTTATGACTTAAATGATAGAAAAGGGATTTTGTGATTCTATTTCACTGCTTGGAAGTGGTAGTCAGGTGGAGCTTGGTATCTTAGGAGTCCCTTTCACATCTGTCAAACCACAGCTCTTCAGTCCTTAAAAACCTAAACTCAATAACATAGATAACTGCCAATATTTCTGATATGTGTCTCAACTTTCAACAATACAGAAGATACTTTAAAACTCATATAACAAATAAATTTCCCTCTGAATAGTCTATAGATTTCTGAAGTGTTTTGAACTTCTCAATAGAAATTAGAGGAATTAATATGAAAAAACCATCATAACAAATGATTCTTCTTCAGCAGTTTTGTGTTCACTTTATAGTGCCCAGAAGAATGTCAGTCTATGGACAGGAGCTACTCATGTGTCAATGTAGTAGTTTTAAAAATATAACAGAAATGAGTCTGTTAAGACCAATTTGTTCTTTTTGTACATGACACGTGTAATTTTGCAAGAAAGAAATTCTTGTAAAATCTGTTTTATGGAAGTTGGTTTCCTTTAAAAATGTTTTTGATCTGGTGTCCCTATGGCCATGCACAGCTTAGACACCCTTGGTGTTCACTGACTTTCCATCCCTTTTAATGCACACTGAGCACCTGAGCTCCAGGCAGAAACTGCAAATTTGGGCAGAGCATGTTTGTATCAGGAACCAAATACATACTGCTAAAGATAGTTTAGTTTTTTAACTTCATTGCATTTTCCATTGAATTTTATGATTTTGGGTTTTTTTTTAAGGATCATCCTTTTAGAATCTTTTAAATACTGTTTGCTGGAAGAAATAACCGAAATGAACTCATTTTCCATGCCTTAACTTTGTGTGGCCGTTTTTATTAACAAAGGCTGATACCAAATGCCAATTTCTTGTTAAAAAAAAAAAACCCACCAGATGATGAAACAAACACCAGATGATCACACATTATTTTTTTAATTTCCACTTCTTGAGATGTTATCAGACAGACCTGCTATAGCAGTTAGCCTGGAGAAACTTATGGATATTTGCTGAGATGCTCCATGGGGTTAAGTTGTTATTTTTGTTGGGATTTCTTTTTTTTTTTTTTTTTTTAACTCACAATACTCTGACCATTGCTATTTTTTCAACTTAGATAGGATAGAATTTTTGCAAATCAGGGAGGAGATACTGATGATGATAAAAGGACAGCTTTTATGAATTTGTCATTAGAAGGAGTGATACATTTCTATATTTTTTATGTTCATCTGCACTTGGTAACTTTTGAGGATGCTGCTGTTAAAAGAGCAAGACTGTGTAAGGTTAATTTAGATTTTCTAGATCCAAGCTAGCACCAAATGTGTTGTGCTTTTGTTCCCTCTCTTTTTCTCATGTCATAGATATTTGGTAAAATACCTTTTAAATATGTGCAAGGTGTAACTCTTACTCCATTACTTTCATTGCAGGTATATAGAGGTATTTAGGTTAATAAGCCTTTGTTGGGCACTGGTGGGTTATTGCAATACTTACAGATGAACACAATGATTTTTGTACATACTTGAATTGCCTAGGCTAACTTTCGCTCAGCTGTTGGCACAGGAATATTTTTGATCTTGTCTTTATTGTTAAACTTTCTTAAATCCTACTTTCTGTGCCTAGGAGGAGACTGAATGGTCTGTATTCTGTTTTTTTTCCCTACAAAGATTTCTGTGCTTGAGAGAGCTTAGTGAGTAAAGTTTTTTTTTTTATTTTATTTTTTGACCTTGTTGACACAAATTAGGGTAACTAATAACCCTAAATACTAGTTAAATTTGTGAGAACTTTGCAAAGTAACCATTATTGCCCAGTATATATGATATAGAGTGTGATAAATAATTATTTGAGGGGGGGAAAGAGACCAACAAACCAAAACCCCACCACTTTTACAGCATGTGCAAGTGAGTTCACGAAGGAGCTGAGGTTGGGAAGAATCTCCTGTGATCATCTGGCTCAATCAGCCTGTTCAGAGCAGTGAGTTTCTCAGGACAGTGTCCAGTAGTGTTTTGTGATATCTGCAAGGGTGGACATTGTGTCCTTAGCAACCTTTTAGAGAAGTTGACTACCCTCCAAGTAAAAAGAAAAAAAAAAAAAAGAAAAAGAAAAAATCTGTTTTCCTTATGTTTAAATGAAATTTCCTATATTTCAGCCCATGCCCACTGTGTGACCAGATGGCTCCCACTGGGCTTTGGCTTGTTGATTGAGCAATATCTCTCTATTCCTCCTGGGTTACCTCCCCTTACTTCCAGCTCTCCTGTGCTTTGGACAGCCTGCTCTAGTGGAAGGTGCCCATGGCAGGAGGGTTGGGATGAGATGATCTTAAGGTTCCCAAGCCATTATATGATTCTTATGCTTCCTTCCTTTATTTAAGTTAGGAGTTCCTTGCTCATCCAAACAGGTTTTCTGCTTCCTTTGCTTGATTAGCTGCTGGCTGGGATGGGGCATTCTTCAACTTGGAGGAGCTCTCCTGGACACCTCATCTCTCCAGGTCTGTACCCCTTGGATACCTCTGTAGCCTTGTGTTCTTGAAAACAGTTTGTCATCGTTGTCCTCACATTCTGTTCTTTGTCCCCAATATATTTTTAGTGCTTCAGTTATAATTGGTAAGGTTTAAGCTTTCCTCGAATTTTTTTTTTCAATCATGAGTAAGTTTTGTCTTGTTAAATTCATATTGTAAAACTAATGCTGTTTCCCAAGCCTTGGGGATATCCTGTCTGTGTAATTACAGATTTATACTGCAGCTATGCAGACGTGATTATTACCAATAGTCCAAATAATTGCACTGCTTGGCTGGTTTGTGGTCAGGCACTGTCTCGTACCCCAGTGTGGAACAATTAAAACAAAAAATAAAGCAGAAAATTGCCAAAATGCTCATAAGCAATACCTCTGATTGACAGTTTTGTTTCCTATAGTTGTGCAGGTGTGACTAGATTTAGCTGACAATAAATCTTACGAGGCAGAAATTACCAGATTTTGTCTTCATTATTGGAGAGATGATGATGTGAAGGGAGCATTTTGCAGCTACATTAGTAATTTGGAAGCAGTTCTTTGCCACCCTTTCTAGAAATACTAATTCAGGTGAACAGAGGTAAACACAGAGCAGCATGTGTTATGTTTGAAGTTACTTCTGATTAAGAAACTACTTGGGAATAGAACTGATGATTAGATGAACATTAACATGTTTTATTGCTTCATACTGTTTAAGGCTTTTTCTTATTTGTAAGAAGTGACCCAATTTTTTCACCCATTCTTCTGACAGAACTTGACTTAATGGGCTTAGAACTGGATGTTGTGTTCTCCTCCTATCCAGCTGTGATTGTGTAATGATCTATCACCAATACATGCCTGGAAAGGTTTAACTTCTGAGCTTTCCTTTGCAGTCAGAAACTTGGTGAATATAGGGAATTAGCTGGAAGTGAAATTAATACTAATTAGGAAAGCTGTTGACTGCTAGTATGTAATATAATTTTTTTAATTGATCATTTTAGTGTATAAATAATACTTGAATGCCATTTCAACCTAAGTAATTTCTGTGATGGGGTAAATAATGTTTTGGGGCATCATCTATTTCCATGTAAATCATATGTTTAAATCCCAGTTATTACTGTGCTTATTGGCTAAGCAGATAGTCACATCTCACTGTGGCCAGGAGAGAAATGGCATTCCTAGTGTGGGAGAGTCAGTGATAAAAGCAAAGTTAAAATGCCTTTCTAACAGAAGTAAGGGCTATTAAGTAATTGGATAGAGGGAAGGTGAAATGAATCTGTACAAATACAAGCCAAAAATCTCAGGATCTTTATAAACTGTTGCTTGACCACATAAATGGAGAGAAACCTTTGTAGCAAAAATAAGAAGCATTTATATGCTTGTCTTTCCTTTCTTTTTGGTTCCCTGTTTATTTAATTTTCAGGTTTCCTTCCTGTATTTAGTTACTTCAGGGTAAATGGTAAGCACACATGGATCCTGTTGCTGTGGGTCTCATGATCGTGGTGAGATGGACACCAGTGTAAATGAACAGTGCCTGATCTCCTGGTTATGTTACTCTCAGGATATTTGGGATATCCACTCAAAGAATTTTGAGTGTTTTCCCACTTCTCTGTGCAGTTTAGTGCTGAAATGAACAGTTCAGAAACCTGATGGCTAGGGTTATCCTTTCAAACTTCCTTGGAGGTTCAGTGTGGTGGGGAGAATAATCCAGAACATTGCCAGAAAATGTGGCACTGTATTGGAAAATCACATGTGAAAATCATTGTGTGATAAGGGAGAGAAACGGGGCTAAGAATGAGAAGAGCAAAGGTATGTTAGTCCCAGTACTGCTTCAATAACTTGGAGTCAACGTAATTCTGGAATAGTTTCAGTCCCATGGAAAACAGTCCTTTATTCTTTTTCACGCATTTGGTTTTTGTAGTGAATCCTGCCGACGTACCTCAACCTAGAGCAACAGAAGGACCTTTATTTATGAACTTCTGTTACATGTCTCATGTTTATATCTTTTACTATTACAGAGTTTACCCCTGGTAAGGGAATTCACTGTTTCTAAAGAGGATTTGAGGACGGGAAGCTGAGATGGAAAATTATTTCATAGATAATCAGGAAGGGAAGAACCCAGCTAGTAAACTAAATGTGATGGTCTTGTGAAAATAAATGTAGTAACAAGTAGCCATCTTTTAATCTTCATTTTTGTGGTGTTATACTAGTCAGTGTTTTAAAAGTAATGTGAAAATCTCAGTTACACATGAATATTTAACTGATATGTGAGCTCTAAAACTTTGGTTTGTGATTTGTCTCCAAAAATGGTACTTTGAAAGAAAGTATTCTGAAGTGGCAGCTCCCAAGCATGAGTTGAAGCTTAAAATGTTTTTCTTTGCCCTTAGTGGTGTTTTCTCATCAGCTTTATATATATCATTAGTTGTTTTTGCTAGAGTTAATTCAATTTAACTTTGGGAGAGAACAGTTCTCTCAGAAATAACAGCCACTTTCTCAGGGGTCAATTTTTTTTTCTTATTTTAAAAGCAATTTTAAGATTCTATGACATGTTAATGCCATGTGAGAGCAGAGACTGCTGTTTTACAGGTTCATGTGAGCACAAGGAGAGGCAAAATGAGGTCAATCACATCAACATGCTCCTGCTGCAGTTGGCATAACCTGCTCCACAAGTATGGAGAACAAGGAGAAATAATTTAGGCTAGACTAAACGAGAATCAGGTTTTATTTTTCAATCTCTCAGTTCTAAACCCTGTATTGATACAATGGATCACTAACCTCTCCTTTGTTAACTGTTTTTCTAATATATAGAAGGATTTTTGTATTTAGTATGAAGAAGTCAGTTCAAACTATTTGTCCAGAACTGGAGTGAATTAATTCTACACTAAGACTGTTAAACTTTGTGCTGGGATCAGACCAAAGCTTCATTTAAACTGTTATCATCTCTGGTACTGGCTAACAGTGGTCCTCATGGAAGGAAAGTAGGAAAATGAGAAAAATATAGGGATATTTCCACAGGATGCTTTCCTAACCTCTCACTATGTGTAGTTCAGACTTCCTGAGCTAGAGCTGTCTGTTTTTAGTAGCTGTCAGTGAATGTTTCTTTGGTGAGTTTATCCAGCTGCTGTTTGAACCTATCTAAAATTTGAGGAGTAGCTTGCAGCAAGCCCTTTACTTCTGTAGGTCTCCCCTTCCTCTTATACAGCATAGCTTGTAATGGTTAAAAAAATTTCATGATCTTTGGATGGGGGAATGGTTGGAAGAACTGATGGGGTTTATCTGTTATTTCTTAGGACAGTCCAGAAACAGCAGTTGATCTGTTTGGTGTGGGATAAATCAACCAGAACTTGAGTGAGACCAAAAAAAAAAAAAAAAAACCAACAAAAAACCAACAATTTTGCCTTGTCCTGCATCAGTGGCTGATGAGGTGCAGAATGCCAGTCAAATTATGTCACTTTTCCATGAGTGTAATATCCTGATACTGACTCTTAGTGTGTTAATGCTGAGGACTGTTTTCTGAACCAGGACTGACTCATACCCACCTGCTTTGAGCAGATAAGTGCATAACTTTCTACTCTTGTTGACGTCAATATGACTTTATTTCTCTTTCCTTTTTTTTTTTTTTTTAAGATGAAAAGGTCATGAAGCTCACACTGAGTAGGCTAAATCCAGAGGAGTATACTCTGACAACAATCAACTATGGATGAAAGTGTTCTGAGAGCTACTCAGTGTTTTTGACCACATGAAGAAATTACAGTATGACTCTCACAGTGGGTCTGTGGGTCATCTTATAGATATTTTAAATTATCCAAATTGTATCAGCACTTGAGTCATATTTTTAAAAAATTGGAGGATGTTGGCAGTGAGCCAAGAAAAAGAGCTTAATACTTTACACTTAGGATATGGTCTTCTTACCTTCTTATTATACAAATTCCCTAAAAATACCTGTAATGCTGTAAAGCTCAGTGTTTATTTTAAAAATAAAATTAGCATTAAAAAACCTATCTTTTAACCTGTTCCTTAAACCCGACATGCACACAAGAAAGTACCACTATAAGCACAAAGTCAAATCTTTTACAAGTGCCTTATGAAGTTGTTCAGTGCCCATCTACTTCCCCTAATGAAATTTAAGACACTGTATTATCAGTGGTTGGCTTTATGGAATGTGGCTGAATTTTGAGGAAGTTAATGCTAATCTCGTGTGTGGCACAGAATTCAATTTACAGTAATTTCACGATTATAAGCCGCACCATTTTGACTAAAATTTTGGTCTGAACCCGGAAGTGCGGCTTATAATCAGGTGCGGCTTATGTATGGACAAAGAATGAAAAGTTGCTGTTTTAGTTTGGAGGACAGGTGTCCGCTGAGAAAGGCAGGAACTTCTCTTTGAAATGGAGAATGTAAACCCCCTCCCTACAAATTATTATAATTTTGAAATCAAGGGGCTTTCAGGCAAAGATATGGGAATTAGGAATAACAGTTCTTTACTAGGGAAATTAAAATAGAAATGCAGTACTACAAAGAACAAACCCCAAACCCTGACACAGTCAGAGTACAACCTGACACCCGTCAGGCAGGGTGTTGGCAGCAGTCCCATTCCATGGTGGCTGCATCCTCCTGCAGTGACAGATGTGGCTCAGTTGGAGCAGTGCTCCTGTACAAGGTGCAGTTTCCCTCCGGAGCTCCAGTGGTGATGTGGAGAAATCCGGTTTTCCTCTGGAGTCCAGTGGAGAAAGGGGCTCCCTTAGTGTCCCAAAACCTCTGTTTTTATCTTGGTAAGAAATGTTGGGCTCTTCCCCCTGGCTGGAGCAACTCCCAATGGGATGCAGTAATTTTATCAGTCCCACAGTGGGACTCAATGGCCATGAGCAGAAAATGACTGGTTGGAGGAAGGATGGGTTGTGAAAAGATAAAGAACAATGCCCTGCCTGGTTCCAGTGGATGGCCCATTAGCAGAATATCTCCCTTGGAGATAAGGATCACTGCCCCTACCCTCAACAGATGGTGATAGAATACGTTTTATCACACTCTGTATTGTAATGTGCGCCTTATAATCGTGAAATTACTGTACTTTAGCTTCAAAGACAGTGAAATGAAGGAATTGTCTAATTGACTGGGTTAAATGCTTAATATATGCAAAGAGCAGAAAATTTTGGATTGAAGTTGGATTTTTTTCTTCAGCAGAACTTTCCAGTTTTTATTTTGAATGAAGTGAAATAGAGCCTCTTACAAACTTCATCCAGTCACCTGATCTAGTGGGAGGTGTTCCTGCCTTTGGCAGGAGGTTGGAACTTGATGATCTCTAAAGTTGCTTCCAACCCAAACCATTATGGGCTTCTTATGTAAGTCTAATTTTTCATTGTTAAAATTCAAGAAAGTAATTTAAATAATTTGTCACCTGCTCTGTTGAATGACACTTGCTTTTAAGTTTTCTTTTTCAGCAGAGTATTTAGTGTGGAGGCCAGAAAAACCTGCAAAAGAACAGAATTTTAAATTCTTTGTCGTTTAGTAGAATGGCTGCATAAAATGCACAATGGAAGAGCAACAAACTGCCAATTATTGAGTGTCAGGCCTTTGGACTGGTATGAGCAATGGGTTTCTAAGTTTTGTACCTTTATAAGCTTTTTTCCCCTTCATTCTTGGACAGCAGAAATGGTGATTAGAAGAAAAAGGCATAAATTGATTACTGGGGCATCTCCATTAATGAATTTGGAAGTAAGATTAACTCTGAGTCTCAATACTTCTTTGCTTTCTTTTAAGTAGTAAAGGATCCTTAAAAAAAATCTGTAAAAAAACCTTCAGAAGTAATAAATGACCTTTCATTTTTACATGCAGCTGCATTAAATCATTGATAGGTGATAATTTCTTACCTCTAAAGATTCCAGAATTGCTCATGATTTATGCATGCAGGAGCTTTTTGCCTTGAGATTAACATGTGTGTTTGTTTTTATTTTGGAAAAAAATTCCTAAATTTTTTTAATGCTATGTTAAAAGAACATCAGTTTTGCAAAATGAAGCATAGAAATTATGAAATAATACAGTAAGGTTATCTCTGTAACTGTGATTTATATCCTTGTGCAGTGAAGAATGAGCTGACACTAATTGCTGCTTCTATTTTGTGGGGATGATGCCCTGGAAATCTGGAGCAGTTCCTTAGCACTGATAATTCCATCTCACTGACTGACCCAGTCATCAGGCCTTTGCTGAGGCCATTTATGGGATCAGTCCCACTGTTGATAAGCTCGACATGTGGCTTCCTCTCTCAAAGGATTTTGTGAACTATCTGCAAGCAGTGAGTTACTGGAATCATGTTTCATGCAGTTCTGCCAAATCTGGCACGTTACATTAAAGTGCTGTGCCAAACTGTGAAATGCACTTGTTCTTATTATCTCATAGCATGCAAACAGTGAGGATTTATTCTAGTTCTCCAGACTGAACTTTTGCCAGAAACAGCTACCAAGAATAACTATGGGAATGGGATTTTTTTTAAGAAACAATGCTGCCCTTCTTGTATCTGACTTGTCATCTCTCCCACTTTCTGACTTCAGAAAGCTACCTTTTATTCTGGTAATACTTAATACCTTGTATTTAATACTTAAATACTTGGTCAGGGGCAGATCTATCTGCACATTTTATTCTCTCAGTCCTAGTAGTGGTGCTAGTAGTTTTCCAAGTTCCTCTTCCAGTTTTGATAGTGCTTGGTTGTTTTTTTCTGCTCAGCATCTATTGACAAGAATTGACCATCCATGGCCACAGCAAATTCTTCTAAAGCAGCAGAGATCTTACTTTGACAGACTGTATCTGCTAACTGGAATCCATCACCCTGATTCTTTCTTATGGGGAAAACCATAAAAAAGTAATGGCTGCTATATCTTTAACACATCACTGATTAAGATGCTGTGCTGCATCAGGTGAAAACCACAAATGAAGATGCAGAATTGACATTTATGTAAACTGGGGACCTTCAGTCCTTCCACACAAGATATGGGGGGATTTGGTTTTTTGTCATAAGTGGTCAGTGTTCTCAATATTTGAATGAAAATTCCTGTTTGTGATCATCAGCTCTTATCACAGGCTCTCTAGAAATGTTTATATTGTGCAGTTACTCTGTAGAGGAGTTGCTACAAAACTTTAGGCTCGATTGAATTTTCTAACCAGACATAGTTTATTTGAAAAAATCTGAATAAAAGATCCTTTCTTGCAATGCTTCCCTTTGAAGGCTGTGTAAAATTTGTTTTGCTTACTTCAGAGGCTTTATTTAGCATAGCTTGATTACGTTTTTCCATTCTTTTTTGCACTGGCTGTTAGAGACCATTGTATTTTATACATATCAACATGTTGGTGTTTAAAGCCTTATTCAGAATTTCCATTCTTGGATCATTATCTGGAAAACCATTGCTACATTTCAGTTATTTACATTTTCCTATTCCTTAAAATTTGGCATTCAATAAAGTCTTAACTAACCTGTAAATAATTTCCATCAGGATATTTGGAAACCACCCTGTAAGCACTTTCAAGCTTTCTGTTCATTTTGGTAGTCTGAGATAATCAAGAATGCTACTTTATTTTTATAGCAGTGTTGCCTGTTTCTAGGCTGAAGTTTAAGTGGATAATACACCACAGGTTGTTAGTTTTTCCCCTTTAGATGCTGAGTACAGGAATATGTTGGTCAATAGCTGAGGGAAAAATCTCTTTGATCAAATTGTGGATTTTAAGACAGAGACAATATCCTACAGTAAGAGATTTTTCTTTCCTAAGAGGTTTCCTTCTTAAGATGTGAAATGAGTCTTGCTGATGAATTGTGTGGTAATATTTGGTTTTTAATGTGTAACCTTCTCCGTGACAGAAATATTATACTCCATGGCAGAGAGTATTATATAGTAATTGAAAGTTCTGTGGCATGTTTAGGAAGACTGGAGATTGTTTTGACTTAGTATTTAATTAAGCAAATGCTTAAGTGATCTGAAATAATAGTTTTTCTTTTCAGCATGTTTACCACAAAGTGAGGATGAGTATAAACACCTGCTCAGAGGGAAAATCAGATTTAACGGTGTTGATTGTTGCTTTTTTTTGAAACCAATTAAGTGAATCAGCATTGGCAGACTTGAGAAAATGACAAGTAAAAAATGAATTATGGCAAGTTTACTTCTGTAAAACATTAGATAGGAAATGCTTTCAATTTTCAATACCTTAATGCACTTTCATGGGTGAAAGCTAAATATTCATAGTATTTTTTATATGTGGAGATCTTTTGTGACACCTGCACTTCTAGTGGTTTTAAGGAGGGCATTGTCCTGTGAAGGTAGAGATTTTTTTCATTGCAGCTTAATTTTTATTAACACTTACAAGCATAGAGACAATGCTGACAAAACCAGGGTATCTTTACACACTTTCTGAGGGGCTTGGCCAATCCAGAAAACCATATGTGAGCTATAGTAGTAGAAGTGTATTTTAATGTGTACTGCAGGTAATACAAGACATTTCTGTGTATTAGAAAGCCAATTCTAAACTAGAAACATATTTTTATGGGCTTGAAATATAAATAAAATTATCCGTTTGCATATAGTGAGTGTAATATTGTTATAGGGTGTATATATGGATGGAAAAGAAAATAAATATAGTCCTAACTTTCAAATTGCAAGTCTCAACAAAGAAGAAGAAATTATCTGTGTAATTAAAGTATTAGGAAACTCCAACTTTGGTGTATTTTGTAGTACATTTACAGTACCATGTTTTGGAAACAAATAGTATCCAATATATATAATATGGATGTATTTTGTTTCATAGTACTATGTAAATCTGTAAAAAAATGAGTACTTAATTTATGCATTAAAAATAACTAAAGTATATAAATATATATTCTAGCAGGCATGTATATTGTATGTCAGAATTAGAGCTTGCTAAAGACTTCCTATTTAATCATAGTATGTATAAGATAATTTAATCTCTAGTTTCTTCATGCTACCCTTCAATTTTACTTGTTTGCTCCTGTCACATAGAGGTTTGAATTTAATGCAATATGTAGATTTTAACATTGGAGAAATAAAGATTGATATACAGTATTGGCCATTAAGTGCTTGGCATCCTATGAAAATGAAGGAAGATGAAGTCTTGATCACAACAGTCAATGAAATTGTGGTATTCAAAGAGCCTTACTTCTACATAATGAAAGAAATGTAGATAGAGGAACAGAAGTACCTTGTGAAACAGAGAAATGTTCCAAGATGTACAACCCAAAAGAAAAGATGCCTTTTGAAGTGCTCGAAAGCAGCAAAAAAGATGAGGAGCATATACCTTTCTAAGCATAGCTCTTAGGGAATTTAATTTTTTTTAATTGTCCTGGCTGTAATACCTATAGGCCACTGCTGGAAGTAATTAGGCAGGTAACAAGGTGTGATTACTTCTTGATATTAACAAATCTGCTTATTTTACAATTATTCTCATCTACCAGTCTGTCATCTTTTATGGGTGTTTCCTGTTATGATTTATCCTAAGCCTCTGTTTGCCTTTGTTCTTGCCCAGAAGGTCAAGTGGTTTCCTGGGCTGCTCCAAGGGCAGTGTGGGCAGGAGGGTGAGGGAGGGGATTCTGCCACTCCACTATTCTGGAGTGCTGTGTCCAGCTCTGGGCTCTTCAGCACAGACACACATGGGTCTGTTGGAGCCAGTCCAGAGGAGGCCACCAAGAGGCTCAAAGGGCTGGAGCACCTCTCCTTTGAGAGCTGAGAGAGTTGGGGTGTTCATCCTGGAGAAGAGAAGGCTCCAGAGAAACCTTATTTTGTGTCCTTTCAGCATTTGAAAAAGGCTAATGAGGAAGGTGAGAACAGACTTTAGTAGGGCCTCTTGTGATAGCAGAAGGGGTAGTGGTTCTAGACTGGAAGAGAGTTGATTCAGATTAGATATAAGGAAGAGCTGTATGATGAGGGTGATGGGCCCTGGGACAGGTTGTTCAGAGAATTTCTGAATGCCACATCTCTGGAAGTGTTGGGGCTTGGAGGAACCTGCTCTAGTAAAAGGTCCTGTGGCAGTGGGACTGGAAAGAAATGACCTTTAGGATCCCTTCCATTCCAAACCATTCTATGATTCCATGACTGAGAGCTCCCTTCTGACCCCAACCATTCTATGATTGCTCTAAGTCCTTGTGTTCTTACTCTTAATAGAAAATAATTCATACTTGGAAATGCAGTTTTAGGTCTCTCATGTAACAGATTTTCAACTTTCTGTATTTTATGTATGATACCTCTACCTGTGTAGCATTACTGCAGTGTATTTTGAAGTTGATCTGCCTGACATGTAGTTAGAATGCATATAAAAACGACAGATTTTAATTTCACTTGCAATTAAATTTCATTCTAACATTCCAGTACTTTCAGTGAAGATTTCAATAAAAAGTGAGAAATAATTTATCTTAACCTCATGTTAATGCCCCTTTTTCTACTCATATTTCAGGCTCTTGGATATTATCAATTAGTCTTTTTTAATAAAACACATTTATAAACTTCCATTTACTTAAATTTTTAGAACTATTTTTCTTAATATTTTTGCCATACAGACTGTGTGTGGCCAGAAAACTTTTAGGTTGTTGTAGGAAATACTTTACATGCTTCTAAACTCCCCTGTACTTGGGTGATTGTTGAGTGGCCAGATACTGTCACCTTGAGCTGTGCTGCTCATTTATACAGAGCAGTAGTGATTGAAATCTCTTCCTGTCGTTAAGTGATCTCATTATATTGACATTTTTGCTGGTTTACAGAGGTTTAGTTTTTTAGGTTTATAAAGTTTCTTGTTCTTGTCATGCTTAAATATGGTAAAGTTCAGAAAAATGTTGTTAGGTTGTATGGTTGGCAGTATGTCTTTCATTCATCTTTTTGCAGCATCTTTTTATCAACCATCATTTTCAAGTGATTAGCAGGGTTCAGAAAAATGTTGCACTGCTGTTTAGGACATCAGCAGATCAGATTGGTATTTTAAATACATCTTTTTTCCTGCTTGTAGATCTGTAGTCTGAAAGCCACTCTGAAAAGACCTGGGCTTGCCTGCATGCTCTGTTCCCTGCTAGGATGGACGTGGATGGTCTGGGGCACCTTGGTTGGTATTTGAATTACCAGTTTTCCCTGGATAACAAATTTATTGGCTTTTCTAAACACTTTGAAATTTGTGGTAGGATCTTCTTTGTGGTACATGTAGGGCTTCTAGTTTAGCACATGTTGGGATGTTTTTATATTTAAACCTCTTTGGTAAGGTGAGAATCACCCTTTTCTATTAATACTAAACCCCTGAATGAAGTTAAAAGAAAACAAAGTAAAAAGTCTTAGATACTATCATTATTTTCATGGAGCATTCTGTCTTACAGCTTTGGTTATTTATTACTGTTACTCACATAGTAATTTTAAATAGTTAACTAGTAAAAATTGTCCAAAACAGGTGATAAAAGCAAAGAGGAAGTTGAGTAAGTCTGACATTCACTGGAAGTGTAGCATTCCATGGGTAGGAGATTGTGATTTCTCAGTCTTGCTGAATCATCTGTACTTGGCCTTCCAAATAAAATTTTAAAAAAATTCACGAACAGACAGTTTGAACCTGAGAGTATTGTATGGGAGTTGTCGTGGAAATTGTGAGGTGAGAACAGACTAGGGAAGGAAGTGATAAAAAATGAAATACTAGAGAAAGAATAGGACAGAAGAAAGGTGTTGAGCAGGAGGAAATGAGCAGCAAATTTTTGCAGGAGCATAGTTAGTGTGAGAGTCAGTTAAAGAAAATTTGGATGTGAAAGTGAGTGTAAATCACTGACAAATCTTTTGCTGAAAAGTTGCAATACCTGTGATGCTTTGAAGTGATAGAAGTGTACAGTGGTTTCATCAGCACTTGTAAAACTTGGATGAAGAGAACCCGCCAGAAAAATGTAAGGAGTCTAGGTGGAAAATGAACTGCATATGGTTTGCTATAGGGATAAAGACAGATGGATTTTGGAATACACAAGTTGTTGCTATGCTCTATTAGAAATGAAGGTAGAGCATTTCAAATTGCAGCTGGCTTTACAGTTGATATTTATTTACAATGGCAAGACACCCAAGTGTGCAAGAAAGGAGGTTTCCACTAATGGCCTTCATTCAGAATGCTTAAGGCAGAAAAAGGGAAATGTCAATGTATCTGAACTTATGGATTTCATTAATGAAAAATTAAGCTCAATATTAGACAGAATTTAATCATCCTGAACTGAGATTTGGACACTGAAATCCACCTAAGGCTCAGACAGCAAAAAGTCCTATAAACTTCTGAAGACTGCTTGGTCTTTTTTAGAAGTTGCATACTTTATCATCCCCTGTGGAAATTTACAGTGAAGGATGATCAGAGGTGCCTTCCAACTCAAATTGTGCTATAGTTGTGGTTAGATTGATGGTTTATAGCATACTTAGCTTCACTTCCTTAACATGCACCCAAAAACGCCTGTTCTGGACATGGACATCTGTCTCCCATCTGTCTCCTACCTACAAACAGGTTTAGGAAGAGGCACTGGAATTATGGACCTCTATTCCAGATAACAGTTCAATGCAGAACAAACTATTTTGTTAATAATGCCCATTTCTTTCAGGAATGCCCTCATGGAGTTCTGGGAGCAGTTGCAGCCTGGACTGCAGCCCCCTGGATGGGTGTTGTATCCCAGGGATTTGCCATGCATCCCCAGAATGGGGATCAGCCTCCAGAGGCTGTTAGGAATCTCTCTGTTCCTTGATCTTACTGAGCTGGACCAAGGTGCCACCAAGTACAGAAGTCCTCAGTACCAAACTGAGAACCTGACCCTTCATGGCATGTGTGTTTGTGCAGAAATTATGGAATTTTGGAGTTGTGGTACCTATTCATAGACCTCTTTTTTATCCAACTGTGGTTTGAAAGTGGATATTCTTAGATTTGGTAGGAGGTGGTTTGGAACCAGTTTGTACCCCCCTGCCTGAATGTCCCCCACATCTATGGTGGCATGGGTTGGGAATAGTATTATCTTACTGGTGTGGAATCATCAGATGAAAGAAAATTATTAGAGGCAAAGACAGAATAAATTTAATGAGCTGGTATGACACTGGAAGACAGGAGACCACTGTGAAGAATAAAGATTTTTTTTTTTTGGTGGTTTAATACTCTGTAGAGTACTGGCTCCTACTAAAAGCTTCTCTGTTGTTGTTAACTCAAATTTCTTTTGAGATGCTACAATTTAAAAATCATTGGGTAGTGTGTTTCATAGTCAAACATACTGTAATTAATGCTTTTAGTCTGATTTATAACAGCATGTATTTTTTCATTTAATTTTACAAGTTTACCTTGTGCATGGTATCTCTTTTTTTCCTTTTCTCTTTAAATGCATGTTTCATTTAATGTCTGCAGATCTTACTTCAGTGCTGACTATGTGAAATCTTACTTGCTGTGATTTGAATTGTGGCATCATAAATTAAAGTACTGAGAGCTTACCAATTCTATTTTCCTGCCTGGGCAATGTACTGCCGAGAAAGTAAAACAAATTTAACAAATACAGAGATTTAAAATGCATAGGTTTCTGGGCTGTTAACATAATTTTTGAATGTGAGTATTGAAGTTGAGACCTTCTCTTCAGTATATTGATGTTGGAAAATGAAGAGACTGTGTGGTGGCTGAATTTCCATTGACACTTTTTTTGCCATTTCTAGCAGTACTTACTTTAAACATTGAGCGTTTCGCCCCTGTTATTTCAACTGTTCCTTGAAAATGGCCATTTCAAATCAATATTAAAGCTACATGTCTCGTGCTGGCCTGTCACGTGATAATATCATTTATTTTCACTCTCAAAGTTGCTGATCACAGTGGAAAATAACTTTAAATACATTTTTAGTTATTTTATTATATCTGTAGGTATTTTTACAGCTTAACTCTCTTAAGAGGTGCAAAAGAAGAAACTGGTTTTTCAAGTGCTGTTTTATTCTTTGCTTTCAAGTAGTTTTTTCCTTTTCTATTTATTTAAATGTTTAGTTCAGAAATGCTGCTTCTGGGTTTCATGTATTTGTAGATAAAAAGCATTTAAAGGAGGCTTCATAACAAAACCGAAGTTTTTTGTTTCATGATAAAAACATCGTTTAAATATGGATTATGAAGAAGAGTCTATAGATTCAAATTAAAAAAGTAATAGTCACAACTTTAATTTTGTAACTCATGGAGGAAAAAATTGTTTAATGACTATTACAAGACAGTCAATTAGCATTAGGTTGTAGCGTTTCTTTCTGTTACTTAACTGTGGATTTATATATTAATTAGTGTCATAATTTAATAATTTGTAAGGAATTATTGAAAGCTTAAAATTACTGGGAAAAAAGGCTGCTTCTTGGAGTAACTCTTCAGAATTTCAATGTTTAAGCAATGTGGAATTTTCAGTGATTTGACTTCATTTAATTTATCTCAGCAAAGTACCCATGAAATAATTTTTAATAAATCAAATTCAAACATGTGCTGGAACATTTGCCAAGATTATAGGGTAGTATTAACTACTGCTACCTTAAACATAATGCTAAAATTCAGAAAAGAAATTTTATATTATTTTTATTACAGCAGGAAAATATTTTTGTGGAAAATTAGTACTTAAGCAGCCTATTTTTCATTTTCTATAAATGTTGTCATGAGGAAGAGATGTGAACTCACTGATCCTTCCATCATTGACCCGTTCTCAGCCTTTCTGCCCACAGAAATTGATGTCACCTTAATTTGTTTTTACAGAATTCCAATTATTAAATACTGTTGTGTGGGTACTGTGTGTCAAAAGCTGGTGATTCTGTTTAGTTTAGTTAGTCTAAATACTATTCTGTTGGAAATACACGAAGCTGAATATCTGAAAGCACTGTTTGGATTTTAGGCTGGTTTTCTTGTGGATTCTCAGAGGCAGGATCTGTCTGTAATTCCAAATGCAACTGGACAGAAGTCACTGCCTAATATATACTCCCTTGTTCTGGCAGCTGAACAACAGCTTAATGTGTGTTCTGTTGCTTAAAAGTTACACAGAAAGTGGCATGGCTAATTGAAATTAGAAGCAAATTTAGCAAATAAAATTTTATAAAGATCCTATGAGTGCAATATCAGAAACAGGATAAATGGATAAAATAATTTTAAAATGTTAATCTCTTTAGGGGCATTTTCCAATCACAACATAGTAACAAAAATTTGTTCAAGTTGTAATATTATTGAACTTAGTAAAGGGTTGTGTAAATTTTTCAAATCAGAAATCAGAGGACTGAAGTGACTTCAGGCAGCTGCAGCTGTTTGGGGGAGTGTCCTTTGGTTCAACTGAGAAGCAGCACAGGAGAGTGTATGGAATACCTGAGGAAGCAGCTCTGTTCTTTCAGAGTTAATCTTAAAATAAAGTCACCTTGGAAATAATTTTATTCTTGTGCTTTCATCAGTTTTTGGGTTGTTTTTGGTGGTTTTTGTTTTTATTTTTTGTTTGGTTTTTTGGTTTTTTTTTGTAGGCTAGAGTTATAAATAAGAAGTAATTGATAACGTTAAAAACTGAAATAAGCATCTAATATAGATGAAGAGCCCTAGTAAAAGTCATTGTGCAGGTCTGCATCTTTTAGTATTTCTTGGGGCTTTTTATTGTACTTTGTATTTTAATGTGATATAATTCAAACACTATTTTCCTTGTCATTATCAAATTTTAAACCCAGCTTTTGAAATAATAATTTTTGATACAAAACATGATGTCAGAACAGCAGAACTAAATCACGACTTCTTTGAAATCTGAAGGCAAAAAAGCTGCTTTTTGGGCAGCAGATTCCTCCTCTGGGGTTTCTGAGAGGCTGGGTGCTATAAGTAGGCATTTTTAGCCTGGGCATGGTGAGCTCAATCAACTTTCAGAGTAAAGTGTTCACTTTGAGGTGTGGGAGGAATAGTTCGTTTTCCATTGTGAACTGCCAGGCAAGTCAAATTCCGAAAGAAGAATGTTATTAGTTACACGTAATTTTAAAGTAGTCGGAAAAGCAGCAGCACATTTACATGATCTAGATGTAATATATGGTTTTAAGGAGTGTCCTTTTCTGAACAGAATTAAAGCAGGAACGTGTAATCTGTTGGACGTTCAGTTCAAGGCAGCTTGCTAGAAGTTAAGTAACATTAATGTTTTAGTTGGAGCTCGTGTAGAAGAGGTATTACTTTAAACAAAAATGAAGTCTACAGCTATCTGGTTGTGAATGTCTCTCAATTACAGTGGCGTCCGTGGATCTTGGATCTGAATGAAGATTTGGCTAGAAATTCTCCACATCCTTAGTCTGTGTTTTCCTCTGAATAAGAAACAGCATGTGTGAATTACATTTGCTATAATCCACTCCATACAGGAGGCTAAAAATTTCTGTGAAAAGTGATTATGCACGGTTGAAAACAATTCTGGTTGAGGCAGATAGATGTCTTTTTAGTTTAGCTAGTTGGGAGTTAGAGATATTTAGAGAAGTGCTGCCGAGTGGCCAGCATTTTAATATTTAGCTAAACACAAACCTATGAATACGAAGTAACTCTGCCGTTGCAGACAATCACATTCCAACCGTGGTGCAACTTCCTGCATTTAACCGAACATGAAACATTATTCAGTGAAAAGGAAAAATACTCTTTTTCCTGAGTGTGCTACCCAAGCAATTAGAATGAATTGCTACTACTGTAAAGTGGGGAGTTACTGAATGAGATAATCTGTATTTAAGCTTTCCATAATACAAGCCTACGGAATAAAAACATGTTCTCTTCTGCATCAACTTAAAATATTTTTACAGTTGTAGCTACCAGGTTTATAAAGAGGTTTCTCCTGCTTTCACAAAAACGGAACATTTTTGTGTGTTATGGAAATAAATTTCAGTTTAACTGCTGAAAGTTCTGCGATGCTCACAGCGTTTTTGAAGGAGTAACGAGCTCCAAAGACATACCCAGGTCCTCACTTCCCAGTTTCAGTCAAAACAAAGAAACTTTTTCCCATTGCTGCACATATATGAAAACTACCAAAGTGAAATGATGGCTGTGGGGGCTTTTTCAGGGAAAAAGTAGAACTCAGTGGAAAATTATCTGTTTGTAAAATTTCTGAACTATGAGTAGTTCTGTAGAACGCAACGACATCAGTAACTTCTGATACATTGCTGACAGACTGGAGTCAGAATATAGTTAAGACACAAAATTAATCCTGTATATTTAGTCCCTCATTTCCAGTTTCTCGTTTGACCTTAATGTGGAAATTCAGTCAACTATTATCATTAAAAATGGCATTTTCTGGATTTCTCATTTGGAACTGAAAGAAGGGACTGACTGCATCTTATAGAAGATAAATAATATTTTGTATGCACAAAGTTTAGCTTAGTTTTATTTTTAAAATTAACCTTATGAATAAACTAATGGAATTACACTATGTTCATAATTCCTATTAAAAAAAGACTAAAAGACACTGAATTTGTCTTTATTTATATGAAACCACTTAAGGGAAAGGTGAAATCCAATTTATAAATGTCCAGTTTGGGTTGTTAACTGAAGAGAATCCTGAAGGAAAAGAAAGTACTGTTTAGCTTCTGATTTTAATTCATGCAGAAATGTTCCTTCTCAGATGTTCCTTTTGAATTAAAAAGGGTAAATTGTAGCTTTGACTGCAATTATCGGTACCTCTTGGCTACTACATCAACGAAGGCTGTCGTGGGTGAGAGACCACTATCTAAGAACTGGAAAATCTGTTGTGAATAAATACTGCACAAACTCATACAAAAGAAACACAGAATGAAAATACTCATCCTAGTGAAAAAATATAATTTTCGAGGTGCTGTTTCCCTGTCTCCCAGCAAATTAGAGAGGTCAAACTGCTGGCAGCTTGTAAAACAGAAACAGTTAGCCCATGGCCTCACATAAAAATGCAGCAAGTTATTGCTTATATCCCACCTTTGCATTTAAGCCAAGGACTAACTGCTGTTTGTGTTTTTAAAAATAGAAGTCTGTTTACTTTGATTAAGCAATCTTGTTAGCTGCAAATATTTTTGACCCTCCCACACCTCTCCCATATTTTTTTTTCTCTTTTGTCTTGGGTAGAAGTAATGAATCTCGTGGATTGTATCTGGACTGTCAGTGGGATATAATGTAATTTACTTTACTGACTGATTCCCTTCCAGACGTCTACATGGTTTGAAAACTGGATTATGGTGTTTAAGATACAAACTGTCTGCCCCTACTTGTCACAGAAAAATAGTTGTCAGTTAAGCCACAAACTCTTATAAATAAGACTTTGGTCTTAGAGCAACATATTTTTTACCAGATCTTTGAAAGTATGATTTCAAAAACTCATTTTTGCAGTAGTTCTGACTTTTAAAATTTATATGCTGAATAGGAGTAAGTATTTTTAATGGAATTTGTAAAGACAAATAGGAAAAGGGAAATGGGAGATGTGTTACTTCATTACTGAAAGAAAAACTAGCATAAATGAGAATAAATAAGAAATGAGTAAATGCATAAGGAATAAGTTGAGTACAGATTTTAATATGGATTACATCGTACCTAGTATTTAGTCAAAGTAGAATTTACTTAATGTGTACTACATTAAAACTATGATTTTTAAATAATACAAAATGTTGTCATACATTATCTAGGCATTTCTCTAAGTGTTTTGTAAAACCAGACAGAAATAGTAAAGTGATAGCATGTCTTTATTACTCCTCTCTTTTTAATCACTACCTTCTACTTGATTAGAACTGATCTATTCTTTCACACTGCATTAGGCATTAAATATGCCCTGCAATTTCTACCACCCTCAAGGAAACAACAAACCCAACAGTTCACTGACTGTACCAACATTTTAACAAAATACTTATTTCAGAGTGTTTCTGCTATTGCATTTATTCCACATCTCCATGGCACTTCTTCCTGTGTGGCAGAAAGATGCCTATGATTAAAAAAAGAAACCACCAAGAAAATCAGCCAAACATTAATTTTGCTAATTTATTGTCATTCACGTTGGATATTCTGTCATGTTCCTACTGGCCTAAAAAATATGTGCTTCAACCTCACTTAGGAGATTTATTGTGTTTCTTAAATGATCTGAAACAGCAGGAACACATCCATGTGTTAATATAAATAACCCAGCCATGGTGTCAAGAAGAGTTGGATCAGCGCTGCTGCCCAAATTAAGGTCCCTTAACCTGCTGTGGTTCCTCTGGTTCAGCAGCTCTGCCGCTCTCCAACCATTTGAGTTGATATTTCCCGTATGAAGAGATGTCCTGAAATCAGCTGATTGCACCCACCCAGTGGAAGGGTTTCAGCTGGGCATTGAAATGCCTCTGTGGAGATTCTTGAGCTTGAGGCTCTAAGGATGTTGCAGGGGCTTTTTCTGGCAGCTCAGAGAACCTGTGACACCTCTTGGTGCTCCAGGACCATGAAGGGAAGTTAAAATGGTTACCTTGATTAAAGCAGAGACAACATTAAACAAAAGTGAGGGAAAGCATCTGCTGTATGAGGAATGGGACTGTGCTAAAGCAAAGACCATATATTAAGTTGCTGGACCAAAAGAAATTGTTTGCAGCAGAACATATTTCCCTCCATGACATGAAGGAATAACCCTGGATTTTGGCTTAACTCTGGATTCTTACAATTTTTTTGCTGTGATTATTTGTGAAAGCTGGAGAGTGCCTGAAAGGGGTGAGGCATGGATTGGTGGGGCAAGGACCACACTTTGCTGGATGAGGGGGATAAAACTGAGATGGGAAAACAATGGCATGGCATCAAGGCCCAGCTGGTACAGAGAACTTTGAAAGAGGAAAACATAGATGTCATCTTAAGACAAGTAGCCCATCTTCAGCCTGACATTTCCGAAGTTATGAATGCAGGCTTTTTGTAACTCTAAATGTTGGTTAATGCAGTTTTTGTGTGTAGTTTTGTTTGTGTTGTGGTAGCATTTAAAGAACCCAGTCATGGCCATGGTGGCTTTATGCAGATGAGAAGACAGACCCTGCTCCACAAGGTTTGTACCCTGAGCCCTGGCATGGACCAAATGTTACACACAAAAGCAGTTCCTTTTTGAGAGGGTGGGTGAGCTCACATGGCTCAAATTGAGAAAAATCTGATGAGGTAGCAGGGGTTTGTCCCTAAGAATGAGCTGAACTTCAACCCTTGGAGCTGTGCCAGTAAATTCTAATGGGCTTCTCCTTATTTGCTGTTACAGACCTGTGGTGGCTTCGAAGGACTGGAGCCCAAAGTGTTCTGCATCCAAGTTTGCTAGGGAAGAAGAGCTTTTTCATTTTTAGGATAGCATCTTGTTAAAATTAGGCAATCCATGCCTGCTGCCTGTTGTTAGTGGCAGTGCTGTTTCCTGCCATACATCACCAATACCGGGAATGCACTTTCAAGTGCATCAAATTAAGGAAATAATTTATTATGTAGAAGTTACGGCGATGTTCAGCACCAAAAAGCTCTTCAGTGCAAAGTATGAATTTCATTTATTCAGCTTTTTTGGATTTAGCTGCAGAACTGTCCTGCTGCATCTCAGGAATCTGCTCAGGAAATTTTGAAAAGTGTTCAAGGAAAACTATACAGCTTACTTTCCTAAACTGTAAATATTACTGACAGATATTGCATCCGGAGAAAGCACCAACTCCTGCTTTTAAGCAGGCATATTTCTAGAAGCAAAATGTCTGACTGTTCCTATACAAATTAAGATTTCTCTTCATTTTTTTTTTAATTGTCTAGGGTGACTTGAAGGAAGTAATTGAATTAAATATTTTCCTCCTTAAAAAAAAAAAAACCCCAAAAAACAAACAAACAAACAACAACAGCAAAAAAAAACCAGAAAAAAAAACCAACAAGAAAAATAACAAAAAAGACTGAAGTTTTTTTTTTTTAAATATGTTTTTCATTGGGAAACCCTCCTAGAAAAATGGACTGGGAAAGCCAATGACTGCCCTAGTTGTACACCATATTTCCTCCTCAACTTCCCGCTAAGAAATAAGGCAGACTTGAAACATTTTCCTTACTTTGTGATATTTCCACTGGTATCTTACTACTTTACACTTCTGCTATGTTATTTCTTCTAAGTAATATTTTTGTAGTTAAGATAAAGATTTGATGCTTCCTATTTACATTTTGATATTGTTTTGTGTCAATTGTATAAATTTTTGCACTGTGCAGATTCAGTGTATAACTTATTTAAATACAGATTGTAGATGAAAACATTTTCTTGTTCAGTACATTATGGTTAGAAGGATCAAACATCTCTTTCTCTGGGTTCAGTGGGCTTAGGCTGTATCTTTTACTGTCTCAGTTTATTTTTTTTATAACGTGCAAGACTGTGGTTTACAAATGCAGTTCATCCTTTAAACTAATATTAATGAATGAGCAAACCACTGATTCTGTGTTAAACTTTTTTTTGTGTGTGCCTTAGCCCCAAAGATGACCTTCAAGAAAACAATGTATTTAAATATTCTTAATGTAAGTGCAAAAGGCACTTAAATTCAGGTATTTGTAAGCTGAATGGAGGACTTATTTAAAAAGAAAATTAAACTATTGCTGCTATTTATTAGTACTCTTTCCATTATTTGCATCTCTCAAATAATTTTTTTCCCTTTAAAGTCTGTGCATAATATTGCAAAACACTTTTGGGTGGCAGGTGCATTTAACCACATCAGAGTATTCCAGTTCTATATTTACAGCATGAGTTTTCCTAGTTAAAATTATACTTTACAAACAGTTTAAATTTTAAACTAATATTTTTCTTCTAATGAGCAGTTGGGAAACTTTTCCATCACAAAGCATAACATCCAATGAAAAATACCTGAGTAACATAAAGTTTCTAAAGCAAAGCAATTGCCAAGTGACCCTGCTGCTCCCGCACAAGCAAAAAAATTGCTAATACTACAGATAGTTCTATAGAAATGTGATGTGTACATCAGTTTATTCTTAATTATTAAGAAAAGGTTCTGTAATTTATTTTAATTTATGCAAGAAATAATTTTTGCTTGAAAATATTAGATAGTTTAAAAAAAATCCAAACTAGCCTCATAGATCAGCACTAAAAAATAAAATAAACTGTGATATAAACTCTTGATATAATAGATATTCAAGTCAGGCTTAATAACAGAGATAAGTGCCAATTGGTGATTTAATTTTAAACCAAGAGTGCAGAATTTCTGTGATGCCTTCTCAAAGAAAGAGTTGTGACCTGTCCCCGTGGCTGCAGCCAGGAGCCTTCACAGCTCATGATCCCAATTTTGCTGTTGTTTCTTCCTGAGCCTTCAACTCCAAGCCTGGGAATTCTTACTTGTGTCATATAGCAGTGGGGAATTCAGTACAAGAGCACTTTTACCTATTTCCAGGTTTTTTTTGAGGGCTGAAAAAAATTATCCTGGGTCCTCTTTAAATACAGTATCTCACTGTCAGAAACATGCAGTATTTCAGATCTAGTAAATTGGAAAGAGAAATATTACCAAGTCAACAGAAAAATGTATCTAAGAGAGTATTTAATGTGTAGCTTTCATCCAACACAATGGACAACACTGCCTGTTGGACAAATTTTTATTTCATGGACTGGCTGGGTTTGTCTTATCTTCAGCTTGTTTTTATATATATTATTATATATAATGTGCATGACAAAATCATGAATATATGTACATATAAGTGATTCACTCAGAATTATCAGGAAATGCACAAAATGTCAAGACAGGCAAAACTACAGAACTATATGGAACTGTTTTAAAAACAAATATGTAATAAGTAAATATAAATACGTAGGAATTTTACATATAAATATATAAATATATGCCCATTCTGCCTCCAAACTGCGTGGTTAATAAAGCTTGTAGGAAGTTACCTCTTTACCAAAAGAAATTAATCTCAAACTGGGTTGTATATGTCCCAAAAAAAGTTGTATATATTTTTATCTTGTTTTTAGCTTCAAGGGAAAGAAAATATAATTTTTTTTTCTCTCCATCCTGTATCCTTTATAAAGCAGATACACTTAAAAAATGATGTGAACTCATGGATTACTTATTATTATTATTAATAATAATAATAATAAATTTTTAAAAGCCTGTTAGATTGGAAAAGTTCAGGTTTCTAGTGTTAAGCCACTGATAGAAACAGTCTATTGCTGTGGATCATACTTGAT
Organism: Catharus ustulatus; assembly: GCF_009819885.2. Classification (NCBI taxonomy): domain Eukaryota; kingdom Metazoa; phylum Chordata; class Aves; order Passeriformes; family Turdidae; genus Catharus; species Catharus ustulatus. The sequence goes on from NC_046223.1 coordinate 114,497,493, forward strand.
CAAAAGGAATTATTACCTGTTTCTACTTTTAGTTGCATTTATGTCAGGATAAAATAGTTCACAAATACCACTTGAAATAGATATTTTTCTTAGTGAGCTCACTTGAATTTACACAGGCCAGGGCTGAAATCTCAGCTCCAGTGACTTTAAACTCCCATCAAATTCCTTGGGATCCAGAATTCTTTCAAGAAGTGTACTTCAGGCGAAAAAATATTGACATTTCCTTCAGGTTTCCAGACTTTTGATGTTCATTGAAAAAAAGTGTAATCACATTTGCTAACATGTCTACTGTTACCTTAAACTAGATGATACTTTGTCATTATGTGCTGTGTTTCTTGAAAGAAATCCATGTAAAAATATGATATTATTGGACTACTTTAGCTTTTAATAGAAATATGTGCATAAAGTTTCAACTATGCAAAAGTAGAATTGTGAAGGCTTGGAATATTTTGAAATGACCTGTGAAAATAGGGGGAGGGAAAGAATAATTTGTACATCTCATTTGCTGATCGCCATTAAAATAATTTTGTCCAAAGGTAATGTGCTTTAGAGTATTTGAAATGAAACACACTAATGCAAGAGGATATCTAAGGTGAAAGATGTTTGTGTAATGCTAAACATAACCAAAGGAGCTGTGGTTTGAGCAAAGGTACCATGCTCTATTTTATCAAGTGCCAGAAGTTGCATAATGAAAGTCTTTCAGTTAAAAAAAAATGTAAGTAAAGAAAACACAAAAATGCCACCCAGCTGGTAGAGATCTTCCTAATTTTTACCTGATTGTATTTCTGAAGAAATATGGCAGGGCCCTCGTAAATTTTCAACATGAACTGCATTTTTGTTGCCAATTTCCATATCCTTTTAAAAGTGCTGAAGCGTGCATTTGCTATTTATGTTTGCAGTAGACTGAGTACACTTTTACTATTTGTGGTTTCAGAAATTGGAAACAACCAAACAGTGGTGCTATGGTCTAAAAAAATAAATTTTAAACAGCTGTGGGACAGTATTTTTAGAATGGTAGGAGTCCTTCTGAAGACAGACTGGTAACTGTGTCTCTGCACACAGGAAGGCTGCAGAGGGGGTGGTAAAATCCAAATTGTGTTGACTTCACACCTTGGGCTGCATTGTCTGGGATAGTCAGACTCTGGGATAAATAGAGTTACTTCCAGGGATAACCTCATCATTTTGTTTTCATGCTACCCCTATGGATATTTGAATGATTTTAAGCAGTTCTTGTATCATATTGTGTATATCCAGTTAAGTATTCCTTATAAATGTTACACAAGATAGATCATTAGCTATAATCTTAATCTGTAGAGGTAATAAAAGGATGTAGAAGACAGAAAATCATTGTTATAATTCTTGTTAATATTGGCATGCCAGTTCTATTTGTTCCCTAAATGTATCCTGTATAGTGAATTATTTATGCAGCTATAACAATGATTAATATTCAGTAATTTGATTAAAATAGGTATGTGGCATTTCTTTTCCACTTGAATGGTGAATGTGGTCCTGCCACAGATAGCACTGTTTGGATATAGTTTTGGATACACTGTTTGGATATATCCACTCTTTGGATATAGTGCTCTGAAAACAACCAGTCATTCCTGTTTTTCTTAGTTTACAAAAAAAATCTCCACCTTTTAATATTTTTGTATTGCAACATTTCAGAAATAGCAGTAGTTTTGCTTTTACTCAACCCAAGTAATTAATTAAATTACATAATTAGTTTAGATTATAAACCTGGAAAGTATCCAAAATGATCACATGGGTTAACCCTCTGTATAAGTGTGTCCTTCTAATGTGGCAGCCCTTTGTGGAGGCTGATGAATTTGCTAACTTAAATCATAATGTGTACCATGGTTTGCTAATTTAATTAATTGCTACTTTTGATTTAAGCTGCAGCTAGTTGTTGATCCCAGAGCTTTTGATCTTGCCTTTCATTGATGTTAAGTGTAATTAATATAAATCGAAAATCAAAGGAATTCTGACTTACAACAGGTTTTTTAAGTTCAATTCTTCCTAGAACTCAAATTATAACTGTATAACCATTTCAAATGTTACAAAATCACTTCCAATGAAGAAATACAGTTACACTTCCAATCTCAGGGATGACACTGAGTTCTGTTCCTGTCATTGTGCTGTGCTGGCTGCTGGGAGCACTTTTTGCCCTGATCTTGCAGCCTTGGGGGTTATTTACTTTTTTGTTTGTAGTCCTGAGTTGTGTGAAGTTGTTGGCTTTTGGATGCAGCCTTTGTGCTTTGATTTCAGGTGAGCATTATAGGATGGTTTGGGTTGAAAGGGACCTTAGAGATAATTTTGTCCAGTCTTCCACTGGACCTGTCCAGCCTGGCCTTGGACAATCCCAGGGGTGGGATATTTGCATTTCAATTGAAGTTCTACATAAATAATTTATCTGGACATATGATCTATTTGTTATATTTTGGGATCCACCAGTAAATGTAGTAGATTTTACAGCATAATTATACTTACATGTACAAATAGCAAGTAGTGATTGTGTTGAAATGGTGATGTGCATGATTACACTCAGACAAGAGTAAAAAGCATATGACAGTTACTCTCTGAGCTTGTGAATTACCTTACTTAATAAAATACAAAATACTGTAATTAAAAAAAAAAAATATATATATATATTTGGTCAATTTAATATTAGTTTCATATTCAGACTATGAATGGCACTTCATCTCAGGTCCAGGAAATACGCTGTGTGTTCAATGAATATTTTCTATCCATACAAGATGAAAGGATTTCTCTTTAAGAACAAGAGGAAGATACAATACTCCCTTGTCTGAGATACAGCACTTTGATAAAACTGCTTTTCTGAAAAGTTTCCCTGAGTACTTTCTTGGAGGAAATAATTCTATGTTCAAAAGTGTTTTAACTAGAAAGGGATAAACTGTGAGTAGGGTTAGGTAGTGTCTCGTTTCCATCATAGTTTTATTACCCACGTCACCATTAAATACTGATAAAATAGTGTTTCTTTCTACAGGCAGTGCATATATTCTTTGCATCTTCTGCCTATCAAAGAACTCTGCTGCCAAAAATAATATTTTAGACATAAACTTGACAATTCTGTGTTGAATTTGCTTTTTCAATGAACCCTCTGAATGAGGTGCATTAAATCCTTATTGTTGTCCCAAAATGATTAAAATTAAGAAAGCTCTCATTTTTTTAAAGTATGTCCTATCTATCACAAGATAATCTATGTATATAGGTGTATCTATGCAAATACATATATACATGCTACTTAGATGTAAATAATTTTAAATGAAGAGTGTTGTTGTAACAGTACATTAGAAATAGAACATAAGGAATGGTCTAATTAAAAGAGAATATACATTATTCACAAATAGAAATTAAATAGTGAAAGGCTTCATAAAATCTTCTTGATAGTAGTTAGTGTCAATAATGGTTTTCCATAAAAGTGAAAACCATGTTTAGTATCAAGTAGGTATTTTATGTACCAGCCTTAGAACTGGTTTTGACAAAATGTTTTTGCTGTCTTTTCAGGAAGTTGTGTTAATGCAATTTTCATGACCTTTCAGATGGTCAAATATAAAAATATAGGTTTTGGGGAGATTAATTTCAGAACAGCTGTGTTTTGGCTGCTCTTTGAATTATGTTAATTTGTACTCAGACTTGAATGCCAAAATCCAGACATTCTTGAATCCTGTGGACCGACAACTCAAGTTGGATCTTGAGTTAGAAATGTCTTTTAAAAATGGCAGTGCTCCTCCTGTGTGAAAGGAATGGCTGTTAATTGATACTTAAAATAACTCTTAACTGTATTTTTCAGTAAATGTCAGTAAATTCTAGTTTAGAAGAAAAATTAAAAATTATATACTTTAACATAGCAAAACAAACTGGCATTCCTGTAGTATTATATTCTATTTGACAAGGTTTAAGTCATGTCATACTCTGTGAAAATCTGATTGTTTTATCATGTCACTGCTTCAAAAGAAAGATTTACACAAACTCAGCAGAAACTCTAGTACTGTTTACATAATATATTCTCTACTCTTAATTATAATTGCCAATTAGTTGCATAGCTCATATTTAGATTTCTGTCAGAGAAAATTGGTATCTTAATAGGATGTGTATCTTTTAGATTAATGTGTGAATATCAGTTATTAGTCGAGGTAATGGTTATGACAAATGACTTTTATCCCATAATTACAGATAAGGCAGAATTTCAGCAGGTTGCCAGATGTGTGATCCTGACAGTGACCCTTTATTTGGATTAGGTGTTAAATTTGACTCCCCGTGTTTGCCAGTGAGATGTTCTGATCCTATAACTCACCTCATCTGGTTTGGTCTGGGTCTGCCTTCAGTTTAGGCACAAAGCTGGCCCCTACTTCTCTCTTTGCAAAGATAAGAATTCTTGCAGTGTCTGAAAATTGGTTATCCCATAATGTGTTACATTCCCATGGTTTTCAGTATTGAAGCAAACCTTATCTCACATCCTGGATTGTGTCCTAGGACAGAAATTGCTTCTTTTTAGGGAATGCAATTGTAAAAAATGTAATTGCTAAGATTTTTAGGGAATCTTAAGTTTGGATCTAGCAAGTCATGGTGCTCTAAAGTGGACCTTATTTGTGCATTTGTTCTGTGATCTGTAGTATGACTTTCCTCCTATTCAAATGGGTAGGTTCAGAAATGTGTTTATTCTTGGCACACTCTGATGAATGCTAATTTGTAGGGGAGTTAACCACAGTTCTTTAGGGTTTTTTAATGGCCCTGTGTTGGTCCCTACTCATTAAATACAAAGCATTCTATGAAGTCAATAAACTTATTTCTAAATTCTGAAAGGTATTTAAGAATCATTTTAATCTTGCATCTTAGAAAGGGTCGCAGCTTTAAGGACCTCAGTTAGACCCACCATCGTTTCTTCTGGAAGGAATGCTGTTTTCTTTGGTCCAGAGGACTTCCTCTTTAAATTTCTGAGCTTTGACCAGTTAAAATGTCTTTGTGTGGTCTGATGCCTGAGGGTTTCGGAAAAAAAAAAAAAAAACAAGAAAAAAAAAATCCCTTTGCCTTTTTCCTTTTTTTTTTTTTTTTTTTTTTTTAATAGAAATAGCAACTACAGACATCCCTTTTCCATTCCCATCTTTGTAGTTACTTGCAATTTTTACCCAGATACTTGGTCATAAATGGGAGTTTCAGGATCATTTTGCATAGCAAGCAATTCTTCTTGGCTTAAATGAGTACCTGGTATGATAACAGCAGAAAAGAGGGAAACCTTTATAGCACAGCAATGTTTCTGTAGTTGTATCAGAGCCTTGTTTTAATGTTTGAAACCAAATTGTAATTTGATTTGTGATTAGATTAGGTGAGATAGGGTCCTGTCTTCCTCAGTTCTAAAAGGCAAATGAAGCAACCTCCTGCCCAGCTCTCCCTCCAAACATCTCACTGGTGAACACCCCTGAGCACAGCTTGTGGTTTGGTACAGCAGTGCAGGAGCAGAAATCACAGAATCATTTAGCTTGGAAAAAACCTTTAAATCCCCAGTCCAACCTCTAACCCAGCACTGCCAACTTTGTCACTGGTGTCCCCAAGTGCCTTGTGCAGGCTCCTGACCCTGCACCCAGCTTCCCATGGTGATCAGGCTGCAGCCTTACATAGGTGGTAGTTGAAACACTGAGATCATTAGGTAGTGACAAAGGTCAAGATGGCATTTTCAGCATTGCTGGTGATTGGTGTAAATTTGATTAAATCTTTCAGCTGTGCTTGTCACAGTTTGCTTGTATCTCTCAAATAATTTTATATGTATATGAAAAGCACTATTTAAAAATTAGATGGCATGTGACAGTCATGCTTAATAATTTACAGAAGGCATCAAAGGGTGATTAAGGGACATAATTATTTACTATTATTACTGAACATTGAAATTCTCTTTCATGCAGGGTGATTGTAACTAAGGTTTTCCATTCTGGCATGGTGTGCTAGGAGGTGGAGATTATGCAGCTACACTATCTTAGTAATGGCAACTTAAATCATTGCCATATTTTAACCATATTTCAGTTGTGCTAAGGAGACAGGGTAGGACTTGGAAGGGTGCAAATATTGGGTCTTGCTCCATATCTCTGAGAAGATCTCTATGGCAACAGATACTGCTGAGCACCAGAGCTGGCAAGATGGGAATCCCTTTCATCTGCTTTGTAGCACTGATGTTTTTAACCAGAACATTACTGAGGGTGAAAAATAAAAAAAAAAATGGTTACATAGCAGGAATCTAAAAGGAATCTTAAGAATCATTAGTGATTTTTATACTGAATTTGGGGTTTTTTTGCATTCCCTAATAGCCTTACCAATTAGTCAAATGGCCCATTTCCAAAACCTTGATTGAAATAAATTAGGTGACTTGAGTGATCATTGAGTACTTAGAGAGATTGATTTAGGTGAAGCATGATTTGTATGGAGATGTGATTTATTACAGAAACATAGCTCATTACAAATGAGAAGCTTTTGAGTGTTTAAGTTCTTCTTCAGGCCTTCTCTGGGTGGTGATACATGATGAGTGATGCAGATTATGGGCTGAGGATAAAGATCTCCTTGAAGAACTGTTCTGAGTTTATCAGTCTGGGATCAGGCATGTGAGCAAGAGACTTCTACCCTTCTTTTCTCCCTTTCCCCCTCTAAACATTTTGATGCTCTAATAATTCTTGTTCCTTCAGGGTGCAGCAATTTTTACAGATCTGCATCTACAAGATGAACTTCTAACAAATCAAGAGTTACCATAAACAGTTATGAAAAATTGCTCCAAATCTACATCTCTGAGCTTCTAAATCTCACAGGCTCTTTAGGGCAGCTCTCAGAGCTGAGGCTCCTGTTCTGCCCTGGCTGTGGTTGTGTGCCTGGAACAGCTCACCAGCACTTTCTTTATGACCCTCCCCTAAGACCGTGGCTTTGCTTCCTACCCTGCCACTGTTCCAGTTTTGCTGCTTTCCCCGCTCAGGAGGAGTTCTGCTTTCACAGCAGAGATTTGCTCCAGATACAGAAATGGATCTGAGATGACTGAGGCGTGAGAGCTTCAACAGAATCATTTGTTGTCACTCTTGTAGCAATCAGAATCAATAAGGATGGCTGTGGACAAGCCGGGAAATTTTGTGTTTTGATGCATATGGGCATTTGATCAGGATAAGTATTCATAAGAAGTATTTTGTATTTTTTATGGGCTTTTTAGGATTTATACCTCTGCTGGAAATTATTTAATTAATACTTCTAATATCTATGAGATTTTGTGAAAATACCCTTCAAAACTTGACTCCTTGGAAGTCTTGCAATGGCTTCTGAAATAATCCAGAGAAAAAATTGCTTCACTGCACAGAAATCACCAGCCTTAGTAACTGTCACTTCAAAACACATTAAGAGAGGAAGAAAAGGTAGATTAGCTCTAAGCTGTGTGCAGATAATACTTTTAGCTTTATAAGGATTTTGCTACTCAGGTAAAGTTTAATACAAAAGCACTGCCACTTTGAAATTTGGAATGGTCATGCATTGCTGGGGATACACAGAGTAATTTTCAGGCAACCAGGGCAGCACCAAGAGTACAATCAACACATCTCTCTAAGTATAGGTTGGCTTTGGGTGATGACAGGGTTCTTAATGAAAGTTTACTTAGAGAAGAAAGTGTCACTTTAAAGAAAACATTGAAATGCACTTAAAATGCATTCAAATTTAAATACACTGTGAGATAAAAATGAACAGAGTGGATGGATCTAAAACTATAGCATTGGAAATGGTAACTGAGAAAGATAATTCTTGAAACTGGGGGTAGACACAGTGTTTTTGAGGAGCACCAAAATGTCACCTCTGTAGTAAATCACACCTGTGATATCACTCTCAAATGTCATTGCTCACCATTATGATTTATTTTTATTTCCTCTGTTTACAAAAAAGTACATTGATTATTGATTGGTTTTTAGAACCTTAATGGCTCCTTAATGTTCTTTAAAATTGTGTCTTCATCAGAAAAGGAAATTGAATCTGACTTGCAGTCAACCTTTTTACTGCATTTCGTATGTGAACTTTCCAACCAAGTCTTTCCACCAAGACTACTCAAATCTTGAAGATGGTACAGAATCTCCCCCTTTGATGTTTAAATCTGTGATATTTATTATGTACCAGTAGAAGTTTGCAATAAAGGAGTTTATAGGATGCAACTGCGGGGGAAGAGTGAATTGCCTTTTGTTGGTGCTGGTGCCTCTCATGGGCTGCAATGCAATTTGTGCACTTCTATTGCCAGTGATCAAATGAGCTGTTGAGAGGGGTCTGATGAGCTCTTATGTTCTCATGAGCAATTATGCATCACAAACTCTTTTGCTGAAAATAAGAGTGTGAAAAAGGCCACTAAAATCTTGTTGGTGTTGCACGATGCATATTTGGCAAAAGAAAAATGTTTTGGAAAATTGATGTTACTAGCAATTTATTCTGTTTTCCTTATTTTACATGATTGTTGAAAAATAATTTAAAGTACTTATACTATTGCTCACCTGTAATAAGTGATTGCTTTATTAAAAAAAATGAAATATTAGCTATAATCATTGCTATTTTCTGTTCTTTTATAGAATGGGAAAAAAATTATTTTCAGTACATTGTCTTTTTAGTAAGAGGTAGTAGCTGCCAAGACTTGTGAGTTTGAAAAAAGCCCCTCTCTATAATGACAAATGGACAATATAAAAATAAGAATATTAGCATCATTTAGAAACTGCAGAATTCATAACAATATGCTCATAGGCTGGTTTAGTTTAAATAATAAGTTAAAAAAGTTCTGTGCAGTGTGCTTTGAACTTTTGAGATTTGTGGAAATCAAACAATTAAATGTAGGATTAGAGTTTGTAATAAAGACACATGTTTGGCTTGTTTTCTACAATAGCTTTTCCATAGCTTCTGTGCTGAAAAGGAATCAATTATTTTATCAGTAGTTATTTTTCAGATAATTTATCTTTTTCAGATAATTTTCAACCTCTCATCTGACTTCTAAGAAATGCTGAAATCCCCTCTTCCCCAGGGAAAAAGAAGCAGAACACAGAAAGACCCAAAAAGATGTTCATTACTGAAGCTAAATTACAGGCAACAGGAAAACCCACCATAATTCACTTACATATGCAAAAAGTTTTGTTTTCACCACCTAAAATAATATTTTTAGTTTCCAGTTCTGCTATGCTCTGCAAAACCCACCAATTTTGTTCTCATCCATTTTATAGAAATGCTTTACATCAAGACTTTTGTTTATAGAAATCTGAATTTAGAGTAGATTGAAAGTGCATACTTGGATTTATGAGTTTGCTCTCCTTTTTCTCAATTGGCTTAGAACATTTGGTCTTTGCTACAAATGTAAAATTACTTAAATTTTAAGTCTACCAAGAACTGAATTTATGCTAACCAGGTCGTTCCTGGTAAGGGAAGCAAAGCTTAGCACAAGGATAAATAACTAACAGGCCTGTACAGTTTGTTACTTAAAAGTAAACCACAGACAAACAAATCTTCATATTTATTTAGATTTACAACAATTTTAGCATTGAATAGTTGGGGTTTTGTATGCGCAGTTTTTCAAATTAATTTCTACAAATATTTCCAATTCCTAGTAAGTTCTGATTTTCAAACTCAGATTAATGCTCTTCCAAACCTTCAGTTTCCAGAGAAAAAATTTAAAATTTAGTCTGGTTAGGAAGTGATAGATATCATCTCTAGTGTGAGTTCTGCCAAGGAGAAGTCTCATTCTTGAGAGATTTTACAGCTTTTCTGAAGGCAAATATAAAAGTGAAAGGCCTATAGAGGCCAAATGAGAAAGTTACTTGATAGCATGAAACAAATCAATGCATTTAATTGTTGTTATTACTAAATTATTATTGGCTCTCTGACCCAAATGACCTGAAGTAAAATAAAATCCAACCTCTCTTTGATTTCCTGAATGGCTTGGAAACAGATTCTTTGACTGTGTAACAAAGCGTGACACTTTGCCACGTTTTGTTTTTGCAAGGAAGTTAACAAAATACTACATATTTTTCAGTTAAATGTGTGAGAGCTGACAGAATTTGCCACCTTGAAGACTATTTTTGGCAATTTCTGCTTATAGCCCTTGAAGTAAGAACTAATAACATACTTTATTTACGAAAGTTCTTCAATCAAGACAATTAAAAGCATATTTCTTACTACATACTTGCCCTGTGCATTGTTGACTGAAGGAAGATCCAATTCTACATCTTTAGAGCAGTGATGTTAATTTTTTTGGTGTCTTCTCAGGAGCAAGGAGATAAATTCAGAAGTTACAGAACAGTTAAAAATTAGCTACTTCAGTAGCAGAAATATTTTACTTTGCAGAAGATTGTGCTATGTCATTTCTCGAGCTAGGTATGAAGAATAATTTGTAATCACTCATGAGTGCTCCTAATAGTAAATTTAACCGATGCATCTGAGGATGAAAGGAGATTTCATTGGTATTTCCTCCTTTAAATACCCTTTTGTCATCCATGGACACTCAGAGTCATCCCTTAGCTATTTGAGCAGAGCTGGATGAATAGAATAAAAGATGAACTTGTTCTAACCTCTCCTTCCATGGGCAGGGACACCTTCCACTGTCCCAGGTTGCTCCAAGCTCCATCCAGCCTGACCTTGAACATTTCCAGGGATGGAGCAGCCACAGCTTCTCTGGGCAGCCTGTGCCAGGCCTCACCACCTTCACAGGGAACAATTTCTCCTTCATATCTAATGTAAACCTGCTCTCTGAAGCCATTCCCCCTTGTCCTGTCACTCCATCCCTTGCCCAGAGTCTCTTCCCAGCTCTCTTGTACCCCCTTTAGGGACTGGAAGGTGCTGGAAGGTCACCATGGAGCCTTCCCCTCTCCATGCTGAACAGCCCAAACTCTGCCAGCCTGTCCTAACAGGAGAGGGGTTCCATCCCTTGAATCATCTTCATGGCCTCCTCTGGCCTTGCTCTAGAGCATCATGGAGTTTTAAAGAGTATGTAGAGATTGAGAAGTGATACCATGAAGTGGTCATTTGTCTTCATTAAATCTATGCTGAAGCAGAGTAGGCAAAACTTGTGCCTTTACCCCCCTTGACAGTTTCCCTTTTCAAATTTGATGGTGAGGGCTGGGGAAGGAGTCACTTAATTTTTTTGCATTGCCATTGTTGTAGGAAAGGCCAGGAAGGATATAGTAATTTTATTATTTAAAAACACTATCCAAATGTTGAGGATATCCAGCTGACATTGGTGAATTGAAAGCCCTTTGTCACCCTTGTGAAGAGTTCTCCCAGGTGCCTGCCAGCCTGCGGGTTAGGATGTGGGATGGGAGGCAGGGGAAGCAGGCAGGGTATGCAAACTGGGCAGGCACTGGGGCTGCTCTTGTCACCCTGTGGTCCTTGCATACATTTGGGCTGGGTGACCTCTGTGGCTTGTCCTCCAGTGACCTGGCAACTCAATATTGCCAGTGCTGTTGGTGGCCAAAAGTAAATTCTCTAGGTCAGGTTATAAGAGAAAGTGTAAAGTCTTGGTTTTGAGGCGTTTCTTAAAGTCTTTCATCAGTTTTGTCTTACGAGTAGCAACCTCTTGGCTTTTAGTACATTTTTCTTTTCGTTCACATTCAAGGTAGTTGTCTCTCAAGAGTCCATTATTAACAATTAATCAGTACTAACTGTGTTACAAAAGGAATATGCTTCTGTAACATCTTCAAACACCTTTTTCTAAAATTATAGTGACATTTTTCCAGAATATAAGTTAATATAGGGCAAAATTTGTAGTAGATATCTAGTCACTTGCCATTTCAGCAGTTTGATATTTGAAGGCAGTTTTATTCTGATTACTCTTTACTAAAGTGCTTTAGAGTGGAAGAACTTAAATGTAGTAAGGAAAAAACTGTTCTTTCTCCTATTCAGTATGTAAACTTCTTAATGATCATAAAAAGGTTTTGAGCATTTGTAGTGGCATTTTCATGGCGTTTTTTTCACTATATGCCATGTAATTGGATTTGTGGAGTAGGTGCTTATGAAAGCAATTACATTTCTGAACACTGTTTCAGGTGGAAAGGAGAGAAAGTTGAAATATGAAAGGAAAAGGAAAAAAAAAAGAAGATAATGAGTTGTGCTTTGCCTTACCACTGATTTTGAGAAGTGTAATCCTTGCTGGCAGTGTGAGCCCTGCTGGCTGATAGATTGCCTTCTGAGAATGGTGTCTGAGTCCCAGCAGTGCAAGAGGGTATTTTGGTGGCAGGATTGCAGCCTGTAGCTCTGCCTGGCACACAGAGGGCTTTCCAGTGGCATTTCCCACTTCCTTTCCCAAACTACAAATTTTCTCCTGCATTTCCTGAGAGAGCAGCACAGACTCCGTTGTCTCACCCTCAGTGATACCATTGCCTAAAAATCATGTTACAACTCATTTGTTTTAGCAGTGAGCATTCTACAGATGGACATGTGTGATGCCACATGGGTTTTCCTTTGCAAAGGTTGTATTTTAAAGCAAAACAATCATTTTGAATAATCTTGGGAGTCTTCAGAAAGCTGAAAGGGGCAGGGGGAGCTTCCTGTGCTGAGTAAAGACCAAGCACACACAAATGCTCTTCATATTTACTTGGTGTGTTCCTCACTGAGGGCTTTGAAAGAGGTTTCTCAAGAACTTTTAACATCTCCCCTGAATTGTACTTGCTGCAAATCTCTGTTCCTCCCTGGTACTCCAGCAGAGCTCAGGCCTGTGGGTTGTCAGTGTGTTTCCTCTGGTGAAGTGATTATAGGCATTTACACTCTGTATTGAATATCTGTTCTTTATGGCTTTGGTCAGCAAGTTGGGATGGTTCTTTTACAATACTTTGCAGTGCCAGGCATGGGAACAAGGTGCTCACATGTTATAAACTCAAAATGATACAGTATTTTGTGCCAAGGCTTACTTTGTTAGGGCTTGTTGGTTTCTCATATCGAGCTTTTCAACTCTTAGCACATGAAAGCCTCCCAGATATTCTAAACACCCTGGATCTCTGTAGAGATGCTAATGAGACAGCAGTTAAGAGATTAAAGGCCTTTGGAGTGTACCAGCTGGATGAAAACCAAGTCAAGAGAGGAGCTAAACAGTCCCCTTTGTATCCTCATCTAACCTGATTTGATTTTGCCTGTTGTAAAAGGTGTGTGTGATATTTGGAGCTCATGCCTGCCATGTTTCTGATAAACATGAGAAACCACAACAGTAATGCAAAACTTCTATAATTGAGGCAGTTTTTTTTTTTTTTCTCCTGTCCTGCATTCATTTTAGTAAAGTATATTTTTGGCAATGTTTAATGATGATTTCTGCATTTTTGAATCTAGATTAATGCTGCTATTCCAGTTTTTCCAAGTTGTATACAAACATCTAACACTCAAGTATGGCTACAGCAAGTTAATACATATTTTAATAACACTGGATTTATATATGCATGGCTTGAAGTTGCAGTGGAGGGCATATGCTTGAAGATGTGAGTTGATCTATTTTCAAACTGAGTGTATTTTTTGAATTGTAGAAACTTATCCATCTTAGATTGCAAAGACTGAGAGTAGTATCTGAAGTGACTGACTTAGGGGGGTACCCTCAATGTTTAGAATAGCTGATGCAATTTAGGAAGGGGAACTTAAGGTATATGACAACTGAGTATGGAAGAAATAGGAAGTAGAGAAATAATTTTTTAGAACTATTGCTATGCCAGCTAAAACCAGTATAACCACCTTCATTGTTTGCCAAGAACTTTATCGGTAATGATTTTTTTTTTTAAAGCCTTATATATCAGAGGTTTAATTGGTGATTCAAAACATTCTTTTATTGAACTGAAATTTCATGGCTCCCCACATTCAACATGATAATCCATGCCAGTCTTTGCTTTGGGTTTTCAGTCTTACCTGTGTGGCTGTTCCATTAATTAGAATATAGGACTGCAGTAGAAATACAGGGATGTGATTGTATATTAATTGTGCACATTAATCAATCTCACCAGCAGTTCTCTTGTGGTTTTTTAGTTGGTGAAAAGCCATCTGAAGTCATATAACCCTGTTTCCTACATGGTGTTTTCCCAAGTAAAGTTCCCCTGCTTCTTTTATTATACAAAAAAATTCAGAATTCAAATAGTGTTTAAGGACAGTAAAGAGTAAATGCTGTTCGTTTTTGTCAAGTGTAGTAGCTTAACGTGTAAGTAACAGACTAATTACATGAGATTTATTTTGAATCAAAAGTAATGGCAGGGGCAGTAGCAGATCTTGATCCTTTGATGGGTGGACTCATGTGAACTGTGTTTTAATCTAAATACTCCTATCTGGCTTTTGGGAGTACAGGGGTATTGTGAAAACAGTGGCTGGAATGATTCCAAATCATACATAATTTCTTTTTATTCTCTCACTGTGTTTTTTGTGAAGTAGAATGTCAGAAAGTGCTTGGCCATCATTAACACGGCAAGTTCAGGTCTGTAACCTCACAGAAAAAGAGTTCAAAATCAGCGCTCAATTCTCATACTGTAGAGGGTCTAAAATCCTTTTGGAGTTTGTGCAGCCTAAAGATCTGGTCATTTCACTCTGGTATGGACCCTACCCATATTGGTTAACTGAGCTGCTGTCAGGGTTCCAGTGGCTGCATTGACTGAACCTCTTGATGAGTCACACAGTCTCCAAAAATTCAGAGAGATACTGGTTGGAAACTGAAGCAAGGTAAATTAGTATTAAAACCAAAGTGTATTTTAAACAGTGAGATTGTCAGTGGAGTAGTTTAACAGAGAGAAGCAGTGGTGGCCTCTTCATCTGCTTAACCTTTGTGGTCAAATAAGTCTAAGTCTTTATGAAGCAGAGCTCCAAAATTGGCACCTGTGCATATGAGTTTATGGGGAACATCTCCCTTTACCAGCTGGAGGTTAGGGTGCTAGCTAGAAGTGTTCCTGATTTTTTCTGGTCTTTCTGTCTTATCCATGTTACCATAAAAAGAGGAAGAATAAGTAGGAAGGCCATAAATTCATGGTGCAGGATTTCTTTTTGGTGTCAGATGAACAGTTTCAATATTATTGATAACAGGGGCAAAGAGATCAAGTGCACACCCAGCAAGTTTGCAGACAGCTCAAGTTGGGTGGGACTGTTGATCTGCTGGAGGGCAGGAAGAGTCTAGAGAGGGATCTGGACTGGCTGGATCAACAGGCTGAGGCCAGTTATGTAAGGTTCAACAAGGCCAAGGGTTGGGTCCTGCACTTGGGTCACAACAACCCTCTGCAGACTGAGAGGCTGGGAAGTGCCAGTGGAAAAAGACCTGGGGGTGACAGGGCCTGAATATGAACCCAGGTGTGCTTGAGTGGCCAAGAAGGCCAATGGCACCTGGCCTGTACCAGCCATGGTGAGGCAGCAGGGCCAGGGCAGTGACTGTCCCCTGTGCTGGGCATGGCTGAGGCCACACCTCACATCCTGGGTTCAGTTCTGAGCCTCTCATGACAAACAGACACTGAGGGGCTGGAGCATGTCCAGGGAAGGGAACTGAGCTGGGAAGGGTCTGGAGCACAGGTGTGATGAGGAGCAGCTGAGGGAGCTGGGGGTGCTCAGCCTGGAGAAAAAGGGACTTAAAGAGCTTCTTGCTCTCTACAACTCCTGGTGAAAGGAGATTGGAACCAGGTGGGTGCTGACCTCTTCTCTCATGTAAGTGATAAGACAAGAATAAATGACCTCAGCTTGTGTTGAGGGAGGTTTAGATTGGATCTTAGGAAAAAATTTTTTCACAGAAGTGACTGTCAAGCATTGCCACAGGCTACCCAGGGACGTGATTGAATCACCATCCCTGTGGGGTTTAAAAGATATGTAGATGTGGCACCTGGGGACATGGTTTAGTCGTGAGCTTGGCACTGTTGGGTTAATGGTTGGACTCAATCTTTCCTACTGAAATGATTCTGTGATTTCTAAGTGGTGTCAGCAAGAGGAGAACAGCAACCTTGCTATTACCATACAAAGTTATGATATCAAACCATGGAAAGATTTGAGGCTTAGGGGAAATAAGCCCAAGGAGGCTCCATTCAGGTGTAGGTGTTCACATAACTCTATTAGGCAGTGTCAGTGTAAGCCTCCACTGTAAAGATAAACCATGGCATTTTGCAGTCTTTTGTCTTTGACAATCCCATAAAAGAATCATGGTTTTGTCAGCACAGAGTAGAGGAGGTTGTCTGTTCCTGATAGTGTTAAATCCTGCAATTTTTTGCAGATACCTGTTTATTTTTATAAGCACCCCATTTCCCTGCAAAGCCTTTTGGGCTTCCCGTTGCTTGATCAGCAGCTCAGTCGGACTTCTAGAAAAGAAACCCTAAGTCTCCCATTCCATCCCCACCCAAACAGGAGCAGAAAACCTGCTGTTGTCATTTGGTGAAGTTTCTGCAATACCAATAGCTCAAATCTTGACATTGCTTTGTGATAACATGAGCTCTGTAATGCTGCATAATGCACTTTTCTTTTGCCCTCTCCTTGCCTGAGCTTCTATTTCCTTGGCTGGCTTTAGACAAAAAGAAAGAGAAAGGATGCCAGGATTTGACTGGAAATTTTACTGATAGAAATCAGGATCTGGAGAACTTGGGGAAATGTATCTTTTTATTTTCTCTTTTATGCTGTAAGAGATGATGTTCAATTACTCTTGTGCTTTCTGGTTCCAATTCATTTGAATAGTTGCATCCAATTGAAGTTTAAGCAGATAGTTTTCTACAGAAGAGGAGGACCTGCTTGTATAATGTGGAGATCTTTCTGCTTCCATAAAAAAAGAATTTGGGAGCTGTGGTTTACATACACAAGCCATTCACACACATGCAGGAAGTTTTCTTGACTTTTGCTAACGACAGTAAAGTCAATGAAATTACAGAATAAATGATTCGTTGTAAATATTTAGTGAACTGTGACTAAGCACCTTTTAATAGAAAGTGTCAGTGTTTTTTAGTTCCAGAGGCTAGACTGTTTATGAATAGTTATATTTTATAAGGTACTTTGTCATGACTTGTGAGATATTTACAGCAAATCTTTTTTTAGTATTTTTTTTTTTTAATTAAGAAAACTCATGAGAATTTCCTGAACATACAAAGCAGGCTCATGGTCACACAGTATGTCCCTGAAAACAGCTTTCCATGCAGTTTGCATTTCCTTCTATCTTAATGGGCTGAGGTTTCAAGACTGGTGTTATTCCATACCTACCTTCAGAGATAATGCCTTTATGGGAAAGGAGAGGGGGAAAAAGAGAAAGAAATCTTCATGTACTTCTAAAATCATATTTCTACTCCTTACTTTCCTTTAACTGTCTGGACAGATGCCAGAAAAAGTTCCTGCCAGTCAGGATATGCATATACAAGTCAGTGGGGTTATTTTGAAAAGAAAGAAAAAGCACCTCACCTTATTATTTTTGTTGCTTAATTCTTAAGCATTATGGTCTGCTCCCTGTCAAAGTGATGGAAGCAACCACTAGATGATGATTAAGCTTCTGGGGAAGAGAAGGGAGGAAACCCTCATCCAGTTTCATGCAATTTTGTGTTTTATTCTGTCAGCCATTGATGAGCAAATTTAGTCTCCGTAAATCCTTCTTAAGCTGAGGTTTAGGAAGGCCTTCAGTTGCAAAGTCTTGGAAAGAGATTCAGAGAGACTGCTCTACTGAAATCCTACAGACATCTAAAGCCAATAAGGGATTTGTTGTTTTCCAGGCATCAGGAAAAAGCTCTTGAGAATTGTAAAAAATACCCCTGCCTTACTTAGAGGAGGCGAGAGACTAAGGAACCTGAGCTGTGCTGCATTTCAAAGGGAGGAAAGGACACCTTTTAAGACATAAAATCCCTGTCTCCAGAGACTGTTTTCCTAAATAAGAGTCACTCACTCATAAGCATCGTTGTTAGTTAGGAGAATTCAGAAGCTGAATACTTTAATTCGTAACTTCTAAATATTTGGTGGTTTTTTTTTTTCCTTAAAGGTAATGTGAACTGTGCTTGCACAGTTAGGGACTGACTGCTCTCAGCTGGACCTTCATGAGCAAACTGAAGTCAGTGGAGTTTCATGGGCAATTAAATAAAAATGAAAATTTTTCAAGTATAAAGAGCGACTTTTCTTTGTTCAGCAAATGTTCACCATTTAGTATTTTTATATAGTATTATTTAAATTGTCTCCAACTGATTTGATGAGTCTCTTTCGATTAGTCTAAGGCAAGATGAAAGCAAGTAAATATGAAGAAAGGCAGTGGTTGCTAAGAGGGAAATTTATTTAAATACTAGAAATTTATCTTTTTTTTTTTCAAAAATAAACATTAAAATAGCACAGTTCTGCTAGGTCATGACCAAATGTATTTCGAAAGATTTTTTTCCACTTTTTAGACTGGCAAATTAACTACAGAAATCTTACTTTACATCCAGGTGCTAAGATTTTAAAGAAATGCATGAATTGCAAAACTCAAGGTCAGAAATGCCACATATTTTTAAAACCCATTTATACCTTATATTCCTTTTTTTTTTTTTTTTTGGTAAGGCTAAATAGTGCAACTTGTTGATTTGTTCCTTCCTCCTCAGTGATATTAATAAACGTGTCAGCAGAATTTTCTGAAAAAGAAGAATTGAATTGTTCAGTTCAGTGAATGGAGCAATGGAGGTGTTAAGGCTGTGGTTCTTGGGTGGGTTTCCCCCACCTCCTCAGGAGGACCTTGTGCTTCTCCCCCCGTGCCCAGCTGAGGGACCACCTCTCCTCCCCCTGGCAGCCAAGCACCACTTCTGCTGCCATCCCTGCTAACCACACTAATTGCTTACATGGAAAAGGAATATTAGGAAAATATGAAGTGAGGCTAAAAATACATCAAATATGATATAGCAGCTGGAAACAGGGCAAGCCAGCACCTTCCACGGGCCAGATCTCCACGGACCACCAGCAAAGTGCTCGTGGGGCTGCAGCCATGGACCACATAACGTGTGCTGGAACTTTCATATCAAATATCACCTCCTGCTTCTTACCTTGACCTCAGAAGACTTCCCCGGCAAGGGATAAACAATAAACTTACATAGTGTCCCCGAGAGACCTGGGCTCTAAATAAACTCTGGTTGGTGCCACACATTTCCAAGGAAGCAGAGCTTCCCTAGACCACACAGATGCCGACCACGAGCGCCATCGCTGGGCTCGCCAGGGATGCCAAGCTGCAGCTCTGAGAAGCAACGACTGTGCCTTGATATAGAAGCACAGGCAGGAGGTTTCAAAGAGGAAAAATACCAGGGAGTAGCTCAGTGCTTTGTGGCTGCCTCCTTTGTGGCACCTGGGATACCCCGGAATGCAGCTCGTGCTCTTTCCTCTCTGAAATTGAAAGGAAGGAAATGAGGAGTGATCAATAACTGCAGAATGGAGACATTAATTATTCTCCTGTAACAGTTTGTTCTGATACCAAAGATTACTTTTGATTTTGTACCTGGAGTGTCTAATTCAGTGAAACCACAGCTTCTCTTGGAGAATTTGTTTTCTCTGAGTCCAGTCACTGCTTCCTTGGCTCCTAAGGAAGAAGAAGAAAGGGGAGATGGGATGCTGGATGTCACTGCCTTGAGGATGTAAACTCCACTCCTCACTTTTGTCCATAGACATTAATTCTTATTTTGGAAGTTTGGTTCTTTTTAAAAGCTTTTTGACACTGAACATCTGTGGGTTTTTTTTTTATCTTTTTATCTTGTATTTTATCTTTTCAAGATTTTTTTCTTCTGCAGTCACAGAAACGTGCAACAAGTAATTAAAAGTGTTATTTGGAATGACTTTTAGACTGTGGTATGTTTTTTTTCAAAATTATTTTGCCTGGTTGGTCTGTTTTGATAAATAAGTGATTTAGGATTTTACCTGTTACCATTTCACATTGTATTTTGCAGATAAAGATAAGAAAGCAAAATACAATATCCATAGTAATCCTTTACTGAAACTCATGTATTGGGTGCAATGCTGAGTGAACTGTGTATTAAAAAATCTAGGAAAAAGACATCCAAACAAAAAGCTCCAACTTTTAAAATTCCTATATTTGATTACTGATTTTGCCTTTTTTTGAGCAACCTGAAATTCTGAAATTAATAATTTGTGTATTAATAATAATTCAATCCACCTGTAATTTTATAGTAAATTCTCTCCAGATTCCAGCTATTTAAATCTAAATACTTGTCAATAAAAACCAAGTCATGCATGTTTTACCTGAAAGAGCACAGCTCATATTTGTCTTTTTTTTTAATAAGAAAGCTCAGAAAATACTCTTTTTTAAAAGGCAAGTTTAAATGGATTTAAATAAAAATAATTTTGCTTTTCACTGACCCCTTCTAAACTGCTATCAATAAAGTGAAATAATTAACAGTGAATTTTTTCCCTGGGATGTTCCTTTGAGCCCTACAAGAATGCCACTTGTCCCCCTTTTTTTTTCTTTCATTCTTGACTCATGGCAAACTTGGACTGTAATTTCACATCCTTCTTTTTAGTGTTATGATATTATTATTAAACAGTTAATATTTGGTACTTTCAGGTTTGCTTCTTTACTTTGTTAGTAAAATGCTTTACATGCAATTTTTACTGAAGGTTGTGACGTGCTCTTGCTTCATCCCAATTTGTTTACGCAAAAATATTTCTAAAGCCCAGATATTGACATCTTCCCTTTCCTGCTTTCCACTCAGCCACTTTTCATTGAAAAAAAAAAACTATTTATTTTGAGAAACTCAAGAAAGCTGTTTCTCATTTCCTTTTGTTCATCCCTGCACTCAAAGTGATTATTTAATAATTTTAGTGCAAAATAGGGCAGTCAGTGCAGCCTATTTAATCCGTGTATGTCCTTTTCTTGAAGGCATGGAGGGAACCTGGGGTGGAAGCAGACAGGGCAAAAGTCTACACTGTCCTTTGGACATAGGGGAAAAAAGGTTGATCTACACATTGTGTATACAGGAATATCTTCTGTCAGTATGCCCATTTGGGTTTGTGTTTTGGGTTTTTTACTTTTTTTTATTATTATTTTGATTTTTTTTTTTTTTTTAATATCACATGTTTTTATTTTAAAAATATGTTGTGCCAGTAACAAAATGAGAAGAATAATTTCTGTTTTTAATGAGACATTAGTTTTCCAAGTGATGATTTAGTGCCTACTCAGTCTAGCTGCTAGAAAGCTCATTTTGGACAAAATAGAAAAACTAAAGTGCAATTAGTAGACACGGATGTGGTCATCTTCCAGAGTCCTTGCTTTTGTTTTTGTAGCAAGTAGATCAAGACTAGGGTGACTGTAAAACATCAATATTTTATAAATCTCTTCTTTTCTTGTTCCAAAATTTCTGCCAAATTGTACTTAAATGAAGTCTTCAGAGGAAAAAGCCTGTAAGAGTTCTTTACTATAAATACATTTTTGTGATTTTAAGAAGAATGGGTTATTTATAATGGATTGAGCCAGAGCTTCTCTGCTCTGTGTTATCTTTATAATGTTTGCCATAAAGTGCTTCCAGGCGACATCTTGACTTCTGTAATTTTTTTCTTCCTTTTCGTTGGTGCCTGGAACAGATTATTGTGGGTTATAACATTTTAAAATATCTGAGTAATCCATTTGAAAGCAGGAAAAAGAGCACACCATTGATATGAAATTGCCCTGACTTTCCAGAAAAGATTTTATCAGAGAACTTCCAGTTTCTTACTCTAGGGAGAAGGTTGCATAGTTGAATTTCTGAAATAAAATACATTTTTAAAACATTGTCCTATCCATTGATGTATCTTATGGTAGAATTTTACTCTCAGAAAAGTAAGATCGTTGGTGTGTTCAGTACTTCCAGAAGTTAAACTTAAATTCCTGAAGTTAAACCAAAATTAAACCCAACTATTTGAAATAATTATTCTATATGTTAATTATTGTGTCTCTTTTCTTCTTAGTGGATATGTTTATCTGTGACTGTTGGGAAAATAGTTTCTATTTTTGAGTCACAGGTTCACTCGTAACTCAGAGTAACCTCTGTAAAAACTGACAGTGGATTTGATTTTTTGATAATTGTGGTGCTTCATAGCTCTAAAGGCTCTACCTCAAAATTTGTTATCTGTCATTTACAGCACAGATTTCCAAGCTAGGATCTCGGTGTATTGTTGATCCAAAAGTTGTATGAATTATTTTAAAGTGGTTTTGTTATTTATAGAATAGATATTTTAAATGTAAATATAAAATACTGCAAACATTCATTTCATAGTTGAGTTTTACAGTTTTCATGAGAAATTCTGGTATTTTTAAGCCTCTTTTTGTCTCAACATTTCCAAATTTTTGAGATAGGTTATGGTTTTTGACACCTTTTGCTATTTCTCCTCACTATTACAATGAGAACTGCAACAGTTCTCTCACACAAGCATTGCAAAGGTGAATGATGAAAATACAGGCTCCCTCCATACATGGGTGGACTTTCCATAACATTTTGTTGTACTATTAAAATTAAATTTAATTTACTATTAAAATAACTCTAATTTGCAAGGCCTGATTTATCAGTGGAGCACTTGTTACCCCCCTGGCAGTGGGAGGCCCAGGGGGAAAACTTGCTTTTTCTGACACCGACCACTGTGGACAAGTTGCTTCCCTTTCCAGGCACTGACTTCAGGGAGGGTAGTAAAATATGAAAAGTGATGTTATAAAACATGTTACCATCTGATAAGGAAGTGTGTTGTTTGAGAATTGGATATAATTATCATCATTCAACACCCACACATCTCATTCATAAAATTGTGACGTGAATTTTTAAAACAATGAAAAATGGCCATGATGTTTTGGAGAATGTAAAAAAGAATAATATTATTTCTCTAAAAATTAGCATAAAGCATTCATCCTCATTTATGTTTTGTATCTTGTGGATTAGTTTAAATTGTCTTGTGGTTTTAATCTAGATTTAAAATACCAAGAGGTTTCCACATTTGTTTAACACTTACAATATATATATATATACAGTGAAATGATGTTTTGACTTCCTGCTCTCCTCATCACGTTTTTGCCCTGTCCTCTTGAGAGCAGGCTGAGAATCCATCTCCCTTGGCTTTGCTAAATTCCAGTTGTGTTGAGATGAACTTTTTCCTAGAGCAGAAGTGACTGATCATAGTCCAGTCGGCACAGTCGAGGAAGAGAGTTGTCTCATTTGTTTCCTGAAAATCTGAAACTTTTTGTGAATGAGCAAATGGAACATACTGTGTTACACAACTGGAATAATATGTTTTTCCTTGGCCAGTCATAAGGATTTGTAAAATTAATTTATGTTTAAGACACTTAACTGTTAAGAGTTTGGTGTATTTTGATGAGTACATGATTGCACTGAAAATGGGTCTTGGCACAGTTTTGCATTGGGACAAATCTGCAGATTTTCTGCAGTTAGAAAGTGTTTACTATAATATTAAAAAAAACCAAAAACCAAAAAACAACAATAACAACAACCCAGAGGGTGAAGTCTGTTGTTTTTCATTAATAACAGGACTTCTAAAAGCACCTACATGATGTGATTGTCCAAATTCAAGCATTTACTTATTTTACAAAATCACACTGCTCCTCAGCCAGTGGATTTTGTACATCCCACAGTTTACAAAGAATAACCAAGTTAGTTCAGTGAAGACCATATGTAGAAAGATTATTCTGCAGAGCTTTTAGCAAAACTTAGAAAATTAGTTTTGGATGGAATTTTTCCATATTCACTCTGAAATGGTTACTTATAAATAGACTGTTGAATGTAGACCTCTATAGCATCTTCCATCAAAATTGACAACATTTTGCATATTGACCACGGGGTAGGAAAAAGTACTTAAAAAAACCTTTTACTCAAATGTATCTTCTATGTTGTGTTTTTATATACACAAAATCATTTTTCATGTCTTAATAGTAGTCATAAAAGTTTAAGTACAGATAATCTTTCTACACTTTGTGATTGAAATCAGACTTTAATTTACATATTTGCTCTTCCAGTAACATAATATACAGGATTCTGCTTTGATTTTATGTATGATATTGCTTGTGAAGAGAAGTCATGGCAACTGGGGGAAGTTAATTCCTGAGGCATGGAAGAAAGAAAATTCCAATTCTGTCCCCAAAATGAACAAGAAGGAGGATCTAGGAAATGACAGACCAGTCATCCTCACATTGACCCCTGGGCAGGTCATCCTAGAAGTCATTTCTGAGCCTGTTAAGGATTTGAAAGTGGTTTAGAGTTGTCAGATTTACGAAGGGGAAATCATATGTGGCCAACCCAACAGCTTTCTATGATGAAATAACTGCAGTGCATGAGGGATGGGCAGAAGTGCTGTTTGCCTTTATCTGAACAAGGCTTTTGTCCCTCTCTGCTGTAACATCCTCTTCTGAAGCTGATGGAATAGATGAAGGGATGGATGGAGGGCTGTGTTGGTACTGGCAGAGTGAAGTCCCTCTAGAGGGCTGTTACTTCTGATGATCCCAGGGGTTGATCCTGGGCTCAGCACTGTGTAATGTCTTCATTAGTGACCTGGGTGATGGGACACGAGTGCAGCCACAGCAGTTTGATGAGGATGCAAAGCCAGGAGTGGCTGATGGACCCTGCCATGGTGCTGTCATTCTCACCAGGCTGGAGAAATGTTCCAACAGGAGCCTCATGAATCCCCATAAAGGGGAATCCTAAGTACAGTAATTTAATGATTATAAGCCGCACCGTTTTTGACTAAAATTTTGGTCTGAACCCAGAAGTGCAGCTTATAATCACGTGCGGCTTACATATATGGACAAAGAAGGAAAAGTTGCTGTTTTAGTTTGGAGGACAGGTGTCTGCTGAGAAAGGCAGGAACTTCTCTTTGAAATGGAGAATGTAAACCCCCTCCCTCCAAATTATTACAGTTTTGAAATCAAGGGGCTTTCAGGCAAAGATATGGGAATTAGGAATAACAGTTCTTTACCAGGGAAATTAAAATAGAAATACAGTACTGCAAAGAAACAAACTGCAAACCCTGACACAGTCAGAGTACAACCTGACACCCAGTCAGGCAGGGTGTTGGCAGCAGTCCCATTCCATGGTGGCTGCATCCTCCTGCAGTGACAGATGTGGCTCAGCTGGAGCAGTGCTCCTGTACAAGGTGCAGTTTCCCTCCGGAGCTCCAGTGGTGATGTGGAGAAATCCGGTTTTCCTCTGGAGTCCAGTGGAGAAAGGGGCTCCCTTAGTGTCCCAAACCCTCTGTTTTTATCTTGGTAAGAAATGTTGGGCTCTTCCCCCTGGCTGGAGCAACTCCCAATGGGATGCAGTAATTTTATCAGTGCCACAGTGGGACTCAATGGCCATGAGCAGAAAATGACTGGCTGGAGGAAGGATGGGTTGTGAAAAGATAAAGAACAATGCCCTGCCTGGTTTCAATGGATGGCCCATTAGCAGAATATCTCCCATGGAGATAAGGATCACTGCCCTCACCCTCAACAGATGGTGATTGAACAGGTACCTTTTATCACACTCTGTATTGTAACTGCGGTTTATAATCAGGTGCAGTTTATAATCGTGAAATTACTGTAATGCCCCAAGAGAGGAATAACCCCAGGCACCTGAACAGGCCAGAGGCATTGGTGCAGGTGGACAGGTGGCAGCAGTGTGCTCTGGGACACCACCTTCAGCAACATGAGGCAGGTGAGGGATGTGATCCCTCTCTTCTGCACTGGACAGTGCCATCTAGGTCTCTGAGGCCACTGCTGCATTCCCAGTACAAGAGAGACACAGAAATACTGGAACAAGTCCAGTGAGGGTCACTCAGATGCTTCAGGGACTGGAGCATCTCATACAAGAGAGGCTTGAGAGAGCTGGGTCAGTGCATCCTGGAGAAGAGAAGGATCAGGGAATTCTTATCAGTGTCTATAAATACCTGGTGGGAGGGAGTAAAGCAGACAATGCCAGGCTTCCTTCAGTGATGACCAGTGACTGGACAGGAACCACTGAGCACAGATTGAAATATTGGAGATTCCACTTAAAAATAAATATTGTGAGGGTGGCCAAGGGTATAGGAACCTTGTGCAAAGAGGGTGTGGAGTATCCATCATTGAAGAAGGTCAAAAGTCAAGTGGATGCAGCCCTAAGGAAATTACTTGGGTGGGGGAATTGAAGTGGGTATCTCCACACTTCCAGCCTCAGCTGATCTGTGATTCATGGAGTAAAAATGATATAGGGGTATCTTCTTTTTTCCCCCTTTTTCCCCCTCTTCTGACCTGCAAGACTGATTTTGCAGTCATGAAGCTGAGTAAATTAAGTAGAAAATTGGGTAGACATTTCTTACTGCCTACTTTATACTGCATGTAAAGGAACGTTAACAAAAATTGCCATTTCTAAAGAAAAAATGTAAGATATTATTTTGTTTCCACAAGTTATTTAAGCATTTAAAATCAGCTTAAGAAGATGATTCAGAAGGTTCATGCTTAAAACACTGTTGAGTCAAAACAGAATGACCTCCCATAGAGCTGGGAGACTTCAGCATCTCTGAAATTTATCCCTGAGGATTTTGTGTTATTCTTGATTTATGGTGGCGTCACTGAGGGCAGGGTTTGTCTTTTTGTGAGAAGAATTGGACTTTTCATTTGGCAGGATGTTAGGCATTGTTAATCCTGCTGCCTGGCAGACCTCACCATTTGAAAACTCAGGGTGTAAACAAACTACTTCTATTTTCAGGTAAACAAAGTTGCTCTAACAGAGGTCTTGCCTTGTTTAGGTCTTAACTCAGGGGAGCAGTGATTCGTTTGGATGATGCTTTCCACCCTGGTAATCAAGGCATATCTGCAGGGAACTATTAAGAAAGCATTATAAAGTTTTCAATGAGCTCAAAATAATTATTCATCATGAAGTCTTTTCCAGATTTCAGAATTTTAATTATTACAAGCATCAGTGAAGTTTACTTCAGATTCAATCATAAAGTTGCAGGTGATATACCATAATGGAATGGGGTTATACCTCTTTTGTAATTATTTTAATTCACATAATCAAGATTTCCTTTGTGTACTTGTTTAGCATCACAAGACCCCTCCCTGGTTCTTGGCTAAGTTTAGTTTCTGTGTCTCCCACAGTGAAGATTCTCTTCCTTCTGTGATGGCTACAGAGGGTTCTTGTTTTCAGATATTTTCCTTCTAATTTGTTCTAAATGTTCCTTTTCTAAATTTTATCCTTTTACTTGTCACTATGTACTTTTGAATAATTAAATGGTATTATGTAATGTTTCTTTTCTTGTTGTTTATGCTTTTCCAATATCTGCAGACATCATCATGGCTTAATTTTAGACTGAAGAAAGCCTCATTTTGTATCTGACATTTCAGGTTCTTCCTGTACTTGCCCTTCTCACTGCTTTACACACTTGAGGAAAAGTGTTTTCCTTTAGCTGAGTTTCTTTTAGTAATGATTCAATAATTTAATAATCAAATTCTTAGAGTTAATATTATAGCATTTAAATAAGGCAGCAGGATGTCTTCACTTGCTGCATAAATAGGTGGTAATTAGTTTTTATAACTTCCTGTAGCATCTCTAGTCTTTGTAGAAGCAGGAAAGTGGGGAGTTACTGCTGTTCACATCATCAAGGTGAGATGTTTGACTCATCACACTTGCATTAAATCCTGGTAAAGAACCATGCTCAGCATGTTGTATGAAACCTCTGCATACTTGATTTCATTAATCCAAGCAGATAAATATATTAGCTATGAACTCTTATGGAATATTACCTTTTCTTTCTAAAAGGGCTTTGGTGGGAGTGACCTGATGAGCAAACATATAAACAGCAATATAAATTCCAGTGCTTTTTCAGGTAGTGCTGGTAGACATTGCTGGTTAGTTAACATAACTCAGTGCTTTAGATTGTTCCCTTTTTCCTTAAGATTAGGCAATATAGCAAGCCAGATTATATATTTTTAAAATTAATGTCTCAATAAGTTTACAGGCAGTATTAGGAGGGACTGAAGTCTACAAAACATAAACCTCACCCCTCTCTCTCTGATATAACGTATCTTAGCATGAAATGGAAATTATTTTGAGACTTCATTATTTATCTCTCTTTCCCCTATTTATCATCCTTTTACTCAGGTAACTTTCTTCCTGGATTTTGTTCTTTCCTCTTCCACTCTCCATACAGGGTGTCCTCCTGTGTGTGTCTGATCAATTTTCTGGAAAAAAAAAAAAAAGCAAGCAGAAACAGGAGTTATCTTTAGCTTTTGAAGCTTTGAAAAAGGTATTATACTTTTGTTATTTCCTCTGGGTTGTCTGTTGAAATGTCTGTTGCAAGACTCCTCATCAGAGGAGTCTCCTAATTTTCTGTCATCTAAGGGGCCTGACCAAACAAATCCCACAGCTTCCCCAGCAGCTGCTGGGGACCTCCTGGTCCCTCCAGCAGCCAACTCACAAACCCCCTGATCTCTCCAAAATGCAGCCCAGATTTATGTCCAGATTGTTACATGGATCCCAAACCTCTCATGCGCAATGTTGGAAAAAATAAGGATTTGACAGGAAAGTCTCACAGATATATATGTATAACAGAAAGATTTTTTGAATGTAGAATCTGAAGAAGGAATAGAAATGATAGCAAGTTTTGATATAGAAGAAAAGAATTACTGAGCCAGTCTTACTGGATAACTAGAATGCAAAGAGCAAGTGAGTTGGAAGAGGCTCTTATGACTGAGCAAAAGATTAATCCACCTCTAACAAAAGATGTTTTTACCAAGCAAATGGATTTTCACAGGCAAACAAAAATGCCATGTTGCAAGTAGAAAGATTTCAAAATTTTCCACCATGAGAAAACTGAAAAACAACTTTTAGATTAAACTGTAACATACTAAATTTTTGTGATTGGAAAATAGTAGCATGAATATGGTAATGTTAGTAGTTGCGATAGGCCATAGGTAATAGTAAAGGTGTTGATTTGGTTGTAATGTTTTAAGATGCTTTGCAATGAAAAGTATATAATGCATTGTAACCAGAACTAGAGCTGGCTTCAGATGAACCCACAGCTGAGGCTGAAAAGGCTGTGGGCTGGGCTCCTGTCACCCACAACCCATGAATTGCTGTATCATTTGGATACAATAAACAGCATTTTAAAAAGCCACCTGGAGCCCCACATCCCTCATTTTGGCTCTTACAATCCCAGTCATGGGCTACACTCCCCTGTACACTGTGTGCACCCTCTCAGGTCACTGTGCCATGACAGGCACATGGATCCCTGTGCTCCACAGTCCCAGCCTGGCTGTAGGCACAGCAAGTAAATACCTCTGTGTTCAGGACAGAAGCATTTGCTTGCCCCATGGCAGTTTGGGTCGTGGAATCATGGACTTACTCAGCTTGGAAAAGACCTCTAGCATCATTGAGTCCAACCACTAACCCAGCACTAAACCATGGCCCTCAGAACCACTTCTACAAGCCTTTTAAATCTCTTCACCACTGCCCTGAGCAGCCTGTTTCAGTGCTTGACCAACCTTTCTGTGAAAAAAAATTATTCTAATAGTCGATCTATACCTCCCCTGACACAAGATGAAGCCATTTCCTCACATCCTCTCCCTGGAGCAGAGCCTGACCCCCCTGGCTGTCCCCTCCTGTCAGGGAGTTGTGCAGAGCCAGAAGGTTCCCCCTGAGCCTCCTTTTCTCCAGGCTGAGCCCCTTCCCAGCTCCCTCAGCCTCTCCTGGTGCTCCAGACCCTTCCCCAGCTCTGTTCCCTTCCCTGGACACGCTCCAGCCCCTCAATGTCCCTCTTGTCAGGAGGGTCCCAGAGCTGTCCCCAGCACTGGAGGTGTCCCAGCAGAGCCAGCACAGGGGACAGTCACTGCCCTGGCCCTGCTGCCACACCACTGCTGACACAACCCAGGTGCCTTCCTGCCCACCTGGGCACACGCTCATCCTTTATCTAGAAACAGAAAAGGAGAATTGTTAGGGATTTCTAGAAGAGAATAAAAAAAAAGCAGCACATATTTCCCACCAGACTACCTGGCTGCTTTTATACTTTCCCTAGGCTGGATTCATCACATTTATTTGAGGTGGTAAATTCTGAATGCGCTGGGGCAGCCTTGTTATGGTGTGAACTCAGTAGAAACCCCAGTGAGGGAAATTGTTTATTCTAGCTCAGTGCACTCCCAGCCACCCTGGTTATAGTTCCTTTCTGGCCAGGACAGCTTTTCAAGGCCGTGGAGGACGGGAGGTTGCAGCAGCTCTCTGTCTCCACAGTCTACTCTCCTGGTGGTCTGGCCACCTGGAGAGCTCTGCATCAGGGTGTTTGAACCAAGCCTATGCCTTGCCTGCCCCAATACCTTTCTCAGGCATTTAAACCTCCGAAAATATAGCAAAAAGTGTTTTATCTATTTCTGTAGCTGCCCATTTTGAAGTTCTTACAAATGTCAGTCCCTGCACCATGAGCAGCAGGCAGACCTTAGCATGTGCCAAGTATGAGCGTGTGTTTACACACAGTACCATGATACTTCATGTAGGCACTTAGTGGCTTGGACATTTACCCTTTTGAAGAGCCTGGAAACATCATTACAGGAACTTAAATAAATTAGAAATAGAAGCTAAAAGTAAACAATAAAAGCGCTGCAGCAGTCTTTTCTTTCTCCATGCTACTATTTTAATCCTCCTGTGAAAATCTGGGTAAGTTGATCCCCCCCTTGTAAAAATGTTTCCTTAAAACAGACAAACCTTTGAAATAGGATCTTCTAAGAAGGCTTTGTTATTGTAGGACATGTCTAATGGGTTGATGCTTCTATTACCAGTACTGTCTTCCATAATACT
Source organism: Catharus ustulatus (assembly GCF_009819885.2). Classification (NCBI taxonomy): domain Eukaryota; kingdom Metazoa; phylum Chordata; class Aves; order Passeriformes; family Turdidae; genus Catharus; species Catharus ustulatus. The sequence goes on from NC_046223.1 coordinate 114,528,182, forward strand.
TTACTGCTTGATGCCCTGCTAATGTTGTATTTTGATATGTTTCCTCTTCAGTATTTACCTGTGGAGAAACAGCTCTTTTTTTCTTTATTTTCAACAGAATTTTTATGTGTTTCATAGGAAGACTTATGTCTAGTGAATGGAAGTTTCTTTAAAAGCCTCTTATGAACCATAAAAGCAAAGCACATGTGAAATGAAATTCATAACTTGTATTAAAGCATCAAGTTCAGCTTCACTTCCCAGAAGCAAGGGCACCAAATTTGGGGGTCTTTTTTTAAAAGAGGTTTTCTTTTAGTTCTTAAACTACTTTGTATTCTGCAACTTGGGAAAATCTGAGCCATCTGACTTGTAGTTTAGTGTTTATTCTGCTGTGGAGCGGTACAATGCAAAAGTGAAGGAAAAAAATGTAAGAGTTAAAGCAATAAGCTACTTGTGCATTTCTAATTGTTACTTCTGGTAGCAGAAAGACATAAAAAAGGCTGTGTTTGGTATCTTAAAGAATGTTGTCCTAAAAGCATGTTAGAATCAAGAGACATATCAAATGCTGTACAAATACAATTAACGAATGTAGAAGCTTTACTTTTATTTTAGTATCTGAAAATCCTGGATCCATTGCAAAGAGAAAGGAAGCGGCTGTGGGTGGGTGTGGTGGTTTTTACTTTTTGCTGAAACCACCATGCCAGTATCTAGTTTTCTGTGTGTGGGAAAGAAGCTGGCAGAAATTACATGGGAAAACAGTGAAGGCAAATTGAGATAGAAGTAGCTTTGAAAGGTAGAGAGCATGGAAGTGAGGGAAGGAGAAAATAGGTGCATCTGGAACTTGATTTTCTATTAAATCGAGAAGTGCAGTTGATTTTAACCTTTCTTCATGTCTCAGCATCAGCTCTGGTCTATCACAGGATGGTTTGGGTTGGAAAGGACCTTAAAGATCATCTTGTTCCAAGCCCCTGCCATGGGCAAGGACACCTCCCACTGTCCCAGGTTGATCCAAGCCCCATCCAACCTGACCTTGGACACTGCCAGGGATAGGGCAGACACAGCTTCTCTGGGCAACCTGTGCCAGGGCCTCATCACCCTCAAAGGGAAGAATTTCCTCTTAGTACCTGTTCTGAATCTATCCTCCTTCAGTTTGAAGCTATTGCCCTTTATCCTGAATGGTCCACCAAAAGGGACCAAAGAGATTTGATCTTTGTCTCCTTTTGCATCGATGTGCTGCACCATGACCGCAGCTCCTCTGCCCCTCCTGCTGTTTGGGGAACAATTACTAGTGAGAGAGATTTCTGAATGCAGATGGGGAGGGGAGCTCAGCATAGAAGCAGCATCCTGTCTCAAAAACAGATTTTGGTTCTTGCACTTGTTGTCTTTGGAAAAGACACCCCAAGCCCTTTAATTTGTGTATTTGAGGTGTTGAGTAAAATTGTGAACATGAGAAATGTATATCCAAGCTGATAATGTTGGACACCAGGTGTTTACTACTGTCTTGCATAGTTGTTTTATTTTATATTTGAAGCCTTAAAAAGAAAGAATAATTACTTTTAAAAAAATAGAGGACCAGCAGTTAAGATTGAATAGTATATCATGCTTGTGATAACTCTTCTGCTTGGTTTTATGTACCCTGTTTGATTAGAAACAAATATCGTTGTTTTCATTTGCTTGCAAACCTTACTGTTAAAAAAAACCACAAAACTTGAGCTTTATCGTGTATGAGCACTTTTTTTGAATCTGTGATGATTTAAATATTTTTTAATCTCTCAATGTACTATGATAATAAATATTTATATTTCTATGTATTTCCTATATTGTGTGCATGTATTTGCAATTTAAGTTATTTAATAGTCTCTGAATGGATTGCTGGATTGCCCTTACAGTCCTAGGAAGTGCCTGACATTCTAATCCATGCACATGTGCAGCCCTGCATAATGAAGAAAAAAATATTTGAGTTGTGCTCCTTTTAGAAATGTACAACATTTTATAAAACACAACTTTGTCTTTAAGATGCTGATAGTCCCAACAAGAGAGACAAATGTAAGCGACAAATGCAGAGTGTAATTTCCTCATGCTATGACCAGTGTAGTACAGTGGATTATGCTCAGATTTTGCCTGAGTGGCTCTTGTTGTGCTCTTTAATTATTTATTAATTTATTAATTTATTATTAAAATTTTAAATGCTCTTTGCAGGACACTGGACATAATTTCATGATTAGATAAAGAACCCTATTATAGAGCTTTTTAGTTGTTTATAGATAAAATATTAGTTTATTATATTGCAAGGCAGACTAATACTTTTGTAAGGAAATAATTGATATATTAAGTCACCTATAATGATTTGAGTCTTACTTGTAAATAAATTTTCACTCTTTTTGTAAGAATCTATAGTGTTATTGTTGGCCTGTGCTATGTGATTTATAATGAATATATTTTATGTACAAGTTTTTGTATTTTAAAAACTCAACTTTAGGAGGAAAGAAAATGTTTTATTCTCAGAAATGTTCTGAGGAAATACTAAACAGCATAGGAGTTGTCTTTAGAATCATGTAAGGCTGGTATTTCTTAGAGAAGAACAAATAGCTGAAAAAGAAGTGTAAGAGAAGTAGGAAGAGGAAAAAGTACCTTGCAAAGCCCATTGTCACAGTTCATTTAATGCTGCTTGCTGTCCTCACCTTGGCTTTTGTTTGTGTTATTATAGGAACACTATAATCTCTTTATGACCTAGACTTTAGGAGCCTCACATACATTATTATGTATAAAAATTATTTTCTCACAGAATTATGGAATGTGATGGGTTGGAAAGGACATTAAACATCATCCAAAGAAGTGTGGGAAGAGAGGTTGTCAGTGAAGACTGAGGCAATAAAGTGGAGTATGTCAGTCTTTTCCCCATCCATTGTGCAAGTTCGCCAGCATAGTTTATTGATGAGTGTTGTACACAAATGTTCCTACAAACTGGATTTTCTCTGTTTCCTCAGTCTTTCAGTTTGTCTCCACACATCCTTTAGTGTACATTCTTACAGCTTTTTTGTTCCACTAATCACATCACTTTGGTTTATAATCCTTGCACCAGGCTGAGTGATCCATTTCTGTACATGCAGGTGTATTAACCTTGTTGTTATTACTCATATTTCCTTATTTTTATCTTTCAGGAGACCAATACTTCTTTTCTTTATAACTGATTTCCATAACCTTGCAATAACCTCTTTGTTTCAGGTTTTCCCTGGGCGATGCTCGCAGGCCGCTCCATGAAACTGCGATTCTGGTGGAAGACATTGTCCACACTCAGCTGATAAATTTGGTAAGAACAAGCTGACAAAATAGACTGCACTCTAAAACTCCTTCAATCCACATGATATTTTCGTCATGTAATGACTAATAACAGATTGTCCAAGGTTTAGGAACAAATAAAACATAGAAACTGAGGTTGATACTCTGGCCTCAGTGATCTGTAGAACCAGATGTGCAAACCCACCTAAGAAAACTGAGAAGAAAGCTGATGGGTTCTTTGTTAAAATCTCTAAGTTGTTAAAAAGAAAAGATATGGCTATTCTTCTAAAGGCTGTCTTGCTGTCTTTTTTTTTTTCATGTTCTATTATTTTTGTTATTGCGTTATTTACTTAGGATTTATGTCTTAATATTCCTTCTATGTGATGTTTTGATTTCTTTAAAAAAATAATGCCAAAATACGGAATATTTTAATATATTGAAAACCAATGAAAGTGTTATATAAATGAGGTTGTTTTGAATGACATCTTTCAGACACAATTCTAAATTTAAACCCCTCTCTATTTTATTTAAGTTCAACAGCTCTATTAAGAAATAAATCATGGCATTTTACATCATGGCATGAATTTGCCATCTGACAAATTATTATACCTTTGTATAAAAAGGTATAATATGACAATGCCACCTTTATTTTCATAAAAGTGTATTTTTTTTTAATTATAGCCATTAAAAGACATGTAGGTGTGGCACTGAGGGACAGGGTTTAATGGTGGTCTTGGCAGTGCTGGGTTAATGGTTGGACTCAATCTCAGAGGTCTTTTCCAACCTTAATGATTCTGTGATTTGAATGAAATTACCAGCACGTGTTGGAAGAGACATTATACAGAACTAATGTATATAGATTATGCTAATACATGTTATAACTAATATTTACATCTGATGAGTCCTTGGATCAGCTAGAGCTTTCAGCTGCAAGTTCCTATATCTCTTCTTTGTAATGAGCCCTTTTAGCAATGACAAGGCTTTTTAAGTTTCGAGGTAGGTTCTGGTACTACATTAACTAGAACTAAAAACTTCTGTTAAGTGATGAAATTCAGAATGGGATACAGCACATATTGTAAATATTTATGTATGCATAAAATATATTTTTTATATATATTTCTACATATTCATGCATATAAGACATTAATATTTTTAATAGAAATATACTAAAATTAGACTTCCCTTGCCCACTGTTTGCCTGCAACAGGTGTTTTCCTTCAGCTTTGCACCTAATCCAGCAGCCGCTCGCAGTTTCCTGCATCTCAGCAAATGCCTTGGCATCCCTTCCAGCTCCAGGCAGTTCCTTTCTGCTCATACCTCTGCAGCCCAACAGAGTATCCCTGTCTCCACAGTCTCCTGGCATCTTTGTGGATTCTTTCCTTATTACACTCATCTTGGGCTGTCCTGAACGTGCCCCGTGGCTCTTGGAGGGGACAACGTCTCTCCCCTCTCTGCGGGTTTCCCGCTGGTTTAACACTCTGCTCTGACCATGGATTTGTAGTTCTTATTCCAGCTTTAGCTCAGACAAAGTGACATTTTCTCTTTGTTAATGACCCCTGTAATTTATGCAAACCGATGGCTGCGGCTTCGCTCTTCCCTCAGCATTAACGTGCTGGAGTCTGGGCTGCTCTGTCCCACCGAGGCTTCTCTGAGCTGAGCTTTACCAAACCCTGCAGTGAGAAAGTGCAACCTGTGGCCATGTGGTCTTTGCACTTTAATCAAATCCGGGAACTTACTCAGGGACTGGATGTGACCCGGGGTTAACCCTGCGTGGGGTGCGGGAGCTTGTAGAATTTCCTGACAGAAGGAAGAATGGGAATGGAGAGGCAGATAAACAGCTTTTCTAACCTTTCCCCTCCCAGCCCAAGACAGCACTTTATTTCTGAGGAAGTGAAAGTATCTTTAATAGCTCATTGCTTTGACCTCTGACACTCACATGCCGGAACCTTTAAATCAGTAGCGTTTTACATGCCCCGGGCTTCTGATAGGGAATTTTGCACATTTGTCATCCTCAACTGCACATCCTTATTGAGCTGTTCTGTGCACTTACATGAAATTTTCACTTTCTGTGTAGGTATTTTTGCTGGTATTGACCAGTACTAGAGAAATGCTGTTTTTATAAATGAAGCTGACTGCAGAAGTAAATTTATTGCTAACCACCTGGATTCTGTCATATTGCTCATGTTAATGGAGTATGCAGTTCTCACTGTGTAATTTAATGATTTCTTGTTTAATTCATGTCCATTTTTCCATCCATAATACAGGTATAAAGCTAAATTGTAGAAATTACTTTTATACCTGCAATAAAGCTGGCACATTGCACACATCTTTCATAGTAAGCATTTGTAAGAAGAGCTTGTTCTTCTTGATTAAGTCCAGGTTTGAGCCTCTGCATTAAAAAATACGTTTCCAGCATGATTACCTTTGATTGGTTGACTTTTGATATCTTGCAGCTTTATAGTTCCAGCTTCCTATTTTCAGAGTTGATCTGAACTCTATTAAATCAAGGTCTGGTTTGGGCAGATTTATACAGTCACTGCTTCAAACCACTGTGCGCTTCATGGAGTTCGGCTGCTGTAGCAGATGAGTGCACTAACAAGGCAAATCCCTGGAAAGCAGGTCTTTAAGAGTCTGCATCACATTTTATGATCAATTTTTTGGGTGTATTTTGAATAATATGCACACTGCTTTACATAAAGGGAAATTCTACTAGAAGTATGTAGCAATGTATAGGAGGAAATGAGCATCTCCAGAGGAAGATGCATTTCATCCTAAAATTACTTTCTGAGTTGAATGGGCTTGTATCTCTCAAGGAATTTATATTCTCAGCTGACTAAGAAATGAATCCTTTGACAGCTGGCTTGTGTTGGAATATCTAGGAGATAGGCATGAAAGGTGAGAGATAAATTCCATCATATTTATGTAATGAGTTTGAATTTTTTATGCTTATATTGTAATTATTATATCTTTTGTTTTTTGTGTATCAAGCAACAGAAAATCATAAAGCCCCTAAACTAGAACATTCTGTACATTTTTTGGTTAAGCATAATGTATTTGATAAGCACAATGAATTTAAATTTTAATTTGAAATCAAGTTCACTGTTGACTGATAGTATTTAGTACAGATCTAAATGTTCATTTATAGGTAAATGCTTAAGAATTTATAGATACATTCATCTATAAATCTTACCCTAAAACTGTACTTCTTTATGCGGGCTAAGACTAGAGGTTCCAATCAAAGCTGTGTTTTCTTTATAGTTAGGCACAAGTAGTACAAGGAAAGTTGTGCCTGCAAAAACAGTTCAACAGGGAATGCAAAAAGGTGTTAATCAGAAGGGGGCAAGCCTTTCAATTACTGACCATTTGAAGTGGAGTGAGGCCTCTTTTATTTCCTTCTTCCATCATCTCCAATACAATCTCCATGTGCACTAAGAAAGTTTTGAAGCATCATCTTCTATAATAACCTATTTATATCTATTCAGGTCCTTAGAAAGGGAACTTGAAGATCTTCCTTTAGGACAAATGTGTATTATTCATTCAGCACTTTGTGTTAAAAAAAATTAAAAAAACAAAGCTGTGATTAAGAGGACTGGAGTAGGAACTTTTACTCCTTATTAAACTACCGTTGAGAGGTTTGTCATCAAAATAGCCTAAATCTTTCACATACACAGATATAAAACAATTTGGACTTTTTTTTTAATATAATACTTAAGAAAGAGGAAAAGTCCCTTGTCACCTTCACTAGTTCTCTCCAATTTTTTTTTTCTTTTGAACCAGCCCCAGAACCATTCATCATCGGACTAATATTAAAAGCTAAATATTATTAGTATCTTCTCTTGATAGGACCATAGCTCCTTGTTCATGCTTCAGATGTCACGTTCAAATAGAAAATAATATCATGATGCACTAATTGGATCAGATGAGCTGGTAAGGAAGTACTTTCCTTATGCTGGTACTGTATCAGCTGGGTGTTTGTTATCAGAATGAAATACCAGCAGTTTATTCTCTAGGCACACTGGGTAGGGCAGGAGTAGTGCAGACACTTGTTTTCACAGAGTTTGGTTATTCAGTGTAGCACTAGATTTGAAGTTCAGTCCTTTATATTTTGTTTCATTTAGCTTTGGGGAAGAGATTAGATTTGTTTTTGCAAAATTAAAGGTATTTTAGCAGTAGGACAGAGTTCAACAAAGGAATAGGTGAATTACACATATGCACACCAAAAAATACAGGTAAGTAACCCTGTCTGTCCATGAAGGAGTGGCTGCTCAGAGGCAAGGCCACAGCACATCACAACAGCCTTGGACTGCATCCCTTAAATGTTTTATCTGCTGTAATTCTTTGTAATGTGTGATAAGTCCTTATGGAGACAGTCATGAATGGTAGAATTCATGTTAATAGAATTGTGGTTTTCTCCCTGTCAGCCAATGTGTGTCTGCTGGAAGATGGACTCTGATCTCTCCAACTGATGTCAAATGATTGAAGTCAGACCCACTTGGCTGCCTTTTTTTAGAATTCAGTAGTGTCACCTTAAAGGAACTTCAGTTGCCCAAAATCATATTGTACATGATATCTGTTGGAGTTTCTTTCATAAGTTACTTTTATCTTCCTCTGGTATTTAATTTCATACAACTTGTGCTGCTACCTAATGCTATTAATATTCCACTCTTCCTGTGTAGGAGCGTGATTTGGGTCCTGAGTTACATATATGCTAAATGAACTCTTTGCGTGTACACAGGGATAATTTTTGTTGGGTTTTTTTTATTATTTTAAATAAATTTTCTCTTACACACATAACATTTAATTCAGAATCAGTCCTTTGGTCTCAACCAGGACACAAAGCACAGGTGAGGAGGTGAATAGTCTATACTGGTATTTGTAGGTTATATTAAATTGCAGCAGTAATGCATAGGTAGAAAACTTAGAGTGAGGTGCAGACATCCAGCAGTGTGCCTGAGTCCTGAGTAGATCTGTGGTGGATCCATCTTGAGGAATAAATTGCTTTTTATAGTGAGTTTAGTAAAGATTGGGTAGTCATTTGTCACTTTTTCCTAGTAAAAGGAAGGGTGAAAATACTGAAAAATGCAGAAGTAAAAGTTTACTGATACAAAATGCAAAGTTATTTATCATAAACAGCGTTAATTTTATGTTTTGAAAGGACTGTATATTTTCTGTATCAACATGGTGTACTTTCTTCTCTTCCCAGCCTTGTTCCTGCAGCTGTTATTCTTTTTATTGCAGTTTAAAACAAAAGAAGGAGAAGGGAAAACTCACCTTCACTTGTCTTCCAGAGAAAAAGGGACAATGGGAGATAATGACAATGGGAGAGGCGAGTAGGAAAAATGAGGATTTAAACAGAAGCAAGGATAAAGCTTTCTTGGTCCTTTACAGGTTTTTTGCTTGTAGAGGTTCCTGGATTTTTAAAATCAAATCCCAGTTGTTATTCGTTCACAAGCTGCATCAGTCACTTTAATGTGTGTAACCTCACACAGCTCCAGGTTTGTTTACTATGTTTTTGAACTGTTCGACTTGTAACCTTTATATACATAATTGTAACATTTCTGACATTCCTTTTAAAAAGGAAAAAATTGAAAGCAGCTCCTTCATGAGCAGGAATTGCCCACTGATAAAAACCAACAGTGTGACGCACTGTTCCCTCTTGATCCCAAAGTTACGTGCAATTGTCACTTATGCCACCCCAGCAACAGGAAAAGTCCTTGTTTTATGAGTCTGTTTTAAAACAGTTATAAAGTTTCCTGTGCAGGACATTAATTAAAGGGGTTATCAAAATAAGACAAACTAATATAATTTGTGATTGTACAAAATAAAGGAAGTCGAGGGTACCACAGGGACCTAATGAATCACAGGATGGAAACAATCTTCTGGCTAACTAAACATTCAGACTTTGTACTAAGTCACAGGGTGGATGTACAGCCCGGCAAGCCGGAACACGCTGTGTGTTTACATGGATGGGATAAAGGGAGTTCACAAAAACCATCTGGGAGAAATCCTTCCCCTATTCATTCTATTCCTACTGTAGAGTCGAATAAACAACATGCATACATTTGCAGCAAACACATGGCACACCTGCCCTGGAAGAAATCAAACTGGAAAATAACTGTAGTATAAAAATTTCTCTGTGTACCAGCACTGTGAGTTTGTCTACGTTTCCCATGTAGGATGGAAAGGGAGAGATGGGGCTTAACATCTAGCAAGTGGTTAATTGTTCCCTGTGCATTTGCAGCATTTCAATGTGGTCAGTATTTAGATTTATATGATAGATTTATATGGTAATTTATATGAAATGAGTTTTCTACTTTAAACATTATCTGCCCCTAGTTCACCATATTCCGATCTATTTATTCTCAAATACAGAATTTATTTCAGGAGATGATTCAGGAGTCCCAGTTAGGGATTCTGGGCTCTCTCTTTGCTTTCTTTTGAGACTGAAGATTTAGTGACTTAATCAGATTTTTTGATTCCATGGATCTCTGTGCAGGATTGGCATGTGCTATAACACAGAGCTGCTGCTTTTTGCCTGTCCATGCAGAGATGCTGCTCAGAATCCAGTGGTGATGAACTTCACTGAGCTTATAAATGTAAAGAGACTAAGATACTGTTATTAAAACCCTAAATTATCAAACAGAAAGAAATGAATAATCATACCTACAAAGTTGTACCAGCATGTTCGGTAGTGAAGAACAAGATTCAAAGTGTTGACTAGATTAAATGGAGGAAAAAAAAGTTATTGGTGCTTAAATGTTGGGTTGTAACACATAAAATATAAAGACTGAAGGTAGTGCAGGCATCAATAGTCCAGTATTTCCTGATTTTCTGTATCAGACTGGGCCTTTAATAACAATTCATGGATTTATGACTACTGTAAATGTATAAGAATATATGTTTCTCTATGTACACCCTTCACACACCAAATTCCTGTTTAGGCTGTTGGGTTAGAGGAAAGAAGTAGGTATGAAATTTCACTCATGGGGGCTTTGGAATCTGTGGCATTCTTGAATATATATGTACTCAATTCCCTTGGCTTCTGGGGCTCTTATGGAACAGTTGATAAGCTGGACCCAGCCCGTGTTTCCAAAACACAGATATGTCTTTTATTTAATTTTTATGTAAAATTTTAGGAGAATAGTAGAGATGAACAGCTGTTGAGGCCTTGGATAAGATGAGCAGGGACATTCAGTGTACAGATTCAGTGTTCAGGGTCTTTGCCTACTTCTACTGATGTCACTAACAAATCAAGAAGTTAAGAAATTTAAGAGTAGTCATTAGATTTGTATTGCTCAATATGATGAACTCTGGTAAATCAATATTCTGATTATGGTTTTGAGAATCATAATTACATTCCAACTCCAGAAGCCAAATGGAAAGTTGATGTTCAGGGTTTCATTCTGTCTTTAACTTCTTTGTATGGTATAAATAGAATATTATATGAAAAGGTGTGTAAAGTCCATCCTGCACACAAAGACCCATCTTGCTTATTGTTCTGATTCTGAAATAAATTAATACATGAAATGAAAAGAATCACAAATTTATCAATGGTAAAATAAAAGCAAACTAACATAACAAACATGTTTTACTAAAGCTGAGGTAATAATGCCAGATCAGCTTTTGTGTCACAAGAGATAAATGGGCACTTCAAGGATGTGATTCTTTAGGTCCTAACATACTTATTTAAAATTTTGGCAATGCATTTAAAATCTGGACTTCTGAAGTGAAGTGAGAGACATCTCACCTCTGTGGTTTCAGGCACTAGCTGTTATTTTTGTTATAGATATTTAGTTTGTCATTGATTCTGAGAAGAAAAAACCAAACACAACCTGTAAACTTTAGGTTGTGAAAGACACAAACTGATTTATGGATATCTGTGATGGAAAAAGAGCAGTGTAAAACTCTGCATGGTCTTTAAGTGTAACTCATAAACCTTGAAGGTCATCTCATAGTGGTTAACAGAGCAAATTCATTGTAATTTTTAGATCACCTTATCTGATTTCAAGCAAACCTGATAGTTTCTGAGTAACTTTTTTTAGGAAGATTGGCTTGTTAACAGTGTTACGGAGTTACAAGGAAATGTGGTCACAGCTGCTTCTGGTTTCATAGCTAATCCACCTGATTGGAAACAACAGGTTTTTGATATTTTTCCATTTCTTACACTGACACCTAGTGTTCAGAGCTCCTGAGTTTCTAATACTGCACTTGGTTATTAATAGACAGCTGTTGATACTGAAGTTCTCCACCTTTGTCAACATCTTCCAGTTCTGCTCTTCTGCAAAAGGAAACAGTAGCTGAAGGCAAAGGTGTTACCATCATTCAAAACAATTTTATTTTGGAAATAGAAATAGTGAACAGCTACTGCAAAACTTGGCAAAAGCTATTTTACTTCTTGAAGCGCTGCAAAATCTGTTTTCTTAAAATTTAAGTGCTTTAGTTTTGGCAAATGCAACCCTTTTGTGTCTGTAAGTGTCACTGGCCAAGAAAAACAGCGATAAAAGCAGAAACCCTTAGATCAGTATTTGTTTAATTGTGGGAGATGTCGATGCTTTTTATTTCTGTGTTCTTTTATCTTCAAGCCACGAGTTCTACCTGATAGGAGTGTTGATGGCTGCACAGTCCTTGAGTAGACAGAAAATAACTTGCACACAAAAACTTGCACAAACAGTCTTTTATCTCAGACTTGCAAATAAACGGAGCAAAGCAAGTATGGGCTGTAACCCATTCCTGACAAAGATGACAACTGAGAGTAAAATTAACTCTCTGTTTTACCTGTGATTTTGCTGTGTGTTAGCAGAAGAACTTTACACTGTTTAAGATAATATATTAGGAATTTTGTATAACTGTATCCAGAAGTATGAATGATTTTTTTTTTACTAATGGCTTCCATAGAAAAATGGAAGCTATCCAAGCACAGAAAAAGTATATTAAACTTCACTTTAATTTGAGGATTCTTCTCTTTTTGATTTTAAGACTTTTCTTTTAAGTGCACCAAAGAGCCACCTTTTCAGTGCTTCTCCACTCTCACAGTAAAGAATTTATTTCCATCTAAATCCACCTTCTGTCCATTTAAAGCCATGCCCTCATGTCCTGTCACTGCATCCCCACACTGCCCATTTTGTTATATCTTGGGTAAAGACATTGCATCTCTGTGTGTGCACATGGCAAATGAGGTACTTCAACATTATTGATTGTCAATAGTTGATATTCCTGTGAATCAGAGTCTGCTTATTGGAGAAATAATCAGTGACAACAGAGAGAAATGTTACTTGTAGGATACTGTTTATTTGACTTCTTTCAGGCATTTAAATGTGAGGATGGTGAGGCCCTGGCACAGGGTGCCCAGGGAAGCTGTGGCTGCCCCTGGACCCCTGGAAGTGTTCCAGGCAAGGTTGGATGGGGCTTGGAGCAACCTGGGATAGTGGAAGGTGTCCCTGTTCATGGCAGGGGGTGGAACTGGGTGATCTTTAAGGTCCCGTACCCAAACCAATGATTGTTTCTGTGATTTGTTTTCAGGGTGAGGTGCATTTGGACCAGAAGTGTGATTTTTGTCTAGTGACTACAAATTATGCTTTGGGTGACCAGCTGAGATGTAGATTTCTATGTTCAGTCAGAACTGCCAGCTGAGAGAGAACTCCTCCCCCAAGGCAGAAGTCTTAAAGCAATGCAGGAGGAAAGGAGAAAACCAAGAATTTCTCTGATGGCAGACGGAGATGTTAACAGTGTTAAAAGCAGAAGAAAAGTCAGAGAAAATAAAGACATAGTGTAGGGCCAGGTTTCTGGCTAGGAAGAGGCACACAGTGTCCCAAAAACGAACAGTTTTAAGGGATGAGATTTATGAAAAGTCATATTGGAGCTGATCCAAGACGGAGTTAGAAGAGGGGAAGTCTGTGCATTAGCTGAAAACTCCATAGCCTCTGTTTTTTTTTAATAGATGAAGAGAAAAAAAAGAAATGGGAAAAGATTTGGAAAGACAGACTGGATTGAGATACAGTTTCTTTAAAAGAGAGGATAGACTGAGGACATCTGTACACAGTGAGGGAAAAGTATCAGAGAGCAAAGAAAAATTGAAAACTAAGTGGGGAGGATATGATGCAGCTACTGAGGTGGGTCAGAGTTGGGAAAAAGGCCAAAAATTTATGACAAAAGAAGGTATTCAGGAACAAAAACTAAGAGCTGCTTTGTGGGAATGCTTATTTTCTCTCTTTTAGCAGAAGAATTATGGAGCTTGAAGTGGAACCCAGGTTGTGAATAAGGAATGCAAAGCCTCAGGTTCAGCAAAGAATCTCAGAAGATTTAAAGAAGTTTAAAGAAGTGAGGGAGAGGAAGATGAAAACAAGCTCGTAGTGGAAAGTGTTTGGAAGAACTTCCCATGACACTTCCTCAAATGTTCAGTAGCAAGAGGATGGGAATAATTGAAATAAGAGGCAGAGGGGTTTGAAAGAGAAACTGTGACTGGTGCATTGGAGCCTGCAGAATGTCTGGTCTGGAGAACGAGTTTGGGAAGTAGCTTTACAGGACATTAAGTGCTGATGACAGAGAAGTCATCAAGAAGTGGTAAATGGAGTGAGAGTCAGCAGATGTGTTACTTTCAAATTGAATCTCGGATGGGGCCAGAGAAACTAAGTGGATAATGATGGAACAGGTGCAATGTGGTGTTGGTATCTGTGTGAAGGAGAGCACAAAATGAGGAAGAAAGGAAGAGATTCTACATTTTGGGAAAGAATTCATGGTGACAGGGGAAGTCTTGTGACAAATGCTTCTTCTGTGTACAGTATCATACACGTGGAGCTGTGAATGCTGGCATCTCTGCACCATCACATACAAGCAAGCATATATCTTATATATAGATCAATAATGAGCACTTCTGTAGTGACACACAGCCTGATGCCAGTATTTCAACTTCAATATACTCAGCAGATACTGTTACTAACAACCGTACTCAGCAATTACATTTTTTTAGCATCTTGAATTCTTGAGTATGTTTTTACATTGCTTACCATTTTTGTCTTTGATGATGTTATGCCATCATCAGCATTCCAGATTTGGGAAAAAAATGGATCACTTTAGTGATGAGAAATGAAAGAAGACAAAGTGGATTTTCCCCAAGTCATGAAATAAATTAATGACAAGCTGAAAAAAGTCGACTGGTTGTAGCAAGAGGGAAGCTGTGCGAAGCTATTTTATACTGACGGTCTGTGCCTCAGCCAATTGGATTTTTATTTGACAGTCCAAAGGTGTAATAACTTTTATTGTAAGAGGAAGAAAAATACATCAAGGCTAATATATAATGGAGGACCTACTAGGGATATGCATAAATGCATATCCTGTTCCTTGTGTATACAAGCTTAATTGTGTCTCTTTTAATTTTGCTGTTTGATTCAACAGGGTTGTCAGGTAATCGTCCTATTGAAAGTACAGAGGAGGATAAAATTTCAAATACCTTTGTTAATCTCTTTTGGCTGTTAAAAGAAAAGATTTATTGGTATCAAATTTTATTGCATTCTTAGAATTTAGGGATTGATTGGCTGCTAGTTTAGCTTACTTGTCTCTTCCAGTTAGAAACCCAAACACAACAGAAGAAAGACATTGCATTGAAGCTGACGTGCAACAAGTGAGTGAAAGTTCACTTGGCTTTTTCTCTCGGCACCAGGTGCAAAAGTTGGCTAAAAGTGCTGTGGCAGGCAGTTATTTGAAAGCAGTTTCTGGTTTAGTGTTTTATCAAGCCCAGGAGTGAAATATTCTGCAACTACTGCAGTTTCACAAAGCTGCTTTTTAAGGTAGAACCCTGAATTGTCTCACTAATTAAAATGGCCCAGTACAAACATTAATCACACAGTAACCATTAGTGGGAGGGGTTTGAGGATTTATGGAGGGCTATGGATGATATTCTAAAAGTGTGGATAGTTTCTTTGTTTAATACACAATATACTTGCAGTCTCTAACTGTACCAGAGGTTCTTGAAATCTTAAGGAGTATTTGTGATTTTCTACATCCCCTCTTATAAATACTGGAAGAGGTGTATTCATTTCTGGTGTAAAACAATTTAACAATGTCCCAGTTAGTGACTTGACTAAATAGGGTAGTTTCTTTCTTGAACAGCTGCCCCATTGCCACCTTATATATGCTTTAAAATACTAGTATTCCAAACTGCTGCTTTTTCAGAGTGAAAGGTGGAAGCTCAATGATGACATAATCTCCAGAAGTGCAAAATTCAAGTGGTTTGCATGTGGGATTGCCAAATAACATGGGTTTGGTTTGTTCTCCTCCCCAGATGTCTTGGATTTCTGTGGTACCCCCCTTGCTGTAGGTTCTTGCTCCTTGTAACTAACCATTTTTATTAGTCATCCCACTAATACACAGTGTTTTTACTCAGCACCTGTTTTCTTCAAAGCCCTTTGCAATAAGAACTGGTTAATCCTCACATTGGTTCTGAATTTCACTGTCATTCCTGTTCACAGGTGAAAAGTGAGCTCACTGACCTCCCTAAAATTGTAAAATAACTCTGACACCTGTATTAGGACTTTGCCTGTTCCATGTCCCCACTACCCAGGGTGATCCTTGGCCTCTCCACTAACTGAGTTTGTGGCATGCCAGTTATAAATTGAGCATTTCCTTTTGGTTAATGACACATTTTTTTACCCTGATTGCTCTGGAATTTCCATCCTGAAGTATGTGGAAGAACTATGCTGGAAGGAGCCTCAAGAGGTCATCTGAGCCATATCTCTGATCTCAAACTAATTTTGGCCTTTGTTCAGGAAAGCTCTTAAATATGTACATATAAATGGGTGTGTATCCATGCGTATATATACAATTATTTATTAAATTAAGCCCAATTTCTGGAAAAATTATGTGTAACTGCCTAATCAAAGTTTGATGTAAACTACCAGAAGTTGCTTTAAAATACTTGCACAGAATATCATGATTGATAGTGCTGTGGGAGGTAAAACAAAGAGATTTATATTGGAAAGGGTAATTATTGTTAAATCTAGTGCTGTGCCTTCTGAAAGTATTGCTTCCTTTGTTTTTATTTTCCTTTTTTCCTTCTAATTTTCTTTTTCTTATTTTTTATGGACCTGTAGCAAGAAATCCACTCTCTACCCAAGTAAGGTGGTGATTTTGCTGCTATAATAAACCCTCAACTAGTTTGACTATTCTTGGCCTGTCCATTTGAGAGCTACAACTTTATGGAAACAGAATGAAATAAAGTGTTCTCTAATATGTCACAAATCATAGTTAAAACTGGAAATCCAGTCTGACACTGTGGTCTTGATTTGTATGGTTTGCCTACCCCTTTCTGTTTCTGCAAGGCAGTGTATGTATTTGAAGGCTGGAGTTCCAGCCAGGATTTTCAGTCTTAACTGTGAATTTCCTTCCTTTAACAGGTTTAAAGCAAGCCTTTCAGATTGCTCCAGTACAGCTTTTAGGACTTGAATTTCCTTTGTGTTCATTTTGGGCCTTTTCCAGTATTTATCCATACATTTGAAACTCCTTCAAATCTGTGAGTATGGGAGCAGTTACAATAGGAGGTGGTGGCATTTCTGTTATATTCCTGTTAGACTTGATTCAAATGCTGCCTGATTTTCAGCTGAAGTACTGCAAGCCTAAAATTCAGACTCTTGCTCAAGCATTACAGGGTTCATCTCCAGCTCAGAGGTCTCTGTAAATACTGTGTCTGGCTGGAAAATAAAAATTCCATTTCCTGAAAAATTTAGGGGTTTCAACATTTGCTCTGTTTTTTTATCAAAACAAAACTAAAAGCTTATTTTTAAAAATTTAAAAAATCTACTGAGATGAAGAGGAATCTTGTCTAGCTAGCAGTTCTGTGTGTAGGACAACAGCCCTGGAGAGGGGAGACCAATATTCAAGTTTCTGCTTGCTGGAAGAATGTAAAGTTGAACCTGAGTGTCTCATATGCAGAGAGAGTGCCATAAAATACAACTTTTTGAATACATCTTTTGTTATTATTATTTTTCTATATGATAATTAAAATATTTCTCAGTACTTACATGCGAAGTTGTTTATTTCAAGGGATATGATTTTCCCAATGGAAAGAAAATACCTAATTTTGAGGTTCTGTCCAGCACTCATCATTAAAGTATTAATATATTTCACATGTGCATTTAATTCAAAATAATCCTTAATCGTGATTATTTGTAGTTAAAAAATTCAGCTTAATTTTTATAAATCTATTGCTTCAGCTATAGCTGCAGGGTCTCATAAAAGCTTGACTGCTTTGTGTTTATTCATTTTTAATGGTAATTAATTCATATTAGTGGTAAACTTCATTATTTACAAAAAATGATTTTAAATGTTTTGCAGGTTTAGCTCTGTTACATTATTATAATACAACACCAAACATAGCCAAGTGAACAAATTCAGCATTACATATATCCATCTGTAGTCTGATTTAGTGATGGAATTTTTTTTTTCCAGAGATCCCTTCTAACTCAAACCATTCTGTGATTCTATGAATTTAATTCTGAAGGGAAAAAAGTAAATGCTCTTTATTAAAAAAAAAAAGAAAAAAAAAAAAGAAAGAAACACTCAAACTTCCAAGTCAGTGGACTTGTTACTTTAATATTGCACATTTGCATCCCTTGTCACAATTCTCTGCTGTATTGTTTCATAGACTCCTAGAACATCCTGAGCTGGAAGGGACCTAGGAGAGTCATGAAGGTACAACCCAACTCATGGTGGATTGGTGACGTCCATTAAAAAATTTATGTCAATCTTCCCTGTTAGAATAAAGTCAGTATTGTAAACTTTATTCTCTCCTATACATCCTTATGAAGAGAAGGCACTTTGTTTAATTTCAGAAACAAATACTGTCTTCTTCCAAATTCCAACTGCAGTTGCTAAACTTCCCATCTATTTTGATATCAGCAAAAATGCACATGCCAGTTGAATTTTTGTGACTCTTACTGTCCACATTGCATGTTTTCTTTGTGTTTCTTTTGCTGTCTCTCAACCTGGACTCTCAGCTTGTGTGACAATGTCCTTTCTTTTGTGACTGTGTGGTGGCAAACACTAGTTCCATGACTCACCAGTGTCATCAGCATATTGCTGTATGCTAGAAACAACAAAAAAAAATGGAATAAACATATAACAAAAATTATTAATTAAATGAAAGAGGCACTGACTGAATAATTCCATGTTTCTGAGGATAATAGAATTTCAAGTTAAGGACGTCAAATGACTCTAGACCCTCATTAAGATGTTTTGGCATAACTGTGGTCTAGTATATCATAGATAGATATAGATATATAGAGATACAGATATAGTTATCTAAGCTGTCAAAGCTTCTTCAGGCTGTCTTGCAGGACTGTGTGTTTGAATCAGCATTTCAGGATCATGGAAGTGAAAGGTTTACACCTCGCCATTATCCATTTTGTGTGTATAATGTGTGTTCTTGCAATCATGAAAATGTACAAACACCTCTTTTGGGGAGCAGGATTGGGATATTTGTTCACAGATTTAATTAGATATTTTGGTCTTCCCTGCAACTACAAGT
Organism: Catharus ustulatus; assembly: GCF_009819885.2. Lineage (NCBI taxonomy): Eukaryota > Metazoa > Chordata > Aves > Passeriformes > Turdidae > Catharus > Catharus ustulatus. The sequence goes on from NC_046223.1 coordinate 114,546,954, forward strand.
TCTGCAGCCCTTTTTACCCCATATGCACAAGAGATGGGTAAGATTTACGTCTGGTTGGATTTCTGTCTCAAGTTGTCCTTCATGACATAATTCTGGGGGTGTTTTTTGGAGGTGGTGGGGTTGTTTATGAGCCGTTAGGCACTCCAGCAGTTAATTTAACAAAGACTTAATGTTACACAGAAGTTGTAGCTCTGGTGGATTTCTGGAGGATGGTTAAGGCAGAGTTTACATTTCATATTCTGAGGGAAATGCAGTGCCGTTCCGCTGCCGTATGCCGTGCGTTTCATTAGTGCTGGAGACAGCAGGAGGCTATTTTGTGGAAATGTTTCTGTCACTGTCAGTAGAAACATGCCCGTCTGGTTGAAATATAGCCTGTGTCTTGCCAGTTCCCTGCTTCTAAGCAATTGCAGTAGGAGGATGTTAATCTTAACCTGTCACAAGCCATTTGAAATCCAAATTTTTATTAAACTTCCAAATGCTTCAGTAATACAAGTATGGGAGACAGGGCTGCGTTCATGCACAAGAGTTCTGCCCTTCTCAGAGGCAGGAAACACTTTAATTAGTGTTTATTAGTGCTTAGTAATTAGATGTGCTGGAACTCCCAGCCAGGCTCTGCTGAGGGATGTGATCCCTCTAAAGTAGGCAGGAGTCAGCTCAGGAGCCCTGGATTGTGAATCTCGTGTTTTGCTGGCTGTTGACTCAGAATTTCATGCATTCAAGGAAAGGATCTAGAGCATATTTGTTGTAGACATCTACGTCTTTCTACAGCCATCCTGAACACAGCTGCTTTTACAGTGATACCAGGATGATTTTCTAATTGCCTGGTGGAAAATGGAGTTTCTTATGTCCCTGGTTATTCTTTGAAAATGTATTTGTGTCAGTGGATTTTCCTGTGCTCTCGTTGTTCCTTTTTTTTTTTTTTTTTTTTCACTGTGCAAACCTGACCTGGTGGTTACAACCTATGTTTGGTGGATGAGCAGTTGAAAAAAATATTTATGTCCTGGTTGACAAGAGAGAGTCTGCATTTATGTGCCTCAATTCCTCCATGTTCCACTTGAGAACCCCTGAGATGTTTGTGGGTGTGGGGTAAGTCCTGGACAGATGATGGTCCCTGCCTGAGTTGTCTCTCTGGAGGGCTAAAGGAAGATTTTGTTTCCTTCCTTTGCTCAGGTCACCAGAGCAAAGGGCTACAGGGTGCACTCCTGTAAGCATCCCTGGAGCTGTCTGGGAAATTCAGAACTTTTTCGTTTCTAAGTCTATAGTACCTGGACAAAGCATTGAGGTGATGATGTTCCACAGATGGATCAGGTGGTCTAACACAAAAATTACCACTTTTCTGTGATGCCTCATCTGGAGACCTCCTCTCTCAGTCACTGCCATTTAATCATGAGAGAAGAATGAATTTAAGGAGCTGGGATATTTTACTTCGCCCTGCCAACCAACATCCAGGCAAGGGAAGCTCATTCTTTGTTGCTGAGGAAGACGTGCTAGCATCATTCATTGCAAGACTGTCTTCCTGATGAAATTGGTGTATCCAGAGAAAATTCAGTATAGGATAGGACTGCAGAAATATTCTACACACCCAACAGCTGGGAAATTGTACAATTTAACCAAAGGAAGAAGTTAAAAATTAAGATGCTATCGCTGCTGTATTTAGTATTTGCTAAAGCCCAGCAGTCAACATAAAGCTGTCCGAACCCAAGACATTTTTATGCTGTATGTTTTGGGAGTTTTCCACAAGAAGTACTGCAGGCAGGCTGGAAAAGATGTGTCGTGGCACTGAATCTGAAATGACATTAGCAATGCTTTGCCAAGGTGCTTTTTCTTCACAGCATATCCCTTATGTTATTCCTTATTCCTTGTGTTAGTGAGCCTGATGTTCAGGGAAAACATCCCATCTGGATAGCATTACCTGTAGGATGTGCAGCTTGTATGTATCTTCTGGAGGTTAGCTCTAATGTTAAACAAAGGAAGCTGATTAGAAACATCTGTAAAGCATTTCCATAGTTCAGATTTTATACAGTGGGTATTGAATTACCTTGCACATGACTGCATGTCTGAACTAAAAATAATAAGGTAAATCTTTTCCTTTTATTAAAATTAGTATAATATTAATTTTATAGTTAAACTACATTTAACTGTTTCCCTACTTGGCACTAGAATTTAATGCTGCTGACATCACTATGTGTTTTACATGCCACTGAGAAATAATAGTTCATTTATTGATGCAGTATGCTACAATAAGCACATTTTAGGTGCAGTCAAAATATAAACATTAGATTGAAATACATTTTCTTATGTAAAAATGTGGCATTTATTGAATGCTAAAGGAGAGACTTGCCAGCTAAATGTGTAATGTTTCTGACCATTAAATATAATATGTGAAATAGTTATATAGAATATATAAAATGATTGTAGTACTGCCCACTTAGGTATTATGTTGATTTATGAATTTAGTTAGAGTCCCTAGTAAATACCAAAATTGCTGATTCTAGGTCAGTATTTATTAGGTTGGTAAATTTTATGGAGAGGAAGGATTTGTGCATCCCAGAACTGACAGAGAAAGGTGTTATTTATGTATTTAGAGTGAGAAAGCAATTGTAATTTCAGAGCTGAGCTGAGCTGAAAAAGGTTATATAGTTTCTTCATATTCTAAATTACTTTCTAAAATAGCCTATAAAGCCATGCACATAACAATAGTAAATGTTATTTAAAGATATAAGAGTCTAATGTTCAAGATTTACTGTTCAATATCATAAGCAGAAAATTCTTACCTTTCCACAGTTCCCTGCAACAGCCTGACTCCAAGGCACGTATCAAAACAGAGAGAGGCAAACATTATTCTCTGGGAAAAATATTTTGAAATTCAGCAAGTGTTTTGAAAACTATTATCATTATTGTTTATTGTAAGTGTTCTAAGATTGTGAAAATGAAGTGTTGTTCATAAATACCACGCAGGCTGAATGGCCAAGGGCAGTTCTCATCTCTAACACGCAGACTCCTACCCAAAGCAGTTTTATCCAGTTTGAGTACTTGCTTTTAAATGTTTTCACCCAAGTTCATAAAAACTGCAAGTGGAACAAACACTGTGGTATGTATATGGAGTTATTTTTATTCAAGGAGACTGGATCAGCACAAAAACATTTTTTAGAGCAGCATAACATGAACAGTTTCCATTTCATCAATTAGTGCCCTTATCCATCCTGAGAGGTGTCTGGTATCTTATCTGTGTGCTGAAATGGCAATGAGGTGTTTTATCTTTTGAAAAATAAAAAGATGTGTTGTGCCTTGGTAGTGAAATTTGCAGAGTTTATGTCACTACCCTGCTTGGCAATGGATGTTTCAGCACTGATAGTGTGGCCCATTAAATAACTGAGAACAAATAATGCTCTATTTTAAATGTATCTTAAGAAAACATGTCTTGTGATCATTTCTTTTGCTCACTGAAAGCTTGATATTTTTGCCTGTGTTGTTGCATGAGGAGTTTGGAGTTGACTGATCTCGTAGCCTGAGAGGAGGCGAGGCTGCAGCTGCACATCCCCAGGTCCTGCCTCTCCTGTTCTGTGATTAAGATCCCTCCATCAGCTTCGTTTCCCTGGTCTCATAATTTTGGAAGATTGTTGAAGCACTAGCAGAAGTGTTAAGTGTAAGCAGATACTTATTTTAAAAAAAGACACTTGGCAAAGTTGTGATCAGATAGTTATTGCATCTTAGCATCAAAATTGTCTCATGTTCCTGTCCTGTGAAGGCTTCAAAGGAAGGACTTTGGGGTAGGTGAGGAAAAGCAATTTTCAGAGTGTTTGGAACTGTATCAGTTCACCAAGAGTGTGTCTGTGCTGTGTAAATGATATTCCTCATCACATGCTGTACTGGGTGATTACTTCAATCGATGTTTTTATGGCCAAAACCAGCAGCCTGGGGTTTCTGTGTCTTGATCACCAACTCTACTCTGTGAAGTACAAAGCTGCAAAGTTTACTTGACAGTTTGAAGCCAGAGTAATTTACTTGTCTGAGACCTTAATGCAGCTCCTTGCAGTCCATCATCACTGCTTGAACAGGAGGGATGTGCTTTAAAGCAGGAATCAGAGCTGTTTGCCAGACAGGGCTCCAAACCAAATTCGAGATGAAGAATTGCTGTTGCTGGTTTTGCTTACTTTGTAATTGCAATGCATTGGGGATACTGGAGGAACTGTTTAAGAATGTTGGAACACCTGCATATGGCACAGCACCTTTATTTTAACAACCCTATAGGTGCTCATGCAGCAAATTATCACCCCAATGCATTCCCTTCATTTTGAGTTGAGTGTTTGCCAAAAAAAAGACTCAGCTGATAGAAAGCTGGCAGAGGCACAATTGATTTTGGATTAGAACCCTGAATTTAACAGCATGGGTCAATGGATGATTTTTTTTTTTTTTTTTCTTGAAAGATGCCACGGTTACAAACTTGTTAAAAGTGAATTAATTTAAGTTCAGATTTTGTTTATCAGATCTTTTGGAACTGGACTGGGCTATGTCCATGATGATTTGAAAATTTCTGTACTCATTGTCAGGGTGAAAATAATATTAAAACATAAATGGCTGTATTTCTGTACATGACTTTAATATTATGCTTTAGCTGGGGAGGGGTTGCCTTATTTTTTCATTCACAGGGCATTTTTATCTCTTTGTTTCTGAACTGTATAGCAGCCATATCACACACAAATCCAACTGGATAGTCTGGAGTCATTGCTCTATCTGTTTTTCAAAGAAAGCATTGCTTACAAATCGTGAGTGCTAATTAAAATGAATAATGCTTTTAATGAAAAATAAAATCAGTGCAGGCCTCAATAGAGGAAGGCTATTACACATATGCTATGCTTCAGCCCCACTTTAAGACTTTTTTTCACTTTTTTTTTTTCTCTGTCATGAAATTCCCCATTATGTTCACCCTCCTTTGCCATTGTCCCTGTTTATTATTTCTGGTTTGATTGACGAGTGTTGGCTGGTGAAAAGACTTTGGTTTTGCTTCAAAATGCTGCATCAAAATTCTCAGATTTTAAATTCTTAAGGTAGGAATTTTTTGCTTTGTTTTTCCTTGGAAGTTCTATATCTTTGGAACAATTGAATTCTTATAAAAGAACCACCAGGAAAACTATTTGAACTATAATGGAGGGTGGAGGCAACTCGCCTGCCTATTGAAGTGCATCTTTCATCATCAAAACAATAGCTGGTTCTTTTCCCTTGTCAACTGACCATCTTTTTTCCTTCCATTAATTAGCTGAAGTCTTGAACAATTCATCCTTGGCCTTCCACTGCCTGTTCTGATAATCCCTCAGGATACTCAGGATAGGATGACAAATCACAAGAAAAGATGTTCTGAGTTTTGTTACTCCACTGATGGGAAGGTGCTGTGTCTCCTACATGTGGAGACAGAACCAATTTCCTGATGTTTGCACTGGGTTTTGATTGTGTGAATGCACAAGTTACCCAGTGCCTCTGAACAGCATTTCTCTGTCTTTGGAGAGGAGTATTTCTATGTCTTTGAAACCATAAATAAGATCTAGGTAAGTGCTAATTGGTGAGCATCCGTGTAGGACGAGACACCTAACAGGTTTCTCCCACCAGGCTTGTCACTCACGTGGCTGCTCAGGGGTCAGAAGGGAAAGCATTGTGAACATAAGAAAAAAACCTCATTCACTTTTCTTTTCATATGGCCAGTGCTACACAGAGCTGCCACAGAGAGCTTTTAGGAGAAGAAATTGTAGGGAAAATTCTGTTCCATTTCCAGCCCTCTGGCTGCTGCAGATGGAAACTTTGTAGATTGTGCTTCTGAATTCCAAACAATTATCCACTGGCATGTGCAAATACAATTTTTTTGTGATTCCAATCAACCACATCTGGTGCCTGATTTTTCTCAGGTATTGCAAAACCCTTCTAATGAGTGCAACATTTTATTCAGCAGAATAAAGATGTTTATCATTCTTCAAAAATGAACACAGAGATTTTAAATATTTATTATTTTTACTCACTTAAACAATACTACTAAAGTGCTAAGCTATTTCTGCTGCGCTTTATCTCAAGTGTTTTAAAGAAATCAAAATTATGAAAAGGAAATCAGATGTATGCTTAACTGCAGACATCCTTACCTCCACAGCTTGTAATTTTAACAGATGAGAGATGATCAGTCCTTTTTGAGATGTCAGTTCAATGATTCATCGTTCACATCTCTGCAACTAGAAGTAGTGAAGATCTTGAGAAAATAAAATTGAAGGTGGCAGTTATTTCTAAGAACCCAAGGAAGGTTTTGAGAATGTTCCAACCCATGCTGGTAAATGGAGGGATTTGGGACATGTGCCTATGGGTGTCATTTATTTCTAACTATCAGATTTGCTGAATGTGCATTTGATGACTCTTAGTGGGGAAAGATGATGCTGAAAAAACTTGAGATGTGACTGAATGTGGGTGCATTGCTTATGTATGGCATTGTCTTAGCACAGAAGACTTACAGCCTGATTTATGAATTTTTTCAGGCAAAATATTGCATTGCATGTGGTGTCTGTGTTGTCTTGAACTATAGCAATGTTCATTTTTGACTGAACTGACTGTATGTCAATTATTTATTTTCTGTGACTAACCTAATAGAAATTAATTAATCTGCTGGCACTCAGTGACCATTATTTACAGTAATTATTGTAAAACTTGAAAAGAGATCCTTACTGCATTTGAATGACACTAAAATATTTTGAAGATTTCTTTGAAATACAGAAGAAATCTGCTCTACATTTGTATTTACAGAAGAAATACCTCCTCTACACCAGGGCTTAGTGCCCTGGAGTACACAGGAGGTTGATACATAAGTTCCTGCCCAGTTCAGGCATGGGAATTTAGCTCCAGTTTTCTGTCTTCTAGATGAGAGCCATAAAAGTCTCATTCTCTTTTGTTGAGTTTTCTGTTTTTCTTGTTTGGTTGGTTAGTTGGTTGGGTTTTTTTTAACCTTTGTGAATAATTTCACTTTTTTGTGAAAAATAAATGTCTATTCGTGTATGATATGCTTTAAAAAAAAATTATATTTTTTTCTGAAAAAAAATAAAAAAGGAGAAGGTACTGATACAAATAGTGAGAGAGATTTCTCTCATTCTCAAAGAGAGAGTGAGAAAGATTGCTAGTGTTTCATGGTCAGCTTTTGGCATTCAGCAGCAATAGCTGGTATTAATCACTGGTATATATTTCCTCTAAAATAGTTTTGGAGAATGAGTATTTTCAAAACAAAATGCATTTTGTCAGAAAATTGGTAGCAAATTCCACTTACATGTGGCCTTTCTGCTTCCATGTGGCACTTGTACATCCTCATGGGAAAGCTCTTGGTTGTTGCAATTTTCCAGAACATCATGAGCCCAGCTGGGAGCAGGCACTGGTGTGATACATGTGCTTAGCCATGGTGCTCCCATTCTTTATAAATTCATCAAAGCCTTGCATTTGCCTTTGCATTCCTACTTCCTGACATGGCCTGGAGGGAGATCTCTATTTGTAGACAATTCTGAATTGAAGGTCATAGAAGCAAAGAATATCCTGTGTTGGAAGGGACCCATGAGGATCATCAAGTCCAACTCCTGGCCCTGCACAGGGCAACTGGAACAATTCCACATGTGCCTGAGAGCCATGTCCAAACACTTCTTGAACTCTACCAGGGCTGCTCCTGTGATCACTGTCCCAGTGCTTGACCACCTTCTTGGTGAGGAACCTTTTCCTTATAGCCAACCTAAACTTCCCTGACTCAGCTCCAGCTGTTTCTTCAAGTCCTATCTCTGGTCACCACATCATCTTCCCCTCGTCCTGTGAGGATGTTGAAGACCCCAGTGAAGTCTCTCTTCATCCTTCTCTTTTCCAGACTGAGCAAACCTAATCCCACAGCTGCCCTTCATGATGCATTTCTTCCAGCCCCTTCACCATCTCCACGTCCCTCCTTTGGATGCTCTTTAATAGCTTTACATCCTTCTTATATTGTGGCACCCAGAAGTGCACACAGGACTGGAGGTGAGGCCACAGAGATGAACGAGGAGGGAATTGGTCATGCCAAAGCATTAGGAGAATGTCCACTCCTGAATGGATTGAAGGTGGAGGTGCTTGATCCAATTAGCTGTGTGATTAAGAGAGTTAAGAGAGTTAAACATTATTTTACTGAAGAAATACTGCTGTTTCCCTAAAGAAAAAAAAAATCCTTTATGCATCTCTGTGCCTGGTCGTTTAACACTCAAAATCCTGTGAATGGCGCAAGAGCTTTTCCTATTTTCTTGCCTTATTCTTTCCACCAGTGGACAAGAGTGGTATATGTCATTTTTCCAGAGTGCCATATTTCACACTTCAATTTAATTTAGCTGATAATGATTTGTTAAGCAAATATAAGTAGCAGAGCACAGGCTGGTCTCACACATAAAGTGCTCAACCACTTCAGCAGTTCCTTTAAAATCCCACTCCAGCCTTATAAAAGCTGCAGGTGCAAAACAGTTTGCCTCTGTACTACTTGAACAGAAGATAAAGGTAATGTGGAACTTTATATTAGTACAACTCTTTGACAAGTGTAACATTGTAAGCAGGGGACTGGATTGGTGGTTTCTATCAGAAGTGCACATACTCATGAATGGGCTTAACTCTTACTCTTACTCTTACTCTTGCTCTTACTCTTACTCTTACTCTTACTCTTTTACTGTTAAAGAGAAAGGACAACTGACCGTGGAGTGCCTCAAGTCTGTGGCAAATACTATGCATTAGAAATGGAAAACATTGCAAAAAACTACTTTTGAGGCTCTTTTGATCTCCAGTCCTCTATGAAGTGATTCTTCTCTCAGTGGTTACATCATTTTTAAATCTTACTTTAAAGTGAAAGGGTTTTTTTCAGCCCAGAGAGAAACACCATATTCTTCTAATCTTCCTCTCCCTCTACTATGTAATTCAATGTATCTTTCAACAAAATTTTCTTACTTTCTTTGGGCATCCCACAAATTTCTGTTCTTACCCTGTTTCCTTTTCATCAGTGGCCTTTCAAGCCTCATCTGCTTTCAAGGATTCAATATCATCTTAGCACTGGTGTTTCGAATATTTCTCTCTCCGCTCTCAACTCGTCTGTGTTTACTCAGGACTGCATTTTGGCATGTTTCCCTAGAAGTACTTTTTTATCCACTGAAATTCAGGAAGGAATAAACCAAGCTCCTTATCTTTCCTCCCTTAATCTTAGAGTTACTTAAAGCCCTAATGTTCCCCGAAACCTTCTGCCCATTTTTTTCTCTGTATCTTCCTTTGTGCCATTCCTAAACTGTGCTGAATTTAAAGTCACAGAATCATTAAGGTTGGAAGAGCCCTCTAGGATCGAGTCCAGCTGTTAACCCAGCACTGCCAGGGCCATTAATGCACCATGTCCCTCATTGCCACATCAAAATTGGTTTTGGATACTTTAGGGAGGTGATTCCACCACTTCTCTGGGCAGGTTCCCCTTTATATGTTTAGAGTAGGATGTGAACATTTTGAAGTTCAAGGAGAATATTAGTGTTGTGATCAAAATTTACGTTCAGTTTAACAATATTTAATATTTGCTCTGTAACTGTTTTCTAACCTCGTGAGAAAAACAGGAGAACAGAAAAAGTAAGATGGTAGAAAACACCTTTTAAACTTGGATTAACTAATTATCTTGCTCATTTCTAACTTGATGGAACATTTATTAAGTATTTGTAATGATTTTTCACTGAAGATTGACTTTTTTCAGAAGTCTTTATTCTAGTACATATATAAGCCAGGCTTATGCCTTTCGAAGTAAGAAATTTATTTTCATCTTGTCTAACTTGAAAATTACCAAGTACAATATTTTCTCACATATTCAACCAGAATGTTTTCCTTAAGTGAAATGGGGCATAGAACATGACAAAAGAAAGACTAATTACAGATAAACAATAGTAAATGAGAAAGGAATTTATAGTAAAATTTGCTTTTAGAAACTTAACAGTACGTTTTGAAAAGTAAGGAGTTTTAGAATGTTGAAAAAACCCAACTTGATAGGACATTCAAATTCAGCTATCACAAATCCAGTCACACATAGCTGTTTTTTTCTTTAAAAAGCAGGAGTCAATTATATTGAGGAGAGATTGTGTTTTACTAGCCAGTACCGGTGTCACTGGAAGAGATGTGTGGAGGAAATACTAAAAAATTTTGAGAATATTGTAAAACACAGATGAACTTCAGAGAATTAGTATCTCTGCTTTGTGGAAACTTTGTGTTAGAAACCTGAAGAGCAGGAGGTAAAATTTAGGCTTGGTAATTTGTGCTGTGCTTGTCTGCTCCTGAGCCCAGTGGTGTTCACATGCAGCTGTGGACAGGGCATTTTTGAGGTTGATGGCAGCTAAAGATTCAGTGCTGATGTAAATTAGTACTTTAGATCAGGTTTGAATTGTGGTCCCAGTGGTGGAAGGGAAGTACACCATTCAGTTTTCCCCAACCCTGCTCAGTGCTGAAACAGCCACTGATGTGGGAGGTGGGAACATGGGTAGGAAAGAGAAGAGGATATGTAAAAATATTTTGAAGGGGGAGTGCTGTGATTCCCTGTTCCCTCATGGAAATTAACACTGTTTATATTATTTTCCATGACAGAGAGCTAAACTGTGGCACGTTATTATTCTGGATCAGATGGGTAGCAAGAATGGCACACTTGAAATTACAACCTGTAATTATAAAGTAGGTGTTCCAGCACACTGCTGACTACACCATTATTTCAAAAAGCCAACTTGCACTGAAGTGTATTTTTTCAGAAATAACACTTGTGTAAAATATTGGGGCAGAAAAAAACAAAATGGAGTACCAGGACAAGAAATCATTACAGTTCTGGTGAGATCAAGAAGATTCACTTTGTACTCAGTGAGTTCAAATGTTTTGCTCTTCCTGGTTTGTAGGAAGCTCCTTCTGATCTAATTATAAAGCCTAAAAATTAAAGTAATATTTAATACTTAGCCTTCACGCACTGGAAGCAGGAATACAGGAAAATTTTGAGTATGAACACATTTATTTTCTAGGACTCACATACACATGATTGTACTGCAGCCAGAAATGCCATTGTATGCACTCAATGGATAAAATGCTAGTAGTAGAACCTACTTGTTAATATTTAGATGTGGAATTTGTCACTGTCCAGCTAAGATAATATTTCTTAAATGATCAGATGCACTGCTTTAGTCTGTAGATGATAAAATATAGCACTATTTCTACTTAATTAAAAACCCTTTCATTATAAGAGGATATTTACAAAAGTCTGTCAATCTTTTAAGCATATAAATCCATTAAAATTCAGATAGATTTTCAAACTAGAGACTATTTCATCCCATGTCTGGATATAAGGTATTTCAAAAGAATTGCCCATCACTGCTACAGCACTCAACTTTGTGTTTGGCCAAATCTATCAAAAGATCCTTTAGCTTTGTCTTGACTTTGGTTAATAAAGTCTTCCAGAGAATGAATGTAAATTCATTAAGAAATCTGATGTGCATCTTAGACCAATATCATGATGGATTGTGCGTTTCCTGGAGCCACAGTATGTGAAATCTCCTGGTGATTTTGTTTTCATTGACTGTAGAAGCCTGGACTTCTACAACTGACTGAAGGCTGAATAAATGGGAAGCACCCAGATGCATTTTCTGTGCATTGTGAGATGGGAAATCTGCACAGGAAATTACCTTTTTATATCCAGTTTCTGACATTAAATGTCATTTAATAGATCATTCAATGCTCATCAACTGACATTAGATACCACTGAACTTAGCATAGGACAACCAGAGGTGGGCATCACAGAGTGTTCTGTGTAATTCTTTGCAGATTGCCATTGTACTGATTAGATTGCAGATGACTGGAGGGACATAGCAAAAATACAGTTTGTCCCTGACACTGAAAAGTTGTGGATAAAAATTATAAGTATTCCCCAGTGGGTCATACTCAAGACAGGGTCAAGTAGTGAAGTGATGACATAGAATCAGTAAAATGTAAAGTGACTGTAGATGAATCGGTTTTTGTTTCTGTGCATCAGGTATTAAATTAGAAAAATGGGGATAATGTTCCTTGTAAAGTACTTCCAGACTACTAAAAAGGGCACTGCAATATATACTTTTTGTGGTGTTCCCTGCTTATTTACAACCTGAAATCTGTCCTGGTGAGGGGATCTCTGTCAGTTCATTGTCTCTGCCCCCATTTTCACTGCAAGCATCTCTACAAAGGAGAAACACTCTCTATGGTGCTGCCATCTCATGAGACACATCTCTTTCACTCATTAGCTGATGTATTGCAGTTTATTACATCTGTGAGTTGTAAAGGGAAATCTATCCAAAGAGAATGTAAAAACTCCAACAGCCTTAAGTTTATTAACAATAGTAACTTGACCCTAAATCACTGCATACATGAATCCATTAAAAAGGCTTTGTGCATTGGGTCTTAAGGCTTTAGCTTACAGGGTTTTAAGAAGGCAGATCTTAACTAGATGAAAATCTGAAGTTTACTGTGAGGCACGAGCTGAACCACTCTGCATTTTATTGTTGGTTGCAGCATGTGGTGAGTACCCAGCACAGAGATACTCACATCTGTAACAAATAACTTTTTTTTTTTTTTTTTTTCTGAGTGAAGCTCAAACACATATTAACACAGCCTATTTATCTGAATGAACCAAGGCTGCAAATAATTAAGGAAGCTACTCTGGGAATACTTGCACCATCATGGAAGCTGATTTTCATTCAAGTTGTATCAAAAGAAACCCCAATAACTTTGCTCAACTCATTTTACACACAACTGCCATTCTCCACCTCGATGACTTGCTGTGACTAAGCCTGTTATTTTTATGCATTTATTTGTTCTTACTGAAGGAGTCACCAAATTTCATTGTGTCCTACCTCTTGTTCAGTGCACAGTGGGATGCCTGGGGTGAAGGAGCAGACCTTTCTTTGGCTCCTTATGAACAGTGCCATTGCAGGCTTTTCCTCCTGTAGATACTGGGGGTATTGATAATTGTAGCAGCAATTCAAAGATGTTGTGAGGTTGCTCTCACCTCTATCTGTGTTCTTTGTCTCTTGCAGAGCCCTCAGGCTCTGACTTTCTGCACTTAAACTTTGTTAACACACTCTGTTCTAAATGGAGGAGAAGGTGGGTTTTGTGCTGGAACCTTTAGGAACAGCAGTAATTTTCTCTATTCAAAAACTCTGGAGATACCTGACCCAACCCACTCAGATGAGGACTGTCACCATTACCAGATCTGCTCAGCCATGGCCTTGTCCAGCTCATGCTTTGGAAACTCCACTGAGGAATTTTTTCAGAGCTTCTCCTGTTTAACTGTTGCAGAGCTGCTCTGTCCTCCCATGAGAAAGGTTTTCCTAACATCCTCCTAGACTCTTCCAAATCGCAATTTGCTGCTGTCATCCCTCATTAAATCATCTGACATTAACAAGAATTCATAGGCAGAAGCCTATAATTATTTGATCCCTTTAGTTTCCCCAAACAAAGCTGATTTATTTGAATATTAATGCCAGCAGACGTTGTTATGTTTACAGTTCATTCACATCTGAGATATCCGGTGCTGATGACTGGAGTGAATTAAAATCTTTGAGTTTTACTTCCATTCAGTACAATAGAAATAATTTTCTCCAATATATCTCTTCCATGAGTTGTGCAGCCTTTGCTCCCATTCTCAAAACCTCAGTTCTTCTCAATGCTCAGTGGAAATTATTCTCCTGTTTTGGAACCATGTTTAGATTTTCCATCTCTATTTCATTCAGCACAGATTATCTTTTTTTAATACTGGTTTATGTCTCAAGCCTCCTTTGCTTTGCTTCTTAATTTGACTTAAAACTTAATTAAGCCTTACTTTTGGCAATCCTTCATTCCTATACTTCTTGACTTCTAATAGTGTGGATTTCTTGTATGCTACAGATCCTATTCCTCCTCAAAAAGCCACTGATTGAAAAGTAACTTGTTATGAATATAAGGGTTTACTTTTCTACTATTCCAGGTGCAGGTTTTGAGCTGCAAAGTAGTTACTGTGTTGACATTGTTTATGCTACTGTCTCTTAGCTTTATATTAAAATGACTGATACTGTTTGTAAAGCTTTATGGAGGTTTGCAGGGCTTTAGTTTAAATGTTTAGTTAGTTTTTGGTTTAAATGTCACTGAGAATTACGATTCTATATGATATAAAACTGGTCCACTTACTCTAAATTAGAAGAGAAATGTATCGGGCACAGTTTTTATGGTCTGCATGTCTGCTAAATCACCTCTGCATTTCACAGCTTTAGCTTCTTGGAAATATTTATAGTTTTTGCTTAGGAGTGCACACAAGTTTAGATACAGCAAACTCTAAATTTAAGCTCAGTAGAACTTTGGTTGGTTTAGGTATTTGTTATATATATTTCTGCATTATTTTGCAGCTTTTTCCTTTTGTCAGAGAGGTGAATCATTAGCAGTGAAGGAGTGCTGCTCCTTGGATGAGGAGGGAGGCAAACAAAAGCAAATGTCTTTGCTCACGTGCTGGGTGTGTTTCTATGCCTCCTCTGGCCTGTTTGTAAGGTGGATGTAGAGCAGATACCACTCTCATGTGAACATGTAAAATTCACATAGGTTACCTACCTTTTCCACAGTACCTTTTCCACAGTGAAGGAGCCAGCCTTGACAGCAGCCCAGAAGGGGAGTGAACTGTATTAATGGACAATTTTGTCTTGATTATTGAAAATATTACCCCCTACTTTCTTGACCCGTTAAATCCCCTCAATAAACAAAGTTTCTTCCAAAATTTTACCCAGCCTTCATCTATTCTATGCTACCTCTTGACCAATGCTCTACATTTCCCTTTGGATCACTCCTTCCTCATGTCCTTCAGAGAAGCATCATCCACTGTCATTGTGAGAACAGAGATTTCTTTCTATCTTTGTAACAGCTGTGTTGGTTTCACTCACTCTTCTTCTCACTCTTTTCAGTAAACATAGTTAACAGTTTGTGACTAGTATTGGCATTCATCTTCTTATAAATGCCTGAGAGAAATGGAATTGTCCTATTGTTTTGCAGGAATGAAGGTACTTTTACATTTATTTGTCGTGTGTTTTGGTGTGTTTTCGTTTTATGGGTTTTTTGTTTGTTGCACTTTACCCATTGTAATTCTCCCTCTATTTCCGTAAACTGCAGAGAATATCTCTGATAATTAGAGAAGAATGTCCTTTTTTCATTCCCTTTAAACTTTCCTCTTATGCAGAAACATAAAGATCTCTTCTTGTAGAAACCTGTGTTACACTTTTTCTAGGAGCTGAACATTTAGAATCCTGGTGGTTGTGCTAAGGTTCAGACTTTACCATGGACAGAATCACAGAATCAGGGTGTTATTCTACATCCTTGCTTTTTTGCCTCATCTTCCCTTGAAGATTTCAATGATGTTTCTCTAGAACTTAGACCTGTAGTGCTGGCACTTTGTGCCTTCCAAGGGATCAAGATAAAGGCTGGAGACACTTTTCCTCCTCCTCACTGGCATAATTGTCATTATCTTCTGACTCCTCTGGCACCAGTAATGGATATCCTGGCTTTGTGCTCAGCCTTCGGAACTTAGCACGCGAGCAGTTCCAGTGGAGCTGCACTTAATTACAAAGCTGTGCAGTTGGATTCCCAAAGCAGAGTCTCCTCAGGGCAGGGAAATTATTTGTCTTCTCTGCTTGGACCTGTTGCCAGTTTCTGGAGGTTTTTACAAAATATCGAGTAGTTCCATCCCTTGACATGAATCTCTGCTTGCTCTATTTTATCACCTCCTGGCTCAGTCAGCTGGTGGTGGTTTGGATTGACTGGACTGACTGTGTGCCAAAGCCTTTCCAGTTCCTACCCAGTTAGAGAATGTGCAAGCTTAAATTATGAAGCCTTGCTAGGTAAAACATTCAAAAATTCATTGAATGTGACCAAATATCTTCATGGTCAGTTCCAGTCTGACAGTGGCTAATAACCTGAGTTTCAAGACAGGAGTAGTGCACCCAATGTTCAAGGAGGTTCACGGCCCATTTTCTGTTTTCCTACCTTCAAGAGGTGATTTCTACCCATTAAGAACAACTGACCACCTAAATTTTCCATTGAAGGTTAAACTTCTTTAAATAATACAAGAGTCCTGGCGTTCTATAGTACTCCACATGTCTAAAAGAGCTTTTTTTTTGACCACTTCTATGGATTGTTAGAAGTTTGGAAGTAGACCATGGACCAAATACTAGGAGGACTCTATGAATGTCTTTCATCTAGAAAATTTTTGCAAAGAGATTTTTCTATCTTGTTTCCTTTATCTGTCTCAAAACCTCTCTTCATCTTTCTCTAAAAACTGTCATGTTTTACAGTCATCCCTTTCATGTAATCCATCCTGCACTCTTGAGAAGTCAATCCAGTCTCTGAACCAGGAGATCATTCTGGTGCCTCCAGGATAACTTCTTTAAAGAAATGTCTGTCTCCCATACCATCCTTGGGCTTAGAAGGAGCTTTTCTGAACAACTTCAAAGATGCTTTCCATTGTTATTCAAATTATTTGTGAAATTCCCTCATATTTTAGTATATTCTAATGTTGAGAAAAGATAGTATAGCCACAAAAGGTAATTTCAGAGCATCTTCACCCAAGTCAAAATGAATTTAAATTATATTGAAGGTCACAGCATTTGCACATTCATATCTCAATTGTGGGCTTTTCATTCACTACCAGGTGAAGTATTCCAAGATTTTAGAATTCAGTCTATCTGTTCATTAGTTTAAAGCCCTCCCAAATTTTGATGTCAAGAACCTACTTAAGAAATAAAATGCTTTAAGTATTCCAAAAGTTTTATTCAATTTGAAGCATCTAGTAAACATTATGAAGCAGATCTAAGGCAAATCCCACATAGCTAATAAAGTTTAGGAGTCATTAGTAATAGGAGATAAATTTTGAAGTTTTTGTAGTACATAATCTAAATATATACAATGCAAAGCACTAAACAAAGCACACCCAGAAGCTATTGTATAGTTTTTAAACTATCTTCAGAATCTGAATACATGTAATAATTTTCAAGCTATTGGTGTTCTAGCAGAAATGTTACTAGTCTTCCCCCATGTTGTTATCACTATTTCTGTTCAGATTTTCAGAGTACATTTTATGGGTTTTTTTAATGTTAGCAATATCTTTCTACCTCCCAGTAGTTTGATTTTAACCATTTTCACATTTTCATTAAAACTGTCTTTTAGTAAGAGGAAGTGTAGTAATTTATCCTTACAGGGATGTTGTGACTCAAACACTCCCTTCCCTTCCTGTTGCTTGATCCAATGTAATTAAATAATAGATTTCATTTCATAACTTTGCAGTAGCAATAAAGAGGAAATTATGTTCAGAAGGCATGTTTATTTTTTTTCCCCAGCCTTTTCATGGCTTAAAAGTGATTCTTTCTCTTCGTGCTAAAGTAATGTGAAACAGCCTTTTCAAACTTATGTCCTTGGGAAATGAATGTTAATTAAAGAATGAACATTAAATAGGAGTTAGGAAATCAGGGCCTTTTTCAGACACAAATATCTGTTGTTCAGATTTTACATTTATGTTCCTTCATGGTGCTTTCTTTTCTCTCTCTGAGCAAAGCTCCCTCCTTTTTTGCTTTCTTTGATTTTCCCAAGACAAAATTTGTCACATTCATGCTGTTATCTGTGCAATTTACCTTGGGTTTTTTTAAGCTGTGAGAAATATAATTTGCAAGAAAATGCAGCAAAGCAACACATACTTAGAAAAATTTGGACTTCCTTTAACTCATTTTTACATGAAAACAGGTATGCCTTAGACTGGGACTGTTGTGACATTTCTTGTAAAAAATTCATAGAACTGCCTATATTGAGGTGCATTCTGATTATTACCTTGTCCTCATTGACATCAAAGATTACAGGACAGGATGAGCCTTTATCCAATGTCATAATGTAAACTTCATATCTTGTGGCTGAAAAAGTATTAAAACTAAATGATTTTGATTTTTTTTTTTTTTACTGATAATTTGGATGCATCTTGCAAAGTGACACCTGAGTGTCAGAATTCTGTAGGCAATATTATGTACCTGGAACCAAGACACCTGTGTGGTCTCTCTGGCATCCAAAACCATTTTAACCCATAGTCCTCTACATCTCTTATATGTCTCTTTGTTTAATCTGAGAGATCCTACAGCATTTACTTGAAGTCCCCATCCAGACTGAGAAGATCCCACTTGGTTGGCATGTGCACTTGAGTAGAAGATGATAAAAAAGTAATAAGAAAGTCCAATGCGAATAATTTCAAGTAAAATCTTTTAAGTCTTCCATCATTACCATGGAATTTCCTAGCATGAAGATGATGGCATTTCTCTCCAGGGCCGTAAAAATTTCTAGAGCTGAGAGAAGATGGTATTTTTGTATTTTGTACTTTTGATGTTTGTATTTTTGTTTGAACCTGAATAATTTTTTTCTCCTTTTGTCTCCAACTCTAAAACTTTAGAGCAGTGTTTTGCTTATGTTCTGAGATTGGGTTTTTGAAGTATGTTTTTATCCTTCATTGCACCCTGGAGCAGAGCCTGGGCCCTGCTCTGCCCCTCCCTGCACACAGGGACACTCAGGGATGAGGTTCCCTCTCAGGATCTCCTCTCCAGGCTGCACAGCCCCAGCCCCCTCAGCCTTTCCTGGGCAGGGAGATGCTCCAGTCCCTTCATCATCTTTGTCACCAGCACTGGACACACTGCAGGAGCTCCATGGCTCTCTTGTCCTGAGGAGCCCAGCACTGGACACAGAACTCCAGATGTGCCTCCAGGGCTGAGCACAGAGGCAGGATCCCCTCCCTGGTCTGCTGGGAATGTTCATCCTGATGTCCCCAGGACCCCACTGGCCTTGGCCCCTGGGCACAGAATGGCTCATGGACAGTTTGTGCTTCCCCAGAACCCCCAGGTCCTTCTGTGCAGAGCTGCTTTCCAGCAGGTCAGTCCCAGCCTGTACGAGTTCCAGAGGTTTTTCCTCCTCCCTGCATTTGCCTTTGTTGAATTTGAGACAATTCTCCTCTGCCCATCTCTCCAACCTGTCAAGGTCCCCTGTATTCAGAGCACTAATGGTTGCCAGCTCTTCATAGCAATACTTCATTACCCTGAGGCTTCCTCTAAAAGCACTTTATCTCTGGGCTTGGAGTGGGTAAATACATGTCTTATTTTCTCTGTGTCAGACAGTGACGCCTGATTCCAATTTGCTGTCATATGGAAAGGAAGAGTATTTATTTAGTGTTCTGGTGAAACTAATATAGGGCAATGATTATTTTCCTGTGTGAGCAATGTAAGGATACATGATTTAAACAAATGGTGCTCTCAACAGCAATGGGAGAAAGGAACCTGTTTATATTAGATGGTCTCTCAATCAACAGAGAACAGGGGTTTTTCTGCTTGCAGCCTTGGAAGCTGTGTAAGAATAATCCTGAGTGGTGGTTTCTTCTGGGATTTGAAACCAAAGGACAGGAAGCTGAGGGATAATGTAAACCTCTGCTGGTTTGCATGCCACAGTAATATTGGAGAAAGAAAAGAAATAGAAATAATTGATGGATAGGAAATAAATCTGAGTTAATAAACTAAATATTCAGGAATGATATTATCTTCAGTTCTTAAAAATTTCTTAAGAAATTCTAATTGATTTTATTTTACTAAAGGAAATGTGAATTCATTTATTAATAAATAGTTTGCATGTTCTTATTTTTTAAAAGTAATATTTAGTAGCATGAAGGCAATCAAAGTTGTAACTTAGGTGGAAATAGTAGTTATTTTTAAGATTCTCCACTTGGAATATCTATAGTGATACTGCTGTGAAAACTGGGAAAGTTTCAGACCAAATCTTTTTAGTTTTATTTTAATTTGGTCCAGATGACCTTTCCAGCTCCAACTATTCAATGATTCTACAATAATTTCCTCCAAAACTTCATAGTTTATATAGTTTAGATACAGGAAAATCTATGGCAGTGATTTACAATGGAATGGCACCATTTACCTCAGCAGTTAGACCATCCTGACAATCCTAGAACAGGGACAATCAATAACAGAGGACATCTACACTCATCTTCAGAAGTGGGGAAATCTGTTTGCAGAGGTTGGAGGCTTTTTGGCTGTGAGAATTTTTCAGTTTGAGGTTGGCTAATGAATCTTTTATATCTATAAAGTTCACACTACAAAGCTTTTTTTTTCACAGTCTCTTGCTTGTTCTAAAGAACACTACTCCATCATTTCCATTGAATGATATTTTTCAAGCATTTCCCCCCTCCCTTGTAATAATAATAGGCGCAGTAGAAGTTTCCAAGTTTGTTTTCTTGCCTGCTGTTACCACCAGCAGCAGGAGAGAACATCAGCATGGCCATCCCCAGTGACACACCAAATCTTAAATTAACACCTATGCAGCCAGTGAATAATTTGACCACATTAAAACTGAGTTCAGTGAGTTTGAATACTTTTCTGTACCTAGAGACTTTATGGTTTTAATGTTGTTGGTATAAATTCACTGAGTTTGGTCAGTGTTACCTGCTATAAATGTCAGGTGTGCAATAGGGTTTCTTTTGTTTCCTGGAGAGTAGAAGAATTACAGCTGTAAAATGTTGGTCCAAAATGTTGATTTTGGAATTTGAATTGAAAGAAGGAAAAATAGGAAAAAGTCATGCCTGAAGCTAAAGTTGAAATATAGTCATTGTTCATAAATGCATTAAATTCTTTTCCCTGTGTGACAGAAAATGGAAAAACAAGCTCTAATTTAAGAAGTTAAGCTTAAATTATTTATAAAGAAGAGATTTTTTTAAAAAATATTTTTATTCAAGCTCATCTTTTGCAAAATAGAGGTATTAATTTCACTATTTACTTGGATTTTTTTCCTTAGTGATCTATTTAATATAATTTTAAAGAAATCAGTCTGTTTCCAATAGATGCAGAAAGTAACCCAATGAACAAGGTGTATTTTCCTGTTGGCCCATTCCATTACACAGGCTGACTTCATGTAGTTTTACATGTTTCTGATATTTTTCTTCTTTTTCTTTGGTATTTTAAGAAAGATCTTGTTTGTAACATAAAGAACACAAACTCATACAAGCTGTTCATGTTCTTCCTTTGTTGTTTTTGCTCTCTCTAAGTGTGTAGCTTCTTTTGTTGCATTCTTTCTACTCTGACTGTACTGAATATGTTGCTAAAAAACATAAAGAACAAACCAAGAAAACCTCTCCGACCTTTTATATGATCAGAAGTACGTGAGGTGTGAGTCAAATGAGGAGAGATGCTGATATCTAAATTTATATTAGATGTTCAGTTTAACAGATGGAAATATTCAGAAAATATATCCATCATAGTGATCTGTGGAGCTCTTGGATGGCAGTGGTGTGGTAAAAACCATGTAGACTGAGGTGTGAGGTTGTTGTTTGGAGTTCCTGAGAATGACTTTCACCCAATTTCCATCTGAAGGCAGCTGAAGGAAGGGCTGTTTCCTCCTGTGACTGGAACAACCTGTGTTCTTAATTTTATATCAGCTGCTTGTGGCCCCTGACATTGAAACCATTGAGCATTGGATATAGATGTGTTCTTTATGCTTTTGGAGGGAGGGAAGGATAGAGGGAGAGAATCCTGGGTAACCTGCTTATTGCAACAGTTTTTGGAGTTTTTGGAGTAATTCTCCAGCTATGAGGAATTGGCTGCAGAGTCCAGATCTGTATCCAGATCCAGCTCTCTGGGCTGCCTGAACTGGAAGTCAAGAGAGGGTGAGCTGAAGCAGTTGATCTTGCTTCAGAGACTTAAGAGTATGATTTTCATAAAGAGACAAATACAGTAAATTATGTCCTTGGAACCAGGATCTCAGTAGATGCCTGGGCTGTGGGGTATGAGCTCATATTTTCTTATTCTCATGATCTGCATGGACTGAGGTTCACTGTATGTCAAGCATAAAATAAGAGCTCATATCAGTCTCCTCAGCTCCCTGAAATGAGGTTGAAGCCAGCTGGGCATTGGTCTCTTCTCTCAGGTAACAAGTGATAGGACAAGAGGAAATGGCCTCAAGTTGTGCCAAAATAGGTTTGGATTGGATATTAGGAGAAATTTCTGCAGTGAAAGAGTGGTCAAACATTGGAACAGACTGTTCAGGGAAGTGGTGAAGTCACCATCCCTGGAGAAGTTTAGGAGATGTGTGGATGTGGCACTTGGGGATGGGGTTTAGTGGTGGCCTTGCAGTGTTTGGGGGATTGATTTGACTCGATGATCCTAAGGGTATTTTCCTACCAAAATGATTCTATGATTTCATGATTCTCTAAAGCCTCAAAATGTGACACAGAACTTCCTCGTCTAGAGGTCACACATAATCAACTGGTGTTATATTAAATGGTCTTTAGTAAAACAATATTTACATTTGAAACTTAATATCTGTTAAGAAGAAAATTTATTGTCTTCTAATCTGCAGATGGACATTTTCTGATTTAGAAAACCAGAGAACAGCTTGTGATGATTTAGTCATGCTGGTGAACCCTTGTGCAGTGATCCTGAATCATTCATTACCTGTCTGAGTGCTCTAACGGGCTCCATAATGTAATTATCTCCCCAGATCTGCTAAGTGCATAAAGCACATCCCTGTGCTGACTTGTGGATGCAAATTCAGTGTTTTCCCTCTCTCTGTGTTAGAACAAGAAGCTTGGGTGTCACCATTAGTAGCATGTCAGATATTACATGGAAAGATGGATGTGAAAACCTACATTTACCTTTTTTATTTAGTTGCCTTCATAAAAGTATCAGGATGCTCTGTTTGGAGTGTATTTACAAGACTCTATCTTAATTCAGAATATTATTTGGTAATTTTACAGCAATGTGGTTTTTACCTAGAAAAAGTGATAAAATAGGACATTTTAATGCATATTTAATAACACAGCAACTTTCTTGCCTCTGAAAAAAAAATTCACCCAGGTGAACTATGATCTAATTTTCTTGTATAATGAAAACAAAATTGTAGCTCCTGCAGCATTATTCTTGGCTCCCAGCAGTTCCAAGGCATGCAAACATCACCATTCCGACTCCGTCCTGCAGTTTAACTGGGAGGATTATGTCACAACACGTATGTTTGTTTTCCAGCTTCTTGTCTGTTTGTCCATCAAGATGGTTTTGTAGAAGAAGTATCGGTGATTGTTGACTTTGGAGGTAGTGGAAGAAAAAATAATTCTGTAAGAAAGAAAAAAAATCAGACAGTCCCATTGAAGTAACTGTGCTTCTGTCACAGGAGAATGAATACTCCTTTCAACAAATCTATAATTTGCAGAAGTTGCAAAAAGAAAATAGCCGTAAGGTGACTGTTAACATACTTCAGTTCATCCTGCCAAGAAAGTTAACTTCATAAAGTCATTAAACCTGTGATTGCATTTTAAAATATTATTCCCCAGCCATTTCTTCTTAGGCTTTAAAATATAGTTACTGTATATACTACCTTCTTTGTAATGGGAAAAATTGTAAAATGCACTTATTTTTCATAAACTCCTAATTATTAACAGAGCTGTTTGCGCTCCTATAGTTAAAATCATTTCAACACTTCCGTTATTTAAACTTCACTTTTAGGGGTTCATAATTCTGCTGTAATAAAAAATATATTCAGACTCTGAGGTCTCAGACATTGCTGGTATTAGGGAATTTAACCTGTTTTTCTTTAAAAAGCTGAGTAATTTGGATTGTTTGCTGTTCTTCAATATCATCCCAAACAAAATATTTTGTAATGTGGACTTAATAATTTCAAAACTAAAAAAATTAGAAGATGAGTGAGCACGCTGGAGCTGCTGCAGCCACGAATTCCGTGACTGGCACTGAGGCTTGGAGAAGGGAGATGGAGGGAAATTCCTGCCATAACTGCTCGGCTGCCGTGTGGTAACTGGTGGATGAACAGTTCCTGCAGCATTTCTATGGCACCCCTCACCTGGAGTCAGTGCTGCTCCCTGAGTGCAGCCCCCCGTGCTCCCCCTGCAACCAGGGGAGCTGAGAAGGGCTTTTCTGGAATGACAAATGCTGGGGTGCTCAGGGATGGATGGGGTCTGTGGCACAGCTTCCTGAAATCCCCCTTCATCACGTAATGGCTCAACAAGCCTTCAGCTCCGGAAATTCGGGAATCGGGGCTTATTGCATATTAATGGCAACTCTGGGACAGTCAAATGAGACAGTTTGTTGTAATACTAATTATAGCAAAGCACTCACGTTGTGGTTTCAATGAGTCAATTATGTGTGTGTTAAACTATAAATACATCTTCCCCCCAGCCTCGGCTGTGTGGGACGTAATTTTTATTTAATTACTTGGATACATATTTACCTGAGCATACCCCGGTTTCCCAGGTAAATATGTGTACCAATGCAGAACTCATTATGGTCTGTTTGAATAAATAATCCATATTTTATAACTGTACAGGAAGTAATTATTTTTGTACTTTGCTTTCTTTAAGCCAAAGAAATTAAATGCTGTGTGTCCATTCCTTAAAATAAAATAGATGCAGAAGTTGAGGCAAAACGAGAATAAAGTTTTCATTGTCTTGGTAGAAACTGAGAATATTATTCCAGATTTTGATCTTGTGTTTAGCCCAGAATAACTCCATTAAAGTAAACAGTGTTATTCAGGATTTACTTAGATGCAAATGGGACGTGAATTTGGCCTTTGCTCCTTGCTCTCCCTTCCTTCAGCACAAAGCTCCTGCAAGGAGCTCACACACAACCTTTGCTATAAATGTCACTGTCACGTGTTTATCATTTGGCAAAATAAGCTATTCCAGCTACACATGGAAATTAACATACCTGAGCTTTATGTCTTAGAGAGTCAGGGAATGGTTTGGATTGGAAGGGGCCAAGAGATCATCCTTGTGCATGTTTGGGAACTAGGGAGTGCTTTCCCTTTGGATATTTCTGCCATTGTTTTACATGATATTTGGGAAAGCTGTGTTGTGTTATCACCATGCTAAGGTCAGGTTTTCTAACACTTTTAAGCTCAGTGGGGCCAAAGTCAGCCTTGGCATAAATCCATTAACTGCAATAGATTTACACCAGAGAGGAATATTGGCTCGTCCTTGGTAATTTTTTTTTTTTTATCCAACTCTTTATATTTTATGTTAGAAACATAAGTAGCTTGCGTGCCCTCAAACTAATCAGAATAAGAAACAGTTTTGCTTATGCCAAAAAAGAGAGCTATCATTTTTCACATTCTTACATTTTTTCAAGTGAGATTATGTTACTGTGACTTCTGAATTCCTGAAATCTCTCTGGTCTCGGTGACTGCAAGGCCAGGAGTGGGTTCCAAGGGGAACATCTGAACCTCTTCACGCAGTATGTTTTGTGTTGTGCATACCAGATACAGTTAACGTTTTGTGTGCATGTGATTAGTGTGGAAAAAAATTAATGCAGTCCAGTATTATGATTTATGGACTGAATCTTTTGCCCACTGAACACTTGCCAAAATGAAAATTCCCCCCCCGCCCCCCCCCCCCCCCAACCCCTTTCCCTTCTTTGGATATTAGAAACAGCTACTGTTTTTGTTGATCTTTTTAACTTCTGAATAGGCCTATTTCAAGTCATAGCAGCATGGGAGCTCAGATTAATAATATACTTATTCAGCCAGTGATACTGAGTGAAACCATTGCTGGTGTGAGTATGAAGGATAGGATTTCTTTAAATTATTTTCAGGTGCATTAATGCATTTCTAAAGAATATAGAGCTATTTGAACATAAATTGCTGTTTATTGATCATGTTACAGGTGTGTATGAATTTTAATACCAAGAATTTTTGAAGGTGTCTCTTCTTTGATGATTTTTGTGCTGTGCTCACTGTCAGCTTTCCATCGGAGGGTCAACAAAGCTAGAGACAAAAAACTTTACAATTAAATCTTGCTTTTTGGATTATGTTCTTTTAATTTAGAGGATAAAGCGTGAAACATCCCTTCTATTTCAGTCATTACGGTATTATGTTTTATGCTGAAACTGCTTGTTCACAGAAATGATGGATTCCCCATCCTGGGAAAACTCAAGGTCAGACTGGATGGGGCTCTGAGCAATCTGGTCTAGATGAGGGTCCCTGCTCATTACAGGGGGTTGGACTAGATGACCTTTAAAAGTTCCTTCCAACCCATTCTGTGATTCCATGATGATCTGCCAGAACAAAGGCAAATCCCATTGACTCCGTGTGCACATTTGGGTTGAACCTCCTTAGCCCAGCATTTAGATAAGCATCAGCTGTGCAGATAACCCAGGTTACCAGGTCTCTAACCCTCTTCTGGTTTTGTGTAAAAAAACCCAATTTCCTGCACCTACTGAAAGCTGATGTGCTTAGTCTTTTACAGAGAGATTTTTTGCTGTTTACAGCGCAATTTGAGGCGTTCAGAGCCTCTCTAGGCACTGTCACAGTGGGTTCACACTCCTTTGGCCACCCCTTATCAATTTTTGTGTTATTCCTTGCTCAATCCCATCTTTATCACTTTCACAGCTGAATGGCCTGGTCTGCTCAATGAGGTTTTTCAATTCCTTCATTAATGAGAGTTGGTGTTTCCTATCAATTCATTTTCTTTCTCCCAAATGAAATAAGAGCATTCCTGAAAAAGTTTTTCGTGTGAGTCTGATTTGTACTAATGCTAAGTCAAGTATGGGTAGAGTTTCTTTCAAAAAATACTTAGGTAAGCTGTTTAAAATTAGTATTTGTTATTCTAAAAAATTGGGAGAGGGATCAGCCACCCCTCCACAGTTGCAGATAAAGTGCTATGGCAAGAATTTGGCATTTTTACATTGCCTGAGAGAATTATATGTTCATTTTCTCTGCTAAGAGAAGGAAAAAAAAGGGCAGCAGGACTTTTTAAAAGCAATCATTTTAAATATAAACAAAAAAGCTTTTTCTTGAGATTTGTCAAAGGTCTTTCAGGCTTTTCATAAAATTGTTATTCACTTCTTGGCAAACAAGACTCGAGTGAGTGACACCTTTGAGAGTCCCAGCTTGTGTTTTAGTGCACAGCTTGTGTTTTGCTATGGACGACCATGCAAAATATCATCTGAATTTATTTAAAACAAACCCCAGTGAATAAAATTTTTAACACTGAAAAGGCCATTCTAATTTATTAATTTATTTTAGTTGCAGCAAGCAGCTGAAGTTTCTCAGATGAGAGGAGCTCGAGTCATCTCTGCTGAAGATCTCCTGTTCTTAATGCGCAAAGATAAGGTACAGTAAGACAGAAATTTTTTCTTTTATGTAGTCAGCTGCTTTTTGTGTTTTCAAGTGCTTTCTTAATCTTTGTAAAGGAATCCATCATGAATAGCTTTATTTAAAAGTATAGCTACTCTGCAGTTGTATTTGATTGAGCGTGTTATAATCATTCTGTAATGTCTGAAATAATAATTGTTTTTTTCCCTGTAGCTTCAATTATCAATTGATTGTTTTTTCACAAATATTTAGGAGAGATAATGTACCCTAGAGCTCAAAGTCATTTCTTAATAAGATATAAATATTGATCTCTGTACTTTATGTCCCTTTAATTAAAAATCAATCATTCTAATTTCCCCCAGTTATGGAGGGTGTCAATGTGACATTTAAGAATGTGACCATTATAGTTTTGTCATTTAGACTGTCCATAAATCCTCTCTATTTTATTTCATGATATTTTTCCTGTGTTTTATCCCACTCAAATCTCTAAATTTGATTATGGCCTTGCTTTCTCTGGATAATAACTAGAGCAAGTCAATAAGGGTAAAAAATAATTTTCTCTCCTCAAATTTAATAATTATTTAAGAAATTGTAAACTATTTTTAATTGCATTATTTGTTCTTCATGTACTTTTCTTCCTTAGTTTCCCTCTTTCTCTCACAATTTTCTCTTTTTTGTTTCTTCATTTGATAGGTGAAGCCTAATGACCAAACCATTTCAAAATTAACCCCCCCTAAAACATGAAAATAAATTGCAGTTTCTTTATCTGATAAAAGCTGATAGGCTGTACTGAAAACAGCAGTTGATATGGAGTCAAAGTTCATGGAAATGTGCATTTCTAGCCTAGAGTTTCCAAAGTAAGCATTTTGGAGTGCCATAAAGAAACCCAGTATATGAATTTCTCCTTTCTGAAAGTGAAACTCATTTCTGTCTCACAGCAAAGTACCAAGGAGCTCAAATAAATTATATTTAATATGGATTTGCTCCTGTCATGAGGTACTTTCTATGTATGGATTTTCTGCAGAATTTAAAATGACAGATATTTTAGAAATTATATTTACTGAGTAATGTGCTATGCATTTATATGTTTGTGTGTTTCAAAGTTTATTAAATAAGAAATAACTGTGTAATAGTCATAGATATATATGTATTTTTTTCTGACAGAAGAAGCTTCGAAGGCTACTTAAATACATGTTTTTTCGAGACTACAAGTCTAAAATTGTCAAAGGAATAGAAGAAGATGACCTCCTTGAAGGTAGAAAGAAATAAATTACTTAATTTGGGAGAGGCTTGATATCTTGTAAAAGTGCTGAACAGCTCAATGCAAAGTCTTACTGTCTTGCTTGATAGAGACACAAGAATTGTCTCTTTAGTGGAATTTTGCTGAAAATCTCTATTTTTCAATTTGAAATACGTAAACATTTGCATCTGCTATCAAGATGAACAGTAAGACTAATGCCAGAGCTCTGTTAAATTAAGAAATTTGTGTTGATTAAAAGGCTAATTTATTTCAGCATCTGTATTTTACATGCACCACCTGCAATTGAATGGACATTTGTTAAATTATTATCAAAAGGTTTTGACATATTTTCAAAGAAAAACCCTTATCATCTGAAGTTATTGAACACTAATACCATCAGTGGTTTTTTTCAGTCTGGTTTAACATTTTATACTTTGGATCTGTTGTTTAAATAATGGGCAACACTTCTATTTCTGAATTCCATGAGAAAGTCACAGATTTTATAGCCAATACATTTAAAGGAAAAGCTCTTAGAAATAAAACTGAATTAATTTATGCCATATAGTTTCCTTGTTTAATTTTTTTTTATTTATATTGATATTAGAACAAACACTTCCATTGTAAAAAGTTAAGTTAAAACTTATCGTGGCAAATCTGAACCTTACCATACTGTTATAACATCTAGCAATGTCCAACTTTCTGTATTAAACTTATTTCCTTTCTCAGAGCCTTTTATTCTTTTTTCCCATACAATGAATTCCTTGTGTTTGGCTCCTCTGAGCATCCACATTGATGCTAGGTAAACATTGTACTTCTTGCTTTGACTTCATCAAGATGTGGATAAGTTTTTGTCAGCTCACTTGAGATTTAATTTGCCTGTGACATTTTATTTTCATGTTTCATGTGTGCAAGTAATCTGGCAGTATAACTTCTTACCTGGTAGCTTTGGGGTTTTAATACTTTAGTTTGTGTCAATACTTAAAGCAAATAAACAATTCCCCTAAGCCTTTTAGATGTTCATGAAATGCTTCCTAAGTTTATCCTGGAATTCAAGAATGCCTTTTCTAGCTGGCTTTGATAATTAAAGCCATTAATTTTCTTTTGTGAATTTAATGCCTTTATAGCTGCTTTGCTGTTTAGAACAACAGAGATCATCTTGCCAGCATTCTCTAGGTTTTACTGCAGGGCAATGGTCCATCACCTCTGGAATTGCCTCTTAATGGACGTGTTAGGGTTTGCTTGAGGCTGTAGTAAAGTTCTGCATGTGTTCAGGGAAGAACATTTCCTCAATATATTCTGCTCTGTGACTCAAGTTCTTTCTAACCAAAGTGGAGTTGTTTCCTCTGCAGCTGTGTCCACTCTGGAGTCTTTGGTGAGAAGTAATGATATATGGGCAGCAGATTAGTTTTCTCTAGATTATGAAAAACTACTTGGTTATACTAAAAAATATTAAAGATGATGTTTTGCTGTTACTGGAGCAGAGCAGTGACATCACCTTGTTCAGGTAGCACAGCTTGTGTGAGGGGCTCAGTAAGAACAGGCCTTTTCTGCTCAGTGCTGGTTCTAAAACCAACCTGAGGGACGTCAGTTGATGTTTGGTTAAGTTTGTTCTTTGCTTTTCTTTTGAAGACAAATTCAACAGCAATAACACCAACAAGCGGCAGAAGCTGGCCCAAGACTTTCTCAACTCCATTGACCAGACTGGAGAGCTCTTGGCCATGTTTGAAGATGATGAGATTGATGATGTCAAGCAGGAGCGGATGGAGGTAATTCTTTCCTTTTACTGATACCCAGCAGAGAAACTGTGAAAGGTTTAATACATCATGCTGGTCTGATGCCTTTTTCATGCTGCACATTCAATCATTGTTACATGTTTTTTCTTTTGCCCAGATGGTCTAAAGAAATCCTATTTCCATATTTTTCCTATTCCTTCAAATGTCTCTTGATATCTAAGCACACATGCTGAGAAGGAAGATTACAGAAGGGTAGTTATGGATCTCTCAGTCTGGTGTGTATTTGTATTTCTTTCCTGAAGAAAACAAATTCTATTTATAAACATTCCATGCACATTTTTCACAGCAGTGTTTTCCTTTTTCATTATTTATCTTCTTAGCAAATTGTTTCAATAGCATTTGAGGATTCTTTTCATGTAACAGAACTTACAGATTAAATTAAAATATTCTGTGCCATCATGCTTGAGTACAAACTCTTCTCTCCATCCTTTTGAGTCCTATTTTCTGTTCTATGTAGTTATGAAAAATTTTGTCTACGTTAAAAAATGCAGTGCTACATGACTTCCATAAAGCTAGGAGGGATTGAGAAGGAGTGTAGCTGTGTTAGCATGGAAGTCTGTGTTTTTGGCTAATTTTCTGTGGGTGGGCAGGACTGCCCTCGTGTTTTGGTAATCAGTGAATGCAGAGCAGAGTCCTTCACCCTTCTTCATGCTCAGTTGCTCAATTCTTCCTCATATTTTCCATAGACAACTGGGTGTCAAGGGCAAAATTGTGCTGGGAGCACACTCACAATTCCAGAGAAGTGTTTGAGCCAATTTCCATCCATTTTCAGACATCAACATAGTGGAAAGGACTGTTGGAAATTTGTAGAGTGATTTCTGTACCCTTTCAGTGCTGGAAGGTGGTGGCTTTAGTTTGAGTTCCCTTTTGATGCTGAGTGGTTTATGTGTTTGGTAATATTTTTGTATTTGTTATTTGGCTATTAGGGCTTCATTTCACTTTCAGGATTTTATGGAAAATTCTAAGAAGTAATGGAATCTTTATCCTGTGCAGTTGCAATTCTGCTTTCTTCTTAATGGAGCCTCTTTGCAGAGGTGCAACATTCCCAGTCTGCTTTCTGCTCCTTTCTGCCTTGCAATGGGAAGAAATCAAAACTTAATGAAGAATTACTCCTCTCTAAGAATTTGGTTAGGAACAAGTCCCATTTCCCCCCAGCTGAGAATTTGTGTCATTGAACAGTTGTATCCAACCACTGCTTGTATTTTGGAAACTGGTGCTTTCTTTTCTTTAACCTCTTACTTCTTTATTTATACAAAGTGTTATGTTTTGCATAAAGGCAGGCAAATTCTTTGAGTTTGTACACACAGAAATAGATAACAGCATTCTTCTGAATGAATGGGTTATGTGCTTGACTTTGCATTCTCTTCTTTTCTTCCTGTATAATATTTTTCTGGTCTAAAGAACTATGGAAGTTGATAAAAGTATGAAGTTCTCTGTTGCAGACAATGGCAAATGAGAATTTATGTGTGTCTGTAATCAGATATTTGCCTTTCATCTGACTATATGTTTTGTTTTTTATCACTAGACTGTAATTCATGAACTGTAGTGTGCATGTATTATATATATAAAAAGTAATTCTCTCTGTTACTTGACTTCATTACATTTTTGTGAACTCCTGGTCTGTTCCCATGTTAAAAAAAAAGAAAAAAATAAAATCAAGACCTTATTTTAGAATACATTCATGAATTATATGCAGGTATGAAGCCACTACTTTCTATTTGCTTTCTTATTAGTCTCTAATGACAAAACATGAAAGACTGTTTGAAATATGATACTCAAAATGTTTAATGTACTTTTGGCTTTGTTTTGTTTGGGATTTTGTTGTCACTTTGAGGTGGATGGAAAGGAATCAAAGATAGTATGGAATGTGATCCATTCCTAAAGGAAGAGTTGTTAGTGGATGGGCTAATCTCCTGTATCCCATTTTCTTTCTTCAGTAGATTGTTTAATCCACACTAAATTCTGGGGAGGAAATCCAATAGACAATTTAACAGGGTTTTTAAAGGAATTAGTGTACTTAAATCATGAACTGCAATCTAAGGGCAGTGTTCCTTTTAGGTATCAATTACCTCAGAAATGTGTGGTTATCTTAGTCTGGATAACCATAAATGATTTCAGTTCCACTTTGCCTTGGGCCAAAATCATGCTAAGCTGTCTAGAGTAGATGATAAACATATATTTCTGATGTCATTGTGGGCTAAACAGGATATGATTGTTTAGCAGTATGGTTTTAGTTATGATACAAAATGCAAATATTGTTTATACTCATTCATCTTAAAGCATTTCATAAAATTAGAGCTAAGCCTTCATGTTATTGCCTGCAGTGCTGTGAGGTCCATTCCATATCTGCACCATGGAGGATTCAGGAAAGCTCTGAGCCATTTGGGACATTAGCAAAGGAGAGCAAACAATTCTACACTTCTTGGGCTGAAATTCACCCACCAGCACTGTCATGGTAAAAGCAAAAGACACTCATCTAGGATTGTCTATAGAATTTACTGATGTCTCCCATGGTTTAATTTGAGGCAAAGGGACTGTCTCTGGAACAGTAATACCAGCAATGTGCAAAGGGACATTGATCCAAGGTGGAATACTCTTTAGATACAGAGCAAAAATTAAGAACAAATTTCACACTACTTAGCCTTAACACACGACTATTATATCAATACATTGTGATAAGATGACTTTTTGTAAAAACTGCAGTAATAACATTAAGTAGAGGTAAACCAGCCAACTGTATTGACAAAATTAAATCAAAATAAAAGCTGGAATAGCACCTCTGTCTCACTTCATAACAGTTACTGCCCTGCTCTCCTGAGACAGCAGTAAAGCACCAGTGAAAAGTTCCTCCTCAGAGGAAGAACATTTATAGATGGATGTAACTGAACTGTGCATGGGAAGGAGAGATGGATCATAGAACTGGTCTTCATAATGTGTGCCAGTCTTTTGAAAATATCACATGTGATAGCAGTCTACCCACACTCCTATTTTATTGCACACATTGGGCTGTGAAAAGCCAGAGCTGGAAATTTGACTTCCCTTCCTTTATCTGTTGTATGACACAATCCACTGACACCTTGCAAGAGGATGGCAATTTGGCTTTCCTCTATCTCTTAAACATCATTTAGAGTGGAGAGGTGGCATTCCTGTGGAATGTGGCTGAATTGGTGGGGCAAAAAAGCTCTTGTTCAAAATCTTTGAATTTTTCCTCATTTTGCAGTTTGAGTAGACTTGGAGTTTTGGGTGCTTGTGTCCTTATGTTGCTCTCTGAACCTCTCAGGTGCCTGAATATAGTTAAACCAACTGCAGGTTTGGCTGTGATTTCATGAATGGTAACTTCAGTTCTGCTGCTTTTTTTTCTGTGAGAACCACCATCACATTCTCCATGTTATGTAATTAAATCAAGTGTAGCTATTTAAAAACTCTAGTCAGCATCACTGCAAAGCTGACATCTCTCTCATTCTGCAAATACCCATTTTTTATCATTTGTTTTAAAGCCTTAATGCTGACTCCCCCCAAGAAAAAGTCTTCCCATCAGAAGTCTGGACTGACACACAAAAAAATTCATAAAGCATCATGCTGTGAATGCTCTGTTTCACTTCTGTTCCCATAGGATTAGGAGAAACACCATTCATCTGTCACTCTGACTGCTAGTTTAGGGATACATTTCCCACACTCACATGTTATATGGCAATAATTCAGTTGCAGTAGCTACCATAATGCTTTCACAGTACATTGCAAGTTTGAATAAACAGTGGAGGGAAAATAGCTTCCCTACAAGAACAGACTACCTTAAAGCAGGCTTGAAGCCAGGAAAATGGTAAAAAATGAAGTTAAATCCCTATTTTCTGATTCTTTTGCAGGGGAGTTGGAACTAGATGATCTTTAAGGTTCCTTCTAACACAAGCTATCCTGTGATTCTATGATTGAAGGTCTAGTCTTATGAATTAGATATTTAAAAATTATAACTACCTACTTTAATTCTAGGAGGTTCACTGTGGATGTAAATTTTTTAGTGCTGCTCACCAGTATTCTTGACTTAATGGAAAATCTCTAAAGCTCACAGCAATGCAATGGCCCCTGTGCAATTGATGGTAGATTGCATTAAAATGTTGGTAGAATATATAGTTTTTTACATTTTTTTTAATTACTCCTATTTAATTTTGTCTTTGTTGAGACACAGTGTGTTTGTATTTGCACAAGACCCCAGAACACACCAAACTACATCTCAAGGTTTATGTGTTTGGTAATATTTTTGTATTTGTTATTTGGCTATTAGGGCTTCGTTTCACTTTCAGGATTTCGTGGAAAATCCTAAGAAATAATGGAATTTATATCCTGTGCTAGTTGTAATTCTACTTTCTTCTTAATGGAGCCTCTTTTCAGAAGTGCAGCATTCCCAGTCTGCTTTCTGCTCCTTTCTGCCTTGCAATGGGAAGAAATCAAAACTTAATGAAGAATTACTTATCTCTAAGAATTGAGCTCTGGGAATTCACTCTGTTTCACTCTTAGAAATATGGTGGACTTGGAATATATTATTAAACTAGACAGTGACCAAGAAGATTCCTTCCTGCTGGAGTATCATCAGCAGCTTTTGAGTGTTCACACTTTGACCTGAGCCAGGTCATGTCATCCCAAACAATGTCCAAGTCTGGGACCCTCCACACAGGAAAATAAGGAGCTGCTGGAGCAGGTCCAGAGGAGACCATGAGGATGCTCAGAGGGCTGGAGCACCTTTCCTATGGAGCCAGGCTGGGAGAGCTGGGGGTGTCCAGCCTGGAGAAGGCTCTGGGGAGACCTTAGAGAACCTTCCAGGGCTTCAGGAGCTGGAGAGGGACTTTGCAGGACAAGGGGAATGGATTTAAACTAAAGGAGGGTTGATTTAGATTAGACATAAGGAAGAAGCTTTTTACAATGAGGGTGGTGAGGCACTGACACAGGTTGCCCAGAAACATTCAGTGTGAGGTTGGACAGGGTTCTGAGCAGTCTGGTCTGGTGGAAAATACCCCTGTTCGCTGCAGGGCAGAGGGCCTAGGTGGTCTTTAAATTTCCCTTCCAACCCAAAACATTCTGACTGTAAACTCCTGGGAGGCAGCAGAGGCCAGGAACTCTCCCCACCACACGGTTTGGATGTGGCCACCCTCTTAGGAGAGCATTAGCATGGACAGAGATTGCTCTGTGGTGATTGGACACAGTGCATGGACTCGGGATCTTTTAACTGAGAGAGTGAAAATTGGAGGGCATAAATCAGAAGTAAACAACTGTGAGCTCTTCTTTTCCCAGTAGATCTGAAAGTTGGTGTTGAAGTTCTCAAATTCATTGTACAAATTTGGAAAAGATGTACAGAGAAAATAAGCAGGAAGTGATTTAGGAAGAGGTCTGAGACCTTTTAGTACCACTGTGCTCATTTCACTGGCCAAAATGATGCCAGTGTGAGTGCTGGGGAGGGAGGGGGTCATTATTTTTTAGGGAGTATCTGTTCCTGCAGGGTGTATCAGGAACAAACTGAAATTTGATTTAAAGCCCATGTGGAAAGTAGAGACAACACACACTTAATAAAAATTGCATGCTGGAAGACAAACTAAGAAGTTTTCTTTTACTAAGCATCAATTCTCAGTGCATGTCTCTTTTCCTCTCTAATTTTGATAATACACCTGTTTTTCTTTTCAAATAATTATTTTTTACTTCCTTGCTGATATCAGTTTCTTGTTGACAGAATCTATATTCTGGGACAGAATCTTTGGGTTTAGTTGAGTGCTGACTTCTGTTACCTCACAATATTGTGCCCAAATCTAATAAATTATTAATTTTTAGAATCACAGTTTCTTAACCTTAAACCTTCTTTGATTTTAACAGCTACACCTTAGTAAAGAATGCATCCTTGGGTAAGATTTGGTAGTGTAATCCCTGTGGGGTTTTTGTGCTGTTCTTTACCAAACATTTTCAAATACGGGCAAAGGGATGCCAGTGACAAGACAGAAGGACAAACCATACCATAAAATTCCTTAAATCTTACATTCTTTATAGACTAAATAATTGCAGCCCTAAATGCAAACCAGTATCATCCTCACCTGTGAGTCTTGGCCAAGCAAGAGTAGAAGAGGATTTATAGTGGCTAAATAATGTACTCAAAGAGGAGTGGGGAGGTCCCTTCCCAAGGACATGAGAGTCCTGGTACACTGATGAAAACAAGACCAGGGTCTCATTTTCCCACTCTCTGAAGTTGTTTTGGGAGCTCAGTTCATCACTTCCACAAGTTGGGCTGAATTTCACTTAGTGGTACCTGCCTAAAAGTTTAAACATCCCAGAAACTTAGTCTGGCTTCTGTACTCAGAAATGAGAGGGGAACAATCCAGGGGGAAGTTCATTTCTTAGATCAGAGGGAAAAATTATCTTTCTTTCTTTTTTTTTTTTTTTCTTTCTTTATTTCTATCAACATCTAAATTACATTCAAGTGTAGTTCGTCAGATGTTAAAAAAAGTGCTTCCAGTGCCTCTGGGATGACTCTCTTTGGAGACTCAGGATCTGTGTGTGCTGTGGGACCTTGATGATACAAAAAACCCCTGTAATGATGATATAAAATTGTCTTTAGGGTCACACCAGCTCCCTATATACTGTCTACTGCTTTTGATTTGCACAGATGCCAAGATTAAAAAGAACTTAGATGAAACATCAATCAACAAAAAAAACACCTTTATTCTCTAGGCAATGAGTCTTTTTTTCAATACTGCAAAATGGAAGTTAGGAATGCAAATATAGAAGGAATTAATTCCACTGCATCAGTCCACCCAGTGTTTCCAGATGAGTGCAAAGCACAACTGGTAGCAACTCTAAATTTGCTGTCTTGGCATCAAAGTATCTGTAAGCATTATTTGGTATAAAAATAAGCTTGGTGGTATTAATGGTTTTTCTGATTACACATTGCTTGGGAATGTTTGGGATAGTGGGGAAGCACTGTTGCTCTTGGGCAGTGGTTGAATTGGTTAAAAGTAAACAGAAAATAAACAGAAACAGTTTTTCATTATTATCTATATGGCTGTAAATGTTGTGTCATTCTTTTTGGAATGGGAAAAAACCTTTGAGTGGAAAAGATTCCTTGTGACAGCCAGTATCAATAGAATTTTTACACTGTAAAATCTAACATTATTGGGTTTTTCTCTCATTGGGGTTGCTTGCTATGGTTACATAGAGTGGCTTATTTGTTTGGGTCTTCAGTTGTGGGGTTTTTGAGCATTTTAGTGAATGTTGCTCATACTGCAAATCTAGGCAGCTTTGCTGGGAGGGCAAGGTGTTTGCTTTTCTGATTTTTAGCTCTGAGTATTTTTTTTTTTTTTTTTGCCACAGTTTGCTTTCTCTGAGGAAAAGGAAAATTTGGGGGTGTTGTATTTTTGACACTGACTATGTCTCAAATTTTGGAAGGAAACTTTATATATATATTATTTATATGTGTGATTAAATGTAGACACACATGCTTATAAACAGCATTTCCATGGAGCATTTGATTAGGAGCCAAATACAAGACTAACAAAACATTCTCCTTCTGAGTGTATTTTAACATGTGTTTAACATGTTTGTTGCTTAGCTCTGCTAACCACCCTGTATTGGTACTCACAACAGAGTTATTTTTTATATAAACTTTGGAGATTTGGGAACAAGGACTGATGCTGAAGTCTGACAAAGGTCTCATTGGTAGAAGGTTATTGAAACTCCTCTCATAGTTTAAAGTAATTAAATTTGTGCTAATAGGGATTTGTATTTTGAGGTTGTTTAGAGGTGCAAAAATGCAAGTCTTGTCTACAAGACAGGATATAACTCAGATACTTTTGGGTGGAAGTTATTTTTTCAGATATTTGAACCTTTATGTAGCAAATTGTTATCTTTTAAGCTCTTTTAAGCCTAATATTGAAGTTCTTTCTGAATGAAGAGAAAACGACATTGTGTATTTCTTAGGATAAGATGTTAACCAGGTCTATGCTGAGAACAGTTCTGTCCTCTCAAGTTTTTCAGAGGGAATTTGTCACTTGCACAAACCATTTTTGAGACGGTTTTGCACTGTTTTTTTAAGGATTCACAAAACTCAAAACCTCATGGAACTGTAACTCAAGTTAAAATGATGTAAGAATTTCAAACACAGTATTACTCTGTAAGATTCCCACTTCTTATCTGTTGCAAGGAAGAGATTTTCTGACGCTGTTGTGAAGAGTGAGACTGAAATCTCAGCACAGAGACCCTGTATTTTTGGTAAAAATCTTCACAACCACTTGCTTCTCTCAATCCCATCTGGAAAACTCCATCGACAAGAGCACCTTGGGTTGTCAGGCACTGTGTGACCAAGCTCCAGGACACCCCTGAATTCCTCTTTCCTGCCATTTAAAGTTTCAAATCACAAAATTCTTTCTGTGAAAGAAAAGAGTATCTTCTAACAAATGAAGACAATAAAATGAAATAGAGGGAGTTGAGGGTGTTCTTCTGTTTCAATTGTTGCAGTAAAGAAGGGTCTGAGGTGTAACAGGCAAGGTCCTGGGTTTAACAGAGGGAAGAACAGTCACAAGTCAGTATTAAGGAAAGAATTTTTTTTCTGCTTCATCCATAGGCTGATGTAAGACCCTTGGCCTAAGGCTGTGCCAGGCTCATGTATATGAAGGTTCATTTATCTGTTATTTCTAGACATCACAGGTAGCTCTTTTCCCTCTCCTTACCCTGTATATCCACTGTCTTCCCCAGAAATAAACTCTAGCCAGAAACTAAAACCTGGTTTGAATCAGGCCCATGGATTTACCATGAAAACACCTCCTACAAAATGACTGAGAATCCTTTTCTTTCTAGCTAAAATTTGCCCTCTAAGAGCAGACTGAGCAAGCTGTGTGTCATCAGAGCCTCTCCAGCCAGTCTGCAGCACAGACAACATAGAGGAGCATTGGAAGTAATTCTCAGGCTGCACTCCAGCTAAATATAACCCAAATGACCTCAGATCTATTGAACTG
Source organism: Catharus ustulatus (assembly GCF_009819885.2). NCBI lineage: Eukaryota > Metazoa > Chordata > Aves > Passeriformes > Turdidae > Catharus > Catharus ustulatus. Next base: position 114,586,139 of record NC_046223.1, read on the forward strand.
TACCACTTAAAGGGGGAACAAATCTATAGAGGGTTATTGAATACAAAGATGTTGCATTTGGTTAAAGAAGTGCTTGAGCCACAGATCACTATGTGCTGTATGACTGTTGAGGAAAATAATCATCATAAGCTTGACTTGTAGTTATACTGAACATGCCTTGCTGCTGCTGGAACCTGGGTAAAACAGAGATTTGTTCTGTCTCTCCTTTTGTATATTTAATTCTTCTTTTTCTGCTTTTACTTTTTGGTTTGCCTTTATGTTTTTTGTTTTTCCATCTGACCACAGGATTAGCCAGGACTACTGCAGCTTTTCTCCTCTGAAATAAAGAGGTCAGTCTGCTGGTTCCTGGGGTATATTGTCCATAGTATTTGATTTCATTCACATAGGATTTTGTGATCCTTTGTATTTGATTGAAGTCAGAGAGGATTTTGTCACCCTTTGCTGCAGGCATTGAAGCTAAAAATTGAGAATCACTTGATTCACTCAATAGTCTCTGTCTCCACATTGTCATCTTCCTTTGAGCAAATTGCAGACCAGAAAGCAAAATTTCACAAGATTTGATTACCTATTGCCCAATTACTAAGGTCAAATATTGTAACTTTTTGTTCGCATTTTGCATTTGGTGTGGGGCCAAACCTTCCCACCTACATTCACACTCAAGTTCAGATATAATGAGAAAAGTAAAAGGATCTTTTGCTAAGCCTTCATGTTAGCAATATATAAGGTTATCCAATAGTAAACAAATTGTTTCCCAGGGAATGAAAAATACCAGGTTTTTTTTGTTTTAAAGCCCATTCTGATAGGACTTGTAACTACAAGCTGCATTTTTAGCCTGACAGTCTATCCCTGAGATAGGACCCTATGGCAGATTTTTTTTCATGGGGGATGTGATTTTAGTACTGAGAGTAAGAATAAGAACACAAGTTCAATGAAGAATACAAGGTATGCAGGTTAATGTGATTTTACTTTCATCAGTTTTCTATATAAGTTAACAAGAAGGAACTAAACTAAGTGCAGGACGTTTCAGAACCAGAGTAGTTGCCTCCCCTCGTACTGCATTTTCTTGAAGCATAAACTGACAGAGGGGAGATTAAGATCATATATGAGGAAGAAAATTCTTTACTGTGAGGGTGGTGAGACCCTGGCACAGGTTGCCCAGAGAAGTAATCTCTATTCCTGGATGTGTCCAAAGCCAGGTTGGATTGGATGGGGCTCTGGGCAGCCTGGGACAGTGGAAGGTGTCCCTGCCCATGGCAGGGGATTGGAACCAGATGATCTTTAAGGTCCCTTTCAATCCAAACTATTCTGTGATTCTATGATTCTCTTTATGCATTAAACTCAACCATGATTAGCTGCTAGATCTTACAAACTAAATAAAAGCAGTAATTCATTGCATGGCAAACAAATACTGAGTCACGATCCAGAGCAGTCAAATGTGTGGAAAGCAGGCCTGGCATTCACAAGGACCTTGTTGACAGGCTGGAGAAATGGGCTGACACGAAGGTCAGCAATAGTAAATGTGGAATAAAATAGTAAATGTAACCCCAAGCACGGGTACAGCTTGTGGGGCAGCCACGTGCTGGGCTGTGGCAGCAGGGGTTACCAGCAGGTCAAGGGAAACAATGATTCCCCATGATCTGGCACTTGTGAGACCACATCTGGAGTCTGTGGCCTATTTTGTGCTCCCAAGTACAAGAAGGACTTTGAAATACTGAGGCAGAGGGTCACTAAGAAATATAGGGGGTACATGTGATGAAAGGCTGAGAGGCCAAAGCTTGCTCAGCCTGAAAATGAGGAGGCAAAAGGGAAATTTCATTGCTGTTTCCAGCTAATGACAGGAGGAGATGTAGCCAGACTCTGCTTGGATGTGCCTGGTAAAGGGCAGAATTGGAACTGATCCCTAATAGGAGAAAAACAATTCTGATCAAAGATTGGAGCCAGAGAGGATGAGGAAGTCTCCATCTCAAATTTGGCTGGGCAAGGTGCTGAACCATTTGATCTAATTGGACCTTTTTTGAGAAGAGTCAAACTGGAGATCTCTGTAAGACCCAAAACTTTTCTGGGTTAGATTATTCTACCATTCTGTGATCCTGAACTGAAGTTTCTCATTTCAGATATTAAAGTGGGGTAGCAATAGAAGGGCTTTTATAAAGAAAATAGATGATAAACCATCTCAGATTTCTAAAAACTGTTTAAAAATCTAGGTAGCATATAATTGGACTTTCCAGCTTCTGCACTTTCTGTAATCTGTAGCTGCTGGTATTTCCTGGAATAGATGTTTTATGTACATAAGGAACAGGGTTTTCTGTCTTTCATTTTGTCTCGGTCGCTGTGGTTTATTTTATCTATAATGTTGCTTGCTGTATTCTTCCGTAAGAATATGATCTGGCTGCTGTGCAAAATTGCACTTGGGGAGAGCTTCACACATCTGCTGCAGCAAAGGAACCAGGAGCAGCAAGATTTAAACATCCTAAGTGTCTGTTGAAATGGTAAAGTACAATTAAGCTCTGCATGTTGCAAAATGGGAGATGCATCCACTCCCACTGCACCAGGAAAAGGACCCACAACACCCCTACAGCATGGGTAATGTGCTGCCAGAGTTTATTCACTTGACCCAAGGCAGCATGATTCATTTTTATCTTTAGTCCCTCAAACTTTAAATTTTGTCTTCTCTAGTCTTTCTTTCTGCTCTCCCATCTTTGTAAAAATTGAGGATACATAGTCAGGTAGATGCTTTTGTTAAATGAGTCAGAAAAGGTTCTTTTAATTTGGATCATCAGGAAAAACAATAGCAGTTCTAATTTTAATGTAGCTACCTTACATAAAGTCCTCATGGAGTGCATATGCAGAGGTTATTCTCGCAGACATCCTTCTAATCAGCATTTGTACCTTTTAATAATCTGGAATTTGCATTAAAATAACTTTAAAACATGACAAAAATTAGTCATTGCTCCTGCATTGTCTTGACAAAGTACCTCTACAACTAGACCTAAATTTTCACAGAGGACAAAACCATAATACTGTCACTACAAATATACTGATTTTGGATAGAGATTTTAGGTAATAATTCATGTGAATTCAGTAAGATCTTGGTCAAGTAAGGGGCCACAGTTCAGTGTGCGGGTTTATGTGTTCAGAGGTAGCTTTTTAAACTGTTTAATGCAGGTATTGGCAGGGGTTTGGAATTTCTTTGGCATAAGGAAGAACACAGGATTTTCTTTGGTTTCTTTAGACATTTCTACAGGAGCAGTGACAAGAAAGCAACACAAAGTGGTCATACAAAAAAATACACTGATGCATGTATTTTATTCTCAGATAGTTCCTTAGCATCTTTTCTACACTCTGCTTTTGAGTGGCACATGTGAGGGGCAGGGATGGGGACTCCTTGGTAGCAGCATTTAACTGCTGTTGAAACTTTGCCTCCAGCACTTCGGAAGCAATCATTAAATTTGGGTTTCCATTTGATCAAACAAAAGAAGGAAGGGTAGTCTCTGTCAGGGGGCTGGATTTTATTTCCCAAGGCTAACAGCCATTTCCAGGACTTTGTCAGACCTACTGAGAGTTTTTTCTCCCATTGTCAGATGGTATTATTTAAAATCAGTTCATCCACTTGTGTGGGATCCATATCCTATATCATACAGCGACTCTGACAAGAAGATGCTTTTACTGGGGGTGTTATTCAAAGCACTGTTGATTTTCTCAGGCTGCAGACATCTGCAGAAAAAGCTTGTAGAACATCCAGCATCTGGTATCGAGCCCTGGCTCCTTACACAGACCATATCAAACAGGCTGGAAGCGGAACACGTTCCCTACATCCGCTTGGAAAGAATTTTTTTTGTGTTTGTTGTAGATGTATTAGCTGTCAGCTCGTATCATCAGCTAATTATTTTATATCTGAAAATTGTAATGGCATCCTCAGATGTAGTAAAGGCAGGCAGATTTCCAGCTACTAATCACACCCTTCTTAAAAGGGGAGTTAACTCTAAACATACCTCAAGGCTGGAGATGTGATTTCTGGTTCCAGAATTTAGAGGAATGCTTTGGTGAGATGAGCTTTGTGCCTTGCCAGAATTTATAGGAATGCTTTGGTGAGATGTGCTTTGTGCCTTGCCAGCCTTGGTACCCTGAGCTGTGCTTTAAAAAAAGAGACAAAAAAGCTGCAGAGACATCTTTGAGAAATGCTAAATTTGACTCAAAAAATTTCAGAAGAATTCAGAAACGCTGAGAAATTCAAGATACCACCAATGAAGAGTACGGTAATTTCACGATTATAAGCCACACCATTTTGACTAAAATTTTGGTCTGAACCCAGAAGTGCAGCTTATAACGAAAAGTTGCTGTTTTAGTTTGGAGGACAGGTGTCTGCTGAGAAAGGCAGGAGCCTCTCTTTGAAATGGAGAATGTAAACCCCCTCCCTCCAAATTATTATAATTTTGAAATCAAGGGGCTCTCAGGCAAAAATATGGGAATTAGGAATAACAGTTCTTTTCCAGGGAAATTAAAATAGAAATACAGCACTACAAAGAAACAAACCCCAAACCCTGACACAGTCAGAGTACAACCTGACTCCCTGTCAGGCAGGGTGTTGGTAGCAGTCCCATTCCATGGTGGCTGCATCCTCCTGCAGTGACAGATGTGGCTCAGTTGGAGCAGTGCTCCTGTACAAGGTGCAGTTTCCCTCCGGAGCTCCAGTGGGGATGTGGAGAAATCCGGTTTTCCTCTGGAGTCCAGTGGAGAAAGGGGGTCCCTTAGTGTCCCAAAACCTCTGTTTTTATCTTGGTAAGAAATGTTGGGCTCTTCCCCCTGGCTGGAGCAACTCCCAATGGGATGCAGTAATTTTATCAGTCACACAGTGGGACTCAATGGCCATGAGCAGAAAATGACTGGCTGGAGGAAGGATGGGTTGTGAAAAGATAAAGAACAATGCCCTGCCTGGTTTCAATGGATGGCCCATTAGCAGAATATCTCCCGTTGAGATAAGGATCACTGTCCCCACCCTCAACAGATGGTGATAGAACAGATACCTTTTATCACACTCTGTATTGTAAGGTGCGGCTTATAATCAGGTGCGGCTTATAATCGTGAAATTACTGTAATTTTTCTCCAGGATGTGTGATGGCATGAGAGTCTATAGCAACTTCTACCAGCACAGTCAAGTAATTGATGGCAGACCCTGGCTATTTATGTTACTGCACCTTTAATTATAAATATACTTCAACCTTCCAAGCTATGCCTCAGAATCTTGGTATTAAAGATATTGGTTTTTGTATCCCAATGATGTTAAATTATTAATTTTAATATTTTGAACTGAAAACATTTTTTCTCATTTTTTCTGGATATGGCTATGTTACTATTTTTTTTTTTTGATCGATCTTTGATTCACTTTATAACCTCTCCACCTCCATTTCAGTCAACCTAGACCTCCAGGACAAATCTAAATAGATATGAGAAATCCCTAGAAATGTGATAAGGTTTTGACATTTAAAAACAAAATGTTTTTCATTTTCACATTAAATTTACAAAGCTTTCAGGGACAAGCAGTAGGAGTATCAATCTTAACTATGGCATGTATTTAATATTTATATACCTGATTTTGAAGAGGAATTAAAGCTGAGGCTTTTCTTTCAGGAGGAACTCTTGCAAAGTTCTTGTATTCAAAGCTCTTGAATTCAAAGCTGTCTACCTTTTAAAAACCAACTGTAGCATAAAAGTAGAAAAAAAAATTCTTTCTATATGGTATCTGTTTTCCCCTTCTGGTATTGACTAAATATTTTGCATACTGAATTGAAAGGTGCTAACTCCTTTGGAAGGGATTCTTTTCACTGTGAGCAATTTTGAGAATGTGTGCAGGGAGTTGTGTCCTGATGTTTATTTCTGTAACAGACTGATTGAATGAGGATTATATTCAAGAGCCATTATTAATACAGCATAAAAAATGATCAGACACTGAAAATCAGGAAGATTAAAACTAGAATTCCCCAAATTTGCTTTTTTTTTTAATATATCTAACAGTCTGAATACTGTTTATGTCACTTTTAAATTGATTAGAAATAAACCAGTGATTTCTTTCCTGTGATGGGGCTCAGAGGGCCTGTGCTGGTTTAGAAAAACTGAAAACCCCAGCAGTTAGTTTAATAGTTCATAATTAAATTTACAAATCAGGTTTCATTTAAAATAATTATTTTAAAGTGATTTAAATTTATGTAATTCTACAGTGTGCAATTACACTGAAGATTGGTGGTGTTGCTTTGAATTATTACAATATTATTATGGCAATTTATAAATGTTTCAAGATATTTTCTAATTATGCATGTCTCCAAATGAGGTAAAATTAGTCAAAGCTTTTCCTTAAATCATGGAGTCATAGATAGAATAAATAAAAGGAATAGAATAAATTGTAGAATCATAAATAAATATTTTTAAATGCTCTTACTAAATCGGAATGTTCTACCTGAAATTTCATAATTACTTATAGTTGTGATATAAAGTTGTGGTAAATGTTATTTTTGTGGGTATTTGCAACTAATATAAATTCAGATTTAGAAAAAGGAAAGCCCATTATTTGTATATTTAGACAGCACATCAAAATCCTTACTTTTGGAACTAAAACTAGCATCCCATAACCATCTGTATTTATTAATGAGTGCTATGTTATTGAGTGTAGTTGAGACTTTCAGAGGTCACTGGCACTCAGGTACTTTGTGAGGGATATGAAGAGGTGTCCTCACTGAAACAAGTCCTGTTGCAAAGTAAAGGATGTTTGAAATAATCACACACATCTATGGAACAGCAGAAGTCTGCTGTAGGGTTTAGCTGAGGTGCTGTTAACATTAGCTCATTATATCAATATTTGTAAGATTCAGATTCTCCAGGGCTGTTTCTTTGGAAAGCTGCATATGTTCATTATCAGTTTAAACCATCAGCACAAGAATTGCCTTTGTCTTGGAAATATAAATAAAGACTTGTCAGTGGAAGATGAGGACTCTTTCCCACCTTGCAAGTGGAGGAGTGTGTAACAAAGGCTGCAGAAGGCTGAAATTTTAGCTGAAAGTATTACTTTCATGGCATGTGCAATACTAAAAAACTTCAAAATATTTCACAAAAATTTTACTTCTAATGTGTTGGTTTAAATTCTATATTACTTAAGCAAATATTTAAATATTATATTAGTTTTTCTGCATACTTGACATGAATATAATTCTACCTTCCTGCCAAGTATGTCAAAACCCAAATTCACTTCCATTTGCCAGGGTAAATGTTTATTTTGTTTTCCCACATAATGTGCTCTTTAAAGTGTCACCAGGATACCAAATCTGATGGCTTTTTAATAGAGACACGGTGGGGTTTTTTGCTTTCACTAGGAAACAGGATAAACTATCAGTGAAGCTAATGGTAATGGACCCACATACAGTAGATGCTCTTTGCTCTCCTGCCCCTCATCTCAGCACTTAAAAAAAAAGAAATTCCCATCCAAACTATTGTTGTGGTGCCTCATTTTTTATAAATGCATGGAGGGTCTGTAGTAGGAAATGGTGCTGGGGGGGCAGAGCATGAGACTAGGATATGCAGAACAACTTCTTGGTTTGTTTTGCCATGAAATGGGTGAGAATATTTAAGAGATAATTCATGGGGAGGTCACTATTAAAGGACTGTGCTTGCTACTTTACTATTTATGTTACAAAAGGGGCAGCCTATGCTTGCATAGCTTTTCATCTGGTCAGTGAGTTTGACTTTGGCTTTCATCCTCCAATCTTAGCTGAACTAATAAAACCTGTGTTCCTAGCTTAAAATCTTGAATTTTCTGCTTTTAAATGATATATCAGTAAAGTTTCATTGAAAAGCTTCAGTTCTGCTTCTGATGCAAAATGGAATGTAGCTGACTTAAGTATTGGTGTAAAAGTTTTATACATTTAAAGAAGAAATTATTTTTAGTTTTTCCTGTATTTTTTTCCAAAGAAAGGAATGGGGATGTTTAATAAGAGAACTCTCTAGTAGCTATGGATGGTGAGGATTGTTTTGAATTAATGACAGCATATGTTTCTTTGGTTTTATGTAAACGCTTAATAATTTTGTGGTGTATTCATCAATGGGCATGGTATAAGGGACTAACTAAACAGATTGTTCCAAATTAGTCAAATTAGCTGATGGTTTAAATTAGTCTAATTCTGAATGTGAAATCATATTGTTAAACCCCAGAATTTTCATGTTTTCCTTTTCCTCTCTAACATTAGAAAGAAAAAAGAGAAAGTAGGGTGAAAAAAAAGAAGCATTTGCCAATTAAACAAACTGTCTTTGGGAAAATTATCTTTTTATAATTCTATTTCTCATGTATATAGTGGAGATAATTCTCACAAGGCTAGTATGAAGACAAATTTGCATTTAAAGAAATTAAGAAACAATAATGAATAGCAGCAGAGAATTTTTTGCATAGTTAACTAAATAACAATATTAAATAAATCAATTAGCTTTTGACAAAGGAAATATTCACATCAGGCCAAGTTCTGTTCTCAGTGAAGCAAGGCCCAGTTAAAAGCAAAAAGAGCATAATGCTTTTGTTCAAAACCTGTCACTTCAGACAGCAATTTTAGTGTGTATTTTCCTTACTCTTCATACCTGGCACATTGTGAGATTTGATTGTGCTTTTTTTCTCCTCCAGCCTGTGCAAGCTGGGAGTACCCAGCTGTGGTGCATCATGGCATCACCTCACACAAGCTTTGCACTATTTTATAATCAATGCAAATAAAACGTAATTTTTGAAATGAGCCTTCAATATGATTAATTCAGTCTTCATTTGCACTCTGCCATGCACAGATGTCAGGTTAGTAGCAGAACCCAGGTAGCAGTTCTGAATTTTGAGTCTGGTTCTCTTTCAGATCAGGAAGTCTGGGCTGTTCAAAGGCTGTTCAAAGAGCAGCCAGTTTCAGCCAGTAGAGCTGAGACATCTCTCTGTTATAAATTGCTCTGAGAAATCATAGAATCATAGAATTATTTGGGTTGGAAGGGATCTTAAAGATCTTCCATTCCCAAGCCCTTGCCATGACAGGAACATCTCCCACTGTCCCAGGTTGCTTCAAGCCCCATCCAGCCTGGCCTTGGACACTTCCAGGGATCCAGGGGCAGCCACAGCTCCTCTGGGCACCCTGTGCCAGGGCCTCACACCCTCAGAATTCCATCCTGACATCCCACCTAACCCTAACTCTGGCAGTGGAAGCCATTCCCCCATGTCCTGTCCCTCCATGCCTTGTCCCCAGCCCCTCTCCAGCTCTCCTGGAGCCCCTTTAGGCTCTGGAAGGGGCTTTAGGCTCTCCCTGAATCCTTGTCTTCTCCAAGCTGGACACCCCCAGCTCTCCCAGCCTGGCTCCATAGGAAAGGTGCTCCAGCCCTCTGAGCATCTTCATGTCTCCCTCTGGAACTGTTCCAGCAAGTCCACATCCTCCTTTTATTGGGGACATGCACATCTGAGGCAATTCCTCCTGGTCACTGTTTTTCTAAGGAAAGCATTTCCTCTTTAGGTCAGTGGATGACTCACTTATTCCCTGAATTTCATTATGTGATTTTTATCTGGAGTTCCATGTCTTGCAATTATCAAATTAGAAAGGCTTTTCCAAAAGACTAAAGCCCCAACCACAGAATTAGAGTCAGTGGTGTAAATACCACAAGTTGAGAAATGTCTGTATGCTTCTGGTGTTAAGGAAGCAATACATTTTTGAGTGCCACTCTGTATTGTTCTCTGGTTACAGCAGACTCTACCAGACAAAATAAAGCTGAGTAATTTTGCATTCTCCAGTCATATGCCAAGGAGAGAACATCTATGAGTATTTAGTACCATGTACTTTAGTTTTAATTAATTTTAATTTTAATTTTTCTTTCAGACATTTATTAATACACTTACACAATTTCATCAGATTTGGACTTGCCATGGAAAATCGCTGAGCTAAACTGTTTTATTCATGTATTCTAAGTGCAAACTTAAACTGGGAGAGTTGTTTGTAGAGTGGCACCTTACAATGATTGATATTAATTGAAGCTTTGCAGGGGACATTACAGAATCAGGACTTCACCTCTAAGTTGTGAGATCTTGACTTAACAAGTGGATTGGCGTATTTCACAACAAATTACTTATAAATATAGTAAAAATTTCCTCTTTTTAATTTGTGCATGTATGTTTCACCATTATTTTGAAAAGTATTTTTTTTTTAAATTTTTCAAGAAGTAAGCTAACTAAAAAAAATCCAAAAAACATTAATTATAAACCTGTTTCATTCTCTGACTGAAAGAACATCACCTGCTAAGCATGCCTGCATGGATATGCCTATAGCATTATATTACCTGTGAATCTTCTGTATAGAATGGTAATTACTCTTGTGCGGGATGACAAAAGAAAGGCAGGTACTGTGACAACTGGCTGTTCAACTGGGAATGAATACAAGACAAGTCTGTTTTATTAAGAGCAAGGGAAAAGACAGAATTATAATTTTTAAAAATAAGAGGATTCAAAAGAATATGTATTTTTCATATGGTCTGAAACTTACTCTGCTTTCTGCCAGTCAAAATTTTCCTTCATCTTCTTATGATCCTCTTGTGAAAGTGAAGTTTCAGGACAATGAATTTCATCACAAATGTTTCTTACCAGTATATACCTTGGGTTCATTTCCCTTCCTTTCATTTCTCATTTAACATTTTCAAAACTCTCAGGTCTTTTTAGAACCATGTATTGATGTGGCTATTAACAGGACAGAGTTTTGCAATGGATTTTTTTTTTTTTTATTTTTAGTTAGGTTTATCCTTTTATTTGCATTTACCAGGTAAAGACAGTGAGTGACAGAAGGCTGGTCCCCAGCTCTTCCCAGACTTCCCTACTGCTGAGTTTACAAACTTTACTGAGTGCGTTTCTTAACAAGTTGTGACTCCCAAGTGAGTAATTCTGGCCAGGTTGTAGCTGGGTGCATAGATAGAATATGTTTGGGAATTGAGTTTCATTTAAACTGAGTATGTCTAGGATTGATTGCCAGGTTAACTTTGGGCCATTCCATTTGGATCAGTAGGAGCAGGACTGGATCTCCCAGCTCTCTCCCACACCCAGGATGGTGAGAAAGTGTGTGAGGTGTGTTGTACCTGTATTTTGTCCCATAAACAGTCTTGGGGCAAAAGCCATTCCTTGAGTTCTGGCCACGAGTCCAAACAGTGTGTCAGCTAAAAGAAATACTTAAAAAATAGAGTGTGATATCTGATTTTGACTGCCACTAAGAGAAAAAATTTAAAGCTCAAGATGCAAAAGAGGCTGCTGTGCTGTCTGTGTCTCCCACGCCTTGCAGTGATCCCTGTTTTGGTGACTGCAGGATTTACTGGTGAGGTGCTAAAGCTGTTTATATGAACCTCATTCATGAATGGATACAGAGTCAGGGTAAGTTTTCAGAGGAATGCTATCCAGAAGATATAAAGGTATCCTCATATTAACATGGTATGTAAAGTTTTTGATGTACAGCCAGATGGAAACCACAGGAAAATGCTACCATGTCCTCAACCAGAAAAGTGAGGGAAGTCAGTAGTCTTGATATATTAATATATCAATATATCTCGCATAACTTTTTTCATTTGGTAGCACAGTTTATCCAAAATTATTTTATGTTTTTTGGAAAGCACTGATAGAAGATAGCCATAAATTTAACACATAGTTTTGCAAAATTCATGCTGATGCTTATTATAGAAGAAAAAAATATTTTCCTGTAGAAATCAAAGGTATTCCATGAAATGGAAATGTTTCGTTTCCAGGTTCCTGCCCCACATTTCAGACTAGCAGTAATAAATTTAGACAAGGAATTTGGATATGATATGGAACTGGTTCAAATAAATACAGTATGTATGTTCAAGGGCAAAGTATTACAGGGGCAGTGAGTCCCTATCAGGAGGTCAGTTTTATTTATTCCTTAAGCAATGAGATCATGACTGCTGGGAATCAATCCATTCATTTTGTTGTCTCTGCAATTTTATTTTCTTTCTTTCTTCATAATTCCCTTGAAATTTTTGCATAATATTCAATAGTCCTTCCAGCTCCCTTCCCCCTACTTATCTGCACCTACTTTGCTGGATTACATGTTTCATAATTCCATGAGATGAATGGAGTTAACTTGCAGCAGGGCACAAAGCTGCCTTTGTTTATTCTTGAATTGCTTGGAGATCAGAGCAGGAACCGAATTTACTGAGTCATTCTTTACTCTTGGCCCTGAAATTGAAGTTGTTGCCCTGTTGGTGCTGGTGGTGCTCTCCTCTCACTCATCAGAGGAGGAACATTTGGCTTTCTGAGGATGCCTGAGCTGGGCAAAGTTGACCTAATCCAGCATCCCTTGGGCTGCATTGCTGATGGCCACACTGATGAACTTCAGACAAATTAATAGATATCGTTCATTTGACATTTTAAACACTGAGTTCAGAATGAAGTTTCTCACTGAAACTGTCTAATGTCTTTTTTTACAATAAAAGGACTCTAGGTGACTAATTAGGTTTTCAGTTCTTCAAGTGAATGCATTTTTTGTCTCTGGACAAAAATTCTATAATGAAAATCATAATTTTTAACGTTTACTTCAGTTAATATTTAATATTTAATAATTCACCCTTTTTTTTCTTGTCATTTACAGTTTTAGATCCTTAAAATCTCTGTAACAGTTGAGATTTTTAAGTTTTAAAGATTTTAAGCTCTGTTTATTGCAGGGAATGATGCTAATAATACTGTGGAGAAAAAAAGCAAAACTATTTTTACTGTGAAAATGCATTATAACTGAGACCATCTTGGTCTATCAGAAAAAGGCCTCATCTTTTCTTCTAACATTGGGAATGATGTTCTAAGCACATGAGCACTCAAATCCTTTATTAAATCAAAGGCCCTAAGTTTGCTATGCAGATTTGTTCAGCTTAATGGCTGCTGCAGAGTGTGTGGTATGTTCTGTAAGGGGTGAGTAAAAAAACCCTGGATGTGTGTACTTTATAGTCAAATCAAGTATTATATTACAAAACCTACTGATCTTTCTTTGAGTGACATTTTTATTTTCTGTGTAAAACTGAGTAAGCTTAGACTTTGAAAATGCTCAATCTTAAACCTCTCCCCCTTTTTTTTTTTTTTTTGCTTACCAATTCAAGGGATTCTCAGAACAGTAAATACCTTTTTCCTCTATGTAACAGAAGTTTTCAGATAGTGATAATCCTCAGATAATGTCAAAATTCAGAAGACTAAAAATGTATTTTCAGCATATTCTGTAAATACTTCAATATTAAGCTAACTTGTGCTTGATTTCTCAGGATTTTTTTTTTTTTTTAATCTAGTAATTTTTCACAGAATCACAGAAAGGTTTGGGCTGGGAGAGGCCTTAAAATATCATCTCATTGCAACCCCTGCCATGGGCAGGGACACCTTCCATTGTCCCAGGTTGTTCAGCCTGGCCTTGGGCACTTCCAGGGATCCAGGGGCAGCCACAGCTTCTCTGGGCACCCTGTGCCAGGACCTCCCAGGGAACAATTCCATCCTAATATCTTACCTAACCCTTAACTCTGGCAGTGGGAAGCCATTCCCTGTGTCCTGTCCCTCCATGCCTTGTCCCCAGTCCCTCTCCAGCTCTCCTGGAGCCCCTTTAGGCTCTGGAAAGGGCTCTGAGCTCTCCCTGGATCCTTCTCTTCTCCAGGTGAGCACCCCCAGCTCTCCCAGCTCCATAGGAAATGTGCTCCAGCCCTTGGAGCATCTCCATTGCCCTACACCCACCCTACAATTTGGTCCTTGACCACCCTGCAGTTTTTGTCTTCCCACCCCAGAGCTGTCAGGCACAGCACACAGTGCCCTGTTATTCTCTAGTCTAAATAAAAAATAAATTATTTAGCATTCTGTTCTAGCAATATCAGCCCTTGCAGGGCAGCTTTGGCTTTCCCTGGAGTGGCCACCTGGCTCCTTTGAAATCGTGATAGGCTCACAGTGAGAGTTCTTGAGCAGAGGGAATCATGGCACAAGATGAATATGTGAGGGTTTGGGAAGCCAGGGCCTTCATCCCAACATTGTTGCCAAGCACAGGGGTGTCCAGCCGTGCCTCATACGTTTTTCAAATGTTCCAGCCTAGCAGCTCCTCGGCACATTTCCTCCAAACACGGAGCAGTCGCTGAGCAAGTTAACGTTTGGCCTCCTGCCTTCTTCCCCCCACACAAAGAGCTTTGTATGTCAAGTGTGAAAGCTTCAGAACGGAATAAAATTGAGATTATTTTTCATTCTGGATGGTAGGTGACAACGTGCAACCCTTTACCTTTTTCTTTCCTTTCCCTTTTTAGTTCTTTATGCTGAAAGAAAGATATAATGCACCACATTTTTGGAAGACTAAGCAGACATTTACTGTGCCAGGTCCTATCTACTGCATCCTTCAGCATGTTCCAAGGAAAGCATGCAAAGTATTTTAACTCTGCTGTACAGCACATAACTCAGCTTCTTAACTGCTTGGAGTGACTAGTACTACTAGAGAAAAGCTATCTGTATTTAATTCTTTTGATAAACCAATTGAGCAGTGTCATTGCTGCCATTTGTTGTATCTGCTTTCAAGCTGAGGTTGCTTCAAGGTGGAGATTTATTAGAAGTGTCACTGTTTGTTCATGTCAGAAAGATTCCCAGCAAACTGACTTTTATTCTGGTGAAAGAGGACTTCTGTCCTGTTGGAGTGACTTGCTGCTCCTTCCAATAACCAAATTTGGAAAATTTCACTTGTATAAATTTGAAGTTGTTTCTTAAACATCCTGTATAATTCCTTGTTTTCAAAAAATAGTTGAGAGAGAAAAAAAAAAATAACAAACCTGTGAGAAATGATAAGTAGGTATCCTTTAGACCTACAGATAAAATTATTTTAACAAATTTTCTGTAACACCCCCAACGCTGGATCCCATTTTCTTTGAACTCTTTTGGCCTGGAGTCATGCTATGTTCACAGTAATGTCCTCATTCTTTCTTCTCCCTTTTTATCTCATGTCACTGATTCATTTTGAGTTTATGAAATATACCTTAGGAATGCCAAAGTAAAGGAACATTACGTTTTTTTCAAAACAGGGATGATATAGGAGAAAAAAAATAAAATATTGTTTGTGATCTTGAGAAGTGAAGAGGAAAAAGATGATGTCTTTGGGTTGGTGTTTCCTTAAAGATGACCCAGCTGTGCCACTCATCTGTTCATTTCTGCTACGTTTGATGGCTCTTTATAAACTGTTCTAAAAGTGGGAAGACTGAAGGAATGTCTGCCTTTGTCCTTCAAACTGTGAGGTTCTATGCCATCATGTGAGGGTTCTTTTGTTAAAGTGTATTAGAAAAAAAAAGCAAAGTCCAGTTATTTATGACAAACACTGTTTTATTTGGTGGCAGTTAAGAGCATCAGGTTGGAATCCACCTTTAAGAAAGAATTATTTTAAAGAGAGAATTGAAGGAAGAAAACAATTCTTTTTCACATATATGTAAGTAATTTTGCTGAATAAAAATATTTGTACAGAGACAAAGCAATTGAAAATATTTATTTAGTGTATATGAGCAGCATGAAATCCAGTGTTTAGACAACTGTTGTAGAGCATTTTTAGAGAGAAATTAAGTCCATTGGAAAAATCCCTCAGCAGCAGCTTTCTTTTAACAAACCTTTGAGATTTTTCACTTACAAAGAAACTTGAAATACTTATAATGAAACCTGTAGCTTTTGACAGTCTACATTTTCAGAGCCCTGTGGTCTATTTGCTGAGAGTAGCCATTGCTAAATCATTAATTTAACATAACTGCTTTTGGGGTTAATCTGGTTTTGCAGTTTCCATATTACATTATGGGATGCCTGTAAGAGTTCGAGAGTTAAAGTATCCTTGTCAAATTTCTACATGTTGGGTTTTTTTATCATCTCAGGTAGGATTTTGCAGAATAATCCCTCACATTACCATGTCATATGATATTGTTTTTCCATACCTTGTTATTTCCTGGGGTTTTAAAACCCTGGGAGGGCTGGATGTGAAGAGTAATAGCCAATGGCTTAACATACAGGTGGCAACAGAAGAAAAAAAAAGGATTATAGAATTTAAACCACACTGCAAAAATCCCCAGCTTTAAAAAATTATTTGAAGAAGACATCTCATAAATATGTGAAAAATTAAACCCCAAATTACAGGCTTTTATAAAGCACAAAGTAAAATTGCACAAGGAATTCTAGGACTGCTGTTTCTAGGCTGTATTATGTGAGAAGTGTCCTGTACTATGCAAAAGTTCAGATTAGATTATCTCTGTGATGCCTTCTGTTTTCAAAAGTATAGCTGAAATAATTCAGGGGCAAAGTTGAGTTCTGTATAGGGTTGAAGTTGCAGCATGGATTATGAAAATTATTTTTAAAGGAATACGAGCTCAATTTAGACTTAACATCTTGTTGGAATGGATTAACTGAAAATCTTTACTGATATGAAATGGCAGCTTCTCAAAATGTAATCAGATTGCCAGAGCCATGCATAGGAGAACTGGAAAATGCCTGAGTAGAGCAGTTTCTGCTGTGGTGACTAAGGGTCCAAATACAGTCCAAATGATTGACTGGGTAGAGAGGAAAAGAAAGGACTCTCCAGGTGTGTTCCTGGTCAGCTTGTGGTTTAGTTTACAGCTACATTGAACATGTTGACTGTGAAGCAGATCTCAGAAGTGAAGGGTTGGATGGTTATAGAGTGACCTAAAAGGCGCAGAAGAGGAAAAAACTGTGGATTTGAAGTGCTAACTTTATTTAATTGCTTTTCCTCCTGATTTGGTAGCTGATAAAGCCAAATTCAAGTTGTATAGCATGCAGATATACACATATATATTACCAATAGCTCTATTGTCTTCTATTAAATCAGATTGAAGAACTCTGTGATTTTGATTTCATCAGATGTAAAATTGTTCAGGGCATCAGAGCAAAATTCATGTCTGTGTGTGGTTTTTATCTTGTTTTTTTTCCTTGGTGTGAGCACACCTGTACTTTTCATTCTTTGTGGATGGTCTTTTGAGCTTCATGGGCTCAGTGCACAAGTCTCAGTGCCATCAACCCCTCCTGACACCACTTTGTATCTGTAGTGATGCACAGGTGTGATGATTTATACATTGAATTAGGTTTATATTCCTTTCCTTGTTGTTTCTGCTTGATTGAGAGATTGGACTAAGCTGTCTGCTTCTGTCAGAGACAGTCCTTCTTTTTAATCTTACTACTGCTTCCTGCCTTTGATATGTGAAGAGTTTAATCTCTTGTGGGGACCAGATCTTACCTTGTGAAAATCACCCCTGCTCTGTTGAAGTGAACAGAACTCAAGCACCTGCTCAGACCTAACCATGGACTTCAGTGCTGCTTCAACATGACTCAATTACAGCGACCTGTATATGTGGAGGGGAGGGTGTGCATAGTGTTTGTGGTTTTGTAACTTTACTCTTTTGAGATTCATTCTTTTGGTTGGCACTGGACACCATGTGAAATACATTCTTAAATGCAGCAGTGAACATTTGAAGATCTTTTTTCTCCCACAGGCTCTAATTCGATCTAATTTCCTTTCTTTTCCTGAAGTGTTCAGGAGTATAAAAATTCAAGCATAAATTAAGAATGAGAAATAAAAGGATACATATGTACCATTTATTTATTACTGTGTATTGAGCGTGGAGTCACTTCAATGCCAGTCTTTGCCTGGCACACCAGTGTGATGGAATTTATTCATTTCACAATTTAGAAGCACCCAGGTTCAGTTCTACTCGGTGCAGAACATGTTGGCATCAATCCAGGAGAGCATTTTACTTTTCTGGCCCTCTGTAAACACGCAGGCAGAATACTCATGTGCTTCAGTTTAAACATGCAGCAGTGCTCAGCACCTCTCTGCTCTCAGCCCTCGCCACTGGGCTGGGTGAGCAGGCAGGTTTTGAAAATAGGAATTGACACACTCCTCTGGGAAATTTAACTCACAAGACTAATAACCAATGTGGTTTATATTTCTGCATCTTGACTTGTTCAATGCCTGTTTAATTTGGGAGGGTTGCTTCAAGGTTGTGGCGAGGGCGCTTTGGTGCTATAATTTCCGTTGTGGAATGCAGTCTTGTTGGAATAAGGTACATCATGTACTTTTACTCTTTTGTCAGAGAGCAGAAAGACAAACACGAACCATGGACTCAGTCCAGTATGCAGAATTCTGTGAAAGTCGGCAACTGAGTTTTTGTGAGTATCATAATGGCTGCACTATGTTAAGATGTTTGATTTTTATTTCATTTAACAGAGAGCACGCCAGAAGCTCATGTTTTTTGAAAGCACTTTTGTTTCATCCACAATAATAAAACATTAAATTACTTGTCTGTGTAACTCCTGGGACCAGTTAATTTAGCACAGTTTCAGGCTGTCGGGCAGAGTGTTTCATTTTAATATTTACCAAGTTTTCTGTGTGCTCAAATACTGAGTTGGTGGGGATGACTGCAAAGATAGAACTGGTGAGGAGTTAATGGATTAAAACCTGAGTTTTGCCTGAAGTCTGTCATGGTGGTGCTCAAGTAGGCACATTAGCAAAGTTTCATGGCTGCAGGATTTTTGGAACGCCTCTAAAATTAGAGAAGAGCAGCGAGTTTTGCTTTTATTTCCCGATCCGCAGAGACACAAAGAACTTACTAAAGAGTCTTTTCTATTTTAAGCTGTAAGCTCCTGCTGTGGAATTTATTCACCATTAGCCAAGTTCATCAGTATATGCCATTCCAACACTAATAACATGATGACAGAATTAGGGCTTCACTAGCACTGAAAAGCAGCTTACTAGAAGTACTTGTGGGCCACGACTATAATGAGCTGTAAATTAATGGGCTTGATCATGTAGCAAAACATCATTACAGAAGCAGTTAAGTGATGACTAAGGTTTTAGGTCAAATGTCAGAGAAAGGGAGGTGAAGAAGCCAGTAAAAATCATGACAAAGTGGCACATGATCCTGCAACACAGACTTGAGCACAGTGGTGTCTTTAAAGGAGAGACCTTATCTCCTTCTTCCTTCTAAATTCAAAGAAAGAGTGACTCATTTATGGCAAATAAATGACACATTTGAGATACTGTTCTTCATCAGCAAATGTCAGCAAACGTAGGAAAACATGTTTTGTAAGCATTTCTTTTTCTAATTCAATATGGTTTTTTACATTTAGTTATAATTTGGCATCACACATCTGTGAACCATTAGATAAATGATACTTCAGATTAGGGTGACTTCAGGAAATGAGAGGTTTGTGATAAAGTCATTTTTAAAACCCCAAAATTGCCATCTGGAGACAGAACAAATAAAAATCTTAAATTTGCAAAATAAAATAGAATGTTGCTGACCAAGAGATTGTGATCTATAAAAATATCTCAGTGTTATTTTCACAGTCTTTTTAAATGACCATGTCTATATAGTTCTTTTTCACTGACATTTAATGTCATTAAAGAATAAGAGAATTACAGTGGTTAGAAAATAGTACCAAGAGAGACTTGGGCACAAATTCAATTGCACAAAATGAGCTCAATTAGACAGAACGTACTAAAGGCCATGCAGAACATTTGTCCAAAGACTTTTTTCTACTTATTTATTTCAGTAAAAATTGATTGTGTTACTATGTTTAACGAAATGTACTGCTGTAGTATAAGCCCATAAAAACTGTGTCACAAGAGAATGAACCTGGAATGGACTTCAAGAAACCTGTTCTAAAAATATATATTAATAATCACAGCTCCAGATATTTCTGCACTTTTAATGACAGGCAAAAGAAAATGTCTCTCAAAGGATCAAATATTGCAGAATTGCAAACTTAAATTCTAGGGAACATTTTGTGATCATTTTATCACCATCACACTTCTCATTTTTATTTATTTGTTTTTTTTTTTTTTTTTTTTGTTTGTTTCTTTTTCTTTCTTGTGATGCAGTGTAGCCTTCTATTATCTCCTGAATAAAAATAACCACTATTTTGACCTTTTGTCTGTTTAATACCTGACTTTTAGGTAGCTTTTTAGTCCTGTATGAAATCTCTTTTTGAAAGAGTTGTTTCCAATTCCTTCAGATGATTTTTTTACCTTGTGTTTACTTCTTTTTGGTTGTCCTGTCTCACAAACAGCCCTCATTAAGATCTCTGTCTCAATAGCTTCTCTCTGTCCACAGATTTCTATGATCATCTTGTCCACCACTGACCTAAGTAAGATCATCCTCTTTTTCCCTCCTTTTACTCTCTGATCAAATATTACATTTCATTGTCCCATATTTTTCTCAGCCCTTTTTCTGAATCAGTCTCACCCATTGCCAGTGTGAAATTCTTGTATGAATGTTCTTATACATCCATGCTTATTTCTTTATATCCAAAGCACACTTAAAAAACACTTTTGTACAAAAAATTTTGGTTCTCTTGTCAGCACCTGAGGGCCATAAATTTAACACCAGGACTTCCAAGCTCTTCTGTCCTTCATTTGTCTTTGCTATTGATAATGCAATTATATCAATTTTTTCTGGACTCATATTTGTATTGATTTCTTTTATTGTTTTTTAAATTCATCAAAGATATGATGCAATAATTTTATTTATTTTATAGTAATACATTCTAAAGCAAGTTTGTCCAGTCCACATTTCTCGGAGGCTGACCCTTCATTGTTCTGAAATCTCTTGTGTGATCAATTATCTTGTGTTTTTTCTTTATTCCATGTGCTTATGGGTCTCCAAAATGTATGAAATAACAGTCTTTCCCCACTGGTTCCATTTTGATAATTCCTTCTTTGGCCAACCAAATCACACTCACCAATTGCTTCAATTTTGCAGTTTTTCTGTGACCCCCCCCCAAAAAAAAAAAGGATTATTTTGGTCTACCTGTCATTAACTTTTCTTTTTCCCCTCATGGTTTTAACTGACAGCAAAGAAAGCATCCAAGTTCCGTGACTGGCTGGACTGCAGCAGTATGGAAATAAAGCCAAATGCTGTTGCAATGGAGATTTTGGCATATTTAGCATATGAGACTGTAGCCCAGGTAAGAGACTGATTGAACTCTAGTGGAAATGAATTAATTGCTCCTGGAGGTACTTCAGCCTCAGTGTCTGGGTTGTAAGCCCCTTCAGAAATCCAGTCACTGCTTCAGCTCTCCAAGCTAACTGGATTCATGGACTTGTGGGGTGGTTTGGGTTGGAAGGGACCTTAAAGCTCATCCAGTTCCAGCCCTCAGCCATGGGCAGGGACACCTTCCACTAGAACAGCTCAAAAATCAGTCCAGCCTGCCTTTCAGTTTGCTGTGTGACAGATGTGTGCAGTGCTGTGTTCATCCATCTGACACACAAACAAATGTTTTATAACGGCTGCAGAAGAGAGGGGAGTGCAGCACAAACCTTTTTCAAGTCCAAACTGAAACCACACACTTTGCTATGTGACCTTTGGCAGTGCACTGAGGCTCATTCAATGCCATTGCACAACTGGATTAGAAAGAAGGATTTCCTGGAAAACAAAATGTTACCTCAGTGCCAAGCTGAGCCCTGGTGGGTAGATAGATTGCTCCATATATTTACAGAAGTGGAAAAGAAAGGCTCTTTAGGCTGAACTGTCTGAATAACTTTATTTTCATCTGAGAAACACTGAGAATATTCTGCTTCAACCCACAACGCTCACTCTCCCATTGTTACAATGGCATTTTTAGCACCATGTCAGTAACCCCACC
This sequence comes from Catharus ustulatus, assembly GCF_009819885.2. Taxonomy (NCBI): domain Eukaryota; kingdom Metazoa; phylum Chordata; class Aves; order Passeriformes; family Turdidae; genus Catharus; species Catharus ustulatus. Next base: position 114,607,812 of record NC_046223.1, read on the forward strand.
TGTTTTTCCCCTCCAGCTGGTGGACTTGGCCCTTTTGGTTAAGCAGGACATGACTCCCAAAACTGGTGACCCATTCAGTCATGCCATATCTGCCACCTTCATACAGTACCACAACTCTACTGAGGTAAAACTTGCTTTTTCACATATTAATGCATTTTATGTTTTGCTTTTACATGTGTTTTCTTCCAAAGTTGTCATCATTGAATGTGATATTGATACAGACTTCTCTTATGGAGTTTATGAACTTTGAAGTTATGGATTTAGATGGAAAAACATTAAATTATAGTTCTGAATGTCAAATTCATAGCAGCATTTTTATAATTAAATAAAAAGCCTCTTTTCTTGGGTGAAAATTCCTTCTCTCTGTGTCCAAGGCTCTGTTGCAGATTTGGAGATTAAAGTTTTCAAAACTGGCAAGTGCACTAAGTACTGTGTTGCATGCATTGATATTTTACAGATATTTGTAGTAACTTCTAGAATGAGAAAAATAAATTCTGTATTGTACCTCTTCCAACAGGGAATCTGAGAAGGAAATAATTGAGGTGGGGTATATTTGTGATTTGATTATATTGTGACTGTTTGACATCTTGCTTTTACAGCCACATCTCTTAGGGCAGTCTACGAGTGTGAAGACCAGTCTTGACTCCCCTGAGAACACACCACCCCCTACACCCACCCCACCAGCATCAGCAGGGCAGCAACACCTTGGGAAAACCCCCTCAGGAGCCTTGGGGAATGGTGGAATTGGACAGGACTCCACCAAATCCAAACAAAGGAAAAGAAAAAAGGTATTTGGTGCACAAACCTGGCAGTAAAAAAAAAAATAAAAGAAAAATAAACCAAAACATCCTCAGGAAATCTTCACAGACTCACAGAATGGTTTGGGTTGGAAGGGATCTTAAAGATCATGCAGTTCCCACTCCCTACCATGAGCAGGGACCCCTTCCACTAGACCTGATGGTTACAAGCCCCGCATCCAACCTGGCCTTGAACACTTCCAGGGATGGATACCCACAGCTTCTCTGGGCAACCTGTGCCAGGGCCTCACCTCTCTCACAGTAAATAATCTTAAATATTAATTTTAACCTATATCATTAACCTATATCATATATTATTGGCCATTGCTATTGTAGGCCAAATGTGTGCTTTGGTGTTTTTCTCTATGAGAATTGTGCCAAATTTTCGTAATGATGTCTACAAACTGAATTTTTTTAAGGTGACAACTGCTGTTTCTTAGATAACCTACTCCTCTACAGGCACAGCAATTGTCACCACCCCAAATGATTGTCCCCTTCTCTGACAGGGGCAGCAAGCACAAATTTTATGGGTCAAAATGTAAGCAGAATAGGCAAAGAGGTGCTTGTGATTTTCCTGATCCCAGCAGCCTGAGATAACTGCAGCCCTTGCCTTTAACAGCTTTGCCTGACTTGCTTTATTTTTATACCAGTTGTTTGCATTCAAGCTAAATATTTGTTAACTTTGCATAAAACAGGGACATCTCATATTTAGAGTGTGAAATGCAAGTGTTAAAATTCTTGTCTGCTGTTGGTGTTCTGAGAGGGATATATGTTCCTAAAACTCACAAGAGAAATCAGTGTGATTAAATAAACTGGATAGGAAAACCTGTGCTGGTCACTTGGGGTTATTTTGAAGAATTGTGATGGCAGAGCTCATTTTGCTGAAAAGCAATGGAATGACTTGGGATTTTATCAAGTGTTTTGTTATTAAAAAATACTCAGTCTTCAGGGTAAAACTGGTGATTTCTACAGTGATAAGGTAGAAAAAAATGTATTTTCTCCTTCTGGTGTCATCAGTGCTGTTGATAGTCCTAAAGTGTTCAACTTCTTCCTGTCCTTCTAATACACTGTATAATTTTAGTGAATCCTGGAAAGACTTCTGCTTTTTGCTCTTCCTTTTTTATGTTATATTTGATTATGTTTTGTTCCTGTGGCTGATTTTCATTATAATTCCTAGAAGGAGAAATTTAGCTGAAGATGTTGTTTTTGATACATTACATTTTATTGATACTGTGAGTTTAAGGTCTTTGTGTTTGACTAAATGCCTTTGAAAATAATTCTATTCCAAAAAGTGCACAGTTTTAATTAAATGTTCTCATCACTTACTCAATTTGCTTAGGTATCTACTGGATATAAATGAGGCAAAAAAGTTAACTTGGTGAAAAATACTATTTTTAGGCCATGAAGTCCTAGTCCAGCAGAAGATATTTGAGTTTCATATTCCCTTTATGGATGTCAATCAGCAGGAGAAGAATCTGCCATCATATTATGAATAATTCTGTATTTACTCACAGGCTCCAGTGGACTCAGCACTCTTGAAAATAAAACATTTTGTACAAAATATCCCAAGTTTGAGAGTAATAGGATATGATGTGAATGTATGAGGGGGCCGTGGATGTGTGTACATTAAACTTCAGAGTATAATTAAAGTTTTTGTCATTCTCAGTGCACTCACTATTACAATTTTCATGAATTTGTTGCCAAGCAGCCATCATTAGATAAGTCATCTGAATTCTGGCAAGCAGCTGTGTCTAGGTGGAACTTAAACCAACATTTCAGGTTGACCATCAAGGAGAAAATAATAACTTTTTCTTTTAAAATCCCAGGAAAATTATTGTCCAATCAGTGGGCCAGTAGCAGTGAATTCTTATTTTTACCTATTTAGGGTCCATAATCCAAAAAGTCACTTGAAATTTTAAAACTTTCCAGTTTGAAGTAATTAAAATGTTTTTGCATCCAACACCCTTATGTCACATGTTTCAGCTTCGAATTTCAAGTTGATATTATTCAATGATTTTGGTGTCAAATTACTTTCCACTTTGGGTGCTTGTTCAATATTTTCCCCACCCCTTGACATCACAATAAAAGCCTGAAATGTTTTAAAAATAATTTGTGTGTTTATTGCAGTGTGACTTATATGACCTTTTCATTTTAATTCAAGCATTTTCTTCTCTTTTCCATTGCAAAATAGAGCAGCACGAGGTGAAAGATTTAAATGGACTAACATGGTGTTCTTTGGGTCTCTTAGGCAAAGTTCATGTAAAAGTCCTCTTTAATTTGTTAATGGCTTTTTTTCTCTGATCTAGTGTGTGGCACCAATGATGTGTATCCTCAGGAAAAAAAACAAAACAAAAAGGGTCCGTTTTATAAAGGTTTATTTTCATACTTTATGCACTGTAGGTCTGTTGTGTGTTTTTGATTTAGTAACAATTTATGTGTTTTTCTGTTGCAGAGCACTGCAGCCTGTGGGATGGAGGCTCAAAGTGATGCCATCCAGCCCAGCCACATCAGAGAGGCCATTCGACGCTACGGCCACAAGATTGGCCCCCTTTCCCCATTCACAGTACGTAATAACAGAGTTATAAAAAGTTATATTTATAATCTTAAAGAACTCTGATTTTCAAGTGGTCAAATGAAGAAGCTTTGGAATTGTTGAGAGCAATTTGTGGTGACTGTAATTTTCTTTATAAAAGTGGCATAATTCTCTTGGGAAATAAAGCTTAGTAATTTCTGTCTCTTTTTGGAAAGACAAAAAAAAAAGGGTTTTTTTCCTTTCAAATATTATTTTCTTTCAATTACAAATTATGCTTTTTTGTTAGTGCTTGAATTTTCTGTTTTTCCAAAGTTTAGGTTTACAGTTATTTTAAATTATATGTATTCCAATATGGTGAAGAGCACTTTATATTCCAAAATTAGTTTTGTTTCAGATACTGCTCCTATTGGATGCTGAACTCTCAAGTGACACATTTACAGTTGAGGAAAGAAGAGAATGGTTTTTTTAGACAACTTTGAACCTCCACTGAAATGTAATAGAACTGAACTTGTGGTAAAACACTGATGGGTTCTGAGGTTTTGCCATCATTTTTTTTCTATGCAAATTGCAAATCCATTGTTCAGAGCAGCCAAACGAATTCTTTATTTAATTTTCTCAGCTGATGAAAATGTGAAAGTAGTCCATCTCCAATGTCATAAATTGGGGTCATTCTCTTCTCATCTACTGTTCTGTGTGGCATTTATCCTGCTTATCTCAGAGTATCAGCATTTAGAAAATAATAAATGTCAAAGAAATCATTATAGGAAAAAACAAACAAAATCCACCAATCAGGATCTCAGCTCCTAAAAATCAGGAAGAGATTGTCCAGTTTCTGAGAGATTTTAGGAAAGGAAATTTATTCTGAATTTGGATGAATTCATTTACATGGAAGTGATACAGAAATATATGGAGGCCATAAATATAAAGGAAGTAGTGGGACTTCAGAAGCAAGGAACAAGAGAAAATAAGAGAAAATGAGAAGGTGAAGTTTAAATTTTCCTAGTGCCAAAACTAATCATTGCTTTTATAGATGGCAGTGAAAATTTGATTTATTAATGACAGTCAATGCACAATTGCAATGAATTGTCTTTATGTAACTTCACCTTTCTCTTTTGCCACTCAAAAGTGCTAGATTAATATCATGTAAAGTGTTGGATAGAATTTCCAGTCCGAAACAGAAAAATGTCTTAAACAGAAGTTTGCTAAGAGATGTAGTTAAGAATATGCCAATAGCTTCTGGAAGCAAAGAATGTATTTAAATTTATTTTTAAAAGTAGAGAGCTCACTAAACAGCTGCAGAAAGGTGCATCTTCCCTCCCTGACCCTCACTAAAAGTGGTTTGGTCAATTATTAACCAAAGTTCAAATTTTTTCTTCAACCACAAGGTATAATAAAATACCCTGGTTTGGGTTGGGGGTTTTTTATGTCCTCCACTCTTGTGAACTTCCCAAACAGTGCAACTGAACAATTTAATTTGTGAACATTACCTACAGTCAACGTGGTTGATGAGAGGAGCAGATCTTGTTCCCTCTGTGCAAGCCAAGAATAAGAGGGAATCTTGGGTCAGCTTCTGGATGCCTACAGATGCTGTAGAGCTGTAACACGATTCTGCTTTTAATGAGAAGGCTCAGGAAAAGTATTTTGAGAGGTATTGCAGAGTCTGCATTTAGGTCCTTTCCCCTCTGAGTGCCCTTACTGGAGTTTTGGAGAGGGACCTGACTGTGACAATTTTTGTCCATGCACAAACAGAAACACTGGGTCTTAATTTGGCACAAATGTGAATGAAGCACTGAGTACCCTCTGCAATCTGCATTAATACAGATTTCCACAACAAATACAATTTAATGATGGCCAGCTCTGGTGGTGTGTGTGTAACCAAACCTGAGGAAATGAATCAACAGAACTGATGCAGATTTTTATATAATCAGGCATGGCCATTTCCTCAGGTCTCAGCAGCAGGACCTGTGTGACAGAGCCCATGTAGGCAGTGCAAAACCTTGGCAAAATATTAGAAGTCTGAGCTGCTCTCTGCTGAGAGTGTCTGAGGGGAAAATTGTATCAGAAGGATTTAAACCCTGCCCTGAACTCTTTGAAGCAGCTAGAAGGGATGTTTTTACGGATCAGTATAATAACCAACAGACTGGCAGTTGTCAAGGGGCTGCTGCATTCAGAAAGTTCATATCTGAACCCAAAACACCAGGAGATGAGTTTTCTAACAAGAAAAATGGAATTTTGTTGTTGTGTTGTCTATACAATGATGGATGATGTGGAAAGAGAGCTACCAATTGCATCCCAGCAGTTCTTATGGAAAGCTACTTTTTTAAAAAGACAGAGTTGAGGTGTGAAAAAGCTTCATGCCTTTTCAAGCTACTGAATAGCTCAGTCCCATACATAGATTTTAGATTTAATTTCTTTAAAAAGAAAATATAGGATAATATTTTGGTTTTTAAAACGTACATATACTTTTGTTTTCTTAAGATAGTAAATATGTATTTTTAAAGTATGAACAGTGATTTTTTTCCCATCTTTCCCTTTTTTGCTGTTTCATCATGATTGTCACTCTCTTCCATCTGATTTGGTGATAAGTGTTCCTAAGGGGTTGGATTTGGAAGAAGAGTTAAGCTATACAATTTATTCATTAGCAGCAATTGATGAATGTTGGTTTGGATGGAAACAACACTTTGAAAGTTTTATAATCATATGGTAAATGAGAACTAACATTAAACCAGTGAAAATGATCCGTTTGCATTTATTTTGACCTTAATAGCTATGTCAGAATGACTAACATAATTAGAGCATTTAGGTTTAGTCTCAAAGTGCAAGCCACAATGGAAAGCAGCAAGTGTACTCTGGATTCTTCTGCATTGTATAATGTTTAAGGTAGTTTAGACATGTGTTTTATCCAAATATTTTCTATTAACAGTGTTGTGTGGTGCTCAGTGTTTCCTACTTTAAAGTATGGCCTAAACTTTTGAAAATCAGAGAAATATTAAGCAATAGCACTATGTAATTTTGTAAGACAGGAATGGGAAGTATGGAACTCTCCATCATGTGGGATAATGCAATTCCATATGCTGCACCTGTGTCTATTTCTATGTGCATTTAAGTTAAGGAAGTGCATAATGAAATTATGTTCAGGCTTGACTGGGCCTGTAGGAATAATCCTAGCATGCTTCCAAGTGATAGTCTAAATAATAGTATTTATTATGCCAAGGTGTTCACAAAAATGTTAGGTGGATATTTCTTCCCATGAACACAAGTATAATGTCTCTAGAGAAATTATTTTAAGTTACTTGAATTGATTGTTTTTCAGACAGTTGGAGTAGCAAAAAAAAGAATTCTTTAAAGAGCATTTATTCTGTGAACAATATACAGTGCTTACCTGGAATCTTGATAGGAGCAGCTGTAAGTGGTGCATGAACAGTCTGTAAGTGGTACTTGTGACCATGAGAGCAGCTCTAGCAAAAAGGACAGCTGAGATCCTTTGCCCTGAAATGAAAAGCAAAGTAGTCAACTACAATAGTGGAAGACCACAGGCAAAAAGAAGAAGAAAATGTTTCCAAAGCAGATTCTTTGTCTTTAGTTTATGCCAGCTCTGAAATGAAGTGCTTCAGATGTTTAGTTAAGAGAAACTGAGTTCACAAATGTAAATTGTAATCCTGCAGAGGCTTATGGCAGACTGTGGTCATTGTTCAGCAGCTTGTACATGTGTAAATGGAGTGTATTGAATGAACAGAGGATATAACCAAAATTTCCTTGGGTATTGATGTTTTGGGGAAAATGTTCCTTCAGCCTCCCAGACACTCCAGTATGAAAAGGCTTGCTAGTCTACACCTTCTCTTGTTGAGTATTTCAGTCTCATAAAATTGCCTATGCAGCATACAACAATGAATATTTACAAACCTGTGTTTATAATATTGCTTGTGACATTCCCTGCACGAAGAACATGTAACACCAGAGAATGTGATTTGGCAGAGACTTGAATTATTGGGACCTTACAACTCCCTGCTTCTACTCTTAGAGGTTCTTAAATAATAAATGAGAGTATCCCTTGTGGACTGCAGTAGTTTACATGTATATGGTAATTATAGTTTCACAATCAAATTATACACTTAGTCAAGGTCTTTTACTTCTGATGCTTTTTATTGATCCTGATTGAGCTCAGCTTTTATGCAAATGTTTTAATCAATTTCTGAGGTGAAAAACACTGGGGTTCATCACAGATCTTTAATAATTTCAATATAATAAAGATGGTTTTGACTCTATTAATTTCCCCTAAAAAAAAAAATCTGTGGAATAGTAGCAGATGACCTGGCAAAGCTGTACTTAAGAGAGACTAAACCAGCAGATTCAGGGGGTAGAAAGAAGAGAAACTTTTGAAATATGAAGGATAATTTGACAGTATGATGTTTGTGGAAGAGGACATTTTGGAAAGCAAGTTTGGTTTAGGTGCCTTAAACTTCAAGAAAAATTCAGCTTCTCATTCACCAAGTCCCAGAATGGGTCAGTTGGAAGGGACCATTGGAGGTCTTTTGGTCCAAGCTCCCTGCCCAAGCAGGGTCCCCCAGAGCACAGGGTCATGTTCACGAGGCTTTTGAGTATCTCCAGAGAAGGAGGCTCCACAGCCTGGAATTGTTGCCCAGAGTATTTGGTCGATTACTTAGTCCTCTTAACTGAAAAAAATTTCTTTCTGCATGTTTCAGATCAGAGTAGTAGTGAGAAGAAGTTCTGGAATATAATCTTCAATAATTGCTTCAATAGACACAATGTGAATAAAGTACAGCTGAATTTTTCTAAGGCACTTGAATCATAAAAAGTTTTGAATGCTGTTTCCGAAAGAAATTAGTTACATGGAAACCAAATAAAAAATCTCTGATACTTAGGGTCCTGTAAAGTATAGACTGCCCATATTGATATTCAGAATCAATTGATACTGATTTTGAAGAAGTCAGGATTTCATTCTTAATCACTCCTCAAAAATGAAATGTATGTATTTATGTCAAAAGGCATTTGAAAACTTTCCCTTCTGTTGCACATTCAGTTTCTGATCTAGAAAAAGTCAAATTGACATTTTCATGCTTTCTTCTCATTTTGAAAGCAAAAAAAGGCATTTTATTTGAATAAATAGTTACATATTTATGATGTCTTTGTCTATACTTCAAGCTGTTGTCTGCAGTTATTTGTAATTCTACAGTGTTAACACTTTGTGTTTGAAAAAGATGAGTTATTATTCTATAAAACCAGTAGGAAGTCAAATCTCAGTTTGGAAGTCTTGTTCCCTTCTCTCCCAACCCCCATCCCAAGGTTCCTCCTTTCAGATTTATGAAAGAAAACATTTCTTTCTGTAAAAGGTTTTTGTATGCCAGCATCTGGAAGTGTTTATTTCAGTGGCGTGTAATCTATCTGTGGATTTAGTTAGCACCAGACCCCCTTTTGTGTACTCCTGACTTAAAATTTTTATAAATGATCTTGTTGAATTTGTGCCAGTGTGCACATGGTTTGGCTGATTGCTGCATATATCCTTTACCTGCCAGTCACCTTTGATTTATATTCCTTCCCTTCTGCTCTTGCCTCCAAAAATGGTGCCACTGAACTGTCCTCTAAATCATCTTATTGGATAAATTGCTCCAAGATGAGATGGCACAGTTTTGGCCAACTCCTCAACAGAAGGCATTCCTATAATCCATGCTCACTGCTCTCTGTAGGGCCATTCAGAAAGGAGAAGGAACAAGGGAAATGGGGCTCCCTCTTCGATCCCAGCACTATTTCTTCAGAAATGTAAAATGGGACATTTGATTTATATGGCTCTTAATAGCATCTGAAGACCGATAAACTGATTGAGAATCTTTCATATCTCCTCTCCTGAACTTCTTCATTAGATAAATTTAATCCTGATAACATGGTTAATAATGTTTTATCCCAGAAAGATTAAAATGTTAAAGAATAGCATATTCAAGTATATATTAAAGCATTTCATTTGGAATAGATTATATAATATATATGACAGTTCTTTCCATTATAGAAATCCCTGTTGGTTTCCTTAAGCTAAACAGCTAATACTCCTTCAGAATAACAACAGGTCTGTAAGCTTTAACTAATGGCTCTACTAATTTGGAGAGCTTTATGAAGTTTCTTCGAGAAAAGCAGGTGGCTTGGCAATAATTTAAAAGGTTCCCAATTTGTGGTAGCAGTTTCAGGGGGTTTCATGTTTCTAAAGAGGGAGACCAAGCTGCATAATGCTTAAGAGTGTCTGACACAATGATGTATCATTTTGGAGTAAGTTTCCAGAAGTTCATTGGTCATTAAATGTGCTGCTTGACTTTATATTGCAGTTTCCCAGCTGTCCCTACTGGGGGTAGTTTTAATGCTCCAACAGAATTTATTAATGGGGGCACAAGCTCACAGTACTGATGAAACAGTAAGTTGACCAGATGATTTTATTGAGCAGGAACATAGATTTTTAGATAAGACAAAAATGTCATTGAAGTAGATTGGAAGAGAACTGTCTCCCTTTCTGCAGAGCAGTAGGAAAGTATTTACAAACGGTCTGGATAGTATTTGATATCCTGTGGGGATATTTAAAATTCTTGGATTCTTGGATCAGTGTCCTGCTACACAACACATGAATTGTTGCAAGCAGCACCTGAGGCTTTCAGGATGCATAGATGTGGAGACACTGGCATGGAGTGCCTCTGCTAATGCAGTTTGTGCAGTCACACAAGGGGTTGTGCTCCATTGTGTCACTGCCTGTTCAAACCTGTTAGGCTGGGAGTGCTGAACAAAACCTGTGTCTTGCTCAATACAGGAGCTCACACTGCAAAATTTTATCATTTTTCATATCTAATGGTTGAAAAAAAATCTGATTTGTCAAATAAATTTGTTAGCTGTGAGAAGATAAGTGTACTATAAGGTTTGCAATCAGCTGAATCTCTCATATAAACCAAAGGAACTCCTAGTCTCATAAACCTTATATAATTTTTTTTTTCTGGCTGTATGACCAGTCTCAAATACGTACTAGAGGCATTTCAAGCACTGTTGTACTGATGTAAGAGTATCCAAGAGTAGGAATATGTTACTTTCTAAAAGTGTATGTTCCTAAGTGCCTCCTGAGAGGTTTAAAAAAACCTCAGTATGGATGAGAATCTGACTTCTGGTACTTTGCTCAAGGCAATCTAACATGTAATACATAAATATGTATTTCAAGGGTAAGGTGAGAACTATAATTCTAGAGTAGATACTGGGAGAGAAAGGTAACTTAATTAAGTATTCTGAGATATTTCACAAAAATAAGTATGTCCTTCTTCCATAATTTGCATGAATTTTTGTAAAGACAGTGGCATTGCATCCATGCAGCAGGTACATTCTGCTACCAGAGTTAATAAATAGAAACTTGGTTGTGTAAGAATCCTGAGAACAAAATGAAACAATCTTAAAAGGAAAGTGTAGGTTTTTTACTTGTCTTTGCACTGCTCCCTGCAGGATTCATGTCTTTTGTTTTTGTTAGATCATGGACAATACCATGTACTTACACCATTATATAAAGCAAGATCAGTTGCAGTTGTATTTTATACTGTTCTTTCAGATTTCCCTTAAACATGAGCATTCATTCATATTTTTCTCCTTGAAAGTGCTTTATGAACTGGAGCTGCTGGTAGTTGTCAGTTCACTCTCAGTGCTCTGAGCCAGCTCAGACTGAGATGCAGCAGCTGTGATCTTGCAGCAGAGCTGCCCAGCTCTGTAGCACAGGATGTGAGCTGTCTGGCTGTAACATTATGAGAACTTTAGGATCCTTTAATAATGCTGTTTGACTTGGAATTAACCTACAGTTGAAGGAAAAATTGCATTAACTGTAATTTCTTGTGAGCAGGATCTTCAGTTTAGGTGCTGCTCATACAAGTGACAGGCTGGATGGGGCTTGGAGCAGGCTGGTCTAGTGGCTGGTGACCCTGCCTGTGGAGATGGAGCTAGATGGTCTCAAAGGTCCCTTCTAACCCAAACCATTCTGGATTCTGGGATTCCATGATAGAAGCTCTTACCCATGGACATCTCTGGCACACCTGACTTGTCACTTTGCATATAAAGAATGTAAAACCTCTGGAATAGCAGAGTAAATCTGGAAAGGGGCAGGTAATAATATGAGAACACCAAAACCAAGTGGAGATATTTTTTTATAACTCTTATTGTCTATTATTTTCCATTTTAGTTGCCTACTGTTGTTCCTTAACTCCTATAATAATACTCAGTTTTGAGTGCTTGCTCGGCTTGGCACAGGAAAAGGCAAAAGATGCCTGAATAAAAGCTGGGATTTTGTACTTCATTTCACTCCATTTATCATGTCCCACTCAGTGAGGTGTCACTTCTCATTTAAATCTTTTATACCACTAACAACAAAAAAAAGTTATTGAATGTGCAGCAGTACAAATGATGTTTGATTGCCTCACATTTGTGTCCCCTGTCCTGTTCATGCCCTGAGGCAAAGATGTTCATTCTCCCCTCATCCCTCTGATACACCTCCAGGCATCAGAAGGCAACATTGATTTGGCTGCTAGAAAATCTCTTTAACGTTAAAGTTTTAGTTTTCTCCAAACCAGACCCATTTCAGGCTGCACACTTGGTGCTGCTTGGAAATATTTCTCCAGCAAAATCAGGCTTGAGGCAACCGAACACATTTTGTGAATTTTATTTTGGGGTTTTTGTGTTCCTTCCCTGAGGTTTTGTATTATTCCAGCTTTCTGACTTTAGCTTCAAGGTTGTGTAAACCTCAATTCAGCAAAGCAGTCATCTGCTTAATTTTTAAACTATACCTTCAGTCTGACAAAAGCATGGACTAAATTGAGGATTCTACTATTATTAATAATATAAGTTTTGATTCATCTGTTATTTCAGGGTTGTGGGTTTTTTGGTTTTTTTTCTAATTTATTGCACATAGGAGAAAAGGAGAGAAGCATACTTGTAGGACATAAAAATGGGATGAAATTAAGATCAGATTCTTTTTCTCACCTTTGCTTACTGGAAAGTTTTGGAAGATACTTAAAGACCTTAAACTTAAATAGGATACAGCACTCGTCAATATTTTGGAGTTAGTAGAGCTCAGAAAAAAACAAGTCACAAAGTGAAGGAAAATTCTAGAAAGAGATATCCTACTTCAGAAAATGAAAACAGTTAAACAAGTGCCAGTCATTTTTCTCATGCTGTGTGCTGCTGTACTTATATTTGTGACTGTGGTTTCCAGTTTAGGATGGAGCTTCAGCCAGGGCTTTCTGGTACATCCCTTGTATGTGCTGTTCTACAGTGACAAAATTTCCCAATTGAGATGGTTTTCTTGCTTTTAAACCAAGCCTCTTCCACCCAGTTAAACCCCCCTGGTTTAATTCAGTTCCCTTCACAGCAATTAAATTCTTTAGCTGCTTATTTGTAGAATAATAGTTACACCCTTTCCTCCATGACAGTCTCAGGAGAGGGGATATGAGAAGGGAGTTTCCCTTGATAAGACACTTTTCTGTTTCTGGGGGTATTTGTGTTGCTTAATATGCACATGGATGAAAATATAAGATATTGGGCTTTCATAAAGACCCTGAGCTTTTCTGCAGAGCCCTGAGAATGTGCATGAAACAAATGGTTTCCTTCAGGCTTCAATTGCAGAATCACCATGGAACCTGGAGTACACCTGAGTGATTAAAAGACTCCAGTTCTGTTTTAGCAATTTTGAATTAATTCCACAGCCAGGAGCTCTGCCTAAGAATTACATACCTCTAATTTCACATAATTTAAATTCCAATAATGCTAGGAGAAAAATAAGAACAAGTAATAACAAGTAATAATAAGAAATAATAAGGGGAGAAAACCAATAAAAATAAGAAAAATCACACAATAAATATTTGCATAGGGTTGCTAACACTGGCTGGTGGGGAAGAGGTTTCTATCCAGCTTGGAGGAATTGTACTAATGCAATATTCCAGGCTGTGTACTGGCACAGGTCAGTCTTAAAAAGTGTTGATGTGCTGACAGGATTGTCATTTTTGATGGCAAAGAACTGGGACAGCAGGAAAAAAATAAGGCTCTCCAGAGATCCACATGTGTTAGTTTTACTGCAGAAGGTGCTAAAACTGCTGGAAGCAAGCAGAATTATTGCAATGCAAACGGCCTGGAAGTGAGAAACAGTAATTTCATGAGGTAATTTTGTCAGTGGTGAAGGGTTTGGGTATTATTTTCCCCGCAAGAAGGACAGGTTATTAATATTTGCCATCAAGAAAACTCTAGTTCTAATTGGTGTTTAGATATGATGCTTAAATTACCCTCAGAAGATATAGTGGAGGTTTGGAGTGTGGATTAAGTGCTTCTGAGAAAAAGCATTCAGCTGTTTCTGCATCTGTTAACAAGAAAGTTAAAACAATCTTACCATTGTGCATAGAGGTGTTTGTTTTTTTTTTTTGAAGAGCAGATGGTACAGAAGGAAGGTATATGCTGTTGCCACGTTAGGAAGCTTGGGATTTAATATCCCACAGGGTAGATGAAGCCCATCTTTGTCCATAATTTAGTACAGTCATATTTAGGTGATAAAAATAGTTAACTAGGCACAAAAGAGAGATATTAAATAGAGCAACAAATAGATAAAAACCTACTAATTACAGCTCTTTACAACATGCTGAAAGCCATTCATGTGATCAAGAAAGACTAAGTTTGAGACATAATTTTATAGCCAGTGCAAAATCCTCAGAAGTAATGAGACATTTTGAATGCTTAACCTGAAATACATAGAACAATATTGGGTTTTATTGTAGTTTTTTGAAGGTGCATGATGCCATTTCTTTAAAGTGACTTTTTTTTTCTTTTAGTCTTACCTTCCATAACAGAAGTAAACTGTCATTTAACTTTAAAAAGGAGGGGAAACAATCTCATTAGTAATGCTTTCCAGTGTAAGAACATGAGTCAAGATCCAGGATTCCTCTGTATTTCTGTATTATTTATCTTACACAAGTGCAGAACAGAAGTTGATGGTGCCTCAATAGATTTTGCAATAGAGAGACATGACAAATGATAAGATTTGATAAGATAAACAAAAGAGTGAAAGGAGATAGTGTTGTTTAGCTGGTGAGGAAGTGATCTCAGTATATAAATTATCCAGTCAGTAAGAGATTTTTTCCTGTACGAGTCACAGCACAGAAGAGTTTTAAGAATGAAGGGACAGTGGGTGTTGTTGTTCATCTGCTGTTTGGTTTTTCCTACTGAAAAGATGCTGCAGGATATGGTGCTGGCTTGAATGTTTGGTGTGTGCACAGCAGAGTGGCAAGTGAGGTGATCCAGGTTGGAATCTGACATTTGATGGGAGATGTGCTGCTGCACAGGAGGAGGATGTGACATGAGGGGAAAAGGAAAGCAGCATCTAACACATGTGGCTGAGAGGAAAATCAAAGTGATAGGTGTGGGAGAAATGAGCTTGGCAGGATTCTTATGACTTGGTACAAACAAGAAAATGTTGTTTTTCAAAGCTAGATTCCTCAGTGATTCTGTGGCTTCCACAGATTGGAATGTGGATGAAGGGTAAGGAAGGCTGTTATGTGCCACTAGGATGGTAATGAGGAAACAAAAATATAGAATGGAGCTGCAGTCCTGGAGTGAACAGAGTATCCAGTCTCAGAGATAAAACCCATGTTACATACTTTGATGATGATGGGGGACACAGAGTTATTGATGAACAGAAATAGAGGTTTGGGAGTAGGAGAGAGATGAGGAATTCCAGTTTATCCACATTCAGCCTGAGTTGGCAGCTTGACATGAGAGGTCTCAGAGGGACATAAAAATCTAACCAGACCTGGGTTATTCAGCCTGGAACCTCTATTGGTTGTACTTTAGGGTAAGGAACACTTACAACCATGTCTGTGAGCAAAGGTTACAATGCAGAGTATTATTTGTTTCCCCTAATTTATTACATACTTCCCAATTAATCAAAGCACAATTTCCTTTTAGGTTGCTGAAGCAAACCCTTCTATTTATTATTTTTTCATGGAAAGAATTGATTCCCAGCTTCATAAAGTTTATTTTCAAGAAATTGTGGGTTAAAAATTTCTAATAATGTCTTTTTCCAAAAAAAGTAATATTTCACATTGAAGTGATGTGGCACTATTCAGCTGCCTGAAGTCAGCAGGAACTGTTTGGCTTTAGCACTTACTGACATAAATCCCAAGAACAGCCCTAGATAGTGGGAAGTTCTGCCTGTCACCATTATAACTGAGGCTGACTTTGTAACACCAGTGCAAAGGCAACAAATGGGGACTTTATCCCTCTGTAAAACTCCCTGAAAGGAGGTTGTGGCCAGGTGGGGGTCTGCCTCTTCTCCCAGGTAACAAGTCACAGGACAAAAGGAAATGGCCTCAAAGTGCACCAGGGGAGATTGAAAATTGGAAAAATTCCTTTGCTGAAGGTGTGGTCAGGCATTGGAAAGGACTGCCCAGGGCAGTGGTGGAATCACCATCCCTGGAAGTGTTGAATAAATGTGTGGATGTGGCACTTGGGGACGCGGTTCAGTGCTGGGTTAATGATTGGACACAATGATCTCAGGGGTCTTTTCCAGCATAAATAATTCCTAGATTGTATGAATGAGGCTTTGGTGGTTGCTCTGGGAAGTCCCCTATGCTGGTGTATTTTATGATATAGGCAGAGTGGCTGGAGCTCTGCATTCACAGTGAGTGTTGCAGGTTTGGAAAATTTACATTGCAAACTCTTCAACTTTCCATTTCTCCAAAAGTAGTTTACTCAGGGTCTAGTTTCCTTGTCAAATGTTTTTGGAGTGAACTTAATTGAGGATTGTAAAATAATGAAGAGGACAAGGTAGTGACAAAGAGTTACTGAGTTACTGTGTGATAAATGAAGTGTAAGCAAGTTATTTTCATTCCAGAGGAGCCAGATGTTAAGTATTTCATCTGCAAATTAAGCAAATGGGCAACGTTTACAGTCTCTGGGGCTGTATCTTGCAGAGTAGGGATTTTGAAAGTGTCCTGAGTCTTGAGGAATCACTTGAATGCAGTGGGGCCAATCCAGTGCTGCATCTGAAGGGACTGAGGCAGCCCTTGGGCAGTCCTTGGGCAGGTAGGAAGGGGAGTAGGAAATAGAAGAGTTTTCTGCTGTACTGGGACAGGCACAGCTAAAATGTGTGCTTGTGTTTAATGAGAATCTCAACAATTGGGTGAAACACTAGAAAATGCCAACACAGAAACAAGAGTGCATCAAACTAAAGAATGTGTTGTGTAGTCAGTCATTAAGGACCCATAAAAAATCTCATGTCTTAGGATTTTTCAGTCCTTGCATGCAAACCTGTCTGGATATTGGGGGTGGGATTCCTCTGGATAGACACAAATTTTTGTATCTCTGCCCAGTCACAAACACCTGTGAGCACAACTAGACAGGTTGCCCAGAAAAGCTGTGGCTGTCCCATCCCTGGAAGGATTCAAAGCCAGGTTGGATGGGGCTTGGAGCAGCCTGGGGTAGCGGAAGGTGTCTCTGCCAGTGGCAGAGGTTGGAATGAGATGGTTTTTAAGGTCCCTTCCAATGCAAACCACTCCATGATCCTATGATTTCCTTTATAGTCAATTGAGAGGAACAAGCATTTCTGAGCTGTAATTTATCTCTTCCTAAGGTAGCTGTTTAAGAGGGGTCAAATGGACCATGCTGTGGAAGTGCCTTTTTCTCTGCCTTGACAGGATGATGTGTGTGAGGAGTCCTTCTAGTGCAGCTTGACATTTAAGCAAGACAAATTCAAACTAGAAATAAGGCATATATATTTATAACAACATAACTAAGTGCTGAAATAACTTAGCCAATGATTGTGACAGATTATCCATGACTGGAAAATTTAAAATCAAGAGGAGATGTTTCTGTAAAAGCCATGCTTAAGTTCAACCACAGCTATTGGTTCTGGAGAGCCAATTCAAGAAAATTGTGTGGGCTGTGTTATGAGCACAGTGAGGTTAGATGGTCATTTCCATCCCCAAGAGCTATGAATCATCGTTTGCTGGTGCTTTGGTAAACTGTAAATGTGAAAATCCACTTTGAATGCAGGTCAGCAGCTTGTTCGGTTTGAATTCCTGATGTTCACATTAGTAGTTTCAAAGGAAATAGTTCAAAATTTGCCTTCTTAAATAGATCAGTTTCACTTCAGATTACAATTTTTGATACCTTTTCATTAGTTTTGTATTACACAACATAGCCTGATCTTTTTTCTAAAAAGAAAAATAAACATCACAACAATGTAACATAAGGTTTTGGAAAGTAGATATTGATTTTGTAATTTTTGTCATTTGTTTTTAGAAATAAAGTTTCGATAATTATTTGTTAAAACAGGTAGATTTGAGAGAAAAAAATCATGATTGCTTTTAAAAGTCAATGGAATAACCCTTTTTTAGAGCCTCTAAAAGTTTGGGTCATTATTTCTGTATGTGGTATCTCTATACATTCTTATAAATATTCATATTACTCCTGCATTATGAATAAAATGGGCTAAATACACCACCTTAATTAGAGTAGTGGAAATAACAAGTTATTTCCATTCTTTGAATGTCTTTGGCAAATTTCCATTGTGTCAACATGATTAAGATATATTAATATTAATCTGGTAAGTACTGTAACTTTACATAGTGGAAAAATAAAATAAAATGGACCATGAGAACATTTTCAATATCAGTTTCAATTTTAATACTTTATATTCTTGTGAAAAGTTATAAAAATGTGTTATTAGTTTATTACCCCATTAAGAAAACAATGCAGCAACAGATGCTTGTTACCCCAATTTTCTCAGTCTGTTTATGGGGATGTTTTATCAAAATGGGTCTTTTAAAAGTTATAAAGATGTAATACTCTCCTAAATTAGGTCATAAATGCCTAATGTGGAAAACTAATACATTTTATTATTTTTCAAGTATGGGTTTATGTATATTAAAATATGCAGCTGTTAGGAAGTCTGGAGTGTGTATAACAGAAACATATTGAATTACAAGATGTTAGTGTCTCTCTGAGTATGTACATTCTTTATGTACATACCCACACGAGTTGTTGGCACATGGAAGAGACTACATTAACATTTTGGCTCAGTATTACTTTCTAGTATAAGTTATTATTTTATGAATAGATGTAAATTATGAATATACTGAGCACATACATGCATTTTTACTCTGTGTTTGCCCAAATCCTGACAGCAGCCACACACACAAACTGAGGAGGTGGATCTAAGGTGCAGGTATGAACAACACTCAGTTCCAACATCAGCAGTCATGTGCTGTGTTTCTGCACAAATGGTAGGAATTTCTGTACAAGGAGCAGTAACAAGATAATGTCTTAGTTTAAACCTCATTTTGTCTTCATGCTAATCATGCTAGAATGGATTTTTAGTAGCAGAGGAGGAGGAGGAGGAATTAAAGCACCTGCTTTTTGAGGTGGCATAGTGCATGGCTGCTTCAGGAAATCACAAAATCCCAGAATGGTTCAGGTTGGAGGAGCCACAGTAGATCATCTAATCCCACCTCCCCGATAAAGCAGAATTACCCAGAGCACATGACATGGGATTGTGTCCAGACACTTCTGGAATATCCCAGTGAGGAGACTCCAGACCCTCTCTGGTCTCTGTTCAGTGCTGGGTCACTGCCCAGTACAGAAGTTCTGCCTCCTGTGCAGGTGGAACTTGCTGGGATCAGTCCCTGCCCGTTCCTCTGGTGCCATTGCTGGGCCCTGGAGCAGAGCCTGGGCCCTGCTCTGCCCCTCCCTGCACACAGGGACACTCAGGGATGAGGTTCCCTCTCAGGATCTCCTCTCCAGGCTGAACAGCCCCAGCCCCCTCAGCCTTTCCTGGGCAGGGAGATGCTCCAGTCCCTTCATCATCTTTGTCACCAGCACTGGACACACTCCAGGAGCTCCATGGCTCTCTTGTCCTGAGGAGCCCAGAACTGGTATAACCAAAAGGATTTTTCCAACCTAAATGATTCTGTGATTTGCAAAATTTCCCATAATTTGAGGTGGATGACCAGTCGTCAAAGATGTTACCAAACCTCAGACTCCACGCCTCCATTGATGGCAGCCTTTAATGGTCACAAAAATGTGCATGAAGTGTAGACCAAATGTGTGACAATGATGGGAGTGAATTAATAGAGGCCTGTTTCACACACACACATATCCCTCCCCAAATAATTTATCTATATGGGATGTATGGTATTATTTTGGTATAGAAGGAAGACACGATTGCATAGGGGTTTTTATGTTTTATTCTAATTATTGTGGCACTGTTTGACCATTTGTTTGAGTGGACACATCGCTCAGCAGCCTGCTCAGGTGGGATTAGACAATCTCTAGATGGGCCTTCCAGCCCCAGTGAGTCTGAGATTCACAGTGCTGTTGGGTGCCTATTTTAGGATTGTATAAGTTCAGGTTTTCGTCTTCTCACCATTCCCTGGATTCAAGACCTGTATTCCAAAGGCTTTATAGATGTACCCATTATAGTCCAAATTTTGCTGTAGCATATTTGTCTCCCTTCTAACCATGTTAGGAGTTGCACATGGAGCTTGCATGCCATGTAGTTTTAATTAACCTAATTGGTCCCAGGAGCTGTGCTGCCAGCCACCAAAGTGTTGATAGGACTTCTCCGGAAGCTCAGCCAGTCTGTCATCATCTGCTCTCAAAACGTACTAAAGATGATCCTCCTCCCCTTCCAGAACTGTAGGTTTTTATGAAGCCTGAAATTTGAATCAATGTGCAAAAGGCAGAATTTGCTGTCATATTCTGCTTTTCAAATTACTGGGGTGTCCTGGATGTCATCCATGTTTATGAAGTAGCTTCTGTAGAGGCAGCACAAAATTTCAGTTATTTCAATCCCAGGGATCCATGGGCAGTGAGGAGTTTAGTTGGCCCTTCTGCAGGAGTTTGTGCTTCAGAAAAGGCCAGTCAGAAAGTAACCTTTACAAAACTAAAAGCTGGAGACGTGTTTTTCTGAGAGACTGTCATAGGGAAACAAACCTTTACAAAACTAAAAGCTAGAGATGTGTTTTTCTGAGAGGCTTTCATAGGAAAACAAACCTTTACAAAACTAAAAGCTAGAGATGTGTTTTTCTGAGAGGGTTTCATGTGAGGTTTTTCCCTGGTGGTGAGATATGTCTGTTTTTGCCCTAAAACCCGATAACGTATCTTATGGACTGCGCCTTGTTGAGGCGCTTTCTTAATTTAGCACCGACTCAAATGTTCATAACAAAGTAGAGCAAGCCCTGGTAAACAGTTATTTTATGGCTTCAAGGTTATTTTTTGAGATACTATTTCCGGGATTAAATATTTCAGGACCAATTTGGTTATCTGCTTGTCTCTTCTTTCTAAATTAAACTGAAAGGCTTTAACACTTAGTTGTGCACTTTTGTGGGCAGAGTGTTCATTAATAAAATAAATCTTGTGTGTCTACCCTTCCCAGAAAAGTGGATTTTTAAAATTTATTAAATTATAATAATGATTCATTACTATTACTATTCCTATTCCTATTCCTATTACTATTAATTACTATTACTATTACTTACTATTACTAATATTATTATTGATTCTATCTGAACATTGTTTTTCTCTGCTGCAAAGCCAGGTTAGTTTTGGCCCTTTATTCTCTACTAATGCCAGTGCTAGGACTGTCAGAGGAGGATGCTGAAAATGGGACTTTAGGGTGTGTTGTTTATCCTGCAAAGGCACAAGACACATCCCCAGGTGGTCCCAACCTGGACCAGGCTGCAGGGCCAGCAGGGACCCAGGTGGCTGTGGTTGTACCAGATGTGTCCTGGTATAGGAGGGCACTGCTGCAGCTCATTTAAGTCTTACATATGTTTGTAAATACGACAATATTTGGGGATGGGTGAGTATTGTGGGATGCACTTGCCGAGGATGCAGTCCAGTGCCTCAGATTGAATATACTGTGGTAGTGGGGTCTAAGCAAGGCACAAGAATGGTTCTCTAAATCCTCATTATAGCCTCAGATTTTATAAATCTAATGATTTTGTCATCCTACATTTGAATGGTGTTTGTTTTTCTGAACTGTTCACTTTCCAGTTTGTAAGGAGTGTAAATTCAGTACAGTTCATACTCTGGGACCTGAATTCCTCCTGTCTGTAAAAATAGATGAGTGCAGATGGGAGGGCTGTTTGTGAAGTCTAAAATTGTGAGTATTGTGATGGTTTGTGTTTGAAGGGACCTTAAATTTCATCTCATCCCAACCCCCTGCCATGGGCAGGGACACCTTCCACTATCCCAGGCTGCTCCAAGCCCCATCCAACCTGGCCCTGGACACTTCCAGGGATCCAGGGGCAGCCACAGCTTCTCTGGGCAGCCTGTGCCAGGGCCTCACCACCCTCACAGGGAAGGATTTTTTATCTAATTCCTAAACTAAACCTGCCCTCTGTCAGTCATTGAAAAAACAGGAACTACAATTCCAGGAGTTCCCATTAGCAATCTGATTTGCTGACAACTGGCTTGATATTTAAAGGAAAACAGTAATAATGTTATCATTTGAGGAAAGTGTTCAGGATTAGCCACTCTTTTTTTCAGCAAGCTCAACTCCTTAGGGCTAACAGGATTCAAATACCATCTATAACCAAATAAATTGTGGAGTTTCATGTGGTTGAAATAAAGAAGTTCAGATTTTCCAGAAAAAGGAGTTTGGATTTGATCTTGCCAAATGCAGGCATGTAGGAGAAGGTGCTTTCAGAGTTACACATCCTTCTAAACAAGATATTTCTCAGCACTGACTGTAAATGGAGGGGAGTGATTTAGCTTAATATGAGAGATGTCTGTGGTCAAAAGAGAAAAAAGTTCATTTATATCAATGCCCATTAAATAAGTGAAAAAGATTTTGAGATGTCTTTGATACAGAAGGTGATGTTAGCACTGTAATGTGTTGGTGATAGGATGGCTAGATACAGTACAAATTTTGGTTTATGAAGCCTAAAGTATTAATAATGCAAGTAATTTTTACATTTAGAATACTAATTTCTCTTTTTTTGTTTCATATCTCAGTGTTTGTAAGTAATTTGAAAAGTGATTTTGGTATCCAATGTGGCTCTGTGTTTTCCTTACCAATTTTATAATCCCATTTTGTTAATTACATGAATATATGTTCTTTCAATTGCAGTTATGGGACCTCTCACTTATAAAAGTAATTAGTAAAAAATACTTTTAGGTGAAAGTTGATTTCTTTTCTGTTGGGCTTTTCCATTTCATGTTACTAGCAACTGTTGAAAGCTCTATGCAGACAGAATATTTGGTTTCTAAGTATTTTTTATGGATTCCTTTTAATTTTTCTTATGTAATGTTATTACATCCAAGGCCTTTAAGCAAGTTATATGTCAAGAATTTAGACAGAATATTAGATAAAAAATAGGTAGAAAAATTAGGTAGTATGCTTTATAGGAATTGGATTCAGTGTTGTGGATTGACAGATATTTACTTGCACAACTACCCAAATATAGCAAAATGTGGTATTTGAAAATCCATGGTACTGTTGGTGATTTCTCTCATGTGTTGTTAAAATCACACCCCAAAGCCCTTAGTTACAACCTGAAGCCTCACTGAGCTGAGCAGAGTGAATGCAACTCTCATCTGAGATGTGTGAAGTGGGTTAAAAGGAGAAATATTTGGTTGGCGCTGCCAAGGACAGTGATGGAGAGGGAGGCTCAGGCAGGAGAGAGGAGCCAGCAGTCTGAAGACAGGTGTAAGCACTATTGGTACTCATGTCACTAGCTAAAGCAAGCACAGATACTACCTAAAAATAGATACATAGAAGAAGACTGAATTACTGTAAAACCAAGGAAAAAAAAATTGAAGAAGCAAGTTTTTAAAATAGAAATCCCAAAGGGATGATGAGAAGGGGATGGTGAGTGGGGGAGAGGAGACAGTCATGGCTGCTAAAGGAGGCTGGGGTTTTAAGGGTACAGAATCATAGAAGAGTTTTGTGTGGGAAGAAACCTTTAAAGGTTATCTAGTCCAAACTTCCTGCAATGAGCAGGGACACCTTCCACAATATCAGGTTACTCTGAGTCCTTTCACACCTGACCCTGGGTGTTTACAGGGATGGATCATCCATCATCCTTCTGGACAACCTGTGGCATTGTTTTATTGCCTTCATTGTGAAAAACTTCTGCCTCATATCTAATCTAAATCAAACCTCTTTTACTTTAAAACAAATAGGTCAGCTTGTTTTGTCCTATCACAGCAGGCTCTCATAAAAAGTTTGTTCCCATATGTAAATGACCATATCCAAAGCAGCTGAATACTGTGAATAAAACTTAATAAATACACAGCCAAACTTTTGGGTTTTATGCACATAATGTAAGTATGACATTGTGTAATAGCTGTAAGACAATCCAGAGCATTTCCAAGAGATTATTGCACATCTCAGGTATTTCAACTCATCCAGCCTTTTGGCTTCATGCCTTAAAATGATACCAGAGATATGTTATAATTGTCCAGAAATGCCTTCCTATTGCAAATTGCAGCTTAAACCAAAATATTCAGTACATTACACATATACTCAAAATAGATGATTTAACCAGGTTATATGATGTGCATGTTTAAAAAGAAAAAAAAAAGAAATCCAAATATGGAGTTCAATATGCTCTTCCACAAGCCAGAGAGAGAATTTGCCTACCCATCCAGAATAGCTTCTAAATGCCCTTGGTAGTTTGCTTCTGTGTTTAGTGATCTTATGGTCATGACCTTTGACTTTCCTGTCTTTTCCCTTCTTTTTGGATTTGATTACTTAGCACAGTGTTGCATCCCAGAAGTGCCTCTTGTGCTCTGAGACACTCAAATATGGGATGTGAATATAGCAGTGGAGTGTAAAGAATGTCTCTCACAGCACTTGAGATTGAACATAGAAAATGGAAGAATAAATAATGCCTAAAAGTCTGCCACCATCACTGTGATTTTTCTCTCAGGAAGAGGTTTTCCTGTAACAGAACTCTGTCTATCTAAGTATGTATGTATTAAACTTTCTCAGTGATAGGATTAAATAAATAATGCAAAGATGCAAGGGGTCTGGAACATCTCTTATGAGGAGAGACTGCAGGAGCTGGGCCTGATTGGTCTGGAGAAGAGAAGACTGGGAGGAATCTCAACAACCTCAAATATCTCCAAGGAGGGTGTTACAGGATGGTGCCAGGCTCTTTTCCATGGTGCTCAGTAACAGGATGAGGAGCAATGGCCATAGAGTGAAACACAAAAAGTTTTACTTCCAACCTGAGGAAGAACTTCTTTCCATTGAGGGTGGCAGAGCCCTGGGACAGCTGCCCAGAGTGGTTGTGGAGTCTCCCTTTGGAAACATTTCAAACACACCTGGATGTGTTCCTGTGTCACCTGCTCCAAGTGACCCTGCCGTGACAGGGGTGTTGGACTGGTTAATCTCCAGAGGTTCCTTCCATCCCTAACAACTCTGTGCTTCTGTGAAATGTCATTATCAATTTTTTTTTTCAATGTCTTCTCTTACATGAGAGATGAAACAGTAGATCCCTATTTACCTTCTCTCTAACTTTTGGTGCTATTCCCTCTGCACTCTGCCATGCTGGGCTCTTCTCTGTCTTGTCCTGATGAACAGCTATCTCAGCCCAATGTTTTTGTTGTTCCTGTCCTTATCAGCCCTGTGATAGTTTGCTCTGAATCAAGCACAGCATTCCTTGCTAAACAGGCCAAAGGAGTAGCCAGCAGCCAGGCACACTGTCTGTTGTTTCTTTTTCCTCAACTGCCTTGTTTTTGTCAGATAAAATTGTAAGCAAAAAGCAAATTACAGTGTTTTCTGATATTAGCTGTAATATTATGTCTTCTGCCTTGTAGGCAGTTTAGCCCAAGCTGGCTGGCTGCCCATCCTGAGGCACAAGGACACTGCTTTCCTGGGAGGCTGTGTCAGATAAAGCCCTTAGCTTTTCTGGAAGTGAAGGCTATTTTTTCCCCATCGTTAGTGAAACAAGACCTTATCAGCATAGAAAACACAGCCTGCATGGCAACACAAAGATACCTGTTTTGCCTCACATTCAGCTCCTGCACCAAAACACATTTCTAGCATGACTATTAAAATAATAGCTTTTAAGGTAGAAAGTCTGCTGGCTGACACTGTGATTATTAGCTGCTCAGGACAATTCTCCAGCTATCTGGGCTGAGGTTTTTCATAAAGCTATGCATAAAGCTGTGTCTGTGCCAGGAGATAAACTGTGTCTGTGCTCTCTGACACTCAGGCTAACAAGCATGGCATGACCCATGCTTATATTATTCCATTTTCTTATTCTTCAATATAGGGTGGCCATCTCCAGACTGCCTTTTGAGAATTGCTTCTGGCCTCCAAATACCTCTGAACTGTGTCCTGGCCTTGGGAAATGGTAGTTGCCCCATGCCAAAAGCATTCCTGGGGCTAGTAAAGTGGTTTAAGTGTGAAGGGGTTTTTTGAAGGTCCAGGAATATTCCTTGAGGTCCAGTCTTAATAAGTTGGCTGCTCTAAAGCTGAAGTCTTAAACCCTGGCCCTCAGAGCAGCCACAGGCATGGTTTCATGGGGTTACCACGTGTGTCTGAGCACTGAGAAAAGGTACCTTTGCCTCAGTGGCTTTATGGAGTCGATTCTATTTTATAAATAAGTCATTCTTAACTGCTGAAATATAGAAAATCCAGTTGTCTTGAAGAACTGGCATGTCAGATCCTCTTCAACTGCATTCAGTATCTGATGCATCTTGTTATATAGAATCACAGAATTGTTGATGTTGGAAAAACCTTCAAGATCATCAAATCCAACTGTCCACCTTCCAACCATGACCATTTTCAACATTAAACCATGTCCTCAAGTGCCATAGCCACACATTTTTGAAGCCCTCCAGGGATGGTAGCTGCATCCACAATGCAGATTGTTCCACTACCTTACTTTATGTGAAGAGTTTTTTTCCTAGTATCTAAACTTCTCCTGACACAGCTTGAGTCCATTTCCACATGATACTTATTAATAATGGTAGTTACTGCACACTGCAGACATCAGGGCTGCTTAACTCAGAGCTGTCTGAACTGCAGATTTGGTGACATTTTTTTTTTTTTTCTATTTTGCTTTCCTGTAAGAACATAGTTTGTCTTCTTTGATTTCATTAAAGGCCAGGTTGAATGGAGCCCTAAGCAACCTGATCTAGTGAAAGGTGTCTCTGTCTTTGGCAGAGGGTTGGAAATAGATAAGCTTTAGGGTCCCTTCAAACCCAGACTATTCTGTGATTCCATGAATGGGTGGATTGATGTCCTTTGAGATCCTCTGATCAAACATTGTGTGGCTGCAATGGATGTCCTTGTGTGCCCCAGTGTGGTCTCTATATTTCTTACATGTTCCTGATGGCCAGAGACCTGCGCCAAAGCTCCTGTTGGGTTTTGGTCCAGGCACTGGGTATCTCTTGTGTGGACAGGTAAAGTTTTCACACAGTCCTTCTGTGGTCTGGATACCTACAGTGAAGTGACAGCACTTGCTGTTTGACATCAAAGCCTGCCCCTGTGAGAATGAGCATAATGAGCAAATAATGACCTCATTGTGTGGTCATATGTACACAGGGAAAAGGGAAGGCAAGTTATGAAGCAGAACCACTTTCATTTATGCAACAGTGTTTTAATAACCAGCAGATTTGGGGGAAAGGGCTGGAAAAATAGTAAAAAGATAAAGGTACTTATGTTTCAAAGTTGAGATTTTTTTAACAAGAACAAAAGTTTATTTTGACATATTAAAATTAAAAAAATACCCTTGATTTTTAGGCACAATCCCAAGAGAGCTATCAGCATTTCCAATCGATGCTTGTCATGATATTTCCTTTTTTCTTTTCCCCCCAATCCTTCCATGGTACTACTAATGTGAGCCTCCTTAGCTGCACACTTGGAGTAGCCCAGTGTGATAGCTTTACCACAAAGGGCTCCTGTGTATTCCAGGAGTCAGGATATAGCACTCTTCTAACAGAAAATGCCCTGTAATGAAGGTGAAGCTCAGACATTATTTATTCCAAATACAGGATCTTTCCATCTAGGAGTTTATAGAGGCTGAGAAATTGTTGAATTTGGAGATTTGCAAATAGAAATTACAAGCTCGACTCTGAAAATATTCCCTCCTGGAAAACAAGTCCTATTCCCTCTTGTGAGCATTATCCTCATGCAGCATTAGATTGGTGCAGAAGGAATTTTGAAGGTGGACAGTTTTGCTCATAAAGACACAGCACCGTCCGCTCCTGGAACGAAGCAGCCGATCCTGAGCTCGGGTACGTGGAGAGAACAGACCATCACTTGTGTAGAATTATGTGGAATATTTTTTGTGTGTTTCTTTACCAGGTCCACTTTTCAGGCTGCAGCAGGTTAAAGTTAGAGCTGTGCAAATTTTGAGAAGCCTACATCCAAATTAAGGCTGGCTTGTTTCCAGAAATGGCTGGAGCTGGCAAATTTAAATCATTTTCAAGTTGGAGCTGGGTTTTTTCTGGGTTTTATGTCATCACTTATGAGTTAAAACTGAGGAAAAACCTGGCTTGTGACCGATTTAACCTCTTTTTGCCTCCTGCCTTGGTCTAGAGTATTTTTTCTGTATGTGTGACTTGTTTGCTGAGAACTAACCACTGATGGGATTATACAGTGTGTCGAGTCTCTGGAATTGCCCTTCTAATAAAGCAGAGGATTTTTTAAAGCTTTTATTTTAAACCTCTACAGAGCATCAGTTGCTGACATATCTAAAGAAAATTGATTTTTAAAAGATTTTCTTAAAAATAAATTATTTTTCTACTCTGTATTTTTATGCACTTCAGGTATTGAATGACAATTTTAAAATCAACTGGCATTAGCAACACCTTGGGACGTGGCACTTCTGCTTCAGAAATGAATTAAAAGTTTCTTAGCTGAAGTTTTTCTGAATTACTCATGTGGCAGGGGGATAATTTATATACATGAGTTTACAGGTGAGATCACTCTTAAGCCCTAAATCAGTGCATAACTTTGCCTCTGCCCATGACAGAGTGACTGGAATGAGATGATCTTTAAGGTGCCTTCCAACCCAAACCGTTCTGTGATTTATGGATGTGGATGGTTATGAATGTGGATGGTTATTCTGAAGTGATCTGAGAAGCTCTGGAGAAGGTGCTGTGATCATATCATGGGAATCTGAGGAAACAGTTTACTTCAGTAAAATACAGGTGCCTGGTTAGGACTTGACCTTTTGAAGAGCTGTCCAAACATTTGCTCACTCTTACAACACCCTCATGAAGTAGAGGATAAATATTATCTTAATTTTATGGACAAGAAGGTGAGCACCAAGAGAGTCTGGATTAAAATTTCGGAATCTGTGGCATGCAATTGCTTGCTTAATCCATTAGACCATGGTGTTTGGTTTGTCAATAGTCCCATGCTTTATAAACTGGACAAAACCTTTAAAATACCAACTAGTTTAGATAGGCAGGAGTTCAGTTCTCCCTGCATAAAAAAGAGATGTCACATCATCATAGCCAGATTTGGGGATTTTTTTTCCATATTTTTCCATGTTTATCTTAGTGTACTCTTGAAGGAGATAGTGTACTCAGAAAACCTTCTGGAGGAAGGGTAACTCAGAAAAAAAAAAAAAAAGTATGATATTTCCCTGTTAAATTAAGTTGATCATCTCTTTAACCTGAATTTACCAAGGCACGTTGTTAGGGAAGCAATGCTGTACCTGTAATTATCTTGGTGAATGGTGCTACAGTGTTTGCATACAATGAATTCACATTTGGTTTATGCAGTGTATAATTTATAAAGCATTTTTGTCATCTATGCCAAATCCTTGGGATGTTTCCTGTCACCCACCCATGGAAACAAGGCTGAAAAGCACTGTAGAAATAACAAAGGCTGCCATCATCATCTCTTTCAAACTGCCATGGAACTGAAATGATACAGGACAAGAGGGCAAATGTTGAGAACTGGAAAAACAGAAAAACAGAGCAGCATGAAATGTCAAACCGCATTTTTAAGGCACTTTTTACTATATTTCCATAAATGCATGAGGGAATTATGTTGCGAATACTTGAAACTGTTTATTTTCATTTTTGGCTTGATTTTCTAGCATTGAAAAAACCATGTCTAATGATCTTGAGTATTCTTAAAGAAAAAAATTATATTTTACATAATGGTTTGCATGTGTGAGTTCCCTCTGGCAGGAGGGCTATAATTAGCCTGTCGTCTCTCAGAGAAGAGACTATCTGTCTTAAAGATGCAACAGTGAGTCTTGGCTGCTAGAGCTAGGAGCAGAACACTGTGATTTTGTTAAAAGATAAACATTATCCCTTTTCACTTATTCATCTTTCTCCTCTTCCTGCTTCTTTGGCTCCAAGTTAGCCTGGAGAGGCAAAGGACAACCGAGCACAAAATGTTTCTTCCTTCCTCATTCAGCAAGGCGTGGCGAAAGATCTTGGCTTCTTGACATCAATAACTTTGCTTCAGCTCAACTTGGAACTGTTTAGGCAGCCTTTCAAAAATAAAAAGGTATGATAAAAAGGAACTGAACTTCCTGTTTCAGTCATAAAGTAGCAGATTCAGCTAAGGCACACTTTCCTTTGGGATTGTCCATGTACTGCCTGGGAGAGCCGTAGAATCATTTCCGTTGGAAAAGACCCCAAAAATAATCGAGTCCAACCAGGAGCCCAGCACTGTCAATCCATCACTAAACCATGTTCCTCAGTGCCCCATCTACACATCTTTTAAATTCCTCCAGGGATGGTGACTCCACCACAGCCCTGGGCAGCCTGTTCCAATACTTTGCACTTTCTAGAGAGAATTTTTTCCTGATGTCCAAGCTAAATGTTCGCTGGTACAACTCAAGGCCATTTCCTCTTGTCCTATCACTTACTACCTGGGAGAAGAGCCCAACCCTCACCTGGCTCCCTCCACTCTCCTGCCAGGGAGTTGTGCAGAGCCACAGGGTCCCCCTTGCACCTCCTTTTCTCCAGGCTGAGCCCCCCCAGCTCCTTCAGCTGCTCCTCATCAGGCTTGTGCTCCAGACCCTTCACCAGTGAGTTGAGGATGTGGAATATTATTCCTTTGCACAGCGTTATTGTAGCTATTAAAAGACAATCAGGCAGAGTAGGGTGGTGGCAGACAGTGTTGTGTGTTTCAGCCTTTTGTGGTCTCGTTACTTAAGGAGGGTAATTTTGGTAGAAAGGCTTTGCTGCTTTTGGGTATCCATGTGTGTCCTTGATCAGAGGAGGTGGAAGGAGAGAAGGAAAACTCAAAACCACCACAGAGTCAGAAAAATGTAACTGGTTTGAGCTGGCATAGATGTGCTGGTGTGTGTTAACTCTTGGTATTATCGTGCCTGAGGTTTCATTTCCAGCATTAACAAAGAAAGCTGTAATGCAGGAGATGATCACACATGGCATCCTTCCAGGCCAACTGGTTGCATTAGCAGGGACTGGGTAAGAAGGTGAGGTTTCCAGTGGCAGCAGGACTATATTGAATTTCATTTTGAAGTCTGCCATTCCATGTGCCAGTCCATCAGACAATGTCTTGATCTGATGGTGAAAACATAACTGCAGTGGCAGGGACATTGCTCCATGGATAATGATGTGTGGACCAGGATCCCTGAATGTCCCCCTTGTCAAATTCTTTGACTTGTGCCACGTCCATTTATTCTTGAGCTTTCTTTGTAATCCTTGTGGTGCTGCTGTCCTTCTGCCCCTCTTCTCTTCTATGTTGCATAATTAGTCTGAACAGTATAATTTTCTTTTATTCCTTGCAACGTTTCTTCTCCACCCCTCTGCTTTCCTGATACTTTTCCTTGCCAAATAGTCAGAGATTTCTCTCAATTCTGAGTTCCTATGTAAGCTATAATTTTATTCTATTATGAGTGAGCACTGCTACTGCAGGCCTGGAACTGATTACTGTTTGCATATATCCAGCATCACCAGCCAAAGAGTCAAAGACCAAAGAGACTTCTCGGAACCTTACAAGGATTTCAAAATCACCTTGTTATTCTTTTCAGATTCCCCATTTTGTTGGGAGTTTCTTTTTTCTTTCAGTTGTATCAGTATTCAAAGGCCAAGTTTATATTTTGTAAAGTAGTTGTGGATGTTAATTATCTTCACAGACGATCCAAAACCCTAAAATCTCATTTTAAATTAGCACCTATTTCCTGTCCTGGATATCCAGAAAAGTCCTTGATTAGATCAACATGAACTCTACTTGCACTTTTATGAAGTACATTTCAGACTTGGGTATTGACAGACCTTTGCTGGAAGGGGGAGAGCAAAGCTTTTGTGTATTTTGTCTTGGTACTTGGCCCTGGCTGGAACAAGTACGTTCATTGTTTTTGGAATATTTCAATGCTTTTTTTTTCTTCATCCCAGAAAGGAGAAATTAAAAAAAAAAAAAAAATAAAAAAGAAATGAGAAAGAGATCAATCATCTGGAAAGTTACAAATATTCGAAGAAAACAGAAGATTTTTCTTTTTTAATTGAAAAACTAATCAGAGGTTGTGCTCTTCTGAAAATGCAGGCTGAAATTTCTCTTAATTCCCTTTGTAGAAGTTATATGCTACTATTGTGTTCTGAAAAGATGGGATAATTAGGAATTGAGATATAAAAGGGGTCATACTGGCCCTCTGATACCTCCTCTAACTCTCAACTTTTGCAAAGGAATACTTACAGGAATGGTGATTTGAAAAATGGAGAAAGCTGTGTTGAACTAAGACTTACTTCTGCTGTGCCAATCACTTCCCTCAAGAGCTCCATAATAAAACTTGGTTTGCCATGGTCACTCATGCATTGGCTTTTACACTCTTTCCAGGATGTTTCGCAAACAAAAATAAAAAAATATTTTGAAGACATTGATCTGTCCATCTGCTTGCTGCTCTTAGCTCATTTCTTGGTAGTTTCTGCCCCATGCAGGAACACTTATTGCTGAGAATGACATTGCTGGTCTGGCAGCCACAAAAAACAACTTCTTTAAGTGGTCTTGTGTGGAATTGCATGTCTCATTTTAAGCCTCCTCTAGCATGAAGTACTTAATTGGCCAGTGTCTCTGGGCTGGATAAATGGATGCAAGTTCTGAAGATGTTACTTTGTTCTTCCCTTGGACAGTATATTGAAGGTCGTTGACCAGTAACAAAGAGAACAAATTTTCTCTAAAATGTTGCAGAATAGCCATTTCTGAATAATGAATTCCGTGATTTATTAGGTCAGATTTGTTGTCCTCTTTCCATGTCAGTGTCTTCCATTATCTTCTCCTGGTGGTTCTCCTAGAACCCTGTAGTTTTTGACTTGATCTTTTCAGGATAAACCAGGTGAATTTGTCTACAATATTTATTATTTTCTAAAAGTAAGGATACCACTGGAAAAATAAAAAGGAACTCTCTTGACTGTAGCAGCTTTTGATCACTGCCATTGTTCTTCAGATTATGGATTAATACCCAGCTATTGTTCAACTAAATAAATTCCACCTATTACTGTTCTGAAATTATTTGCTAAATCTTAATTTTCTGTTCTCTACTGCTGCTG
The DNA here is from genome assembly GCF_009819885.2 of Catharus ustulatus. Classification (NCBI taxonomy): domain Eukaryota; kingdom Metazoa; phylum Chordata; class Aves; order Passeriformes; family Turdidae; genus Catharus; species Catharus ustulatus. The sequence continues at coordinate 114,640,644 of NC_046223.1, forward strand.
GCATGAGGTTCCTTAAAGAAGTTGAGGGGAATTAGACTGTTTTAGGGATTTTAGGAATCAGGCTGTGAGTGAGTGATCTGATCTAGTAGAAAGTATCCTTGCCTATGGCAGAGGGTTTGGAACTTCAAGGTCATGTCCAACCCAAGCCAGTCTATGATTCCATGATTCTCTGCTTTTGCCAGCAGTACAAATAGGAGCAGATGTGTAGAAAACAAATAGTTGGTGCTCACCCTCCATGCACACAATGAGCATTTCAGTGGGGTTTACTTTCAGTCTAGCACTAGGTCCAATCTAGCCTCATTGACTGAATGCCTGTTTGGAGTGCATATTTTGATTTGCTTTTACTCAAAAAAAGACCAGGTAGGGTGCTCTGAAATCATGCTACAGTACAAAATGATGTGCAGTAAGTGAGGATGGATGGAGGGTTTGTTTCAAAAGCATACCCCTGATCCAAACTAAAATATTCCCATAGATGGATCCTTTTTAACCTAATTCAGCCATCTCAGTAAATCCAATAATGGGCTCATCTGGATCAGCTGGTACTTAAATATTTCTGTGCATGTGGCCAAAATGCTTCTTAGCATCCCACTTGGACATGCTCTTTTCACATTAATGTCACCATTATTGTGGAGACAGTTGTAATTGCTGTTCTTGTAACTTGTATTTATGTAGAAAAGTAATACCAGAGAAATTCAACTTAGAAATAAGGCACGAGGCAATTAACAGTGGAACAAAGTACCAAGTTCTGCATTGTCTCGTTCTTGATGACTCCAAGTGGAGGTCAAATGAATTTCTGGAAAATATGCTTTTGTTAAGCTGGTTACTGGCCCAAAATAAGGGCAACTGGCTGAAATTCTGTGGTCTGTGGTATGCGGGAGGTCAGACTAGATGATCTAATTTTCCCTTCTGACTTTAAACTGTATGAACTGAGTGTGAGCAATTCCCCTGATTACAGGACACTTCTGGCCTTTGAAATCTGCAGGATCTGTCAGTTACCAGTAAAGAACATTTGCTATTCTGCCATGAAATCAAGGAATTTGTTTTAGGATATCACATTGTTATGCTTTATGATGTGTAAAAGCAAGAAAAAAATTCCCCCCACCTATAGCATGATTTAGATTAGGTGTATTGTAAACTTAGCCTTTGGTGTTGCTTATCACAACTGAGATTCAAAATCAGAGCTGAAGTAGGACTTGGTTGTAGAGTTTCAGTGCCAGGAAGGTTAACGGGATATTGACAGCTTTAGGAATGACATGTCAGGGAGGAAATTAGAGCAAACATGCGTGATGAGCCAGCACCCAGCATGGCTGGTTTCAATAGCGGCGGCAGATCCTCTGTAGTAACGCCCCCACTAATGGTGGCATTATCACTGCTTCCAGATGGCGTCAACAGAAACACACAGAGCTTGTGCAGGGACCTATAATTTATCCTGATCCCTTCCTCCTCTGGATTCAGAAGGAGGAAGGCAAGTGGTACCACAGCCAACCCCAACTATTTTGGTTTTTTTCTTTTTTCTTTTTTTGCCAGGAAGTGTGGGGTGGGGCAGGATCACATCTGGGGGTCCCTGGAGCCCACCAACAGTGACTGCTCTGAGTCTTGATTGGGTGGGACCATCCACAGCTCTTCTTACCCACTTCTGATTTCACTGTGTCACTTGTGTTGGGCTGGTCCATGCCTCAGATCAGAAAGCAGATTGCAACTCCTTTTCCCTCCTTTTAGATTCTCAATCTGCCCCCTGATTTTTTTCTTTTTATTGCTAAATCAACAAGCAACCTGGTCTAGTGGAAGGTGTCCCTGCCCATGGCAAGGGGTTGTAATGAGATCATCTTTGAGGTCCTTCCCAACTCAAACCATTCCATGCTTCTATGATTTTATCACAGATAAAAACATAGAAAACTAAGAAATGGGAGATGTTTCTAACTGTATTCTTGAAAAAGCATGTTCCTTGAAAAAATGAATAAACTGTGTTAGTCTTCACAGTAAACATGGATTCAAACACTTTGAGAAGTTGATAAATAAGGTGTGTCTCCTAAAGAAGAAAACTGCAGCAAAAAAATATTTTTTTGTGTACTAATATAAAGATGCAATACTGTGAAAAAATGTCTCAAAATATACTGAGATGATGCAAGGTTATTTTCAGAAAGCTCAGATCTTAATGTTTCTCGAAAGTATGAGATACAGATGGCAATTCTAAAAAATTTCCACTTCACAAAATGCATTAAGAACTTTTGCACCTCAGTTTAAATCCCTGGGTTACCTCAGCAAACATACATGTTTTAAAAAGCATCTACTTTTCATATTTAAGTGGATAAAAAAGGAACAGCATGCATTAGCAGTGTATTTCTTTGCCATGTCTGTCTTACACATTTTTGAGGAAGAAGTGGGAAAAGAAAGAAGGATCCAGTTGCTGCTAAGCTCTGTTTGGTTTTGAACTGTTTGGGTATTTCCAAAAGCCAACTCTGGCGCCTTAAAATTTGCTTTCATCAAGAACATGGTAATTCAAAATAGCTAGCTGAATTTTGGTTGGTGCAACAGCAGGTCTCTTCATATCTTTTTTTCTTTTTTCTTCTTATTTTTTTGAAAGTAAACACCCATGATTTATAGAATATTTTGTTTCAATTATTTTGACTTCGCTTTTCACCTCTTTGACCTAGAAAATTGAGAGTGCTTTAATAACCAGTGTCCTTGTTAGAAACATATTATGTGGCTCTTTCTGGAACAGCAAGTCAAGTATGTGGCACAGGATAAGGAATTTCAATGTAATTTGTTTAGAGAGGCTGTTGCTTGACAAACCTTTTCTGAGCAGGCTACATGGTAAATGAGGAATTGGAAGTCTCAGGGCTGGGATGGATAATGGACAATAGATGCTTTCACTTCTGGTGCCTGTTCAAGTGCAATCTGTCAAAGACTGAAAATTGTTCCCTTTTCAGACTGGGCAAGTGAGTAAGTGGTTGGTTGACTCTGCCTGCTGCCTGATAAAATTTGCCCACAAGTCAAAAATATTCCCCTGTTTGGCTCCCTGGCCCAGTCATTTCAAAAGGCAGAGCTGAATCTGCAGCTGTCTTCTCTTCCAATCAGGACCAAGCTGTTTTACTCATCTATCTTTTATCCATTCATTCCTTTATTTGTTATTTGTTGTTGTCATCTATCTTTTTATCCATTTATTCCTTTATTTGTTATATGTTGTTGTCTCCTTTTTTTTCTCTGTAACACCTGTTGGAAGTACCACATGGAACACAGCAAAAAAGGGTTGTTTACTTGAGGATGAAGGAATTTCCTCCCCAACAGAGATCAGTGGTTCACAGTGGGTCAGAATCAATAATTCACCCCATCAACAGCACCCTTGGAGGAATAAATACCACCCCAAAACACCTCTGCTGCAGTATCTCTTCATTTGCTAAGGCCTCTGTGAGACTGAGCCATGCTTTCTAGTTGAACCATGCCCAGCTAAAGACAAATGAAGGAAATATGGAGCAATTAAATGACATTAAGTGACACCAGTTTATCAAGAATAAATAAAAGTTTGGCGGTAAAGATGGCATGAGAGTTTATCCGGTCTCAGCAAACCTCATGTCACCATTTCTGGGATAGAAACCTCAGCCTTTCATCAGGAGAATGTTCCCACAAAGATGGTTTTGAGCAATTTCTTCAATGGACTGGACACCAGCAGGCTTCTCTGTACACCAAGGTTGTGAGTGGCCTTTGTTTTCTCTTTCTTTCTTAATTTTTTCTCCTTAACCAAACTGAATAATCACAGGGAAAGAAAAAAAATATATTAAAATACATGCTTCATTTATATTCAATAGCCAAGATTGGATTTTAGCTTGTGGGAGGTATGAAAGCTCCCCCAAGCCTTTGAGGGCTCTGTTGTGCCCTGAGTGACAGCTGGTGGCTGTTCCAAATTGGTATTTAGGATTCTCCTGCCCCTCTTCACAAACACTGAGTTTCTCTCTTGTGTGGTCAATGCCCTCTTTGGTATTGCTAAAATTCTTCATGGGTCCTACAACAAGCAGCAGATCTGGTTTTTTTAGTTTCTACATCTGCAGATACACTTGTAGACCCTTAATGTGGTTGGGAGAGGATGAAGTAAATTTTGGATGGAATTATTTTAAGACACAGAAGCCCTTCACTTCTGTACAGAGGAGATAATGTTGGTAAGACACCTGCAGAAATCAGGTTGGAAAGAAAAACAGCAGACAGAGATAGGCTGGTCAAAAGGAAGTAGAAATAATGAGTTATAGAAAGATGGAAGAATGGGCTGGAAACTGAAGGATAGATAAGCTGAACTAGAGGGCAAAGACAGGTAAATAGAAGGACAGATTTCTATCCTTGAAGTTAAGCAGAGTAGAGTTGGTAATAAAGAACTAGGAAGAAATGCTGTTGTGAGGAACAGGAAAAGGTAAGCAGGAAAATATGATGAGATAAAAAAATTTAAAATATTCTGTTTATTGGGGAATGAAGAAGGAAGTAATAATGAAAAAGAAAAACCAAACATTTAACTAGATATTATGTAAGCTTTATTTCTTAATCTGTGTAAGGTTTTAGCCACATAGCTACTGGTGAAATGGCCAGCTGAGATCAGTAAATGGTTTTCAAAATCTCAGCATTAGAGTTTATTTTGTAGAATATCATATTACTATTATACAATATTATATAATAACCAATAGCAAAATATACCAATTAGAAGATTGGTTGGCATGAAAAAACAATGGTCCATTATAAATTAAATATAGACTAGTCCAGATGGTCCCATACCTTGTCTAAAAATAAAAGTGTAGGGAAATAGGCAAACAGGATTTTTCTTTTTTCATCACAAATTCTATGTATGTTCAGGTTTTTATTTATCTTGAAGTTTACTGTTGAAATAAGATGACAGTTTTGTGGTTTGGGAAAGAAGTGGACAAGATGACAAAATGTCTCAATTACACATTAAAGTCTTAGAAAGTCACACCTGCATTCAAGACATGAGTGTTAGAATAGCTCCAGCATCCAAAAAGTATTGGGATTTATTAACATCTTGAGTAGAGCTAGGGTGATGAACTCCTTGGCAAAATATGGGGCAACAGGCCAATTCTCTACCCAGTGGCTGTCTGCTTTCAAGACCTACCTGTGAACCTGTGTGTGTGATTACGTCCAAGCACCCAAAAAATAGGTTTCAGTCCCACTGAAGGGCCTCAGATTCTTTTTCCCTAAAAATTATGATCTTGTGTTAGAAAGAATTTTTCTTCCCATGCATGAGGATTTGAGGGAGAAGGTGTTGAGCTCACCAGCTGATGCAGGATGATAATTTTCAGTAATCTCTACTGATTTATTCTGTCTTCTCCATCTCATCATTTTAGCATCTGAAACCTGGTTTGGCTTCTCTTGGCCGTTCACTCCAGGGTTTTTTGTGCCATACACTGGTGAAACAGGAAGCTGAGGAGTCTCCCATCAATGGGCTGTGATGGAGTGCATTCGTGCCCTGACAATGAAAATCAGCTCCTTCCTTGGCAGTACGTGCTGCTGGAGGCTTCTGTGCGGTGTCATTTACAGCCTGGTTGTCTTTGTAGATTCCTGCTACGATGTGAGAACACTGATGAGTGGAGGGGGAAGGGACCAACCTTCCCCTTACCATATGGGAAACATCTGTAATGGGCAGCAGGGCTCTCTCTAAAGAAATGTGTTGTCATTTCATAGTTTCTTCAAAGTGTTGCATAGACAAAAGGTATCAACTTGAATTTTTACCAGCCTTGGCTGTCCCAGCCTCTGGAGCCAGGCATTCACTGTAATGCCAAAGTATTCTTTTAAATGAGACAGTCAGTAATGTTTTAAACTGTCTCACCCAAAAAGAATGTAACATCCACTGGAAAAGTATAGAGTAGTCAAAGTGCTCCAAAAATAAAACAAAAGAAACAATATCATGCTCTTTTATTGTGGCCCCTTAACTCCTCTGAGGGCAGTGCTGATTGATGTCAGTGATGCAACCTAAAAATTAATGTCAATTACCCAAAACAAAATGCACATAAGTGACTTCAGGGTCTGATTTCAGTCCACAAAGCCAGGAAATTCAGAGCTACTGGAGAGACGAAAACCTGGATTTCACATTCCCATCTTAGCAACAACCATTCTGCTGGGGGGAAAAGGAGAAACAAAGGAAAAAGGAGTTACACCATTACAATAAATAATGTGATGGAGACAACAGCTTTCTCTTTGCCAAAGCCTGGACCCACTGGGTCCCATTAGCTTTAAATCCAGGAACTGCAATGTGTTCTAGGTTTGGGGCTCAGTTACTTCCCTACCACCTTTCTGCTTTTTAAAAATACAAACTCTTTTATTGTTTTACTTAGCAATAGCATTTAATGTGACTTGACTAACTCTTCATTTACAGTAATTTTTTTTGTGTTCTTTCATTTCCAGCCACTGGATGTGGGGATGTGGCTGTCAGCATGATTAGCCCATGCTATCTATTTGATGCAATAATTGCACATCCAAACAGGATGGACCCAGCACTCTCTGATAAATGAACATGCAGTAATCTAGATGTTCTGGTGTCAGCATGCACACAAATCAAAATGTTCTAACATCAAAGAAGTACGTATGAAAAAACTTCCATACAGGATTTAAATATTCCTCTGTGTTATTAACAAAATATGGGCTGTGATATCATGAAAAGCCCATGGTGGAGTTACAAGCGAGTAATCCATCTCCCTATTCCTAAACCCATATTTAGTGACTGAACAATGGCAATCAGCCAGGAGAATCTCTTGGCCTGCCCACTTTGTTTTCAGACAAGTATCACTTTTATAGATGTGCATGTAAATGTGTGTCTGCTCTTAAACTGGATACTAGGGAAAAAGATGAGATGTGGTGAAGAAAAAAGAGAGTTTGATGTGATGGGTCAGACCACTGAGATATTGTTGATGGCGTTGGTCTGTCCTTACATTTCAGAATAAGTTTCATTTAAGTAACATGTGCCATAGGAAGTGACATGTAAAATTGGGTCTGTGTAGGGGGGTATAGCATGAAGGTTCTCAGTCTGTGGAGTTATTTCATTTGCTTCACAAAGTAAGTATTATGTGCCTACCCCCCACTCACAGCCAATCAGTCAGAAACTATCAAAAGAAATTTTTAATCACTTCTTGGAAGAACATTTTTGAATCCTGTTGTTCTCAGCAACTATCCAGTGTCCCTGGGATGAGCCATTTGGCCAAGATGTTAGGCAGGTAAGAAACAGAGGGACAGAAGGACACTTAGAAAGAGTGAAGATAACCTGAGCTGTACATTAGAGAGACTTGAAGTCTGTGTACACTTGTGACATGGCTTTTCCAATATATGATTGTGGATATAATCTCGTTTAAAAAGTGTAATGTAACAGAAAGCCTTCCCTTCCTTGGGATCCCAAGTTCCTTGGCTCATTCTTGCAGCTCCTAACTTGCCTGCAGCTCTCTCAAGGTGCAGTGAGGCTCTCCTGTGTGCAGGCTGCCAGTGCAGGAACCTGTGAGGCTTTGGGCACTGTTCCAACACTCCCAGTGTGCCACTGGCGTGGTTTGTGCTCACCAGACTCTGCTGAACACAGGAAGGAGTTTGTCCTGCAGATAGGAAGTGCTGGGGAGAGCAGGACCTGGCCCTGTAGTGTGAGTGATGGCCAGGAGAGCACTGCTCTCTTCACACATCCCAACTCCCTCCTTTACAAACAGAGCCATCCCCAAATCCAGCTCCTCACGTGCTCAGCATTGAGATGGAGTTACAGGAGGTAGTGAGCAGGGCCACTGTCACCCAGACCCAGTTGGGATCTGGTGTTTTTCACAAATCATAGAATCAATTAGGTTGGAAAAGCTCTCTAAGATCATTGAATCCAACCATTAACCCAGCACTGCCAAGCCTAGCACTTAAACCAGTCCCGAGTTGCCACATCTACACATTGACCACTTCATTCTTGGTACCCATTTTTTCCTTCTTCTATTTGCTTTTGCATATATTGAAGAAATCTGTCATTCATACTCCTTTCTTTTCCAAATCCTCATGCTTAAGTCTGGCTTGAATGGGATAAATGTGTCATTACTTCGCTGAGAGTGGCCCAATACTGAAATGAGTTGTGACTTAAGGGAGAAGCATCCTTCTGTGATTATCACCAATTACTAGTGAAGTGTTAACTGTTCAAAGCAATTAACTGCTCTGCTTTGTGTTTTTTAGAGGGATATTGCATTCTTTGCCTACTCTAAGGAGTAGGACATCCTGCATGTAATTAAAGAATAACCTTTAGTTTCCTAAATTATGAATGCTTGCTGTCATCAAAAATCAAATACCTGTATCAATACATGCCTGGATTAATGTTCAAATTAAGGATGGAGCTTTGTTTTGAAGGATAGGGGCATTTGGCTTTCATACTTAGTGAACCATTTTTTAAGTTTGGATTTGATCCCAAATTTCAGAAGTCCAGGAGGGATCAGGAAACCTATTTTGATTCAGGGCTATTTCTAATATAAATGTCATAAAACCTGGTAGTGTAGAGTAATTTATTCTGCTGCTAAAATATTGGTTTAACTGGTTAAACTACCTCAGCACTTGGATTTTTTCTCCAGCATGTTGCAGAAATACATGTGAAAGATCGATTGGATGCCATTCTGCAGCCTAATCCTAGGTAATTTATTCTGTTTTACCTGAGAGAAAGGTCCAAATATATGTTCTTCTGGTTTTAATCAGTCCAACTACAATTGATTCAACTTTTGCCTGAATAAGGAGTGAGTAAAAACTGAGCAAGAGCCTCAAGATTTGGCTCTTATTCATTAACCTCAGGGCAGACTTCATTTTGTGTGATTTTTAAGCTATTAAAATGTTGGTTGGCTTCCATTTGAGCTCAAATTCCTAATATCACCAAATAATTATGTGTAGATGATGAAATGAAAAAACAGGCATGTAGTCTCCAAACGTGTTTCAGTCTGGGTGGCTGAAATGGCTCATAACATTCAATGCATGAAAATGGGGTGGATTGAATAAATTAGCAGAATCACAAAAGGAAACCACTATAGGAAATAGTTTTACACGTGTAATCACTGAAATACTCTAGTGAATGTGTCAATCTGTACTAAATAAATATATTTGTTTATAGACATGTTCTGTATTAGCTTCCACTCCTTCCCTGCACTTTGCCAAACAAAATCCCACTAGAAGTAGGATGTTCGCACCCGAGTAGGAGTTTCTTGGATAAATATTTTTTCTATATTGAGACCAAAACCACTTCTACAAATTTCAGACTTTGATTGAAATAGTATATTTCTTTTGCCTCTTTTTTTTTTTCCTTTTTTTTTTTTTTTCTTTCCCCCCTCTTCCCATCTCCTTCACTGGCAACCACTGATGCATTACCTTAATTCCTCTTACCTCCCACGGCTCCGGTGCGCCGGCGCCCCTCTGCAGACAGAGCACATCAGTCAGGGCTGAGCAGGGCGAGAAGTGGCTGCACCCCAGTGCTGCCACCAGCAAATGTTGAGAAAATTCCCCTCTCCACAGACCTGAGCTGTTGGTTGGCCTCTTGTTTCTCCACTGAAATGCTCTGTTGAATCAAAGAGAGAGCAGAGGTGCTGTGCCCTCCGCAGAGAGGGTTTGCAGGATGCTTTCAGGAGGTGGGGGAGAAGTGTGTTGCAAAAATGTCATTAGATGCTGCTTTTTGTTACAATTTCAGTTTCATTACAAAAAGGGAAAAGTGTAAGTGAACTCTGTTGGTTTGCCAAATAATTTAATTTCAAATTTCAACATTTCATACCTGCTCCTCCTATGCAATAGCTGCCAATTTCAGCATCCTTTTCTATACATCTGATATTTTAGCCATTACAATGGAAAATATAAAACAATGAAAATAATAATTATGGCATAGTATACAGTGTATTCAGTGTTGTGTATGAGCTCTGTAATCAAGCAATCCTCAAAAAAAGGTTTTCAGTGAGTGATAGTATTTCTGTTTCAAAGGCAGGGGAAATGGAAGCACAGAGACACTAAGTGGTTTGTCTGAGGCCACACAGCAAGTAAGTGTCAGAGCTGGGAGCAGAGCCCAGCCCTGGCTCCTGCCCTTGTGCTCAGACAACTGTACCACACCATATTGTTTCCAAATAAATTTGCTCTTTAGCTCCTATGCTGAGGTCATGAGCAGTGGTGACACAGAGGGGAATTTAACCTTTTCTTTCACTTCCTGCAGAAACAATCCTGAGCTTCTACAGCAGTAGAGGAAAACCTTAAAAGGTCAAATAAAGTCATCCCTGGAGACAGGGAGCCATCCAGGTTGTTTGGTGCTGAATTGCTGTCAGGCTGAACGAGTTTTTATTGTTAGTGGTATATTTTCACATGGGAATGCTGTGACTGTGCAGTGCCCTGAGTCATAAACCAGAGGTTTGAGAGTCCAATTATACCTAAAGTCTCAAGACTTCCAGTTTTAATTTAATTCTCAGACATAATAAGGTTCCCTGTGTACATTATTGTTGCCATGCAGCTAAGGCAAAGAGTTGAGGCACATCAGGAGAGTTTGACCCTTGAGCAACTGCAAGTGTTTTGACCAGTTTGAGGAGAGGCAGTAAAAATAAAAGTGAACTATTTGACACTGCTCATGAGGAGATCAGGGACACTCAGGAACCACTGCATTTCCAGGTGATGAGGGGATTAAGCTTTCCCAGTTCTGCTGGATTCCAGCAGGCCATATCCCTCAAGATCTCGTGGAGACCTGCTGTGTGCTTTGCCAGCACTGTCTCCTGGGCAGAGTTATGGACCATTAGACCCATGGCAAGAGAAACTTGCTGGATTTTAACTTTCTACACAGGAGAAGCAGCTGATGCTGTCCAGAGAAGAGTGGTGATGGAGCCCTGCTGCAGGTTTTGCAGCCTAGGGGAAGGGATTCCTCTCCCTGACTGGGAATGGAGAGCAGTGTGTGGTTGAAGCAGGGCTCAGAACAGGAATTCCTATCAGTGTGCAAAGCAGCATTGCTGTTCCTCTGACAATTAAAAAGGGTTTCTTGCTCTCAGACAAATAAAGCCCATTAAAGCTGGTGGCAGTGATGGGAAAGACTTCATGAAAATATGTTTGTTTTGCAAAGCTAGCTGCCAAGTATTGTTTTATAGTTCCGTTTTTCCCTTCTTTCTCCGCTGTTTACAGTACCCTCTGAGAGACTTAAAATGATCCCTCTCCCCCCACCAATTTTGTTCTTTTTTTCTCTTGGCAGACATTGGTACCCCAGTCCCACACCCCAGTTCTTGCTGCAACAGAAGCTGTGATCCTTTTGCCTTGTTTTTCTTTTGTACAATACCAGCCTAGTCCTGAAAGCAAGATTTTCTGGTTAACTGCAGCATTGCAATTTTGGCCAAATACACTGGAGGACAGCAGTACAAGCCCTACATTTTGTTCTCCATCCACTGGTGGTACTGCACAGGGTGTCTGAGAAATTCATTTGGTCCTTGTTTTCCAGTGATCCTGCATTTCCATCAGCCTTGAGAATGTCATTTATCCCAGAAGCAGAGAACAACAATAAAAAAGTTGGATAGTTGAGATCTAGACTTTGTTCTTTACCAGACTTGGATTATATATCCTGGATATGTCCCACTACTGTACACAGCAGCCCAGTTTTACAAAAATTATTTTGAAAGTTTATACCACTGGCAGATAAAAGGTCAACCAAAGCCCATAGCTGACTTGGCTGGGAAGCATTCAGTTGATGGGTGGTTTATTTGAGCAGTGTTTTTATCAGTGTGTGATGTGTGTGGGCACCTACATGAAGTGTTCCTGTGATCTCTGGCCCCTTCCTGAGGACAGATACTCTTGGCATGGGCACTGCTGCTGTCCCTGGTGTCCCACCAGGCTGAGGACTCAGGGAACAGACCTGAGGAATGCAGCTGTTGGTGTTTCTTACACCTGACTGAGCTTTCCTGGGATCTAGAGCGAGCACCAGTGTGGTTGTGCTTCCAGAGGGACTGTTAGGTATGGATAAATGAATGCTGCAGCTCTCAGAACATTGGCCTGGCCTCCTCTTAAATGAAATCCATGAGATTTCATGGCTACAGCAGGGCAGATGATACAGGGAAGTCTGTAATGTGCTAAACCTGGGTGTCCATAGATCCATGTTTGGGGTGTGTTATTCATTACTGACCATGTATGAGACATTACACACATAAAGCACTCCCTCATCCTTTGAGTAATATCAGACATCTGTGCTTTGGCTACTGATTAAAGATGGGTTTGTGGAATTAGAGCCTTCAGTGCTATTGTTTTAAATTGGAGGGAGAATGATCCATTATATTTCTTTTGTAACATGGATGCACTTTTTAATACAGAGAGTTTATATCCACACAAGTTTATTTAAACTTAAACAGAAGCAACTAATTCTAAACAACACATGGATTTTCTTTTCCAAACAATGTTGCTTATACTTTGCCTCTTAAACTAATTATTATTTTAATCTCTAAATAAGCTGACACTTCTTTGCATGTGGTTTGTCTGTTCAGGCTGGGAAAAATTAGAGGAGTAACCTTTTAATCACAGAGGTTTTAATCTAGATGTTTTTATGTACAAAGAGTTATGAATCTGTCCAGGGTGACCTGTTTGATGTTATGGCAAGCTAATGAAATTTCAAAGTTAACATTTCCCAAATAAAATGGAAAGAAGAGACAGGGAGAAAAGGAGCAGATTCAAAATTAGAGAATCTTGGTGGTTTATGGGTTCCAGGTTATTTGGAGTGGAATGAAAGTTAATGCTACATCCTTTTTTCCATCCTGCCAGCCAGTGTCTGATCCAAGAATGTCTCTTATTTAAAGGGCAGGGCTCCCTCCACTGTTCTTAAATAAAGCCTCTCACTGTCTGAGATCCAGCCCTCCCTGATTTTCACAGTAACATTGTAAGGCTGCATGAAGAGAATTATTTAATGGAAAGAAGTTTTGCATATTATTCCCCTATCACAAACCTGCTCAAGTCATATGGTTTGATTTACATTTATGCAAATGTCAGAGAATAGAGTAAAATTACCCAAGGCGAAAAGGACCGTGGCATGTCACAAACAAGATGTGCCTATTTGCATTTATGTTTGCTAATGAAGTTCAGCCAGGGCTTGCTCTTTGATTTGGATGTCTCTGTCTGCCATTCCACTTTATGCACTGTAATTAAACCACTTGCCCACACACATACAAGAGGACACCAAGAAAGAGAGACTTCAAGTTTTATAAATGCTGCTCTGTAACTCACTTATACAGGGCTTATAATTCAGGATTTAACATCTCTAAGTGATACAACAGGCCTGCAGTGTGACATTGTGCTTAACTTTAATGCAAGGAGAACTGCAGACTTCAACCAATGTAGGATTTGGCTCAATAAACTTTGGTGTCTCGGGTGCCCGCTGGAGATGTTCTACCCCAGACTTTCCAAAGTTTATCCCAAATAAAAATTAAGCCTCAGCCCACTCAAAAATCACAGCTGTTTCTTTCTCTTGCCAAAATTATTCTTTCTCATCATGCTACAGCTGTGAAATTATGCACTAGTGTAAATTGTAAACTGGAAACCATTTCTAGCTGAGGTGCCTGTTCAGAGGTCTTGGTACTCTAATCTACTCTGTTCTCTCATTGAGGAGTACTCACACATCTTCATGGTTGGCTGGGACTTGTTTCTGTAAATCACAGAATCACAGGCTGGTGTGGGTTGGAAGAGACCTCAAAGATCATCCAGTTCCCACCCCCTGCCATGCCCAGGGACTCCTTCCACCATCCCAGGTTGCTCCAAGCCCCATCCAGCCTGGCCCTGGACAATCCCAGGAATGGAGCAACCACAGCTGCTCTCAGCACCCTGTGCCAAGGCCTCAGCACCCCCACAGGGAACAGTGTCTTCCTAATATCCAATCTAAACCTACTCTCTTTCAATTTAAACCCATTTTCCTTGTCCCTTAAATTATCCAATTATCTGTCCCTTAAATTGTCTTATGTGCTCTTCAGTAAGCTGTCCCATTTCATGGGATCTACTGTGAGGAATTTTGCTGCCCTTTTCTTGGAGTAGTGCTTTTTGTTCCTTAATGACACTGCCTTTACAGGAGAGAAATGGAACCAGAAACAAAAGGAGGAGAAAATGGATGATTTTTCATGAAATTTGAGGATTTCCTTGGCCAAGTTTTCCTGTGCCATGCTGGCTTTTTAAGCTGATAGTTTTTCCTTCTTTCACCAAACACAGGGCAAAGCAAGATGTTGCTTTTAGGCAACTGACAGCAGTGAACACTGCCCATCTTTACTGCTTCATTGTGCCTCCTTTCAGATTGTTGGAAAAAAGCCTGCCTTCACTGATTAAATAATGATAGCATTGCCAGAGAGGATCCTGTGTCAGAGTCCAGTGTGCTTTGACAACTTGGAGGAGCAACATTTCCAAGGGAACATTCCTGTATAGAGGATGCTGAGAAGGTTTTTCACAAGATGCCTCCATGGGGTAGAATCGTAGAATGGTTGGGGTTAGAAGAGGTGTTAAAGATCTGGTTCCAGCCCCACTGCCATGGGCAGGGATGGACCCACTAGGTCAGGGTAGGACTGGGAAGTGAGGACTAAGAAGCAAAATCATCACCACCCTCCCCTAAATGGGAGCAGGTGGTAGGAGTGGCCTGGGCCAGATGAAGATTGTGTTTCTGCTTTTCATCGTCACAGCCTGTGCAGCCTCTGGCTCTGGTTGGCGGCAATCTGTCCTTCAAGGAGGTCAGAGAAAAGGAAGAAGAATCCTGTCGTGTGATATCAAGGAGCAGGAAGAGTTTCTCTGAGAGCTAGATTAGCCAAATAAGGTTGCATCAACTTTTCAAGGCATGGAAGCCATTCTGGGAAGGCAAGCTGTCTGATTTGTGCCAGGTTAGGTGATTCCCCATGTCTGGAAGTTGCAGCCTTCACCACCCCTTGTACTATTGGGTACAGCAAGAGGCTGACAGAACTTCAACCATAGCAGAGACTCAGCCCACAGCAGGAAAAGTCAAAGTACAGCCTGGTAGTAAATTTTAACAGAGAACACACAGAAAATTTGGATGTAGTAGATACTTTTCCAAAAAGGGGTCCAGGAGGAACCATGGGCTTATGTTATCTCTTGACAGCAAGACATATCCAGCAAAATGGATACAGCTATTTTAATCCCACATCAAGAGCCTGCATCATCCTCTATCTGTAATTCTGAGCCAAATAATCATATTTTAAAAAAAATTAAAATGTGGATGCTGCCCAAGTGGCATAAAGCACCCAGAAGTGTCATCCAAACCCTCTAAATTATCTCCAACCACATTAAATGTCTGCCACATCCATCTAAACTCGTGCAAGGGCACATACACATGTGAGTTTTATGAAAAACATCTTGCTATTTCTCTTCATGATTCTTGGCATGTAAAGATCTGTCTTTCAGTATCCCAAATTCGGCTGTATAGATCTTAAAGATATCTGGTATAACTCAGAAAGATGGGATGTCTGTAAAATACTTTTGCTCTGCATAAAAGCATTTTGGAGGTTAACCTTTATTATCTAGTAATGTATCAAAATGAGAGCAAAGTGTTATCTTGTTATGGAATGGGATGAATCAAACTCCCTCCTCTGATATACTGATTTTCAAAACACCTTTATCCTGAGGTTGAAGGTACGGATGGTTTTGGGGTAAAATGGTTCAATTATGGCTAAATTCCGTAACGAAATACACATATATCAGAATCACTTTGTCTGGATTGGGAAGGAAAAAATGTGTTGTTTTCATTATTGGTGAACTTCATAATGGCTTCAGGAATTTTGTTGGTCCTTTCCAAAGAAAGTGAACTTCAGGCAGAGATTAAAGCAGAGGAAATTTCAGCCCAAGGGCAAATGTTTCAGAAAGTTGAAAGTATGTGAAAGGGGGAGTGAAGTAGGAAATAGTTTTCAATCCTAACTATAGCCACACTTGTTATAATATATCACTAAATATAGACCAGTGGGTGTGCCCAGCTCTCCAAAGGTGTTATCCTGCCTGCCATGAAACTGGCTTCTGAAATGACCTTTGCAGGGC
This sequence comes from Catharus ustulatus, assembly GCF_009819885.2. Classification (NCBI taxonomy): domain Eukaryota; kingdom Metazoa; phylum Chordata; class Aves; order Passeriformes; family Turdidae; genus Catharus; species Catharus ustulatus. Next base: position 114,656,628 of record NC_046223.1, read on the forward strand.
TATAACTGTCTGTGCAACACTGCCCATGTTGGAAAATGTTAAACTTCATTATTTCCCAGGTGAGCCCAGCCAAGCCCAACTTTGCTTCACAACCAAAATTCCTTTTGCAAAATTCAACCTTTTATCTTTCATGTAGATCCAGCTTTGTACTCAGGATCATTTGTCTCCGAGCAAACTGCACAGTAGTCCTGAATATTTTGTTTATGTGCTAAAGGTTGTCACTTGGGTTATAAAGCCCTGTGAAACTATTGGGGTCAAGCAGTTAAAAACATTACTTTAGCATTGACTTGCAAATGCCAGCCATAATGGTTTGGGCAAGCTGAATATCCAAACTGCCTTGGACTTTCTGCTTGTGGTTGTGGGAATATATTGGATCCTTTCAAAATTATTGGCTAGTCTGTTTTGGGCATTTCATGTTTGGGTATAGAGCTTTTGGATTTATTTTGTGTTTTGTTTGTGGTGATACTGTCATGCCTTGGCTGTATATCCCAGAGTTGATGTTCTGCTCTTTGACTTTAATGCCATATGCTGCTAGATCTCCAGACTGAAGTGTGGTGTTAATGTAAAGGATGCTGTAATGAACATCTTGTACATATTTCCTTTTGCATATTCACTGTCTGTAAAATGTCTCTCTGAATACATCCTTGCTGGTTTTGAAATTATTTCTTTGCAGCTCAGTATAAATACTATTTATATCCCAAGTTGTTTGAGGTTATCCTTTACTCCTAATGTTACTCTAATTCTAGTTTCAGAGAGGAGAAATTGATCTGGCTGAAATTAATTAGGAAATTGGTAGAGCCACTAAAAATGCTGGTTATATATGGCACTTCCTAAGTGCTTTGACTGAAGAGGTACAAAATAAATCTGATGAAGCACTAACAATGAAGTAGATGACTACATTTTCATTTTTAAAACAGGATGGCTGCTGAAGGTGAACCAAATAAAGCAAAACTACTTAAATTCCTTTGCTTTTTTAAAGATATTGTTAATAGGAAAAAAAAAGTATTTTTTAAACTGAGACTATCTCCTTACATTATAGGGTTTCCAGTGGCATTAAAAGGTATAGTTTCCTATATTGATTCAGAAAGAGCTGTTAAAAATGCATGAAAGGTATTTTAGGGAGACCATACCACAGGATCTTTTAAAATTATTTTCTCAAGTGCCACTGGACTCCTGTGCTTCTTTACCATTGGAAACACATCATCCCAGGTTACAATATATGGGATATCAAATTATTTCCTACTGGCCAGAGAGTCTTTAAGATTAATTTTGGTTTGGAGTGGTGGGGATTATACCAGTGTCTGTTTATATAACTTTAGACTCAGACTATAAATTAAGTTTGGAAAACTGCAATTAGTCAATAATTTACAGAGTGTTCAGGCAGTTTAGAAATGATTCTTGAACATGGTGAGTAGAGAATATGTGCTTAAAAAGAACAAACAGATTCAGCATAATGGTATATTTTTGGCCTCCTCTATTTTGCAGGCAATTAACAAAGGAGGATGTTACATCTTTGCCTATCTCTTGCTCTCCTGAAATAGAGACACTAACCACTTGTTAACCACACTGATTTTTTAATAGGCAAAGTGGTTGCTTGCAGCTTCCCCACCAGAAATGTTCAGATTAGGCACACTATTAGATTGCAGCCAGAATATCCTACAAAACAGGAAGAAAGCCTTGCTTTTCTCTCTGCCTCCTTCCCTTGTTTAAGCTGATGTGATAATTCACTGCAGATTTTCTCTTTCCCTGACAGAGTGCCTACCGCAGGAATGGGATGACTTTTCTCGCCTGCTGATGTGGATGTGGCTGCAGCAACAGGAAAGACAGTATTATATTAAGGTGATTTTCTTTTCCCCTCCATGGAAGGAAAAAAAATACAAGCTCCAATGTCTCCATGTACCAGTGAGTGGGCTGGTTTGTTGTGACTATCTGCTGGCTGTCTCTGTCTCTTTTTCCAGCCCCCTCAATCGTTATTCTTGTTTACTAGCTGGAACATTTAGCTAATTAATGGCAGGATGTTTGGGATAGGGTGTAGGTGGACAAGAATGCAGCTCAGACAATGCTGGAGTTTGCAGGGGACTTTCTGACTGCCATGTCATTTTTATTTAAGTGTCTGGAAGGCTGTATGTTCTCCAAAAGATGTTTTTTTTTGTAAAGCAGGATGGGGCAGGAAGAGGCCAGAGATAGACTAGGTTGTGTTGGTTTATTAGGTTGTATAAAGGTTACGTAGTTTTCTTTGCAATTTTTACAAAAAGAAATTTTCCACTGTTTTCCACTAGTTTCCACTTGTTTCTCTCAATTAATGTAAGTGTTCACAGATTATAACCCACTTTAGTACAGTGATGGGAATTTCATGACAGCCATACCAAGTTTGGATGCAAGCATATTCAGAAAAGTTCAGGTAAACCAAACTTGACCAGTTAGAGACTTGGCTTTGTGCAGACCCAAAGATGGGCTAAGAGCTCACACCCAAATTTTCAATATTGCCATCTCCTAAGGTTTGAGCCATCATTGTCCAAAATCAGAGAAAGCCTTTGCAGTGACTTGGCACTGGACTGGACCCCTGTTTGGAAAAATACAGTCTAAAGTGTTTCAATAACTGTGTCTGTCTCAGTGGTTCTAGGCAAGGGCTTGATGTTGTGTGCTTGCTCAGTGCTTGCTGCAGGAAGCAGATGTTGTCCCTGTTGTTGACAAAGGCAGCATTACTGTTGGATTTGGTTGAAGAAGAAACCAGCTCTTTTTGCCCTTTTTGATATTTTAGCTAACGTTGTTTGTTTACGAGATTATTTTTTTTTTAAATCTCAGTCCCTGCCTCTATGCTTGTTCCCATCTCTTTGCTCCTCCAGCCTTTGCTGGCCTCACAAACTCATTCATTTCTTCCCATAAAAACTGTACAAATATAGAGCTAACCACGATGATGCTGGAGCAGAGAAAAGGGCTCCTGCTGCAGCCCGTGACCAGGATCTGCTGGCACATCCTGCTGGTGTCCCTGTGGTACCCACGGGTCAGGGGTCTTCTTCAGCTGCCCTGAGCTCAGGCTTGGAATCCAACCTAAGCCTCAAGTTAATCCAGAACACTCAAGGGATCAAGAGGAGAACAGAAAAATATTTTATATAATGCAGCCATCCTCCTTTGTGCTTAGTATGTGAGGTCTTAATTTTCACTCCTGCTCTGGGCTCTTGTGGTCATTTGTAGGTGGTTTCGTTATCCTGCTCTCGTGGACCTGCTTGCAAAAACCTTAAATATATGTATATTTTTTAAATAAATGGAAAAATGTCTCTTTGCAATCAAAATACTGTAAAAGTGAACATCGTACGTCCAATATTGCTGCCGTTCATAAATTGCTTTTTTATCTGCTTACGCTTCTGATTTCTGGAAATTTTCTGTGTGTAAAGGGCTAAAAGTAATGTGTACAATGTATTAAATGAGGGAAGAGGGAAGTTTTCTGATGTTCCATTTGTGCTCCTTGAAATATATGATTAAACTTTTCTTTTTATCATCACTCTTTATTTTTGTTGGCATCCTTAATCATGGAAAATTATATGCTTGCTGTAAACATCCAGACTTTTTTAAAAGGACACCAGCATTTATTGTATTTGGTTTCGATCTGTAGGGATACAGACAGAAGAAACCATTTCAGGAACTGGGTACTGGAATCAAAATTCCTTCTATTGCTGTCTCTCTCCCAGATTTTACATTTTAAAATATGCATAAGCAGGAAAAATACTGGCACTTATTTTTAACTGGTCTCCTTAAAGTCCCAGAGAATGAAGACTCAACATACATTTCTCTCAGAAATATGACAGATCATGTTTTTGTTGGTCTGCTGTGTGTTTGTCTATCTTGAACAGCCTGACAGGCAATTATTTATAAAATCTGGGTTTGCCCAGTAAACCCATATAATAACCTTTCACTTCTCTGCACAAGTGAGGGAGCTGAATTTAGAGTCAAACAAGGTATGTTATGTCTCCCTATCTTGGTCTAACCCAGTTTATTCTTATTTTGGGAAGTAATCACTTTTTCCCTCATCTTCAGAGTTTTCTTTAACTCTGTTTAAAACAAAAATGCAACCAGTGATACTTGTGCTGCACTTGGAGTGTTTCTTAGCACTACTTCCCATGCTGTAGAAACAGAATGTATGTTTAGGCTGGTGCTACACATTTTTATTATATTTATATTTATAAAATTCAGCTTGAGATTCAGTTAGTGGCTGCAGTTAATGAATAGCTTTACACTTCTGTAATTTCAACTTGCAAATCATTTCTATTTCAGCCAGGATTTATAGGTACTGAATGAGGTTATGTTGATTATGTTGATTTCACATTAGTTATCTAAAGAAGGGAAACTTCAGTTTCAGTAGGAATATGACTGTATATCATATCAAGGAGTGTGAGTTTTGCTCTCAGCTCAGTGCCTGCCTTGTTTTGTGGTTATACTACTTGGTTTTTCAGTGTTTCTTCCAGCCATCCACAAAACAGGGATAATAATTCAGCTTAAAACTCATCAGAGGTGAGGGAGCCACAACACAAATTTCTAGTTTGGCTTCATCTCATTTCCTGGTCCATCCTCTGTCAGTCTTTCCTCTGAGAAAACAAAAAAAATTTAAGACTACTGTCTTTGTCTGCAAACTGGGAGAAGCTGACAGTGCTCCAGATATTTCTCCAGAGACACTCAGGACCCTCCCTGGGTTTTCAGGGCACACTTCTCTTTGACAAGTGTCCATCTCACTGAGGGGGCAAATACAAAAAATGTGTTTTGGCATTTCTTGGTGTGGATGCACCTTTGTGTTGCATTAAGGCTCTACCATGAGCCCTGTGTAGATCTCATAAAATGGTTTATAGTTTCCTGTCCAGCTTGTAGAGAATGTGTCATGGTACATAAACACTTCTAATCATAAATTCAGAAGAAATAGATAATGACATTAGTCACAAGTCCAACTCTAGCTGAAACTTAAACAGTTACAGAGTTGGGGGTATTTTTGCCTGAATGAATCATCTTGTCCAAAGTTGGGCTTTTTGTTCCTCTACTTTTTATACCTCTGCAATATATCTACCCCAGCAGTGCAGCCAGGGAAATGCAGTGGTGGCATGCATTAAATCCAGGTTTATTCAGAGGGCACAGAGCCAGCACAAAGCAGTGAAGCCATCCCTGAAGGAATTGAATGTAAATTTGATGGTTTAAATAAGGCCAGATGCCTTAAAAATTATTTTGAAAGCTGTATCTTTAATGTAGCTCAACATTTTTCTTTTTTTTTTTCTTGAGATAATGATATTGCCTTTACAAAATAATAAGAAAAATAGTTCTCATCTCTTGTGGGGAGACAAAAATCAGATTCTTTGGCTTCTATAAATCACTGAAATCTTGGCAACTACTGAAACAAAGTTTTAGAAGGCAGATATCTGCAAATTTGAAGGAAGCCTTCATATTTTACTGTTAAAGCCTTTTCAACTGTCTAGAGAGTGCTCTGAGACACTACATTAATAGCTATTCTCAGTAATCAAGCTCTACTATACTTATATACTATTTTTCTTAAACAAGATAGATTAGTAGTGAGAGATGGAAAGATAAATAAGGAAAATAAGGAACTAAAATTATAATAATACGGTTTCATTTTACATTTTATAGTTCTCTTCAATATTTGTGATTGATAATTCATCTTAATTCCTATCAGACAGAAACATTGGCACAAGAATCTTATATCAATATCTGTGTACTTCTGGACTTGTCTTCATCCAGATGCTTTGCAAACTTTTCTTACTGGTTCAGTGAAGATGTGATCTGTCAATCTTTGGTCCTTGTATAAGTTTGATTACTGTAATATCTGAGTGCCTCATGGGTTTCCATGTGTTTATGTCTACAGCACAGCTTTAAAATAATGTGTTGTTAGCTGCATTTCTTCTGGGGAAAGGTGAGTGATGGGCCACATGTTGAGAAGCCTGGAGTGGTTCAGAAACCTGGATTTCTCAAATCCATAATGATGCTCTCAGTTCTGAAATATCTTCCCTCTGCAGTGAAAGCAGTAGGTGTGTCAGAGAGCAGGGCTGGGGAAGAAAGGGACAAAAGCAGTATCCAGCTGGATCCACCAGAGGAACTGGACATGGAAGAATGCAGCCACTCAATCTGGATCAAATCCAGGGCTCAAGACTGAAAACTTCCGGCTGAGATGTGCCATGGGCACTTGGTGACCCCATGCAGAAACACAAAAGATAACTTTTCATCTTAACATGGACTGTGTGACACCTTCCTTCCTCCAGACTATGCTGGACTTCTGAAATCACCATGAAGGATGTACTCATTACAAAAATCCTGCTTTGGCAGTGCCAGAGCATTCTCACCTTCATCTCCCCAACCTGCCTTGGCAGAGTGCATCAGAGTACAAAGAAATGAGAGGAGAAACACAATTAACAAAGGTAAATGCCCTCTTTCAAATGGGGCAGCAGCTGCAATGGGTGTTGACAAAGATAAAGTAAAATGTTAATTTTTAGTAGATGAACTTGGTCCAAACCTGATAAAATGATAAAATGCCACTGAAGTGTGGTGGCTGATCCTCATCCTGTAACTAAACCTGGAAGAAGAGAAGATGTAAGATATCAGAAGCTGTAGTGAGATTCAGATAGTCAGCAGTCAATAACTGGCTCAAACCAGTTCTGTTTAGCTCTCATTTCCATAAGTATTTAATTAATCTGCAAAACAAAAAAAAACTCCAAAGGAACTATTGCCTTTCTTGTACTGACACGATTTCTTCAGATCTGCAAATGAAATGGCAGCAACTGTGTGTCAAGCTGAGGTGAAAACAAATCTGAAAAATCACTGCAGAAGGAGAAAGAAGGTGTTTAGAGGAGAGAGGCTCCACCTGAGCTTCCCCCTGAGCTCCCTTGCTCAGATCATTGAGTATCTGCTCATCAGCAGTGCCTAAATCTGCTGCTCCTGCACAAATTTTATTGTAGCTTCAACTGAATGATTTCAGCAAACTAGACATGATCTGTCCAATGTTCTCCATGCCAGCTTGCCCTTACTTTAATATGAAAAGAATTTATACTCTTCTGTTTTGGAATGGTATCAACATAGTCCTAAATTTTCACTCTCAGCAGATTTTCATGTAGACAGAACACAAATAAATGGAAATAATTATTAAGGAATGCTTTGAGCACCTGGAAAGGGTCTTTGACAGTCAGTTTCTCCATGGAAGGTGCTGCTTTTATTCATCTTCTCTGGCATGGTGGCAGAACTGATACATGGCTCCTGTAGGCTTGAACTTGTACAACAAACAATTAAGGTCAACCTTGAGGTCTCCCTCAAACTCATGAGCATCCCACTTGTCTCCTCACTGTGTAAATCAGGCTCAAGCCCAAGAGGAAAAACATTGTAGATTCTTCCAGTGGAAGATCAAGAACCACAACACTGAATATTCCAAGGTAAGGCAGAATAAAATAACCTTGGGCTCAGCAGCAGGTTGCTTAGGAAGAAACTCTTTTTTTTTTTCCTATTTGATAATTACATCATGATTATTTCCATACTTCAGTGATCAGAACTTTGGCAGTGAAATAGTTGAGAATAGTTAATTCTCATGTGCAGTCAACTTTCAGAGCTCTCTCTCCTCCTGCAGCTGTTGTTTTTGACTAGTGGGTTAAAACCCTCACATTTCAGGGCACATGTATTTTGAGTCTGAGTTATTACTGCTTTTATTCACAGTTCCCAAATAAATAAGTGTAGCCATTTAAGCTAGTCCACCTTGCTCTATTTGCCACCCTTGCAGGTTACAGTCTTCCCAAAGTTATGGTAGTGAATATAAAAATTGGTATAAGCAGCCAAACTTTTGAATTTTTGGCCAATGTCCAAACCTTCCCAGTTTTTACCATGACTGGTTTTTATAGGTGTTTTTTTTACAGTGTTGAAGTTGGGCTTGTAGATGATGCTGGATTCATTTTTATTTTGTTGAGGCTTGTTTTATTTGCACTTAGGTATGTAGTTGTGGTGCATACTCTGAAGGGATTTTGCATCTTGGTTGGTTTCTTTGGTGGTCTTGGAGGAAGGGCAAAATTAATGCAGCACTTAAAGAGGCTGTTATTAAAACTTTATTCATAGGTGAGCAGGAGGAGCGTAGAAAATGTATTAATTTATATGCATATATATTAAATAAATATGAATATATATGTAGTCATATTTTTCATGAGGCCTGAATTCCAAAAATCATTTCTGCTTTTTAAATCCAAAAGCAAACATAACCCTGTTTTGATACCTCCCTCTCTCTGCAGTGAAAGTGGTTTATCCTTGTAAAGATAAAATATTTTTACTTCATGGAATTAATTTGATTGTAACCTTTGATTTCTTTGCTGTCTGTCATTCTTCTCTTGCTCAAAGTTTAATGTCATACTGTGAATCTTTAAGAAATTGTGAAACCTTCTGAAGTTTTAGAAAAACCACCTTTCACCTGTATGAAAAAGGCATTTTTGAGTCTACAAATTGTTGGGTTTTTTTCCCTTTGGTAATGGTTTGTTGGGGTTTTTTTAAGTCCAACAGAATGTGGTTTGAGGGAGAGAGATCTCAAAGAGCTGGGGCAGAGTTGTCAGAGCCAGCCACTGCAGAGATACCTCTTTGCTCCCTTAAATTGTTCTGAAATGTCCTTGTATTTTACAGTGCATGAGTTGTGCTCTTGGCTGCCATTTCCTTCCTGCAGCCTCCCAAAGGTAAGTGGATTGTGCCCTCTGGGGGCTCTCCACTGCTTCAACTTAGATTTAAGTGTGGTATGGTTTGTTTTTTGTTTTTTTTTTCTTTTCTTTCATTCTTTCTTTTTCTCTTTCTTTCTTTAGCTTTAAATGTCACATCGATTTCCCCCTCTCCTTGTGTCTTATGAGAGAAGAAATTTATGGCCTTTTTACATCAGGAAGTCTAGCTTTTCCTGACGTTTTATTGCTTTGAATATTTGAAACATTTCAATCCCAGACAATAAATATTACATGATTATTGTTTTCATATGGATAGGCTATTTCTCCCTGTTTTTCCTGTCCAGTGTTTTACTAGCAAGTGACACCCAAAAATTTATGGATACTAAAACCATTACTATTAACTTTGCTGGGAAGGTCAGAGATAGTCCCTCAATTTGCATGTTATACATATATATATTTTTTTTTTAAAGTTTAAATCATCTCCTATGTTTTGAATCCTTTAATGATACAAAATTACATCAGAAAAGAAGATATTATTTTTTCTTTAAAAAATGTAATCATGAGTCAAACCTTGTTTTCACTTGATTTGAATGACAGCTCTTGAAGCTTAGGTGGGAGAAGCAGGGAGACCCAACAGAGCATTTCCCAGGTCAACAACTGACAGCCTGCAGGTGCAGAGCTTGGGAGCTTTTGGAAGTCGATGGGATGATTTATTCCAGTCTGTAACTCAGAGTGTAGGTGTTTTCTGCTCACCCAGGTCTGTAAATTGTTGTTCTTGTGGTAGAAAGGATTCCTTGCCAAGTGGGACCCATGGAACCCAGTCTGAGGTTACACTTTTTGATGCTCTGTTTGGGGAAGGCAGCTGGCTCCTCACTGCATGTGCTGCACCAGCTGTGGCAAGCAAATCCACCTTGCAGCCCCAGGTTTATCTGGCCACCAGCAGATGAAGCAGTGTAGGAAATCTCTGGTCAAGTTACCAAGGCAGTCAGATTAAAAGAGGCACAGGTTCTGTTCAGAAGCTCTAGATTGGCTATTTAGTTGTTTGTCTTTTTTTTACTGAAGGTTTTTCATGGATACCATTCAGGGCCCTGCTGGTTGTGTTCCATTAACCATCATAGAATCATAGAATGGTTTGGGTGGGAAGGGACCTCAAAGATCATCCAGTTCCACCCCCTATGGACACCTTCCTCTATCCCAGGTTGCTCCAAGCCCCATCCAACCTGGCCTTGGACACTTCCAGGGATCCAGGGGCATCCACAGCTTCTCTGGGCAGCCTGTGCCAGAGCCTCACCACCCTCACAGGGAAAAAATTCTTCCTAATACCTAATCTAACTCTACCCTCTTTCAGTTCAAAGGCATTCCCATCTCTCCATGCACTTGTAAAAGGTCTCTCTCCAGGTCTCTTGGAGCCCCTCTAGTTACTAGAAGGGATTCAAAGCTCTCCCAGGAGTCTTCTCCAGCCTGAACAACCCAAATTCTTTCAGCCTGTCAAGAGAGTTATTATAATATTTCAGTAATTTCTTATTGATCTTGATTGCAGAACTGTGTCCTAGATAACCAATAAATCTCCCTCTTTCTGTCAATTCCTGATCAATTGTTTTATCCAAATTCAGTCTGTCTATATAACTGTGAGAGGAATCCTACTGTGTGTACAGGGGAAGAAAACAGTCAGGTTGTGGGGACAGGAAACCTAAATACATGTCTTTGGGACACAAGCAAGATCAGACCCCTCTCAGGGTGGATAAAGGTTGGCAACAGGGATAAGAAAAGGTACAAAACCTGTCTAAATTTTTCCACTGCAACAACTTCCATGATCTGGTGGCTCTTTCTGTCCTTGCCTTGTGCAGACAAAGGGAGCCAGAGTCTAAATCCATTCAGAAAGAAACACTAGTAAGTACTTGTTTAAAGTATTTTTAAAGTGTTGTTGTGTCTTTACCCTCTCTCCTGTCTCATCCTCTTTTGGGAATGTTGAAAATAACATTCAGCTCTGTGCTGCCTTTGTCTATCCTTTTCCATGTGGTAAACATGGACTTTTCCCTCCCTGTTCCTTACAAACTTTCAGCCAACTCAGCTTTTCCTGTTTACCTCCTTGTCAAAGGTGCCATTGGTGATACCACTCCAAGTCTAGAAATGAAGGGGTTTGCTGCTTTTCCTAACTAGCTGCTGCTCCCTCTGGTATTAGATTGATTTTTTCATCAGATCAGATTTGGCCCATTTACTGATTCATTTATTTTTTAAGGAGAGCAGATGCTTCTCTAACCCCTCAACCAACACAGCTGAAGGGAAGGCACTGAAATGGTTTCCTGAAGGCCTGGGCTCCCATCCAGACCTCTCGGTGCCTCAATTAATTATGGCTGCATCAATTAATTTGTACACCCAGTCTTTTAAAAATAGTACTGATAATAATGGTGAGAGGAAGACTGTAGGTCCCAAAATCCAAATTAAAAAATGGTGGTAGGGAATCTGCAATAGCTCTGTGGCTGAAAAACTGACCACCACAGCTTTGCAAAACCAGTTTTGTTCTTGCACAGACAGAGATGAATCCAGCACTGGAGCTGCTTTGTCAAGTGCTGTGTTTGCTTCTTCTGATTTGGAAACCCCAAATGTTTTAGTGTTTCAGCAAGACACTGAGTCCTGATAAAGGCAGCTGCTGGCTTATAGTTCCCACTGTGGTTTGGATGTAATTCTTCTATTCTATACAATAGAAAAAAAAAAAATTAAAGTGTGATGTCATGCAGACCCTCCGTAATTATCAAAACAGACTCTGGTTTAATCTCTCCAGATCTGTGATCTTTTGCTGAACAGTAAAGGCACCACACATAAGGTAATATTTGAGTTTTCTTGGCTGATGATATTTGTAAATGTACAACCACCTCCTCCTGGAAAGCAGCAGCTTCATGGCTGAAATCAGAATTTCAGGTTTTCATTCAAGAAAAGAAGGTGCTGTTTTCAGAGCACCACTTACACCTGTACATAACCAATTCACTGAGATCTACCTGGCACCATTGTCATCTTGGAAGAACATCTCTGAGGGAAGAAAGTGACCCATTTTTCCACCTACTTCTCCATGAAGTCTAAGCAGGGGTACCCTTACATAGCAAATTGTGCAGAGTCATAGAATCAAGGGATGGTTTGGGTGGGAAGGGACCTGAAAGCTCATCCAGTTCCCACCCCCTGCCATGGGCAGGGACTCCTTCCCTTATCCAAGATTACTCCAAACTCCATCCAACCTGGCCTTGAACACTTCCAGGGATGGGGCATTTGCCACCATTGCTGCATTTTTGAGGACCAGCAGCAGCATCTTCCACCCATCTGACCTGAAACTCTCTTGATATTTGGTGTAATTAGAGCACACTCTTAAAGGAAGACTGAAACTAATAATGTTCTCCTGAACTGAAAACTGTGAAACCAGAGAAAGAAAAAGAAAAGGGAAAAAACAATAAGCCTGTGAACATCTCAAAATAAGTTTGAGGTCTGTTGTGTGGTGCAGAAGGTGCAGCTGCACTGTTGGGAGGGTGATCTGCAGCCGCCAGCGAATCGTGGCCTCAGCTAATACCTGTACCCTGGGGTCCCTCAGCATTTTATTGCTGCTCTGGAACAGGATGTGCAACTGCTCTGCATTAATACGTTATTACAGGTTGGCCAGTGTAAACTCCAGGTGTTGAGAACATGATTTATTCCATTAGTATAAAAAGGTGTTTTCTATGGCCGTATTAAAAATTATACTAACTGTTGGGCTTGCCACTGCTCTGTGTGTGGCACATGCCAATTTAAACCTGTCATTTCCTCTAATTTAAGGATATGTCCTCAGAAGATCATTAATTGGGGGTGGAGTTGAGGATCACAGTGCAGCTGTGGCCTGTTAACCCCCATCTGGCTGTTAATCCCTGCAAAGCACCTTCCCCAAGATGTCAGCTGCTACCGAGCGGCCACTGAAGCAGAGACCAAAGAAATTACAGTTTGGGGTCTATTTTATATTTAAATCTATTTTACATTACACATTCAATTTAGGGTGAATTTTGCCTGTAGTGTGATGTATGAACCCAGTGGCTTTATTTGTAGTGAGCTCACTGTTGAGTGGACCAAACAATTCCAAAGAGCTGTAGCAGAGTCCACAGTGTTTCCTGTGTGTCTCTCTGGGTTTATCCCAAAGCAGCACCAGCCCTCAGCACTGCTGGGATGAGCAGTCTTTGGCTCATGTTCCTCCTCACTGGGCTCCCCTCTGCCAGTGCAAGGTTCAAGGGTCCAGGTCACGCTCTGGACTGAGCAGATGGAGGCTTAAGCCTCAGTCTGAGGCTTAAATGTTTTGTGTGTGCATGTGAAGGCAGTGCAGTGATTTCAGTCCCATATGGTTGCCAAAACTCTGAGTTTACTCATCTGAAAACCCCCAAACCATGAGGGTGTGCAGGTCCTGGCACAGGGTGCCCAGAGAAGCTGTGGATGCCCCTGGATCCCTGGCAGTGTCCAAGGTCAGGGTGGATGGGGCTTGGAGCATCCTGGGATAGTGAAGGTGTCCCTGCCCATGGCAGGGGGTGGAACAAGATGGTCTTTGAGGTCCCTTCCAACACAAACCACTCCACACTTCTCTGATGTTATGATTTCTGTGTTATCTGCCCTCTGAATGTTTCTTGGGAGGATTTTTCAATTTTCCTTTTCCACTCTCCAATCCTGCTAACATTACACTCAGCCCTAGTAAGTCAAAGACCCAACTTAAATTTCTAATTCAGCCCAGCAAAAGTCAAAATCATTCTTTTGCAGAAATCCACATCAGCTCACCTGCCAAAAGATGAAAGCAGAGGGGCTGGGTCAGGGATGTGACATCAGACACAGGGTGGGTTGCAATATTTGATGCCTTTTTATGTGGTTTTCCAGTCCTTCATGCCTCATGTCCACACAACTTATATTCTTGTTCCAGAGCTGGTTTGAGATGACTTTGGGGAAATCCCAGAGAAGAGGCTCAGGTCTGCACATGATCCAGGCTAAACTGCAGCTTTCTGCTGGGTGCCATTTCAGCAGCATCACACAACCACAGTATCTCGTAGAAAAGCCCCAGTCTTGCCTGATGTAAAATAAGCTCCTATTTTTTAGGCACCCTGAGAGTGGATTATCTCTGTGTGCTGTGCTGAGCTACCAGCAGCCTATACCCAAGGGCTGCCGAGGCACAAAGCCTGGCCAGAAGCACATCAAGCCTCAGGGCATTATTCAAATGCACACAGAAAGCCTTTAGCAGCCCTGCCTATCTTAAGCAGAGTCCCTTAAACCTGTTTTTCCTGGCAAAGGTTTATCCAGCCTGTGTTTAAAGACCCCCAAGGATGGAGATTTCACAGCCTTGAGTCTACTGATGTTATAGATCCTCATAAATTTCTTTCCTATCTGGTTTGAATTTTTTTCTTTTTTTTTTTTAGCGATGTAAAGGCTTTTCTTATCCTAATAGTGAGGACAGATTGTACCAGTGTGCTCTGGATCAGCCTTTTCTGTGCTCAAAGGCACTTACATCCCACCAAGGCTCTCTTTTGGCTAATAAACGTAACTCAATCAATCTGTCCTCCCAGGCTGTGCTTTCTGCTTTCCAGCACCACTCTCTGTTTTGACAATGAGCCATTGATAACTGCTCTCTGGGTGCACATATCTGCAGCCTTGTCCCCACTCTCTAGCAACTTTATCTAGACCCATGTTTCCCTCACCTGATTAGGAAAGTGAATATGAGACAGTGTCAGAAGTCTGCAAGTGCCAGTGATGAATCTATTGCCTTTTCCTTCACCCTAAGGCTTGTTACCTGTCACAGATGTCCCACAACAAGGGTTCAAATGGCCACCAAAAGTCACACTTGGTGTGGAGTCAAGGAGTAGACAAAGGATTAGTTTAAAACCAGGATTATTCAGCCTGGTGGTGAACTGGGCAACAGAAGCACTGAGGTGCTGGAGTCATGGAGAGGGGCACCCTGACCTGCAAGACCTGGACCATTTCTTTCCAGTATCCCATTTTTTAATTTTCACACCTGTGACAGGTCAGTGAATGCTGACAGGCTGCACTTGCAGCATCTGATTTCCTGATTCACACTGAATGACCTGGTTTTGTCATGCTGATAACCAGGTATTTTCCCTGACTTTGCCCAGCAGGTGAACTGGGAAGAATATCACTGACAGTGAAGTTAAATCAATTTATAGTGATTATCTAATGGCTTTTTAAATTTTATCTCAGGTTTTCAGCTTTGAGTGTGTTGCTGCATGCATGGAGAGACACAGAGTGTTCTCAGCATGTGATCCTCCTCCTGATCCAGATAAAAGAGCTGCATCAGTTTCATTTCCAGGTTTTCATTTCTTGCATCCTACTCCTCAGAAAGCCAGGGACTAAAAGGAGCTCTATCCCTTGTAGCACACATGGGAATGGGATTAGTGGCTCCTGAGCTTCTTTTCCATCATCAGTGTTACCATCACCTCTGCTCACCTCAGTGACCCCACCTGGAAACTTAACCACCTTGCTGGCTCATCCCTTGCTCTCCAGGCAGCTCCCAAAAGGTGAAGAAATCATCATCCCAGTTTGATAGGTGGAGAAACTGAGGCCAGCCCAGGGAAATGACTGCCATTCTTGTCTCCATGCTCAGGGGCTTGTCCACCAGACCAGACAAGTGCTGGGGTGGAAATAAATATTCCTCCTGATGACTGTGGTCTCTGTGGTCGGGGCTGAGGGTCGAAATGCTCACACAAGGCCTGCACACAGAAACCACAGAATCCCCCACAGCTCCACTGCACTTTATTAAAAGTCACTGCTTCTGTGAAAAATGGGGTTTATAAGAGTTAGGTGCCTTAATTATAAAGTCATGTGTGTTTGAATGACTTCTTCCCTGCTAACCATTTGTGACAGCCTACAAATGTGAAAAGTATTACCAAGCCTATTTTTAACAGGGCTATGGAGAGGCTGTAGTAGGGGAAAAGCAAATCCTATAGGATCTTAGTGAGAAAGACAAGTGACTCCTTAAATATGGTTAAGGCTGCCTGAGTTTAGCACCAGTGCTGATTCTGTCCAAAAGATGGGAGATGTGGGAGTCCTGTGGAAGCAGCTGGGATGTTAAATAAGGGATAGGAGCAAGGGATACATTTTCCCTTTGGAAGTGGCTGTAAAAAAATCTATTCAGAGGTGTGCTGGCATGTCACCATGTGCAGGTTCTACTCTTGTTTCCTGCAGAGCTGTCACCTGTCAAGAGTTTATTCCATCCTGTTCTTTATCAGATAATTTGCCCTCTAATGGGGCACACAAACTGCTCAGTGCTTTGTAGTACAGAGTCCTTAATGCTGTTTCTCCAAGGGTTGTAGCAAACTTGAGGCCTGAAGCATCATCTCTGTCACCAAACTTTAGCTCTGCAGGGGAGGAGGAAAACACACAAGGTCCCTCTGGCAGATTCATTCCTGCATCCAGGAGCAAGGCTTTCACCTTCCTGTAACAGGGAACAACACTGGAGAAGGAGAGCAGGCCAAAAACAACATTAATGTTGGAGCAGTAAGTGTCACACTTGGTTTGAAAGGAAATGAAAGTGATGGAAAGGAAATATTCCAAACAGGAGGGGACAGAGAGAATGATGTTCTTTGTTGGTTAAAAGGTAAAGAATAAGGTGTGGAAAATGAATAAAAAGATGACATTACTTGTGGATAAAAGTTTTATTGTGGGTTAGGTTTAAGGTTGATGGACACCATTGTGGGAATTTCCTATGATCAAATATATAATTAGTTTTAATTCTAGCCCTATGATTCTTCCTCCTTCCATTTTGTATGGGATTATACAGACCTTAATCTTGGTGTAAGATGTGCAAAAATTACTTTATGCCTGGATAAATCATCTAAGTGCTAAGCAGCAGTACAAAATTTAAACCTTCCTCTAACTGTGTTTAATCCCCATTTCTCCACCACTGCATTTTGTCAATTTTGAGTGATAAATGATTTATGTTCCCCTACCACAGTATCATGAGTATTCTGTGCATATAGCCTGTAATTTAGTTGTTTCTTTACCATTTTTAAAATAAATAAAAGATTTTATTTCCTAGGCCAAGGCAGATTTAACTTTACAGACTTAACTGTCACATTATTTAAAATCCTTTAAAGATAAGGATTGAATCTGATGGTCGTGAGATACTTCACACCACAGAACTAGGAGCAGAAATAGAAAAAATACATAGCTTATTTTATTCAAGAGTTTTCAGTTTCTTTAGTTGGGTACCATGAATGTACATCTAAAAAGAACTTTTTCTCTTTGCAATGCAGACTGAAGCTAAGCACATCTTATTCCTTGAAATTGCCATTTTACCAAGCTGTCATGACACTACCTGCAGCCAGACAGAGCAGAATTAAAATGTTAGAACTTCATGTTACATTTCTCCAGGTGTGATTTTACCAGAGCTCAGTGGCTATAATGTAATTTCCACCTAAACATTGTTTTTGACAAAAACATGGGACTATTTTCTCATTGCTGCATTAAAATGTACTTATTTTGTAATTAATAAGCCCAGGATCATGAGGCTCTGACATGTTAAGGCTTCATGCTGGAGTCTGGAGTAATTTTTCCTGTTTTCTTTCATGACAAATATTGAACTCAGATCTTCACTGTAATCACACTTGTCTGAATCAGGAGTCTGAATCAGCAGTTTGACATCTTTGTCATGACAAAATCTACAATGCATCTGGAGACCTGGGGGCTCAGGGAGATTGCATGCTTGAAGAGGGGTAATCAGAAATAATAGGGAAATTTGGAATAGGAGATGGGAAATCATGTTTTTTTCTGATACGTGGCTTCCCTGGTTATGTATCTTGGTAGATTATTTTTTGTTTCTTTGGTTTTTTTTCAACCTGATAGAAATTCTTTTCCAGTCTAAACTGTGGATGAGACAGAAAAAACCTTCTCTATGAAGGTGAGCCACTGGCCATAAATGATGTTGTCTGACTTAGAAACTGAGTCTGTGATTATAAGATTGTGTTTGCTATGGAGGAGTCGAATTCAAATTGGTTGTGGCTCTTCACTGGGGATGTCACTCTCTAGAGTGACTTTTATACTTAAGAGATTGACCTGGAAATCTTAATTCTGGCTCCCTTCTCCCTAAGAAGCTGCTACAAAGAGACACAACTGCCTTTCCCTGCATTCAAACACATCAGGGAGGAATTGTGGTTCAGACAAAATTATGTAAAAAAATAATTAGGCAAAATTATTTTTGCAGAGAATGTGTCTGGTAGCAGAAACCAGCAAGGATTTGGCAGCAGTAGAGTTATTTACACTTCCTTAGCAGTTTGCCTGCCACAATCAGCAATTCCTGTGGGAGCAAGAATGAAAGGACTTCAGTGTGTCCCCAGTGCATCTTTTGGCCACCTTAGACAAAGTAAGGTGCTGAGGGTTTTTTGTCAGAGGACAGACTGTGAATCCATGTTGGTCCTCAGTCCCTTGCTTTGTACAAGAGGTGCTGTCACAGGGTCAGCCCTGGATAAACACGGGAGAGGAGCTCACAGTTCCCCAGGCAAGGCAAGCACAGAGTGGAAGAGGAGCAGGGGACAAACGAGGGGACTGAGGCTGGGATGGGCTCAGAGTCACGTTTCCTGACTTGTCACAGGCTGTGCTGTCCTCAGTGATGTAATACTTCCTGTGGCTCTTCCCAAAAATATTTTCATAAGCTTTGGGTGATGTGCATTGTGCTAAAGAATTGCCTAATACTATGGTCCCATGAGGGTTTGGAGATTTAATGTTTTAAATTGTTTCTAGCTGGGTTAATTTCCTCAATCATATCATACAGAATCAACTGTATTATTATTGGGCTTATCCTCATTACAGCTTCTACAACTGCACATTCTTACCTGGCCAACAAAATATCAGAGAAGTTTGTGTTATTAGCTTTAGCTAATGGTTGTGTACTGATCCCCAAGTAAGATGATATTGCTGCAAAAGAGGAGGGGTTTGTGCTGAGCTGGTTCACCTGTGTTTTCCCAAGAAATATTTGACAGTTTGGTTGTCCCACACTGCTCAGGTTTGATCATGTCATGAACTTTCTAATTTTTGGCTACTTCTGGTTCCTTATTCCAACCAAAATGAGGTAATAGATTTTAGTGTGGAGTTCATCCACACAACATTCCCACCTCAGCTCCTTGTCAGGCTCCCCTTCCAGTGTAACTCAGATGTTTTCAGGGAGTGATCAGTCTGAGCTATTTTAATTGTCTGACTAATATTAGATGAATTACAGTCAAAAGATGTCTGGTTCTTTGTACTGAGTACAAAAAGAGAGTGTATGTAGCTGTCCATGTTGCAGCTGTCTGCACTTGATCAGATGAATGCTGCCCTTCAAGCCATGTTTAATCTTATTTGTGGTAGGGTGCATCTGACAGATGATCCATGTCTAGGTGTAACCTGGATGTGTAAAATCTCTTCATAGAGCAAATAAATATACTTTTAGCATGGAATCTATCCCATATTGGTAAATATCTAAAGCAGCTTAGTTGTGCTGTTATTGACTACAGGAGAGAGCCCAATATGACTGGAATTTAATTCTGTGGTTAATAGATACACCTATAAAGACACATGAGACTAAATCCAGCCCAAAGAAGGATACCTGACCTCTTTTTATAGTGCAGAGTATCCCACAACTCTGTCTGAGACCAATGGCCATTGAGCATGTTGGATAAATATGTTATTCATTTGAATGTGTAAAGATTGAGTCAGGATTTACCTGGGCACTCACACCAGGAAATCTGGGCTTTCAATCATGCTTTTATCATCTGTTGTTGTTTGCAGTCCTATTGGTATTAACGTCAACATCTAGGGAAAAAAAAATCTGAAAAATATGTCTCCCTCCCCCTACTCATAAGATTTGTTTCTCAGAGCCTTGGTTCATGGAGAAGGTTGTGAAGTCAGTGTGTTACCAAATAGAAACAGAAATACAAATAGAAACAGATCTGCACACTATAATTTGCAGGATTTTTCATACCAGGGTGTTATCAGCACAGCCATAAGAAGAATAAAGAATGGGAGAGTGAAGAGTGGGGGAAGAGTAAACCTTTGGCATTGACCAAGGGTCGTCACCAGATTGATTCCTCCCTTCATTACATCCAGGTTTGTGCAGAAGAAACTGGGGACAATTCTACCCTATAATATGGAGATTATCCCAAATTGTAGCTGCATCCAACCAGGTGTCTGGGACAAACCTGCTGTACCTTTCTCTCTAGAAGATTGTGCCAGAGTTACTTAAAGCCAAGGAAATGGACATGTGGTTTCCAGTTATTCCCCTTGTGATGATTCCATTAGGATCTGGTTTGGGTCTGCTGTGATGAAAAAAAATTTTTTTTTCAAAACAGATGTGGGCTAAGATTTGAGTGGGCCAGTTTATGGCTACAGATGAGCACTGGGCAGAACCTGGAGCCAGGCAGAGCACATTGGCTTTGGCTGTGCTGGGTTACAGGGTTTGGAGGAAACCAAAAACCATATGGGGATAAGCCCACACAACCCAAAGCTGAAGCAGTGATTTGCATGAGAGCCTGCAGGCTGAACCTGCCTGTTGGGTGAGTTAGCCACAGCTCACCTCCCTCAGCTCAGGCATTCCCAGCCCTGGGGTGGCTTTCTGGATGTGCCATCAAAGTGTTCCCCTTTGAGGTTTCACTGACTTGGATAAAAGAATACAAACAGCTTCTCCAGAGGTGAAGTAGCTTTTTGAGTCTCATTCTGCTCTGCCTGTGTCTCTGTTCCTCCTCACTTTTGCTGCTCTGATCTTTGTAGCACTTGACACCTTGGCTCTGGTCTGGCACGGGGACAGAAGCTGTAGAAACCCTCCTGCATTCTCTCAGCACTGCTGGTGCCAGCACATGGCAGAGGCATTTGTGTCTAAACTTCCACACAAGCCTTCTTTAAAGAAGTCTTTAAACTGAGAAGAACTGAGTTTTTCTTTAAAGAACTCAGAAAATAAATTCCCCATCCCTGGAGGTGTTCAAGGCTAGGCTGGATGTGACTTTGAACAACCTGATCTACTGAAAAGTGTCCCTGGCCCTGGTGGGGAGTTGGAATGAGATGCTCTTTAAAGGTCTCTTCCAACCCAAACCATTCTGTGATTCTGTGAAAACTGCTGCAGACTGCTGTTGTTATATTCCACAAGATAACAAATCACAAAACTCTTCTAACAATGATGAGCCTCACTCAGCATAGTGTTATTCCTTGTATTTCTGGTTTTTCCCACAGAGCTATTCATGAATAACTTTAAAAATATTTTCCATTATTCAGTTTCACTGTAAGATTTGCTTTTGTTTGCAGCATCTCTGGAGCAAACATCAGCTAAGATCTGCGTTTGTCAGATAATCATACTCATTAAAAGTAATGTTTAATTGTTGTTTCTAGCCACAGCAAATTAAGTGAAGATACAATATGGAAAGGAGAATTCTCTTATGTATGCTACATAAAATTCAGGATGGAATTATGATGACTACAGCTAATGGAATAATTCACCACAAATAATTTATTCAAATGTAGCCTTTTTTTCCTGCTGAGGGAATAGCTCTGAGCTAAGTGCAGTTTCCTATGCTGTACTTGCTTGGGCAAATATCATTATGAACTTTTTTGCCCTCTGGCTTATTCATGAATAAGAAAATTTGAGATGTGTTGGTCGAGCCAGTCACATGGTGCTTTTCATGCCTATTTCATTGAAATATTGCTGCAGTGTCTTCCAGTACAAATATCCAGGTGCACATTTAAGGTCCTGTTCCTCTTGATGCTCTTCCATTGACCCCTGAAATGTCCCATCCTTGCATGTTTTGGAACATAGGAATAGGACATAGGAATGTCCAGATGGAAGCTGAAACCAGTTCCTTAGGAAAAAAAACCCATAAGAAATATTTACTTAATAAAAAAATATTATCCAAAACTCAACAACTTATATATGTGGGAGCTGCCACACCTCATACTTGTCAATAAACCAAAGTATGCAAGGTCAAGTCAATCACCAGTGCCCAAATTTTACTCCTTACTTTAACAGGAATGTTGAATTCCATCCTTAATTCATTTTGTTGTGATGGGCATAGTCTGATGTGCACACAGACCAGATGGGCTTTAGCACTGACCTCTGCCAGGGAGGAATTAATGGTGCTGCAGCTACTTAACTGTGAAATTTCCAGTCTGATATCATCCATCAGCAGTGTGTTACAATGCACGCTGCAGACAGCCCTGGTTGCCCATTGTTGAGGTTGTCTGACACTTCCCATTACCAGATCCTGTTTTCAGTTGTTCAGAGCTTTGCCAAGCTTTAACCATTTGGATTTAAATTCTTCATGCTGAGTGTGTGCCTCAGGCTGAATTCATTTTAGAAAATGTCAGCCAAAATCACAAAATATATGCATAAAAAAATCTGACAACCTGTATGTGAATGGCTCTTTTGCCCCCTGTACTTTGCAGGAAGGGCTTGGCATCTGTCAGGCTGACCTTTGTGTCACTCAGAGTCTGTAGGAAAACTCACAGAAGCCCAAACTTGCTAAAGTCTCCAGCCCTTGGCCAAGCTGCAAGGTGCAAGGCCCAGGTGAGGCTTTGGTGTCACCCACAATGGATGTGCTTTTCCTGGGAATCTTCTGCTCCCATGGAGTCCAAGAATGTTCATCATCACCACTGAAAACAAAAGGAAAATCCTCATATCCTATTAATCCTAATAATTTTCAGTCATTCTCTGGTCTGTCTGTGCCTCATATTTTCTCTATTTCATTCATCCAGAGTTTAAGAAATGCTTGGAAAATGCTCTCAGGCACATGTTGGGATTTTTTTGAGTTGTCCTATTCAGAGCCAATGATCCTTGTGGGTCCCTTCCAACTCAGGATATTCTATGAGTCTGTGACTCTACAATTCTATCAGTGTTCTCTCTTCATCCATGTGGCTAAAGAGAAACACTTTTATTATCTGCAGTATTAAGCATTCAAGATGACCCACATCTCACTTCCACCTCTCACTTTATATCTGCATTTCTGGATTATTAATCTACAGCTGCTGGCACTCCATTCTGCTCTGTGATAACTTCTAATAGTCGAGGCTGATGATCTAAGTTTGCTCCTGGCAGTGAAATTCAGTTTTCAGTCCTGACAGTGGAATCCACTCATGGGACCCCTGTATTTGTTAGCACAGCACTTCCTAAAATGCTGAAAGTATAATTCGTATTAATTGTCCTGAAGGCACTTGAGGTAAAAAGGGATAAAGAACAAGAAATTGTAGTGGTAACAAGCTTGAGTGACCTTCTTGTAAGTGGTATTTTGGCTGAAGAAAAAGATTTCATTTTTTGCCATGTCCAAAATAACTGTACTCCAGAGATACCCTTTGATATTCCAATCAAGCATTTCCTCGTGAAGCTCAATATTGAGTTCAACCTTTTCATGTAAATCTCTGGAGCTGGACAAATTGCAAGTGAAGGAGGTAAAAGACTCCCAGGAATCTGTTGTGAAAGGCTGATGATTACAGCTGAGATTCCTCCTGGATGAGGAAACCATCCCTTGGCTGGCGGCGTGGCTGCATCTTGGAACATCAGGCGAGGTCTTTATGTAAATCTGAGTGTTCTTCTGCTTGTTCTGCTGCAAAAGCCATTCTCACTGGGGCACAGGAGGAAATCCAGTGAGACAAGGTAATAGAGATGGAAGGATGCTAATGGAAAGATTAGGTCTCTGGGCTGTCAGGCTTGTCTCTCTTAAGCACATGTTTATGCTTTAAGTTAAATAATACAGCATGTTTATGTATGTGAATATATATATGCTGCATATGTATCTGAATGTATGAATGGTAAAGATGCTGTTCTGTGCAAGAAAGTCATGGCAAAAACTAGTTCCACATTTATATATATATTAAATTACATTTCATTACATCTACAATACAATGTAAAGGGTTTCTCCCTTTCCCTGGAAAACACAATCTCAACACTCATGTGCTCGTGTACAACAAGCCTGTACAAACACAGATCTTGGAGGCCAAGCTGGTTTGGATGTTACTGGAATTTTCTTACCCTGCAGATGGTTTCTGTGAGTCCTAGCTCTGGATAAAATGTGTCCTTTTCATTGGAATTAATGCTGCAACGCTGAACTCAGGTTCTGAGGGAATCTGTGGGTCAGAGTTCCCAGTACTCCATAAAATCATTTTTGTATGTTCCTATCTTTTAACTTAAAAAAACAATAAAACCTCCCAAAATACTCCATTGCCTATTCTGCTTTACCAAGTCTTTTTTTTTTTCCCTGCCCTTGGCTGACCTTGAGATTATTTCCAGCAATCTGTGCTTTGTACAACATAACTGCACTTTGAGACAGGTCCCTCCATCTCTTTGTGCAGTCAGAGTTTATTTACTTAATTGTGTTTGTTAACTCTGGGACTGAAACACCTCTGTGTGTTTATTTTCCATGAATCTATAAAACTTTTTAGAGATACCTAGTAGTCTTGGAACATAATGGAAAGGGAGGGGAAGGAGTTAATTTTGCTTCATCTTCTTCCTCATTGTCCTCCCACTTCTTTTTTTCCACCTTGAGGGGAAGAGAAAACACTGAGGGGAGAGTTCACCCCTTCCACTGAAGCCTTTACCTGAAATGTGCCACATCTGGTGGGTATTTGTGGAAGCAAAGCACGTCAGCAGTTTTCAAGATCACAGAGGAAATGGCTGAGTTTAGATGTGCTGATTTTATTGTCTATTTTGGATAAGATGATAAATACTGACACAAGAAGCCAGCAAGTCGATTTATTGATTTCAATTCTGCTTGTTGCTCTGTTCAGTCCTTCATGTGTATTTTTGGATGATCAGGCAGAGTTGGAGACAAAAGAGAAATTCCTCCTCTGCTTTTGGCAGAATGGAACTAACTAAAAACCTGCTTGAAAAATATACAGGAAATGTCCAACTCAATATGTGCTGTTTTTAGATTTAGGGATCCCTGTGGTGGTTGTTGCCAACTGGGGGCAAAAATTGTCTGTTTTGCTGCTTCCTCCAGCAGTGCAATGCACTTCTCACTCCAGCACTGCCCATGCTGTCTCCCTTGAAGCAAACCTTAAACTAAACTCCATCAGAATAATGATAGGAACTGATAGGTAAAGGGACAGTTTTCCTTGACATTTGTACTGACTGTAAGTGAATTAATCACAGTCAACACCATCCAACAGTGTCAAAACCTTAAAAAAACCCCTACAAACTTCATCAGAAAGCAGTTTACATCTGAATAATTACTGCTTTTATACTGCTGTCATTACTTGTGGTATTACAGTGAGCAGTATTTTGACTTTCAGAGGTTGCTGGCTGGCTGGGGCACGTGGGGATTCAATGTGAGCAGGATAGCCCAACTGGGGATCTATCAATCAGAGCACAGCAAAACCCAGGAGCTCTAAAAGACATCCAAATTGGCCTGCTCAAGGCCCAGCAGTGTTTTCATGAAGGAAGGTGAAGCTGGGGAGTTCAGAAGAACCCAGTTTGCCCTTTGTATTTTGACAAGAAAAATAACTGGGATTGTGCTTGGAAGTGGTGAAAGAAAGCTCCACAGGGATTGTGGGCTCATTCTTGCTGGAAACAAAGTTTTTTTAGAAAAGTGAGGGATGCAATCAAAGTCAGGGGTTGGGTTTGTTCCACTAAAATTGGGTTGCAATCCCTGCTCGCTTGAGGAACTTTATTGATGTGAGTAGTCCCATTGAGAGTATGAGTATTTATGTAGCTGAGAGAAGCTAATGAAATGAACTCAAGTGAAAAAGGGATTGTTCACATGCCCAAGAATTGTATGACAAGGGCCCTAATCCAACCATTGTGGTTTAGGGATTTGCAAAATTACTTATTTTTGCTATTGAATCTGTGTCAGTTTTGCTAACTCTTCACACATTCCAGGCTCTCTCCTGAAATCTACCTTGTTTGCTCTGAATTTCTCATTCCAGGACAGACATAGCAACGTACTGACCTAATTCTTCAGGTTGTGCAGCTGTGTACTCACTATTTTAAGAGAGAAATGAATAACAGTCTCTCCGTTCTGCTGTGTAAATTGACCAAAGCCTCCTCATGTCAATGAAGCGACATGAAGTTGTGAAAACTGAGTGTCTGGGGCTAAATGTTAGATGGAGAAATAAAAGGTACCCACTGCATCATACTTTTGAAAATTATTGTGACCATGCAGCATTTTCAGGTAAAAATGGTGATCTAGTTTAAACAAAACAAAACAAAACCAACCAAACAAAAAAAACCCAACAAAACAATAAAACCCCCATCTATATCTGTGATGAAAGGACTTTGCTGATGTTCACTGGGGTATCACAACACAGATATTATGGTGCCCAAGGTCTTCACATTGTTCAAACTGATTTTTCTCAGAAGGGATGTTTTCTGCCTTTTCAGCTATTCTTTTTTTTTTTTTTTTTTTTATCAGGGTATATTTTTGAAGGTGTCTGCACTCTTGTTGGCCGCTGGACAGCTGTATCACAAGGATTTCCCTCTGGTATAAAACACAGAGCTCTTCTGTATCAGTGTGGAATGCAGTAGCAAATCACTGTACAGTGGCCCATAAGGATACCAGCTACCCTTATAAACTTTTTATAACTTAGGAAAATAAACATGTGGTTTCAGGGCTCTGCATAGTCAGTGCTAGCTGACTTGGAGCTTGCTTTACAAAACTAAGAAAGAAAATATTGGTAGAGCTAATAAATTTCCGAGGGAATCAGCAAATAGTATTCTGAAAGGCCTGAAACATTTGATGGTTTATGGATAACTTTGTATTTTATCTCTCAAAACATCATCCAAGTTGAGCACTAAAGTGTAGTGTTCTCCATAATGAGTGCTGTGATCTGGGAGCTCCTGTGGGACGCCAGCCTCACGTCAAGTTATCCATGGAAAGACCTGCTAATCCAGGGGATCTGATGTGCTCTGCAAGGCCAGCAGATGTGTCTCTCTCTCTTAGGGAGAAAATAACTAGCAGCAGCAAGAAAGCAACCAGCTCTGTGTAGCTACCTGGTCACTCCTTTTATTTTAAATAACCTTTCTTTTTAAAAAAATGAGGATGATCAGAATTGAGAGGTACAACCTGTGATAATGGATATCTTTCCATCAGGCTGTGTTCATTTCCAGCACCCCCACCTCTCTATAGATGCTGTGAGCCAGTTCCTCCTACAGGAAAAGGGGGCTCAGGAGGGATCTTTGAAGCACAGAGAGCAGAAACCTGGGGTGTAAGAACTGAGGCCCAGGTTCCATGCCAACAACTCCCCAGGTTCTAAGAGCTAAACAAGGAGAGGAAAAAGCAGATGAGTGTTGAGCTGAATGGAGATATGGGAGGCTCCAGTTCATCTCCTTTCCAAGGGCTGTGGAGTGCCCTGACCAGCACAGACACGTGCAGTGCTGGGTGCCAGGTGGGTTCCAAACCCTGCCTCAGCTCATGGCAGAACTTGCATTTGACAAACCTGTTTTGTCTTCTCTGTTCTGAGCTGCAGGACAAACTATCCTTTGGTTTTTGGGAGCCTTTCCTGGCGCTGCCTCCACTTTATCTCAGATAAAGGTTGCAGCATGTCCTGATTGTCTGGCCCTGTGAATTGGTGGTGAACTTCATGCAGAAGGAAGAATTTTGCAAGGACAAGAATGGCAAGGAACTGAAAAATAAAACATTTCTATTTATACCATCAGATGGGAAACTGAGGCAGAGAAGGATTAAGTGACTTGCATTCAGTCAGACTGAGAGCATGGACTAAATCACAGACATCTGATTCCCAGTTTAGTGCCTTAACCACAAAATCTCTCCTTGCTCCCATCAGAGCATCCTTTGTCACCACAAGCTGAGGGTCACAAGTGGTGGGGACAGAAGACCTGCAGGTCACAGGAGTAAGAACATTCATTTTAGGTAAAGTCATTTCCTGATAAGACCATTCAAGATATCAGTGTTTTCCCCTGAATGTGAAAGGTTCTGCATTCTCACTGTCAGTCCCTTGGGTCTCTGTATAATTCCTTTGAAAAGCCAAAGCAGGAGAGTTACAAGAAAAATAACATTCATTTAAAAACGCAATAATAATAGAGCTACAGTACAAGAAGGAGGTGAAATTAAGTCTGGATTTGTAGCCTGCAAATGGCTGTGTGAATGCTAAAACATTAACTCTGTTGTTTAGCTCAGATAAAATTGTTTTGGTGCCAGTAGAAAATACCTTTCTTTGGGAAAGTCTTCTGGGCTCTAATTTGGAAATTCCAAAAGACTCGTATGTATCCAGTTGTGCACTTGTAAAGAGGTGAGAGACCTGCCAATAAGTGATTTACAGTATGTTTTCCCATGTTTTACATTTTGGTAATTTCATGTTGCAACTCAATACCTAATAATGTAAAATCCAGCTCCTCCAAGTAAGCCAGGAATGAACTCATGGAGGAGTGTCCCGCAGGGAAGGGCATATTCCACATTACGTGTGCCAGCACCGGAGATGCAGAAACAGCTCCGTGGAGATTTGTCCTGCAAGGCCAATGCCCAGAATTGAAAAGGTTGGCTGAAGCCACCTCTTGCTACTGACTGAGTGCAATTCCCAAGACTCAGACATCAGCACAGTCTGCTTGAGGTTGGGATGCTGAACCTTGGGCTCAGATGTGCTTTTAGATGAAACTACCCGTGAACCACAACTCAAGAGAAACCTGATGGAAAATTGGAGAAATGCACAATTCCTGTGTCAGCATGATCTGGAGAGCACAGATCCACATCTGAATTATGAGGTGGGATGTGAACTGACATCTTGGGTTCAATATCCCTGAGATGATGGATCTGCCCAGTGACTTGTGCCGTGCTGTGAGACAAGAGATCCTGTTTCAGGCACACCTTTTATTTTAAGGTGCATAAAGTGGCAAAAAAATTTTAAAGGACACAGAAAATGTGCTGCAGTGGAATGTAAGCTTCCTTTTGGTTCCTGGTGGTATTTTTACCAGGACCTGAGAGTGCTAATATCGATCAGCCATCTCTCAGAAGCTCACATTTAGCCAGCAGAGAAAGGCTGGAAGCCTTACTTGACGAGTTCCACAAGAATCTTTATTTCATGCCAAGGGTGGTCAAGCAGGTTCTCAGAACAAAGGGCAGACAATCATATTTATAAGTTCAGGGGGGATTCAAACTACAGCCAATAAAAGTTTATACAAAGAACAGCATGCAATCTAAGTGAGAAGTTCTAAAGGTGAATGACCAATTAAACATCCTAATTTCTAACCAATTATCTTCCAAAGTGTTAGGAGAGTGACCAAATTCTTAAGGAATTTGGCTCAGCCTTGGTATCTAGGATACCTTATCTATTATAGCAAGTTCCAGGGGCCAGGGGAAGATGGTTTTGGAAGAATTTAATCATCCACAGTGGAAGACTTGAAAGAGCTTGCTCTGTATTGGTGAAAAGCGATGTTGTGAGGTGGTTTGGTTATGCCAGGTGAAACATCTTCATAAACAGCAGTAGTAGAGACCTCCTGGTCAACTACACAGAGGTGTAACAAAGGTTGGAAGCAAAAGCAGAACCTGAGCTCAAATCCTGACAAGAAACAAGGGCCACATTTTAACTACAGGGGTGATTAATAATTAACACAACTAGGGAGACAAGTGAGGGATTTTCCATCTCTCATCTTTTTAATCAGGCTGTGTACCATCCTGAAGAAATGGTTTACTTGAGCACAAGGCATTAAAGTCACAGCAAGAAGAGGGGAAGGTCATCTTTGAAGGTCTGTGTTAGGTAGTTTGTTCTGTGTGGACTTACTCCTCTTTCTGAAGCCCAAGAGACATAAACCAGAAGTTTCTTATCAAAACCTGTATGTGAAAGATGTAATTTTTCTACCTTTCATGCTCTCTGAAATTCTCCAAAACTCTCTGCCTCTTCTGATGTCCAACTTTCCTGACTTTATCCAAAATACTGAGGCCAACTGAAGCTGATGACATTTTTGTGGCATCAAATATATTGCTATCAGGACAGAAGCAAAATGAGAACTAGATTTTTGGCAAAATTTTTTGAAACACAGAGAAACTCATGTTTTTTTGTAAAAAAAGAAATTGGCTGTTATGATAAAACCTGCATGAGCAGACTGCAGTTTGAGCAAGGAGAGAAAACAAGTCAGATACAGGGTAGGTATTACTCTCAGTCTGCCATAACTTTATTGCAACATCATCTGTTTGACCAATCCAAACTGAATTGAGACAAATTCCTCAAAGCACAGGAACTTGCACTAGTTCTGAGGTTTCCATCCAGCCTGGGTTAGTCTATAAGAAAAGAAAGAAAATAAGGAAAGACCCAGAGCTCTGATTAAATTTATCATTCAAAGGGCAGAGAAGAAAAAATCACTGTTTGTTTTCAGTGACTGTTAAATACTTTTCTTTATCTGGGGAAATTTCAAATCAACCTCTGGCCCTTCCAGATCCTGGCATGGCATGTGCTGTTGCCATAGTTCTGTTCTGCTGGAACATGAATATAAAATCTGTCTGGCTTTCCCAAGCTGAGTGCTGTAGCCCCCTGTGTGACAGCACTGGGCCAAGAAGCTGCCCTGGCAATCTGGATGATGAGTAGACAGCACTTGTTCATCAGGTTCTGTTTACATCTCTCAGAGGACGTTTTGGGCAGGTTGGTATCATTTATCCCTGTTTTGCAGGGGATAAAACCAAATTGCAGTGACTCATCTGAGGCTGTATTGCAAATCAGAGAGAAGGAGAGACTGAGACTTACCAGTTGCTCTGTCCAGTAGTTTTTGATTTAACCATATCAGTCCCACAACTTAATGTAAACTCCTTAATTTGCTCCTTGGTACTTCTGGTTCCCCCCTACAGTGATGTTGCTGTTCCCCTTTCCTGTCACCCAGAGAATTCCCATCCCATTAGACAATAATCTGACATTGCCAAAGAGCTCAAGCACTCCTGACAATGGAGCACAGGTCATTTCTGGATGCATTTATCATACAAGGTTGGTGCTCAGTCTCCAGATCCCTCTGTCTCCAGGTCCTTGGTTTGGAGGTGATGCAGATGGAACCTCTGCTCTGCTGAAGGCTCTATGCAGTTAAATAAAACAGGTTGGGTTGAATGAGCTTTGCATCCTCACACCCATCGTTTTCCTGCTAGGCAGTTCACCAGGGTGGCAGTGAGCCTCAGAGCCTTGCTCATGGCCACAGACTGTTGTCATCCTGAGCAGTGCAGGGATCTTGGCAGGATTTGGAGCTCAGTGTTTTATTGACAGCGAACTGCTTGCTTTGTTGGGATGCACCTTGCCTGTTTGACTCTGCAGAATAAGGGCTGCAGCTCTGCCTCTTTCCCATTTTCCTGTCTTTCCAACTGCCTTGTCAAGCCCTCTGGAGGGAGGGTGTCCCAGCTCCAGGTTTGCACTCCACACCCAGCTGTGTTTCATCTGCACCCTGTGGCAGGTGCTGTCTGAGGACGTTTCTATCCCAGCAGCAGAGCGCCAGAAGGGGAATTAAGTGATTCCACCTTGGACTCCAGGAGCTCTCAGCAGATTTCAGTATCTGGGCAGAGCTTACTCAGCAAGGGAGTTTAAAATTGCTTTTTGGCTAAGAAAGCAAATCCTTCGGCGTCAATCGGAAAATTGTATTTTTGATTTATTTTGTTTAGATAAGGGTTAAGACGACCAATTCAGAGCCCCTTTATGCTGTGATGTGGGTGGAAGTTTGTTCAGCCACTGAGATAGACCAGTTGCTCCCTTCCCCTCACCACTTCACCCCCACAACTTGCCCTCACTGTGTTTTTCTGTAACATATGGGCCTAATTCAGGCTGAAGACTAAAAAAAGTTTGCACGGCGCTGGTTAAAAATTATGGCTTCTTATAATGAAATCTTTGTCAATGGAAACTTGAAATAGCAGCTTGGCTTGTGACTTATGGGGAGTCTGATGATGGAAATCAATTAATCATCCCATTTCCCAAAATCTGAACAGGAGGGCACACTTGGATCAGAAAGGGGCTCCAGTTTATGAGCTGCTTGCACAGCTTCAAGACTTCCATTGAAAACCCCAGGAGCCTGAGTGGGAACAAATACATTCAGACTGAATGTTTTCCTTAGGAAAGAAGGACAGCAATAGAGATCCTCTGTTGAGGAACATTTGGCTTTGTTTGGTAGGGCTTTTGTTGCTCAAGAGGTGAGCACTTTGCAATCTTGAGCGAAAGGGGTTTAATTTTTATTGGAGGCCCACTGGGTAATTTTATTGAGTTCTGCTAATTCTTACCAGGGGAGAGTCAGCAGGGAGCTGTGCACTGGTTTTACCTGAGCTGGGCCAGCTTGGTGGTGCACAACACCAAAAGGAATGGTAAAATCCATGGGATCTCCTTCAGGAGTGTGAGACATCTCATGTCTGGGACCTTGGCAGGGCACGGGGCAATTATATACAAGGTCCAGGTCCAGGCTGGAGTCCACCCTTTCAGTGCCCTGGGGCCACCTTTGTACTGTTCCACATGTGCTCATTAAAAGAAACCAGACCATAATTAGGGCACTGCATGTAATGGGTTCTCTGGTTCACAGGGTGAACAAGAGTGTCAGGGAACAATGGCACTGGGTTGGAAAGGACCAGATTTGGAAGGGGGAGGATCTGTCTGGGTCATCTTAAAAAGTTTTGCTTGGCCTGAAATGACATTTTTGTTTTGCGTTTTCTGGAATTGCTTAACCTCTCCCCTTCCCCCCTCCTCACCCCTTTCTTCATGTATAGGAACATGAAAAACTTAGTTTAAATAATTAAAAAATTAAACCATCCACACACCCCCTAAAACTGCAAAACAAAAAAACCATGCAATGGATACTCCCAAAGATATTTTATTCACATCCCATTCATATTTCATACTCTATCTTGCCATAGCAAGGGATACTCACCCATATGATTATGCTGTGAAAGTCCAAATTAATTTGAAGCAAACACATTAATCTTTTTCAGAATATCTGAATATTTTGAACTGCTTTAAAGTGGAACAGCTTTCCCCAAGTGCCCCACTTATTTAAGAGAAATAAGGCAGGTGACTGGGGCAAGAGAAGTCAAGAGAAGGAAGGGACAAGGAACTAGAGGAGCACTGAGCAAAGAACCCTGAGGAAATCTCACAATTTGGCACAAAGATGATTGTGCCTTTGTCATCCTGCTTGCTTCCTGCCAGTGTGTTGGCTTTAATGAATAATGGGAGATAATAATTTTGGTTTCTGCCTGGAGTGGAAACAACTGACAAAGCGTTTAATGGAAGCTGACAGTTAAGTACCCAGCCACAGCAGTAAAGTGTCAGACAAAGCATATGAAAATAAACAGCCCAAATGAAAGCTATTTCTGAGCAGATTGCTGGCACACTTTCCCAACCCCAGGCAGGTTATCTGAGATGGTAATTGCTGCCAAAAAATTCCTCCTCGTCCTTTTTTTTTCCTTTTTAAATACCTTATGAGACTTACCTCAAGGGACCAAAGAGCATATTTATGGATATGCTTAACTTCAAAATAAGCAAAATCAATACCAGAAAAAGCAGAGCTCTTTTATAGACCTTATGCAAAGCTTGTTTGCATGTTTAAAAAATTAGTTGCCTCATAGCAGCTCATATATAGTATTTGCTTATATATATATATATGTATTTATGTATTTAAGAGGTAGAAACTGGGGTTAGCTAGAAACCTGAAGGAAGCTACAGTGCCCAGTTGTCAGTGCCTTTCTGTAAGAGCCTTGGCCAAAATGTTCTGGGGACATGATGAACTTCTCCAGAAGGGTCAGCATGAACTGCACAGCCTGGATTCCCATCCAGGATTTCTGCACTAAAACCTTGCCATCATCAACTGTGCTTTTCATGTCTTTTTTGCCCACTGTGCATGTTAGTTCTGCTTGTGTTGCTTTCAATCTTGCAGAACAGTTAATCAAAGCTGATGCAGGTTATTGAATGTTGCCTCATGTTTAAAAATAGGTTCATTGGCTTTGTGGCCAGCAGGGACTTCTCTGTTCATCTCTGACCTCCTGTGTGTAGCACAAGCATGGGATAAGGACTATTATACGAGGGTTAATGTACACAGTGCCTTCATTTATTAGATTTCTACCTTACTTATTAGTTTTCTTGTGAAAGCAGGTGACTGAGAGTCAGCATTCCTGGTCCCATTCTTGGGCTGTAGAATGGTTATAATAATATTCCTCTATCTGTGATGCTTAACTGATTCCTGCACTGAAAAGGCAGAAAGTGGCAACTTAACAGTTACTGAAAAGGATAATCCTGTTACACCAAAAATAATAATCTAAATACCATAACCAGTCCCCTCCCCAAATCCAGGCTTAAACAAAGATTAAAAAGAAATACTTGAAATTCTGAAATCTTGGCTGCATTAAACCGTTAAAACACTGGATTAGGCATTTTCCATTTCCAGGCTTGGCTCTGACACCACATCCTTGTGTTCCATTGGTGTGATTCATCTGCAGATACCAGAGCTGCATAATTCATCACAGATCTTTACTGTAGATATAATTACACTGAATCCTTTGGCCTGAGCAGTGTGAAGCCTTCTCTAAGGTAAGCACAAAACCTGGTGCTGCTCTGGTGGTTTGAAGGGTGGTGGGTGCATGTTTTGAGGTGACATCTGCAATGGGAAAACCCAACTGCTGTGGAACAGTGAAAGAGACAGAAGAAGCAAATTGTGGCAACACTGTCTTGAGGGAAGCTGCTTGTGTGGGTTGGTGGGCTGAGAGTGAGAGGTAGGACTTGGTTTCCCAGCCATGTAAAAGCTTTCTCTCTTTTTTCCCATTTGCATTGGAAATTAACATACAACATGAAATTGCAGTTTTCTAGACTTCTGTAAAGATGTTGGGGACAAATGGCCCCAGAGGTCTGGGCACTAGAGAAATATGAACTGTGTTTTTATCTCTGCAAACTGATTTTCCAGTGTGATGTTCTAGTCTTTTATTGGATTTACTTTATGATAGGCTGGTCTTTGAAAGTTTCACTTTTAGTTATTTTTAGGGGGAGTTTCCTGAAGGAAAAGGTCTTAATAAACCCAGTCCTGTCCATACCTGATCACCCTCAACTCACTCTGCAGGTCCATTGTAAAAGACTTCTGCAGGAGCTAAAGCTGATAAAGGCCTGAAAGGACAAGATAACTTAACCTGAGTTTTGGAATCTGTGAAGCCTTTGAATTACATCCAGGTTTCCTGAACTGAGCACAGTATATTGTGCTGCAGGAAGACACCCTCTTCTGCTTTGGAGACATTAAGAGATGGAGAATCCACCACTTCCCTTTTCTGGTTTGTTCCAGTGGTTAACCACAATCCCTGTTAGAAATTTGTACCTCATTTCTAATTAGAATTTCCCTGGCTTTCAGGTCTTGTTGTGCTTTCCACATTTTCAACTACAAAGCCTTGTAGTATCTGGTATTTCTTCACTCATAGGTATTAATGTGCTACAATGACATCATCTCTTTCAAACTCTTTGTCACTGAGCTCATCAGCCTGGGCTCCTGGGGTGGAATTGGCTCTTTGGTGTTTAATGCTGGAGGCATCTCTGAGTTTATCTTGGAGTTTCTTCAAAGCTCCAGCCACACAAATGCTCAGGGGTGTCTGTTCTGGCACGTGGCACCACGCCAGGCTTCAGCAGGGGAAATTCTGGAGAAGGCCAGCACAATTAAAGATGAGACCTGTGCCCACCTTTGGCACAGCAGTTTTAAGAGGCAAAGAACATGCCATGAAGATGGAAAACCTGGATGCTGGTCCTGAGGGGATGAAACCTCATCTCTGTGTCATGAAGATGCATTGGGCTGTGGAGGTGTTGAAGAATAAATGTTCCTCTTTTGAATGAATAACAAGAGGAGCATGGTTTGGCAGAGAGAAAGAAGAGCAGACTGTGCTAAGCACATACTGACACTTCCTCAGGTTGCTCTTCCAAAATCCAACAATTTATGGCTCAAAAGATTGCTCTCTTTTTCTTTTTAGAAATGCAGATGGGATTCCTTGTCCAGTCTCTCCTTGATGTGAATTTTCAGCATCCACAGCATCCTCTTGGCAAGTCCTACATGTTGTGTCTCTGTAAAGACTTGCCAGCTGCTAACTTTGATATTCCATCATTTTTGCATCAGAAGAGAGGGGAACAATGAATCCTACCATTGTCTCCACATCATTCATCTTATACAACTGTAGAAATCTCCCCTTTTGCTTTTCTTCACAGACAAGTTTTTCTGTTCCAAAATACTGTGTCATCAGCAAGAGTGAACACTTCACTACTAATTTCAAGATCATTTACAAATTTGTTGCCATCACATGTCTCCATGGCATTCACTGGTTACCCCTCTCCCAGTGAAAATTCCTAAAATTTCTTTGTATCCACTATCCATTCCTTCTGCCATTATCTGTACAATGATATTTGATTATTTTCCTAAAAGCCATGGGCTGAGAAGGGCCTCAGGTTCTCACTGCTGTTTCTTGCCCAGGGCAGAACTGAGCAGTTGTGCTCCACATTTCCCTGGGGGTCTGTGCTGAAAAAGGAAACACTTGGCACTTCAGCAGAGCCAAGCACTTTAATTCTGGGTCACTGATAGACCAAGGCAAAAAAGGCCCTCAGCCTGGGTGACTCTGCAGGTGCTCAGAGGTGACACATAGCTCTTTCCATCCCAACCACATGTGAAGATGAGACCGTGATGAAATTCACCATCACTCTCTGCCCAGGGGCAAAACACCTGCAGCTCCTGTGTCTTAATGAAGCCTTTACTGGGACAGGAGACAACCCCATTTGAAAAGATGGTCTCTATTCTTTGTTCTTGAACCCTTGCATTCACATTCAGCTCATTTGAACATTTTCCCTGAACCTGACCTGATTTATTAAGTGATTTGTTGGTCATACTCCTGTTTTTCTCTTAGTTTACCCTGCACTGATTCTCAAACACATTTTCTTAGTAATGATGCAAAATTTATTTTCGAAGTTCACAGATGGAAATGCTGAAAGGACCAAATCTTGGAGCCCTCCCTTAGAGCCTCAGGGGTCCCCCCAAAGAGTGAGGGGTCCCCATCAATGACTCCTTTCACCCAGTCCCAAACTCACTCTCTTAAACTCCACTGTTGTTGCATTGTGCTAATTTTAAATCAGGATTTCAGCCCTGTGCCCTCAGGAACACACACATCCCAGCTCTACTTTGGCACT
Organism: Catharus ustulatus; assembly: GCF_009819885.2. NCBI lineage: Eukaryota > Metazoa > Chordata > Aves > Passeriformes > Turdidae > Catharus > Catharus ustulatus. Next base: position 114,693,335 of record NC_046223.1, read on the forward strand.
GATCCATTTCTGCCTAATTCAAGTTCTCCTTTCTGCCTCTGTTGTGTGAAACTCTTGCATTTCTTACCCAAAGTCAGTACTCTGCTGTCCTTCCCCTCAGTGGTGACATACACATGGATGAAGCTGGATCTTATTTACACTCACATCCCTTTATAACGTGTGAGATTTGACATTGATGCCTGCAGGAAGGGTAGTTCATACTACTGAAAAAGGGGGAAGAAAGGGCTGTAGTATAAATGCACATCAAGTCTGAGAGCTTTTCTGCTCCAGGTTTTATTACAGCCAAGTGAGTCAGAGACGTGGGAACTACGAACTTTTTTCACTGGGGAGCATTGTTAGTGACCTGCACAAGAAGCCAGAAAACTGTTATTACTTGAAATGTAAAATTAAAGAAAAAAAAATTGCTCTCTTTCTCATTTCCCTGAACTGGACCACATGCTTCCCTGGAGGAAAATCAGTGTTGGAAAAAAGGTTGACTGCAAAATTTTCTGTTAATCTGAATATTCCTCTCTTGCTCCGGGCTGCAGGATGCAGGCACTGACCTGTCCCATCTGCTCTGCAGTGATCTGTGCCAGCTGCAGGAGGATCCTGCTGGAGATGATGGATGGCCCAGCACGTGTCCCTTCCTGCTGTAGATTGCACTGGTGGGACAGGGTTTATCAGAGCACAAACTGTGTCCAGGATCAGCCTGGTGCTGCCAGAGGGGCCACGCTGACCGGGACCCTGTGGTGGCACCAGTTCCACTGGTGGGTGGGACACAGCTCTGACAGCTGCTCCTGAATTTGGGAGCTCTCCTTGATGCTGGGCATGCCATGGCCTGAGGAGCCCTCTCATTCCCAGATTTACACCAGATTTCTTCATCAGGTGCAGAGTGCCAAGGACGATCTCACAAGTGTTAGTTCTGGTCCTGGCACTCATCCCTGAAGAGATTAAAGCACCCCTGAGAGAGCATCCCTTTCATTTTTGCTCAATCCTTATTACCTACAGAGCTCTGATATATTCCCCCTCTTCTACTCTCTGTCTCCCCATATGTTAAAGTTTTTTGGGAATGTACCTTTTTTGCATCATCTTTCTCCTCTAGATTTTAACACAGTCCTGATGCATTTACCATAAATCTCTGGAAATGCAGGAAATTCAGCACAAAACTTGTTGGAAGCAGGATCTCATTGGAAGCAAGTTTAACATATGTGTACCATCTTCCTTGTCTGGGTGCAAGAGCAGCATGATTGACTGGATTAAGAGAAAATTTGTCTGTGCCCAATGTCAGCAAAATTCTTGACAGAAGATATTTTTACTCTAACAAGCCCTCAGTGTCTACTGTAGTCAGTGTAAAGGGGGATCATGGCAAGGAGCAGATTGGAAGAAATGTGCTAAGAAATCTGAATTGAAAAATCTGAAAAAGATTTTCATCTACAGATGAAAAAGGTTTCTATGATGGTGATAGGAAAAACAGAGAACAATGTTGAGAAAATTTTTGTTTATATGAAAATTTTTATCTGCTTTTTCACTAGTTACACGACCTAGCAAATATTTTTCAGCAGCTTTGTCCCATTCACAGTTTTTTTGTAAATCTCACATTTCCCCTTTACAAAGCTCTACCCTCTGGCTCTGAAACCCACATTATTTTGTCACATTTCTGTTGTGCCCTGTGCAGTGATTGGTTCATGTTGTGACCCCAGCACAAGAGAAATCCAGCACAAGTTGCACAGCACAGGAATGTGTCCTGCAAAGGTTCTGGTAACAAGAGGTGTGGGGCAGGAGAACACCAGAGTTAACATCCTAAAACTCCTGGTTTTTCTGATTTTGGTCCAGAACATTTTCCAGGGACCCCCTTTGTGCTGTTAATCCAGAGCATGAGACACAACAGGGCAGTGAGGCAGAGCATGTGCTTCATTTTCCTCTGCACAGTTTCCAGTTCTTTGCAGTTTTCCAAGGAAGTCTGCCTGGCAGGCATGCTTAGTCAGGACAGACAGAAATACACACAGATTTCTACTATGAGATAATGAGGTTTTCTGGTTTGTTCTCTGTTCTCTTTCTAATAATCCATTGTGCTTTATCATGCCCTTTGATGATTGTTGAGCACTGGGTTAATGTTTTCAGAGTATTAGCCACAAAACCCATTTTCCCTGTGAACAGTCATAGCTAATTAAGAATATTGTGACATGCATGTAATTAGGGTTATTTTTAGCCCACAGTCATTACTTTGCATCTCTCAACACTGAATTTCTTTCAGTGCCATGATATCTCATCAACAAGGAGTATCACTCAGTGTCACAAGATCCAAATGAGATCCCATAATCTCCAACCTCTGTTATTTCATGAGTCACTGTTTCCCAGATTTCATGAATATGTTGAACAACACTCATGTGCATGTAACTTCATGTGACCTCCCTCTATTACATAAACTGACTCTTAGTTCTGTTTTTAGTCAGTTATTAAGATGAGATTTCAGTTTATTTTTAAAGCCTTTTTTAACATAAGTGCACTGAATTAACCAATCTTGATATCAACACTGTTTCCTTCAAAATGCTCACCAACATACGTGTATTGTGACTTCCTTATGAATATCTGGGCTCAACCTCATGGCTGGGAAATTATGAAAAGAGCAAAATTATAAGAAAGAGATCCTATATTTCTCAATATATCCCTCTTACTCATGGCTTTGGGGTCAGTTCAAGCACCTCCTTACCAAGTAGATCTGGGCATCACAACTTCAACCTGTTAAAATTTGAGATGTGACAGCGTAAAGTTAAAAAGGAAAAACAGTATATTAAAAGTTAGAAAAATGGATAATTCCTTTCAAAATGAAGACTTTAATAATAAGTTATTAAATAATTTATTAATAAAAATAATACACTGGTGTTAATTAACCAGTGCTTTAATACACTGGTTTTTCAGAAGAGAAAATTTCTGGGCAGAATGCAAAAATCAAACAAAAGGCTGGTCTTGGGTGTTATTTCAGAAAGTGGATGTCAGGCTGTATCCTGGCTGGACTTTCCTGTTAAAATGAGTGATTGCACAGCAAAATCTGAGGCACATACCAGGACTGCATAAATTATTTCTTTTACTATGTCACTGGAATTCCTAGAGGAAAACAGCTCCTTTTAAAAAATAATTTGATTTAATTCTATTTCTCATTTATTTCTAGAAGCTCTGGTTATGCGACAGAGTGGTGCAGAGTGGAGAGGGACTCCCTTACCCTCAGCCCAGACTAATCCAAGTGCTGAGCTCTTCCCCTTTGCAGAAACCCTGGAGAAGTTTCTGCTCTTTTGTGCAGTCAGAGTTCTCCATGGGGATCCCCATCTCTCTGGCAGGTCCCATTACAGCCCTGCTCTGTAACTGATCTGCCCACTGGATTCTGCACAAGAAGTGTTGGTGATGAATGACTGCACATGGCGCTGAGAATTATGTTGCAGAGTTGTTACTTTTCAACCAGGGAGCTTTCCTGGGAACTTTCCATGATGTGCTGGACAGCTAAAGAGCTTTGGACAATATGTAGGATGCAGCTGCCATAACTCACTGTGAGCAATGAACAGAGAGAGCAAAATGGATAGAGAAGCTGAGGATCAAAGACACCGGCAGGACACACGTATCTGTGATTGGTGATGAATTTTACTGCATTAGGGAAAGCTGGCTGACTTAAAAACATGCTGAACCTGCTGGCAAGGCATAGCAATAACCCCCCAAAGTCAGCGTGCTGTGACAACTGCAGTTTCCCTCAACATGAGACAGCACTGAGTGCGCTGCCAAATGTCAGCTAAACAGATTTATTTTCTCTGAGACCACTTTTTCCTGCCCCTGAAGCCTTCCCTGTGCTTTCCTCTGAGGTGTAGTTATAAGCAGAGTTGGTAGCACTGCCCTAAAGTAGATCCATGTTACAGCTGTGCAGAAAATAATTTTGTTGTTTTGTTAGAGTATTTGACACTCTGCAGTACAGCACCCCAGCAAAGACACAAACATCAAGGATTTTAATAAAAAACCCTAAACTTTGGGAAAATAAAATTCATATTTTCAGATAAACATGGAATGGCTCCACTTGGAAAGGACCTTAAAGATCATCCAGTTCCACCTTCCTTGCCATGGGCAGAGACACCTTCCACTATCCCAGGTTGCTTCAAGCCCTATCCAAACTGGCTTTGGACACTTCCAGGGATGGGACAGCCACAGCTTCTCTGGACAAAAATTGTAAATGTTGATTTGCACTAAATTAAATATTTGATGTCACTAATTAGAAATTTTATTTTATTTTATTTTATTTTATTTTATTTTATTTTATTTTATTTTATTTTATTTTATTTTATTTTATTTTATTTTATTTTAATTTTAGCAATTTTCCTTTTTTTTCCTCCCTACTTAGTCAAATTTTCTCAAAACCTCCTTAATTTCTCTTTAATATCACAATAAAGCACTTAGGTGATTTATTTTTTTGACGTATGTTGAGTCAGGAGAGTGACTGAAACCAATGTTTTCCTGTAGTGTTTTGGTTACTAAGAATTGTGTTTTTGCTATGGAAAACGATTTAAATATTTCCAACCAACTCTAGTATTTATGAAAAAATGATTCACAACAATGTGAAGCAAAAAGATAGCATCAACAACAGTTAAATGCTGCACATAAGAGCTGGATGATGAAATGAAATATCCAGTATTGTCTTTATTCAATTTAGTCAGACAAAGCTTTGTGAAGAAGGAGGATGTTGGATTGCTAGCTTTTCAGTAGATTGTAGTAAAATGAGAACACCATCCACGGAGACATGGCTGGATCCAGTCTTTGGGATACTGCTTGTCTGCTGTCCTCTGGAAAAATCCTGTGGAAGATGATGAGGAGAGAGCCCTTTTTACCAAAATAAGGTTTTCCTCCCTGCTCAAATGGCTCAGGAGGAGTGTTAACCCCAGAAGAGTAATGGATCTTGGCTCTGTTTCCCAACTTCCACAAACTGCAAGGATGAATATTAGATTTTGAGCTTGGATTCAGACAGTTTCAAGAGAAATTATCCATCCATGCTCTGTAACTCAGTTATGAACTGATCTTCGAACTCTCCTTGCATTAAGGGCTGAGGTTTTATTTATTTGGATTTCAAAGTCCATTTCTGCTGTTGCTGTCTTGCATTTGCTTCACGCTGTAAGCATCCAAGAATCCTGGAGGTGCTGGGAAAAGGGGATTGATCCAATATCTTCTTTATTTAAAACGGGAAGCGTGCAAGCAGATGATCTATTAATACAGCATTTATTAATACCCTTCTCACACACAGGAACCAAAAATCACAAGGCTTGCTTTGAAGCTGGGACTCTCTCAGATGAATGGAAACGAGTTTCCAGCTAAGTGCAGGTGCCTGCCATATGAGCAGAACAAATCCTGGGACCACGAGGAGCAATTTGATGACTGCTGTGTGCTCTGTGCCCACAGTAGATTCATGTCAAGGTGACACTTCCCTGGCTTGGGTCTCCCCTTGTCTCTTACCAAAGAGCTGTAGATATTTTACTCCTTCTCTTACTTTTTTTAGTGCCTGATAGATGTTGTTCCTAAACACTTTTGCAGGTGATTACTGTGGGGAATAAGTAAGCTTCTTATTCACACCTTTTTGTCCAGCTTCTCTTGACTTTCATAATTCATTAATCCAGAGGAAACGAGGGATCTCACAAAGCCCTGGCCAGCCCCAGAGGGGCTTTTCAATGGTTTAATTTAATGATGGTTGTGGGAAATGCCTGTGTAGTTGTTAAGTATTTTGAGTCCCCTCCCATTCTTTCCCCTGTTAATAGGTGGTTGTGCCACTGAGATGTTCCCCAGGAGGACCCTTAATGTGAAGTATGAGTGTTGTTGCCTGTTGACATGCTAGCTAACAAGGATGACACATCAGACTTAAAATCCCAGGGGTGCCTGAATTTTTGTGGTTTTCAAGTACTATAAATTTTACTTTCTAGCACAGGTGAGGTTTAAGCCCCTACCTGGAAACACTCATGTCCCTGGTGTCCCTTTTTGGTAGTGGGGCCACTGGTAAAGGAAAATACAGATGTGAAAGAAGCCCTGAAGCCTTCAGACCTGCCAAGCTCCAGCTGGTTTCCCAACACCTCCCCAAAGTGGATGTGTGGAGTCAATGTATGAATGAAGGAGCAAAGCTTTCTGTCTAAACGGGCCCAGTGGTGCTGCTCCAAGGCATGACATCAAATTCCTGGGCAACATCCACACTTTGCACGTTGCAAAGGAGCATTCCCAGGTGCTTTAGTTTGCTTTTGGTCCTTAGACCGGTCCCTTGCTCGCTTTTGGCCTGGGCTCTCTAACATCCATCCAAAGAGTTTCCAGGCACCGCTCGGCAGCCGGCACAGCCAGGGACCATTCCCAGCTGGCAGCTTGGATACAGCTGCTCTGTTTTGGAAAGAGGGAGAGTTTAATGAATGGATGCAAGCGTTTCTGTGCCAGTTGGCCTCGAGGTCCAGGCCGTGTTTAATTTTCTAAAAGAGACACAGCCTCAGGTCTCCTTATCTTTGCCATTAACTTCCTGGGTAGTGAGGGCTTGGCTGTTTACCTATAAAAACGACTTTGTGAAAATGGAGCGTGCATGAAAGAATGGTTTCAAAGACTATTTATTATGAATATGGTTCTTTTTAACCTAACAAGTCATTCACAAACTGATCTTGGCTTCCTTGGATGGAGTTAGTGTTCAGAGACATTCACTGATCATTTACAGCAAGAAACATTCAGCCTCCGTTTGTTTTCTTTGCTTCCTTTTTGCAGTGGGGACCAGCCAGCTGAGAGATCTGCTTTTGTTTTTCCTGTCCTTGATTTGATGATTGAAGCTTTTCAAACAGAACTACAACACACGGCAAGCATCCACGATGAATTTCTAGATAAATAAACACTTGGGCTGAGGTTATTTTGAAGAACAGCAGTGTCAGTGCCTCCAAATGGCAAATAATAGAGTGAGCTGAGCCCAGCCTTTTTTTTTGTTTCTTTTTTTTTTTTCTGGAGCTGGAGTACTGCTATCCCTCCTGTTAACCTGTGCCTCTCTATTTAATGGATTTTCTTGGTGGTTCTGAAGCACTGGGAAAAGCACAGTTAGGGCTGGCTAAGGGTCCACCCTGAGGGAAAGGAGACTTTTCCCATTGCCACGGTGCCCAGAAGTGTGGTGAGGGTCTGTCTTGGGTTACAATACAGAGTGTGATAAAAGGTATCTGTTCTATCACCATCTGTTGAGGGTGGGGCACTGATTCTGATCTCCCTGGGAGATATTCTGCTAATGGGCCATCCATTGAAACCAGGCAGGGCATTGTTCTTTATCTTTTCACAACCCATCCTTCCTCCAGCCAGTCATTTTCTGCTCATGGCCATTGAGTCCCACTGTGGGACTGATAAAATTACTGCATCCCATTGGGAGTTGCTCCAGCCAGGGGGAAGAGCCCAACATTTCTTACCAAGATAAAAACAGAGGTTTTGGGACACTAAGGGAGCCCCTTTCTCCACTGGACTCCAGAGGAAAACCGGATTTCTCCACATCACCACTGGAGCTCCGGAGGGAAACTGCACCTTGTACAGGAGCACTGCTCCAACTGAGCCACATCTGTCACTGCAGGAGGATGCAGCCACCATGGAATGGGACTGCTGCCAACACCCTGCCTGACGGGTGTCAGGTTGTACTCTGACTGTGTCAGGGTTTGGGGTTTGTTTCTTTGTAGTGCTGTATTTCTATTTTAATTTCCCTAGTAAAGAACTGTTATTCCTAATTCCCATATCTTTGCCTGAGAGCCCCTTGATTTCAAAATTATAATAATTTGGAGGGAGGGGGTTTACATTCTCCATTTCAAAGAGAAGTTCCTGCCTTTCTCAGCAGACACCTGGCCTCCAAACTAGGACAGGGTCACTGCAGATCTGTCTGCTGGTGGGTTGTGGGCTCAGGGAAGGTCAGCCCTTGCAGGGATGTCCATCCCAGGTGACTGCTCAGCCTTTCCCAGCTGGGGATGGCTCAGGAGCTGAGCCAGAGGCAGGCTTGCCTTGCCTAAGCATAGCTCTTGGCTCCATTGCTTGCTCATCTGTGGCTTTGCCTTCGCTCACTTGTTTCCTTAGATGAGTTCCTCTGCCTGCTTATTTGTGTTAGGAAAATTATCATTCTTGTATTTTGGTCTGTGTCGCTTCCTCTGGGCCTGTTTTGTTATTGCACAGAGGGATGTCTCTAATGAAGTGGACGGAAGGAGGAGGACTCGGGGCCTATTTTTATCCTATCCATAGGAAGTTGGCCAGAACAGGGAAAAACAGAGCAGAGAGCCCTCAGAGCATTCCCACCCCTCGGGGCTGGAGACAGCAATCTCCACAGACCTTGCTCAAATGTTCCACTGCTGCCCAGGGGAACTTTCTCCGCAGTTTTGCTTGTTTGTTTTTGAAAGGAAAAACGTGTGTTGCTTCCTGCCACAGGGCCAGGGCTAGCTGCTCTGCCATTGCTGCCATCCAAGCTTCTTTTATTAATGAATTAAACCTCAGACCACCAGACTGACTGAAAAAAAGAGAAAAAAGGGGGATTTGTGAATGTGTGTTGGTGATGTGACAGCACCTGGGGGCCTGATGGGGCTGGCACTGACATCACCCTTCTGTAAAGATGTGAGGGCTGGTCTGAGGAGCCTCAAACCCAACCCAGCAGACAGCTTCAGGGCAGCAACACAGGGAAGAAATGTAGAAAAATGTGGTGGCTTTGCTGGTACCGTGAAGAAAAGGCAATGGATTAACCCAGACCTTGTGGTTTTTTAGTTTCATAGGGCAAGAAATGATGGCTTGAAGTTGAAGGAGGGTGATTTTAGGTTGATATTAGGAAGGAACTCTTTACTGTGAGGGTGGTAGGCCCTGGCACAAAGAAGTTGTGGTTGCCCCATTTCTGGAAGTGTCCAAGTCAAGGTTGGATGGGGCTTGGAGCAACCTGGAATAGTGGAAGGTGTCCCTGCCCATGGAAGGAGAGTTTGAACTAGATGATCTTTAAAGTCCATTCCAAACCAAATCATCCTGTGACTCTATGATTTTATGATTCTACAATCAGTACCTCATTAGATCATGCCATTATCCTAGAAATTTTGGGGAAGCTGAGGCACATGTTTTAAGGCAGGGTATCGCCTTTCATTCTCATTTTCTTTGTCCCATTTATTCCCCTTTCCAGAAGACAGCAGGCTGTCTTTTCACATGTTTTTTTCCTCCAGTGGTGATATCCAAGCAGAGGAGCAACAGAGCAGACATTTGGAACTCTCCCACACAACTTCCCTGGCCACGGAGCATCTCCCTCCTCTGCTGCTGCTCCTGTCACACAGCTGGGCTTCCAAAGAGGATGCTCCTCTCCCACGTGCTTCAAAGGGAAACCAGGAGCCACAGAACAATTACTCCCACTCACAGGGCGAGGGGAAATCCTCTTCTAACAGGGGATCATCCTGTTACAACGAGGATGTCTGGTGATTTATGACATGCTGCTTTAAACTCTCTTTCCCCTCCAAAGAAACACAAAGCTGGAGGGAGATAGGAGAGGGAACTGACATTGGCAGTGCTTGAAATATAGTGTGAGAGCTGGGGAAACCCTTCCTTGCTGTCCTCATTAGCATGACTTAATTAATAGTTATAATCTTATCAAGCAGAGGTTGCCATGCAGGAGGGATGTGCAGGCTGGAAATCAAAGCTTTAATAAATAGATATTTTAAGACCAAAAAGCACCACTGTAATTTTGTCTGGTTTCCTGTGTAATTGATGCCAGAAACAGACCCTTCTAACTGAAAAAAAGAAAAAAGAAAAAAGAAAAAAGAAAAAAGAAAAAAGAAAAAAGAAAAAAGAAAAAAGAAAAAAGAAAAAAAGAAAGAAAAATGGATTTAATAGGAAGGCATTCATACTGTGATATTTTGGGGAATAATTTTAATAAGAAAAATTTGAGCGGTTTATTTTGCAAAAATCCAACTTATCTCTATTTGATTTGCTTTCATTTTCATTTTCTGCTCTAAATGCTCTGTAAATCCAAAAGACTGTATGCTCTGTAGGGCTTATGCATCTATTTTCTTAATTTTTTTTTATGGCATTGAATTCAAATTGTAAAAGAATATTCTCAACCTGGGGCAAAGAAAATTTTCCTTTTTTGACACCAAAAAGCTCTTACAACTTACATTAAATACTGCAAAAATTAATATCTGTACCATCAGTTCTGTTATTGTCTCTAACATTTTTATAGATCTCCCTTCCTATTTTCTTTGTGTTAGCCTTGGATGTTGGAAGTGGTGGCACCTCTTAATCTCAGGAACATTTTGGTATCTTGAGGTCTGAAGTGGCAGTAAGGGAGGCTCTCCTCACAGGAATCAAGAATAAACAGAATAAACCCTGTCATCCATGGAAGCTGAATGGCTGGACAGCTTGAGTCAGGACCCAAAACAAGGAAAACAGTGATCCATTTATTTCAGGTGTGAAGTGGAGAAGAGAAATCCACCTGAGGACCCACACAGAAGCAAAAGACAAAGAGGATTCAGACCATGGTGAGGGCAGTGCAGTGTGGGGCAGCCCAGAGGGAGAGGCAGAAGCAAGACAGATTATCCAAATTTCAATCATACATGGCATAACTCATACAAATGTGAGCTTGACAATGTCTACATTAGATTAATCCACACTCATTCATATTCTAGGTATTTCTAAGAAAGCATCTCAGCCTGTGAGACCTCATGCTTATTCAAAATAGCTTTCAAATATAGAGAAAATCATTATTTTATTCCAGACCAAGTCCATCAATCTCAAAGGATTTTACTCCAGCACCACTGAGATCTGAATTTGCACCAGAATGTTAAGTTCAGGCTATTAACAGGACAGATTTCTCAATGCTAAAAGAAGAACTGTGAATTATAAAGCCACATCCTTACTGGCAGCTATAAATTTGGATAAACCTCCTCCCCCAGTGATCTGGATTCTACATGCTGTCTCATCAGGCTGTTTCCCTCTCACTTGTGAAATATATTACAGTAGCCAAATTACCAAAGGACCTCAATAAATTCAGTCATTCTGCTCTCAGAGAACATACCATGCTGTGGAGAACAGAGTGAGAATGTTTTTTTTCTCTCCAGACTTGCAATTGTTCCCATTGTGGGTCAGTTTTATTGGCAGGTGATTTTTTTTTCTCCCTTACTTGGCCCCAGTTCGAATTTTTGCATTCTGTTTCCCCTGCAAATGTCTTTTCCAATCACTATATTTTAGCTCATATCAATGAAGTCTGTATAGGGGAAGAAAATAAAGCAGGACAGTTCCTCATCTGGTTTATATCTGCCTTGCTCAACACATTCCAAGAACCTCTCTGCTGCTCTGCCCAGCTCAGTGCTATGCACACTGGGCATAATCCTACCTCATATTTTTTAGGCAAACTTGCTAAACTGTTTGTGCATGGAAGAAATTCCTCCCTAAATTATTAGAGGAATGACTGAATTTAAATTCATTGTTGTTGTTTTGTTTTGTTTTGTTTTTTGTGAGAGAATCATAAAATCATAGAATGGTTTGCATTTGATGGGACCTCAAAGGTGTCTAGTTCCAACCCCCATGCCATGGGCAGGGACACCTTTCAGTGAAAAAAATTAAATATTTATTTCTGTGGAAAAGTTTTATACAGATACAAAATCAGCCCATCTTCACCTAAAATTCAGCAAATGCTTTTCATTTTCCTGGTGTCTTGACTCAGTGCTCTAAGCAAAAGAGCCTGGGGCAATGGCACCTGAGAGGCTCCCAACAGCTTTAGGAGTTCAAACCTCACTGGGCAAAATGTCCTTAAGCTCCCTGAGGAAAGTCTCAGCACAGCAGCAGGGGCAGAAAACAGGTAAGAAAATCCCCAAGTCCCCAAGATTGTGGGTTTTTAAATGAAACTTTCTCAATGTTAATGTAGCTTTTCTTCCAACTGTGAGCAAACAGAAAGGACTAAAGTTTTGTTAAAGCATCCATCCAGACAGCTCCAACCTTTCTGAGGAAACAGATGCACAAACCCTGTGCTGGCTGAGAACAGAGGAGCTGCAATTTTCATGAAAGAAACAAACCAACAAACTGTTAATGGAAGTGACATTAATTAATTTTATTATCAACTCCTAGGCAGCCAAACAACCCCAGAACCAAACCATCAACCATGAGCAGCATCTGTAAGAATTATTGGGTTATAGAATCATAGACTGTTTTGTGTTGGAAGAGACCTTAAAGATCTTCCAGCTCCAATCACTGCTGCTCTGGTCCAACTCCAGGTGCATCACCACCATGTCTGGAACTTGCCTCACCCAGTTATGACCAAGTTAAACATGAACATCTGCTCTGAACCACCTGGGCATTCTGCTCCTGAAGCAGCTGCAGCAAGACTGACTCTTGTTGTTCTCAGATGCTCCAAATGCCAAAAGGACACGATGGAGAACCACAGCCATAGGTCCTGGGAAGTCCCTGAGTGTCCCTGGACATCCCTGAGTGTCCCTGTGTGCAGGGAGGGGCAGAGCAGGGCCCAGGCTCTGCTCCAGGGCCCAGCAGTGGCACCAGAGGAACGGGCAGGGACTGATCCCAGCAAGTTCCACCTGCACAGGAGGCAGAACTTCTGTACTGGGCAGTGACCCAGCACTGAACAGAGACCAGAGAGAGTCTGGAGTCTCCTCACTGGGATATTCCAGAATGGTCTGGGCACAGCCCTGTGCCCTGAGCTCTGGGATGGCCCTGCTGGAGCTGGGAGCTTGGATCAGATGATCCACCTTGGTCCCTTCCAATCTGACCCATCCTGTTAATCTGTGATGATTTAAAAATACTCTGAGAAGGCAAAAGGCAAATTGGGAATACAGACATTTGTGTTCTGCCTGTGCTGCTGTGACAAGGAAAGAGAAGGTCACTGATGTAGGATTCCTCTAAGAGTTGTTTCACCTTGGATTATCACAGTTAAAAGAAAGTAGTGTTTTTCCTTTTTTTTTCTCTTTTATGCCATTTAAAGGTTAGGGAAAAATGGGATACAACATTAAAAGAAATTTAAAGCATTGCCTAAAAGCCAAATCCTTTCATAATGCCCTTAAAACTGCCAACTTTGCAGGAAAGAGTAATATCTGCTCTTCACTGATTTCATCTGATAAAATTGTGGAGAGAGGGAAAAAGTGCTTTGGGGCACGTGAGTCCTTCAAATCTCTGTAGATCATGAAATGTCATTGTTCCCTGATTTACCTCATGAAACATAAACTTTACTAAACATGGTACATTAACGACAAGGTGTGCAAATGTGCCTTTTCAACCCCGAAACAGAGTTGCTTCTGTTCCAGACAGAGCTACCTCTTTGGACCCAAGATGACAAATAATTCAAGTTTAAACATATGTAGTTGTTTGTAGGCCCCAAGACACTTCATGGCAAATTCATTCCAGCTCCTTTTCTCAATGTCCCCATACAAACAGGACCCAAATATCAATGCCAGGAACAAGAGAGGAGACAGTTATGTACAGTCTGATGATGAAGGCACAGTGACTTTTATATATACACATAGACACATGTATATGTGTATGTATATATATCTCTATAAATTAAGAACCCTGAAACTTAAATCCATATGCAGGCAAGCCTGCAAACAGGCAGAGAGCTGAGGGCATTTTGGAAGAAAAAGATATTTCTGCCTGCCAGTGTGAATGAAAACTGCATATAGGGTTAGTATCTGATGCTTTGGGGGTTTGAGATTTTCAGATGGTAAGTTTTCATCTAAATAGAAGTCAGGTGTTTTTCAAAAGGCTTTTTTTTTATTCTTCCTTTTAATGCATCAAAGTATTTTTCCAACAGAAAAGGACTGGCTTTCCAACCAGTATGGAAATTTTTAATTCAATCTGAAATTTTGTTTATTTTAGGGGAAAAAAAGTGAAAAGCCAACCATGGAAACATTCTTACTAAAAATGCTGGCTTTAGATCAAAACCCTTGTTGAGATTTTTTCAAATTAAATATTTCCCTTTAGCACTTCAGCTTTTAAAAGAACCTGCTTATTTTTCTGAGAGCCTTTAACTGGGAAGGAAGAAAATACTAAAATGTAGTAAGTAGACTCAAGTTAGAAAACTTTAAAGAGGAAAGCAAACAAAAAAAGGCACATGTTAAAATTATAATATCTTCAATTAAAACTAATTGCCGTATTTTGATCAACCAGTAGAACATCTGGCCACATCTGACAGGGTAGCAGTGCTGTGTAGGTGGTTCCAGGAGCTGCACCACGCTGGGAAAAATTTGCACTGTCAATAAAACCAGCCATGGGTTGTTCCTTTCCTACCTTCCCATATGCTGGGCTCATTAATGGAACATCAAATCTACAAATGTGGACATAAAGTCAGCCTATACATGCCTGACTTCTGATACGAGCATCCGACCACTGCTTGGGGGCTGTGTTTGAAAAGCAGGGCCATGTCCTGAGGGCTGTAAATCCATTCTTTCTTGACAGAAGACAAATCTCAGTGGGATTCTTTTTTATTTTTTCCTTTTCCACAAAAGAGTCTTGTGTTCTGCACTGCGAGCCCGAGTTGCAGCAGGGAGGGGGAAGCTGCAAATCCAGCTCCAGGCTTGAAAGATTTCCACTGTCACTGCTGGAGCGGCGCGGAGTCAGAGCCCCTCGGTGCCAAGAACAAAAACATCATCACCACCGCGTAATGCAAACACGATGCTGCCGTAATCGGCTGCGGGACACTGGGAATCTGCCTCCTGGGAGGGGAGGCAGGCAGGGAAAGCCCTGGAAATCTTTTTTGGTGACTAAAACCATGCTTTATTGCAAAGTGCGTAGAGGGCCGTCTCTCCTTTCCAGGCTGACTTCCCACCTGCAGCGCGTTGCTGATTTAATAAGGGCTGAAAGGGATTATCAAGTTGTGAAGTTGTTTGCATCCTACTGGGCTGTAATGAATGAAGGGTTTTGTTCAGCTCAGCCTGGCTGAACGCTTCTTGGAGTGATCAGAGTGGGGAAAGGCTGTGAGGGACCAGAGTTTTTGGGACATGGTTAATGGTAGAACACGACATGGTGGGTGCACAAACTCCTTGTTCGTTTTGTAACTTCTTTTCCTATCCTAACGCTTGCCTCAGGCTAAATCATAGCTATGTTTTGGTTTTGTTTTTTTTTTTTTTTCGGTCTGCTTTGGTAACTCAGCAATCAGTGGAAGAGAAACCTCAGTATCTTCAGCTCCTGTAATCCATGAGAAACTGGAAGGTTCCCTTGCAGGTCTCTGCATTCACCATCCTCCTGTAACTCTGCCCAGGTTGCCTCACCCTTGGGGAGTTTGTATCAATTGCAGTTCTGCTCACAAAACTAATGACAAGAACGATGCTCATTCCCTGCCAATTCCCTGCAAGCCACTGGCATTCCCTGCTGAGAAGGACAAAGAGTGCCACAGGCATGCTGAGGTAAAAGCCTCTTAAACTCATCTCATTTTCAGCCCAATAAAAGAGCAGAGCACCTCCACCCAATTAGCAGACACCAAGCCTTCCTGTTCCTTTGGAGGCAGAGCATTCAAAACTCACTCACTTTATCTTTGAAGTGTTTCTTTGAATTTGGCACCTGCCTCAGGAGCAGGACTTGGTCCTCTCCCAGCCACCTTCTCTCCCTCTGGAGAGGTCAGACCTGCCCTGCTGGAACTCTCTCCCCACAGTGTAGGTGGCATTTGTTTCCTCTCTCTCTCTATCCCAGTAGACTGTAGCTGTTCCCAGTCCCTCTCATATTTCCTGTGCAGTGGGTTTTGTGAGGAGATGTTGACCCAAAAGATGAGACATCCTCTTGGCCATTCTCTGTGGCAGAGCTCATGCAGACACAGTGGTACAAACATGAGTTTTACCAGCTCAGAAGATGCAGAGCCCCAGATTTCCTCTTCATCTCACACAGCCTTGCTAGGGGAAGCTGTCCCAGTATTCATGCTCTTGAAATTTCTTTCCCAATGTGTAATCCACCATTCAAGAGTCTAGCTAATTCTAGATCAGCCAATAACCAAAGTTTAGTATTTTTCTAAACTTTCCCTGTGCTTCAAGAAAATAACAAATGTGGCCATCTGCATCATATCTGTAGCTCTTATCTTTATACCCCCATATTTCTTGTCATGTTTTTCCACTGCCTCCCTCCAGCAGCTCTCCTAGTCAGATGTTTTCTCATTTCCTCTTCCCACTCCTGCCTGTGAGCCCTTCTTCCTTCCTGTAGATAATTTTTGGAAAAGGATCTCAGCAAACTTAGTAAGTAAAATGTCTTCCCTATCCAGTTTTAGTCTCCCAAGTCAGCCAGTATGTCTTTCCATGCTGCTTCCACAGTTAACAGAAACTCCTCTAAGAACTGATGGATCATCCTTAAGCCAAACTCCTCCTCTGAAACCTTCAGAAGAACCTGAATCTGTTCCTTGGGAGCCCAGGAAGCATTGCTAATTTGTCTGGCAAACAGATGACCCTGAAAGTGGTGTGGCTGTATCACAAAGACATCATCTTCTCCTATTTCAGGTACTGCCTGAGGGCTCATTTCTCTTATGGTGTTGTAAGAAATGTGTGTAACAGCTACAGGAGGACAAAGAGGAGTCAGGAGTTCGTGGTGGCTTTGGGACTCTCTAGTCAACAACAAAAGGTCAAATTATCTTTATCTCATAGGAGTATAAATAATTGCAGTGGGAGGGGACCTCAAAAGATCTCAGAGCAGGCTCAGGTCATGAGGTAAGACAAGACCACACAAAGTTTCATATTAGAAAAACTCAGTGTTTTAGGTGCTCCATTTGGAGGAAGATGACGAAGAAGAAGAAGGAAGTGTATGCACTTCCCACTGCAATTCCCAGCTCTTATTTGTTGGAAATATAGAAAAGTAGGCAGGTGGGGTGGGATGGAGTAGCTTTCCTGTAGTTGTGTGATCCACAATGAAGTCCAGGCTTCTGTGGCTGCAGCATCTGAGACACTCAGGTGCAAAGGTGACCATTCAGGGTGTTACTTGGCAGCAGTTACAGTCTGGCTTGATGGGTTTTCATCCCGTTCCAGTCTGAAAAGTCAGAGGTAACATAGCTAACATAGACTGAGCTTTGCTTGACCTTTATCTGTGTGAAGAGGTCCCACTTTAGGGTGAACTGTTTTCCAAGCAGCCAGTTCTTCCCTCCCCCCAGGAGCAAACCCTGACTCATGTTTACCAGCTGGAGAAAACATGACCAAATAGTGAAAAAAAAAAAGACAAAAAAGAGATCTGCTTTGAGCATTAAACTTCATTGCTGAAAGACTAGAAACTACTGTTTGGCCTGCCAAGGCTTTAATTGTCAACTTATGTAAGAAAGGCTCTTTTCCAGTCCCTGTTTGCATTCACCAGGGGGTTCATAAAACAATTATAAGACTCTAGTGATAATCTTCTTTCAGCCTTTATACTCCAGGCTGCCCAAAATGTCAATCCAGCTGATGATTGCTCCTGTGTGAGGTCACTGAGCCACCGACTGGCTCTCTGACTTTATTATTATTAATTGTTTGTATTAGTTACTGCTACTATATGGCATGTGGGTCACTCACCCTGTCCTCAGCCCTTAATAGCTTCATTGTATTACCCTGATCAAAGCTGGTCCTTTCTGTGTCCCTTTCATATGATCTTCAAAGTCATCTTTGGATGACTTCGGATGGGCTGAAAAATAAAAATCTCAAAGGCAACTTTAGGCTGAAACAAAAACTGACAGCCCTGAGTTTTTGATAGTTCAGATATTAATAACTTATGGTGTTAGACTGTCATCTTGTGAACAATCTAAGACAGGCATGAGACAACCACAGACTCTGGTTGGAAGCAAATCAATGGACTCTCCATCTCACTGAGGGGCTCAAAGCCAGCGAGTGACAGATCCTGCTACTTCAGGTTGGCTTGAAATCATTACAAACACTGGATATTAAATTATACACTTTAGTGATAACTGATTGCTGAAAACCCTGCCTTGTGTGTGAATGAAAAATAAGACTTCACGACTGTTTTATATTCTTTTCTTTCAGCCCTCATACTGCTTGAATGCAAGTCGTATTTCACACAATATCCCTGTCACTTTAGAGGCAAACTGCTGGGGATCAAATCTTTGCATAAAATATTGCTTCAGACCTGAAACTGGGATGGTACAGATCTTACAGGACAGTGCAATATTTCATGGTTTGATTTTGACAGCTGCACCAGCAGGGGCAAAAGGGACATATCTGTAATGCTATATTATTTACTAAACAACTAAAGCACATTAAAGTCTTGAAGGCCAGCTCAGTCTAGAAATCCTGACACCTCAACTGAAGCATGTGTGTAAATATTTTATAGATGTGATGGTTTGCCTGGCCTTCAAGTTGATGTTGGTATGAAATTCATGCCACAGAGACAAAGCAGTCAGAATTCTTCCTCAGTCTTGCACACCTGACTTGTAGGCAGCACTGTATCAAAATGGATTGAGGCTAAATTTCTATACCACTCCCCTTTAAATCCAGTCATAACAGGTTTAGAACAGAGGGATTCCAACAAGAGACTCAAAATAACAGGGAAATTCAGACAACATTTCATTTTTATCCTGTGGATTGTCCTTTCAGTATAAGTTTGAATATAAATATGAGTGTCACATGGGATTTGTGATTATTTCATAACAAATAAAATAAACTTAATTAAAAATATGAGTCAAGTTCAAATATTTCTAGAGAACAAAGTCTGGAATTTAGGGCTTTTTGTCTAAAGACAAAATTAGCCTGGAAAATAATAAAAATATATTTCATATCAAGAAACTGGCAGAACATTCAATCACTCATTGCTTCCAAGATGAAAAAATTTTCCTCTGCTGTGGAGAGGAGTAGTTTTTACTTCTTACATAGTGGTGAGAGAATAGGGCTTAATACAGTGGTAATAAGATAAGCTGCTAAAAGCTTTTCCATAGGAACTATCAACTTGGAATGGGGTTTCCCCCCCTGCCAGTGGGATTGGGCCCATACTTTAAGGGTATCTTTGCCAGAGGTCTGCATACATTATAAGTTAAACAGAACTAATGTTTTTGGTTTCTAACTTTTCTCTCAAGCTTAATACTGGTCAATTTGTGAAGTGTCCTGGGAATAACAACAAAATAACACCCAACAACTTTAAATATTATTTTGTCATGTTTTCATGTAAGGCACAATAAAGCACAAGGAGGGAGATGGCACAGGGATGTGGAAGGACACTCTAAAGTTGATGCAGAACTTTTAAATAAGAGCACAGGACACTGAACTCTCTTCTACATTCCAGATTTCCCCTTTAGGTGCCTAAACTCCAGCTGAGTTCAATGAGAGTTGAGCCACTTAAATCCCTCTACGAATTGGTGATAACACCAAGTTATCACCTTATGGCTTAGATGAATTAGGTATTTTAGTGCTCCTGAGAAGGGTT
Organism: Catharus ustulatus; assembly: GCF_009819885.2. NCBI lineage: Eukaryota > Metazoa > Chordata > Aves > Passeriformes > Turdidae > Catharus > Catharus ustulatus. The sequence continues at coordinate 114,712,649 of NC_046223.1, forward strand.
CCAAATTGGCTATTTTTTTTTTGCTGATCTCACTGGAAGTCCAGGAATGGCTGAGCCTAGAGACAGGATCACTGGCTGCTGTAACTTGGAGACTGGGATTTCACAAGGCTGGAGCAAAGGCGCTGTAGAGCATCATCTTCTGGTGAGGATTTGGCAGATTTAAGGACTGTGGGAAGAGGTGTTCTCAATAACTGAGCAGAATTGCTAACATAGGCTTTACACATCGCAGCTCAAGGATCAATTTGGCTTTGGCCTTTGCCAAAACTGCTCCTTAACAACTGACTTGAGAACTGCAAAGATGAACTGTCTTTTTTCCTCCCCATGGGGCAACCACATTTTGACATTGCGGTTCCTAAATGACCAGCAAATAATTTTGTATGCTGGAAATGAAGAAAGGAAAGGAAAGAAAATAAAAGATTCAATCTTTTCTTTTCCTTCCCCCAAGTTAATGAATTTTTTATAAATGTGTAAGCATGTCACTATTCCAAGCCACATCAAATCACTTTTAAAATCTGTATTTTAAAAACAGGAATGTGTATAATATGAATGGCTTAAGGACTAAAATGCAAAAAGATGTTGATGATGCTGGATTAGCAGCCAGCTGGAGAATTAAAAAAGATGAAGAGAAGAACAAAAAAGCCCGTGTTCCACTAGCCAAGTCAACAGCCGTGTTTTTTCAATCGCCCCTCATTATGGAAAAGTGTACTCAGGTTGTCCTGGAATCAGAGTTCACTGTTTTTAAGGAGTCACATCAGGAAAAATCTCTTGATGCAGTGCAGAGTGTATGACAGGGAACATCTGGACACCAAACTACTGGAGCTGCCATGTTTGCAGGGGAATGGCTCTCAGGATGAAATGGAATGAGCTGTAACAAATATGGGATTTCGCTGGCAGCTTTATTTTATTTAAATGCATCCCTGGCTTTTGAGATATTTCTTTGTTTTGGATAATATTTAAACATGTCAAAAATCCTCTCTCCTTCCTGCCCTTCATTACAGATGACAGGGAGTGGATTGCTCTGGCCATCTGTGGAGGGGGAATGAATGGAGCTACATCTGGATGGGCTGGGGATCACATGAACGCTCACAGCAAGCCCCAAGCCCTTCACTTCAAACCTGCCTTTCCCTGAGTGAGCCGAGACAGTATCACAGTTTTTGCCAGGATTGTGTGAAGCAGGGTTGGAGCCTTGCAGCTGAACATGTCCAGAACCTGTGTGGGGGCCCTCCCTAAAGTTCAGCACCTCTGCCAATCCTGCATGTGCATAGGAGTTGTGTTTGATAACAACATTTGGCATTTGTTGTGTGACATCTTGTACTTGTGAAGCCATTCCTGAGGCTTCCCTGCAGCCCTAGTGTGGAAAGCTTCAAGGGAGAAAATAAAAGCACATGTGGCAAAGTTTGGAAGAGGGCAGAGCTAATAAAGGAGTGGACAACCTGTAGGTCCAGACCCACACATGGCTTGTGCCAAAGCTGTGCCAGGCTGGTGAGCCCTGAAACTCAGCCTGGGAAGAAGCAAAGCAAAGGTTGGGATTGTGAAACTGCTGCCATTGATGCTCCTGAGGACTGAGCCAAGCCCTGTCCTCAGGGACTGGTGAGAGGGCTAATGGTTGGGCTCAATGGTCATAGAGAGGTTTTACAACCATCATGGGTCTGTGTTTCTGTGATGGAAACCGCTCCATCCCCTGCCTGTGAGCTGCTGCCAGAGGTCTCTCCCCCTTGGCTCTCTTGTTCAGGTGTGTATTACATAGTTGTCAGCCATATCTCCTCTCCCTCTCCCTCTCCTTCTCCCTCTCCCTTTTCTGTCCTTCCATTCCTTTTTCTTCTACTGCCCTCAGTGGCCCTTAGGCTGTAGGATTTATGGTGTATGACTCTGATAGTAAGGGCTGACAGATGAGACACAGACCCATCAGCCTGAACCGACCTGACTCGTGGGCATCATCCCTTCCTCCCCACCTGAGCACAGACTTTGACCCATCAGGTGAGCCTGTTTAGGAAGGTGCCAATTGGTTGTAAATGCTGGCTTTCATTTTGTGGATTTTTTTCTGCTGCAGTGAGCCCCAGGCTGGCTCAGCTTGCAGCATTCGTGGATAATTTCACTCTGTATCGAGTGGGCAGCAGTGCTCCTCATTGCACATCGGGGACAGGGCTGGAAAACCATCACTGGTGCCCTGACTCATGATTTACACACCTTTATCTTGTCCTGAGGAGCTTACCCATCCTGGTTGGGCAGGCAGACTCATGTGCCACAGCCCTCTGGCTCCTCACTGCTCTTATCTGCACCCTGTCTAGCATCCACAGCTATTCCTGAGTCAGGAAAATTTCTGAATGCAAAGATTACATGGAAAGGGTTTCATGAAAGAAAAAGAAAAAAAAAACTATCTGAGCTCTCCCTTTGCTGAGGCCAAGCTGTTGTCAGCTTCAAGAAGATGTTTTCTCTTTGTGTTTGGACAGTTTTGCAGATTTATTTCCCTTCCCCTTCTTGGATGAAGGTTGCAGGGATTTCCACAAAATACATTTGGAGGAGCCAAGCCTTCAACACCAGCAGTTTTCAGTCAGAGTGTTGGAATGATCAATAAATCGGCACTGACTGATCTCAGAGTCTGAGGATGTCTAAGAGGCACAAGTAGCTCTTTTAAGTAAGCTGGAGCAAGTGAGTAAATCCAGTAGCTCTGGAGCCAAACCCAAAAGTGGATGCAAAATCTTATGGGGAGCCAGTTCTGTGATTTTCAGTACAAGGGTGATGTAATGATTGAGTACAGTTCAAGTAAGTAATCTACTCATCTGTTCACAATTTTGAGTTATGGCTGGTGCAGTCTCTGCCTGCGAGCCAGCAAAAAGAGAGTGAGAATTACATTTACTGAGTCAGGCCAAAGGCAGGGATGGCACCAGCCTGGGGATGGGGTGGGAGCACAACTGAAATGTGACCTGGGGTCTAGCCTGAGCCTGAAATTTTGGGGGCAGTTGTGATCTGAACAAACGGTGGTGGATGGATGGTGCACTGAGAGATAGAGACACCCACATCTGATCTCTGCCCCAAAGGAGAGGAGAGGCACCAACCCTGAGCACCAAATCTGAGCCCAAACCACCCAAGACAACTACTGTGAACACAGACACATCTGCAGTGTTTGAATTCCACTTAAGAAAATTTAGAGGCATCCAGGGCCTGACCTTTAGCAAACCACAAAGGCAGTCCATAAACCACAGGTCTGGAATCAGCTCGAGAGGACAAGAAAATCCAACATGTTAGCACAGGTTTTCAGTGCAGCTGGTAACCAGGGGTGTTACAAATGGGAGACACACCAGCAGCATCTCTGTGAGACCTGAGAGTGAAGCTGGATTTGCTCAGAGCTCCACTGAGATCATCCCCCAGAAATGGGAATAATGCAGCACGACATTTAATAACGGTAAGTGGCTGACTTCACCGCCAGGCGGAAGCAAAATATTTATAAGTGTCAGAAACCGTAAAAACATGACATGATTCATCCTAAAACAAACAGTTGTTCATGTGAATCTAAGAGCAGAGGACACATGGAAAGTCCCAAGATGAGACCATCCTCAGAATGATGTGTTTTGGTCAAAAATCCCATATTGCAAGCTAAGAAATGTAGGCCCTGAACAGCTGGGGATACTGAAGAATGTGCTGGTAATAGCTAAATGAAATCCCTCCCCTCAAAATCAGTGCCAGAGCAGGTGTTTTTGACAAGATGAATGCCATCCCCACGCAGTGCACAAGTGAGGGATTTTCCACTAATCATGGAAAATCTTTGAGCATTGAACAAAACTGCAACAAATAACCCATTGCACTAGTAATATCTATCAAACCTTCTCCACTGAAAATTATATTTTCCCTTCTCTAAGATGACTGCAAAGAATAAGAAGATAAACACACATCTCTTGAAATTTCTGCACAGAAACACTATACTTCAAAATATTTAAACTGTTTGCCAAATAGAGTCATGCACAACTCAGCCCTGAGGTGGTTTCCTTTTTTCCATGGAAGAAATGATACATCACACCTTCTGCATGCATGTCTGGTGACCTCTTATTCATGCCAGGGAGGAAGTGATTTCTCAAAGCTGCAATGTGTTTCTAATGATCTTTAGTGTTTGCCGTGGCTACTTTATCTGGCTCATCAGAAAATTATGTGTGTCTTTGTCTCACAGTTGTTCAGTGAAATTATAATTTTAAATATTGTGACTTTATAGTCATATTTGTATATTTTAAGGGTGTATGAGTCAATACTTGTAAGGCTAGCTGAGGTACTTACCCCATAACTGAGTTCAACAGAAATAATATTCTTGAAAATCATGAAAATCTTGCTTGTTTTGTAAATGTTATTCCTCTCTGCCACGAGTTTTTTTTGTATCTCTGGAAACCTTCTAGGAACAATCATCTATCTGTCCAATTATTTGCATTAAGACTAGACACCCACTCAGATTGCCCTGATTTCTCCTGATTTCTGAAGGGTTTGTATCTCATGTTGGTTGGCTTTTAAACTCAATGGCACTGAGGGTGCATGTAAACTAACCCTGCATCAGACATCAGAGAATCCACACTACAACAAACCAGTGATGTGTCTGAAGCCCCTGACATTTGGCATTTCTGCATCTACCATCCCCTACATGGAATCTAATAAAAACTGGGTTCACAATGAATTCTTTTCTTCTCTGGAAGAATTAAGAGGTCTTTCCTTCTGCACCTAGCCACCTATTTTTATTTTTAAAACTGCAAGGATGCAACACATCTAAGACTTCTAATTTGAGATAAAGCTTGATTGAAATGGTTAAAACCCCTCAATGTGAAGTTTGTCAGTAGGGAAACACAGACAATGACTCAGTGTGTCTGAGTGAGCCTCTTTTCCCAAGGGAGGATTGTTTTCGTCTGAGGAAATCTCTCATGGCATAAGTTATGACATTTTGCAGCCTGCTGAGCCCAATTCTGGAAGATTTCCACTGAAATTGCAGGTACCTGTATCCAGGCCCCCATTTTGAGCTAGAGACTCACATGAAGTGCTGCCTTGCACTTTCAGATTTTTGGTATCTGAAAAGTGGCAACCCTTGCCCCTTTTTACCAACTAAATGAATTTTAACCCCTCTAAAATATTTGATTTTTTCTAATCCCCTTTATGAAAACTCTGGATATTCTGTTTATCATGTTGCTCTCTTGATCTCACTGCAATTGGCTTCTCATCCAGAGCCTAAGCAAAACAAGCTTAAAAAGCCTCCAAATCTCTCAGGGGTTGACTCTTCCCTGCTCTGACATAAGCCAGGAGTAACTCTGTTCAACATCAGCTACAAAGAGCTCTTGGTAAGAGCATGCAATCTGAAAATACCAGGGATGGAGATAAATCTGGACAGCTTTTAATTGGGATCAGGATGGAGTGGCTGCAGCCTCTCTGGTAGTGCAGAGGAGGAGGAGGAGGTTGAAGACACCAGATTGTTCACTTGATGTGATCTGGAACATTACTGCACCACCTGGGATCAAATACATCCCTGATATTTTCATCTGTCCTCTCTAGGCATTTATACTCTGCTCATTCCCATGATCTAAATGTTAATAGTGTGGCTCCTGTGAGTTCTGTTCAGGAGCAAATCTGAGCTCCTTGTCTTTCCCTGGAGACAGAGGAGTTGAAGTTCACTATTTCATGTTGATGTAAAGTTGCCAAATACCACCTTGATGAAACAATACTTATGTCATGAGTCTCTTTTTCACTTGCAGTCTGCTCAAACAGAGGATGATTTCTGAAGGAGTAACTCTGATAGAACAGTGTTGCTCCTCCAGGTTGTGCAGTCCAGCTCCTCCAAGCCCTTTCCCTGAATGTCAACTGGGATCTGGGTAGTGAGCCTGAATTATGCTTTGGAAAAAGGGAACATTCTATGTTGCTTTACAGGCATGGGCTACTTTGGTCTTTCTCAGTGTTTAAATCTTGGTCCTGTCATATTTGAGTGGCTTTTTCAGAAGCTTTTTGGCTCAAGCAACTCAGCTGCATTGACAATTCTCTCTCCCTTCCCTTCCAGATACCCCACTGAAAGAAAACCCTAATTTCCCCACAGCAAACCTCACTGTCATCATGTTATGCATTGTTCTGCTTCAGGGTGACCAAAAAACAAGTCAGAGGCAAATCTGACTAATCTCCCCTGAAACTGTGAAACCAGTGAAAAAAAATTCTGTTGGGTACAATTCCAGAATTGTACCCAAGGGCCAGCCACAGATTTCAAAAGTGCCTTCAGAGCTACCCAAAGATTGTGTTGCAGCCATTAACATCACTGATATTGTTGCCTGAAATAGTTGCTTTATGCTGCAGTGGACAAAGAATTCCTTCTTATCCCATTGTTTTCAGAGCTTCTGTGTTTGGGACGTTCCAGGACTGCTGTAAATTGGTTCAATTCAACTCACTAAATGTTCAGGGAGCATTTCTCTAATCCTGTCCAGATGAGCTGTGGATTCCAAGAGTTTCTATTTTGGGATGCAGGCTTCTGCCTATACGCTACTGTTGGGCTCAAGTTCATTCAGAGGAATCCTATTAGTGGCTATGCAGATTTATTTCTTCGCTTCTGCAGAATGTGAGCTGAAATTGTTTGGGTTTGCTGATTGCTTTTCCTGTGGAGGGGGGAGGGAATCAATGTCCTTCCTTTGCATTTTTCACAAATTGGAGTTCCATTCAGATGAATCAGAGCTTGATTTTCATTAGTTTTCCATAGGGATTGCTTCCTCCTCCTACCAACCTAATTCAGTGGGAAATTTTTTATCCCCAGGTCTTTAACAGCAGCTTCTTGGGGCCCCAGAAAAGAACTGAAAATTCTGTGTATTCACAGGGAAACACACTGGGTTTGTGATCAATCATGATCCACTTCTGGATCATTAAATATAAAATAAATCAAACTTAATTGAAATATCAGACTCTGAAGTTTATTTGGTCAACATGCTCTAACACAATACCTGCCTCCAGTTGTGTATAGACCATCACTGGTTTCTTTTCATAAGCAAAGTTCTTATAAAAAATTTTAACTAAATTTATTCATAATTTCAGAGGGGAAAAAAAAGATATTTTTAGGTTATCTTGGGAAAAAAAAGAAGGAAGCAAATTTTTTTTTTAAACTTTCAGTAGACTTGGTCTGTGGAGCAAAGATTTGGAATGGGTTTCTCTGAACTCAGAGTTTGGATTTGTCAGTTCTAGTGAAAATTCATCCAGATCTGGCAAATGTCTCTGAAAATCTCATCTAAGGGCTCCTTATGAGGATGGAGCAATGGATTTTCCCAGGGGCCTCTGACCATCATCCAGCTCAGAATTACAGTGGAGGACCCTGATTTTCTCACCTCCCATGTGGATCCATCTCAGTGACATGTGGAGCAGGTCTGTGGTAGATACAATTGTGCCTGAATTATTCAGGGTGCTTTGGCTGCTCCTACTCTTTGGTTTCCTCTGATGTTCAACATCAGGCTCTATTTATTTCAGAGTCAGGGAGTGAATACTTCACACTCTTGCAGAACCTTCCATGATATCCACAACACTAGTACTCACATATTTATTCAACATTAAAGTATTTTATAATTTTTTACAATGTTCCTGTGATGAGAGCGAAGGTAAAGCCTACCTCAAATTAGATCATCATTTCAGATGCCCAGTTACTGATACCTGTGGCCTGGTTTAGCAGGGATTACAGGATGTCAATTAATGTTTAAATTACTTAAATTGAAACAATAAAATAATTTCATCGGCTTCAGAAAATCTCTTAAAGTTTTGAAGAATTAAAAATAGTTTTGGGTACTTTTAATGCTACTCAAATTTTATTTTATGTCCTTTTAGTGCAAAAAAAAAAAATACAAAATATGTATATGCAATACTAGTCCAAATCAAGGACTGAAACAAATGACAGTGCTTTTTGTTCATCAGTTGGGAATCTGAGGAGTAAGAATGAGAATCTCAACATTCATACTGATGTTTCACCTAAATCATCAGGCAAAAATGTACAAAAAGGGAGAGTGAGGAAAGATGACCCAGATTCTTTCTCACTTCCCTCATGACTCTGATGTAATCTCAAGGTGTTCCAGGAAAGGGAGAGGAAAAAAAGTATTTTTTCATTACAGCAATTGTTTTAAGACCAAATGAATTTTACATGCACTGGTGTCTGTTCTGCCTGAGAAAACCTCAAGAGACAATGTCAAGGAACAAGGCTGTGAATTAAGAAGAAATCTGTGAGGACATTAGAAAGCAGGGGACAGGGAGGGTGGCCCAGAAATGAGAATCTGACACTGAGTTCTGTTATGAGGTCTCCCAGCCCCTTGCCTATCACTTTCCTTTCCTATCATTTTCCTTTCCATCCTTAATAATTATAAATACATGATATAAATCCCAGCCCCTCGCCTATCACTTTCCTTCCTTCAGTCACCAGGTCTCCTGGAGCCCACAAACTGTAGAATGAGAATGTAAATAATTTCTGGGAATAATAAAAAACCCCAAAAAAACAAACCTTGAAAAACAATTCAAACCTGGGTGAAACTTCATTATTAGAACTTTTTCCTGAGACTGGAAAGTCATATTCAGATAGATGCTCATGTATTCATTGTATTAACTATATCAGATAACAGGGTTTTTATTTTACTATGACAGCCTCAGGAACTCTTCTCTGTTAACACAGATATCTCACAGATGTCTTGTTGCTCATCACCAGTTAAGATGCTGAAGTCAAGTCCCCACTGCACAAGACCACCATAAATCAATAATCATTGTAAGTGAATCAGGGAGGAAAAAGTTACTGATCTCTTTTTCTTCAACTCAAAGTGAATTTGTAAAAGCAGAAACAGTTCATTCAAACTCTGAGACACTAAATATTTGTGAAGAATAAGAATTACAGTATTTTCCAAACAGCTTTAGAATAGAAAAAGGTTGGAGGAAGGGTAGGAATTGGAAGACTTGGACAAATACACACGTGCCAGTGATGCCTTTGTGGAGGAACTGCGGTCCTCAGCGTGAGACAAATTTGCTCTTCTCCATCAGCAGTTTCTCTTCCCCTTTGCTTAGTTTAGAAAATGAGTCTCCAACATTTTGTTTTCTTGGTGTCCAGAAATCAGACAATGCAATCATAAGCACATGGTCCATGAGAAGAGTTGCTGACATTCAAGTACAGATGAATGGGCTGAGCTCCATCCTTGGAACTGCCTTACAAAGTGCTCCAGTGGGACCTCCTGAGATATTTTAACTGTGGCCTGATGTGCTATTTCTGCATTAAGGCCTGGTGCTAAGGCTTGACTGGTTATACTGGTAAACTCTTAGAAGAGTCCAGCAGGGCTTAGGCCAACCATTGCTCACCCAGAGAGCTCCTAGGACTCAGTTCAACACCTGACAAAGGCCAAGATGCTCTCTCAGTCACTGTCCCTATGTCCAGCCACAGCTGCTTCCAAACTGTTCAACATCTGGGTGGGACCCTCTTGGCACACACAGGAGCAGCACAGTGATCACATCTACAAGTCTTTTAGAGACACCTTCCTTGGGTCCTCAGATCAAAAAGTGAGATCACACCTAGACCTTTCTCTGGGATAATTGCTACCCCTAGCACCACTCCCCATCTTCCTCCTTGGCTGGAGTCTGGCTCTCAGACCTGCACTTCCCTCATGCCACTGACAGTAGTTATGAGGTGAGAGGAATTAATTTAAATTCATGAGGATGCAGATCTCCTTTTCACTTGGTGTAGATGGAGGTACTTCCAGAAAGCTGAAACTTGGTGCTCAGCTTCCTCCTTGGGAGCAGGTGTTTGTCTTCTCTTGGATGGTAGGAACCTTTTACAAAGGAAAACAACCCAGAGCAGACAGTGACATCAGCCATATTTTACTGGCTTCAAAAAGTGGGTCTGGGGAGAGCAGAGCTCAGTGCATGTCCTGGTGGGTGAGTGATCCATTGTAGATACCAAAAAACATGGTATTTCCTCTGTTTGGTGCACCACAGCAGGACTAGAAATCCCTGGAAGTGTTCATGGCCAGGTTGGATGGGGCCTGAGCAACCTTATCTGCACTTGGCCCTGGGAGGGTGGAACCAGATGGTCTTTAAACTTCCTTCCAACCCTAGCCTTTCTATGTTTCTATATAAGCAATCAGTTGTAAATGAGGATGGAGGGCTGCACTACATATTACATGAGTGGTAGTTCAAGCCTATTTTTTCCAGTGAAGACTTGAACCTCTGCCAGTTTATACCATTTGAGAATTTGGCCTCTTCCCCCTTACTTTGTACATTAGCTTTACTTAACTGGTAGATTTTCCATGCTTAATAATTATAAATACATAAGCAGGAGTGTTTGTTTATGCTTGTTTAAGCAGGGAAGGAAGCATTTCAAAGAAAAAATATTTTAAGAGGGGCCTAACTTTGCTTCCATGTGAAGTCAGTTTGGTGTGAGCTGGTGGAGCATGGAGGAGGTGAGCATTCAGGAGCAGTCAGGCAGCATCTGCAGCTTGTGCATTGGTGGGAGATGAAACCAGGTCTCTCCATATTGTACCTGCACCCTTTTCCTCGTGCCACATCTGACTCTGACTGACCAGAAGTGAACAGAGGTAGGAATAAGCTGTAGAGAAAATGTTGAGACCCAGAAATAAGTCTGTCTCATCCCTGAGCCAATGTCTATGTGTGGGCTGTGCGTTGCATATGCATTTTCTGTGGCAGACTTGGATTTCCTTTGAGCTTGGCACATTCTGGTAAAGATGAACTCAGCATCCAAATGTTGACACAAAAGCTGACTACACCATAGACCATGGCCCCCTGCCACCTCCAGCTGGCCCAGAGCCGGGCTGGCATTGGCTTTGGTTGCTTGAATTAAGGCAGCTACAGCAGAGGGAAGGGCAAGGAGTGCCTGAGGTGGGTTCACCTGGCATCCCAGCTGGAGGAAATAGCCTGAGTTCTTCTGCAGAATGAGGGGAGAGGGATGAGTAGAGGGAAATAAAATAAATAAATCAGGCCAATGGTGTCATTAAAAAGAGGATGTATCACGTTTACCGTGAGAGCATGTGACTCAGACATCCAGACATGAACATTCCAGCGAAGCCCTGAATGCACACATGGAGCTGAATATTTTTGGCTTCCCAGAATGGTTTAATTTTATGATTCTGTGACTCATTAGAAAAAGCAAAGTCCCTAGACATGCTGCATCACGGCCCAGTAAACACCATTTGCTGCTGGGGACACACAGGGACAAAGGAGCAAGTGAGGGATGGATGGAGGGGACACCAAAGGAACGAGGCGTTCAGCTTCTTGCTCCCCCTTTACTCTTCTAGTGGTTTTGTAAACATGTTTCTCTCTCTTACCTCTTTATTTTATTAATTTTTTTTTTCAAGATTGGAGTGGAGGGGTTAACAGAGGTCATGTTAGTTTAAAAAATTATGGTTAACCTTACAAGCTGGGTTGCCTTAGGTCACGGCGATACAATTCCCCTCCCTTCTCCTGTGCAGCCGTGGTTCACAGGCATTCCTCCAACGTGGGGAAGGACAGGGCCTGCCAAGGCCATGAGCAATGCAGAACAGACTTACCTGTTTTTATGCACTGCTTAACTAATTATTTTAAAAAGAAACAGCCAAGTTGGAACAACTACCTTTTTCTTCGAGGAGGAACATTTTTCCCCTTTCCTTTTTCCCCACATCCCCCTTCTTCCCTCCTCCCTCCCCTTGTTTTTTTTTTTCCCCTCCGTTGCTTGACTTGGCATTTGAAGCAGGTTCTGGATATCTGACACCTCTTGAAAGTGTAGTTTGGCAAACAGGAATCGAGCTGGGCTCCAAAAGGGCCCTGCACAGGGCTCGCTGTGAAAACACCTGGGTGTCTCTCATGCCTCTAAGAACCAGTCCTGCTTCTGTAGAAATAACAGCCTCCCTCTCCCTTCCCCCAGCCCCTGCCCTCCCTTCAAAAATTAATAAAGGAATTTAAATGCTGGCACTGTTTTTGTAAAAAAACAGGTGGTTGGAAGGCGCTGTGTGAAGGACGTCTCCACACCAAGGCACACAGATCCTGTGCAGAGAGGGTTTTGATTGCAGCACATACATCTGCAATTCGTTTTCCCAAGCTCAGGACAAATTAAGAATCTTCCAGCAATTAGGGGAGAAAAGCTTCAAAGTGCAATCAGCAGTTCTTAAAAGAATTTGTGCTGGGCTTTGAGGGAGGCTAATCCTGCTGCCCGCGCTGGGCTCCTCTCTGCAGTGTGCATTTTCCAAGGCCAAAATTTTGGCCTGCTTTTCAGTCACACCATATAAAATAACAAACACGCAGGCTAAGGAAAACAATTTTTAAGACACAGTGGAACCCACTTTAATGAAGAAAACTGTTAAATGCATAAAACCCCCATGTGCCAATGGATAAATGTGCTGGAAGTGTGAACTGTTAAACCAACAAAATTGTTAACACATCATACTGCTGGGCAAAAAAATAAAATAAAAAAAAAGTATAAAAAGGGAATGAAACGGTTTTCTAACATGCAACCCACTTTGCCTTTATTGTTCACATTCCTGCTGACATAAAGTTTCCTGATTTGTCCCCTGGGCCCAGAAATATGGCAAAAGTGGGAGCATTAATTGTATTTGCCCCCTTCAAACTGCCCTCCCTGCTTTTCAGCTCACAGTGGCCAAGAATAGCTTCATGGAATGGGGAGAGTTTGCCCTTTTTTATTCAAGGTGATGAGTGAACAAGTTCACATGGGTTTTGTTGGAGGGGTTTTTTTGTTCCTGTTGTTTTGTTGCTTTTTTTTTAAACTGGTAAAAAACTTTAAACTATGCCTGAACGTCTTTTCCCTATATCCATGGGGAAAATAAGGACTGGTTCTCTGTTTGCCATTTTTGAAAACTCCGAACTCCCTCCATAGCCCTGGTGTTCCTTGGGGTTGATGCTGTTCCTGCTCCTTTCAAAGTCGTGGGGCTCTCTCTGAGTGAAACCCTGATCTGTGAGAGCCCCAACTGCTTTGATAAGAGCCCAGCCTCGTGGAAGTGCTGGCATGGAGGGGCTGGATCCCTGCCTGGCTCCGAAACACGAGAAACTAAAAACCAGTCCATTGAATTTATCTTCATCCGACTCCTAAATTACGCGCTGTTCGCAGATTTCATTTCTACAGGTGCTCAAAATTTTCCACCAAAACCTGATTTTGGCAAAATGGTGGGCTTCTGTCACAAATGGCGATTTTCCCTGGGAAAAAAAGGAAAAAAAAGATTTTAAAGAAGGCATTGACTTTATTTACTGAGCACTGAAAGCTTTTTTATAAAAAAGCTTTTCCAATAGCAGAAAAATGGACTGTAGAATGGAATACATTGATGTTTATTGTTTTTATATTTCCTTATTTGAGAAAACAAGAAAATTTACATGAAAATTAAAAGGCCATTTAAAATACTTTCATTATTCTAAAAAGAGTTTTAAATAATTTCTATCTCCTAAAATTGTTCTTAAAATTGTGAAATTGGAATGGATCAGCTGTTGAGCTAAGATCTCCTCTGCTGTTTGACTTTCCCAAGGGCCTTTTAGGCGCTGGTCTGTGCATACAGGTATGGAAGAACATGATGACTAAACCCCACCCCTGAACGGTGACAATGAGGAGTTTATCCCTACAGTTCAGAATGTTCTCATTCCTCATCACTTTTCTGTGTCCCTTGCAAAAGAACATGAGTCGTGCTTGGCTTGAGAATGCTCCTCTTTTTGTTGGCACTTGCTGATTTTTGCTTCTTTGACTGATGTTTACAAAGAAATTCCAGTCCCCTGAGGGTCACTAAATATGCACTGCTCTGCAGAGTGTGCACAGGGCAGGTTTGCACCTTCAGTGTGCTTGGATCTCTTGCTCCTAAGAGTGCTCAGTGGCCATGTCACCACTTTACACACTAGATAAACTTAAACCGGAGTCAAATTTTGTTGTACTTAAGCAAAAGAGTGAAGTTCTTTGATGGGGAAAAAATACCACCCTCCTAAAAAAAAACCAAAACAAAAAAATCACAAAAACTACCCCAACCCTCCCCCCCAAAAAAAAACATCCAAAAGCCCCCAAACAACAATAAAAATACCAAACCAAACAAAAGAACCCCAAACAAATAAACAACCAAAACCAAACCAAAACAAAAACCCCAAAAAACCCTGCAACAGAATAATGTGATCCTTGAGATGCAGCTGAAGATCATCAGGATCTCACTGTGACAAAACCATCACCAGCGATGCATAGGCTGCTGTCCTGATCTCCATTCTACCATTGCCAAAGTGCATTTTTTAAACTCCTCTCCACTAATTTATGTGACAGCAGTTTTGGCCTCTCCTGGTGTTTATGAGAATGCAGGTGAAGTGTCGTTTCAGAGTCGTTGTAGCCTGACTTTTGAAATGAGGCCCTTGAGGTGTCTGGGTGCTCATGGGAGCTGTCTATCTGCAAAGAAACCAGGAGAATATCCTGCTCCCTCTTCCCACGTTGGCCATGGTGTGTCTTATCTATCTTCAGCAACCAAAAAGTCAAGTGTCCAGTCTAATCACTTGGTCCAGCTCCCCTTTGTCAGAAGAGAGGGGTGGGGGGTTGTCCATCCCCATCCTAAAGGATGAATCCTACTTTTGCCATTGGCAAATGCCTCCTTCAAGGCTCCTGCACAACATCTGGTTTGCTACCATTGGAAATGTTATCTTTTTATAATTGCCCAATCTGAGGTATACTGGTGCATTTCCACAGAGACCACCCACAGTTGTTGGGCACATTTTAGGGTGGGGAGAGTTTAAATTCTTTTCTTTTACCATTTATGATATCTTGGGCTGCCATGGGGGCTTGAAAGGAGCATCTGTGTTATCCACAGAGGTCACCTTGCTGCTGCATGAGTTAACATCCTCTCTATACAAAATGGGGGAAATCATAGAAATTCTGGGCTGGAAAGAGCATCGAAATATTCCACTGCTTTGTGGCAGGGTCAGGAAATCTGGTTTATTCCTGACAGATGTCTGTATAATCTGTTCTTAAAGCCCTCCAAAGCCTTCCATAGTAAATCACTTTAAGATCTAAAGGTGAAAAATGCTATGTAAGACCTGAATATTGTTATTATTATTAACAGTGTTGTTGTTCAGAGGACAGCTTAGCAGCACGGTCCCAGCTGGCACTTTAAAAAAAGAGCCCAGAAGGAATGAGTTAGAGCGAGTTGCACCAGTCCTGGTGGAAGTGCTGAGCCAGCATTGCTGGTACTCCTGCCTGCTGCTGGATCAGTGTGAAATTAAACTCCACAGCCTGTGCCTGTGTCCAAGTACTGCCAAAGGTTACCTTATTACAGGGCTGGATTGCTCTGCTACAGCCACCAGTGCCATTCCTGAGTGATCCTCATTGTGAACAGAATCATAGAATCATAAAATATGTTGAGCTGGAAAGGACCCACAGGGGCCATCGAGTCCAGCTCATGGTCCTGCTCAGCACCATTCCCAGGAATCCCACCCTGTGCCTGACCATTGTCCAAACCTTCACTGAGCTCTGTCAGACTTGGTGACCATTCCCTGGAGATCCTGATCAATGCCCACCCACCCTCTGAATGAAGAACCTTTTCCTGATATCCAACCTAAACCTCCCTGACACACCTTCCTTGCCTCAGGTACTGTCACTGGTCACTGCAGAGCAGAGATCAGTGCCTGCCCCTCCTCTTCCCCTGATGAAGGAGTTTTAATTGCCATGAGGTGTCCCTTCAGTCTCCTCTCCTCCAGGCTGAGCAGACCAAAGGCCCTCAGCTGCTCCTCACACAGCTCCCCCTCAAAGCCCTTCACCATCTTTGTTGTCCTCCTTTGGATGCTCTCCAGCAGTTTAATATCTTTTTTATATTGCAGTGGCCAAAACTGACTGCAGGTGAGGCTGCCCCAGCCCAGGGCAGAGCAGGACAATCCCCTCCCTTGTCCAGCTGTGCCTGATGCTCCCAGGACATGGAAGTCCCTCCTGGCTGCCAGGGCACTGCTGACTCACATTTGGTCCCGTTTGCAGATGCCATGTGCACTGTGCACACAGGCCATGGTGCTCATTTGAGCTGGTATAAGCAGAGAAGTTGCTAATTGAGTAGGTCCATTGACTCTGCACTCCCAGTGCTGCCCCCAACAAGAGGTCCTGGAATGCAATTTCTCCCTAGCTCCCAACCAGACTGATTCCCCTGTTCCTTTAGTTTTTGACATTTTCCAGAAAACCATATATATTCAAGTATAAGTCTGGCAGGGAAAGTGTCCTGGGCAGGGAATGAGCTGTTGGCCCTTCTTTGTCTTCCACCTACAAAATTCCCTGTTTAACCTCATGTATTCCCTCTTCCCCCATTGCTTCTGGTGCTACCCCAACCAAATCCAGCTCTGTTTAGATGAATAAATGAAGTAATTCTCATATACTGACATTGGCCAGAAAGTGGACCAAGCTTAAGGATTTTGAGCAGAAGACATTAAACTCAAAAATAGTCTCGGAGAATTTTCCTTCCTAGTTGGTAAATCTGACACTGCCCAGAAAAAGGTTTGGGCATTTAGACCCAGGTGCAGTGCCTGGCATGTGTAGTGGATACCTAACACCTCCTGAAGTTTTCACAAGCCGTGGACTGTTCCTGATGGATAGTTTGGACCCAACAACCCTCCAATGCTCAGCTCCCCTGCCTGCTATGGGGCTGTGCACAGGAAGTTGCCTGGCTCTCAGTGTTCTTGCACAAGTCTGGTTTACAAGAGGCACATGCACATAAAAAATCACACTCATGGCAGAATCCCCTGAAACAATGACCAACAGTCTGTTGCCTTCACATTTCTATAGGTGAGATCAGTTTTTTTAGAGCTGGTGTAATTTCTCTCCAGGCATCCAGCCTTCCATTCTGCAGCTGGAGAGTGCTGTTCCTCAGTTACCGACCTTCGAAGAGGAAAAAAATTGGAGCTTAATTCCTCCCTGTCTTAAACCTTTG
Organism: Catharus ustulatus; assembly: GCF_009819885.2. NCBI lineage: Eukaryota > Metazoa > Chordata > Aves > Passeriformes > Turdidae > Catharus > Catharus ustulatus. Next base: position 114,729,520 of record NC_046223.1, read on the forward strand.
TATTTTTTTGGCTGTAGATTTCTGTTCCAAGAACTTGGATTTACATAAAGACGTATCTATTTGCACATAATTTGCAAGAGTTCCTTTTAGCCTATAATTGTGCTAAATACAGTTGTGGAGGCCACAGCATACCTAAAGTATTGCCGAATGGATTTTTAAAAGCAATTTTTTTTGAAAAGTGTGCTAAAATAGAAAGATTGGGGAGGGGCATGGAAAGAGAAAGAGAGAGAGACGAAAGATGGCCTTGTGGTTAAAATCCTGGCCTGCAATTCAAGAAATCTGGGTTCAATTTCCAGCTCTGCCACTTACTTCCTGCATGACCTTGGGCAAGTTGGATAATCTCAGCGTGCCTCAGTTCATGGGCACGGTAATAATATTGCCTTTGTCTCTTGCTGCCTGGAGCATGAATGCCCCCCGTGTTTGTTTGCACAGCACTGACACGGCTGGGACCTGGGCTTGCTCTACTGTAATGGCAACAATCAGAGTAATCGTGTTTTCTCTCAGGATTGTGTGTTGAAAGGATGGAGTGGGTGGTACAAGGGGATTTCTTTTAGGGTCTTCAGTGGGTGCAATCAAAAGGAAGGAGCTTAATTTCTTCTGCTGTGGGACCTGTCAGTGACAATGTCGTGCACAGAACTGCTGAACATGAGGACCCAACAGAGGCTGAAGACACCAGTCTACTTTAGCCCCTCATTGTGATGCCTTGGGTTTTAGCTTTTCTATTTTTCAAAATCTTTACTGCTTAGTGCGCAACTCTGAAACTTTGTATTAGTTGTTAGTAAGGTCTCTTCACAATTCCTTTCCAGCTAGACAATCAAGGACACCTGGTACCCAAAAAACAGAAATTATGGCACAGGGAAAGGGGGCAAGCCAGGGACTGAGACTTCATAGCCTGGGGCTGTGGTTGGACAATTGACCCCAATAGTACATGAACCAAAACATATAAAAGTGTAAAACTTGTGACCTGGACCCATCTTGGATTTGATTTGGGTGTAGCCCCAGCCAGGCTCTTGCACCACCCAAGGTGTATCCTTTCAACAAATACTTATTTTATCCCTTTTACTCTGTCTAGTCTCTGTTCCAGGTCAGCCTTTCCAGGCAAAAATTGAAGGGTGCAATAGGTTTTAAGAAACAAATCTAGTCTACAAAAACCTACAACATAATGTGGAACTACAAAATAATACAGAGCTGTGTGTTCCAAGGGCAGCTGTGATCTCAGCCCTGTCTCATTGAGGGTCACTATTGTCCTCTCTCCACCCAGGCAGGTCTCACTGCGTCCAGAATAAAACAGCCTGAGTGTTTCACTTCCCAGGGTAAACAAGCTGAAAACATTGGGGCCTAAATATGGCTGTTAGCTCAGAATACCTTATCCAGATGTGACCGGTTAAGCTCTGTGGTGCCAAATTATGAGATTAGTGTTGTGGATTTAGATCACAGGCTGATTAGTCTAAGAATAACTTCAGTTTCTGAGCTCCGTCTTTGTTACCTGGGTTTTTGGAATAAGTGTCAGGGATCTGGAAATAACCTTAAAATAACAAATAAAAATCTCACTTAAAGAAAACATGTGCTGTGTCCTGACAATCTGTCATCTGTCTAGCCTGTGTCGTTAGGAAAATCACTTTTCTTGTGAAGGAGAGGAAGGAGACCAGTCAAAGTCCCTGTGTAAAGAAAAGGAGCTGAACGAAATTGAGCAGCTCCTGTGAGCTACTGTGGGCACACGCTGCTACAAAATGAGGCCAAGACTGTGAAAAGATTCAGCTTGTGAAGAAGACCTGATTTTTTGGGATTGGATACTCCATACCATGTGGAGAGCGAGGCAAGGTGGACAACCCAAACAAGAAGGTTTGCGACACAATGTCCCGATGGACGACATTTAGCAAAATGACTTTTCATTGTGAACATAATTATGTGTGTTTAATGTCCCTCTTCCATCCTGTTTCTGTGGACAGATGAAAGCTGACTTTGGCCTGCTGGATGTCATTTTGGAGTCTGGTCAGAGGGTACCCAGCACTCATGGAGTCCTTGACCTGGCTTTTAAAAGTTCCTGCAGTAGTCATTCAGAGAAAGCTGTGAGAGGTTTTGGGCAGCCCTTGCCCCAAACTCTCTCTGTGGTTGGTGCAAGGCTCCACTTGAGCCTCCACAAAGACATTTGGCTTTACATGGACAGGGTGCTGTTCATTAGATCTTTCCAAACATTTTTCACCATTTCAATTCACATTTCCTTCCCTTCCAAAATGTCTTTCCAAGATTTTTCAGACATTCAGGAAAAATATTTTTGCCTCACTGAAAAGCTTTGAATTTCTTTTTTTTTTTTTTTTGGTTAAATATAACCTGGAACATATTGTCAATGCACATATATCCTGCTCCACTTCATTTAGAAGGGAAATCCCCATATTTTTTATTAAGCATACAAATTTCAACCCAAAATATCTGCTACTAAAATTTGCCACTATTTTGAAGAGTAGCAATACAGCACAATTTTACAAGCCTTCAGCCTTTCCATCTTTATAGAAAAATTTCGTACCACCAATCTTCTGGTTACTGCACAAATATAAATAAAAATAATTTATACCCAAATAACTCTACGGTGGACTATTTTGTCAAATGTATACCTCTGCCTGTTGATCTATGAAAAAGAAGGGATTGCTAACATAAAATAAATAACAAAAGTCTTTGATAATGCATTGAAAGTCCTTTTTTCCTTTTCAGTCTTATTTTCTTTTAATAGTCTTTTAGAGTGATACAAGGAAAAAAGTAACTCCCAAAACTTTCAAGAGAGATGTGTTGGTGTTTAGCTCTCCAGCATCTTGTTAAATCTCTGCCCTAGCTTAGGGCAAATTTTGGGAGGAAATTCTCAAAATTAAGAATTAAATGCTTGGCTACTCATTCACTGCTCTTTCAAGGAAATTACTTTTAGGATTATTCAGATGTATAGTTTTTGCTAATTTACATGTCCAAACCTTCAGGATCCTACCTATGTGTAATTTTTGCTTATTTCCATGTCCAAACTTTTTGCAAACTCATTAAACTTTAGTTCTTTCACAGGTATGGAAAAAATATCATGCTCAGGAATTCTTCTTAATAACATTAACTTTGTAACTCATGCAGTTTTGGGACTTAGAAAGTTTCTTCACCTGAGGTTTTTGTTTATTATTCCAAATTTACTGCCAGAAACTTGACACTTACTCTAGAAACGTTTGTCCAAGATGGGTTCCAGAGATTAAAGACTGGGTTTACTTGAGCAGTGTGAATTTAAGACTATGAACTAGTTTCTCTGTTCAAATACTTATTTGCAAGTTCAATTTATGCTCATGGACTTGATTTCCAGCAGAAGTAAATAAAAAAATTAAAGAAAAAAAAAAGAGAAATGGTTCATTAACTGATACAGAAAGAAGTATAGTATAATCTTAATTTCTGTGCTAAGAGATATAAATTTAATTTCCATCACAGTCTTGACAATAGCTCTGAAATTGTATCATATTGGTATGATAATGTGGTGAAATCCAGATTATCAGCAGTTGCTGATAATTGTGGTTTTTAATGAGGGAGAGGGTAAAGGCAGCAGCAGTTTTGAGATACAGACACCATAGTAAACTATTTTGAAGTGGAAATTCTCTTATTTAATGATAGGTGTTTCCAAAGTAGTTGAGCTAGCAAGGCATAGGCTCTTGGGAAGTCAGGAAAACTTGAAATATATTTTTAAGACAACTTTTCTAGATGTCCACTTTGAGAGGAGAATCACATGTTAAAGTCATGTCCTTTTGTTAAATAGGGGTGGAGTCAATGACATAATTTAAAAATATTCAGGTTAATTTTCCTTTCATAAATTATAAAAATTCTGATGTGAATATTGATATGATCTCTAATATAAAAAACATGAAGGAACAGGAAATAAAAATACAGTGGGGAGATGTTTAATATAGAGATGTGTGTAGGTACAGCTGTTTATAAGTGAGAGTCTGTGTGTCTGTTCATACATAGATGAGCAGAAATTGAAATTAAAGATGAATGAGGGAAGCTCAATGCTTTGATTGACCTGATGTAATTAGAGAGCAGAAGTTAAAGTGCAGAGAAGGGATCTGCTTTATGTGGATATCCTGGCATTTGATCTCCTTTTGTAAGGAGATGCCCAAGCTGTGTTGGCACAGACAGCCTGTTTCCTTGTCTGCCTAAATCCCACTTCTGCTTCCAACTTGATGGATAATTTGATTTTGGAAGTAGCAGTCTTAAAAAGGTAAAAAATTTTAAAACTGTTTTCTGTATGTTTTCTGGGCCATAAGTTTTGGTCCATGTTCAAGATGGAATGGCCCAAAGCAAACAAAAGTGATTTTGTTCTCCTCCTTCTTTAGGTTTAACTTCACTTACAGATATCAGCCCTTGCCAATAATGATCCTTTGTGTCCTGTAGGCACACAGTCTATTATCATCATTGCTATAAAAAAATTTTAAAATAAATTCTCCCAGAGCAGGAGTATTTCTCCAACTTCCCTTCAAGCAGCTCAAAATCCTCTCCAGCCCTGGAGTAAGAAAGAATTATGTCTGGAATATTTCACTCCAGCTTTGAGAGAACAACTCTGTGTATTCCTCAGTGTGTGAGTGCTGGATGAATGGCAACAGCAGTTCAAACTGTTTATTCCTTTCTTAGCAATAATGTTTAGGTTCATGAAAGCCTTCCAAGATATATAGAATTCCTCATGCTGAGTAAGGGCTCCTTCGCTTATTGCTGCTGCTACACACTATGGACCATTCTTATTATACCTCCCTCCCCATTCATACCACTATAGTTAGGGGACCCTCAATGTTGTCATTATAAGCCCCTTATTTTTCATGGTGTATAATTCAGCTGTAAAAAATTTGCCCTGGGCTGAAACTTGGCACATGAAGGCCAGAGAGAGGATTTTTGTGTTGATTATTTTTTTAAACCGAGTTTTTAAAATAAAATAAAATAAAATAAAATAAAATAAAATAAAATAAAATAAAACAAAATAAAATAAAATCCATTCACCCATATTATGTTGTAAAAAGTGCAGGAAAAAATAGAAGTTAGTGGTTTCAGATGCTTTTTTTCAGGCCTCTCCTGTGTAACTCAAAGCCAGCTTTGTTTTTTAAACTGAAATTTTCCAGGCTATTAGTCCATAATATGAATTTGTGCCTTTCAGGTTTCTCTTTAAACACAGGCACACACGAAAAGAAGAGCTGAGTTATTTCAATTAGGAACGGAGGCTGCTGCAATTTATTTTATGTCCACTTTTTCATGAGGATTTTTTCCTTTTTCCCCCCTCTCCTGGAAGGCACATGGGTGCATGGCACCTGAATAAGTGTTGGGGTGAGCCCCTCTGCCCCTGCCTCTCTTTGCTGTGGGTCTGGTGGATCTCCAGAGACAATTGGATACTGCTCCACTGAATCCTTCCCCACACTGAAAAAATGTCAGGGTGGGACTGCCCTTCCCAAGGGATGCTTTCCCTAAGGTTCAAGCAGGACTGAAATTTAATCTGAAGAAGTTTGTGCCTTTGGGTTTAACCTTCAGGTCTCTTGGAAGCCAGTCCATTGTCTTGGCCACAGATCCTGTTCCTGAGGTGGGCTGGATGGTATTTGATGTAAATACGAGTTGGCAAAGCTGGGAAAGTGAAGGTTTGAAGCCTATTGGCTCTTGAGGAAACTGGGGACTGGAATTCAGAGCCTGTGTTAAATCACAAGTTGAAATGCACTTTTAACGTGGGTAAATGGTGCATCTTGGTTGGATACTGGTTACAAAACGCAGCAGGGTGACAGATATCCTCAAAGCATGGCTGGGGCTGGATTGGCAGTGGAGAAGGGCTACTCAGAGGCAAAATTGACTGCAAAATATCCATGTTTGTACAGGGGTCAGTTGATGAAATTAAATGTTCCGTTTCCACAGTACTTTTTTTTTTGTTTCTCAAGGAAAAGAAGGTCCCTAAGATATAGAAATCCTGGTGGCAGCTGGTCTTATGTCATTAAAAGTAAAACAAAAAAGAGTTCTGATTTTCTTTCAGTTTTTATAAAATTGCATGGATTTCTCAAAGAAAAATGTAAACTGGTTCCTTAATGTTAATTTTTATTTTTACATTAAAATTCTATTTTTATGGTAAACCCTAGGCCTTTAAATGCTAATAATAATTATTACTAGTGAAGCCTTTTGTAAAAAGATCTATATGAGGAGGAAAAAAATAAGTAAAATGGACTCCATACTCCAAGATAAAGGTTTGAAATGACACAGCAATCTGGTGACCCCACCAGATTTTCTTCCTGGTGGAGAAGTGTCTATCAGGAAATGAGGGGATGTTTACCAAGGTGAGGAACTTGAGGCACTGTAAGGAGTGAGGCAAAATGGCAAAGAGCCCAGCACTGCCAAGGCCACCACTAAACCATGTCCCTAAGCACCACATCCACTCATTTATTGAACACTTCCAGGGGTGGTGGTTCCATCACTTCCCTGGGCAATGTTCCAATCCAATGCCTGACCACCCCTTCAGTAAAAAAAAAAAAAAAGATTTTTTTTTTCTATATTTAATTTAAAATGTTCCTGGCAGAACTTGAGGCTGTTTCTTCTTGTCCTACAATTTGTTATCCTAAAGAAGAGACCAGTGTCCACAGTGCTACTGGCTCCTTTCAGGTAATTAAAATTGCTCTCTTTTTTCTCCAATAAAGAAAGGCAACTCTCTCCACTATCAGTAGCTCTGAGCTCAGGATGCAGGATGAACCATCACTTCTTTTTGTCACAGCTGGATTAACTCGGGTGACCTGCCCAGAGGCAGAAAGTAGGAAATGGCAGGGATTGATAGATATCACATCTTTTATTTGTGTGCTCATGTGTGTGTGTAGAGGGGGTGGGGAGGGATTGGTCTCTCTTGCCTTTCAACATGTTGCAGTTCCCCAGCCAGGCCCTCACTGCTCCCATCAAAGCCCACAGTTCCGTATGTTACCACAAATTTTGGGTTTCCAAGCCAGACATGACTGTGAAATTCCACAGGGTGGAAGGCGGTTATCCCTCACCCTCCTCTCACCTGGTGGCATGGGCTGCACATGGGGTTCTCTGTTCATGCTGGGTGGCCATAGGAGGAGAAATCTGGACACGCCAGCCCTGCGATTTTTCAGGGCGGAATTTTTACATTCCTGGAGCAAAAATTTGCTCACTTCTATTTCTTTTAGCCAATTAACAGCGGCTCCAGGCAGGATATGGAGGGGTTTTGTTTGAGGGGTTTTTTTTGGGGGGGGTGTGGGAGTTTGGTTTTTTTTTTTTCAGTGGTTAATTCCATGCTCTTACTGGGGCCTCATAGGCAAGGAATGCCACACACAGAGGCAGGGGCTGCTCCTCACACCCCATGTCGCAGCCACCATTCCTGCAGACAGGGAAGCCGAAATGAAGCTGCCTGGAAAGGCTGTCATCACTGCTGCTAACCAGCTGGGAGCCATCCTGCCGAGCAGGGAAGAGCCACCCCGGGCAGGGTGGGAGCCCAGCCCCAGCCCCAGCCCCAGGGAGGACCTGGAGGCTGCTCCTGGTGTGTGACGGCGCTCGGAACCCAAGCCATAACAGCAGCACTTTGAAAACAGAAAAGAAACCAAAGTGTCTAATATTGGGTCAAGCCAACGTCTATAAATCAACGTCTGTGAATTTATAAACTGTTCGTAAATTTAAGTGCTTTTTGGAGAGCTGTTTGTTATTATGTCAGGGCTGGGAAGGGGGGTGAGGGAAAGTACTTATATTCACTCACTTGTCTCCTGCTCCTTGCTCCAACATTGTCTGAGTGGGGAGAAGGATCAGAAGATTTTGGGCACAGGGAGGAGTCAGAGGGATGCTGCTGTTGTGCCCCAGAAGCTCTTGGTGCAAGACGAGCAGAGAGGATGAGCCAGATTGAAACCACATTCGTGCCTTTCAAATTCCCCATCTGTCGTTTTGCTGGTTTAACCCTCCACCAGCTAACAGAGCTTTAAAACACCCAGAGAGACTTTTGGCAGGAGGGCCTCAGCCATTACCTCCCTTTTCCATGCCCTGGAGCCTCCAGGAGGGAGCAGAGGCACAAAATAATCTCAGCAGCTCTGCAGACCCCTCTTGCCCCACTCCCAGAGATATGATGACAGTCCTCTGATTCTTCCTGCGTAAAATGTGAAATGATGTGGTCATGGGGAACGAGATGCCACTGCTGTGGATGGGAATTGATAACCAGCTTTCTATGGGAGAACAAGAAGAAGAAAATAAAAAAGAAAATGCCTTTTCAATCTCGCTTCACCCCTGGCTGAAGCTTTTTCTGAGGTTCCACTATATTTGGATAACTTTTCCTCCCACCTCTATTCATTTTTGTTCCTTTCACCACCTGCTAGGATAGGGCACATAAGTGTCCTGGAAGGAGTTGTCCCAGCCTGGTGGGAAGCAGGAAGCATTGGAAGGCCTAAGAGGGTGTGAAAAGTTTTGGAGGTTGTATTCACAAAATACGACATTGTTCAGGTACGGTGCCGCTCATTCAAGTATCTCAACACTCCGCACGCATGAGTGAGTTAAGCCTTATAAAACACCTGTAGGGAAATGGTATCCTCCATTTTATAGGTGATGAAATGGAAGTACTGAGGGAGCTGTGGCCAGATTTCAAACCTGAATGCTGCCAGTTAAGCTTCTGAATCCAAAACAAGGCATTGAAATAAACGTTCACAATCTATCAAGTTCATGCTGATGTGAAGGGAATGGATCTGTGCTTAGCCAAACCCAGGCTTCCTGTCAAGCAATCTATATTTTATAAATACAATATAATTAATGTAATATTAGATATCTATGTAAAGCATTATTATAAAATATAGGCTCTAGGATGACCCTACTTGAGCAGGAAGGTTGGACTGGGTGACCCCCTGTGGTCCCTCCCATCCTGACCCATTCTATTATTCTGTAACTGTGTAACTATTATTATTGATATATTGATCTGAACAGGCTGGAGAGATGGACTGAGACCAACAGCATGGCCTCAGTCAAGCATTTGAATTCTGGTATACAGGTGTGTGTTTGAAGGTTCTCTCAGCCATGGAAATCTCTGTAGTGAAATAAAAATCCCCTTGGACTCTCACCTTGCTTCTGAACTGTGTAGAAATACCTGGGAATAACCATCTTCCCGGGAGCCCAGAGCTCAAGGATTGGCACCGCAGATATCAGTGTGTTTTCTGAAGACTGAGGGAAGTTAATCATTTTAAGAGCTTTAAAAACCAGGATTGGCACCATTTAAGTAGCTCTGGGCAAAGATTTGTGGTTAGTTATGTACTTCACTTGAACATAACTTGAGAGAAAGATGCTCATTTCTGTATTTCATGTCCTGAATTGACTTCCATGGCTTCTGAGCTACTCCAGAGCATAACAACTTTTCCTGCTCATGCATGTTGGAGGAATAACTTGTCATGGCCTGTTTGCCAGTGTTTACATTTTTTTTATGTTATAATGATTGTGTGATCTGGTGAATTTGACTTTTTTCATTTCTGTAGCACACATCATCAGCCTCTCTTAGAAAATTATCTTTCTCCACATGAAGGGACAAATCAATTTGAAGGTTTTAAACATTTCACTATTTAAAATGTTTATAGTGACTCTCTAAGCTGTTTTGTGATCCTTCCAGGCAAGACTGTACTCTATATATAGGTTGGGTAACTTATCCAAAAATGCTGCTTGCAAGCTCAGGAAGAGACTCAGGTACCCTCCTCAGTGTTACAGAACACTTGTGGGTTTGGTTTCAAGGTTTTAAATCAGTTCTTTCCCCATTGGAAGAATCACAAGGAGTAGTTCTGATTATTTTGGACATTTGAGGGTTTGAAGTGCCCTCAAAAGAACCTGTGGGGAGGTTTGTGAGTGTCTAGAGGCAGTTCATCACAGGGAAGAGGTATATCATGAAATACAACCCACATCTACTTTGAACTGCCTGTAATACTCTCACTGGTGAGTTAGTGATCCATTACATAAATATAATCATAGAATTCCAGAATCTGTAAGGCTGGAAAGACCTCCAATATCATCAAGTCCAGCTGTTAACTCAGCACTGCCAATATTACCAATTATACACCAAACATATCAGCACTGACAGCCCTGCCCTGGATCACAACTCCCAGGATCAGAACTGCCACAAGATGTGGGACACCCTCTCTGAGCAGTGCCAGCCATCCTATCACTGCAGCCTGGGTTATCCAGGGGCTTTTCTCTGGGAAATGGCAAAGGTTGCTCACAGAGCAATAATTCCTTCTGCTTTCAGAAGCAGTTAAAGTGGAGATAATCCTGACTAGAGATTGCTGTATAGAGTCTGTCTTTGTAAAGCTGGGAAGACAGCAGGTAAGAAATCCACACACTCAGAGGTCTGTGATGAAATGGTATTATTGAAATCAATATCAACAATATCACTCAGTGCTGGGGACCTACCAATCCTACCAAGGCTCTGGCTTGCTGATGTCAAATGGAGTCCAGGTGAGATGGAAGAGGGTGGTTTGCTCAATTTGGAGCACGCTGCTTGCAAATCTGGATATGTGGGGCTGCTTTACAAGACCTGGATCTTCTCTTAACCAGGAAGATGCAGAACACTATTATAATTTAAATGAAAGAAAAGGAAAACAGATAAATTCTGGCATGGTCGTTTGACTCATGGTACTGTAGAGTCACTGGGGCCATCTCTCCATCTGTTTCAAGATGCAGAAGCAAACCACTGCTTGCACACCATCTAACAAAGGCAGGCTGGTGCAGAGGAAAGGCAGAGCTGCAGCCCTGATGGCTGCGACTCGACCTTCCTGATAGACTCAGAATAAACTGTGCTGCTGACTTAACTAGTAGCACATGACAGAGGATGAATTTCCATGGAAGAGACACTCAGAAACTGAGTAGGAAGTGGCTCAAAGCAAAGGCAGGGAGAGAGCTATTTGCAGGGATTTCCTCCTGACAACATCATCTAGTAAACCCAGCCAAAGGACTTCACATGAGCAAAAAAAAGTGTCCAAGTGCTGTCTCCACAGAGCAGTCCCATTTGCTATGCACACTTGGTCCCAGCCTCTGCTGGAATAAAAGGTGAGTCAAAGGAAAATGGTGTCCAGAAGTTCAGAGCAACCCAGACAGCCCTAACCACATGACAGGCCCAGAGGGAAGTTTTAAACCACCCACACAACAGCTTGCACAACTTGCCAAAAAGTCAGATCCTTCGGCTGGGGGAAAAATAGCTTGCATCTGGATTCTGTGTTTGAAGCCCAGGGTAGAGGAAGAAGAGAATGAGGAGGAGGAGGAGTGGGAAATGTGTTCTGCATAGGCCAGATTGCAGTTTGATTTGAAGCATGAAAGGAAGGAGTTTATTATTCTGATAGTAATAAGTCATTTCTCCCTATAAGCGTAAAACAACCTTCTACGAGTGGCAGTTCAGCCAAGAACAGAATTAGGGCCATTCCCACCATGGTTTCAGTCCAGCCTGCCTTTGTTTATTTTAAAAATAAAATGCAGCTCTGTGTTTATTTCAATGGGTAGAGAATAGAGGGAGAAGTTCATTAGCTTCTAATCATGTGGGCTAAAAGGAAATCCTTGGCAGCTGGAGCCACCATAAAGGGGCTGGATGCAAAACAAGCTGGTGTGCTCAGGTTAATGGTACCTGTGCTTTGGAAAGACAAAGCTGACCAAATAATCTGGTCTTGAATTTTGGGCCAGTGGGTTAAAGTGAGGTTTATGTTTGTGGCATAAACATAGTGCATGATCCTGGCTAAATCATGACTCTCAATCTTTTATTTATTTTTTTTTAATATGGTGACAATTGAGAGATAGTGAAGCTTGTCTCGGAAAATCCTTGAGGACAAGGTATCCACATTGCTGGCTCTAGCTGTACTTTGGCCACACAGCTGCATATGGACTGGAAAATTGAATGGTATCAAGCCTTGGCCTCAGCACTAGACTTGGTTGACTGTGCCATTAAAGTGTTAAAATTTCCTCCAGCAAACTTTTTTGGCCTAGACTAAAAGTATATCAGCAATTTTCAGACACAGTTAAGGAGTGAGCCCAGGCCAGGGGCTACTCCCTATGAGCATCTTGGATAGGGTCACCATGTTCATTCAGACTGGAGAAGACCCCAGGGAAACCTTATTTTGGGTCCTGTCAGTATTTAAAGGGTGCTTATAAAAAAGGAGTGAAAGAGACTTTTTTACACGGGCGGGTGGTGGTAGGACAAGAGGGAACAGTTTTTAACAAATAGACAAGACTTAGACTAGATGTTAGGAAGAAATTCTTGACTGTGAGGGTGGTGAGGCCCTGGCACAGGTTGTCCAGAGGAGCTGTGGCTGCCCCATCTCTGGGAGGGTTCAGGGGTTGGATGGGGCTTGGAGCAACCTGGGATAGTGGAAGATGTCCCTGCCCATGGCAGGGAGTGGAACAGGATGCCCTTGAGGTCCCTTCCAACCCAAACCATTGTGAGATTCTCTGATTCTATGACTCAGGAGTTGAGACTTGAAGCAAAGGTCCATCCCCACTATCCCAGCTGGTTTCAATGGTAGGTTTAGTTATTAGACATAATGAAGTAAAACTCCACAGACTGGTTAAAAAGAGGCAATGTGGGCCATTAGCTGGTGGCACAAGTTGTGGGATGCCTGACTACAGGGCCACTAGGTCTAGAGGATATGAAGGGAAGTCTTTAATCCTCTGTTGGTTTAGGAGGCTGCACCAGTAACTTTAACCTGAAAATTGACCTGTGCTGCTGCATTTCATGAAACAGTAATGTGGCATGTAGGCTGGCACACATGTAGGCTTGGTGGCACAGCCAGAGCCTGAGGGAATGCAAGTCAAAATGTCATTTCTCACCCTTTTCCTGGTACCTGTTTCATGCTCACATAGCACAAACCAGAGCCAGGGCTGTGGGAGGAAGATGCACGGTGAGCAGAGGATGAGGCGTTCTGCCTGTGGCTTCATCAGCAGCTCCCTCTGACCTCAGGCAAATTACTTAACCTCATTGCTTCCATTTCCCTTGCTGCCACATGGGTCTAATAATACCATCACAGGACGGTTGTGAGCATTAATTAGCATATGTAGAGCACTTTGAAGATGAAAAGCTTTTAATGACTGCTGGGGATTATTAACGCTGTTCACGTTCAGTAAGTGTTATTAAAAAGAAACCAAATCTGAATGCTCTGCACTGAACCTCATCAGTTCCTGGGGCTTGAATGGTGGTGGAAGGACGCGATGTAATTCCTCAGTAAATTGCCCAGGGGCTGAATTTATCGCTGGAAACCGCAATGCTGAGAGCTGGCCAGAAGAACAGAGCGTCATCTGCTGTGACTCACAGCACCTTCCCAAGTGGGGAAAGAGGCAGTGGCATGGCTGCAACTGGGTGGCACATGCTTCTGAGCACTCCTGGGCTCACTGAGGAGATGGGGGATTATCTGTGGGCTGTTTAAAGTAGAAGCATCTGCTCCTCTTGGAGACGACCAGGATGCACTCGATGCTGCCTGACTGAGTGCAGGATCTGGGTTGGGGTTGTGCAGATGAGGATGGTGTGCTGTGGGCAAGTTTCTTGGAATGGTGCAGCATGAGTGAAAGCCTGTGAGAGGCCAAGGGGAAAAAAAAATTTAAAAACAGGCAGAGGGATTTCATATAAATATGTGGTAAAATACTGAAACACAGACAAACATATGTTAATCGAATGGGCAAGAAGAAAAAAAATAATCATTTCAATCTTCCTACGCTTGCCTTTACAGATGAAATGGAATCTCTGAAAGGCTGTCTTTTGCTTTTGATCTCTTGCTTTTACTTGGAAATGCTGCTGTGCATGAGGAGTGATGCTTGTGCTGTAAGGGCTGGTGCTGGAGAACGTGCAGGTCGGAGTGCTGTGGATTGCAGCATGATTACAATGCACCACTCAGTTCTGCCTCAGTTTCCTGCCCTGCCTGATGAATCTACAACACATGTCAGCCTTGCACCCCCCTTGACTTTCTAGTGTGTCCAAGTGCTTCCATGTAGCCTGTGGGTGATGCCAAGAATAGCTTCTCTCTTCTACATGCTTAATTACTGAGGACAAGATGTTGGCATTCATAGTGACTCAAGGTAGGACCAGGAATGAATTCCATTAGGACTTAGCCAGCAGCTGTCCATGCAGATTATCAGTGAGAATGATTTGCTGGTTGATTGTTTGTTATGGGTTTTCTCAATTTGAGATGCAATTGAAATAATATTATTGCTACTATTATCATTATCATTATCTGTATTATGATTTATATTATTAGCTCTGATCTTAATATTACTGTGGCTATGAGAACTCTTTGTTTTCTCCTAACTAACAAACCATTTTCTTTATCACAAAAGAGAGACGTAGCAGAGCTTGATGTGGATTTTTGCAGACCTATTTCATAAAATCTGTTCATTTTACACAGCTGAATTAATTTCCCTTTACAGATAATAATAAATAATTTTAATCATTGCAGTGATTTTTTTTTTCACATCCCTGTTTTTTATGCTGTATCTCATGGCTTTACTTATGGCTCTGCAAGGAAGATTGGCACCAACATTTGCATCACAGAGATGCTGATGCATGGAACAGAGCCCACCACCAGTGCCCAGACATCAATGCACAAGTGAGGCCCAGTGCTTCAGTTTGCTATAAACCAAATTAAACAGATTCTGCTCCTCTGCAGGGTTCACAGACACAGAAAGTAGGGGAGTGCCCAACTCCATTTTGTTACACTTGGAGAACACTCCCAGATTACCTAGCATGGAAAACCACACTGTAGTTTAATCAATAATTCAAGATTCTGTGAGCCAGCACTGCTGCCATAGGCAGTAGATGTACAAACATCCCTCAAACTGAAAATTCTCCCAGAAATCTACCCTCATTTTAAAAAGTAAGAAACATGACCTCATTTAATAATGTCAGAAGAGCAGACAGGAGACAATATAGAGTCATCCTGAAAATCAGGTGTTTTTTTCAGCTTTAAAATGAAAATGGCACAAGATGGCTGTTGTGATGCTTGTGGAATGATAGTATGTCCCTCCTGGAAGGGATTTTTGAAAATCTGTGGACAAATACAAACATTTTAATGGACAAGTCTTTTAAATTCCACTTGATTTCCCAAATGGCTTGTTCTCCTTGGCCCAGCTTCATCCCAACCTTTTTTCCCACCCAAGACCCAAACAGCCCCTTTAAAGTATTTATTTTTCTTCACTGGTGGTGTAGGAAACTTTGAGATTATACCACCAAGAAAGATTTCTCAGTTGAATGCCAACTGTGTTGTGGGATCCCACTGAAGCCAGTAGTTTCGCATTTGTGGAAAATGGATTTAAGACCTGTTGGGTTGTCATCAAGGGCTTCCTTTTTCCTTCCTTGGCCCAATGTGGTGGGAGCTTCTTGAACAAGATAGTGTCAAACTGCTCTTACCAGCCTGTGGATGCCATGCCTACAGAAACACAGCTCCTGAAAGACATTTAATCTCAGAGCAAGTTTATTCCTGTTCCTAGAGATACTGAAAAATGAAGGCTCCTCTGCCAGCTGCTCTCATCTGCTTTCATGGTGGGACAAGAGTGAGAATTCCCAGCTATTTTGAGTACAGTCCTTTGGAGAAAAGGTTTGGAAAATCTGGTGGTGTGAGTGGTGCCTTCCCCTGTGCATCTGCTTTGCTTTTCTGAATCCTCACAGGGATGTGAAGAGGGGTGAAAGGCTGGGGCTGTAGCTCTCAGCAAGGAATGGAATCATGGAATGCTTTAGATAAGAAGGGATCTTCACAACCATCCTGTTCTAACCCCTGCCATGGGCAGGGACTCCTTACACTAAACCAGGTTGCTCCAAACCCCATCCAACCTGGCCTTGGACACTTCCAGGGATGGAGTGTCCACAAGTTCTCTGGCAAAAGATGGGCTGCTGCTTCTCCTTCTGCAGGCACCCCAAGGTCACATAATATCTGGAGCCCCAGTTTTCTTGGCAGACACCAAGGTTCTTTCTGCCACCCTCAAAGACTGTGGCACTAACCCTGTTGGGGCTCAGATGTGTCCTTTTCTTTTTACATTCTTTTGGTAATTTTTCTCCTTTCTCCCATCCCACCTGAGGGTGGCTTTTGAAAAGTTCCCATCTCTGAAGCTTGTTGCTTTCCCATGAGAAGGAGCTGTATTGCACCAAGGGTTGCTGTTTTCAGCAGGTGAGCTGCAGGATGGGAACAAGCTGCCAGAGGAGATGGAGGGAGGCTGGTGTTAAACTGAACAGCCTTGGTTCTGAACTCACACTGCCTTTGCACTGCTCTAAGACAACTTGAATGGAGTGTTTTTCTTGATTCATAATGATGTCAGTGAGAAGGGAAACCAAATAGACTCTAATTTAATCCCAGGCCTTGGCAAGAAGCTCCATCTCCCTTTAATGAGTGGGGTCCTTTGCATCAGGCTCCCAAAGACCCTGGTGCTGGGTGCCAGTGCAAAACCCGAGATAGGCAGACGTTTATGTAATGGCAGCAGGCAGAGTGTCTTGGAGAAATGGAAAAGGCATTTTAATCGTGGTATTAGGTTAGATTCCACAAGACAGTATGGAAGGCATCAAGATGCGAATGCCATAACAATCTGGAGTGTGTTACCACTGCATTGATCTAATATTGCGATGTAGTAATAGTAATTTCAGGGATATCTTGCAAAAATGCATTCTGAGTTACAATGGAAAAAAGATTGGGGGGAGGAGAGGAAGAAGAAAGGAAAAGTTAAAGCCTGTGCAGCTGCTAACAGTGGAGCAGCTTTGTATCAGCACTCCCAGCCCCAATCTGTGCTGTTAATCAAGAGCAGTGTCCAAGGTTTCCTTGGAGAAGGCAGGGCTGTAAAAAATAAGAGCTGAGTTTCCCTCTCTAGTTACTCATTTACACACAAATCAAATGAGTGTCCATTATTAAGGCATCCCTGGGCCCAGCAGCCAACTAAAAACAAACATATGGTTGGTCTCACAGAGTGGTGGAGAAACTTGGTTTGGGAAGAGGCAGGCACAGCCAAAGGAAAGCCCCCACTCCCAGTCCTCTTCTGAGCAGCAGGAGACTTGGTGATTGCAGAGGGGTTAATGAAAGACATTGTCTGCACTCAGCTCTCATCTCAGGGGTGTGTCAGCAGCAATGATCTACGGAGAGGTACAAACATCTCACCAGCACCAGGCCTGATACTGCCAACAGTGCTGTGGGACAAGCCTGGCAATGTGTTTGGAAGGGCTGTTCCCACTCTTGGAGCCTGTATCCACAACAAACCTCATCTCTGAATACATTATTTGCCACATTGCTCTCTAGAGCCAGTACCATGCTCCACAGAAATACAGAATGATTTGGGCTGGAAGGGCCCTTAAAGTTCATCTAGTTCCAAGCACTCATGAGGAGCATGAAAGCAACTTGAGTTTTGCTTTCCCATTGATCCCATTTGCCTTGCTAGCAGAGAGCATGGTGTAATTTTGGGGAACAGCTGTTCCTAAGTGTGCCTGATACCGTGGTTGAAGGGCAGCAGTGCAGTGTACACAGAGGTGACCAAACATGTTTATTTGGCTCTAGAGCTGGCCATGGAGATGCCCAGAAGTAGTGGAGTATCCAGAGCTGGATAACAGCTGCAGACACACCTGAAGACTTTGAAGAGCTTGTAAAAGAAAAGGCTGCTGATGCAGTAGGCAGGGAGTGTGGTTGGAATGTTACAGGAGCCTCGACTGGAGTCACAGCTCAAGTAGATAGAGGATCAAAGAATCACAGAGTCATTAAGGTTGGGAAACTCCCAGCTCCTCCCTCAGCTGCTCCTCGTTGATTTGCACTCCAGACCCTTCCCCAACTCCGTTCCCTTCCCTGGCCACGCTCCAGCCCCTCAATGTCCTTCCTGAGCTGAGGGCCAGAGCTGGACACAGCCCTCACCAGAGGGACAATCCCTGCTCTGCTCCTCTTGGCCACGGTACTGCTGCTACAGGCCAGGTGCCACTGGCCTTCTCGGCCACCTGGGCACACTGTGTCATTGTGGTGGGACCCTTGCATTGATTCTCCTGGTCTTCACCAAATGGGGATGCCAAGAATGGCTGCAAATCATTTTCCTTCTGATCTAGGGGGCTCATAGGATGTTAGGTCACACCCCTCATATCTGAGCTGGCATGATCCAGAGTGGGAAATAAAGGGACTTGAACTTCACAACCTCCATTGTCTTTTATTTTTCACATCTTTAATACTTTTATGTCATTATTACTGTGCAGACCAAGCAGAGGGGGAGAGATATTTTTTAGGAAGACAGGATTCTTTGATTCCCTTTCAATTCCACAGAAGAAATAGCCATGTAGCCATTAGTGAAATACAGAGGCGTTGTGTAAGACAGCAGAACTAATTGTTTAGGAAAAGTAATAGGGGTTAGGAACATAAGAAGGAGAGATATGAAAGGATAGTCTCTGAGACACAGAGTTTGACTTCTAAGAAGTTATTTAAATGTGAAATTAAACTCTGCCTAAAAATGTTAAATAAAATTTGGTTCCTTATCAACCTTGAAGATCAAAGTTTGGCTTTATTCCATTTCTTATTTTGTCCATTTTGATTTAAGATTTGAGCCTCCACTCAGAGTCTTAAACCAGCCTTTTTTCCCTGTGCTGAGCCGTACAGAAACAGCTGCAGCAAATGAGATCCTATAGGCAGTACACACAGTAAAATGTACAAAAGATGGTAGATACAATTTTATATCACATGTTTGGAAAACATAAAGATGGTGGAAATTATAACAATGGGGTTTTTTACGCTCTTAATTTTAAGTCGTCCAAAATAACATGTTTGAAATAGCTGAAAAGTTAGCAAGTTTCTCACTCTTTGCACCCTGCAGGATGCTGCAAGCTCTGAAGCGATGTTGCCACCTTGTGGAACACAAAAAACTCTGTTCCTTTACAGGGAAAAAAAAATTACCAGCTTTCCCTCCTTGTGCTTTCTGCCAGATTGGAAAGAACAGTCCTGTGCCTCGGGAGGGAAGGGGCTGATGGGCTGAGGATGTGCTGGGAAGGAGCTGGAATTGGAGTGCCCACACCTCCACTGCTCATTCTCAGAAAAAAGTAAAATGTCATTGATTTTCTTCTTTTATTTCCCATCCCCTGCACTCAATTTTTTTTCTTTCTTTCTTTCCCAAGGACCAGACATCTTCCCACTGTCTTGCAAGCAAAACTTGTAATTTTCATAAAGTTCCATGGATTTCCTGAAAGAAGCAAGAAGAAAGATGCCCTGGCTTTTGTGCTTTGTGGTCCCAAGTCCTTGGTCAAGAAAAGCTCCCACTCACTGATTCAGGGCAGACTTTTGTCTGGTTTCTGAAGACACACTGCAGAATCCAGATTCCCCACATCTTTACCCTCTTTCTTTCTCTTATGGCATCCAGGGCTGACCTGCAGAGTGGGGAATTTAAGGGAAGTTCTCAGAAAATGTTCATGCACACAGGAGTTATCTACTTTTCCATTAGATTTTAGTTTTCCTGACCTACTCTGTCACTCCAGGGAAATCGGACATTAGGCTTCGTATCTACCAGGACACACCCAGAAATTATTGCTATCAAGAATTTTAAAAATGTGGGTTTTTTTCTTAATGACAAAATTTTTTCTCTGACAAGATGGGAGTTTTAATTTGAAATCTGTTTTAATTTAAAAATGGGAATTTTAGTTTTCAATATATACCCAGATGTTAGGATCTACCTGCATTTCATTATTTCTTTTTATTCTATTTTCTCCTGCCCTTGCTGCGTTTTTGCAGTGGTGAAACAAGGTAAAATAGAATAAAAAATAAAATATTAAAATAGAATAAGAAAATTTAAAAAATAAAATTAAAGAAAATTAATTAAACCACGAAACAAAATTATAAGAGGGATACAAAAGTGTGGAGAGGGAAAAAGAGGGAATATCAATAAAAGCATGTAGTTTTAAGTCTGCACCTAAAATAAAATAAAAAAATAGTCAAGACTTCTCTTTTTTTTTTTTTATGAAAACTCTGCACTGTTTCTGTTTCTGGTCAGCACTATTTATAAGCGATCGCCGCTGAATCGTTCAGCCTCTGGCAACGCCGGCATCTGACCGGTGGTGGGTAAACAGCAGCTCCCGTCCTACAATGTGAGTAACAAACTTCCATTTACAAAATATGTTTACCCCACTGTGTGCTTGGCCATGAATGCTACCTTCTTTTTTGTCTCCAGGTCTGGATTTCCCCTCCGAAGGGTCCTGGAGAGCCCTAGGAGCTCCAGCGCTTCCCGCGTACGTGCGCACACACACACACAGACGTGGACACAGAGCCTCCCACCTTCCCACTGGGACGTGGGCTGGCCAGTTATAAATCCAAACCCATCCCAAGAAGGGAGGTCTGGGCAGCATGGCACTCCTGCTTCCTGCTGCCTACAGCTCCGAGACTTTGGCGTTAAAGAAGAAAGGGGGAAATTGGTGGTTTGGGTTTATTTTTTAAAAATAACCAAATTAAAGTGTTGAACACTGAAGTCTGGGCCAGCCCAACAAGTTAAAAGCTGATCCAGCTGACACTAATACAATACCGTGATAAGCTCCTCTTTGGTGGCATTCAGGGGTGCTGGGGCTGAAACAGAAGGTTTTCTGCCTATGCCTACTCCTTTTCATCCAGCCCCAAAATCCTCATTATAACCTGACACATCGCCAAACTTCTGAGTAATTCCCATCCTAGCAAGCAACCAGGGTGGGAACTCCAAATGTGTCCCCTCCCTAGCCCCCATATATTTGGAACACCTTGAAGTGCCATGGATGTTTCCAACAGAATCGAAGTTGGGCTCCTGTCCACACCTGTCCAGCACTGGAACAAACACATCCCTTGAACGGAGTCAGATTTGTCTAGAAAGGGCAATGAAAGAAGGAATCTTCAAAGCTATATAACTTTTATTGCCCTCTCTTTTAGATTGTATTCACAGAAATTTTGACCTGGAGTGTAGTTTACTAGTAATGATAATTTCTTGTGAGGTCATATTTTACCTGGAACCAAATCAGTGTCTACAAAAATGCTATAATGAATTGACAAAATTATTCCTGGATTTTTTTTTCTGCTGTTTTTCTTCTACAAAGCAATTTTGGTTTGCAAAGACAGATGCAAGTCCTGGCAACTCAAGTGCCAAAGCAGTGAAAGGCACAGTAGGCAATTTTATGGCCAGTGATGTATTTTTATTTTAAAATCATGCTGGAGAACTGAGAAAAACACAGGGACAAAGTTTTCAGATTAATGTAGAAAAGGCTTGTGGGCAGCTAAGGGAGCCTGAAAGGTGAATTTGAGCCACTGACTCTCCAGCAGGTGCAATAGGGTGCAAAGGGGTGACCAGTTTTACCACTCCCAGTGTCTGGTGCTACTGGGACCTGCATGAAACTCCCAAAAACTCTGTGAGTGTCAATGATCTGGAGTTTGAGCAGAGATTCTGCAGGTTTTAAGTTTTCCATTTCTGCTTCCCACCCCAGCCCCATCATCCCCTTCAAGCCTGACAACTCTTTTCTGAAAAAGGGACTAAAAATGCCAGAGTTTGGACTATCAGATTTTCTCTTTGGATCAGTGAAGTGTAAGGAAGAAAAAGAAAATACCACTTACCAGACAGGAAAAATTTAAATCATCAAAATGAAATAAAACAGAAGCTGGGCAAAGCTGTTTTTAATGAAGACCATTACAGAGAGAGGTGGTGTTTTCCTTCGCTCTGTGTTTGTGTGTGTGCAAACCCTTTTCTAGCCAGTCACAATCAGGGAGCTGAAAAATCTGTCTTTAATTGCAGATGTTGTAAAAATAATCACATAGGAGACTAAACTAGCATTAAAAATGTGAATTCTTGACTTGTTGCCTTGGCGTGGAACATCTTTCTATTGAACTGCTTATAAAGCAGTAAACTATGAGTCAAAATTTCTTCAAGAAGATGCCTTTTCTTGTTATGGTTATTTTACTTCAGAGGGTGTTTCTTGGCTTTGCCAGAAAAAGGAGATGGTGGAGAATGTTTGCTCTGTCTTAAAAGACGGTTTTGTTTTTAATTATCCTTGCTGCAAAATACAGTGAGATCTTTCTGCTTTCTTTTTTTTTTTTTTAGTTCAGATAAAATTCTCGGCATTTCAGCATTTTTTTTCTCCTCTGCAGCTTTTTCCCATTTGAACTGTTATTTATTACTTCTTTACTACCTTTCACGCAGTTAAATGAAAATCTCGATGCTTAATGGTGAAAACACCCAAAAGGAATTTAATTTTATTTTCAGGGTAATGTTGCCCTCAAAAGAACAATCTACCTCTAAACAATGAGAAATTGTTTCTCCAATCCCACCTACCCTCCTCCTTCCTCCCTGAGTCTTCTGTTGAGTTTCGATCCCGCTAAGGGAAAAGGGATATTTTGTTAGTTTGAAATCAGATTGCTGTTGCCTTTTTAGTACCTTTATAAATCCAGGAACATTAGCTGAAATGAAGTCTGGTGCAAAATGTTTCCTTTCTATGGGACCTAACACATTGAAGGGTGCCAGTAGGTGGTCACTGTTCATAGACTTTAAAATGCAGATTAAGTCCAGCTGAACTGTGCCAAACCTTGTTCAACCCCGTTGAAGTCCAAAATAAATTCACACCTCCTCATTTCTGTCCTATTAATCAATCAATTCAAGAAACTGCAGTCTGTGGTGGGTATCAGTCAGAGACTTGTCTGTTCACTTGGGCTGATGCACAGAATAAATGTTTTCATATATTTTAAAATTAATTTTATTTCCTGTGTCTATATTTTTAATTTTGTTTTCTTTTGCAAGAATGCAATCTGTGACTACCTGTTGTCAGGAAGACCATAAATTTCAAAGTTAAAATAACATTATATTCCAGTATTTGTTTTTCAGGGGAAAAAAAAATCAAAATAGCAATCTAAAAAAAATAAAGAGGAAACTGTGAACCCTGCTTAGTATAAATGTACAATAATAAGATTTATTTTTACTTTGGCTGTTTGAAACTTCTCTAAGTTTATGCCAACAAACATAACTAGAGTCCTAGAATGATCATAATCCATCCACACCAAGTACAAAGAAGGGTTTCTCTTTTTTATGTAACTTGATTTTCCAAAGTCAAATTGTTACGTGCGGTGAAGGCAGTATTAGCTAATATCAATGAGCTCTAATTCTTTGCACTTTTAATATTCAGGTTTACAACAGCTTTGCACAGAGCAATGAGATAAGGAGCCCCAAGGAAAGGGAAGAAATGTTCTCTTCATTTTGTACCCTGAAACTAAAGCACAGAGAAGTTTAAGCAAAATCTGGTGCTGAGGGAGTGGCAAAGCAAGCAACAAGGTTCAGATGCCTTCTCATTTCATCCACATGAAAAAATTCCTCCCCCATTTAAAAAAAAACAAAAAAAAAAAAAACAAAAAAAGCTCCACCAAACCCATTTCCAACTTTTCAGCCATTATTTTGCATCAAGATAATTTTTGTTGCACCATGAAAGGTTAATCTCTTAAAATCTGAGTGGTCCAACTGGCTTCCCAAACTCTACATTCCCTTTTATTCCTTTAGAGGTTTTTTAATAAATTTATGACTCCTGACTTTTGAGAAATGTGGTGCTGTGTTCCTTTATTCAGATCTACTGTTTACTAATCCTGCTATTCCACAGAATCACAAAATTATTTGGATTGGAAGGGACCTTTAAATGTCACCCAGTCCAAACCCCTGTGATGAACAGGAACACCTTCCATGAGATCAGGCTCCTCAGAGCCCTGTCCAATCTGACCTTGAATGTTTCCAGGGAAATTTAATACAATGTCTACCAACATGCATTAAAGAGAAGATGGAATATTATTTGGCATCCCCAAGATGATGTTTGGAGCTTTTGGAAATATCTTTATGGCTGCTGTACTCTTCTCTAGCACAGGGTCCCGTGTGAGTGTTGGACCCCATATCAAAATTAATAATTTTTATGTTTTTAATGGGAATTTCTTATCATGAGTGAATGATCTTGGCCGTTTCTTACTGCTAAATTTTATTGGCATGTTCTAAAATTTCTGCTAATAACACTCATTGAGCTTAATCCAACACAGAGGAACATTTTGTTGCAAGAACTTTTCACTGATTCTTGACAAAGAAGTGTTGAGATTTTCTGCTGTGTCTTATCTTGTCTGAGGACTCTTTGAATCATTATTTATTTCTCTCTGACAGGTACGTTTTCAAATAAAAGTATTTAGAACATTTTCTTAAGGTGTTTTTTATTGGTTTTGGCAGAGGTTTCCTCAAATTATTTCTTGTCCTGCTTTATTAATGCATTAATATTTAACTGAATACAGCATGTTCTTCTCTTTTTCCTCCCTTTTATATTAAAAAACCCTTCTGATCTTTTAACAGGAGATAAAATCAGAGGAAATTTTAGGGAGAATTTTAGTTGATCAATATTTTAAATCGTTATGGCACCTCATTTTTAAAAGTCTCCATAGGCACTGCTGTCATTTGATCCTTTTAGGTGTGCCTTTCTATTTCTTAAAAAAGCTCCTGACCTCCTCATTTTCATGTGCTTTCATTCTTAAACATTACAGTGCTTTTTTGCATTATGGATGCTATGTTTTGCTGAGACTTAAACAAACATTCAGTTGTTCCTGTTAGTCCCACTGTTTCTACACCAGTACTGCAGAAATTTTTGTAAATGCAAAAATATTACTTTAGGACAGAAATAAAATGCTCATCATAATGATGATTATTAGTGAGTTTATTTGGGAAAAAGAAATATATTTAAGAAGAAAGTGATTTTAAAAACCCTTTTTTTCTTTCTTTGGAGAAGAATGAGAAAAAATTAAAATAAAAAATATTTGAATATTGAACCCCTCTCAGCCTTCTCAGTCAAATTGAAAGACAACTTTCCCAGCTGCACTGGGAGAGGTTTATAATAGATATCAGGAGAAAAATTCTTCACTGAAAGCCTGGTCAGTCATTGGAACAGGCTGCCCAGGGAATCACCATCAATGAAGGTGTTCAAAAGGTGGGTGGATGTGGTGCTTGGGCACATGATTTAGTGGTGAATATGGTGGTGAACGGTTGAACTCCAAGATTTTAGAGGTCTTCTCCAACCTTAATGATCCTGTGAAATCTGGAATTGTATGTGGAAACCTCTGTGGGAAAGGAATGACAAATCTTGGGTGACTTTTGTGGCTACAACCTGTCCCTTGTTGTCCTCATCTGCCTGGACACAGAGGTGAATATAAATGTATGGGTGGTTCCTTGAGCAGATTTCTGTGCTTGGCTCAAGCCTAAACTGAGAAATCTGCCAAGTCTTCGTTGACACCTTTCATGTCATGCCATGTGAGCAGATGTGAGCTCAGGTGGAGGAATTTGGACAGGAAAAGTGATGGGAGATAACTGAGCACCAAAAAGGGAACTGCTGGGCCAGGAGGGCGTTTAGCACTGAGGTTCCTCAAGGAGTAGTCAGCATTTCCTGATGGTCTGTGCACATATGGGAGGAGGATGCCTTGGCTGGCCACTGAGAAACTGGAGGAGAGTCAGTATCAAGAAAGAAAATAATATAAAGTTCACTGAGTGATAAACATGCTGCTGGCCTTCAGCTGGGATGGAGCACTGCTCTGCTCACATGTGGAAGGAAATGGAATCTCTGTTTTATGATTTGCTCTCCTGTACTTGTGGGGTCCCTCTGGCTGTGCAATGCTGACAGCCAGGGTGAAACCACTGGGATGGCTTCCAGAGCCATTCCTGCATGCCACAAGTTGAGGAAACCCTCCCATGTGAAGAGCAGTCACAGAGCACCAAACCTGCTGCTGTTAGTCATCACAGAGAGCCACTGACTCCACCGGCCCCAGGTGCCCTCAATACCTGCTAACAAAGTGGTTAGCAGCTGTTAACCTGTGGTTTCACTGAGAACTTGCTTGCACTGTGTGTTGAAATGGTCAGGCTAAAAATGGAGGGAAGAAGCTGAAAGGTTATTTGGGGGCAGCAGTCCCATCAAACCAGTGGTTTCCTCCTTGGTGGTGATCACGAGTATCAGCGTATTTTATGGGTCTGTGTGAGGCAAGTGTCGTTGTTGCAGTGTGTTATCAGTAAGAGCTGCTCAGACATGCTTGTGGTTGGGCTGGGGGACCCATGCTAATAATTCAAGTTATCCCCATTCAAGCTTTAAAAGCCTTCTATTGTGGTAAAACTGAAAGCCTCAGGAAATGTTTGCACAAACTCAGCAAGAAGGGAAGTTATCACCAGTTTCAGCTCTGTGTATAACTCACATGCTAGAAATGACTAATGCTTGTATGGGGCTCTTATTCAAGGACATTTATCTGTTACACAATTCTTATCCTACTGCCAGCCAAGGAAGCTCTGTCACTGATTTGAGTGGTAGAACAATCTAAACTGTTCAAATAATTTACTAAAATCTCAAAGCCTGTGGGGTCCCATCTACTGGTTATTTATATCTACTGGTACCAAATTGCCACCAACTTCCATTATCTTAAGTGGCAGCTTAAAGTGCATTTGTTTTAAATCACACCAATTAAGGAGGACAGTGCCATTATCTCCACTTTTCAGGTGGAATAGGAAGCTGAGTCAAACCTATATTGGGAAGCTCATGCTTGTTGGGTGGAGAGGAGGAGTGTAAACAAAGAAACAAAAAGTCCTTGTGCAAGTCCTTGTGGAAATTTCCTACAAAGCAGAGCAGCAATGAATCAAACATAGTCCTACATCTCTGAGAGCTGTGATCCCTAAATCCCCTGGTGCAGGACCTGAGCCCCTGGGAATTGTCCAAGTCTATTGCTAAGTAGATTTGAATCTGCATCATCAGACTCCATGGGACCTCAGTGACCCAAAAGCCTCTTCACCTGTGAGAACAGAGACAAAGACAGTGGTAACCACCCATGTGTGACTGAAAGCTTGGAGGGAGGAATCAGGTTTTATTAAATAAATCGAGTGCTTGAATATTAAAAATATTTATGCTCCCTCACTGTAAGGTAATCTCCTCACCTTTCACTTACTCATCTTTGCAATCACAGGAAAGATGCTAAACTAAACCCATGAAGAGCTAAACTCTAGTTAGTTAAGGAAAGGGTATAGAGAAAACAGAGCTTTGTGCAGATCCTTGGTTCCTGTTTAGGCAAGGATCCCTGCACCCAGTCAAACTGTTTTCATAGCATGAAGATTCTGTTTGGCCTGATGAAAAAGGGTCCTTGCCTGAGCTGAAGAATTGTAAGGCTACTCAACAGCTAGACTCTCAGCTTTTGCCTTTAAAATGATTTTTTCCCCTCTATTAAAAAAAAAAAAATTATGTAATTGTAACTATGTTTCTTAAAACTATACATCATCTTAAAATGGAAATGCTTCTTGTCCACAAAATCTGACAGGACAAATTACAAATGGGCCATACAATTTGTTAAATGTTAAGCATTTTTGAAGTCATCATGTCTCCCCTTGGATTTGACTACTTTTGTATTCTGCAAGGTGTTTCCAAAGTGAGTGACATCTTTTTGGGAATCCTAGAGGACTGCAAGATGCCTGGACTCAAATAACTCCTCTAGCCCCAGGACTGGCCCAAATCTCTCACCTCCATGCTGAGAAGAGGGGATGTCTCAGTGCAAATCTGTTATTCCATTTCTTTGTGGTCTGGACACATTCATGGTAGACAAATTAGCTGATTTTCAGCTCCTGCATCCCTTGGTTGTGACCATCCCATCCACATGAACACACTCTGCTAGCACACATGACCACAGAACTTCTGAACAATTTGCCAGGTCTGATATTCCAGACAAAAATTTCACTAAACTGAGCAGTTTTTCACTGGCACATAAAGGAATAAGACACCTGATACTCATTATCTTTTATCACTACCAGTCTTGTCTGGACATAAAAAGCTCTATAAACAATGGTCAGTCTGTGGATTGTCTTAGCTAATGTATCATCATTACTTCAGCCTTAGTCCTCTACCATCAGTGATAAGTAGGTCTCCTGGAAGAAACCAAATACAGCGCCAGAAATTAAAACAAAAGATTCCGAAAGCCAAAGCAATTTGAGGATCAATCTTAAAAAAAAAAAAAAAATACAACAAAAAAAAATCACCAGGAAGAAGAGACAGCTGTAGGGCTCAGCTGGCCACACCTGAATCTCATGAAAGAGATGATGGAAGAGGATACTGGTCAGCTACAGAAAACTTAGGAGTTATTGTAACAGGAAAGAGTACTAAGGGACAAGAACAATGCAAATGTAAACCCATTCCATATGAAGAGGACTAAGGTGAAATCAGGGAGTTGCAGGCTTGCAATAAAGTTAGATTTTGACAGTAGGCAAGGTCTTGGAGACATTAGCAGAGGATGAGATCACAAAACATCTGGAAAAATATGAGCTGATAGAAAGGAATTGGGAAAGTTTTTGGAACAGAAAGTCATGTCTGACAAAATGGATGGAATTTCTGGAGACAGATGAGAAGTGGCAGGATGAGTTCTAAGTTCTTCACAATTTTATGATGGTCCTTAGCACTTTGCCAGGCAGTGGATGTAGCTTTGTATGATAAATGGTGGAGCACATCTTCATGAAATAAATAGAAGCCTTACACCATAATCTAGAGAAGACCAAAGTCGTGAAAGAGACAGATGAAAAAGGAAAAGTTTTTTATGGAAAAGCCCAGTTTGACTATGCTGCTTCCTGGATCTTGTTCCTAAATAATGATGAGGCAGGAAAGTTGTTAGAGGAAAACTGAAAAGCAGTGACCAGAAGCCA
This sequence comes from Catharus ustulatus, assembly GCF_009819885.2. NCBI lineage: Eukaryota > Metazoa > Chordata > Aves > Passeriformes > Turdidae > Catharus > Catharus ustulatus. Next base: position 114,758,140 of record NC_046223.1, read on the forward strand.
AATCAGATATGAATGGTCTTTTCCATTCTATTTTCATACTTTCATGCTTTCAAATTAGATCATCATCCTTTCTTTTTTTTTTTTTAACAGGGGTCAATTTCCTTGTTGCTCAGGCCCAGGACAGTCTTTTTCTTTGAGCTGAGGTCTCTAAGTAGCCTGAAAATTACTTTTTTTACTGTGGAGAGAGCTGCTGAGCTATGCAGAGATAAAAGCTCAGATCCAGGGACCTGCAGCACCTGGGAGGTGGTGAGCCCAAAATTCAGTCAGCTCAGTCTGTGTGTTTCCTGCTTAAAAATTCCAGAACCTTCCTCCAAGAGATGTGCATAGCATAACCACAGAGAGAACTGATTTTAGAACTGCTGCTCTTAGATTCTTAGAAGGAAGACACCACCTCATCTTTGTTACCTCTGACTCTAAAGCCCTCTTGAAAAGACTTTGGTGAAGACAAAGTCATGCAGACTTGGGAAAGGTTAGAACTTGGACCACAACGGAATTTGAATGGTACATATAAGAGTCCAGAAAAATTTCTGATTAAATTAAGGTGCATTTAATGAACTTATGAGCTGTTCAGGAAAGTACAGTAATTTCATGATTATAAGCCGCACTGAGTATAAGCCACACTTCCGGGTGCCAGCAACTTTTCATTCTTTGTCCATACATAAGGCGCACCTGATTATAAGCCGCATGTTACAGAGCGTGATAAAAGGTATCTGTTCTAGCACCATCTGTTGAGGGTGGAGGCAGTGATCCTTATCTCCCTGGGAGATATTCTGCTAATGGGCCATCCATTGAAACCAGGCAGGGCAGTGTTCTTTATCTTTTCACAACCCATCCTTCCTCCAGCCAGTCATTTTCTGCTCATGGCCATTGAGTCCCACTGTGGCACTGATAAAATTACTGCATCCCATTGGGAGTTGCTCCAGCCAGGGGGAAGAGCCCAACATTTCTTACCAAGATAAAAACAGAGGCTTTGGGACACTAAGGGAGCCCCTTTCTCCACTGGACTCCAGAGGAAAACCGGATTTCTCCACATCCCCACTGGAGCTCCGGAGGGAAACTGCACCTTGTACAGGAGCACTGCTCCAGCTGAGCCACATCTGTCACTGCAGGAGGATGCAGCCACCATGGAATGGGACTGCTGCCAACACCCTGCCTGACGGGTGTCAGGTTGTACTCTGACTGTGTCAGGGTTTGGGGTTTGTTCCTTTGTAGTACTGTATTTCTATTTTAATTTCCCTAGTAAAGAACTGTTATTCCTAATTCCCATATCTTTGCCTGAAAGCCCCTTGATTTCAAAATTATAATAATTTGGAGGGAGGGGGTTTACATTCTCCATTTCAAAGAGAAGTTCCTGCCTTTCTCAGCACACACCTGTCCTCCAAACTAAAACAGCAACTTTTCCTTCTTTGTCCATATATAAGCCACACCTGATTATAAGCCGCACTTCAGGTTCGGACCAAAATTTTAGTCAAAATGGTGTGGCTTATAATAATGAAATTACTGTAATTGAGTGGTTTGTTGTTTGTCACAAAATTAGTATGTAACTGAACTGGGTCCCATTCCAGAATGGCTAATTCTAGACAGCTCAACCCTGGGCTAATGCAGATATAAAACATTTCTGAAACTAGCTTATTTGATAATTTACCATGTATTTCTCCTCTGTGTTGCTTTGCCTGTCACTGACATGCTTTGAATTGTGCATTAATTCTTGTGCTCATTCCCTGTGTATAACATGTGAGTTAGGTAGAGTCACATACTGGTCAGGGTCTAGGTAGACAAACAGAGGTGTTCCTGAAGGTCTAACACCAAAATCTTACAGAGGGTGTTAATCACCCCATGAATGTACATGGACTGATTTCTTTTACCTTATTATTCTATTATAGTGTCTGCAATTTCACAAAATCAGCTTTTCCTGTGGTTTTCCAATTACTTCCTTTATTTGTCCAAGGTGGAAGTAACACAATAGAGGGCTTAGCTGAGCATGAAAATATTTCTGCAGTCAGTATTACATGCAGAAAGTATAAAGGACATTTGAAAATTGAATTCTAAAATTTTCTTGGAGGTAGCCTGAACGGAGCCTTGCGGATCAACCAATTCAACCACATGCTACCTCAGCCTCCCACGTAACATAATCTGTTCATAAATTTGGTGTGTTCCTTCATAAAAGGGCTTAGGTTTCATGCCATAACTACCCCTATGGGAAGGCTGCTTCAAACCCTCACTCTTCTGACAGTTTGAAACTCTTTTCTAATGTCCATCTGAAGTGTATTCATGGACAGTTAGTACCCTTTTGTCCTCATGCCAAAATTGTCCTGTAGTTTAAATAGTCATATCAACTTTCTGCTTCTGTTCTGATACTTAAAACAAGCCTCTCCTCCTGTTCCACATTCCTTAGATGATCCCAGTGCTCTTCTCTGCACCCTCCTGATTTCCAGTTCATCTTTCCCCATCACAGGTGACCTGAACTGTGACTATTATTCCAGAAGGAAATAGTTTTGTACCTGTGCAAGGATTGTCACCAAACCCAGAGTTTCCAGTTTGGCTCACCCAAGTGAAGATATGTCAATGAGGTTCTGATTTTAGCCAGGCTGGTCTGTGTAATGAGTACAATTCCCAGTGTGCTTCCACAGTGCTTTCAGCTCCATCTAGACAAGACACAGGCTTTAAAAACTGTAATAAAAACGTTCTTCCATCAAGTTCTAATCAACCTACATTAGAATTTGACTGTCTTTGAACTGATGAGAACACAAATTGCATATTTGCATCTGAGCTGTTTAAGAGTTGTGACTCAGGACACAAGTGAACTATGATGCTTTTCAAGCTGCCATGTGCCAGCTGACCTGTGGCTGTGTTTGCTGCAAATGTGATATAATGCAACACAGAGACTGATGCCATGCTGCAGGAGCTGTTGGATGCTGTGGGTGAGGATTGGGAGTCACCTCCATAAAATTACTAACTTTAATAAGCTCCAGGCTAAGACACCCAGATTTAGTGCTCCCAGGCATTCAAGTTTCTGTTACAGGCAGTGTCTGGACAATTATGAAGGAATGGAATAAAGAATGTCTTCACTGCATCCTTATCTCTGAGGCAGGGGGCTGTCAATAGTCAATAGAGAGAGGGGGTCACTTACAAATAACATTTTCAGCCAAGCTGGGTTACAATCTGCCCCATAACTTGGAGCAATGCAAGAATTCAAATATACCTTCAAGTGTTTTTGTTGAAGCTGAACCTGATATATGGATCAAGGGTGATCTGCAGTAATAACTTTTGCAAGTGTTTTTAACTGTTTTAAGTGCTGTGTCAGTGTAGTGGATTCAGGAAAAAATACTGTGCTCATTTCTCCTGCTTCAGGAGACCAAGGAATGAGAATTGTTCTTTGACTCTGTGGCTCCTGATGCAGAGTGCTGGATGGAGGCTCTGGATAATTTGGGTAGCTGGGTGGAGGTGTCTGAGTTCCCACTGCAGTTAGAGGGCACAAAGTTGTTGTGGAAACACTGAAGTCCAGTCAGTCCTTCAGTTAGTAGTAAATAAGTAACACAACATATCACACAATAAATATTGTGTGATTCAGCTGCTTAGTGCCACCTGAGGTATCCTGCCCTTGGCAGGGGGTTGGGAATAGATTTAAGGTCCCTTCCAACCCAAACCATTTTATGATTCTCTGAACATCTCAGCAGTGCCCTCCTAACGTCCTGCAGGACCCATCCCCTGTGGGTTTTTTTTGTTTAGCCAATCCATGACTGTGAAAATCGATTTTCATCACCCATAATGTGATCCTGTGATTCATAGGTGTTGGTATTTATCTTCACCTCAGAATTAGTGTCACCCTGTGGATATATTGTGTTCACCACATGCAGGCTTTGCTGAGTGGGACCCTCCCTCAGCCAGGGGCTTTGGAAGGATTGTCTGGAAAGAGAGCTCGGTGCTTCTCTCCATGTCTGGAATGATTGTACTCCAGCAATTCCCCTGTCAAATACTGCTACTAAACAAGCCCATATTATTTTTTAAGCAGTAGAGATCACAGCTGCTCCCAGAGTTTCCAGCATCACCTTGCACCAAAATATAGGGACATGCTGATGCTTTTTGTCTCTCAGAGGAATTTCTAAGCAGGTGCTGTGGGCAGACATTCTTTTTCTTTGCTGTCCATTGAAAGAGTCATCCAAAGCCTCTAATCCAAGCCACAGGTCAGAGTTCATAAATGGTTTATAGCTACAATATTTTTCCCTATGTGCTTTAAATTAAGAAAAAAGCAAACTCAAGAAAATGGTCTTCTACCTTCCCACCCCTTCCTAGGAATTCTTTTGTCATTTTCAAAATGGGCTGATTTGATTTCCTTGAAATATTGCAACACACATACAAAAATTGCTCCCCAGCTGAGAAGTTTTTGTATCAAGTTTCATCCCTTCTGCTGTTCCTTTATTTTTTTTCTTCAGGAAAAGTTACAAACCCATGAAAACAGGAGGGTTTATAATGAAAGTGCTGGCAGGGCCTTAGTGTAGCATTTCCAGATGTGCTGGTGCAATTAGGGCTGGTCAAATACAGTTGGATGAAATCAGAAGTGACCCAAAGTCTTTGTCAAAACCTTGAACTGAACCTTGAAGGGGGATGAAAGTGTTTAGTTGAGTTTTTCTCTGTGTTTTAGAGGGGGCTAGTATATCTCATTTTAAGAGGGAATTGAATGTGAAGAACATTTTTTGCAGCAGGGCATTTCTGCCTGCAGTCCCAGGTAAAATGGGAAGTCCAGAGGCAATCAAGAACAAGGCTCTCCCTTCCTTTCCCCTCATCATCAGCACTGAGCTAAGCAGCTCCTCGCCTCAAACACCTCCAGATCTTGGAAACCTTCTAGCAGCTTCCTAGCTGTGTAATTAGCCACAGCAAAACAAATTTTGTATTTGGATAATTTGATGGTTTGCACCCAAAACTGGCTGTGGATTAAAGCTCTGCAGTGCAAGCTCATCTCACAACAACTGAAGGATCTCATTATGGCTTCAGATATGCACAGACACATCCCACTTAAGGCTAGGGGAGTCCCAGGTGTGTATCCACAGCAAGGCTGACTGATTTTTGTATTTTCCTTGGTTTTTCACTTCCTTGTTTGAGCCTGGAGAGGAAATGGATAATAGAAAAAATCAATATCTTCCCAAAAGGTGCCTTGGGGTTAGTGCAGTGAATTTGCTGTTCTGCAGTGTGTGTGGACACACAGCATGAGGATTTGAGAGAGGCAAGAATAACAGGAAGCAGAGCTTCTCCTTTGGGATAGAAGCACTGTCTCGTATCAAGCTCTGAAGCAAGCCAGAAAACCAAACCAATTCATGTCAGAGGCTGGGGAGAGCCAAGGTGTCTTCAAACCTGTAGCTGAAAACAGAGGAGGGTTCTCATACTTGTGTTTGTTTTCCCATGCTGTCCCCTCGACTTGAAGTTGGAATCCCCTGCTTAGGTTTCCTGCAGGACACTCCCTCTGTGTCACAGAATTTATTTAGAGAGGAAAACAAATCCCAGCAGGGTTGGAGTTTTGTGAGCCTTGTGTGACATGCCTCTCTGGATATCCATTCTGAAGCCACGTCTCTGCTCAGCTAAGGTTTCTTATTTTCTTCCCAGACCCAGCCTCCCCCTCTGCCATTATTGAATAGCTGCACATATTAAAAAACAAATTAGTGAGTTAAGAGCTCTCCAAGAACACCCAGGTGCTGAGGAAGTTGTATTTGTGCCTCCAGAGGTGGCACGCTTTCCCCCTCAGGTGATACCTGATCTAGTGCTATGGTATTGTGTTAACTGAGCATTATCGTGCTCAGAAGAGCCACAGCTCAGATGAGACATAAATTTGAGACCCTGCTTGCCTGCAGTGAGAGCTTTAACCAGGGAGAAATTTGTGGGAAGGCAGGAGGGATGATGAGGAATGGAGGGGAACTGGGATTTCTCTTGCTGGAGGCTGCCCTCCACCAGGATTCATCCAGGAAGTTTTTTCCCCTTTTTTACAAAAAAAGATAGTGCTGCCCACCTTCATACTTAAAACATAAAATTCTCTTGCTGCTTCTTTAGCTTCTCTGTTGTGATCACAAGGATATAAAAGGGAGTGAGAGCTGAGGACCATCACACCTCTCCACTTTGCTGCACGTGGGAAATGTGAGAGCATGATTGGTGTCTAACAATCCAGAGAGAGGGACAGGGCTCTGGTTCCTCCTGTCCATCACAGCTCCATGGCACTAAATCCCATCTCCACTCTCCAGAGATGCCCACTTGGCAGCCTCAGTGCCAGGGAGGGCTTGCTTCTGCTGGAAGCTGACAAAGATGTGAAAAGCACACAAATCCTCCAGGATTTATTCAGGGCAGCATTTATCAAGCCAAGGAGAGAGCTGGATCCTTGGATCCCTGCCATTTTAAAGCTCTGAGGATTATTTCTGGTTACTGAAGTTTGACCTCTGCATTTCAAGCTGGAGCCTGCACTCCCTGGCCTAAATCTAAACCAGTCTGTGGCGTAGCTGTGGTTTTCTTCCAGGGTCAGCAATGGCTTAAATCCATGTCCAGCTCAGTAAATTGGAAATGGCAGAAGAAGATTCCAGGGTGGTGGCCTGGGAGGAAGATGAATACATCAGTTCCAGATAATTACTGCTCTTTTAAAAGAAATTGGGATGTCTTGAACCTGTTTCTCATGTATTCATCTATTTCGTGTATTAGACTGGAGATAAGGCTACATAATTAAAATGGTTCCCTTCAGCTTTAAAAATCTATGAAGGGTTTGCAAAACTGCTTGGCTCTGAAGAGTGCCCTGTAACTCTCAGGGGGGAAATATTGCAGCAGAGAAAACCAGTAGTGTTTATTCAGGATGTAACGAATGGACAGAACAAATACTTTGCAGAATAAGCTCCAAACCCTGCATTTGGTAACATTGCATACTCTATTTAAAAGAAACTTATTTTTAATTTTTTTTCCTTGCCATAATCATCTGGGATGTATTACAGTAAAGAGATGAATAGCAAAGATTAGCAAGCTGGTCATCTGTCCACTCCCAAACTCAAACCAGGATTAACTACAAACTTTCTAGCAATTACAGTCCTGGTTCAGGACTCAGGTCATTAATGAATACATTGTACAGAGCCAGATCAGATACTTGAGGAAAACTACTGGATATATTTTTCCACTTTGACTGTGACAGTTACTAACTGCTTTGTGATTATGAACAGCAGCAGAACCACTTCACTGTAGCTCTGTTCATGTTATTTTAGGTTATACATGAGAAACTCGGATAAAACAATGTCAAAAATTTATTAAACTGGATATGACACAGAGATATTTAATTTGTCTTGAGTTGTTCTTGTTAATTCTTCTCAGATATCCTTTGTAATTTTATTTGAATTTCCAAATTGAGATACAACCATTCTTAGGCATCATTTTATGAAGATTTTAGGAGCTGTCCTGGGATTTTATGCTGAGCCCAGGCCAAGTGTCAAGGACTTCTTTTTCCCCCTATTTTTGGAGATAGGCACTGAATTTGATGTAATTGTCCATAAAATTACCTATGTTTCAGGAGTTATTGGATATAATGCCTAATAGCTGTTGTCTCACACTTTACTGCTCTTGTACTTTCCAGAATGAACTGGTCAAACTTGCCATTTTTATCTTTGCTTCTAAATTTCATTTCCTGGGGATCAAATCCAAAATTAATACCTACACAATAAAATAATAATAGCAACAGCATATAGCATTGCCAATGCTTTCTGCTTTTCCTGTTCTTTATATATTTTAGTAGATTATTATACTAATAGTGCTTTGCTAAGTGGAAAAGTAGTGCCATCAAATAATGTTCTGATTTGTTCCTTGTCACAGGAAGAGATGAAGCTCAGAATAGGTTTCCAAAGTGCCTGAGTCCTACTCCTGCATTTTCTCCCAAAATAGTTGTATTGAGCTGTTTTATTTGAGGCAAAAGTGCTCAGCATTAGGTTAATGGCCCTTGCTGAAGTCAGCTGCATCATCAGCAATGCTGGGTGTATCCAAAGCCTTGACTCCTGATTTTGGTTGTTTTATACCTGTATAAAATGTACATACAGATGTACCATGTAAAAAAAGAAAGATTTATGCCTTTTTACTCCTCTTGACTTATGACTTTGTGTCTGTGATCCATTTCCTATAAGCAAGATGAGGCAACCACCCTGTTTTAGCAATTTCGCAATAGGGGTGTGACAGAGTGTGACACTCAATCTCAGGGTCAGAGAGTGTCCCCTGGCAATGTTTAAGTTACAGAGATGAACCCTCAGTGCTGTTAGTTCAGCAGGAGGAAAAGTGGATCCAGGCTTTTGCTGTTGCAAAATAATAGGAAAATATCACAGGTTCTGATCTTGGGATTAAACTAAGCAAAGGGTGTTGTCCCAAACTGCATTTTGGACTTGGAGCATCATCTTTTCAGGCCAAAGGACTCTTAGGGTGACTTCTTCCTTCAGTGCTCCCCAGAACTCTCCCTTAGACTGAAAAAAAGTGCAGAACAGTTTTCTTCTGGCACAACTCACTGCCAGGTCTTGAGACTGACAGGTATGAAAATATGAGCTAATGCTTATCAGATGCACATCTGGAATCACAACAGAAAACTCCAGAGGTAAAGACACCCCAAGTCATCTAAGGCCAGGTCCTGACTCCCTGGGATGCCAAGCATCTTTACAACAGGCAAGGTATCTGATAGCTTCTGATGCTTCAGAAGTCTGGATGTGAGCAGAACCAACTCCTGCTGCTCTGCTTTGTTTTACCTGGAAGATCTTTTTCCAGTTCTCCTAAAGCAACACAAAAATGGGGAACAAGTGGAAGCAGTGACACTGTGGTGAGGTGCCTGTAAAGCAGTAGGTAGGGATGATATTCAGTTAGAATCAATCTAAAGGAATATTTGGCTGTGGAGTTTATTGTTCAGGAGAGTTTGGCTCCAAATATGTATTGAAGCTGAGAGATGAGAACATGTTTGTTCCACATTGTCTCTTCCTGTGGAAATCCTGAGGAACAGCTCAGCATAAAGGATCTGCAGGACTTTTCTTGGTTATTCCTGCACTGAGCCCAAACTTGTGCTTGTGAGGAATTTATCAGTAGAAGTCATGGGCTCCTGGAAATGAGAAAGGAAGGTGGAATGACAGAGCATGATGACAAAAGAAGAGAATTTCTTAACAGTCCAGTGCAAAGATTAATCTGGAAACAAGTGCAGTTTATCTTTTGTACTCCTTTTGGAAAGAATTTTCCCTTGAAGTGAGGATAAACTGATATATTTTGCAGATTTTAATGGCTTCTAAGGTTAAGGGACATTAGTGACTGGAACAAGGCAATAAAAATAGTACAAAGTTATGATAAAAACATTGATGTTTGTGAAGGCAATCAATTTTTTTTTAAATATGAGTGAAGAATTAAATACTTGTATATGGATTCACAGCACATGGGGATTGTAAATGTGGAGATTAGAATTTTCAGCAGAAGTCTCACCTTAAATACAGTTGGAAGACCTGCCTCCTGTTGACTGAGGAGCAGCTCCTCATATTTCCCACCCCACTTGCTGGAACCCTGAAGCCAGACTGGATTCAATCTTGCCCATTAACTCAGCAAGTACTTTGCTGAAGGGGAAACATGATGAAGCCTGAGTTTCAAATGGTTTCAAGGTGCTGGTGACTTTTACAAACTGCACAGACACCTTTTAGTGGTTAAAGGACGTGTTTATTTCTTGCATTATTGGTCTGATTAAAACAAGTTCCTCTTGCAAGTGTGTAAAAGGTGGCTTTAAAACAGTGCCTGAACACCTGCAGGACAAGAGCCAGTCAGGTTGTTTTCAGCCACCTTTTCTAAGCCTGTTGAGCAAAGCCAGGCTCTGTGTATGTGTGTTACAATCCTTAGGGATGCATTATTCAAGATAAACACGACTAAACGCAGTCCTAAGCTGTCTGATCTTCATGGCCTTGCTTTATGGTGCTTCTTTCATGCTTCACCTCTTGAAATTCTGAAATCTCTATTTTAAGTTTTGTCAAAATTTTTTTTTGTATTCCTGAAAGCAAATAGAGAAGAGTGGAAGTAGAGAGGGGAATTGGGTTTTTTTGTGTGAAATTCAGGCTGTCATGCAAAACTGAAAAGAGAGCATATCTAGGGCCAAATGAAGGGATAAAGAATAGATGAGTACAGGAATTTTAGATATGGAATAAGTGCACTGAGTTGGAGATGCAGTGGGGATCTGACATGAAGACAGGGGAAGAAGGAGTAAAAGCTTTTAAAAAGCTCCAAACCAGATATAGAGGTAGAGGAGCTGAGAAGAGAAATTCAGAACCTTACTGATTGAGAAGATTTAGGGCATCCCAGGAACATAACTGTGGATACTTGAGGGTGCTGAGGCCCTGGCACAGGGTGCCCAGAGAAGCTATGGCTGCTCCATCCCTGGAAGTGTCCAAGGCCAGGCTGGATGGGGCTTGGAGCAACCTGGGATAGTGGAAGATGTCCCTGCCCATGGCAGGGGGTTGGAATGAGATGATTTTTAAGGTCCCTTCCAACCCAAGAATTTCATTCTGTGACTTTCAGGGAAATGGGTCAAGAGCCCTGAAAGGAGTTAGAAATGTCTTGAGCCTGAGGCATAAACTATTGGGAGTGTAGCCTGGGGCTGTGCAGGAGATATAAGGAAAAAACATCCAGGCATGAGGAAGGGACAGGCTTGGCTGTGCAGGGAGGATGCAGGGCTGCTGGGTGTGCTGAGGATGTCAAGGCTCATGGATCCATCTGAGAATTTCATGGTTTCATGGCAGTCCACACTGTTATGGCTGGTGACTCTCAGCCTCCAGAGACCTCTCAGGGCTGCTCATGACAAACAGTGAGACAGCCTGACCCTGATCCTGGAATTCATCTCATCTCTTTCTCTCCACAGTGGGAATACTGGCATCCCAGCCAAGTTCCCACTGCAGCCCTGGGAGATAAAATAGGTGCTTGAAAGGCACAATCTCATCTGAACTTACTCTTCAGCCACTGTAACTCTTTCTCCTTGTTAGGTGGTGATTTTTTGTGGCTTTTGCTATCAACTATTGCTGCAACCCACAAATATGGTTCCAGAAGATTTCCAACATACCAACATCTCCAGATGACACTGCATGTCACATTTCTGGCTTTTATCTAGCTGATAAAGAGCTTTGAGAATTACAGACAGCAGCTTTCTATGCTGAAAAACTTCCCAAAACCTGAAGTCATGAATGCTATCAGAATACATTTAAGTCCAGTTTTAAAATGCAAATAAAACCAGTTAGTGATGGTAAGCTGAACTGGATTCCTAGCTGACCTCTTCAGAAGAGATCAATTTGATTTTGTGGTCGAAATACCTCCTGCTAACAGATAAACATTATAAAATTTGGATCTGGAAAAACTATAAAAGAAATTGAGTGCATGACAATTGCTCAGGTGCTGACAACCCTTCTGATGTAGAAATCTTCTGTTCTGCCTCCATCAACTGCATCACCCCTGTAAGGTACTGGATTGCACAATATTGGCCTTTATCCTTGAAAAATTTAAGTCTGGTCTTTATAAATCTTTGATGCAAGACCAGGTCAGGCACTGCAGAGTGCTGTGGAATTACCAACAATGTCCACAATGTCCATTAAGTTACTTTGTGAGTTCACATTGCATTAAATAAATGTGTTACAGGGTTGTCATGTACCTTCTATGATGGTTTTAGGAATGAGACTTTTGCTGTTGTGTGAGGGACAATGTTTAGGCTGTCAATTAATAATGCATTACAAAGGGAATAATAAATGCATATTAACTCTTTGATGTGAAGCAATTGCATAACTGTGTCTGGCCCAAAAGTCTTTGAATGTTCCACCTGTGCAACAGATCTTGGGTTAGGGATGTCTGGGTTGCAGGAAAACTACAAAATGTGATGACAAGCAGAAGGGTAAAACTCCATGGGAATGTGTATTCCCAAACTTCCTAAAAGATACCAACTAAAAACTGAAACAGCATCAGGCAGGTCATGGCTCAGTGCTCAGCCCACTGGTTCACTCTCAGATTTGTGTCCAAAGCATCAAACCAAAGAATTATTCAGCTTGTCCTGCCAGGGCAGCTTTCCTCCTTTTCCCAGCACAAAAGAAGCCCAGCACTATCAGCAGTGAAGCCAGGAGGATCAGCTGCAGCACCCTTTGCTGCTGAAACCTGCCTGTGCAGAATCCCATGGCTGAGGATTGACTGGAAACACATGGCACAATCCCATGTACACATGGATTCAGCACAGGAATAAAGGGCACACATAAGGCCAGGCTGTCTGTCTCATCCACTTGCATACCTTTCACTTAGAAACTTGCTGAAAGCCTCCCCAAATCTGCAGTCAGAGCAGAGTTGGTGCCTGGAGCTGTGTGAATGCATGGAAAGGGAGACTGCTGACACAGAGGGGAAAGAAAGCAGGCAGAAAAAGAAGGTGACTCTGGAATCCCCCTTATTTCATCCCATTCAGGCTACCAACTGCTCCCTATGCCCCTGAACTTTCCCTGTTAGTCTCTGGCATGAGACTATGTGTTATTTGGGACTATTTTTCTGTTCATTTTTTACACAATTCTCATTGTAACAGCTTCTTCATTGTAACTGTGAGGCTGCTAAGAACAGTAACAATATCACCAATACTAATTATTATCTTATTTTTCAAGTCTAAGCTTTAAACTTGGACTCATTGGGATTCAGCTCTCATTTATGGGTGCTCAGTTACTTTTCCAAAAAATTAATTCCAAAGTGACCCTTTTCCTTTTTGTTCCACACAGCTAAATCACTTGGTCAGACAATCTGCTTCACCATTTCCAAGAAGAAACCAAGATCCAGTGAACTTATTATAGGTGTAAACACTGTTCCCACTGTGAATTCATGGTGATGGGCAAGCTGGAAATTTTTTCCATTCTTGTATTGACAACTTGAGGGCGACCATAGAAAACAACATAATTTTCATCAGATTCCAGTGCCTCCAATATCTGCAGAAAAACTCATTTGGCCAAGCTGCAAAAAGGAAAAGGGTGTGGGGAAAGGAAATAATAATTGCCTCAGCTATCAGTGTCTCTGCCATTTGCATGCTGGAGCTGCTCCAAATAACTTTGCTGCTTTGGAAGTCGCTGTTTGCTCCGGTTGCTTTGTACTGAGCTAACAGCTCCAATAAATTCCGTGCTATTCCTATGGCTCAGGGTGGCTGTCATCTGAGTTTATGAATGTGAGATTTGTTTGGCTCTCCCCCCACCATGAGTGATTTGGGTTAGAAAGTGTGATTATATTTGGGCAGAGGGAGAGAGATGCTGCGAGAAGGCAAACTGAACAGACATTGTGAATATTTATTTTTTTTTTAAGATGGAAGGCAGTTGTATTTATGTGCAGTTGTAAAACAGAAAAGATATTGGTTTCTGCTGCAGGAATTATATACTAACTCCAAAAAATGTACACAGTGAGAGCTTATAATAGAAACTTATTCCAGCAGAATCTTTTTTTTTCCCAACAAACGTAGATTGGCATGTGGAGCATGCTGTGCTGAAGAGATCGAAGCTTGATTGTGGTTTCATATCTGGCATTCCTGAGTGAACAGAGAACTGTGGTCCTTATTCATAGCATTTTGGGCTGGGGGAAAGACAGGGGACTCTGCCATGCAGAATGGTTCTTGTTTTTGCAGGGAGTGGGAAGCCAGAGGAGCTGCCAGTTCTGCTGTCCTTCATTTTAACTCCTCTGCCCTCCACGAGTTTTTTAGATGTGGCAGCCTGGCAGTAAAATGCCAAAAGAAAGTGGAAAATTTTGTCCTTCTAAGTCATATCAAATCAATTAATTTGCTAAAGCAGGCTTAACAAATGTAGTTCATTATGAAAACACAGGAGGATGCTTTTCCCTTTCCATGGGTTGCCTGGGCTTCACATGAGGAAATCAGAAATGCAGTTTGGTTACCCATGCTGGAGCAGTGCATAATGTTATATGCTTAGGGATTTCAGGAGAACAAGGCATTTTCAGCTTTGCCTGTCCAATGTTTGCAAGGCTGAGGCCTCATGGGAGAAGTGGTGCTTCCAATCTGTCCTGGAAAACTCTGTCATGCCAATACACTGCTGTAAAGGGCTCTTGTGGTGAAACCCATGCTCTGACAGCTGCTGGAGAGCCATGAAGACATCATCTAAGTCAGGCTGGCACCACCATAAATGCAGGGATTTGTGTGGTTATGTTAAGTGCTCTCTCCTTTTTGTGCCAGGGAGAGGGGTTTGTTTTGTGAAGTTCATCACCATGAGGAGATGTCACGTAGCATCACTCCCTAAACAGACACTGCCAGACTCCTGCCCCAGCAACTGAGTTTTAGGTTTTAGGTTTAGTTCAGGGCTCTTCAATCCCTAAGTGGCCCCAGGGTTTCACACTGCTGAAATTTCCCACTTTTACTTTCTAAGGAACTGATGGTGAATGTGACAAGTTTTTATTATTTTACCCATTCAAATGTTGTCTGAGATGATTTAAAACTCTCCCCTTCGTTGTTAATTAAGACTTTCTATCACTAAACATTCTCTTGTACTTAAAATGAGTCCCTGATCTCCTCACATTTTAGCATTTTTAAATAATAACATTTGAGGGGCTTTTAGGCTGGCATAAGTTAATAATTTCTATTTTCTTATCCTTTCAATGACCTTATTTTCAGCCCTGCTTATACAGCTCATCGAGGCAATAGAAGATCCTCATTGGGATGGGATTCAGGAGTACATACCAAAAAAATGACATTTGTTTTCCTATTTCCTACTGGATTTGCTGAGTGATGTGCTGCTGAGGAAAAGCTGGCTAGCTCTGCAAGCCAGGGACCTGGGGTACGTGCTCTGCAGGACACCTAGGGAGGTATTTGGGAACTGAAGGAAAGCAGGGCAGAAAGGCCCAAAGCAGAACTGATGGATTTGATGTGTTCCAGTGATTTTCAGACAAGTTAAGACACATCCTCCTCTGTAAGACATGCAATACACAATGTCATCTTCAATTCTACTTTGTACTCCAGAATCACTGAAAAAAATTCCTGGAGTTTTTATTCCAATTTTAGATTTGGATAAAAAGTTGATGTCTCCAATAAAGGGAAATTAAATATTGCCCCATTAATGGGATTCAGATCATCTAACTGCTCTGGCATAGCTCTGTCCATCTAACCTACACACACTGTGATCACTTAAGAGACACTGGAAAGAGATTGGAGTGTCCAGGAAGTGATTTCTGAGGCCTGGCTTAGACATTCCTTTATGCTGGGAGGACCAGGAGTTCCTTCATTCCCATGGCCTGTGTATGGAGGCTCTGGGGTGCAGAGTTTCAGGGATCCTGTTCCTTCTGTCAGGAAGAGTCTTAACCCTTTCATAAAATGATTGTCCTTCCCCTTGAAACCACCAAAGGATTTTGCTACCATTCTCACTGTAAGATGATTTCAGACCTCAGCTATCTGAAAATTTGAAAAATACATATAATTTTTATAGTAAATACACTCCAGGCCAAGAGAAACCCATTTGCACTTGAACCCCCTCTCTCACTCATTAGCTCTTTTTCCTTGATGAGAGGGACTGATCTTCACTGCCAAGATTCATCTGCTTTTAGATGCCCTTCAAGGCAGATTTTTGTTAGATTTATTTTTTTTCTGATTTTCTTAACCAAACCCAAGACGAACATGAACACTAAACCTTTCAGCTGGAAATATTTGAGCGATGCCTGGAAATATCTGAAGGGTATATTCAGTGCACTAGATTAACAATCAACTCAGAGTATTTTTGGCTCCTCTTACTTTTATTCAGAATTTACTTAAGCAACTTGGTCAGGTTCTGAAGCAACCCATATTGAGATTGAAATATGGAAGTTTGTGGGAATATCTCACAGCACAATGGTGACTGTCACGCCTTATTTTTCTTAAAGAAATGATTTCTTATTGTACAGTGCATCAAAATAAAGTGTTGTGTTTTAACTTAGCCTTCTGAAAGACAATATGGGGCTGCATATCCAAAATCACAGAACTGACATATTTAAAGGAGTAAATGATATTGAGTCTTCAGAAGGAAAAAAAAAAAAATAAAACCTACAGAAAAATTAAAGCAGTCTGTTTGAGTTGCCATTGAACATATGGATGCCAGATTGCAATGGTGAAAGCCCTCGCATTATTTGAATGCTTTGACTTTTCACAGTGGCTTAATTATGATTAAGAACTGCCCTGTGCAGCAATGTGCAAATCAATAACTCCTTTTCCTAGGCAATGAGGAGAGAGCTCTTTGGGTTGCTTGGCTGGACAGTGATCAAGGACGTTGCTCTTGAGCACAGACTGCCCTTCATGGCATATTATTATTCATGGCCATGGTGCTTCCCACTCCCCTAATGGTGACATCATGAAATTAGTGAAGACAAGCCCCTTTCTCAGCAGGACAGGCGCCAGCAGCGGATGGAGACACGACTGGCTGGTCCCAAGGCAGATGCTTTCTGGTTTCTGGCTGCTCCTGGAGGGGGCTGCTGGGAGCTCTCACCAACCAGCTCAAGCTGTACAGGACTAATCTTAACAGCTCATTTTAATAATACACTTATCTGCTCTCTTCCCATGAACTTGCTTTCACCATCTTTTGAGAGTGAATTTGTGGGGGGGAAAAAACAGAAAAAGCCCCACAAAGCAAGGGGCTTTGTGGCTGACCTGCAATGTATTTGACCTTAAAGTAATGGAGAATTTTAATTCTCAGTTCTTTCAGGGAAGGCACCCAGACAAAGTAGATTTGCTAAACCATTACCACACATAAATTACTGTTGGATTTGATAACAGAGGTTAAACTGGATTTGGTCAGAGTTAGGAAAGCACTGGGTTGGATCTAGAGCATTAATGAAGTAAAGGTGATGGTTGGAGAAGAGGTGAAAATAAGTCCAAGTGTTTAAGAGGTGAATCTCTAAAGAAACAGCCCAGAGCATCAATGCTGTACTTTCTGGCAGGGCTGGGGAAGTTCAAGAAGGCTGAAATGAGGAGAAAAGATCATTCAAAATGCTCCACTGTAGAAAAGAAGAGAGCAAAACCCTCCAGTTAAGAGTCACATCACCTCTGTCTGTGCTTGTCTCTTCAATTAGAGAGAAGCTTAAAGCAATTATGCTACTAATTTTTGTGGCTCCACTGTGTGCCTGAAGTTAGGCAGAGAAAATACAGGCTTTGGAACTATATTCAGGTTACTTATTTCCAAAATCTGTTAATAACATATTAATCTGTTAATAATGTGTTCAGACTGCCAAGCTCTTTCATGTCTTTCTTTCTTTTGACTGCATAGTAAATGTTCTGAAAGGCAAAGCTAAGTCTGCTCAGGGCCAGGCCAAAAGCCAAGTGCCTGGGGCAGATAGGAAGCAGTCTGGACATCAGGATTGGATTATGAGAATTCCTGCAGCCTTGCAGTGTCCTGAGGAATCATTCCCTCCATTTTGGTGATGAAATGTGTGCGCATCTCCATCCCTCTGGTTTCCACTGACTTCCTTAAGAAGACAAGACTGATTTCAGCTTCCATGGAATCACAGACCCCCCCAAGGCTGGAAATTACCCCCAGCACCACTGTTAAACCAGCAGCCCCATCATTCACCATTAAATCACATCCTAAAGTGCCACATCTACACATTTTTTCACAGAATTACAGAATAGTCTGAGTTGGAAGGGACCCATAAGGGTCATCGAGTCCAACTCTTAGGTGAATATGAATACATTCAATATATTGATATTCATGGGGGAATTGCCCCCTTGCCTTGGTGCTATCAGCACCATGCTCTGACCAACCAAGCCAATCTCAGGGCCTACAGCTCCAGGGATGGTGACTCCACCACTGCCCTGGGCAGCCCTTTTCAATGCTTTCCAACCCATTGTATGAAGAGTTTTTTTTCCTAATATTTAATCCAAGCCTCTCCTGGTGTAGCTCGAGGCCATTTCCTCTCATCCTGTCACTTGTTACAGGCAAGAAGAGAACCACCCTCAGCATACCCTCCTCTCAGGGAGGTGTAGAGAGCAATGAAGTCTCCCCTCAGCCTCTTTTTTTCCAGGCTGAGCTCCCCAGCTCTCGATGCCATCCCCAAATCCTGTCTGATGCCATGCACCAGATACTGCTGAGTGCTCTCACTCTGCGCTGTGCCTTTTTATATGAGGGTTTTTTCTCCCCCCAGTTTTGCTCACAAGGTGCTGCCTCGAGACACAGATGGATTTTTGCACTTATGCTGAGCATGTAGTTGTGTGTGCACCATTTGGAAGGATCAGAGCTCTGATTAGAGCTCCTTGGGAAGGAGGTGTCCTGGTGTGAAAGGTCCTGAGCAGCTGTACAGGGATAGCTGACTTAACACTTGTCCTAGTTTGGAGGACAGGTGTCTGCTGAGAAAGGCAGGAGCCTTTTTTTGAAATGGAGAATGTAAACCCCCTCCCTCCAAATTATTATAATTTTGAAATCAAGGGGCTCTCAGGCAAAGATATGGGAATAGGAATAACAGTTCTTTACTAGGGAAATTAAAATAGAAATACAGCACTACAAAGAAACAAACCCCAAACCCTGACACAGTCAGAGTACAACCTGACACCCGTCAGGCAGGGTGTTGGCAGCAGTCCCATCCCATGGTGGCTGCATCCTCCTGCAGTGACAGATGTGGCTCAGTTGGAGCAGTGCTCCTGTACAAGGTGCAGTTTCCCTCCCAAGCTCCAGTGGGGATGTGGAGAAATCCGGTTTTCCTCTGGAGTCCAGTGGAGAAAGGGGCTCCCTTAGTGTCCCAAAGCCTCTGTTTTTATTTTGGTAAGAAATGTTGGGCTCTTCCCCCTGGCTGGAGCAACTCCCAATGGGATGCAGTAATTTTATCAGTGCCACAGTGGGACTCAATGGCCATGAGCAGAAAATGACTGGCTGGAGGAAGGATGGGTTGTGAAAAGATAAAGAACAATGCCCTGCCTGGTTTCAATGGATGGCCCATTAGCAGAATATCTCCCGTGGAGATCAGGATCACTGCCCCACCCTCAACAGATGATGATAGAATAGATACCTTTTATCACACTCTGTATTGTAACCCAAGACAACACTTTAAACCCCAGTTGACTTGCAGCTTTGTTTTCTCTGCATCTGCTGCCTGAGCTCCTCATATGTGCCTTGCCATGGGGGCTGTGGCAGTGTCTTAGATTCTGTAGTTCACCCCAAGGACAAATTCTAGTTTGGAGCAGCCTCTCAGGGGTGCAGAGCTCTGAACAGCCAGTTGTCTCAGCAAACTCTTTCATAGCTCCAGTCCCCAAGGGGCTACCTCTGTGCCTTTGACCTTGAGCATCTGGCTGTATGTAAATATAGATATATATTTATATACACACACACACACTCTGGACAGTTTGCTCTGTGCTGCTTACAGTGCAGCTCCATTAAAGCTCTGTGTTTTAAATGCTTCCCAGGAGCCATGGTTTAAATTGAGTGGAGTTGACTACTTGTATGAAAAGTCATCTTCTCCTGAATCCCATGCATATCCCGGCAAATGTCTGCCAAAAACATTTTTCCCACCTCCTCTTCTCATGAAATATGCATTTTAAATGCCCCCTGAATGGTACCCAAAAAATCCATAGCGCCTGACCACATCATAGTGGTGGAACCTAGCAGTGTAAAAGATGCTTTGTGACTCCTACAGAGATGATGCCCTATTCAGGAAATTAATCTACAGGAGAAGCCTAAGCACACAGGCAAGATTCATGTATATTATTCAGCAAGGGCTATTCATGTATTTGGAAAGAATGCTGTAGCTGTTCCCATTTACAATATTTAGCATGCTTGACAAACATTTACAATTCAGAGTATATAACTTTTTCAGTATATGTATAGGCATGCATGGAAATACACACACATTCTACTATAGAATCAGGATCACAGAAGGGTTTGGTTGCAAGGGACTTTAAAGGCCATTTCATTCCCCCCACTGCCATGGGCAGGGACACCTTCCACTATCCCAGGTTGCTCCAAGCCCCATCCAACCTGGCCTTGGAGACTTCTAGGGATCCAGGGGCAGCCACAGCTTCTCTGGGCACCCTGTGCCAGAGCCTGCCCACCCTCACAGGGAAGAATTTCTCCCTAATTTCTCATCTGACCCTGCCCTCTGTCAGCTGAAAACCATTCCCCTTTTTTCCCCATACCATTGCAAAATTCCCTCTCCAGCCCCCTGGAGCCCTTTAGGCACTGGAAGGGGCTCTAAGATCTTGCCTGAGCCCTTTCTTCTCCAGCCTGAATAACACCAAAGCTCAGTTTGTCTCCAGCCCTCAGAGCACTCCTCTGTGTGTCGTGCATGCTTTGGGGGCCCCAGAGCTGGATGCAGAAGTCCAGGTGGAATCTCACCCTAGACAAGTAGAGGGGCAGAATCCCCTTCCTTGCCCTGCTGATTTTGGCACAGCCCAGGAGAGGATGAACCTTTTGGGTTGCCAGTGGACATTCTAGATCATCCACCAACACCACCAAGTCCATCTTGGCAGGGCTGGTTTCAATCCATTCTCTGCCCAGCCTGAATTGTGAGGTAGGAGACCTCAAACTGCATTTCTGGTAATCACAATCTCATTGAGCAACAGAAGAGTAGCCCAGTGGCTGGGCTAAGCATGCTATTAAGAAAATTAGCATTTTCTTAATAAAGAATGACCCATGATTGACTAGATTTAGAATTTGTAAATATTTCTCAACAGAAAATAATTGAAGGACTGGAAAAAAAAACTTCACCCTCTCATTCCGACTTTGCTGAGAACCTGGGAGAAGTGTTTTTTTGTTTTGAAGTACAAAGAAGAAAAGCAGTTGGTAAGAGCTCTGTAACAGAGATTTATGGTTAATTCCCAGAAACTCCACAGGGGATTGGGAACTGGGAAATGATAATTTGTTCTTGCTGCCCAGTTTTCGATCTCTGAAGTGGAGATAATTGTCTTTCTTTCTGTAGGGAGCTGAACTGACATTCCTGTCCTGGCATGCTCTGATTTTTAAACCTTCAAAAAGTTTCCAGCTTTCAGTAAAGGTCAGTCTTTCCCTTATTTATTATCTACAATAACCTGCTAGGGGAGTTTGGGGATAAATGACTCATTATTACGGTAGCACTTAGGAATCTTCTCTGAGTCTGCAACCTGTTGGGGAAGGCCCTGCCTCAATGTGTAACAGGAGACATGGGCTGCTCCAAGGAGTCTTGCAGGCTAAACAAATTGAAGAGAGGAAGGAAGTCTGCAATTTGTTTTTCTCATTTAGCAGGAGAACAGAAGCACAGAGGTATGGGATGAATTGTTAGGGATCATACAGGCAGGTTGTAGGAGAGCCAGAACCTGAACTAACATCTCCTGCCTCCTAGTATTGTGTTTTTCCCACAAGATCTCCTTTCTTTTCTGCTGATGGAGCCTGCATTTCCATTAAATATACAAATTTTCACTATGATGGAGACCTGTCAAAGAGTGGGAAGGAAAAACTTCTAAACAGAAAAACACAAAGGGAAGCCTGCCCTGCCCACCTTGCATTAGTCACTACCATCAATCCCTCCTTGCTGAGTGAAGGGAAGAGTTTCCAGACCCATGCAGAGCTTAGCAGGCAAGGACTCACCTTGTCTGAAAGGCACTTCTTGCAGTTTGCTGAGCACTGTGTCCACACAACAACGTGGGGAGAGTGTGAACACATCCACTTCTCAAGTGAATACACACTTCTCTGTGTGAGTGAGACTTCAGGGGGTGTCACTCCCAAAGACAGCTGCCTCCACCAGAGATTTCTAAAAATCCAGTTTGTTGCATCTCTGCCTCCCCTAGCCATTGCACTGTGGCCAGTGTGATATCAGAGCTCCAGGAGGCCAAATCAATGCCTGGCTTCCCTCCCAAACCTTATTAAGCTGACTAGAGCCATTTGCATATCATTTTCTAGAGAAGTGATTAGAATTTGTGATTAGTCAAAATAAATTATTCTTTTTCTCTCTTATTTTTTTTTCCCCAATGAAGTCTAATAAAGCAGGGACTGTAGTTGTGAATAATTCAGCTGGTGGGTTTTGCACTCATTCTTGAATAACTTGCTTTGAGGAAATCCTGCCAGAAGTCAGTGGAACTGGACTCACACACTGGTGAGGAACCCAGCTCACATTTGTGTCTTTGGCTTGCTAGATCAGTTCATTTAAAAACATGTAGAGAAAAAGCTGTTTTGTTCAAATTAGTCAATTCCTCCCATCAATGCCTAGAGTAGATACTCTTCTGGCAAAAGGTGATGTTTCAAAATTTTAGGGATCTTTTTTCACTTTTTAAATTCCAACTTCTATTTGTATATCTTTTAAATTTGATTTCTGGCTAAGCTGGACATAACCCAAAGAGTATTTTGAAATTCTAATAAATTTCTGTTCTCAAGGCTCCTGAAACACAATGATTCTGAACAGAAATGGGATTTGTTGACACAGAGATTTTGAACAGAAATGGGATTTTTTGACACAGAGATTTTCCTTGTCCCAACAAGTGCTAAGAGAAGAGGCCACTTGAAGCTCTGCTACTACAAGAGCCACCATCCTGCTGGCACACAGCTCCCTAAGTCATGGTCTGGTCCAGCTAGGTCCAGGTGAGGACAGCTGGCATTTGGGATGTTTCCCCACCCTTAGAGACTGTCCCCCTTGCTCAGGCTCTGAGTCACAGCCTTGCAGCAAGGAACCAGCGTGCTTGGAGAGCTCTGGCTCTGGCCAGGCTGCTCCAAGCTTCCAGGCTCCCTGCTGTGGACCTGGGAGCTGAGCCCAGATTATATCTACTCTTCCAGGCTCTTGGCTCCAGGAGAGACTGTCTGGAAATTTTGGCATCACTCCCTAGCCTACAGCTACAGACTCTGTAAAGCTGAAGACCTTGGCTTTGGGGAAATCTTCCTGGTGGGTCTATCCAGGGGCTGTCCTACCTGGAAAGCTTTCTATGAGCATTTGATCTTGGTGGGTCTGTGTGGGGGCTGTCCCTCTTGGAAAGCTCTCTGGATGAATTTGAATGGATCTTTAGTGCCAGAAGAGCCAGTGCATGAAATCTTGGGCAGTGTGTCTTAGGGCTCTGCCTGTGGCTCATCTCTGTGGCACGGTGCAGATGAGAGCCTGCAGGCAGGGATTTGTTCTGGGAGCTGGAATGGGGGGTCTGAAGCTCTAAAGACTGAAATTGTAGTCAGATCCAGATATCCCACTCCACAGGTGGGAAACATCACACTGCCAGCTGCACACTGCACCCCACTCTTGTTACGAACCAGGGGGAAAGGAAATTTCTGCAGATCCAGAAAAGCACTCAGGGTGAGTGAACTGTGGCCCACCAAGCTGGATAGGGGAGAGAAAATAAGATAAAAATGGCTGGTAGGTTGAGATAAGGCAATTTACTGAAACAAAAGCAAAACTTTAAGCATGCACAAGCAAAGGGAAAACCCAAGATTTTTATTCTCCCCTTCCCATCAGTGGGTGAAGTTCAGACACCTCCTGGGAAGCACATGGAGCAGTGCTCTGGAAGGCAAACATTGTAAAAATTAACATCTCCCCTTCCTCCTTTTCTTAGCTTTTATATCTGAGCTGATGTCCTATGGTATGGGATATCCCTTTGGATTATTTGGGTCCGCTGGACTGGATGTGCTCCCCAGGATCTTGCCCAATCCCATTCTCTTGATGGGAGGAATGCTGGGGAGACAGAGCTGATGCTGAGCCAGCCCTGCCCAGCAGTAGCCAAACTCTGGTGTGTTCTCAGTGCCTTTCCAGCTCCCAATGCAAAGCCCAACCCTGTGAGGGCTGCTGTGGGAAAATGAACTGCAGCTCAGCCAGACCCAAAACAACACTGTAAAGATTTCATCCTAATTCCCAGCGGACTGCATGAAGTCTCTGCTTCTTCCTCATCAAACAGGCTCACTAATTTAGTCCAAGAAATCCTGGAAGCTTCAAGACTGTGTCTAGTGGTGTAAATTTTCATTACCCTTTTTTGTTATGAGGTAGAAAACCATCATCAAACTAACAAGGCATTAACTGATCTCTCATTCCACTGTCTTGTAAAACTATTTCCAGCCACAAAAGAAAAAAACTGGGGCAGCAATGGTAAGTCCTTTCCTTCTCTCCAAGTTCTCTTCAGGCTGTGAGGATTGATGCCTAATCAGGGTAAGGTATTGACTGAAGTATTATTTACCATAAGAAATGCCTCATTTTCTCCTCACTTTTTAAAACAGGCTAGGAAACTAAATGCAAGACAACTTGATTTAATTCCAGGTAAAGACTCCTGGCTCCCAGAAAAGCAAGAAAACATCTTGCTTCACAATGGCATGACTTTACCTCCAAATTAGAAAAAGGAGTATTTTGGAAATGTGGAGGCCAATGTTAAGGAAGAGCATGGTGGGTGAGGATCTCCTGGAATTCTTGAAATAGCAAATTCTAGATCTCTGCAGTCAGGGGCTGTATTAACAGTGCACTTAGAGGTTGTTTCAGACAGTACATTGATGACTTTGGGAGTGATTTTAGAACTCTGTAACTTTACTTTGTTTCCAGACACTTGCCTTGATTTGTTTTGCATATCTCAGAGCATGAGGAAAGTTTCAGGAAGAGGGGGTGTCGTGTAGTTAGCTGAGAGCAGCCTGGTGAGTCTAGGTTTTGCAAGCTTCCTGAAAAAATCTTCTCAGAGAAAAACACATCAATTCCCAGCCCCTGTGTAGCAAAGTCATGGGACTGTTGAAATCTGGTGGATGACTTTGTTTCAAAATTTCCAAGATGAGAAGACCCTCTCAGCACCTCTGAGGGCTGATAAATGGCAGTCCAGCCCCACTTGCTGAGGAGCCAACATGGAAAATCCACAGGGGGGACGTGAGTGATGGAGTTTGTAGTTTGATGCTTGTTTGAATCACAGTCTGATGAGAAAGAGAGAAGGAACAGCCAATACAAACTGTCCTCATCCTGTTCTCCCAGCAGTCTAAAGCCTTGCTTGGAGGTGAGCACACTGGAAATACTATTATTACTCAACTCCTGCTACTGTGAGACCGCCAGCGACTGGGGCCGAAGGAGCCAACCCAAATGACAATAAAGTAAAATCCTTGGCAGCTGGGAGTGTTTGCTTCCCGGTGCCTGCAAAGGGAGCTCTGGCCGTGCTCCGCACTCACGCTGCTTTGGAAACTCGAAGTTGTCCATAAGGCATCGCCTGTGCTGGGGCCCTATCTCCAAGCAGCAGGAGATGTTGTCCTTAGCCGTGACAAACGATTGCCAGTGGTGATTTTGGGGAAGAAAGAGCAGCTTTCAGATCTACCCCACCTTGCAAGGCGCGGAGCGCAGGCGAGCTGCAAGAGCTGCCCGTGGTGCTGTGAATCTGGTGATGCCACCAGGATGGGTCAGGACCTGAGAGCATCCACAGAGCCCCGTGGGTGGCAGGATTGGCTGGGTGCTCACTCTGTCACATCATTCCTGATATTACAGAGCTGTTCTGTAATTACAGGGAGCTTTGCATACAGTCAGGAGTGCTCCTTGTCTGGCTGGTCCTGCCCAGCCCAGCCCTCCTTGTGCATCCCATCACCTGAGGGAGTGATGTTCAGCCTCCTGTGGGCGCTCATTGCTTTTCTGAATTAATCTGGGAAGGTCTGATCCAGTTTTCCTACAAATATGGAGAGTCTTTCCATTGATTTCAGTGGCTTCTGGAATGGTCCCTTATTGCATAAACTCAGATCTCTGCTATTTCACACTTCATTTCCTTCTATACCCTTGGGTGAAGATCATCAACTCCTGTTGATTTACTGCCCTTAACTTCTCAGGTTTCCCCAGTTTTTTATTTTATTTTTTTTGAAACTTGGAGTTTCTTTCAAGACCACATTCAGATTTCTCCATAAAAATTCCCTGAGAGGAGGAATTTCCCTATTATTTTTTATGGTTGAAGAATAATTCACCAAAAACAACAGAAAAAAAGGCCTTTGACTTCTCTGCATCTCTACTAGTGTCTCTAATTCATACTAGCCTCACTTTGCTCAGCTTTGTCTCCTGTTTTTAAAAATTTTATTAAGCTTTACCTGGAAACACCACATTTCTTTAGTGCATAAATATAGGGGTGCTTAAACCCAGATCCCTATTATAGCAGTACCTGCTGAATTTTCCTTCACAAATTTAAAACCATGCATTCCTGATCACTGTCTGGGCACTGGAAAGACACATTTAACTGGCTTTAATATAAATTCTTATATAACCTGTTCTTCCTCCATACCCAGCATCCCAGATTCACAGCTCAGATTCATTTTAAGCTCCAATGGAATTCTTTCTGCTGATTTAGAGGCAGATATTTTTCTCCCATGCTGTGATTCTTACACTGAAAAGCTAATAGGAAATGGCATTTTCTTAGCCTGAATTCCTCCCCCTGTACGTATTCAGAGCCACTGGCTTCCAGTTTTCCAAGGCTTGCAGAACAAGCATATTTAAGACAGACTCAGCTGCCTCTCACTCCCTGTGCAGTCAATAAAATTATTCATTTTCCCTTCACTTGTTTCTAATCAAATCCACTGGAGTTTAATGAGCTGGATGCATCCCTGAATGTTTCATTCCATGGCTGTAAGGTATGTAGAAAATAAGGGTATCATTTATTCTATAGGATCACTTTGAAAATAATGCTATGGGAAAGGAGGCGACTCCTTGCATCTCAGATCCAAAACTACATCTGCAGGGATGGAAAAGGAAAAAATCCTTGTCCACAGTGTGTATGTGATGGGACACTGCAGCTGAATGAACAGGCAATCCTGTGACCCCTTTGCTGCTCGGTGGTTTTTCAGGTCACAACCAAGTTTAGATTGGATATTAGGAAGAATTTTTTTTTTTTTTTTTAGGGTAGTGAGGCTGAGTGTGGATGCTCCATCCCTGGAAGTGTTCAAGGCCAGGCAGAGAAGGATGACACTGTCCTTCAGGGATGGTGTGGATCTCTGCCTCTTCAGAGGTGGTGTGGAATGGACACAGCTTTTCTATGTATCAAATCTCGCTGTGAATCTATTTAGTTATCAATAAATTTGCTGATCTTTCTGTGCAGTGAGGCAGAGGTCCCAGCAGCCCAGCTCAGACCTACACTTGTGGTTATACCTCCCTGCAGTCTTGGCTTCTGGCATCAGCTGTGCTGCTGGAATAGAGCACAGAGACACAAAAGATGAGGAAAAGAGAAATCCTCATCCTCCTCCCCTGCATTTCTAGGTCTTGGTATCACCATCACCTAAAGTTGGACACTGAGAACAGGTCAAAGAGGAGAGAAGATAATTTCCTTTTCTCTGCCCATCATTCCTGGAATGTGATATCAGCTGAGGGACAGCAGTCCAGAAGTAATTAGCAGCATCTTCCCAAGCCCCTCTCAGTGGTAATGCACCTGTGCTTTAAACTAAACATGAGAAGCAAGTCAACTTTCCCAAGGGCTCAGGGGTTTCTCAGCCAAGGCAGGGACCTATTGCAGTGTGGATTTAGGACTTCCACAGCCTCATCAGTACTCAGATCTGAGTTGGGATCCAGGCAAAACATGTAGTTTAAAAATAAAAATCTCTATTGAGATGCCACCAAGGATGTCCTAATATTTGTTTCCATGGTCTCCTGAGTTTCCTAAAGGTAGTTGATGACTTCATTCAACTCCTGAAGAAATTCTGCTGCTGGCACCCTGTTTAAACTCTGTAGAGATTCTAGTGGGGATATGTGCTCACCCAAATATCAACAAGTGCCTTCACTATGAAAGTTCCTGAGGAGACAGCTCCCATCCTAAGGTGCCACCCAAGCCAGCCACCCTTCTACACCACCTCCACCCACAGACGTGGGAAATGTTTGTGTTGGTCACAGAATCACAGAATATCCTGATTTGGACAGGATTCACAAGGATCATCGAGTCCAACTCCTGGTCCTGCACAGGACAGCCCCAAGAATCCCACCCTGTGCCTTGAGAGCATTTTCCAATCAGTTTTTGAACCCTGGCAGGTTTGGGGTCATGACCACTCCCCTGGGGAACTTGTTCAGTGCCTGATCACCCTCTGGGTGAAGAATCTTTTCCTAATATCCAACCTAAACCTCCCCTGACACAGCATCATGTCCTCCCCTCAGCTCCTATCTCCATAAATCTGGGGGAAACCAGACAAGACCTGAGGGTGAAAATCTGTGCTAGGTCAACAGATAACTCTCAAATCCAGCACATAAATCCCAGCAAGCCTTTCCCTTGATTTGCTGATTTTGTGCAAATCCCGATCAGCTCCTAGGGAAACCTCGCAGGGATCTGGATGTCGAGGCTGATGTGCCTCTTGGAGAGGGCCTGTCCACACCTTTGGTGCCGTGGAAGCTTTGCTCTGGATGCCCCCTTTGAAGTTGAGCTGTGCTTTCATTCAAAACAGAGCTGGGCGGCTCAGCTGCGGAGCAGAAGGGGTTGGTGCTCCACGGCTGGTGGACAAGCTCAGGGAGACGTGTTAACAGCTGCTAATGTGCTGCAGCTCCAATTTCCATTTCAGGGCATTGTGTCTTTTAATTATTTTTTTTTTGTCCTAAAAAATCAGACATTAACAGTTAATAACAAGGAGTGTTTCACCAGTTTCAGTTTTGACATAATGGAGCAGGAGGCTTGGTGAACCAGGAAAGGCTCCACAATGCAACATCCTGATGCTGACATGGAGCAGAGAGCAGATGAAAAAGGCCCTACTCTGCCTTTAATTTATAGCACATTTTATTACGTGACACAGATTTAATAAGTGAAAATATAAACATCAGGGTAACAATTACAGAGGAAGCAAAACTTGGAACTCATGTCAACATACGAGGCCCCACGATTGCATCCAGAACCTCTCATTTCTTCTGGCACTCTCCTCTCTGGGTCTCAACTGCATTCTCCCCATCAGAGCCATGAGGCTGGGTGATGGAAAGCACTGTGATTGCTTCATTGTGTTTCTGCTGGGAGAGGCAACATGTGCAGAGGGATCTCTGGAGACACTCACTTGTATGGTGAAGGGTTGGGCTAAATTACACTTCAGCACCAGTCAAAAAAGGTTTTGAAACAGGTGATTTGTTTCTCCATTAACATCACTGGGATAATGGAAGAATGAGCCCATCCACACATTGAAGATGTTGCATGGACAGTGGGCATCAATTGAAATGCCACAGACAAACAAAGTGCCTGCACCCATCAGCAGGAATTCCCAGCAATAAGCAGGAAAACAGTGTACAGCAGATGGCCTTGCATCTCTGTTTGTATTAGAGGGGCTGTTGCTGCCTTGCAGACCTGGTGAACTTCAAGGAAGTCACAGGGTGAATAGATTCAGAAAAATATTATATAAGTCATTCAGGATCTGAAAAATTGATGTGACAGTGAAGCTGCTTACTCTGCCTGTGGAGAAGCTAGGGAGGGATTTAAACTGTGTCTGCATGGTAGAGCTGGCCTGTCTCACCCTGGGTTTTGCCAGGTGTCCTCTGTCAGACCTCCATGCCTGTGGCCAGCGTTGGGAAGCCCTGGGATCCACCCAGAAGGTTCAGCCTGTTGCCCTGAGCTCCAACATGTGACATGGGCAGTGGATTCTGAGCTCACAGCCAGCCTAGGAAGGGACTCCCCACTGCTTTGCCTCTTCCAGGTATCTTTTCCCAGCTAGAACTCCTGGTGGGGAATGGTGCTGTTGGCTGAGGCTGGGCTACAATCACACACTCCTCCCCAGGAGTAAGGTGGGAAAGGTTTCCAGTAGAGAAGCACCAGGAACTCCCCGTTTCTCACCTGAAACCAGAGCCTGACTCTGCAGTTTCTGCCTCTGTGCACAGTTTTGGGGTGTTTCTGTCAGCTGGTCTGGCTGCAGACTCTGGTCTCATCTGCTGGTGATTGCTGTGTCCCTGTGAGCAATGCCATCTGTGCACTCGTAGGATAACAGGGCAGATCAAATGTTTTCTCAAATGAAATTTAGGAGCCACAGCCCCAGCCATGGTCTGCAAGTATCACTCAGGACAAGCACATCACATCACAATGTATCTTCTAAAGTTATGGCAAGCTAGAATGTCCTGAATTGGGACTTGAAAGTGTTCTGGGCAAAAACTTGGCACATCTTGTAGGGGTGAGACTCACCCATTAACTCTGTGTGCCCAAGGCTGTGATGGCTCCTGCAGGATTGGATGCTTGGGTGGTTTCTCAGAATGTGTTTTCCAGTTCCCATACAAAATGGACAAATCACTGCATGAAATCCTATGGTCTGTGGTGTCCAGCAATCTAAATAAATTGTCCAAAAGGCTCATTCCCTCTGGTCTTCAAAACTGGCACTAGTCTAAAAATAAAAAGCCTTGAATTTTCCCCCTTTCCATTCTGCAGGGAATGCTTGGAAGGGGGAAGGAGACTGGATCTGATTTGGATCCAGGGGACAGGTTAGAAACAAAATAATAAGAAGCATTAAAGTGAAAATGAAGAGTAGCCAGATCACTGAATTTTAAAAGAAAAACAAACACACAATAAAGCGATACCTCCGCTCCTTGGCCCAGCTCCTGCTCCAAACCACCTATCACATCTCATTAGAACAATGTTGAGCTCTTTGGAAAAGAGGTGCCTGCCTAGGATCCACTTTCAAAGAAAACTGCTGGGAGTTTACTTAGAGATGAAGAAAAAAAAAAATTAGAGCTTTTATAAGAACCAGAGAGAGTAGAATTCCTCACTCCAAAGCAATTGTTATATTTTAAATATTCTATTAAAGAATCCATTTTCTTCTCTTTCCTTAAATGGCTGGGGATAGGTTTCAATGTACATCTTGAATTGGGCTTCGCAGCGTTAGGATTTCCAGTGGCATTTGGTTTTGATAAACCTTTTTTTTTCTTCTTTTTTTTTTCTATTTTGCCTTGAAGCAGTTTGTTCTCTTGGCAAGAATACAGAGACTGGCAATTGTAACTCACTTCTTGTTGCCAGCAGAAAGGAAAGCTTGAGGTCCTCCTTTTCAGCTGTAGCACGTTTGGATGTTTGGAACTAGAGCAGTGAATAGAGGGGGAAAAGAGGAGGGAGAAGGAGGGTAAAAAAAAAAGGACCCTAAATCTGTTCTTTTCTCTACTGTAAATTACAACCCTGCTTTTTTAATTTCCTTTTCCAGCACAATGTTATTCATTCACCTCCAAAATAAACAGGGGGCTTAGAGAGCGAACAGTTTGGGAGAACAAACTGTCCTCTTTTCACAGCCTTTACCTGTCAAGAGCCTGATTAAACACATGTATGCTGATGCAAGTATGGCATGGTGGCCTTTGGGAAGCTTCTGCAGCCCAAGGGTTGACACAAGGCTGATCCTGAAGGTCTGAGGTCTTCAGAGAACTGTTGGGTTCTTGTTCAGCTGAGCTACTGAATAAGGCTAAAAAATATTTTTTTTTCTGTAAAAGCTCTGATTTTCAAACACAAAACCTTCGAGACCAGCTTGGAAGAGATTGTGAAGAAAGACTTCCCAGTTGTTAAGCCGTTTGAAATCCCTGATTTGGGATCATAGACATTTTCCTTCTTGAAAGGTAAATTGGGAGTTAGTGGTACTTTAATAAACCCCATCCCATTCAGATTCTGTAACTGAGTGTTTACTGTGTCTGTTTGGCACAACAGGCCAGTCCTCTCCACCACAACTCCATGGATCTTCCAGAGTGGCCCCGTGGAGGGATGTGATTACATGTTTCCTGATGAGGAAGTCAGATGTTCCTGCTTTGTATTTTTATTTCCTCAGTAGATTTCCAGCATTTCCTTTAAGGAGCCCCTGTGGTCTGGACTAAAGCTAGAAGCTTGAGTAAAGGTAAAGCAGGACCCATTTCCCACAGGTCTTTTCCCATGCAGTACCTGGCCCATCTCCCACCCATCCAACCCTCTCTCACCCCTCTGACTTCCATTGCACCTACAGAAGTGGAATTCATCACACAGCTGCTGATCACAGTCTGAGCCACCAGACTCAGAGCAGGCTGGGGGGAGGCTGTCAGCTTTGTTTGTGACTCCACTGCTGAGCAGTTCACTGACCTGTTTCACCATCTTGACTTGAAAATACATCTCAGAGCTGGGCTATTGGAGGTCTCTCTAAGCCTGTTACTCCAACCTGGTGATGGAGAAGGTTTGGGAGAGACCCACAGAAGGCAAAAGAGACCTGGGAGCCAGAGCTCTCAGTGTCAGGGTAAGGTGCCCAAACAAACACATTTTCAGCTGAAAGAGGAAAAAAAACTAGCTGGAAAACCCTGGGTTTTGTCCATTTACTGTGTACACTGGGTGTACCTAACATTTTGAGGTATTTTCTAGAGTTTTCTTTCTTCCTTGCATGGAAGTGACTGGAAAGGTTCTAGAAAAAGCTTTTGGATGTTTCCTGTTTATATAAGCGGGTGGTTGTTGTTTTGTTGTTGTTATTGTTGTGCATTTCTTCTTTTGGGTTTATATTTATATATAAATAGCAATGGAATACAAAATAATGACTGGTTTGTGGAAAAACCAACGGGAAGTTTCTCTGCAACCAACCCCATAAAGCAAGAACCAGAGGAGTCTGCTGGGTCCTTTTCACAGGCAACAAAGTCAAAGAAATACTTCTGTTTAAAGCATATAATCACCCCAAGGAATTCCCTGCCACAGGAAATTGTTGATGTAGAGTTGAAGAAGATCAGAGAGATATTTTTAAAGGCTTGAATGTCCATGTGAAGAAGCAGCACACATCACACACTTCTTCTCACTGGTCAAGAAGATTGGTCAAATATTATGGGAATTCAAAATCTATGGCCACCATGCAAAACCTATAGTCTAGAAAGGTAACCATACACTGTGGTTCACTATGTAGCATTTAAAAAAGAACTGGCAGTCTAATCAATGTGCATTAATATCTGGAAACACACTATTGGAAGATCAACAAGCTGCAGAGTGATAGAATGGTAGAGTCATGCCAAGGCATGTAAGAATTTTTAGTATCTTCTCAGAAATTTAACCTTAACTTTTCTCAGTTGTTTTAGTATATTGTTACAGAACAATAGTAGTTTACCCTCATTTCTTTCTGCTTCTTTGTGGAATACCATCTTAACCTGTTTGAGGTCACACCGTGCAGGTTTTACCACAGCCACTCAGTCTCTATTTGAAAACTGAAAAAAATGTGGCTGTAGCTGTAGCTGGGGTTTTCAAGGGTGATCTTGAGTGTTGCAGTTTGTTGGAGGCCAAACCAAACACATTTCCCAAGCATCCAAACTCACAGCACTGAGCACAGCCCCTAGAAATGATGCACTAAGAACAAACTCATCACTTCAGGAAAGTCCTATTTCCTCAAGGATTTTCCACAGAAGTGATTAGTTTTGATTTTTATTAGTCTTTATTTTTATTTTTAGGGGCAATATGGAGAGTGCAGGGTGGGTATACCCCACCACAGCCTGGTGTCCCAAGGGTGCCAGCCATCCCAAAGGCACCTGGGAGTGAAATCATCTCCTCATTGCCCTTCTGGAACTCACCCTGCCTGCTCTGGGCTGGGGCCAATGCCAGTGTCCAGTGTCCCTCTGTGGCCTGGAATCATTCCAAATCAGGCACCATTCCAACATCCCCTGGAGAAGATTGAGAGGTCATGCTACAGGCAGGTCAACATCTGTCAGCCTGGCCAGGATATTGGGAAGAAATTCTGACTGTGAGGGCAGGGAGGCCCTGGCACAGAATGCCCAGAGAAGCATTCCCATCCCTGGCAGTGTCCAAGGCCAGATTGGACAGGGCTTGGAGCACCCTGGGATAGTGGAAGGTGTCCCTGCCATGGCAGGGGAGTGGAACAAGATGATCCTTAAGATTCCTTCTAACCCAAACCATTCCATGATTTCATTTTTGTATTCTCATCCATCATTTAACAGCAGAAATGGGGCACAGTGGGCTCAAGGCTTGGGTGCAATATCTCAAGTCCTTCATCCATGTGCCCAGGTTGCTTTTCTAGTTCAAACTTGCCATGAGAGGGGAAATGAGAGATTTGAGATGTTGCTCTGGTGAGGGATGTTGTGCAGGTAAAGAGTTCAGAGAGGATTCAGGCATCCCCCCAAGTCCTGCAGCACAGAGACAGTGACAAACATCTCACCTTATTCACAACTCTCAGGGGAAGACAGCAGATGGAACAGAACCTAAGACAAATTAAGTAAACAAAGTTGACTTTCAGACAAGGGCTTTTAACTGTTGCCAAGACAGAGAAATGACTTTTTCAGAAATGCCAATTAAGGCTGGACAAGAGGTTTTGAAGTAAAAATTAACTTCCTTTGTCTTTTGTCCTCTCAGTTCTGATCTGCTGTCATTTGGATGTTTTTCATTCTGGTCAGCAATGCCAGTGGAAGGCTGAAGAATAAATAGACTTCAATTTTACCAGCTCTTTCCTCATATATAAAGGGAAAAAAAAAAAGCAAAATACCATACCCCCATAGCTGAGAGATCTATGGTCAACAATTCTAAAGAATTCCTATGAATCACTTGAAAGAAATACTGAATTTACACTGGGGGTCTGAGCACCACTATGAACCTGCTGCCACCCATTACCTCCCTTCCTAGGCCACCTCATCATGGTTGAACATCCTGGTGGCTGTGAGTAACTTGTTTGAATACTGAATGTTTGATCTCACTGCTGCTCCCACCAGGGGCAGCACAAGTGGGTATTTTAACAAAGCCCAGCAGAGAAAGACTCAGACTGGAGTCAATTAAAGACTGCAGTGGACTGGAGCCACCAGACGTCATTCTCCATCACCACATTTTTACTGGTACTTTACATTTCAGGAATTAATTTAGGAAACCCAAACAATAGTATTCTCTTTAAGGATAAGTTGGCTGCAGTCCTGCATATCTTGTGGGCTGACCCCAAAGCGTGGCCTACAGCCCATACAATGTCTCATCCTCTTGGTCTGTGCCTGAATCAACTTCCCCACATGAAAGCATTTGCAAAGGAGGCTGCACCTCTGGGGTTGTGGTGGGGGATGTCCTTGGAGGATGAGGAATGACTGCAGAAAGCTGAGAATGAGCCAGCCAAGTGCTGAACAGCTCAGCTGATGGCTTGCACCCATCCCACTGCCAGTGGGTCAGGTTGGCTGCTCAGTCTCAGGCCCTAAAACTTCACAGGAGGACACAACCCTCCCTCTGACACCTCGTTGGTTGTGTAATAATTGCTGTGCCATGAAGTGCCTCCTCAAATTTGCCAGAATGAAAATATTTCCTCAAGAAGCCTGCTATCATGGAAGCACAGAATGGTTTGGGTTGGAAGGGACCCTGAAAATCATCTCACTATGCCCCCCTGCCATGGCAGGGACACCTTCCACTGTCCCAGGATGCTCCCAGCCCTGTCCAGCCTGGCCTTGGACACTTCCAGGGATGGGGCAGCCACAGTTTCTCTGGGCAACCTGTCCCAGGGGCTCAATAAACTCACAGGGATGGATTTCTTCCTCATTTCTCCTTCTCTAGTCTATACCTATTCTCTTTCAGTTTAAAACCATTCCCTGAATGTTTCCTGTTCAGCAGGGTTTTTTTTTGTGGTAGCAAAGGAGTTATCAGTTCTGTGAAAACTACTTTCTGGAGTCAGGTGTTCTAGAACTTTGGAAAATTGTTCAAACCTCACTGAACTGATAAGAGAAAGTGTAAGACCATCAAGACTTCAAAAGTCCAGAAAGATAACATTTATAGTCCTTCCTTAGTCCACTGATGTGTCAGTGCTTCTCTCCATTAAAAATATTCCTTCCATAGGTCTAGGAATCAGATGAGCTCGTGAGTTCAGGTTCAACCATTCTGAGTTTTTTATTCCAAACAGTGGGATTTTTCCAAGATTTTGGTGTAGTGCAGCAATTAACTTGTCCTAAATTAATGTGTTATTAAATTTACAATTCTTTCTTTCCTGTGTCCTTATGCTAAGGGTGGAGCATCTCCAAAATAGGATGAGGGGAAGAACAACATCAGAATGACATTAGAGATTAACCAGAGTCCTGCCTCTGGAGGCTTTCAATCAATTGGGAGTGACATTTATTTAACCAAGACAAAAGTCCTGTGGCTCTGATTTCATTGTCACACAGCAGCACGGATCTGCACAAACCAAGCAAGGGGCTGTTTAAACTCAGACTATAACAGGTCCTTTTTTCTTGTCCCTCTGGAACAATAAATTGACTTAAAACACAAGACGATACCAAATGCTTATTACTCCTGTGGAGAATTAATGAACCATGGCATCCAAACTATCGAGTGGTCAGACCATATGTTATTAGAAATGGTGGATGCTCTGTATTGGTTAGGGATGTTATGCATTTGTGATTAAGGCTATGGAACTTAACCAATAAACACAGCTGAGAAATGAGCATAAACAGTCAACCCATATGAGGGAAACTGCTCACGTGAAGTAAATGTAGCAAAATGCAATTTAATGAGCCTTGTAGAGAAGACTTGCTGCATCCAAGAAACTTTCCCACAAACTAATATTGGCTGAGACCATCTGCTTATCAAAATAATCCTTGGTCTTGCTGGACAGGGGTTCCATACACAGGGACTGTAAGAGATGTCTGACAGTAATAAACATCACCCTTGGGATATTTGCTGCTGGCTACAGAGATCTTCCCTGCTATGACTTGCAGGGCCAGGCAGCAGGGATCAACTGCAAAAAGATTGTGGTGCAAATCCAGCCTCTTGAGAGGCACCAGCAAGCCCAGTCACTGTTCATGCTCAGTTTATCCATCACTGTAATGAGATGCAAATCATACAGCTTCCTGGGTTTAATTAACATGATAATGAATATCTAAGCAGTTCATCTCATGCATTTCCTCATTGTCTTGAATGTTATTTAGCAGGTGATCAGAACAAAGTTTCTCATCACAGCGAACACCTTGAGGCTCTGGATTAAATATCTCTGAGTGCTTACAAAATTTGGTGGAGTTCCACCAAATGTGATTAGAATCACAGAATCACAGAATGGTTTGAGTTGGAAAAGACCTTAAAGACTATCTAATTCCAGCCTCCTGTGTGAACATATTCCAGACTGCTCCAAGCCCTGTCCAGCCTGGCCTTGAACACTTCCAGGGATGGGATATCCACAGATTCTCTGTGCTTCACCACCCATACAAGGAAGAATTTATTCCTTATATCTAACCCTGTCAGTGTGAAGCCATTTCCCCTTATCCTGCCAGTTTGAAGCCCCTGTCCCCAGTCCTTCTCCAGCTCTCCTGGAGCCCCTTTAGACTCTGGAAGGGGGTCTGAGGTCGTCCTGAAGCCTTCTCTTCTCCAGGTGAACATCCCCAGCTCTCCCATCCTGCTCCAGCCCCTGGAAGACCTTTGTGGCCTCCTCTGGACTCCCTCCAACAGATCCTTCTCATTCTGGGGATCCCAGAGCTGGATTTGGCATGGTCTCAGGAGAATGTAATAGATAGGGAGAATCCTCTCCTTGACCTGCTGGCCTTTGGATGTAGCACAGAACACATGGCTGACACCCAAATTCAACCCTGGGGGAAGCTGTGAGTCAAACATGTCCCCAGGGAAGGGCTCAGCACTGTCCCCAAGCCATCGTGGTCCCAAAGGAGCACAGCTCATCTAATGCCAGCCCAGCATCACTGTCCCTAAGCACAGATGGAGCCTTTCAATCCCCAGGGACCAGTCCCAGTTTCACTGACAGACCTGCCTGAGATAGGTAGTGCACTGATTTCCCTCAGTTTCTCAGGATGTTTCCATGTTTCTATGCAGTTAGAATCATAGAATAGCTTAAGTTGGAAGGGATATCTAAGGGACAACTAGTCCAACACCCCCTCCAGCCTTGCCTTGAACATTTGCAGTCCTTTGTGGGAACAAATAGCATGAAGTGTGCAATGTTCTGTTAAAACACCTTTCAAAAATTACATCTGAGAACTTTGGAAAATTGTTCAAAACTCACTGGACTGGGAAGAAATGAGCTGTAAGTGTAAGGCTGTCATGAGAGGCCTGCTGAAACCCTGGTGGCAGCAAAGCTGAATTCCTGTTATATACACCAGGTTCCTTCCAACCCTTTCAGCCTCTCCTTGTTTATTATTCTTCCCTGGTTTACAAGCTCCAAAGAGACTTGACATAGATTATTATACACAAGAAGGCTCCATGCATCTTGAGATGGATTATTTCCTTCCTTCAGAGCTACGAGAAGGCTGGAGTTGCTCATGATTTGGTATCTTTTGACATTTCAGTGCTTTCAGCACAGTGAGGCTGCAGTGTGGTGCAGTCTGACCAACACAGGCCCATTTACCTGCTGGCATCTCCAGCACTTGGGTCCAGAATGGGCTTTGCTGCTGCTGTCATGCTTTACATCTGGTTTTGCTGTTTGGAAAGTGCTAATTTTGACCTACAAGAGCACTGAGAGTTGTTGTAATGTCCATTCCTGTGAGGTGGCCCCATTTTGCACAAGAACCATCTGATGAAGGATAAGGAGTAAGAGGAAAGGGTAAAAAAAGTAACTGGAAAAGGCAAGCAAAAAGCTGTTGAGTTGTTTGACATGGTTTATTTATTTGTTTGCTAAAGTAAATATTTTTGGGTTATTCAGTCAGTGTGCATTTGGAGGTTTGAAATAATATTTAGGCTCATGGATGTCTGAGCCATTTATTGATACCTTCAGGGCTCAGACCTGCTGTACAAATGAATTTGTTTGAGTCTGCCTGCATTTCATGTACAAAGTGGAGAAACTGCAGTTTTGCAAAATGAAAACTCTCTTTTTGAGTATCAGAATTGAAGAAAATTGGTAGTGACTCAAAGATGATCTCCTATCAGATGGAAAATAAAAACTTCACCAGGGAAGATTTGTGATTAGCATTTATTACAACTCTAATAGTGAGGTAGCCCAACGAGGAAAGGCTGCACCGCAGACAAGGCCAATAGTATTGAGTCAGGAGCACACCTGTCACATTTTAGTCACCCAGCCACCAAAAGGAATTGGATCCTGCAAAAAAGCAGGTTTTGGTAAGATTATCTTGATCTGCAAAGTGATGTTCTTGAAAATTGCGTCTGAGTCTTACTGCACTGCGCTATCAGAGTCCAAGCAGATTGCTCTCCTGTGGTGCTGAGGTGTTTTATGTACAGTAATTTCACAATTATAAACCACACCTGATTATAAGCCGCACGCCTGGGTGTCGGCAACTGTCTGGGGTTACAATGCAGAGTGTGATAAAAGGTATCTGTTCTATCACCATCTGCTGAGAGTGGGGGCAGTGATCCTTATCTCAACGGCAGATATTCTGCTAATGGGCCATCCATTGAAACCAGGCAGGGCAGTGTTCTTTATCTTTTCACAACCCATCCTTCCTCCAGCCAGTCATTTTCTGCTCATGGCCATTGAGTCCCACTGTGGCACTGATAAAATTACTGCATCCCATTGGGAGTTGCTCCAGCCAGGGGGAAGAGCCCAACATTTCTTACCAAGATAAAACAGAGGTTTTGGGACACTAAGGGAGCCCCTTTCTCCACTGCACTCCAGAGGAAAACCGGATTTCTCCACATCCCCACTGGAGCTCCGGAGGGAAACTGCACCTTGTACAGGAGCACTGCTCCAACTGAGCCACATCTGTCACTGCAGGAGGATGCAGCCACCATGGGATGGGACTGCTGCCAACACCCTGCCTGACGGGTGTCAGGTTGTACTCTGACTGTGTCAGGGTTTGGGGTTTGTTCTTTGTAGTGCTGTATTTCTATTTTAATTTCCCTAGTAAAGAACTGTTATTCCTAATTCCCATATCTTTGCCTGAGAGCCCCTTGATTTCAAAATTCTAATAATTTGGAGGGAGGGGGTTTACATTCTCCATTTCAAAGAGAAGCTCCTGCCTTTCTCAGCAGACTCCTGTCCTCCAAACTAAAACAGCAACTTTTTGTTCTTTGTCCATATATAAGCCACACCTGATTATAAGCCGCACTTTGGGTTCGGACCAAAATTTTAGTCAAAATCGTGCAGCTTATAATCGTGAAATTACTGTACATATTCTGATAAAAACCATCAAGCAGGACTCATTGCAAATTAACATTTCCAGAGTCCCATACAGAATTTAGCTTTCTGGATGATTCCATTTTCCAATGAAGCACAGATTATAATACAGCATGTGTTCTGTTTTTAAAGCAATTATACTTAAATATACTTGTTCTTCAGTTTAATTTTCCTTCTGAAAGCACAGCAGTCGTCTTCTATCAACAAATCCATTCCAGAATGTTTTGCTAGCAACTGTTACTAGGGCTTTTTT
The DNA here is from genome assembly GCF_009819885.2 of Catharus ustulatus. Lineage (NCBI taxonomy): Eukaryota > Metazoa > Chordata > Aves > Passeriformes > Turdidae > Catharus > Catharus ustulatus. Next base: position 114,798,169 of record NC_046223.1, read on the forward strand.
CGTCCAAATTGGAAGCTTGAGAGGGATATGATCAACTCTTGAGCATGGTTAGAGACATTTGCCAGTAGCTAAAATACACAGTGAGCAAAATATCTGTTCCTTGGAAGCTTTTAAAACAAGGAAAAACCATCATAGCTTTAGGACATGAACTTCATCTGCTTCTCAGCCTGGAAAAGCAGGAGTCATTCTAGTCTAGCAATGCTTTCAGACAGGAAGGAGCAGCTCTCTGGTCCAAGCAATCAATGGCCATAGGGCAGGGATGACTGGAAGAAATTCCAGCCTCGGCATTATGTGACAGGGCTGTGGTGTGGACTCCAGAAATGCAATTGTAGAAGGTTTTTTCACAAATCAGAGGTGTACATGTGGTGTCTTCTGCTTCCCACTGCTGCCCTGGCAGATGTCAGGTGTGACCTGGGGACAGTTTGGCTGTGGGTGCCCTGGAGCCCTGGGTCTGCCCTCAGAAACAAAAGCAAACTGTGTCAGAAAGCAGCAAATCAGACACCCATGCCTAGCCCCTAATGCTGAGGCAAGGCACCATTTAATTTTGATTTAATTGTTTTGCCTTTAATCATTTTACCAGTCACTGGAAAACACTTGCTTTTTCCATTCTCTCTCTTTTTTTTTTTTAATTTTTTTTTTTCTCATTTGATCCTCATCCCATTGCAGGGGGTCAAGCAGAATAAACAAGGCTGTGCATGGCTGGTAGCCAAGATTTTGTGCTTGTCACCCAACTGTGGATGACTCACTTGTCCCTGTTCTTTAACCAGTTAAAAACAATAATGATTGTGACTAGTCAGCATTTTACAGCATTTTAGCACAGCCCACTCTCTCTGTGCTCACATGTCTTCGTGATTCATGAGGTCTGGATTGCTCCTGAGGTTTGCTCCAAGAGCTGTTTCAGGTGGCTCTGATGTTATCAGGAGTAGCTGGAGAAACAAAGGCCTTTCTACAGAAAAATTGGCAGGTAAGGAAATAAGGAAATTATTTCCAACTCATTTGTTTTAGGGTATATTTATCACACTCAAATCTAAACATATTGATTTATATTATGGCTTTGGCATCATAAACATTTGATAGGATTATTTATTAACATTGAGCTGTTCTTTCTTGGCTTTCCAAAACAAACTTCTGAGGAAATATTTAAACACACACACACTACACAATTGGCTGACTCCAGCTCACCTCCTCAACACAACTGGATTGTATGAATATCCACATCTTCCATAAAGCAATCCAGCAGTCAGGGGTGCAGACAGATCACAAAATCAGGCTTCTGAGCTAAAGCTACACAAGGGCCTGAGTGCTATTTCCAACTTGGTATTTTACAGGGATCCTTCAAATTCCTGTGGCTGAGCTCTATGAACATTCACATTAGTGCTGGCAAAGCCCCGTGGGCCTCGAGTCTCCACCAGAGAAACTGCACCAGCCTGGAAGCTGTCATCCTGCTGAGCCCCTGTGCCACATCTGAGGCAAAGCAGAGCTCTCAGGCTGCTCCTTCCTCCAGGACCTGCTCCAGGGAGTGCTGTACTTTCATTGTACTTCTCTGAGCACTGTTGTTATGCTTGGCTTCTCCCCAGCCAGAAGGTAGTGATGGAATTTCTAGTGATTTCTGATGCTGCCACGTGTGCCCCATCATATCCCACAGGCCAGTGGCTGAACTGAACGGAATTCCTGCTCATTTGCCTACCCCACTGAAGAGGTGCTCAAAAAACTACCCCAAAAGTCAAGTTGTGGGTTTAAGTTCCTCCAAGGAGTGTAGGGCATGTCTGAGAAGACAGCTCTCCACACTCCTCTCTCACTGTCAAAAAACAATTCATGGTCCCACAGGTTTCCATAAAATTGGGCTATGGTGACATAGGTACTAATCTAGAAAAAAGATTCAGAGCTGAAAATCCCAGCTAGAGACTCCCAGATATCCACAGAACCATAGAATTACTGAATCATTAAGGCTGGAAAAGACCTCCAAGGTCAGCAAGTCCAACCTTCAACCAAATCCCACCAGGACCACTAAACCACATCGCAAAATGCCACACCTAAATTTTATTTTTTTTTTTCAACACTTAGCTTTTGAACACCATGTCTTCCTGCATCCCTTCTTCCAGGATCAGGAATCTTGGAGTCTTGAGTCTTGCCCATCTTCCTATTTTCTACCAGGTTCCTCAGGTATTTTTAAGCTCTGCTTTCTGTTTTGGGCTAATCCTATCCATTCATGTAATCTGTTTACAGAGACCCTGAGTGCCTGGAACACCCCAAACCTGCACACAGATCTAGTTTTAAGTGACTTTTCCAAGAGTAGGAAGAAAGTGAATGCAAAAGCCAGGAATGGAAGCCAAGTTTCTTGTTTCATAAACTCCTGAGTTAACCACTTCTGCTCATAAGAACAAAGCACAAAAAGAACACAACAAAGGGGAGTGAGAAGGAAAGCTTTCAAAGAACCAAGCCAAATATCACCCATTCAGATTTCTTGAATGCTTTGTCTTGCCAAACATTTATGGCTTTGAGTACTTCTAGAATTCTCTAAGCTGGTGGATAATTTTCCCCACAAATTTTATTACTGTAGAATTTGATTCTGTTGCCATCATGCATCTTGGTCAGCCCCACTTTCAGCCCCCAAGGCTGAAATGAGCCCTTAAGCTCTAAGGGGACAGAAGGCTGCCAAGTGCAGAAACTTTGATTTTATTTCCTTTTCCTTGAAAATAAAAGGAAATGAGCAGATGAAATGCACATTGCTCCCTGAGTTTTTTCTTTTTAATGAAATTTTCCTTCCCTTGAGAAGTTTACTCTTCCCTGCTGCACTACCCAGGACGAGGTAACACTGACTATGAACCAGATCCAGTGAGAAATTCTCTCCTCAGATCATTTTCCTGCTAGGAAAGGCAGGTTTGCTCCCATCTGAACAGCTCCTGGAGGTGGTTTGGTTTTGGCAAGTCCTGCAGGAGACCTAAACAAGAAATTGCACTTGAAATTTGTGTATTTTCTTTTGGCTCAGAAGGATGCTTCTGAATTTTCAGTTGCAGATTTAAGAAGGTTTGATGAGGACCGTGGTGCTCAGTGACCACAGCCTGTGGGTCTTTCAGAAAGGAAATCTGGTGGCAAATAGGACTGGGTCTGTATTTGATGAGGTTCTTTAAGGTAATAAAGAAAATGAGAGGATGTCAAGATGGGCTTTTTTACCACAATTTAATATGCTTGAAAGTAATTTCCATAGCAGTTGCTACAATGAGAGTCTACACATTTTTAGACAACCATCTACTCTATTTCTTGGGGAAGGAAAAACACCTAAATGAATAAAACCAACAGCAGTGAAGAAGTAGTGTCCTGGCTTCTGATCAGCAAATGGAAAAAGGTATATATATAAAAAAAAAGGTGGCTCCTGTAAAACACAGGGGAGAAGGAAACTCCAGTAAACAAGACAAAACAGACCTAATTGGAAACAGCCCCCCCAGCAGCATTCTGGATTGGAAGGCAAGTGGAGGGAATGGGAGAGCTGCAGAGGAGATTGGAAGAACTGAAAACTCAAAGAAAACCAAGGGGAATTGAATAAAAACAACAGTCTGCTTATAAAAGTAAACAGAGGGGGCAGGGAGAGCATGCAAAGGGAAAACAGATGCACAGTGAGACAGTGCTCAAGAGACAGAGGGAGATGAAAGCTGTCTAAAACAAGAGGGGAACTCAGAGGGGAAAAAATGAACAACCAAAAAATCCGACAGAAATATTAGCAGCAATGCCTTGGTGACCTTCACACAGCAAGATGTCTCTGCTTGTACAGGCTCTGGGGAGGCTGGTGACATTTTATTGACTCAGAAGGGTTTACCATGAGGAGCACACTGAGGAACTGAAAATACAGCAATGCTGTCTTACTCAGGGTTAGTTTTAAAGTCTCTTCCCTTCTTTGCCTCAGTCTTATAGATCTGAGATGGAACAGATGTGGAGAAACTCTGAAATTGGGTCAGGATACCCCTCTGAGGTCTGGCTTCCACCTAGAGGATCCAAAGAGGGTCCCATCCACCACCAGAAGCTGAACATCCTCTTCCAGTGGGCTCTGGATGCACAAAAATCCCATAGGCTTGAAGCCAGAAGAGCTAAAAAAATCCTGATTTCCACTCATAGGTTAGTTTATTTGTGGGAGTGTGTCCTTTCTGCTAAATAGATGCACAGAAATAACATGGGATGGAAAAAATCTGCTCTCTGGTTTCTGTGGAACCTGCTGGAAACCCACAGCAGTTCTGAGTACTGCAAACAAGAGCAGAAGGTGTTCTGATGTGAGAAGTTACTTTGTGCTTTAAATCAAAAGGATTTGAGTCTTATAAGCTTATTCTGGGAAGCTGTGCAAGGAGGTTTAAAATATTGCTCTTCCAGCTGTCTGTCCTTGTTCTCAGCAGCTCATTTTGGTGAGTCAGTACAAACTGACTCACACAGATTGTATAGGACATGGGGGAATGGCTTTAAAGTAAAAGAGGAGAGATTTAGATTAAATCTTAGGAAGAAATTGTTCCCAGGGTGGGGAGGCCCTGGCACAGGGTGCCCAGAGAAGCTGTGACTGCTCCATCCCTGGAAGTGTCCAAGGCCAGGCTGGATGGGGCTTGGAGCACCCTGGGATAGTGGAAGGTGTCCCTGCCCATGGCAGGAGGTGGAATGAGATGAGCTTTCAGGTCCCATCCAGCTGAAACCATTCCCTGACTCCATGATTCCATGATTCCATGATTCCATGATTCCATGTCTCTGTGATCATAACAAGACATGATAGACAGAAGGGATCTGTGCCTCTTCTGCCAGACTCTGTGGCACATGTTTGACTTGTTCCCTTTCAGAGTTTAGGGATTTCTAGAGCTTTGGATGAGTCTCATTGACAGCACTGGCAAAAAAGAGCAAATGTCTGGGTTTGGGAGCCAAAGGTGTTGTCAGAGGGAAAACTCAACATGTTGCTCAGAATTATGATTTTGGGTTAGTGCTATAGCATTAAGTGATGCTGCTGTGTTACTCCCATGTAGCAAAAAAGCAGAGGATTTATAGATCAAACTTTTATCTTCTTCCAGCCTTCAACTCTCCAGTTTGTCTCATTGACCTCAAAGGTTATGTCTCTATTAATAAAACAAACACTGCCAGGATTTGTTCCTGTGCTTGGAAAGTGACACTCTGGTTACCCCCACCCTATAAAACTCTGTCAGCTTTAAAACTGCATCCAACCATCTTCTGGAAGTGGTCCCAGGAGTGTGCCTGCTCCTGCACCATCCTTGGGAGCAGTGGGAGGGACAGGGCAGCCTGGCAAGGGCCACTCTGGCAGGGAACACCATCAGGGAGATCTGCCCAAGGACCTGGTTGTCCCTAATGTGACCAAGATAAAGAGCAAACTGTCCTGAGACTGCTCATCCCTCCCCATTAGTTCTCACTCTGCTGATATCAAAACCAAGAGAAAATAGTTGTACCTGCCAAAAATACGCCCCAACCCTAGTACAATTTCCTTCATTAAAAAAAAAGAAAATCCTTTTAAGACAAATCCCCAAAGACGTATATGATTTCCTCAGCTTGTAAAATTTTGCTGGTTTGCCCCAAACAATGTTGTTTGCCAGGAGAATTTTGGAATAAAAGGAAATCTCCGTCCAAACACAAAAGGAATAAAATTCCAGTCTCCTTTCTGTTTTGCTTAGAAAAACTCATGAGTTTCTTGTCAAAACCAAGTTCCCTCATAGCCTGTCTCCTAGAAATTAATTTTTGGATCGCTTTTGTTAAAAAGAACAAACTCTACTCCCAACAACTTTTGGATTGAGGACTTAGGTGTGGGCCTGTTAACAAGTTAAGAATGCACATGATGCTAGGGTGAAGATCCAGACTTGCCCAAATGCTCAGGGAGTGATCAGATCTGTGGTTTTGGTTCAGCTCCATCCCTGCTTTAGAGGGAGGGAAGTAGTTTGGACTTTGCTGATAAAAGAAACTCGCACTTGCATCATTTTCTTCTGGTAATATGCTAAATACACCGCAGCAGATTCATAGGGCAAGGAAGCATTTCAAGCATTGTGGTGAGTTAACTGAAAGGAACCATAGGAAATATATACCAGAAGTTAATTTTTTCCAGTTCTTTTGCAGCTCTGCACCCTGCCTGCGTTAGCTCTTGCGCAGGGTGGCTTATTTTCACTCAGAGCTGTTTTGGAATCATTATAAAACACAACTGGTGTGCCACAAGGACGTGGGGAGTCTCTGGGCTTATATTTTGCAGATGTCCATAATTTAGCAGGACCAGCAGGTGACCAGATTCCAAAGTCACCTTCTGATGGGGATCAGCTCATGAGCATGGGCAGCTCACAGTAACACAGGAGCCCTGCCCTCGCCGCTTTCCATCAAACCTGCCACGCATATTAGATGTGCTCTGCCTGAAATCTGTCCCTTGGGGTTGAAGTTCAAAATCTAATAGTGCCTCCCGGCCCCAAAAGTATGTGTCAATCCATCTAGGCAGTGGTTTTGCTTAAAGGTAAAGCAATCCGGGGAGTTTTCAGGTCTGGATGCAACAATCGGCGATTATGGAGTTTATCTTGACATTTATTAGTTGTTAATGGCAGTGCTTGCAGAGAGCTAAGCACATTCCAGGCAGCCACACAGCATCCTTGGGCTGCACCAGCTGCCAGTTTCAGAACATGCAAATACTAAAGGAAACAGCAACAATAAAGAGGTGTTTTTAAAGCTGGGAGTTTTCCCTTTGTCATTGAAGGTCATTTGAGTCACCGCTTGTCAGAGGGTGGCAGTTTCTGGAAATATCCATAGGGAAGGGAGCTGCAGGATGACCTAGATGGGCGTGGTGAGGTCAGCTGGAGCCTGGGCTTGACCCTCTGCAGGTGTAGGGAGTGCCACAACCAACAAGGATTTTTCTGTGAAAAAAACCAAACCCTTCTGCTTGGACAAAGAGCCTTGGTGACAGTGACATAAGTCGTGACCAAGGATCAACACCAGTGGTGCTGGGACCATCTGTGATGGCTGGTGATCCTGAAACCATGGGAATACAGCAGCTCCTTTTCCACTAGGAACCAAAATCCTGAAAGGCTGACGTCCTTTGGGATGCTTCTGCCCATCAGTGTCTGGTGCTGTCCTGGAACCAAGGATGGAGGAAGGATTTGGATGGCCCTTGGCTCTGGCCAGTCTGATAAATCACAGAAATGCAGAATCCTAAAATGTCCTGGGCTGGAAGGGATTGTAGAGATCATCTCATTCCAGACCCTGCCATGGCCAGGGACACCTTCCACTGGACCAGATTGCTCAGGGCTGCATCCAACTTGAAATCCCAAATGACATCCCGAGACAAATGAGCATTACATGGCAAAGTGAAGTCACTGAAACTCAGTTCTGGCTTCTCCAGCATGGACTGAGTAATTTCTGAGCAGAGTTTTCACTCACCAAGCTATTCTTTTGCCTGTTCCCTTGGGGGCTGCCATGTGACATGACAGAGCCTTTTCTCTTCTTCCAAAGGAAAAGTTGCTTCCAGCAGATAAGAGAAACTTCTCATTTCAGGCTCTCTGTGGCAGAGACAGTGAATGGATGGCATGGTGAAAGGATCAGGCAGCTAAACATATCACTTTAGTCTGTCAATACATATTTTTGATTTGGGGGTTTTCTCCTAAGTCCAGAACCTGAAATTCAGTTCTGAACTCTTCAGCTACCTGACTCAGGTGGGCCTTTTCACCTGTCAGGGCTTTTCCACTTCTAAAGTATGAGTAATGATACCAGATAGCCTCAGTGAATGCAGAAAATACCCCCTGAAGTGATGTGTAGATCAGAGAGAGCAGTATCAATGTCCAGAGATTGCAAAGGGCTGTGTAGAAATGGTTTTAAATTATTTCTTGGTGTAATTCCATATTTCAGAATTATCTCACAACACACCCTGTGCCTCTTCAGAATAAAGCAGTGACACTGGAAACCAGATCATTTTCTGATATAAACCCAGATCAGATTCTGATACACAGATCTCTGCCATTTCCAATACATTTTAAAATTATTTGAATTATTTATACACATTTATTTACAATGCACATCCTCTAACAGAGCCCCAAACACTGAACTTCTCAATGTAAAGGCAAATTTATTTTAACGAAATTTATGGTAACTACATAGAGTTAACCACCTGTGGCTGCTCTGGATGCACATGCCACAGCACAGGTGTGCTGAAAGGGGCCCTGGATAAATCCTTCTCCAAAGGTGAGCCTGTCTGCTTCCCTGGGTGAAGGCAGCAGCCTCAGCTGCTCAGAAATATTGCTCCAGGCTGCTCCCAGACTGCCAAAGGCATTGCTTGTATCTCTCTCTGCAGCCATAAAGAGCAACAGATAATCACAGATGTGTCAGCCCAGATCCAGCATCACCTTTTGGGTCCTAAACCCAGTTAAGAAGACTGCTAGATCTGGGTTGGGGCACTCCCACTGAACAGGGCAGCCACCCCCAATGGGTGGAAATGGCTGGGCTTGAAAGTTTTACAAGTGCTTGGGAGGAATGAGGGCTTGTGAGAGCCAGACAAGATGCCTGGGAGCTTAAACAATGCTGAGTGTGGCTCCAAAAGCGCTCCCTGTGGACGGCCCATCCTTTCAGCACAGCCAGAGGTTGCCCACACATCTTTAGAGCCCGTGCACAGCACAGCAGCTGAGAGCTGAACAAACAAGCAGCTTCTGCATGGGGGAACATCCTGGTGCTGCCATGACATTCCTTGTCAAGTTTTCAGGCTCAAATGGATCCCACATGGGGGGAGTGCATCATCCTCCGTTGGCAGATCTGGAGGCTGGAGCACTCCCCATGTCCTGCTCAGGGAAACAAAGCATCTTTTATGTTTCCTTGCAACCAGGACAAGGGGCTGGAATAAATCATGGAATGACCAGCCACTCCCCTGCTATTATAAGGAGCAGCTGGAGGGCCACCAGACCCGGGCACCGTGCTCGTCAGACAGGCGCTTTCCCGCTTGCCTTTTATTGGGATTCACTGGTGGCACTCTGGGGGTTTGTCGCTTCTTTCTTTGCCTCCTACTGTCCAGAGACACTACCAGTAAAACCCCAAGGCGATATTAAAGAGGGGAGGCTGGGCTGGCAGCCAGCTGTTGCTACCAGATGTGCCTGTGAGCATCACAGAAAAAGCCAATTTAGCCGATCCAGCCTCCTCGCAAAGTGGAGCCCATTGTTCCATGGGGCACAACAAGCAACTGCAGGAGGTTAAATAAATCCCAGGGAACAACTATTTCAGGCTGGGGAAGGCTTCCAGAAAGGTGCTTATTGCTGCAAAGAGAGGCTGGGGAGCTCTCCAAGAAAATAGTAGGTGCTCAAACACCAGCACAAAAAATAAACTTCTGCATTTTTAAGCTCACTTGGAAGATAATGGGTGTGAAAAGTAGATTTAAAGGATCAAAGTGAAGTTGTCCCTATATCCAGGCTGGATGGGATTGACTGAAAAATCATAGAATGGTTTGGGACATTTAAAGATCATGTAGCCCAACCTCCTGCAGTGAGCAGGGACATTTTCAATGAGATCAGGCTGCTCAGAGCCAACCTGGCCTTGAATGTTTCCAGGGATGGGACAAACACCTCCCCTCTGCTGCCAGGACCTGCATGGCCTTGAGGATGAAGCAGGTGGAGTCCAAAGTAGATGCCCAAGTCTTTTGCTGATGTTTCAAAGCCCCTGTCCTCCCTCCATCCCTCCCTTGTCTGCAGTCAGGGCTGCCCCACGCAGAGGTGATGCCACTGCAGCCCACGGGGACTCCTCCACCTGGAGCCACAGCCTCAAGGAGCAGCAGGGATGAATTTGGTGATGCCCTGTGAACCAGCTGCCTTTCTGAGCCTGCTGCCTCTTCTCCTGGAAAAGGAGAGGCACAGCTGGGGGGAGGAGGCTCCAGCTGGGAAGGTGGGGAGGGTGAGAGGGAAACCATGAGGGAAGTGCCTGAGCAATTTCACAGCAGAGGCAGCGTATGAATCTGCCTCGGTTCGTGGTCTGCACTCTGGGCTCTGTCTGTGGGAAGCCTGCAGGGGTGTTGCAACCTGCCAGTGCCAATAAACATCACCACAAGACCAGAGGAGCTCAGGGCCTGCAATATGAAAGGCAAAGAGAGGGAAAATTAGAAGCAAAAATATGAAGTTAATAAAAATCCTTTATCCAATCAGACTCTAAAGAGAGCTCAGCCACAGGCTGGAAGGAGCAGCCGGGCGCTCCGAGCCCTCACTTTGCTTAATTACCTAATAGCTTGCAGAGCCCCTCAGCTTTATGAGTTGCACATTTATGTGCAGCTGTCCTGCCTTGCAGGAGCCGGGGTAGCTGCTGGGGGGTGTCTGCCCGTGCCCCCTGCCTGCTCACAGGGCAATGGGGCTCCATGGCCCACATGCTCCACATCTCGAGGTTTGAAACAGGTAAATCCCTTTAGGTAAATAATATTTCTTATAAACGATATAATTTTCATACTAAAGGGTAAAACTCACCCTCCCTGCTGTTTGCACAGCAGGTCCTCTGGGTAGTTTATGTGAGCCCCTATTCCCAGGACACAGGGTTGATGATTTCATGAAGATCAGGAATTGTGCCTGTGGCTTGCTGGGGGCTGGCACAGGCTCTGCTTTGGTTTTCCTGCTGCAAGAAAACCCCATCCCAGCTCAGCTCCTGTCTCCTCCTGGGAGCAGCTCTGATGGGATGGGATGCTCTGATGGGGCTCTGAGCAGTCTGGCCTAGCTGAAGATGTCCCTGCCCACTGCAGAGGGGTTGGACCAGGTGACCTTTAAAAGTCCCTTCCAACCCAAACCATTCTCTGATTCCATGCTGGAAAATTTTTCCCCAGTGATGGGTGCACTTTGCAGGAGTAGAGGACAAGGACAAGGTTGGAACACATATTCCCAGGATGAGGGCAGCACCCTGGACCCTGATAACTAATGGGTTTGGGCACAGTAAATGTTTTATTTCGTTCCAGGTCAGGCTGAGGCAGATCTAATGAAGTTTTTCTCCAGGTTGGACTGCTGAGGACTGCTGAGGTGTGATGACTTCCCTGTGTCATGGGATCCCTGCTGCATCCTGAGCATTTTGTCTGCAGGCTCCATCCCAGCATCCCAGTTTTGCCAGAGCAATCCCCGTGTCCCCATCCAGTGACTGAGCTGCAGGCTCAGGCATTTTGGGACTCATGCTGGCACCAGGACAGCTCTGTGCAGGCAGGGAAAGCCAAGCCCTGCCTTCAGCAGGTGGTGAGGTGCCAGGAAGAGCTCCCTGTGCTGAGAAAGGACTGCTTGGCACCTGCTGTCTCAGCATTCCCAGGAGTGAGCAGTGGATGAAGATGTCTCTGATCAAGAAATTCTGTGTAAGATGCCCACAACTGCAGCACTTGGGTTTTGATGAACACCTCACTTAGCAGGGCAAAACATAAAGGAGCCACATGCAGCAGTGCTTATCCAGAAGTCATCACCCCTGGGCTTTGGTCCCAGCCCTTTTCTGGGGCAGGATGTGTACCCAGGCAGCCAAGGAAAACCCTGATGGCATTTTCAGGGCTCTTAAGCCCAGAGGCCAGAAGTTACCTGCATGGTTGACATGAAGGGATGAACACTGACCACCTAAAAGGAGCTGGGGCTCACTGGCAGCTGAGCACCACGAACCCCAGCTGGTCATTAATGCCCAGGACACTGAGCCATGTCACAAAACTGAGGAGAAATGGGCTGAGGGGACCTTGTGGGATCATCTGATCTGACCCTCTGCCCTGTGACAACATCAGGGAGCCTTTGCTCCAACACCTTTTGGTGTTGCACGCTAAAAACGAGGAAGGAGAGGGAAAGGAGGAGAAAATACAAAGTGATTAACAAAAGCTGCAGTGATCCTGGCTCAGTGCATGCCCTGTTGTTGTTGTTCCCTCAGCTGGCAGTCAGGTGAAGATAAAACATGTGGGGCCATGAAAATGCTCCAAGGCTGGAGCTTCTCTTCTCTGAGACAGACTGGGGTGTTAAAGAGAGATGGAGAAGGAATTTTATGAAAGGCATGGGGTGACAGAACAAGGGGAAGCGTTTCAAACTAAATGAGAAGATATTTAGATGAGATATTAGGGAGAAATTCTTCTCTGTGAGGATGGTGAGACACTGGCTCAGGTTTCCTGAGCATCCCTGGAAGTGTCCAAGGCCAGGCTGGACAGGGCTTGGAGCAATCTGGGATAGTGGAAAGTGTCCCTGCCCATGGCAGGGCATGGAAGTAAAAGATCTTCCAGGTTCCTTCCAACCCAAACCATTAAGGATTGATTCTACGATATCTCAAAGGGGAATTTGTCTTACAGCACAAATCATCTCAGTGAAAGATTTGTGTTGAACATCTGATTTGTTCTTTAGGAAGATCTCTCTGCTTTCTTGTTCTGCTTGAAATAAATACAGCAAAAATTCAAATCAGTACTGTGCCCTTAGAGGGTGTGTGAAAAAAGTTCACACAGATGTGTCTTTTTCTGTGTTTTGCAGCTCTGTTTTCCAAATTTGGGCTTATTGAGAAATCATTTCATCACACTTGGAAAATATAAGTAAAATAAACATTTTTTTCATACTCATTGATATTTTTGAAAGAGAAATTTTAACACTTCCATTAAATCCCAGTCAGTTTTAAAAGTAATGTCGATTAGTAAAAATATTCAGGATTCAGGAGGAAATTTTATATCACTCGAGAATAAAATAAAATAAAATAAAATAAAATATTCCATTCTGTAAATATTAAAACACAGAGAGAAGGACTATTTCATTTCCTCCAAACTGTTCTGTGTAGGAGACTTGATGCCACAATGTCACGAGAAGAAAAGACCATCCATGACCTTTTGTGTTGCAGAGAAGGAAGGTGTTAGATACTTGCTTAATTGAATATATGACAATTTATGAATAATTTATTCCTAGAAAGACTTTTTATTAAATCCAAATGTATAATCTCAGGCTGCAACTAATATAAAGGATGTGTAAATCTGGATTTTCATACCCTAAATTCATGTTTTGATTTTAATTCCCCTTTTCCAAAACATCTCAAAATCCCACACTGGGCACTTTGGAAAATCTGCCCATTGTCTGAGTGACCTCCCCTCAGCAACTGAGCTCTTTTGAAAACAGACTTCAGTTGGGAAAGCTGACCACATCTGTAAATCTGAAACAGCTTTTCAAAGAGAATTAGATGTCAAGTTTTGAAAACACTGGTAGGCATTTAAATACCAGGATAGAAAAAAATACTTATATATATATAACCTGCTCCAGTGGTTCATCAGCCTCTGAGTAAAGAATTCCTTCCTAATATCTAATCTAACCCTGCCCTCTGTCACTTTGAAACCTTTCCCCATTGTCCTGTCCCTCCATCCTTGTCCCCAGTCCCTCTCCAGCTCTCCTGGAGCCCCTTTAGGCTCTGGAAGGGGCTCTGAGCTCTCCCTGGATCCTTCTCCTCTCCAGGTGAGCACCCCCAGCTCTCCCAGCCTGGCTCCAGAGCAGAGGAGCTCCAGTCCCTGAACAACTTAGTGACCTCCTCTGGACTTGTTCCAACAGCTCCATGTCTTTCCGGATTTGGGAGCCACAGACCTGGGTGCAGGTGGGATTTAGAGGACGTGGTTTAGTGGTGGATCGGCAGTTCTGGGTTAACAGTTGAATTTCATGATCATAAGGGTCTCTTCCCACTAAAATAATTCTATAATTCTATGATTCTATAAACTGTCTTTCAAGTTGTCCTGTTATCCTGTTTTTAAGGTTTTATTTCAGGCAATCAGGCAGAAGGTGTAACTTGTGCTCCCTGCTCAAAGCAAAACTTGCAGAGTGAATTTGGTGTAAGTTTGGTGCTTACACAGCTTGAACCCAGCTTTAATATCAGATCTGACACTCGTGGCTTCAGTGGAGATGCACAGCTGTGAATATTTGCTCCTCCTGCCCTACATCTCAGCCCCTAAACCCATCCTGCCAGCGTGTGATGCAGTGAGTGCTGGGTCTGGCTGCTCTGTGAGCTCATCACCCGTGAGCATTTCTGGAGACAGGGGGGATTTGTGAGCCCCAGACACTTCTCAGGGGCTGCAGAGGGCTGGTCCATCTGCTGCCTGGTGTTCACTTATGTGCAGTCAGAGGAGCTGGCTGCCAGCTCCCAGCAGACACATCAAACCAGCAGAAAAAGGGATTAGTATCCCAAGACCGGATGGAATTCCCTGACGTTACCCCTTAAAAGTTTCAGGTGGAGGATAAAGAAAAATCTTGTAACCCGAAACCTTCTGATGTCCAAATTGTTGTGTTCCATAGGAAATCTCCTCCTTTCTTACAGCCCCTGGTGGACTTTCACTGATGAGTGAGAGGGCCATCTGTTTAGTTTCACCATTAACGTGTGCGTGGTGCAGCTACAAACACTTTCCTCCCCGCGCTGTCCGGCTGCCCGTATCTGAAGTGCAGCTGGGTTTGCTCCAAAAACCACAGCAGGGCGTGTGATTAATAAGGGTAATGTTGTGATATGATAAGTGCTGCAGTGTAGTGTGTGGTTGGGCCCATTGTTAACCCCAGAGCTGTTCATTTCAGGGCAGTGTTTTAAGCTGATTTACATGGGAGATAAGCAAATTAATCTGCATTACAGCAATAAGGCTATTTAGCACTTACCCAGCTGCAGATCTTAAAGCAATTTGTAAACATTAATGAATTAAACTTCGTGTTCAGTCAAGCTGCAAACAAACTAGCAGTGTTATAGCCCTGTTTCTAGAAAGAAATCCAGAAGAGTGGGAGAGAAATCCCTGTTTTAACAGCCCAAACTGAGAGAAACTTCTCCCAGATTTTATTAGAAGTTATAAAAGGGCTGTTGTGTGGTTCTGTCCTTCTTTGGACGCCTGGGACAAAACTCCCTTTAACTTTGATGTCCATTCAATGCTAGGTTTCATCTTACAACTTAATAGTGAAATATCCCTTTACCAAAATGGTGTTCAAAACACACCACTGATAAATGAAGGAGTGGGTGAGTCTTTCCTGTGGTGTTCTGACTTATACTAGAAAAAAAATGTCTTTTATGCCAAATTTATCTATGTCTGTGTCTTCTCTGTCTCTATTAAAAAATAAAATGAGAAAGGTCTACATTTTTCAGCAGTCATTTGGGGGCTGTTCCCAGCTCTGTGTAATCAGTTAAAAGAGTCCTCATGCTTTGCAGTGGCTCCAGCTCAGACCCTGGGGACAAACGCTCCTTCTTTTTAGCTACAGTAATTTCACGATTTTAGGACGCACCTGATTATAAACTGCAGGTCTGGGTGTTGGCAACTGTCTGGGGTTACCATACAGAGTGTGATAAAAGGTATCTGTTCTATCACCATCTGTTGAGGGTGGGGCAGTGATCCTGATCTCCACGGGAGATATTCTGCTAATGGGCCATCCATTGAAACCAGGCAGGGCATTGTTCTTTATCTTTTCACAACCCATCCTTCCTCCAGCCAGTCATTTTCTGCTAATGGCCCATTATGTGGCACCAGGGGCATGATTTAACAGTGGGCTTGGCAGTGCTGGGCTGATAGTTGGACTTGATGATCTTAAAGGCCTTTGTCAACCTGAATGATCCAATAATTCTGTGATTCCAAGAGAAGAGCTGTGGACATCCCCCCTCTGCACATGGATAAAGGGTGGGAGGAACATCCAGCCAGATTTGCAATGAGCTCCACAGCCAGCACCAAGGACATTCATCCTTCAGGAGTCCCCAGAAGTGGCCACATTTTCTGAAGCCTCTGACCTGAGGTGACCATCTGTGGCCACCAGTGTCACAAAAATGTGTTTCTCAGGTGCTCTGCCCACACTTACAAATCAGAGCAGGGTCATGGTCTCCATTTCAACTCAATGATCTTGGAGATCTTTGCCAATTTTAATGATTCTGTGTTTTCATCCCTGAGAAGCTCTGAGGACAGGTCCTGCTGCATGGGGCATCTCATAGTTGTTGTCTGAGATTCTTGAGGCTATCCCCTGTGATCTGCAGTTTTGTGGTGAGATTTGCAGTTTTGTGTCAGAAAAGAAGTGTGAGGGGCTTCTAGCTGCAGGTTTTTAACTGCTGGTGTCACCAAAAAGAATGAATTCTGAGTCTTTGTAAAGCCTAGGGAGAGATAGGGACCCACAGGGAAGAGGGAAGCTGCATTTGTCTAGCTGGCATTCCCTGATGTATGAGCTGGGACACTCATCACTCACAGACAGGAAGATAATCACTAACAGGAACTTTTCCCCTTCAGCTCAAGTGAAAAAAAAAAAAAAAAAAAAAAAAAAAAAAAAGAGTGTGCCAAGAAAACTCCTATCCAGGGCCTCCTAGACACTCTCCCAGTGCCAGAGGATGATCTCTGAACATCTGTTACAGCTCTGCACATGAAAGGCTCCCAGGCACTTCGGTTTGCATGTCCAGCCATCCTATCTCGGAGGGGATGCGCTCATCGCTGATGGAGCTATCTGCAGGATGTGATTGCTCATGCTGCACCCAGGCCCTTGGCAGGTGAGGGGGGTGACGACGTTCTTGGCATCACACCTGCCCTGTGAGGAGTCACAGGAGGGATTTCCTCACTGCTGCCTCCCTGCCCTGGGTGAGAGCGGCTGCGAGCTCACAGCTGGAGCTGGCTGAGCCCAGCAGCTCGGGAGGGAGGATTTTGTCTCTCTTTTCAAGGCAGAGCTGTGAAAAGACTTGCACTTGATGGGTTTTTCCTCTGAAGGTGCTCAGTGAACTTGCTGGTCTTTGGTCTTTGCTTCAGCCTCTCAGATTTTTTTAGGTAAAGCGTTCTTCTTCTCTTGGGGAGACTTGCAGGAAGTAACACAGCGCCCTGACCCCTAAAATGCAGCTGGAGCTTTCCTGTTGTTTCAGAGTAGCCCCAAAATCACCAAGGCACTGTCAGGAGCTGGGTCCAGCTGTTCTCAGCTCCTGTTGGTTTGCTTTGACTACAAACTCCACCTTTGAAACTTCACCAAAGCAGCATCCTCGCCTCCCTGTCTGCCAGCAGGATACCAGTTCAGATTGCTATGAGTTTTACAACCCTGCTGTCATGCCAGATTGGCTGGAAATCTCCCCAGAAGGGTCAGTTGTCTGGAATGCCTTGTGGTCCTTGCTATTTTCCCAGTCAGAACTGCTCACAGTAAGCAGGGCAGCTCTTTAAGTGAGAATGCTTTGGTCATTTGTCTCTGCTTCTCTCTCTTATCTCTTCTATGTATTAATTTCAAAGAAAGTGTTTGGGCTGTTCTTAGGGCAAAGTTCAGTTCAGTACCTGCTGTATCTTAGAGTCCCAGACTGATAAAGGTTGGAAAACACCAATACCACTGAGTCCAAGCATTACCCAGCACTGCCAAGTTCCCCACTAAACCATGTCCCCAGGAGCCACAGCCACACGTGTTCTGAGCAATTCCAGGGATGGTGATTCCACCACTTCTCAGGGCAGCCTCACCTGCAAGTGCCTGACCACTCTTTCAGTGACTACATTTTTCCTGATATCCAATCTAAACCTTCCCTGGCACAACTTAGGCTGTTTCCTCTTTTCCTATCACTTGTTACCTGGAAGAAGAGAAGGATCCAGCAGTGTATCCATCTTATACTTGGACTTAATTTTTGCATGGTGTAAGTGAGGCAGAGAACAGCACCTGGTTTCACACAGGGCACCAGGCAAATGCCACACCAGTGACAGCTTTTGGTCACCAGTGGTAGGGGCTGGGGTTACATCTCGTTGCTTGGTGATAAAATATATTTTCCTTGGCCAAATGCTGATCTGTGTGGCTGTGTTTCTGTCTCCTTCAGAGCAAGGAGACAGAGAGATGGGGGCAAAACTGCATCCTAAATCTTACCAGAGCATCAATCTCTCTCTCCCTCTCTTTTTCTCAATCTCACCCCAACTCTTACTTTCCAATTTGCAGCAGTGTGTTATTTTTGTCTCTGCAGACACAAATCCAAATCCTGATCTCATTAATGTTAGTGGCAAAACTTCCAATAACTTCAACTGCACCAGGACTTGGCTCACTGTGAAGAAAATGTTGTTCTGAAGGCAATATGTACTGCCACAAGGCTTCAGACATCCATAAATCCATCAGGCCCATGAGTATTTCCATCTGCCATCCAGCATTTGGAGCAGTGTGTGTTAACAATATGAGCTAGAGAGTGAAAGTTACCAGCAAATGCATTTCTGCAACCATTTCTCCCCCCCTTATTGATGAGGCTTTTGCATTTACTGGCAGAAGGATAAAGAACTGCTTCCACAGCACAGTAGATTCTGTGTAGGTTGGCTCTTGGATGTCAGTGTGATGGACACCTTGAAAATGTTGTAGTAAAACCTAAAAAGGTTGGTTTGGTTCTAGGAAAGCTGAGCTTATTTCCCAACCTCCTGTTTGTCCCAGGGCAGTGATCTCACTGTGCCCGAATCCCTCTGCTACAACATTCCTAACTCCTATCTTTTGCCTATGCAAAATTGCAGGCAAGGCTGTAATACAATAATAATAATAATAATAATAATAATAATAATAATAATAATAATAATAATAATAATAGTGAAAATCTAGTCTATACACTGCATCAAATCTCTGCCTAGCTACATTCTGGCAGGACTCTCACAGCTGAGCAGCAGACACGGGAACCCTTTAGCTAGGGGGAAAAAAATCTTTCCCTTTCCTGGTGAATAATTTTAGGACTAGACTGGTAGGAAAGCCAGAGTGCAACCTGGAGGCAATTTTGCTGGCGTTCTGAAATGAGTTTTATTTAAGTCCATAAATGTTTTTGAAAAGTCTGTTTTAACAGAGGCCAGCGTGCCCTGGGGTGACTCTCTTTAAAGAGCTTTGTTTGGTTAATAATGATTTGTAAATGCTGTCTGTCGGAAGTGCCGCTGCCACTGCCTTGGAAAAGTCTCTGCAGGGAAACACAGGTACCTTGTGTTTGCTGAGGTGCTCTGAGTGTTTTCCTTTCCAATAACTCCTGTCAGTGCCCCAGCCCTGTGTGGCCATGGTGAAAGGATGCTCAGCTTGTGCTGCATCCACACGTGCATTTCTTCAGTGGCATGGGGGTGTCACCATGGGGAGCACGTGGCACTGCCCTGGGTTTGGGGAGGTGAGCACTGATGGGAAGGATAAGGAGCTGACAGGAAGGTCTCACAGATATGTGTGTATAACAGAAAGGTTTTTGAATGTAGACTTTAAAGAAGGAATAGAAATGATAGCAAGTTTTGATATAGAAGAAAAGAATTGCTGGGTCGGTCTTGCTGGGTAACTAAGAAGGCAAAGAGCAAATAAGTTGGAAGGGGCTTTTATGACTCTGAGCAAAGGATAAATCCACCTCAAACAAAATATGGTTTTACCAAGCAAAAGGATTTTCACAGGCAAACAAGAAAACCAAGGTTGCAAGTAGAGGAAAGATCTCAGAATTTTCCACTGCAAGAAAACTGAAAAACAACTTCTAGCTTAAACTGTAACATACCAACCTTTGTGATTGGAAAATAGTAACATGAATATGGTAATGTTAGTAATTATGATAGGCTATATGTAATAGTAAAGGTATTGGTTGGTTGTTATGTAATAAGATGCACAGCAAAGAAAGAATTATAATACTTTGCAACATGAATGAAACAGAGCTTTAGGACACACAACTTGCCTATAGCCATCAGCTACAGGCTCACCCATGACCCACAACTATTTTAAACCTCATTTATGCAATAAACAGCATCTCAAGAGCCATCTGAAGCCCCCATCTCTCTGTCCAGCTCATTCAGAACACCTTGGGGAGCTCACCAGATCTCCAACCCCTGGCAGATCCCTGCTGCAATTGCAGCTGGGTGTGCTGTGGTGTGAATAAAGGACACATCTCACCTGTCAGAGGGAGGATCATGGTACAGAGAGGGTCCTGCTGGGATGGTGAGCAGCTGCCATGGGGATGCCCTGAACTAGGGGACAAAGCCACAAATCCTGGCATTAACTGTCAGAGAAAGGAAAAGATCAGTCATTTTAATCTTTGTATTTAATAAGAAGTAGGACTTCTAAATGACCTTGAGAAATACTCAGAATTGCACTTTCTGCTGCTACCTCTCCAAGCATGGACTGTGTGAAAACACAATGCCTGCTATTTCTTCTAAAATCCCACAGTTTGGTTTCTCTGCAATCACTGTTCCAAGCCTCTGGGTCCTTCCAGAGGGCCCAGCTCCATCCTGCAGGGATCAGCAGCACTATTTCCACCCCTCAAATCTACTCCAGCAGCTTCAGTTTGGATAAAATTACAGCAGCCATCAATCCAGAGCTCGTACTCCAGAGCTGACTCCAATCACCACCGAGGGGAAGGAAGCAATTTTCTTCACACTTTATTACTGTGCAGCTCCATACTTACAGATCTCAGTGCTGCTCCTTATTTTGCATCCTTGAGGAGCATCCATCACCACCCAGTGATGGAAAGGCTGACAGAAAACCAGGCTGGAGAGACAACTGCAGTGCCCAGGCAGGATTCACCCAACCTGACTGCAGCTGCCTGCAAGCTTGGCTGATGTCAAACACCTTTTTCTCGTTGGTGGAGACACTGGGAGAGGGTCAGGGGATGATTCATCCCATGCCAGGAGAGGTGTCTGAGGCAGCCAGGATGAACCACCCTTTGATGCCCAGTTCTGTAGGTGGAGCCGATATGATTCACCCCTGTGGGATTCCAAATTTCTTGATGGCTGTAGTGGAGAGAGGTGTTCCTCACCTCTCCTGGCCATGGGTGCTGTATTCCTGACCCTCTGCAGCAGTTCTTTAGATGGATGAAATTCCAGAAGATTGGCTTTTGCTTAATACAAAATTGCCCCAGGCATGCCTCTCAGCAGGTTGATGCAGGACACCAGAGCAATATGGATGTGCCATGACAATAATTATAATAATTATAATGAAAAGGGAAATATAACAGCTGAAACTCAGCAGAAGGGGCCAGTGAGAAGTCCTGTTCCAAAATGATTGTGCACTGAGATGAGGTGGAAGAGGAGGGGGAGTTTTATTAATTATCGTACTTAAACCTGAGTGCAACGGCAAACATTGCTGCTTTTAAAACTTCCCAGCTGTTCCTTCCTTTGTTCTGGTGACTGCTTGGAAGTTTGAGCAGTGATAAAAGCAAGGGCTCTTAAAGCAGTTTGCAAAGTTGTAGGAGACTTTAAACAGCTGGTATGATAAAACACCCACATTTCCCCTGACAAATGTAAGCTCCACCGGTAGCTTTTAGTACAGGGATCTGTACCAGAGCCATAAAAGAAATCGAATGTTAAGTGTGGAGGTGAGGTCCTGGGTTTTCCCTGCTCAGTAAAGACATATCCAACCAGCCATTATCACACAGGTGCACGTATATCATCCAACATCAGACATCAAGGAAAAAGAATCGCCTGGAGCGAGAGAGTAAAGTTCAATGAAAGTTTGAAAGCGTTACACACCAGCACTCCTGGAAGGATAATCACACACACACACACACACACACACACAGAATTACTCCCATGCTTTTGTTTGGTTGATGAGTTTGGGTTTTCTGGCTGCATCAAATGAGATCTACAAATCCGTCTTCATTAGACTTCTTCTAAAAACAATTGTACATTTCCTGGAAGCTCATTAACAGAGGAGCATTGCCAGGCTCTTATTCATAATGACCCTGATTCAACAAAGTAGTTAAACATGTGCTCTGGGACTGATGATTTATAATAGAAAGTATAAAAGGAACACAGATTTTTTTCTAACTTTTAGAAAAAACTAAGCCCAGATTTCATTTGCATTTTTAGTGACAATTCTGGTCAATCCCTCTTCTCTTTGATCTGATTTGTTTTAAAGAATACATCCAATATCTACCTGTCTATTATTTCATCACTCAGCATAAATTCATGTTGAGCTCAAAATGCTTGATGACTCTACCTCAGCATTTAGTGATTCCTCCTTCTCTCTTCTGAAATACTTCAAATACTCCAGAGGCTGGGAGGGCAGCATCTGTTACCTGTTGAGCACAAGGACAGAGAATCATGAGTGATTTGGGAAGGTTCATCTCTTCCAACCCCCTGCCTGGGCAGGGACACCTTCCTTTAGACCAGGTTGCTCCAAGCCCTGTCCAACCTGGCTTTGAACAATTCCAAGGATGGGGTAGCCACAGATTATCTGGGCAACTTGTGCCAGGGACTGACCAGCCTCTGAGTCAAGAATTTCTTCCTAACATCTAATCTAAATCTACCCTTCTACATCTTAAAGCCATGTAGGTAAACATCTTTCATGTAGGTTTATTTTTTAATAGCTTAAGTATCTTTTCCTATGGCAGTTTCCTCACTGAAATAGATTCCCTGCTCCTGGCTGAACTGTAATCCAGCTTTGGTCCTTATTCCAACCACCTCCAAGGCATCAGCATCTATTGCTGCTTTGCCCAATTTATTTCCCCTTCTCTGTTCCTGTTCCTGTAGGATGATAGCCCCAACAGTGATTAATCCCTCACTACATCCTAAGCTCTGTACAAACATGTAGTCAGAGATTAACATCCCAGTGAGAAGCCTATAACCTAAATAGATGAAATAAATTAGGAGGTGAAGTGATTTGCCAGGAGGAAAAGCTGATTTTTGGATTTGCACCTGATGGCGCCAGGTCTCGGTGCCTGGTCATTAATCCCCCGTTCCCCAGGGGAGCGTGTGTGTTACCTGCTGGAAGCCCACAGCTGGAAAACGTTCCAGCTACAGCTTTCCTGCTGCAGTTCTGCTGGAGACAGATCTCTCCTTGCTTGACACGTGGAGCTGTACGAAGCCTCATTACAGAAAATGTTTCATTACAGAAAATGTTTTATGCTGTCGATCTTCCAAAGCGTCGTCGCTGCCAGCAGGGCACTGGCTTCAGAATGGGTGGATTGTGCTTCCAAAACCTAATTAAAATCATTAGTGGCTCCCTCAGATCGGTTGCCAGAAGCTATCCTTCATGACAGCAACCTCACATTCCCCTCGTCTGCTTGGGTACGTTTAAGAGTTATTCTGAAGTTTATTATCTACCTTTTTAAAAATAATTCATGGTTATTTTATGGTAAGGGGGAGACATCTTAAAATGATTATGTATACCCAGATAAGCAATAAAAATCACAGAGGTCAAGAAAGAGAGGGCCTGTTTTGAATGTTACAAGTGTTCTGTATCTGCTGCTGGGTTCAAGGCCAGAACCTTTGCCAAATCCCCTGAAGTCAGATATTTTTGCACTCTCTGCCTGTTACAAATGGAAGCTACAAAGCTGCTCAATGGGAAGGGGATGGAAAGATGAAAGGGGAATTCTCAACCAGAAAACAGTCTAGAGACAATATCACCACTTAGGATTTCTTTTTCTTTGCCCTAAATTTCTATTTCCCTCATCCTCCACCATTCCAATTCTATTTGGAAATAGAGAGAAACAGGAGTTACAAGTAAGCAAGCCTATGTCTGTAATATGGATAAAAACTGACCAGGATTTATACTGCTTACCTGAATACCCAAGAGAAGAGCTGCATTAAGACTGGACTGAGAAGGGTACTGAAATCAGTTCACTGAATACAGGCTGTGATCCTCAGTAAATCAAAGTAATACTGCTCTCCTCTGAGCCCTTTCTTGCCCTGTCTGTTTCCAGTATATTTTATTTGCCTTCCCCAGTTGGTACAGGGGATTCTCCAGGTGCTGACACAAGGCATTTTGAGATTTGTAAGCCACATTACACCTGCAAACTGCCTGGTGACAGCTGTGAGAGGTGCATTTTCCCATCTTTGTTCAGAGCTGCTGGCTATTCCATTTGTATGGAATAGCTTTGAGATGCAGTTATGTGGATTTAGATTTAGACATTAGGAAGAAATTCTTTAATGAGGGTGGTGGGGCCCTGGCACAGGCTGTCCAGAGGAGCTGTGGCTGCCCCATCTCTGGAAGTGTTCAAAGCCAGGTTGGATGAGGCTTTAAGCAACCTGGGATAGTGAAAGGTGTTCCTGCCCATGGCAGGGGATTGGAAATGGACGATCTTTTAAGTGCCTTCCAACCCAAATCATTCTGTGATTTTGGCAGGGAAATGGAGTGTCTAAAACAAAGGATTTGAGGCTACTGGGAGCAGTTCTTTGTGTGGCAGATTGCTTTCATGGACATGGAAACTCATGCTGGAAACATGGTTCTAATAATCAAATTCATTTGGATATTTTTATTTAGAGTGTCAGTTTAGCTTTGTAATAATAAATTCCAGTTTTTCTTCCGTTTGCAGCAATTTAACTCTTACTGGAAGAATCACTTCTGTTCTGCTTCTGCTTCCCACTCACTGATTAGCTCTAGTGCCATGGATTTATTCCCCATATGGTTTTTAAAAAGCACAGGATCACCTGTAAGTTGGGGCTGCCCATTGCATCTCTGCTCAGGGCTGCCAGTGGTTCCAGCACAGCCAAGAGCAGCTCTGAGTGGTTTTGTCCAAAAAAAGAATATGGAAAGAATGTTCTTTGTGTTCTTTGTGTTTGTTCTTTGATGTCTCCTACAGTGAGCATCTTCCACGATGATGAAAGGTCCTGGTCCACTTCTGCCTCTCCCACCTGGCAAGAATAACATTCCCTGGCTTTAGCTGTGTTGCTGCTCAGTCAGGATTCACTAAAATTTGATGAAATAGCCACTGAAACCCAAATACAGGCAGAAATTTCTGCAAGTCTGGTTTCTGCCATGCAGAAAGGCTGTACCTGTGGCAGCCACTGCTCAGTGACAGCCACCTCTGCAGCCATCCTGCAGGGAAGCAGCAATCCAGCCACATCCATCAGCTCACAGAGAATGATCACAGTTGCTCTGTGCATCCCTCACCTAGTGACAGGCTGCCTTCAAAAGTTTTACAGCTTTTTTTTTTTTTTCTTTTTTTTTTTGGTAGTAGGAAGCATCCTTCCAGTGAACATAAGACCATTTGATGTTACAATAAACCATTCTGCTGGCTCAAATCAAAGATGAGGCACCGAGGTGTTGTAAAAATCTTTGAGTCAACGAAAGACAGCTGGTTGAATCATTTCCCAGATTTTCATATGACTCATAAATTTGTTACATAGTGAGGAAATTCCCTGAAAGCTTCTTGGCGGGCACCACCAGTCTGACCAGTAGCTAAGAAACACATAACCTTCCAGTTATAGGGAGGGAGCAGTGTGGGGAGGAAACAAAGAACACTCTGCCTTCAGGTTTGAGCCTGGGGTCAGCTGGAAATGCATTTCTGCCACCAAAACCACAGTCCTTCTGCCCAGGGAGACAGGACATTGAAGTGACAGCTCTGGGTTGTTATGACAATATCCAGAAGAGTCTTGTCTGCTCCTCTCTTTCATTCCATCCCATTGCACTCATGAACAGAAACAGGCATGTCCAGACCCCACAGGGGTGACCTGGTGGTGCAGATACCTGTATCAGCCAAGTACAGAAAATTAGACTTTAACCAAGAGCCACAAATTCATAAGTGATTTGGGTTGAAGGGACTTGAAATATCAAGGCAATCCAACCCTCTTGCATGGGCAGAGACCCCTCCCACTGCCTCAGGTTGCTCCAAGCCCATCCAACCTGGCCTGGAATACTTCCAGGGATGTGGCAGCCACAGCTTCTCTGAGCACCCTGTGCCAGTGTCTCATCATCCTCTGAGGGCCAGCGAAGCACTGCAGTGAGACAGGGAGCCCAAATCCTGTCTTATTTGAGATGTTTCTGCCACCATGATCCACATTTCTTTGGGTAGTTAATGCACCTTAGGGAGCCTCTAAAGGGAAAAGCCTCTCTTCTCTGAGCAGTAGGTTGGGTGCTTGTGTTCCCCAAATTACCTTCAAAGCTGTGTTTAGTTGTTTTGCTCTCACAGCTGATGTGATTTTTGCTCTCATCACTCCATGTGCTTCAAGGGGAACAATTAATTATACACCTAAGCCTTGGCACAGATTGGATCACAGTGATGTGTACCCCAAATTAAGCTGTGTGAACAAATACCAGCGACCTTCTCGTGCTTGTGTTGACACAAGCACTGGGCCACGATCTTGCCTGATACCTCAGAGACCATTTGAGCCTGGAGCTGTCTCCATTATCCCAGCAAAATGGAGCTTATCCACAAAACTCCTCCAGCTTCAGAGGTTTCTGGTGCAGACAACTGCGCCTGAATTTCTCAGTGATCCCTTCTTTGTGGCCAGAGGAAAGGAAGAACAGGGTCCTCTCATCCCAAGCTATTGAAGCTCCATGTGACCTCGGGTATCATGCAGATAATCTCACAATAATTTCCTTTCATGTCCCTGTGATATATAGAGAATAAACCCAGGACACACTCTTGAAATCTGGAGTGTAGAATCATTAGTAGCTCTACAGTAAAACTCAACAATGCAGCATTTGTTTGTTCTGTTGGGTCTCTAAGCTCTGCACCTTGTTATCTTTTGAGGAACCCCCAAGGATCTGCAGGGGCTGTAGCACAGAATCACGTGTCAGAATCTGCAGCACAGAGGTGCTTTGGGGTGTTGGCAGACAGGTCAGCTCAGGGCTTTTCCCAGTCACTGGTACCAAACCCACAAAGCCACAAACCCACAAAGCCACAAACCACAAGGAGTAATTGACTCCAGCGTGTTGGGTTGGGTGGTGGAAGTGAGACTGTCCGGGTTAGAGGGTGTGAAGGTGATGGGGACCACCTTGCAGAGGCTTGGGGACCACCAGGGAGCTGTGGGCTCCTGTTTGGACCCCACCAGCGCCAATATTCTAACCAGTGCTTAAGCAGTGACCTGGCAATTCGCCCCGCAGAGTTTTCACACGTTTAATTAATTCATCAGGTAATTCAGCAGCCGTGGATGATCACGGATGAGAGTCCCAGTGAAGCCCCAGTGCGTGAGCGCACACAGGCCCAGGCACAGCGAACGGAACGCGGCTCCCAGCTCCCCAAATCCCGCCCCGCTTAAAATGGCCAAAGGAAACACAAATGACATTTTGTTTCTTCCCTGTGAAAAACACTTGCAAAACCCTGACCGGCAAGAATGGATTGCATTTCAGGGACTTGTTTATTCATCCGAAGCTCAAAAGATTTAAGAGTTTAAATAAAATGTCTGAATGAGGCTCTGGGTATGTGAGGTTCTGAAATGCTCTTTTTAAGAGACAGACGCCTGACGCCTTGGAGGAGCTCCTCAGTGGCAGAGAGGGGTTTAGCAGCTGCAGTTGGCTGCAATTAAAGCTGATCAGGGCTGGTTGACAACACACAAAATCATGCCCAGTTCAGCTCCCCAAAATGCCTCCCTGTGTCACATATTTGTCGCAGCTTTAGCCTCAAATTGCAGCATGAAATACACACCCCATCGCCAGGTTAGGGGTAAAAATGTTCCTAGGAATTCAGAAACTTTACCAAACCGTTATTCTGACTGCTTTCCAGATTTTAGTTTTTTTTCTGCTTTTTCTTTTGGTTGCTTTAATTTACTAGAGGAAGCAAAGGCAAATAGTTTAATCATAACCATCCCTAGGGGCAATTTAGAATCATTTTCTCATTAGTGCCTATAATATGCAGTATAAGTAATGTTCAATCAGATGGTGGCTACAAAGGCCTGTGCAGACAGTGAAATGAAATGCACTCCAAAGCCAGGAATAGCTGAATGAGAATAATCTTGTCTTTTTTATCTTGCTCCTTTGCTGGTGGGTGAACAGGATTTTTTTCCCCTTTATTCACTTTCTGGTTTGGGGGGGATGAATCAAACTTTCTCCTAAACAGTA
The DNA here is from genome assembly GCF_009819885.2 of Catharus ustulatus. NCBI lineage: Eukaryota > Metazoa > Chordata > Aves > Passeriformes > Turdidae > Catharus > Catharus ustulatus. The sequence continues at coordinate 114,825,738 of NC_046223.1, forward strand.
AAATCAAGTTATAGAAGTGGAGAGATTCCAAGACTATAAAGGCTCCAGGGAGTTCAGTCACAGACAGCCAAAGGCAGGAAGCATTTGAAGGGGGAGAAGAAAATAAAAACATGAGGGAGCAGGAAATACGTGCTCCATAAAGATGACTTAAGCAGGAGACATGTGTCACACATCCATAAGGAGAGTCCAGCAGGAGTACCTGAGGGTATTTTGGGAGAGACAGTAGCTCCAAAGGTCTCTTCTTCCCCAAAAGATCCTCAGCCTGAGGTGCAATTATCCCCATCCCCAGTTTCATCATACCACCTCGTGTGGGTCAGGATTGAAGCCAGATCATGGAAATTACTCCCACTAAAAAACAAACTCTGAAGATTCAAAGTGGTGGGGCAGGAAGTTCTTGCACCATCTCTCCTGCCAAAGTTGGCACACATGGGATTACTCCCCTGAGCATAGGTGGGCAAATAAGCAGAAGTAGAATGTTCATTACTTGGATGGCCACCAGCTCAGTGGCTCAGTTGCCCTTTTGCTCCTGCCAGGTGGGATGTGCTGCTCAGTGACAGCTGCACACTTAAATGGGATCTCATGGATCATCCTGACCGTGATGGGGAGCCCAAAGAGCACTGCCAGTGATTCCAGCACAAGCTGGGGGCTGAGGAAGGTAAATGCTTTCCTCTTTCCAGGAAAAAAATCAGTAAGACCCTTGTTTGTGCTCATCTCCATATTTCTCAGGAGGCTTTTGGCTTGCTCAGGGTGGTACCTGCTGGCTTTGATGGACCTTGTCTGGGAGAAGGGCAAATTCTGGGATTTCCTGCTTTCCAGTTGGCCCAGGGTGATGATTTGGATTGGTTATTGTCTCTTAAATAGCTAAGTCTTTACATTAAAAAAAAAAAAGTAGTGGCTTCACTTGCCTGTTTTTTATAGGTTGGAAGAGACACTAGTGCTGCTCCCAGCATCCACAGAGATCAAAGGTATGAAATTGGACTCCATAGCAAGGGGTTTTGCAGATCGTTTTTCAGGATCATTCAATGAGGGTTTGAACCTCCCAAGTTTCACTTAATTCTTCATAACTGAATAAAACCAAAAATTCAAAGTGAAACTCAACCCAGAAATCCACATTCAGCTTGGTTTTGGATGCAAACCAAAGGAAATCATTTAATCCCAACATGGTTCCTACCAGAAGCTCTGCTTTGGTCTGGGTTTGGTTGTAGCTCAGCTCTTGCTTCCCTTTGCTGAACAGTTCATGTAAACGATGGGATAAGAAGAAACAAATTCAGGAAATACTTGTGTATTTTCCTTTAACCTTTCAAAAATATCCCCTGAATTCTATCAAACACATCAGTTCCATGAAACCCCAGAAAATACATCAGTCCAAACTCTCTGTAAATTGGAAAAAAGAGAAATTTGTCACTGTTTATCTTCAACACAAATACAGATACCCCAGCACTGGAAGAACTAGGATATGTAGCCTGCATTTTTTCCCATAGGTGGGGAAAAAAGAAGCTTCAGAAAAGATTATTTGATTTAATAAATAAAAATGAAAGGCTTAATTAATGCCATAAACAAGCTTTCCTCTCACTTTTACAAAGTCTGAAGGAAGCAAAAGCAGCACATTTGCTGCTACAAGACTTGGACAATTTTTTTCTCTGAGATCTCAAAAATGATAGTATTATACAAATGGCTTATTGGGCAACAATTGAGTGTTTAAGGACAAGCCTAATTGTTGTCTTGTCTCATGGATCACAGCAAGGAAAACTCTGTTCAATAGGAGGATGGCAAAAGTGTTCAGATAGTACATGAGCAGTGAGTAATGTGTATGGAAAATGGATATTTCTCATTTCAGAATGTGTTTGCATAAGTCCGTGCAAGGCTTGTCTGGCTCGTATCCTCTTGACCATGAGAATGTGGAGCTTCATAGGAAGGGATAAGAAACCATAATTTAGGCTTATGGGATGAGCAGTGTTTTAGTTCAGCCAACAATTTGGGGCAGCCTGAACTCAGAAGATGAAGTGCTTGCTCCTTTGGGCTCACAGATGAACTGGGGTCCGTAGATCTGGATTATTCAAGGCCAGGCTGGGCAGGGCTTGGAGCAATCTGGGATGGTGAAGGTGTCCCTGCCCATGGCAGGGGGTGGAATGAGATGTCTTTAAGATCCCTTCCAGCTGAAACCCTTCTGTGATTCTGTGACACTACTGTAAACTGGTATTCCCCCTCAGGCATTCTGGGTGGCAAAAATACTTGTTTACAGAGTTTGGGGTATGGTTGTTACTCCACAGGGAGTGCTGGGCATCTGCAAATTGTGTGCTTGGCAAACTCACAGCATGGAGATATTTCGTGGAAATTCCACTCACTGGTTTTTTGGTTGTTTCTCCACAAATTCCTTGTTAATACATTCTCCACTAATAAATCTTTTCATTGCTCAACCAGCTCTGCAGAAAACAAAAGTACTGTTGGGGGAATGTTTGATTGCAACATTTCTTTCTACAGAAATAATTATCATCCAATAAAGTTGGAAGGAGCTTGGCAGAGTAAAATCCTCCACTGGGATTGGATCCCCTTGAAAAGACTCAAATTAATTTTGCCATTGCCATGATTTGATTAGATCTTGTTTCACATGTGGTTGAGCTTCAAAACAGAGATTTGTATCTGTGCAGCTAACCTGTGCAACAGCACTTGTTGCTCCTTTTAACTTTGTCTAATACATTGAATGCAGTATGTAAGCGTATTTTAAACCATGTAAAAAGCAAACCTAAGGAAAATACTGAAAATACTGACTCACACACATGATGTTTTTGTGCTTCTCTTCTTACACTGTCTGCAAAAACATCATGTGTTTTGGCCAGGCCATTGTCAGAACAGACAGAGATTAATTACTGCAGCCATTTGTTCTGTTACAGAAAAGATAAAAATAACTCATGAGTCATGACAACAGTGAACACTGTGGAGCCAAATCCTGCATCCTATTTGCCATTCTCTGGCCCCAGCCTGGAAGAAGAGATGTGATTTTGAGAAACAACCTGACACAATCTTTATTCCCTCTGTGGTGTTTGCACAGCTGGGGAAGCCAATGCCTGGCACTGCCCTTGGGGACATGCAGACGTGCTCCAGGGGAGCTGTGGGGTCACTCCTCAAATCCTGGGCCCAGCTCTGGGCTCCAGTTCAGGAAGGACATTGAGGGGCTGGAGCGTGTCCAGGGAAGGGAACAGAGCTGGGGAAGGGGCTTGATGATCTCAGAGGTCTTTTCCAACCTTAAAGATGCTATGATTCTATAAAAATCCACAGGATGTGTTATAAAAAACATGAAATATATAAACATGACCTACATGTGTCACCAGTGTGCTGGACCCAGTGCTCCCTTTGCAGCATGGATTCCTAGGCTTTCCTCAGATGTTAACAGGGGCCAGGGGAAATTTCTGACATAGTTATCATCCTGGGAAAACCAGTTTAATAAGGCCATGGACATAATCCATGCACGAGGCAGGGATAGGTGTGGTTTAGTTTCCTGGCACAGATCACAGAATCATAGACTCCTAAAATCATAGAATATCCTGAGTCTGAAGGGGCCCACAAGGATCACTGAGTTCAGCTTCTGTCCCTGCACAGGACAAACCCAACAATCCCATCCTGTTCCTGAGAGCATTGTCCAAATGCTCCTTGAGCTCTGCCAGGTTTGGTGCAGTGACCACTGCCCTGGGGAGCCTGATCAGTGCCCAGCCACCCCCTGGGTGAAGAACCTTTTCCTCACATCCAACCTAAACCTCCCCTAGCTGGGCTTCAGGCCATTCCCCTGGGTCCTGTCACTGTCACCACAGAGCAGAGATCAGTGCCTGCCCCTCCTCTGCCCCTCATGGGGAAGCTGTGACTGCAGTGAGGTCTCCCCTCAGTCTCCCCTTCCCAGGCTGAACAGACCCAGTGCCCCCAGCTGCTCCAGATGTGGCCATGCCCTGCTCAGAGCTCCCTGTGACCTCAGAGGGACAGCCAGCAAGCAGGGAGCAGCTCTGCACTCCACACCCAGGCCCAAGGACTGCTCAGATAGTTTTCATTTAATGGTGACTGGATATAATAAACAAAGACAAATCTGACTGAAGTCTTCCAACCTCTTCCTTGAAGTGCTCTTGTCTGTCTGGCCTGGGAAGGGGTGAAGAGGAGTTCAGTGCTTTGTTGCTACAGTGCAGAATTGGGCAGCTCCTGGTCCAGACACTGCTCAGCAGCAGTTACTGAGCAGAGAGTTATGATGGTGATGATTCCCTTCCAGTTGTGCCTGTCTCTTCCTTTGTTTTTTATTGGGCCAAGTTCTCTGTTGCAGAGCTTGAGCCAGAGATGGCCAAAGGCCAAACACATCACCTGAGTCCCATCATCTCTGGGAGTGTGGTGATGCCAGACAGAAGGCATCTGAGGTCAGCCCTGCATGTGTTGCATGAGCAGAGATGTATCAGGACTGGGATTTTTTTTTGTTTTGTTTCAGTTTGGTTTTTTTCTCCTAAATTTTGCTGGCACACATCTTGCGTGTCAGGTCGTTCCTTCACACATGCACAAGCGTGCACTTCATTACAGCTTCTTGTGTCCCTCCCTTCCTCCACCTTGCCCTGCCTCCCTGCAGCATCCTCCTTCCACCCTGGGGCTTGGAGGCTGCGCTCAGCCCCAGCAGGAAAACTGTTTCCAGCTGTGTGCTGTGACAGGCTCTCAGCCGCCGTGCAGCTGTTCCCAGCTCCTGCTCCCCAAACCCAGGACATGGGTGGGGAAAGGCAGCTCTGTGCTGCTGTGCTGCAGTTCTGAGTCTGGGTTTGGAGCCCACCCTGTGCCTGAGAGCGTTGTCCAAATGCTCCTTGGGCTCTGCCAGGTTTGGTGCTGTGCCCGTTTCCCTGGGGAGCTGCTCAGTGCCCAGCCACCCTCTGGGTGAGGAACCTGCTCCTAAAACCCAACCTAAACCTCCCCTGACAGCTTCAGGCCATTCCTGTCACTGCCCAGCAGTGAGGAGAGCAGTGCCTGCCCCTCCTCTTCCTCTCCTGAGGAAGATGCAAACCACTGTCCTGGTAGGTGAGGAGGTGCCTCCCACCCAGCTGACACCTCTCAGCCTCTCCTGGCCATGTCACTATTTGTGGTCACTTTTTGCTTGGTGCTTCCCAGGACGTGTGTCTGCCTGGCCCAAATTCCTCTGTGAACCCTTGTCCTTCTGGCTGATTCAGCAGTTTTTTCAATTACAGTCACAGCCACACGGGCTTGGCTGTGCTCCTGCTGGAAGAAGGGGAGGCAGGCAGACGTTTGTGCATTCTCTGGTGATGCACAATCCCCGTCCTGTGGTCACCGGGTAACTGTAAAATTAAATCAGATCCTTGCTGTTAACCAAAAGGCATCTGCAATGAAAGGAAGTTAAATGCAGAGCTGGAGGGGTTGTTTTGCTGCTAACAACACATTACAGGACCTGCTAGGAAATCATATTCAATGTTCTGTCCTCACCCACATGATTAAGTTCATCCCCAGCTTAATGTGATTTAGGATGAGGTGGGATATTTTATATTGATTGTAGGTTCAAGCACCTCTTTTTTTCTTTTTTTTTCTTTGGCTTTGGTAACATTGCCATTATTAAGAATAAAATGGCCTCAGGTTGCAACAGGGAAGCTCTAGAGTAGATATTTGGGAAAATTTCTTCATAGAAAGCGTGGTCAAACACTGGGACAAGGTTCCCAGGGCAGTGGTGGAATCACCATCCCTGGAAGTGTTCAGAAATTGTGTGGATGTGGCACTGTGGGACATGGTTTAATGGTGAACATGATTGTGCTGAAGGGTTGATGGTTGGACTTGATGATCTTAGAGGTTTTTTTCTAACCTTAAAGATGCTGTGATTCTATAAAATACACAGGATGTGCTATAGCAAGCATGAAATATATAAAATAATTTTTTTTCCCGACTGCATAATCCTTCCATGAGGTAGAAAGTGGCCAGACACTCCCATCTTCCTCTCTAGGGACCAGGCAGGAAGCAAGAAACAAAAGAATTCTGCCTTCACCAGAATTTCGGTGCTTTCCAGGCAGCACAGTGGTGCTGGGGGGTTGATCTCTGGGACTGGCAAAAGAGTGACCTAAGACCCAGACCTTCCAATCCATGACAGGGCTGAAGGTTTGCCATCTCCCCCAGAAAGGCACTTTGTGACACAACTGTGTGATTAAACATCTGCTGCAACGGGGACAGAAACTGCTCAGGGCCCTCTAAAGCAATGACCAACCATTTATTGTTTGGGATGGAAACACCTCATGGGTGTGTTCCCACCAAACTCCTGTTCCTGGTTTTGTCTTGTTTCCCTCTTAACTCCAAGCAAGATGACCAGCACTGACTCTTTTCTACTAAAGCATCAGCAAATGGGGAACAAAACCCTCGAGGTCACTGTTGGAGCTAGGATGAGCTAAGGATGTAGAAGCAGCAGTTTGAAGGGAGAATATCTTTGAATAAACCAGCTGGAATAGGGAGGTGAGTTTCAGAGTTCAGGACTTTGCAAATATCTGTGTTCTCCACCTATAAAGTCTAATGAAAGGCCCTACATCTTCCCAGACCTTGGAGTGCTTGGCAGGAGCATAGATCAAGGAGGGATAAGCCTGTTCTGTGCTAGAGATTGATTTGGTTGAGTCAAAAATAAGAAAAGAAGTGCAGGAACACAATCTAAGGAATAATTTAACTTTTATTTATAGTAATTTTATGGTCTGCCATGGAGCTTAATTAATGTGGTCAGTAAACTTACTCTTTTTTTAAGACCCAGTTACAGTGATGGTCCTGCTCAAGTCCTAAGATAATTCATGAACAATTATAGATAAGAGAGAGACAGCTTTGAAATCAATGTTTTACACAAGAGCCAGATATTACAAAGATCAATGCAATAATTAGGTTTTTAAAAAAATAAATATATCATACAGTTGAATTACTCCAGGGGTGCCTTTGTGTCTGAGGTTCAACCAGTGGATTCTTTTAATCAGAATTAGTTCTGGAATAGATTGTGCTGGCTATAGAGCTAAAAACGTAATCCTGGCTGGCTCATTCAGCTTTATTGAGCATTCATGACTATTTTTCAAAAGATGATCTCTTTCTTCTCCTGACAGCAAGGCTCATCAAATACAGACAGGAGAGGAGAGGAAAGGAAATCCCAGCTCCATTGAAGCTGAAGCCAAATCTCCCATCGAATTCACTGTGGCCACAGTCTCACCTAAGATGCACAACACACTTAGAAATGCTACTGGCCTGATAATTGTACAAAATAGACCCCAAGTTTCTGTCCTGAGAGGGGAGAGGGAGCAGGAGGAGAAGAGGGGAACCTAACACACACATCTGTCTGATCTGTGAGGCATTCACCTCACAGTAGCATGTACTTGGCTAAAGATGTGATGTATGAAGTGAATAAATAACAAAATAGTCTGTGTTTCCTTGTGTTGCAATTCGTAAATGCTTTCAATGTGCATAAATGATCCTAAAAGACGTTCTTGCATTTCCTTTGAGGAATCCTTGAGGAATCCAAACACATTAGCACCACGGTTGTGTCTTGGAAACCTGAAAGTCATCGAGTGAGGCAGAACCTGTCTAATCTGATCTGTGAAAAACCTTTGAGTTGAAAGCAAGACTTTTCCAGCCCTGACACTAAAGCATCTCTCAATAAATTACAGAAAACCCAGACAACACCCCCAATAACTGGCAAACAATCAAACCCGCTATGAGTAATCACACCAGCAGCAGAAGTGATGCTGTAAAACACTGCTCATACCCACTTCTTTACCTTTTCACCCACTGTGTGCATCACATCCTGAGGCAGCAGGAATTGGTTAAAGCCACCTCATTTAAATATATAAAAAGCTAATGAGGCTTGCTGGAGGGGAGATGACTCACCTAAAGGCCTGCATGCAACCAAAAAAGTGAAGCTCCTCTTTTTTTTATCCACAGCTACTCCCCTTTGGTTCAAAATTATTTACAGTAATTTCACGATTATAAGCCGCACTGAGTATATGCCGCACTTCTGGGTTTCAGTAACTTTTTGTTTTTTTGTCTATACATAAGCCACACCTGATTATAAGCCGCATGTTACAATACAGAGTGTGATAAAAGGTATCTGTTCTATCACCATCTGTTGAGGGTGGGGCAGTGATCCTTATCTGCACGGGAGATATTCTGCTAATGGGCCATCCATTGAAACCAGGCAGGCCATTGTTCTTTATCTTTTCACAGCCCATCCTTCCTCCAGCCAGTCATTTTCTGCTCATGGCCATTGAGTCCCACTGTGGGACTGATAAAATTACTGCATCCCATTGGGAGTTGCTCCAGCCAGGGGGAAGAGCCCAACATTTCTTACCAAGATAAAACAGAGGGTTTGGGACACTAAGGGAGCCCCTTTCTCCACTGGACTCCAGAGGAAAACCGGATTTCTCCACATCCCCACTGGAGCTCCGGAGGGAAACTGCACCTTGTACAGGAGCACTGCTCCAACTGAGCCACATCTGTCACTGCAGGAGGATGCAGCCACCATGGAATGGGACTGCTGCCAACACCCTGCCTGATGGGTGTCAGGCTGTACTCTGACTGTGTCAGGGTTTGGGGTTTGTTTCTTTGTAGTGCTGTATTTCTATTTTAATTTCCCTAGAAAAGAACTGTTATTCCTAATTTCCATATCTTTGCCTGAGAGCCCCTTGATTTCAAAATTATAATAATTTGGAGGGAGGGGGTTTACATTCTCCATTTCAAAGAGAAGTTCCTGCCTTTCTCAGCAGACACCTGTCCTCCAAACTAAAACAGCAACTTTTCGTTCTTTGTCCATATATAAGCCACACCTGATTATAAGCCGCACTTTGGGTTCGGACCAAAATTTTAGTCAAAATGGTGCGGCTTATAATGGTGAAATTACTGTAAGTCTCAAAAGTGCTTAGTGTGGAACTTTCAAAGGGTGAGACAATTGTGTGTATGTAGTGGAGACACAGGGCTGCATTGGCTCAGATATGTGTCAAATGTTTCTTCTGAAGTCTTTTTCAGGGTCTGATCTCACTCTTAATGACAGTGCAAGTCTTCAAGATCAGCAGAACCAGGTATTTTTTGTTGATAAGGAGAGGTAGAAACTGGAGCCCTGCAAAGGCAGAGCACAGAGGTCTGGAATCAGTTACAGGGACACTTTGCCTTGAGATGAGTATCTGGCTATTTTTCAATGTGCTTTTCACTCTGCTAGGAAAAGGGGGGAAATGCTATTTGATACTCCACTTTTAAATCCTGCTGAGGAGACAGGTGTTGCTTTGAACCCACATTATGGAAGATAACTGCAAGCTGGATTCCAGAGATGAATGTGAGGCAGATTAAGTCCAGACCACAATAATCTCTCTTCTCCAGCAACATCATTGACCGAGGATACTGAAGGCAAGCCAAAGTTCACACACTGGTTTATGATACTGTTAGCAAGTCTGCAGCCAAAACAAAAGTTCAAACATGGGTTTTGATGCATTTTATTTAGAAATCTGTGTTCAGGCCATGATGACAAAAAACAATGAATTCCCAGTGTTTTCATCAGGGGCACAGATCCAGCTGAGTCTGTCAGAGGACCTAATTGTGGGTAGTTACCTCATGTCAGCTACTGGCCTTGGAGCACCACAGCCCATGTTTCACACTCACTTTAGGCAGACAATGAAGTGGGACATCCTCTGACAGAGGCAATCACAGAATTATTAAGGTCGAAAAAATCCTCTAAGATAATCAATTCCAAACATTAACCCAGCACTGCCAAGCCCAACACTAAACCTGGTCTCTGAGCACCATCTCTCCACGGTTTTTGAACATTTCCAGGGGTGGTGGCTGCACCACTTCCCTGTGCAGCCCGTTCCAATGCCTGATCACCCTTTCAATGAAGAATTTTTTTCCAGTATCAAATTTAGCCCTTCTTGGTGTGATTTGAGGCTGTTTCCTCTTGCCCTGTCACTGGTTAGCAGGGAGCAGAGCCTGACCCCCACCTGGCTGCCTCATCCTGTCAGGGAGTTGTGCAGAGACAGAAGGTCCCCCCTGAGCCTCCTTTTCTCCAGGCTGAGCCCCCTCAGCACCTTCAGCTGCTCCCTTGTGCTCCAGACCCCCCAACTCCACTGCTCTTCTTTGGACACTATTCTGCCCCACTTCCACCTTCACTTGCACTTCCTACCTGGAAATGAGCCCAACTCACATCTGCCCTGTCCAGGGGATTGGACAATCAAGCTGGATTAATGCATTTTAACCCAAATGTGCTGTCCCAACGCTTGTCCCAGCTAACAGGGTGCAAAAAGCAAAGAAGCAGCAACAGGCAAAGACAAGATGCTCCTGTTGGCGCTGGAAGTGTTTTTAAGGCAGCCAGAGAACTCTGGTGTGTCTTGGCCACTGCTGGCTGCCGTGACTAATTACAGCGTTACACAGAGCTTATTTCTCTGGAGGTTTGCCATGTTTGCAAGAGCTGGCTTTCAGCTCTGTTGGAATTCTCACAGGGAACCTCCTGTGCCTCAGAGGAGTCTCCCCCTTAGCTCAAGCTCATGATCTCCTTATCTGCTGGGTATGGATGAGACACCCAGCTGTTACAATTTAGTCCCCTTGGCTTTCCCAGGTACCTGAATCCAACTCAATTGAAGCAAATGACAGCCTTATCAACTCCACGGACTTTGAAGCAGGCTCCAGCTGTGGGATTGATCCAATATGTAAATGCCAAGTCTGATTCCAGGAAGGGAGGAAAATCATCAGCTGAAATTATTTAAAAGCTTGCAGATATATCTTGGCATGCTGAATGGAAATGGAGGAATTTCTCGGGGAGAATGTTAAATAATTCTCAAAATAATTGTTAACACACACAGCACAACCCCCATCCCACCTCTGTCTGTCAGTCAGGTTAGAGTTTCCCTACTGTAGTGAAGTGTTCACAAGTTTGCATTGTTTATGGTCATACTTATTATTGTTCTTGGAAAGAAACATCAAATCAGTGACTGGCTTCAGAATTTTTAAATAAAAATTTGCTGTCAAGATGTGCTGGTCACTCTTGTGTCCACCAAGCATCTGCATTTAGCTACAAAGGCATTTAGCTACAAAGCCATTTAGAACGAGATTCAGGGAGTGCTGTTCAGGAGATAAACTGGGCTTAAGGCCAAGAAACAGACCTGGCAAGCTCGAGCTCCATCATCACCTGCAGCTGGAAGCAGTGACACCTACCAGCATCCAAATTTGCTTGGACAGATTTCCTAAGGACTTGTTTAAGATCCCACACCTGAATGATCTCAGGATGTTTTAGCCTGGCTCTGCTGCTCCATTCACAGCATTCTAGAACCAACAAATGCCAAAAAACCCAAAATGCACAGAGCACCCTGTGTGAACGTTTTGGGGTCATTTCAGCAGATCTAGAGCAGGCAGCTGAAGGCAGGTAAAAAGTTAAAGCAGGGCACAGCCAAGCTCTAAAGAAGGAAAGAGACTTTATTAGGTTTTTTTTGTTTTTTTTTTTTTTTCATTTTTGAGATAGAAACTTCAGGACAAAAACTCTGCCTAAAGACAGGGAAAACTGTGAACACTTAAGTGTTGTGTGAACAAACTGCACTGCAGAAACACTGAGCACACCTCCTGCAGGTACTTCTCAAACAGAAGCACCTTGTGCCTGCTGCAATTAATGACTGGTAATTGTATGCATTTCAAAAAAGAAAAGTCTTTTGTGACTGGTCAGTCCTTTTGAATTTGTCATTTAAATAAATTAGGCAGTGTTTGAATACCTGCCTAGCTCCAGAGCTATCAAAAATACAGGGCACATCAAAGAGGCTCTGCTGCAGCCCTGAAAAGAAAGGAAACAATTGTAGTTGTGGTATTGGTAAACCTACAAGGGTTTCTCTGTTAATATCTCCAGCTACCACACAACCACATGAACTGACATGATATGCCATGATTTTTCCTTTTGGGTATAACCATCCAAGCTAAAATACCCCATATGCTACAAGATTGATGCTTAATACTTTGTTCCAGATGTGTTCTGGCTTAGTTAAATATTTAACACATTTCCAGAAGAATGTAGTCTATAATTGCATTAATACTTCAGAAGAATGATGTCCTGGTGAGTAAAGGGAAAGATATTCCAAGGCTGGCTGTGTCTCTGCTCCTGTAAGTGATCAGCAGGACTCACCCAGGTTACATTTAAAAAATCTGGTAATCATTGATCTCCATGGATGGCATTGAGAGACACAGGAACAACCCTGACAGTGCTCCCCAGTAACATTTCCAAGGCCAAGCAAAGTGGCACTGTGATCTGGTAAAATTCCAGACAGCAAAATCCTCATTTAAATTTCAAATATATCCAAGCAAAATTGCACTATGCATGTTACTGGATGTATTTAATTGCTGGATTTTGTGCTGTTAAGAACAGTTTTGCCTTTTTCCCTGTGCCTTTCCACAAGCCACAGCTCAAAAGACTCAAAGTGTAGGCACATTCCCACCTTTCCCTAATTCTATCCTTACCCTTCAAGACAAAGCAATGAGACAATTAAATCCTGTTGAGATATGTAAAAGGAAAACACAGAGCTTCTTTCCTTTCCCACACCATGGGAACAAAGCATGATGATTTATAAAAGTTAACACTTAGAAAATTTAACAGTACATTTTTCTGCTGAAATCTATGGTTCCATTAGCCATTAGGCCATGCTGGGTGTCTTCATAAAATGTATCCCTACCATGGCTCCAGGATGGGGAGATGATGCCAGTATGATCATTAGAGCACCTTGATAAAGCTGGGAGTGTTTATTCACAGGCACAGAGAATAGTTGGGAACATGCTATTTATTATCTGGACAACAACTATCCTGCACAGGTAATTCCTATTACAAATTAGTCATGGAAAATAAAGGCAGCAGCAGGAGGAAGGGATCACCAGAAACAAAAAGGAGGGCTGGGATATGTGAAGATCCAATTTTCATTAAAAGACAGACATTATCACTTCACTGGTTTTTAACATTCCAGGTTTATTCAAAAGACATTATTCTGCAGGTATCTTACAGGTCTTAAGACTGATAAAACACGAGCAATAACGTGATAATCCTAGCAAATGATGACATGGCTAAATCATACCAGAGTGATTTTTCTTTTCTTTCAATAAAATCGTGGAGATTTCCATCCCATTTTTAACACTGGCCAGAGCTATTCATACCTAGAGCATTTGGAATAGTCCATTGAAGGAACAAAACTTGACAAGATGGAAACAGCAGACTACTACACCTGATTTCTGCAACTGCTGGCAAAAGCTGCTGGAGAAGTATCTGCACACTTTAGAAATGTTACATCAGTGACAGATGGAATTTTGTGCTTTAATACTTTGCTTGAAAAGTCTCTTTATCCAACATGAAGTCAGCAAATCTCTGCTGGAGCTCCTTTTCTCTCTCCTGCTGTCGCTGCACATCTTCCTTCAGACACTGGAAGGAAAACATCATTAAACAGTCAGTTTTCCATCAGTCACATCCATGGAGATCATTACCAAAAGTTGTATTTTAGTTCCTCCAGAGGAAGAGCTCAGAATTAAGACAGAACATTGTTGAAATTACTTACTTTAAATATAAATGTAAAACAGAGCAGTGGATGTAAAGTATCAAGAATCAGTTATCTTACTTCAAATGTCAGGTAGCTCACCCTGTTTCTGACAGCAGCTAAGATCAAATGCCTCAAAAGGAGAGATTTCAAATTGGAACCTTGCCACTTAGCAAAAACAGGTGCTATTAGCAGCTATCAAGTGATTTAGTATGTTTTAACTGTTATCTTCCACTAAATCAATGAATCACTTCTGAATTTGTAGACACATCTATCAGCATTTCTAAATCATCTTCACAAAATCAGTTTTAAGAACTGATGCATTTTATCTTTTTTATAGCAAGTGGTTGAGAATATTGAAGCCTCAATGGAAGCCTCTCTTCTGGATGAAAACCACATTACAATAAAATTGTGCTCAGGTGAACACTTGGAAAGAAAGGCTGGCACTCATTCAAACATAGGACTGACTCTTGATTAAGTGTTGTCTCATTAGCTGAATAAAAGGAGAATATCCTTAAACCAAGAAAAGTGGCTCAAAGGCAGTGATTTCAGGTATATACCAGCATTTAGTCCACTGACTTTTAAGGAAGAAGGAGATTTTAGATAAGTTTTACATTTAGCCAAAGTTCTAACAGTAATTAAAACTGAAATAAATCAAGAGAGAGATGGAACTTGCGCACTGCAGAAGACTTATAAAATAAACCACACAAGGAAATAAAAAAACCCCAAAGTTAGAGAACACACTGCTAGATTAGTCCCAGCCTCTAATATGTGCATCACAGAATCTTTGATACTGAAGTAAAAGGCAGATGAATCTGCTAACAGCCAAAAGTGTGACTGTAAGAGAGCATTAAAAACCTGACACCAACTCAGGCTGTGCAGCTCAGAGCTCATGCCTTGTAAAAACATTTTTTCCATGTGGTGCCTGTCCAACCTCAGGCACAGGATTTTGGAATCTCACCTCCAGTCTCCGAGGGATGGCAGCATCCTCGTGCTTCTTCAGCTCCTCAAAGGTGCGCAGCTCCAGGTGGGCCTGCTCAATCTGGTCCCACAGATCATTCAGCTGCTTGATGAGCCCCATTGCTCGCGACTGGTAACCACCAAGAAGGATCTTCAGCTTCTTCTCCATCTTGGCAGCCCTCTTGGCTTCAGTGGTCATGTGGCCTCTGTTGATCTGCCAGAAGGAAGCCACGAGTTGTTTTAGTTACCCAGAACTCAAAAGTCAAGAGAAAAAAAAAAGTAAAAATATATCTGTGGAATTGTGTTGATCGTAATCCAGACATAATCCATAAAGAGACAAGTGACACAAATTACAAAATTCTGTGAACTGGAACACAGCACAAATAATTGAACATGTTTGTGTTAACACGTTATCAATGTTGTATAAAACATTTATAAATAGCAAAGGTAACAGAAGTCTTTGCGTATTTTTGCACCTGGGGTAAAATTAAATGAGCACTAAAGAATTAAATAGCCATCAGAATTTTTAAAGCCTGGAAGAAGGCACCACAGAAACCTGTAACAATGAATCCCAATCACAAATGGCCTAAAGATGAAGATTAGATTACATTTAATATTTGGAAGAAATTGTTTCCTGTGAGGGTGGGAGGCCCTGGCACAGGTTGCCCAGAGAAGCTGTGGCTGTCCATGCCTGGCAGTGTCCAAGGCCAGGTTGGATGGGGCTTGGAGCAACCTGGGATAGTGGAAAGTGTCCCTGCCCATGGCAGGGCTGGAATGAGATGAGATTTACAGTCCTTTCCAGCACAACTGTGGCGAGGTGCAACAGCTCACATGTCTGAACAGGGACATAAGGCTCCTTTTAATGCTACTTCCTTAAAAAAAACCAAAAAGAACCCCCAAAAAAAAATAGAACCGTCTTTTTTTAGGAAGGACTGTGTGAAGAATGCCAAGCTCAAGAGAAGAGGAATCAAACTTCTCAGATTTTTATTTCTGCCACACATAACCATGTATTAGTGCAGGACATTAAATATAATATGAAAGTTTCTCAAGTGTTAAAATATAAAAGACTAATTCAGAACCACAGTGTCTGAGCCACCAAACCTTGCCTTGTTTCCATAAAAATCAAAGCTTTGCTGGTGAACGTTCCCACATACAAAGAAATTACCAATAATGAACCAAAATGCAGCACCTTTCATTGCTACACTCACCCAATATATCATTATTACCAATGAAATGGAACTCCTTTGGGAAGGAACTACTGAAGAGGGATCTGCCCTTCAAACTAGAGTCAGCCATCAGAGTCCTACACACCAAGCTGCTGCAAAGTGCATTTCATCAGCCCTCCAACTGTACTGAAGTACCCTCTGTTACACAGCTGCAGGGTTCTGTAATGTGCCCTCCTACTCCTTAACAATTTATTCACTCATTTAGAACAGTTTTAGTTGCTGGTGCAGAGATAAACAGAGTGAATGGTCAAGGGAGCAAACTGTTAATGGGTGAGTGAAAGAGAAATTTGACTTTCTGAGCTGTGGAGTTTGCTCCTGGGGAGAGGGATGCAGACTGCTGCTCTTTTCAAACTCTGTTTGCAGTGTAGACTTCAGCTATGCCCAAGGTGCTTTAAGCATACAGAAAGGCGCCTCTTTTTCAATATTTATATAAATCCAGAGAAAATTAAATAAATAGATTAGGGATTTGTGAGGATACTCTCTGATGGAAAAGTATGAAAGCTTTAAATGTCTTCATTGGTAAATAATATGCTATTACTGCAACAACAAATACAGCTGTGCGGTCAATGAACTGCTTTCCAATTACTGTTTCTTGGATGAAAAATGTGTGTTGAGGGCCACTGACATTTAGAGATCATGGAATAGATGGATGCACAGGCAAACAGAATTTCATTTGCAACAGAGGCCTAATGTAACAAAGATCAACTGTCCACGTTGCTCCCAGCATCACAACGTAGAGTACAGCTGGTGTGAAATTAAACTCCCATCACAATGGCACTCCTCAGAGCTGGCTAAAAATGACCCTTTAGAGAAGTTCCACCATTGTGTCATCCTGAGGGAAGATCTTATTCTTTTCTGTGAGGGTGATGAGGCCCTGGCACAGGCTGCCCAGAGATGTGGCTGTTCCCATTCCTGGAGTGTCCAAGGCCAGGTTGGATAGAGCTCTGGGCAGCCTGGTCTGGTGGAAGATGTCCCTGCTCATGGCAGGGGGTGGAACAAGCTAAGCTTGAAGATCCCTTCAGGCCAAAGCATTCTGTGATTGATGATCTCTCAAGAACCTAATTTTCTAATAAAATGTTAAACACTAAGTACAGATGACATAAATACAGTTATCAGCACTATCCCCACCATACAGAAAAGGGACTGGATCAGGGCACTGTGGTCACAAGCCCTGAACTATCCCCATGTTCCAAGCAGCACCAGCAGCAGTGGCAGTACTGGCTTAGTCTGGCACTTTTATACTCTTCAGATGGGATTCACTTTGCTTGGCTTTAGGCATCAAAATCTGAATTTGTCACAGGAGATGTTTCTGTCATCAGGAGAGAAATTGGCAGCTCCAGGGCATGGCTGATCTGATCCAGGGCCTTGGGACAAGATTGAACACCTCAGTGAAGGGCTCTTCACTGATGGTGAAGGGAGCACAAGCTCTTTGTTCAGACACTGTTATCCAAGACCAGGTAGATCAATCCCACTCTAAGTGTGTACTGTCTTAAGGTGTTAGATATAATAAAGCATTTTTAAATTTAAAGCTTTTAACAAAGCCAGTTCAAGTCTAATACTCAGACCCTGATTATTTAAGCATTCTTGAAATTTTCAGACAATGAGAAATTGACTTAATATTTCTGAGCAGGTCAGGACTCCTAACTAGTAGAGCTCCCTAGGTAATGTGTTCCTATATTGCTTTTTTATTTAGCTCCTTGTCCATCTTGGATTATCACAGGCCTAACTGCTGTAAGAAGAAAAAAACAAGAAAAGAAAAAAGCCTCCCAAGTATCTAAAACCAGAAATAACAGCCCTTTCTTCCTTCTCTGCTTAGGGAGAAATGTGAACACTCACCACCTTTTCCCTTCCCTCCCAACTACAAAATTTTAGGACCTACTACAGAAAGGTCAAAAGGAGGTCTCAGCTTTTGTAACAAATACTATTTATTAAAAATTGCTGACTGTTGCATTAGTGCCAACAACTGCATATAATTTCAGTTCAAGCTTCATAAAATTTTAAGGCTCAGATACCAAGCTAAAAATTCCAAGCAGTTATGAAGAGGTGTGTTTAAACAGTAGTCTACATTATTTGCTTAAAGCAAAGAAATAGATTTGAGTAGAATGTGACAACTATTTCCCCCTGAACCTACCAGAAAGAGTAAAGACATTTGAAAGATTTCTCCACTTATTTATTTTGTACTGTTCCTTGGCCAGCTTTGGTTCTGCTGACTTTTATACCAGCTACAGCAAAATGAGAACAGCATGTACAGACACAGGGTAAGATGATACATGATGTTAAGGCAAGTGTGAGAGCCTCATCCCATCCCAAATCTCTGATGTAAAAACTTTCCCTCATGGCTCATAAAGTGGTGTTCAGTTTTCAGTACTGCACTATAGAACCAAGGAAGAGAAACCAAAACAAGAAGCAGACAAAAGAGCCAAAAGAGCAACAGAAATAACCAGAGGTTTATAAAACATGATCTAGAAAAGGGAGACCGACTGGAAAACCAGGGTTTGTTTGGTTTGTTCTTCCTCTACCTAACAAAAAAAGAGAAAAAGATACAACACCCTGCTTTAAATATCACAGAGTTCATTGTGAAAAAATCATCTGTTCTTACAGCTACTGAGAAAGGAAGAGGGACTTAAATTTGGGAAGGAAACTTTAGATGTTAGTTGTAAGGTTTAACTAAGGACAACGAAGGACAGGGAATGACTCCTTATGAGAACAAACATTCACTGGGAAAGATTTAAGAAAAACTGACCCTGAGGAAAGAAGAGCTCAGTTGCCTTAAAAACTGCATTTTCAGAATTCTCATCTCACCAGGTCTGCTGAGGACACCCTCCTCAGTTCCAAGGGCTTTTTCACTGCACTGACTGGTTTGTTTTCCTTCCCTTTAATGTGGAGCTTCTGGTAATCCCTGAGCAGCATTAAGCTCTCTTGTCTTTTAATTGATCTTCCTAATCATGCTGGATGGATTAAACAAACATGGAAGAAAAACTGCTGCATGTTCAGAGCAGAGCTACAGTCAAAGTAAACCAACCTGTTCCGTGACCTTGGAGAATCAACATCATCACAAAGCTGCCTCGCTTGTGCAGAGAAATCCTCTGCCAGCTTCAGCTACGCCGGCTGAGCAGAGCACTCTTGGAACATACATAGGACTGCTCTAAACGTTACTGTAACTTCCTTCCTCACCTCAGACCCACACGTGGCCCTCCCAAATTCAGTTCTGCTGGCAGGAGATGGATTGACTTAATTGGAATGGCAGGTTTGTGAGCTTGGCTCACGCTGGCTCAGCCGCAGTGTCTGGGGTGAGAGCGCTCAGCTCGGCAGCAGCTTGTGCTCCAGGCCAGGCATTTCCAACAAGACCCCCACACTACAGAATCCTCTGGCCATGCTGGGGTCATCTGCCTTTACAAGATTATGCTGCACTCAACAATAGCAGGTTTAAAAAAAAAAGTTCAATAATTTCTCTACTTGAAAATGTTTTTTCAGTTCCAAGCTCTTGGACAGAACTCTCCATTTTTGTCTTGAAACGCTGTTATATCTGTCTAGAGTTTGACCAGGCCTGAGTTACCCTCAATATAGTAAAAGATAAGTAAATTCTGCTGGAAACTGAGGCTTGGAATTAGTATCAAACCAAAATTGTATGTCTAGTGTAGAACAATGTGGCCTCAATCTATTAAACATTAACTCAGCTTATCCACCGAAACCCCTCCATTGGCTTGACACAATTTCCTATTTCTGCTGCGACACTAAAGAGCACAGAATCAGAGAATGGGTTGGGTTGGAAGGGACCAGACAGATGAAATCAATCCAGCCCTCCAGCCATGGGAAGGAACACCTTTCACTAGACCAGGTAGCTCCAAGCCCAACCTGGCCTTGGACACCTCACCTCCAGTAAGGTGCTTTACTTAATGCACGAGGGAGAATGAGAATAATGTAATAAAGGATCAGAGGAGTCAAAGAGGGACTGAGCTTGTAGCTGTTAAGACATGAAAAAGCAGAAATTGATTCTAATTGACTGGGATCACACCGAGTTTTTTATTGAAAGAATCACTTTAAAAAATCCTCAATTTAAGGCATTGCTGGTAAGCAACTGCAACTTCCTGACTGAAACCAGACCAGATGTTCAGAGCTTGCATATTTATATTGCATATTCAGAGCAATATAAAGCTGTCTTTTCCCAGTTTAACAGGGGAGTCCCAGATAAACTCCTTTATTGTACTTTGTCACGTAGATCATGTACCATTATGACTCACTGATATCTGCAGAACACTATTCTCTCTACTTACAGCCAAATCTAATGACCCAAGAGCATGCTCCCCCTGAAGTTTGCTGCAGAAATTACAATGACTTGTCTTCAAACACCATGAGTCAGTGTGCCTGGTGAGTAAAGACAATACAGGATATATGAAAAGCAAGTGTTCCTACAGGGGTTCACAGCATCCAACTACCTAGAACTAGAATCATCTAGAAAAGTTACTGTGTAAGTCAGCAGTCATTGTTGATCTACAGACACATTAAAGTCCACTTTGAAGATTTTTATCTGGGAACTGCTTCTAAGAGCAGCAGTTTTATGAGTGATATCCATATATGCGCCCTACAAAAGAAAGGAGGCTGTACTGAGATGGGTGTCATGACAGGATGAGAAGAAATGCTTCAAATTGCATCAGCAATGGTTTACACTGGGTATTAGGAAAAAATTTGTTATGGAAGGGGTTGCCAAGCATTGGAACAGGCTGCAGAGGGGAGTGGTGAAGTCACCATGCCTATTCATAAAATGTGTGCATATGGCACTGCAGGACATGGTTTAGAGGGGAACAAGATGGAGGTATAAGGCTGATGGCTGGTCTTGGTGATCTTTTCCAAATTTAATGATTTAAAGATCCCATCTCAATCACAGCAGAAATATGTCTAGAAAAAAGTAGTTTATGGTGAAATACTAGTAATTTATTTTTACTAAACTTTTTTGGAAACTCTCTACTACTCATAGGGAAAGAAAAACCTTGCATTAATATCACAGACAGCAACACCCACCAGAGGTCAAGAGCTTTGATTAACCACAAACAAACATGGGTTACTGCTGTGTCTGATGAGGTCACAGGGCAGCCAGCACAGTGTAATTACCTTCAAACACTGTCCCTGCACACCCACAGTGCCTGCACTGGCGGCTGCAGAGGCTGACAAAGCTGTGAAAGCTCAGGCAATAATGGAGCTGGCAAAGAGCCTGGCTCCCTCTCAATACAGCAGAGGCCCAGTGGTGATCCTGCAGCAGTCAGTTCTGAAGAGAGAGGGAGTGCAAAGGGCTTTGCAATGAGAGCTTTGTCAATGATGAACTTTATTTCTAAGAACACTAAGTTACCAGATTCTGAACAATCTGACTGTGAAGACCCCTGATACCTCTCTGCTGTGATTCTCTGGTGCCAGCTACATTCCCAACAGACCTTATTAAAAGAAGTGTATTCCACAGTGTAAGACATTAACACAAAATAAAACATGTGACCATAAAAGCAAAGCCTCAGGATTTTCACCATATTTTAGTTTTGTGAGTTGTTTCTCTGTTCCTAGTCCTATAAAATATCTTATTTTATCCAGGTGCTTTCTGAGTACAGCACACCTGAAAATGCAAGAAACTGCAAACTTTAGCACATAAACTAGAGAGAAATTAAAAGACAATCTCCAATAAACTAAGTGATATACCCTGAAGCAGAGTGTAGCATGCAACCTATAAAACTCCAGCTAAGTAAGTTGTTTTTAATCTGAATTAATTCAGAGGACTTGGGCTGCAATCAAAACCAATCATCAACACTTTGGTAAATCATCACTGCAAAGAACAGATAATTTACTATATTTGCATATACAGTGTACCTTGAACTTTCCCCCTGTAGGCTTCCAATGAGTTTACAATTTAGTAATCAACTGAAATGATAATGTTAAATACCACAATTTTAATAAAAGTATTTGTATTCTGCAAGCCAACTATATTAACTGTCTTCAAAGGAAAAGTAAAGATGGCAGGAAGTTTCTAAGTTGTGAACTACAAAGGGAAGCAACTAGGTTGTTAAATAGATGCCTTTACTATCTCATTTCATCTTAAAATGTTCCAGCTTAACATATGTTAGTAGGAATGCTTTTCTTTATAAATGTATTGTTTGGAAGAGAAGACAGAAAAAGGTATTGCAGAGAACTAAAGCAACACAACTGCAAGCATCAGAAAACTTCAATTTCTGAAATCACTTGCTCTGCAGTGTAACCTAGCCTTGGAAAAATATTCTGGATTTCTAGAAGCCAGTAGAAAGATCAGAAAATTCCACAAATCTAAGTGTACCAGAGGTTACAGGGATTCACCTGCATACACCTGAAACTCTCCATCTGTAACGCAAGGAAGTTCACAGACTAATCCTCTGACACTCTTAACCCACATTAAGTAACACATTCAAGGAGTCCAAAACCCTCAAAACAAACCCTTGAGAAGCATTACTAACACACAGCAGTACACTCCAACATCAGAACTACTGAGGAGCTGTGCATTGCTGATGATGCCTGGACAGGATACCCAGCCAAACAGAAGCTCTCCACAACGGCTCCACTTTGACTCCTCAAGTTCATCAATAACAGCACAAATCTGTTTGTGATATCAGCATCCATTTGAGAAAGATAAATGTCATGTCAACATAGGCTGCCACGACTAAACCACTCAGGCAGTGAGAACAGGACAATTAGAGGAAGATGAGTGTGTGTCCACGCCATCAATCCAGCCAGCAATCTCTGAACGACAAAGACAGACCCAGAAATAGCTTGGGTTTTTTTTGCACAGGATCTGCAGGGTGTCAGCAGTCCCATATGGAAGTATTAGACAGTGACTTCCCCTTGTGCAGCTGTGCCAAATATCACTACACTTGTGGTTTTTTTCCCTAACAATCTTGGTGTACTATAAAGGGGAAGAAGCAGCTCACAAAACTGACCAACATCAGTTGCTGTTGCTGGCAAACTCTGTTTTACAGTTTCTACTCTTCTCTCAAAGAAAGCTAAGAGTACAAGCAAGTGTCTTGGGGTACTGAAAGCTGAGCTAATATCCCTGCTTTTCATTAAGCTTGTCTGATACTTCCCATTAAAATATCTATTTCAACTGATATTGCTTTCAGATAATTTTCCTTGGAAAAACATTAAAATGAAGGTGGGTTTTGTCATTGCTGAGAATGGGGTAGGAAAAAAATCTGTGCTTTTTTATTGCATATTCATTTGTTCTGTTATGCTTTTTATTTAATGTTTAAAAAACGATTCATACTTAAAAAGCCTGTATATGTATATCTTCCTTTTAGGAAGGGCCTTTTTGGGTCAGGCCGCAGAGCTGCACTAAACTGCATTTTGTGCACACTTGGGAGAGATTTTCAGGTCAAATTTAACTTTGCAGAGTCCACCTGCACTCAACAGCAGTGAGTTGAGAGGAAGCACAGTGCTCACTGCACCTGCAGGCACAGAGATCTGCTGGCCCCAGTGCCTGCCTGGACTGGGGGATGGTATTTTGGAACACAGGAAAATGGGAGAGCAGGACTGTGTGTGCAATCCCACCAAGGCATCAGTTTCATCCAGCAGCACTCTGAGCTCCCAGGGGATGGAGCTGCATTAGCCAGAGTGTCATGACTGCAGTGACTGATAACAGACACAGAATGGGTCAGGGTGGAAAGGATCACAGGGGCTCATCTGATCCAACCTCCCAGCTCCAGCAGGGCCATCCCAGAGCTCAGGGCACAGGGCTGTGCCCAGATCATTCTGGAATATCCCAGTGAGGAGACTCCAGCCCCTCTCTGGTCTCTGTTCAGTGCTGGGTCACTGCCCAGTACAGAAGTTGTGCCTCCTGTGCAGGTGGAACTTGCTGGGATCAGTCCCTGCCCGTTCCTCTGGTGCCATTGCTGGGCCCTGGAGCAGAGCCTGGGCCCTGCTCTGCCCTCCCTGCACACAGGGACACTCAGGGATGAGGTTCCCTCTCGGGATCTCCTCTCCAGGCTGAACAGCCCCAGCCCCCTCAGCCTTTCCTGGGCAGGGAGATGCTCCAGTCCCTTCATCACCTTTGTCACCAGCACTGGACACACTGCAGGAGCTCCATGGCTCTCTTGTCCTGAGGAGCCCAGCACTGGACACAGCACCCCAGATGTGCCTCCAGGGCTGAGCAGAAGGGAAAGGATCACCTTCCTTAGCCTGATGGAACACAGCTAACAGGATTTTGTTATGTGTCTTTCACAGAGTCCCATGCAATGTTGGCAGTGAATAAAACCCTCTTTTTTTTTGGCAAGACCTGTGACTTGTATTTTCCTTCCTGGGTGACTGTCTTGTGACTGCAGAGCAAAGACCATTTAGAACAAACATACAAGAGTTTGATAAATGATAAACTTGACCTTACTTTGCTTCAGTATCCTCAATAAGCATTCCACCACCAGATACTCATTCAAATACTGGGAAGGACAGAAATCAACAGTACAAGGAAGCCCACACAGAAGTAACCAATTTAGACTGCAGAAACAGTGCACAGGATAAAGGCACAGGGCCACACACCAAACAATTAAGAGAAAACAAAATATTCAAGAGCTACTCATTAAGCAAGTACCATCCACCCTGTGCAGTAAATGAGTCTGTGGAAAAACTAGGCTGCAATCATGAAATTAAAGACTGTCTCAAAAAGCGTATGCATAGGCAAATTAAGGCTGTTCATGCATTCCCTAACTTGGACTGTTTGACTTTGCAACTTTAATAATGCCCTTCTAATGTCGTTTTGGAGCTAAGATATTTAAATTTCAAAAGCATTTGTACACAAATTAGGTGCAGCCCTCCGACTGCTGGCGTGCTGCCTGCCCGGCCCCGCTGCCATGCACGGCCAGGCTGCTGCTGCTGAGCTCCCACACGGGTTTGGGAAAGCAGAGCAAGTGAGAATCTGTCAGGCAGCACTGGCAGGGCAATGGTGCTCTCTGCTGGGTGAGCAGCAGCACGACAGGGCTCTGGAGCTCAAACTAAACCCTGACTCCCAGGCTACGCGCAGGTGAACTGCTGCTGGCCCAGAGCCGGGCTAACAACTGCGGGATCTGCACCTGGACAATGCTCTCGACTGACAGACTTTACAGAATACACACTCACATTGTATTTCATGTGTATGAATCAAACGAAAATTCAGCCTTTCTGGCCTCTCTCCTTGTTTTTGGAGAGACTTCCTTCTAGCAACAGTAGCTATGTTGATGTTAAATACAGAAAAACTTTTTTTGCAAAGTTTCCTTTTACCATGGGAAAAAATAATCCGATGTCTGCATATTTTAGAGAGACTTTTAGGCTAAAACAGTATTTTAGAAAACATTTAATGACTTATTGCAAGTCAGAACAAACATGTTCTGTGGGAACGGTTTCAGACCAGTTTACTTGTTATAATGAACGTTGTGTATTTTTGGTTTTTTGTATGGAGCATTTGGGTGAAGATCTAGAGAGGACTGGGCAAGGGAAATCAGTGTCAAAGGGCCTGATAAAGAAAGTGAAATGGGATCACAAACATCCACTGTTCTCTTTTTGGGAGGGAATATCTGGAAGATGCCAGCCAGGTAAGAATCAGGACTATCTAACCTTCAACATAACCATCAGTCAGAAACCAAGTGTTAAGTTGGAAAGAGAATAACTTTGGGATAGAGAGGTTTTCTCAAGCATCTTTCTCTGAAGTTTCTCCTCACACTGGCCACAACCAAGTGCAAACCAAGAGAGATCTGATCCACTCACAGCAGAGATGAAGAAAACATCAAAAAATCCACATGTAATTAAGAGAAAGCAGAACCTGACCTTCTCTCCACTAGAGAATGGAGTGGATGAGCTGTGTTATAGCTAATAGTGCAGAGAGAAACTTTGTGTGGGGATATTTTAAGGAGGAAGATGGGAGAAGGTGATTCAAGCACCTCAAGAACATCTATAAACTCCCTGGGAAAAGTCCTCACCAGCCAACTCTTTCAAATGAATCCCTTCAAAAGACCTGACTGAGCTCCTATAGAGAAAAAAAACAAAACAAAACAACAAAACACACACACCAGAAAAACCCACAAAAAAAACCCCACACACAAGAAAGTTAAAAAAAAAAAGGAGGTGCAAAAGGCAGGAAAAAGTGACACTGACCTCAAGTCTCTTTTCAAGTGACTCTATTCTGTCTTTTTTGCTGGCCAAGTTAGCCCTTGTGTAGCGGCTCTGTCCAGGCAGGTACAACACTTGGCTGTAACATTCTTCCCACACTTGATTATAAGCTTCACTTGACAGCTCTCCATGCCCCATTCCTTGCTTTACCACTTCCATCTCTTGTGCCAGTAGATCCTGTGCCTGTTGGAAAGGATGAAGAAATTGCAGTTACAACACACAGGATACAAGGAAATTTCTTTTCAAACCTTCAGTGTGCAATTCATGGGGGCAGCTTTTCTTTTCATACTCAAAGCTCACCATCAGGTTAAGCTAACTATGAAATCGAACACAGATGCTGTGGATTACAAATGAAACCCAGGCTAGAAGGCTCCTCACAGCACAACTATCCCTCATTTTATATAATTTGGCCAAACCTGACATCAGCCTGGCGTGGCTAATGAAAGCTGTGGCACGGTGAGATATTTCATCTTGCTGCACAAGAACGGAGATAAAAGCAGGGACCTTGAGGTACAGACAGAAGCAGCTGTCCTATGAAACAAAAATCACTTTTCATTTCCTTTTGCTTGCCTTCTCCACACAACCTATAAAAGTCTAAACATTCCCCAGTGAGCTGTGTAAGGAAATACAACTCTGAGTGTAACTAACACATTCTGTGCCTGAAGAACTGGTGAGATAGGAGCACTGTGCTGCTTCCACTTTAGTTTACAAAGTTTGCAATGAAATAAAAAGATTCTTGTTGGTCTCACAACTCTTAATATTTCTGACAAAGGATCCTGGCCCACAAAACTACACAGGCACCCAAAGTCCTTCTGATTTTATGAATAACTAAAAAACTAAAATATCTTTGCCAATCTAGACTTCACTGGTTGTAAGAGCAGGTCCATGTCCTCTATTTCAACAGCATTTACAGGTGCAGCACAAATTTCCCTATCAGCAGTAGTATCTTACTGCAAGTAGGTGTTATGTTTTGTAACTGCACACTGACCAGGTAGAAATTCAGGTATCACCAGATTAGATGACTCCACAGATACTGGGGAAAGGAAAATTAATTACTTGTTCTTGATGGTCAAGACAGATAAAATAGGAGTAACACAGCCACACCTGACAAATGTTATACATTTCAATTAGCCAAGATTAGTACACTGAGGAACTACTTGAGGGTGTATTTACTTGTGGCACCAGAACTGTTTCCCAGCTCCAGGAGCTCGTAGCACCTTGCCCAGCACCACTGCTAATCCTTCCCAAAAGAGAAATGCACATCAGGAAAAGAAAGGAGTATTTTATGAAAGAGTTTTAGGATGAAGATGTTCTAAAAATAAATGAAGTAAAGCAAAATAAACAAACTCCAGATGATATCACAGATATAGGAAAATTTTCTGGTTTGAACTGGATTTTAGACAAAGAGGGAATATTGTGCTGGATGTTAAAGAGAGCAAGCAAAAGCAGGGATGCAAAAAAAACTTCTGCCCATCAGTTAGGAGACAAAACTTCCAGGGACTTTGAAGAAAAGTTTCCAGACAAAAACTACTGGACCGTGTAATAGTCTCTAAGGGAAGTGATAGCAAACCTGATTCTTGCTGCACTTCAAAACAACCAGAGAAAGCACTTGGAGAACATTCCTAAGGGAACAATCTGACACTGGCAGGGCAGTGAAATTCATGATCTAACTGTATTTTCCATCTTTAACGTCTCCTGGTAAGAGATCTTGAAGTGCAATTTTTCATTTAACAGCAAATTGGAAGTACATGCTGTTCAGTCTTTCTGCTTTTAGGCTCGGCATTCATTGGTCAGATATGGTCAAGGATTTAAAATCTGCTTGTGTACCCTCAGAGTTACCTTAAAGAAGTATGAGATTTAGGTGTACAGATACAACAGGTATTGTCAGAGGACAAGTCTAGAGAGACAGACAACTTGGTGGCATGTGATTTTGTTCTCTTCACTCATTTTTATTCCTGTAGGCATTTGGTCAAAGGTTACTGGCACAGTTTCACAGGTCAAGCTCTTTGAAAGAGCTAAACCACAGAATTGCCTATCTGTCACTTGGCAGCAACAGGCAACATCTGTAGCTGCTTAAATAAATGAACACCCTGAACTGGAACCCTGGTCCAGAGCTGCTGTTTAACTTGGGATTACAATGCAAAACAGGACACAGTGCCCAGGCCGCCCACTCACTGCAGCCAGCCACGGCCCAATCTGCCTGTTCAGCACTTCTGGCCCAGGTATGGCTGTAAGATCAGCTGCCACAGCCCAGCAGGCTCTGCACCAGCACAGCTTGACTGGATCAAGCTTTACAAGCATAATTAAACAACTTGATTTGCTGCCCCAAAGTACAAACTGACTACCATTGTCCTATTTGGTCTGCACTGCTTTGAAGAAAATGCTTCGTAATTCTGGATTAATGAAATTCAGAGGCAGCAGAAGCTGGGTGTCACACCTGGGTAATGCCTCAATGATTTAACAGCAATTTACAGAAACAACAAAGTAGAATTTGGTAACTGCTGGGGTATTATTGCTCTTACCCTTATTTAAAATTATAAGCAACCACAACACATTCAAATTTGTATCTCAGTGACAATGTCTATGGGCAAACACAGCATCCTCATCATTCTGCTGAAAGCCCAGATTAACACCAGCTCACAGAAAGGAGAATGTGCACTTAAATCATCCTTACTTATTAATTTATCCTTACTCAATGCTTGGCAGTGCTGGGTTAACAATCAAACCTGATTGTCTTAGAGGGCTTTTCCAACCTCAACAACTCTGTGATTACAGCTCTTCACTCAACCCTCTGGAGACCTCCCAGCTGAATTCTGTGCAGATTTTTTCCCCCAATATTACAGAACTACACCCTAAGAAGATGTTTGGTCTCCTGAGGCCACACAAATCTCACCTTCTTGAGATCCTCTTTGGAGAACTTCTCATAAGGATTTTGTTCCAAGTAAGCCATGTGCTCTGCATTGTTGCTTCCAAATCCTGGGCCTTTCCCTTTCTTACCAGTAAACTGTTCTCCAAATGGATGGTGTAAAAGATCAAAATGAAGCATAGTAATCATCTCTTTCTTTATGAGTTCCTCACTTTTCTGCAAGTCTGTTAGAGGTGGTTCCACATTTAAGGGTCTCAGTATTGTTTCATTAACCTGCCCAGGAATAAAATATAAGTTGGTAAATATTATAAACATCAAAGATAACATTAAATTAATGTATCTCCACTCAACCCCACAGAGCAGGTGCCAAAATCCCTTGTGGTAGGACACATGCAGTAATCTCAACATCTGTGCAGATGAAATATCTCATGACAGCTCTGCTGGGGAAGTTTCCTGTAAATCAGCATAGTCAAAGATTTCACTCTCTCATGATCTCCTTAGACTGCATTCCCTTCTATAATGGTTAAATGGTTTATTTTAATTTTACTCTTTAACAGTGAATTTTGTTTCCTTACTTCTGAGGGCCGTGGTAGATTCTTCTGCACAGCTTTGTGCATTCTCTTCAGCTCCTTGGCACGCTCTGCTTCTCGGAGAGCCTAAACAAACAAGCCAAGTGTTACTCCAGCCATTGCAACACAATCAGATGCTGCCTAGGAATGTATGTGATACAAAAACTAATGGCAGTAAAGATTCCTTCCAGTGTACAGACTTCGTGTTGCTGAGTCAGAGATAAATAGTGTGATGACAACATAATTTACTCCCTGTAAGTGAATGGGAAGAGCACAGCAGACTAACTCCAAGAGAAAAGAGACCTTAAAAAGTCTTTTTCAGGCATCAAATTCTCTTTCAATCTCAATTCCAGCAAGATTTTGTTCTTTACACGTTTCTCCATGTGTGACAACTGCTGTAACTCTCCAGACATTTAAATCCACCAGGAAAAGAAAGACTCTTGAATCAGCAGCCATGACTCTGTTTGTCATCTTCAATGACTTAAAGTACATATTTCACTAAAACAATACTTGTGAAAGTGGAAAAACATGATTTCTCATTACAATACACTTTCAAGTAAAAAATAACATGAAAAGCCAGTGTTGTCAGGACCAACATCTTCCATGTCCTAATCCCAGCATGTCACATCTTCACTTGAAAGGCAGGATGCTCTTCTCTTGTATGATGGTACAACTCAGATCTTTTCCTCTGTTCTAAACACATTCATTACTTGTATTTATTCAGAATTTTATTAGGGTATGTATGCACAAGACATACGTATACATGTAGAAAACATGTTCCTCCCCCAATAGGACACACTAGGAATCAGATTCTGGGAAATGCTTAGCCCATTTAAAGGTATCAAAGCATAGGATTTTTTAAAATCATTTGTTCCCTTGTCAAAGCACAGCCATTGTCAAAAACTTCTCTGGACTCAAAAATCCCATTTATTTTTATGAAAACAATTTTTATTTACATAAGGTATATAACAGAAAGATAATTTCAACAAAATTTAGGCTAAGCAGTACATAGAAAAGGGACTGGTTTTAGAAAGATTTAAAGTGTCTCAGGTCACTGGCCAGTACAGCCATTCAACTGGCAGAATTTAGGCTTGTACTTTATCCAGCCTTCCTTGATTCTAAACCAAAACTAAACAACAGGGACCCATTCACAACTTGGCTGTCTGGGTAATCCTCTGGTACCAACCAAGGGTACCAATTCCCTGCATGGCAGGTTTCTATCTGTGTGCTACCAGCCTGCCTGAGTTTGTAGATACCTGTTTAACCTTTCACAAACATCAACTTTTAACCTTGAGAGAATAACCTGAAGCTGGAAAAAAGCACAGTTCTTATGTGCTTAAAATCAAGCATGTGCCACTGTAGAAAAAGGTTTTTAAATAAATTTTTATCTTCTGAGGAATAAACACAGGAGGTAGGAGACAAGCACTCTTAGGGACTTCATGGTAGAAAATTTTATGATACATAACATAAAGAAATTAAAAAGATGATTTAGAGATAAAACTGTTTTGGCCTCTGTGTGTGTATACTCTGATAGCAGCAGAGAAAACAGGTGCATTTTACTTTGCTGTCCTGCAGAAGAAGCTGCATCTCTTCCATTGAGCAGGTGTGAAACGATGGGAACCATACAAGGAACACATTTTATTTTACACCAAGGGCATCATCTATACCTCACACACTGACCTGCTTGCGGGCTTCTATATCAGCAGCATCTTCTACAAAGGTTTCATCTACTTCATGCTCCTCAAGTTCCTTCTCTGCATTTTCAGGTAGAACAATCTCAAAGTCGTTCTTGGGAGCAGGGAGGGCCATGAGCCCCATGCGCAGGTGCTCCCGAGACTCCCTCTCCTGTGGGAAGAGCAGTGAGATGTAAAGCTTCTGGATTCATACCCTGAGTGCAACACAGTCACACTCCATTCATCTGCATTAACAGACAGGAACAACACATTCATTATCCCCTGGCCACCTCAGACTGCTGCAAAGCCAGAAAGCACCAGAACTGGAAACCAGTGGGGTCCACCAGGAATTTGAAGCCTGAGTTTCCCTTCTAGCAGTAAAAATTCTTTTTGCTACAAAAAGGCAGAACCAAAGTATAAGTACATAAAATAAACCTCCTTCAGCTAAGAGGAGCTCTGGAATTTTGAACTTGAAGAGTTATTTTTGTGAGAACATGCCAAACACTTGGAGTGGATATCTTAGCTAGGCCAAAAAGAAAACTGTTGATAGCTCAGGTGGGAGATATTCAAAGCCACAGCTGAGGCTGCAGAATCAGCCACATAAAAGGAGTTCCCAAGGTGCTACCTATTAGGTATGTGCCCTTTTATACCATGTCTAATTGGCAGGGTCCATCTGGCTGAATCTCCAAGAATGGAAACATCTGTTGCCAAAGGTGATGAAAGAGTCTGGATGGGACTCAGATTTCTAAGCATCTCAAACCCCAGTGCTCCTAATGGCAAAAAACTGAACTCCTTTAGCTCAGTGTTGTCAACACAACAGACTGATGAAAAGGTCCTGTAGGTAAATCAGGAAGCCAAGATGACGAGGAATTTGAGGATTGTGTAGGATTGCAAGAAAAATGCTCAAGATGCATTTCCTGCCCAGCTTCAAAGACAGAAATAGGATGGAAACTTAATTATGTCTCCTCCAACAAACAGGTTTAGAGTGTGCTTACTGAGCACACTGAAAGCCACTCTAAGTGGCAAGATTTCTGTTCTTTTAAATAAAGATTGTATTTTATTGTGTGCAAGGACAGATTTGTAGACAGGTGGAAGAAATAACACTTATTTATTATAAAATATTTTTTTTTTAGCAGATGGGAGCTAAAAACCTGAAAATGGAGAGAGCACTGATTTCCACTTGTTAAGTACACTTACCATTTGTTTTGCATAGGATGGGTCACTGTAATCTGCCATTCCCTCTTCTGGGTTGATGTTCAGTTTATCCCGCAGGGGAGTTCTCCCAGGAGTTGTGCCAAGTGTGGGTTTGGGAGTCAGTCCTCCTCGAGGAGTTAAGCTCTCTGACCCCTGAGAGGGTGTCCTAGTGAAGTGCAGTTAGTCATTAGTTTTTTACTATACAGCTCTACTTACAATTTTGGGAAAAGTTATATAATCACAGTCTATACATTCAGTCTAGAGTTTTTTCTTAGGAGGCAGTGAAATGGTAAAGTGCAATTACAAGAATGCTAAAAATAAATTGTTGAAGCCTGTCAAGGTGTAACCAAGGTCCTGTCAAGCTGAAATCTAGGCACATCATCATTTTAAGAGAAGCTTCAGGAACTCCACCAACACAAACTCCCACTGATGTTTTTGAGAGAAGAGCTTATCCAGTCACCAGGCATTATTCTGGGATACAGTGATCAGGATTGAATTGCAAGCTCTGATTTCCCCAGCACCTGGGCAAGTCATTCATTCCAAAATCATCTGGCCCAACAGCTGTCCCATCCTGAAAATGCCTCTTTGCTTTCACTGACTATTGAAGAAGTAATTACATTATAATAATTGCTTCTAAGCATCTATAGTAAGGCAATATGGATTTAGTCTTAGATTTTGTTGGCCCCAATTGCTTCTCCTCTAGACTGGGAAAGAATATTGCTCTCTATCCCAATGATGTACTACATGAACAAGGGGCTACTTCATGGATTGATTAATTTTTCTCTCTGCTCAAGGACGTGGATTTTCCCACTGATTGAGCATTTCTGCAAGCAAGCCAAGTTGATCCACAGGTACCACATTTACATGTGCAAATCTGAACTTCAGAAGCTAAAACAAACCACAAAAATACTCAAACAACAAAATTAGAGTATCTCTACTTTTTAAAATATAAAATTACCCAGATCAACAGCCACATCACTCCAGATCAAATTCTACATTAATTTTGCACCACATTGACACCAACAGATCTTAAAAAAAAGCACTCATTGCTGGAGCTGCTCTTTTAATTACAAGATCAGGACTTTTGCACACAGCTTCCACAGCTTCTAAACAAAATAAAGCTGCTTTGGAAAAGCTGCCATAAAGGTCCTTTCTATTTCATTCTCCACTTTTCCTACTAACATGATACAAGTAAAATTAGAACCTAAGTGGAAAAACCTGAAACACAAAATGTACCAATTGTAACGTGCTTTAGCAGTATGGTATTTGACATTTGTGGGATATATATTTGTTCACTGTAAGAGTTAAACCAGCAATTCTGTACTATTTAGATTGGCAATATAAGAAATATTTTATTTTGGATATATATGGCTTATAAAATATTTACTCCAGCTTTTCAAAAATTCAGTGTGGGTTTGGCTAAGGGACCTCCCACATCTTTGACTCCAAGGTAATACCTTGGAAAGGCCAGGATCCACATACAAAATGACATTCCAGCTTACTATTTATACTCCTGCATTATTCCAGAATAATTTTTACTGCTCCAGACTACAGAAGGCCACATTTTGGATCAAAACTTCAGTGAGCCATACACTGCATCAACACAGATGAAAAGGACATGACTGAGCTTTCTAAAGACACAGAGAAGGAGAAATTTGTACAACAAGGGCTCGAAATAAAAGTGAGTTAAGATTTCTTTTGAAGCTCTAATCATGGTAGCATTTTACACATTAAAATCTGCTCTGTTCACCCACCTCCAAACAGACACATGCCCACCCAAGCACCCATCACACAAGGAGTCTGTTTACCTGAAAGGTGTGGAAAGCACAGTATTTGGAGTCTGAACAACCTGTTTCTGTGGTGTTACCCCTGAAAAGTCACTTTCATGCAAGGGAGTATTAAGACCTCCTTTCAGGGGGGTGTCCACATTTGTGAGAGCCATCAGATTCTGGGCCTCCTGTGTAACAGACAACACCAGCAGTGCTTCACCAAGACATTCACAGTCACATTTAACAGATTCTGTAGCAGCAAGGAAAGCTGAAGAGTTATTTGAATATCAGTTTGTGGAAAATGTTTAAAATTTCTTAGCTTTAACACCCATACGCTGGAATTTATAAACCCTACTATTCCACTGAGAGGATTTGAACTTCATTTCCAGTAAAATATGTTATAAACAGGAGTTGCAAAAATGAGTGGGTTACTTATTGTTTCAGCTTCCTTCAGTTTGCCAGACTCCATAAACCTCCAAGATTTGTTAGTGACTGAACACTCAAGTAATCCCAAGAATCCTGATTTTAAGAGGGAGGAGCATACTTGAACTCTGAAAACTGAATTCAATCAACTTTATCCAAACTGCACTTCAAAGAGAATGCTCCAAAATAGACGGTCACTGCTCAGATTTTTGGTCCATGACTCAACTGGGGCTTTAATGAATAGCCCCCTTTTTCATTTCTTTTTTCCTTATTACAGTGAAGAATTAAGTATCTCTGAAAATGAGCTAATTATAACACTGCAAATAACAAATATATTCCCTGAAGACCACTAATCCACCTTTATAGTGTCACATTTATAGTGTCACTCCATCTGAAGGTGAGTGTGACCATTCCTGCAAACACTGCACAGATTTAGGTCATGAGCTGCACAGCCAGGAACTTTCTGTTTTCTCCTATCATGGAACTGCTGAAATACAGCTTGTTGTCAACTCAGAGGGTTTTTTGGATTTTTGTTCTGGAATGGGATTTTTGGGGTCTTGTTTTGCCCTACACACCAGCTGCACTGATTTAATTTATCCATTTCCACACACTCAACAAAATGTTACTCAACATTACCAGTTTTTAAAAAATGCTGGCAATCAGAGGTTGCAAAGGCAGTTTTGGCTAAGTTTTAATCCAATAAATTTAGTGCTATGAAAATATTCTTGCATTGTTGCAGTTAATTACCACCTGTTAATTGAACATAAAATACACTCCTTTTAGGAGATGAACTCATACATCTTCAACACTAAGAGACACACAAAAGAAGGGAAAATTATGCCAGACACCAGGAGAACGGTTAAAATCTTCACACAACATATGACTAAAAGAATCAGAATGTTTTGAAACACGGTGAAAATTGATCAAATAGGAGCAGATCTGCTTCTATGCCTTCAGTGTGGCCTAAAGATAGAGATTGCTTCAAATCCCAATATTGCACATAATCAAAGCATTGTTTCTCTGCCACTTACACCTTTAACTCAGTTGACTCCTGCTCCAAAACTTAAACCCCATCCTGTACATTTATACTCTACCTGCAGGATCCTGTCCTGGGCTGCTGGAGTTTTGGGAGTCCTCAGAGCTATGCTGTTGTTGGTTACATTATATTCAGAGAGAAGAGTGCTGGAAGCTGAGTTTGTGATTCCAGATTCCTCAGCAGTCTGCCGTGCAATCTCACTTGCCTGGCCGACTTTCACAACTTCTTCAAGCTCTGTATCAGAAATCTTTGAAAGAGAAAATCCCAAGGCACAGTAAGATAAAATATAACTATGAGATAAAACAGAAAGCTGTTTGGTAGTGGCCCTGTAAGTTGTTTAATATCAGTAAACACCTCACCTGAGGTGCTGGAAGCACCAGTTTACTCCTTTTCTTGGTAAATTCTGACACTCCACTGGTCTGCAGAATAGCTGAGGGCAAGTCTGACTCTTTTTTCCTTTTCATGTGTTGCTTGTCCTTTTTGCGCTCTCTTCCCTCCCTCTCACTGTTATGTTGGAAAACAGAATCATTTCAGAACACACAGAGCAGCTACAAAGCTTTTAAATTATGGAATTAGCCAACACATTTAACTTTTTTTAGGCTGAATAACTACAATCAACAGGGTCACTGGATCAATGAAAAAATGTCAGGCCAAGAACTTAGTAAAAATAAGGGAATGTGAACAGTCCCTTTTTCTCTGGCAGCTGCTAAGGGAAGATGAACATTTTCTTTTGTGGAAAGTGGGAACCAATTTCTCTTCAGTCATTAATAACAATGGCATTTCCTTCAAACAGCAATGGAGGCAGTCAGGGAAATCATAAGTTTCAGTCTGAAGCTCTTGCCTTACTCTCTGAATGAAGAGCCATGCAGAAAAATCAGTTAGTAACAACATACGAGTTAATAAACCAAGCTGTACACGGCACTGGACTCTCAGTAAAAAGTAGTGGGAAATGCAACTGCACAATTAAATATGTACCCAAGAGTGGCAGTTAACTTCTCAACTACACTTTTGGGGATTTTTGGGGGGATGGGGAGAAATTAAGCATTTAAGGACATCAACTTAAGAACAACTCCAACAAAAGTAACACTACAAATCTACTCCTACCAGCAATCTTAATAAGATTATTACTTAAAGTACACTAAGTACATAAGGAAATGAACTACTAAAAAAACCAGCCTCAAAAAAATTAACATTTCAAGAGCAAGATCAACATTTAAAGAGCAAGAATGTGTGTGAGAAACTTTATTCTGATACACAAAAGGTGAACTAGAGGAAAGAAAAATGGTGATCATAGACAACAGGTGAACTAGACCTTTTGGAAAGATAAAAACACAGAAAACTGAAAAGGCAGAGGCCACTTGCAGTTGTATCTGTCCCACTGAAAATACAATTCCCACCAATGTTATGTTTCCAGGACTTACACACATACATATTGGTTACTTTTTTTCTCAAATATGCTGTTCCCTCCTTATTACAACAGACACTTACGATCGTAATTCTCCATCCAGGTCTTGCTGACGCAGTCTCCTGAAATCTGCATCCAGGGACTGATAATTTTCTTCTGATGTATCATAAAAACCAGGGGCAGGCTTCTTTTCAAATGGAATTTCTGCATTGTAATCCACACCTCTCTTCTTTTTCCTTTTCTTCTGGATCTCAATTCCAGCAGCGCGAAGTTCTCGCCTTTTCTGGAGAGCAGCAAGACGTCTAAAGAAACAGTAACACCACATGATTTAAAGTGTAGCATAAAGAAAAGCAGTCCCAGGGTATGAAATCAAATGCAAATTTACCGAGCTTCTTCCAGCTGCTTCTCCCTGGCTTTCCTCTTGGCCTTCTTTCCCTGTGTATTCGCCAGACGTGCTCGAGCCTCAGACAGCATTTCAAGCTCATCTACAACAG
Source organism: Catharus ustulatus (assembly GCF_009819885.2). Taxonomy (NCBI): domain Eukaryota; kingdom Metazoa; phylum Chordata; class Aves; order Passeriformes; family Turdidae; genus Catharus; species Catharus ustulatus. The sequence goes on from NC_046223.1 coordinate 114,862,998, forward strand.
TACAGACAAATACAGCAGTGAATCTGCCCTTAAAAGATGAGAGTTGGGAAAAAGGTGACATTAAGATTAGAAAAACATCTTTAAAAGCTGAATCAATCATTCACAGGCATTCTGTGTCATTAATCTCCAAGCTGTCCCAATGTATTTACAGAATCACTGGCCAGGTGAAATGAAGACTTCTAGAAAAAAAGCCCTAATGTTGAAAATAGTATCACTAAGTATCAACAGCAAATCAAAATATTAACATAAAGGGGCAAACTGATCACATTAATGGAAGTAAAAGTTCATTTACATCTTTATCTGAGAGTATTGTCTTGAGAACTCATTAACTGCATTTACTTCCAGAGCTGAGAGCAGTGTTTTTGTGAACCTGTGACTGTTCAAAACCACCAATGGTTCATTCATGAAATTCTAACAATGTTCATTTTTCAGTGCATAGCATTGCTTTGTGCAAGGGAAAAAAAAAAAAAAAAAGAAGTCAGGCAGTCCTTCTGTGCTTCAGCATGGATTCATCTGCAACTCAGATGGCAAGTTGCAAGCTGATGGAAAATTATGAAGATGCAGAATGCAAACAAGCAGAGCAGTTGTCAAAGCAAAGAACAGCCAGTCAAGGTAACAGATGGAGGTGACAGAAAAGGAGGCAAAAAACACACCAAGAAAAGGAAATCTGGAAAAGTGTAACTGACTGGTCAGAGATACAGAAATAAGCCAAATTTTTAAAGTAAATTAATGACCAGGCAGTGGTGGAAAAAAAGAAGAAAACCAAGGTACACTGGCTGTGTAAACAGAAAAATCAAACAGGTCAGATTTATGTCAAAAATGGTAAACACACTCCTAACTCACCTTCATCCATGTCAATGGGATCCGGCCTGGCAGGTTTGGTTTCTGGATTTGGATCGATTTCTCCAGGTTTCAGTTTCCGAGGATCATCAGCAGTTTCTTCCTCATTGTCTCTCTGAGCAGCTTTGTCCCTAAAAACACATTGTAGGTGTCACCACCAGCTCTTTGTTTTCCCCTAGACTCATAATAACCATCCCTTAAATGTCTCCAAAGACTGATCATAAAGTAGGAACTTGTACTCTGTACAATATATTAAATCTGTTACACAATTCACAAGTGTGGTACAGTTGCTTAATCTTAAACAAGACAAGAGAAAAAAAAACAACACAGTATTAAATTACAGCAATAAAATATTATATAAAATACAATACTGATACAGTCAGCAGTAAAAAAATCTCCTCAGGTAATCTTTAACAATGAGAACAAGAATTCAAGCAGTGTGACAAAATTAAAAAATCAAGTTTTCTATTACATTTTTTCTACTCAACCAATCACACCAGAATTAAGAAAGCTCACAAGGGAAAACAGCACATTCTTTCTCTTCTCATGGCCTGAAGAAACTCTTTGTAGCAGAGAGATGGTATCTGCACATCCACCCATTACAACATGTATTTTATGTCTCTTTTCTTTCTCACATACCCACTCCTGCTGATCATCCAGTCAAAAAAAAAAGCCCAAACACCCTAATAAGAGCATAAATCCTGACAGTCCCTTAGACAGAATAACCAGGAACAAGAGATGCACCTATCTCTATCCAAGCTGCTCTCCAGGTTCCAGAAGCTTCTTTCAAGCTAGACACAAGTGACTGAAAGCAATCTTTAAGGATTTGCTTACAAAAGGACTCAGTCAACTTGAATCCACCCTAATTTACCACCATGGGAGAAGGCAATGATTCTTTGCTACAACTCCACAGATTTTTTGGGTGTTCCTGGCTAGATTTTCCTCTGGGCAAGCAGAAACTCACAGCAGAAATTCATAGTGTTCCAAGCACTGTGCAGCAGTTCTCCCAATGATGGGGGCAATGGTTCTCCACTGGGTTGGCATCAGCTTGGCCAGGTGCAACAGCTTCTCCTCCTCCTCCCGAGACCACTCTGTCTTTTTGATGCTTGGGTCCAGCCATTCGTACCTGTGGTAAGGGGGAAAATAAGGATGTCAGATCCAAGTTATCCACTGATTTGTCTTCAAGAGTGTTTTCATGACATATGTATTTGAGCTTTAAAATGTATCCAGCACTCTTCATATAGATACTGCCTCTTTTTCCTTTTCCCATCTCTATTCTGGCAAAGTAAAGAGTCACAGAATTAATCCTGAAAAAGTAAAAATTGCAACTATAGAAGACAGAGAAATGGTAGAATTGTTTGGTCTGGAGCCTTCAACAATTATCTTACTAATCCTCAACTGTGCCAGTACTGTTACCTCTACAATAAGTATTGTATTAAATATGTGCAGTTCAGTACTTGAGAAACTAAGTCTGATTCTCAAATACATTTATACTGCATCAGCATTTGCACCAGTTTAAAGCTCCTATTTTTTATAAAATATTAATTTTCACGGTGCAATTTCTAAACATTTACTCTCAAGTCCAACTCCCATTACATGAAATTAGAAAATCATATATAAGAGAGATTAGTATCTCACAATTTTACTTCCTTAGCAATATCCACCCATTAAAATATGTTTAAATAAAAGGAAAAACTAATGTTTATAATTTAAAGTGATCTTGCATTTGCTAGCACAGGCAAACAGAACATCTGGCTACTTTTGATCAACAACTTTTAAGCAATAAGAATTTGAAGTTTCCATGATAAAATTAAACAGTGTTAAAAGTTGTTCCTCTGTGGACATAAATTAAGTCAGTGGTAACATTTTTCCTAAATGTCCACTTACTATGAAGGTCATATTCCCAGGCACAGCACCTCTCACTTACCATCTGGCTTTGCACTGCTTGGCTGATTTCCTGTGCAATAACGAGGCAATTCGAGACCACTGGTTTTTGCCATATTTCATAACAGCTGCTTTCAGAATTTCATCCTTGAAAAAAACATAAATAAATACTCTTATGGACTGCAAAATGCAAAGTCTGAGCTCAAGCAAAGGAGAACATAGTAAATTCCATGGGTTGGCCCAGAGGAAACAGCATAACACTTCTACTTCTGTTCCATTTTATTCTCAAGAAAAATCGGGATTTGTATTTCAAAGGCCAATGAAATCCATAAAGTTTAAATGAAAAAGACACATGATTATTGTTTCAAACTTCATATATCCAACAGAACTTCCCAAATTATTATTTTCAATGCTCTCTAATGCACTAGTGTTTAAAGGCTCTGTATGTCTTCTCTGAAGGACATCACCAGAGATAAGGAAATATTTGTCTTGGAATTGGAAAAAAAAAGTAAATTGGCAAATATCTCTGGCTGCCTTGTTTTAAATAATACCATAAAATCATCTATTTTTCATATTTTAATACAATTGGAATAAAAATGTAATAGATTCAGCTTGGGAGCCAGGTTGTTCACATACAATGAAGTGTGCACTGAGTTTGATCAAAAGCCAGAAGTTCTATCAATTGTCTGTCAATCCATCCATCAATCCCTCTCTCCCTTCCTCAACAGATACATTCATTATTTCTGGTTTATTCAGAGGAAGTGGCAGTTTAAATGCATTAAAGCTATTCTTGCAGCCCTGTTAACCACAGATGTCCCTTTCCTGTACCCTGTAAATGTTCACTGAGTCTGACACCTCCAGAGAACAACAGCTTTAACAGCGACCTTGTGATCAGCTCCTGATGTGGCTTGAGCTGCTACAGAAAACAATTCATGTCATTACTGTTCTGAAATACATAATAAATCTTCCCTTGTGTGTTTTTTTTAAACTCACTTGGTGCTCTATGGCACACAGGAGCTGTGACATTAACAGGTTTTTTTTGCAAGTTATCCTCATTTTATGACTGACCTGGTATCACCTGGTTCTACTTTCCCTGTTTTTAATGCTGTATGCATAATCAAAATGTTAATTTAAATAAAAAACCAAACAAAACAACACCTATTTTATCTCTGGTACACAAAGCCAGGTGAACTAGGGATATATTTGGCCACTGGAACAGGGTCCTCAGGGCAGTGGCCACAGCCCTAAGCCTGCCAGAGCTCAGGGAGCAATTGGACAATGCTCTCAGGCACAGGGTGGGATTTTTGGGGGTGTTCTGTGCAGGAGCTGGACTCAATGGTCCTTGTAGGTCCCTTCCCACCCAGGATAGTCTGTGATTCCATTTAATGCACTGCTCTTTCTCTTCAACAGTCACCAAAATGTATCAAGTATGGAACACCCTAAGAATGGGGTGAGGACAATGTGAGTTTTCCTGTCCAATGCCGACCCCAAATTTAGGTGCTTCCTGGCACCTCACAAGTGCTTAAAAGCACATACAGCACATTTTATCTTCTACTACTTTTTCCTCACTGATTCCTGGAACCATGTACATGCCTGGTGTTCTCAGCATGCAGTGTCAGAGTTCTGTATTTTACACTGCCAGGCACACCCTTTTGCTTTAAACAGGCTTCTAATAAAACTGACATCCTTGATTTCTCATGATATTAATTTCTTTTTTCATGATCACTTGCTGTTCTGAAAGCTTGTGACAGGAAAAATTGGAGGGGATCGTTATTTTTGGAACAATAATTTCTGTGTACAGAGTTCTTGAGGCTGCAGATGAAGAGCCCACACACAGAGCCAATAAACAATGTTTATTGAAGTTGCACTAGGGGTTTAGATTAGTTATTAGGAATTTTTTTTTTCCATGGAAAGGGTTGTAAACTATTGGAACAGGCTACCCAGGGTGGTAGTAAGAGTCACCATTCCTGGAAGTGATAAAAAAAACATGTGGATGTGGCACTTTAGGATAGGTTAAATGTTGGACATGGTGGTGGTGTTGGGTTGATCTTAGAATTTTTAGGACTGGAAAAAACTTATCTCTGCCTTTGCCATTTCCACATTTGGAAATATCTTCAAAGACAAGAGGTTCCTGCTGCCTCATGTCCCTAAAGCATAAGAAACCTGCCTATGCAGTACAAAACCACAGCCTAGCCTGTGAGAGGGACACCTCCAAGCACAGCCCAGCCCATGTCTCCACTCCAGTGGCAGTGGGAGCAGTTTCTCTGAGGCAGAAGGGCACAACACACACATGGCTGAGCTTCCCTACCTGCAGCCCACGAGAAAAACATCAGCGTGACCTCTGCCCTCTGAGGCAACAGGAAAGAGGAAGGCACAGGTTGCTGGGGAATGCAACCCAACAGAGAGCCAAAGAATCACAGAATTAGGTTGGAAAAGCCCTCTGATATCACTGAGTTAAATCTATGTCTGATCACCTTAATTTATGTCAATGAGACCATGGCACTCAGTGCCACATCCAGGGACGGCGACTCCATCATCTCCCTGGGCAGCGCATTCCAACACTTAATCACCCTTTCCTATGAAAAAAACTATTCCTAATGTCCAACCTAAACCTCTCCTGGAGCAGTTTGAGGCCGTGTCCGCTGTCCTGTCCCTGTTCCCTGGAGCAGAGCCTCACCCCCCTGGGTGTCCCCTCCTGTCAGGGAGTTGTGCAGAGCCACGAGGTTCCCCCTGAGCCTCCTTTTCTCCAGCTGAGCCCCTTTCCCAGCTCCCTCTGCTCCTCATCAGCCTTGTGCTCCTTCCCCCTTGGCTGCAGCGGCTCGTGCAGACCCCAGACCCCCTGAATTCCCGGCACAAGGGCTCCAGCAGAGCCGAGCCTGTCCCGGGACAGCCCGACCCGCGCCCCCCGCGCAGGCGCACCAGACACCGCCGCTCCCGCGCCTGCGCACAGCCAGGCCCCCCCCCGCGCCCCGGCCCTCGGGGGGACCAGGGCTCAAAGCCCGCAGGGTCCTACCTCGGTGTTCCGCCACACGCCGCCTTTAATCATAATCCGCGGCATCTTGGCGGCGAAGGGAGGCGGGGACGAACCCCCGGAGCGAGAGAATGGAGAGGGGACGGGAGTACAGCCGGCGTGAAGGGGGCCGGCCGAGACCGCGCACGGTCGCTCTCAGCAGCGACGGGTGCCGAGGGCGAGGGAAGCGGGGCTGGCTGCTCTGCCAGGAAAGCGGGAAGCGGGTCCGGCTGCTTTCCCAGGGAAGCGGCGCCGGCGGCTTTTCCAAGGGAAGCGAGGCCGCTGCTCCTCCAGGGAAGCGGGTCCGGCCGCTCCGCGCATGCGCAGCCCCCCGCGTGTCCCGAGGCGGCGCTCCGCGCTGGCGCCCCCTGCCGGCCGGAGGAGCGCACGGCCGAGGGGAGGAACGGGGCGTTCATTAAACTCTTCAAATTTCCCCAAGGTGCGCAAATGAGGGAACAAAGGGACAGCGGAAGGAAATCACACCTCCCCAGGGTCCCGGTTGGACGGTGTTTTATTAATTTAAGGACAAAGCCGCGCGCTTTTAAGTGTGGAGTAATTTCTTGGCCGGGAGGGTGGTGAGGCCCTGGCACGGGGTGCCCTGAGAAGCTGCGGCTGCCCCAGCCCTGGAAGAGTCCAAGGCCAGGTTGGACAAGGCTTGGAGCAGCCTGGGATCGTGCAAGAGATAATCTTTAAGGTGCCAATGCAAAAGTATTCTATGACTCTACAAGAGAGCAACACTGATAGTGCATTTACATATTCACACTAAGGGAGTGTGTACAAGGTGCATAGCTGAATTTGGGAAATTTTCACAGGTAAGGACTCATGTCACTCTCCACAGGTGAAGGGTTGAGCTCAAGGCTCTCAGCTCAGGATGTGTCACTGTCACTGAGCTGTGCTCCCCAGGCACAGCCAGCCTGGGAGCTGTGTGGCTCAGAGGCCCCATCAGAGGGAGGTGCTGGGCTCAGCCCGCTGCAGAGCTCAGAGGGTCTCAAACGCCACTGCTGAGAGAGTCACAACAGACTCACCTTTGTTCACAGCAATTTTCCACCCTGGCTGCAGTTCAGGTTGGTAACTTTGAAAGATCAGAACCAAAAATGTTGTTCCACCTGGCTGGTTATTCAGGCAAGAAAAATAAGTCCCCAAAGGCCGCTAAAACCCAGGGGGGCTCCTTAGCCAGCACAAGTTCCTGTGAGCAGACTGTTTTGGATAAGCTCAAGAGGATTTTGGCCCAGCTCATCGAGGCCAAGCCCTAATGAGCATTTCTGAGGCCAAGTGTGGCCCAAGCAGAAGATGCACCACCACACCATACAAGTCTGACTCACCATTTATTGTTCATTTACATCACCTCCTGTTTAACTTGCATTCATTTAATTAGCAGATGCAGAGCAGGTAAAATGACACCCTTTTGCCCAATTTATCTTGTTACATTTCCCTGTTTTGTCCAAATTCAGGGTATGTTCATGGAGAAAATTATGAAACTTTTTTTTTTGTTTAAATAGAAAACTTCATACTGTGATTTAGGAAAGGCTTGGATTTTTGTTTAAACTGCAGGAATAAAAAATATTACACTTCTAGCTACCAAAAAAATATCCGAACAACAGCCCTGGTCTTATTTGAAACTGAATATGCCTCAACCTTTAAATTTCACTGACTTAGCAGACTGAGAATAGTTTTGAAACGTCAAAAATCCAGTGCATATGGAACAAAAAGCAACATCAGGAGTCATTGAACTGTTTATTTTTATTAGAGACAGTGACTAGGAGTAATTCTTTTTATAAAATCATCAGTAATTTTTTTTATAAAATCATCCAACTGAAAAGACCTTCTTGTTCTTACAACTTGAAGAAACTTATGTTTACATCATTGTACTCCATACTTTTAAACAACTGTGCTCTATCAGATTTAGCCTTTCTAGTTTCATCTGATGTAGAGGCTCACAATACCTTTGGTACTTTTGTTTTCTCTTTGTACCTGTTCTTTTCAAATAAATGACCAGAATTATAATGTAATGCAGGTAAGAACTCCTCCAAGCTTGAATAACCATTAATATTTCCCAGAAATGCTTTTCTTTCTTCATAGAGGATAACATTCTTCTCTCTCACAACTGGATTAGGTGGCTCCAAGGTCTAAATCACTCACCTGTAACCACCACGGTTCAGGCACGGATACTTACTTCTCTGACTTTACTGAAGCTCCAAAGAACTGGGTCACTTGAATATCTTCACTATCTGCCTTAAATAGATGTATCTGCCCATGAGTTTCAATCCATATTGGAAAATTGTCTTCCAAATCACAGAATGGCTGCAGGAGTTCTAGAAGACAAGCCCCTGCTCGGGCAGGGCCACCCAGAGCCAGTGGGCCAGGTTACATCCAGATGGAGGGGAACTCCACTACCTCTCTGGGCAGCCCTTCCCAGCCTGTCTCCAGAAAGACTCCACAAGACATTACCTGTATTTCTACAGATAGGCAGACATCCAGGAGCAGGAAAAAAACCACTGAATTCCACATTTACATTCTCTAAATTAAACTACAGGTTTGGTCTGCTGCTTCATGGACTGAGCTGTAGCATTGGGACAGTTTGCACCAGCCCTTTGCTGTTGTCTTTCCTCACAGAAGGGGTAACACATTATTATTAAAACCTCTTACCACACTCAAGAGTTCTTAACACTGCCCAACTCCAAAACAAAGATTTGTCTGGATCTGAATACAAATTGAAAGCAGCATCCACCTGGGATCACCATACCCTGCACCAACTGCTGCACAGTACAATGGCTCTTACACAAGTTCTTAAAATAAATGTACAGTTTAAAGTTCTGCTAAGGTTTCCAATGTAACTAAACAGCATTCACAATTGTCAGCAACTGCTGGTATTAACAGAAGTTATTTGAAAAGGGTATCATCTATTTTAACAACACAGTAGCTACCAACCTGAGAAAGGGTAAGGCTAGATTCATACTAGATTAACATTGGACATTCACACAAAATTGAAGATTTAAAGATTCCCAGTGTCATAAAATACACATTTCTGGACATTACCATTTCTAGTAATTTCTCAAAAATTTATCAAAAAACTTCAGACAAGGTAACAGCTTAATAAACACCTTATACATACAGACACATGTAATACATTTTCATGTCACAATTACCCAGTGATGACATGCATATCCTGTTTCTGTAATTTGGTGAGAAGATACTATTACTTTTTGCTGTTACAAGTATTGCAAAAGCACCTGGGAGTAAAGGAGGCAACTTCCACCAGATGGGAGGTAGCATTAAGCCTCTAGATATGCTGATCATTTTTATTACTATACATTTTATTACTATAAAATATAACATGCCTTTCCTTCTCTCCCTTTAGACATTCTTTCAGTTAGAAAAAAGATTTTTTTCTTATTGAAATTTTACAAGAAAATAAGTGGTGCAGAATAACTCTTTAAACAGCAATGAACACTGGCCAAACTAACTGACCTCTCTGGGAGCAGTTACTCAGGGATGAAAAAATGTCTCCAAGATCTTCAGCACAGCCTGTGCTAGAATTGATGTTCTCAGAAACACCTGCAGCAAACCAATACCCCAAGATTCACTCTCTCAACCAAAATGCTGGATGCATCCATTACCAGCCACTGTTGTTGCCACAGCAAAGGAACAAAATGCCATGAAGAAATTCAGGGCATGCAAACCTGTCCAAAACCAAGCACCAACTTCCAATTCTCAACTTCACATTCCAGGCTGGTGCTGCTGCTTATGCTTCTCCAGCAGTTTTTTGGTGGGCAGCACCACATTACACTTTGCACACCTGTACTTCTTTTTGTGCGTTTTGATGTGCTTTTGGAAAGCCTGTTTATCCATTGTGGAATACCTGCACCTCCGGCAGTGCAGCCTGAGGTGAGTCAGCAAGTGGCGCTTGAGGTGGCTGGAGGTGCGGAAAGCCACGGAGCACTGCCCGCACTGGAACGGCTTCTCCCCCGTGTGGATCCTCATGTGGAGCTTCAGGTTGCCGTTGTGGGCTGTGCAATAGCCACACTCCTCACACCTGTATGTCTTGACAGGCAGCTCCTTGTGCTTGTAGAGGTAGCCAGAAGAGGAGGTTCCCTCCCCTGGGTGCAAAGCCAGGTGCCGCTTCAAGGACAGCCATTTGTTGGTTGAGAAGTCACAGCTCGTGCACTTGAAATGCTGCACGTCCAAATGTGTGAGTCTGTGCCTTTTCAGGTGACTGGAAGTACGGAACTTCCTCTGGCAAATGGTGCAGCTGTAGGGCTTCTCACCTGTGTGAGTTCTGATGTGGAGTTCCAGGTTGCTTAGAACGCCAGTAGCATAATTGCACTCTGCACACTGATATAACAGTGGCTGACTTTGTGCCTGCTCATCATTTGCTGTGCCCCTCTGAACACCTTGCTGAACTCCACAGACTTGTGAACCAAGCAAGGAGCTGTTTGAGCCTCTGCAGGAATCAAAATCCCTTTTTGGATATGTCCCTCCATTGATTTCACGATGCAATTCAAGGTTCTCTAAACACCTCTCTACAAAGAGGCAACTTCCAAGCTCCTGTCCATTTGTCACATGAAGAAGGCTGTGTTTCTGCAAATGGTTTGATGTTTTAAATGTCTCATTGCACTCTTCACACACAAATGGTCTTTCATCCGTATGTATCTTTAGGTGCAGCCTGAAGTTGTTAGGAACATCAGTAGCATAACTGCATTGCTGGCATCTGTATGTTTGGAATGTATTTAAATTAGAAGGATATGTATCCTCCAAGTTTTCCACAAAGTTATGAAATGAAGCATCACCTTGCACTTGTGAATGAGAGGCCTCTGATTTGAAGAAAGGCTCCTCTTTGTAAGTGACAGTGTCCATTTGGTAAGAAGTCTGAGGAACTTCTGTTCTATTTCCAGTGACAGCCAGGCTGTTGTTTCCTTGGCTGTTTTCAAGGGATTTCTTTACAGGGCATATTTTCTTAATATCCCACACATCACCTGCTTGCTCAAATTTTACTTCTGGAGCTAGGATTCCCCCACCCAGACAATCATTTTCTGTACCAAAAAGAGAGTGAGAAGCATGGCCCTGAGAATCACCATCAGCTTTGCTTAGTTTGTATTTATTGCTCTGACTCGTATAACCATTAGCCTTTAACCTTTCATGAAATTTCTTGTGAAAGCGGAGATGTCCTTTAGTGTAGAACACCAGGCTGCATTCATCACATGTGTAACTGTTTGGAGGTCTTTCAGTTCCTCTCCTCCCACTCAGGCAGTCGGGTTGCTGGGCTGTTTCTGTCCCTGCATGTATCCTCCTGTGTCTCTCCAACGCTGAGCTGCTGGTGAATGCTGCCTGGCAGAGCTCACAGGAATATGGTTTCTCCCCTGTATGGATGTGGCTGTGCCTCACCATGCTTGCAAAATACAATGAGAAAAAGGTGCAGAACCTGCACTGGTAGAGCTTATAGCCAGCATGCCAGTACATGTGATTTAACAGGTAGGACAAGCTGCTGCAGGAATACTCACACTGAGGGCACTGGTAAGGTGGTCTCTCCTTGTGTCCTTTCATGTGATTAATAAAACTCCTAGGATTTGATGAAGCAAAGAAACAAATTCTGCAGGAAAAGCTAACTGGCACATCCAGAGGTGTAAAGTCCCTTTCAATTTTAATGAAAAACTTCTTGTATTTACTTTCTTTTTTCTTGGTCTCAGATTCTCCTTCAGATCCTTTCTGCCTCCCTTTTCTTGCACTTATTCTATTTTTTCTTGCCTTTTGCAACCTAGCAATCTTCTTATGAAATTTAAGGTGTTTCTTAAGATTGAAAGAAAAGAAAAACGTTCTTTTACAAAAGCAGCATTTATGTGTTTTCTTATCTTTATGAGCTGAATAAATATGTTTCTTCAGCTGTGCACTGGATTTATACAAAGAACTACAAAACCTGCACTTGAAGCTCAATCTTTCATTCTCCTTTGTAAAACAAGACGTTTTAGGAAGAGGTGTGATGGTCACACTGTCCTTCAGCCACATTAAATCTTCCTTCTGGCTCTGGAACTCTTTTAGGTTTGCATGGGAAGAAACATCTTTTTGCTGCCGATATCTTTTCTTAGGGAATGGTGTTAACATCTTGTAAATATGTTCTCCAGTAGCATTTGATTCAGCAGAAGTGGAAGCATTCATTTCAGGTTTCCCTACATCTTCTAGATGTTCCTTAAAAGTAGGAGAACATCCATTAAGAAATGGATCAATATAATTATAGGTAGATTTCTCTTCTTCTTTCAAGCCTTGTTCCAAAAGAGTTCCATCTTCAAATTTGCTTATTTTCCTGTAATCAATTTTATTATCTTCATTCTTTGAGGAATCGGGATCTACAAGGACATATAAAAAGTCACATTTCATACAATCACAAATATTCATGATTAATTCATAGCAATAATCCCAAACTGCCTAATGACTTGCTTGCTCTTCACTACTTCTGCTTTCTTATTATTTCTCTCTCTCCATCTCCCTAATACCTCTCTTCATGCTCCCCTCTGCCCCTAACATTTAAATGTTTCTCCCAGTTGGAAGCCACCTTCTTTCCTACTTTATATTTTCACTCAAGACTCTGAATTTCACAGGACAACACCACATCCAATTTTTAACACACCACCTTTATGCCAGAATTCCTGTCAAAGTACTAACATCAAACTTTTTCTAAAGTTCCATTCTCACAAATACCATGCTTTTTCTGTGTTTTTATTTTGAGAACATTTCCCTGATGAAACACCACCCTTTTTCTCACTGGAGGAGAATGGCAAAATACCAACTTTTTGTAGTTTCACTGCCTTTCACAGGAGTTTGTGAAAGAATTGAGCATACTCCTGGCAATATTTTCCTTCTGCTGCATTTATGAATTTGAAATGCTTACTCTGAAAGAAACTGATTTCATAGCCTTTTTGTACAATTTTTTTTTCAAAAACTCAAGGTTTACTGTATTTCTTAAACTTAAAATAATCTTATTAATATATTACCTTCCACTTTAACAATTATCTCAAATTCCTTGTGGATTTCTGGTTGTTCCTGTGGACTGCCATCAAAAAGACCATTTGCAATACTGACAGGTTCTTCACGTTTGGGTACCACTGCCAATGTCTCAAAAGCGTCAGCTCTGTCACTGTCAGCAGAGGAGAGCAGAGGAGGAATCTTCTGAAAGCCATCATTATCTTCACCACAATCTTCTCCAACAGTGCATTTGATTATCTCTGGAAGCTCTGTTTTGCAAGGCAACGCAGGTAACATGCAATTTTCACCATATTTATCCGTGTCTGCATCACACCCAGCACTTAAAGGTAATTTTGATGTGTTACACACACTCTCCGAGTCCTTAATATCATTATCTTCATTTGAAACAGTCTTGTTTGCATCCCAATTGCCTATGCTGATACTGTCGTTGGAAGACTCCACTTCATTTTTCACGCAAAGGCCGTTGTTTAATTTAAACTGATGCTCCACCTCGGGAATGGACACTTGCTGGTCCTCATCATCGTCCTGGAGAAAATCCTCATCGCTCAGCACCAAGACAATTATTGGCAGCACAGTCTCATACACCTCGGGCTCTGCGAGGAGAAACAGGCACAATTATCGCAATTCCCCCAAAAAAATCCACCAAAACCCCGAGGCGCCGCGTCCGCCATGTCCCGCGCCCGCCATGCCCCGCGCGCACTCCCGGTGCGCATGCGCGCGCCCCGGCGGGCCCCGCCATACACCCCCCCCGCCGTGCCCCCGCTCCGTGCTCCCGCGGGGGCCGCGCTGGCTCCTGCTCAGCCTGCGGGCGCTTACTGCTGTCTGCGGGCTCCTGCGGGATTGCCTCCGCGGCCTCCTGCGGCACTGCCTCCGCGGCCTCCTGCGGCACTGCGGGCTCGGCCGGCATCTCCGGGCCGTTCCGCCGCGGGACTCGAACCTCCGGCCGTGCGCGCCTGCGCAGCGGGGCGGGGCCAATGGCGCTCCTGATTGGAGGAGAGGCGGGGGCGCGGCCTGAGGGCCGTGTGGGCAGCGCCGCGAGCCTCCCAAATGCGCCGTAAAACTCGCTTTTAAACCTGCTCTAAAGTGGTTTTGAAACTAATCTAATCACCTGCTGGGCCACGGAACCTCCAGCCCTGGGTAGAATTATTCGAATGCTCTGCGAAACCTATTACTTCTTTTCTTGTAAATTAGATCTCAGCTGATTCTTATCATACTCTTAAAATCGGAATTGTACCATAAATAAGGCACTCCCTTGCTGGCGACAGAAAGAATCACAAAATAATCCCAGGCAGGAATCACAAAATTCCTGGAAACTCTAAACAGCATCTCTGTGTTATAAATGAGGAACAAAAGTCTCAATTTGTAGCAAAATTTAGATTTCTTAATTTCATCTAGACAGAGCAAAGCAGCGCTGGGGAGGGATGAGTGGTCACCGCCTGCTCCATGCTCCATCCAATCTTCGTTGGCAGCTTCTTCTGATAGTGTGGCTCTCGTAGTTATCGATAATTTTTGTTTTCTTGGTGTCATAATTTTGCCAGGCAAGCAGTGGTAGTGGTAATAAACATCCGTGTGAACATCTCTAGGAGTCAGTCCCATAGATGAGCATCTGGTCTTGGTAGATAAAACTGCCAGAAATTGGGAAGTTCTGGTGTTGTAGATAGGCAGTCATTGATAGAACAAAGGCAGGAAGTCTGATTTTGCAAAATCAATCAGATTATTGGAAAGTCTGATTTTACAAACTTGCAGTAGATACAAATTATTTAGAAACATAATATTCATGACAGGGGGATTTAAAACAATTATTTAATCACATTTTTCCTCTATCAAGGGTCCATGCTTCACTTCAGACCTTTGTATTTTGGTTTACATAAACCCCAATACTTTTATGAACATGAATCTTTTATCAATTATCACATCTGGTTTCATCCTGTTCTCTTCCTTGGCTGTTCAGGCTGAAAGTGGAAGATATATGAACCTGTGTGCATACATATTTACATGTGCAGAGATGGAGGTCTTTATATACACACATAAATTTATATGCATGCAGGGTGTCCCTGCCCATGACAGGGTGTTGGAATGAGATGGTCAATAAAGTCCCTACCAACAAAAACCATTCCGTAATTCTGTGAGTTGTGGCTGGAAGATCTGGAGATCATTGAGTCCAACCCTCCCCCAGTACCTGGAGCAGCTGACACGGGAATGTGTCCAGGTGGGTTTGGAATGTCTCCAGAGAGGGACAATCCACAAAATCCCTGGGCAGCCTGCCACCCTCAATGTGAAGAAGTTCTTCCTGAGGTGGAAATTGTTATGTTCCATTTTATGGCCATTGTTCCTCATCCTGTTGCTGGGCACTTCTGTAAAGAGCGTGGCACCATCCTCCTGGCACCTGTCTTGGACATACTTACCTAGATTATTGAGATCCCCTCTCAACCTTCTCCACACTAACCTGGCCCAGTCCCTGCAGTCTCTGCTCACAAGAGATGCTTCAAAGGCCTCATCATCTTTATGGCCCCTCCAGTAGCTCCTTGTTCTGGCACCCCAGGGATCCCCCCAGCTCCCAGCACCCTACTCCTGACATTATTTTATCTCCACCTCCAGCTGTGATCTCACATTCTGCACTGCTAGAGGATTCCCAGCTCTAATTTTCCAGGCTCAGCACTCCATAGATGTGTCTCCAGAAGAGGATGGAACATTTAGCCACTCCAATAACAGGTTTTTTCCTTATTCCCTGTCTTCTTCCCCCAATAAAAAGCATGAAACTTATTATCTGCCTTAATTTCAGAGCCTTGCACCTCTTGTATATTGAGCTACACCCATTTGTAGGAACATTTGTTCAGTTTGTGAAATTTAGGTGACATCTTTTTATTTCCAGGTGGTACTGATGAAACCTCAAGGGAGCAGCATTTCCAAAATCCTCCTAACTGGGAGTATTGGATCAGGAAAAGATGAGAGGAATCTTGGCTTCTGTGTTTCAGCTCTCAGGGAGTTTGGGAATCTCTACAGAGTGAGAAGAGTTGTCAATACTCCAAGGTGAATGAAACAGATGCTGGGGTGAGCAGCATGTCTTGTGCAGACTTTTTTTCTGCCTGAACAGGCCACACCATGTGAAAAAACAAAAGTAAAAAACGTCTCCTCCTGGCAGAACCATCTGTCTCCCCCACAAGATGGCTCTGCAGCCACAGGCTCTGCAAGGGAAGAACCTGGAAATACCGGTTATTTATCTTTTTAAAGCATTAACTTAAAAATACAAGGTATCTCCCTCACTAGAAATCCTGCAAAATTCTGTGAAACTTTACAAAGATGTTAATCCAAGCCTTTTTCCCCAAAAGTGGCTCTTTCCACTCTTTTTCTTAAAGGAACAGACTGTTACTCTCAGCATAGTACTTCTTGATGCCATCATCTGCTGAATAAAGTAACCCTGAAATGGCTGAGGAATTAATCTGGTCAGTGTGGGCTTCATTTGTCTTTACGAGCCCTTTGCACAAAACTGCATTTTGCAAATTCAGCTTGCAATGGAGTGATCTGCACCTGCTTGCAACTGTGCTTGTGCCCATTCCATTTCCTTCCAGCATGAAAAAAAGTTGTGGAAAGTATCTTCTAAGGAATAAGATGGGGAAAATGGCTGTAAGATGAAAGAGGGTGGACTTAGAATGGGAAGTAGAAAAATATTCTTCCCTGTGAGGGTGGTGAGGCCCTGGCACAGGGTGCCCAGATAAGCTGTGGCTGCCCCATCCCTGGAAATGTTCAAGACCAGGTTGGACAGGGCTTGGAGCAACCTGGGATAGTGGAAGGTGTCCGTGCCCATGGCAGAGGCTTGGAATGAGACGATCCTTACAGTTTCTTCCAGCCCAAACTATTCTGTGATTATCTGAAATATTAGCTACTATGAGAAATTGAAGCAACCTCAATAATCAGAATTATTTGAAGTGAGGACTTTTGGCATCTTTGTGGCCAGAATGGCAGCACAGAGTTACCTCAGCTAACATAAGATATTGACCTAAAAGGTGGAACTTGAGTGTGTAGTCACCTTAGGCTGCAAGTGGGTTTTATCCTCTTGCATTTAATCCTGTAGGTTGGAAGGGTCTGTGCCAGTAGTTTTGTAAGGTTTTACATCAGCATCCTTCACTTTACCAGCCAGGGCACATAACAAAAATCAAGCTGGAAATACTGAATGAAAAGCCTGAAAGTTGAGGGATGAAAGATAATGTCACTTTAAAACCAAGAAGAGCCAGAGAATTGCTGCTGGGAAATGTACATTATGTAGGTGCATGATGTAAGTGCATGTGGTCTGGCAATAAGAGCAGAAGTGGTAGCCAAATACAAATCCAGCTGGAAAAGCATAGAAAAGAATCTGGATAAGTTGTAAATGAAGTTATTGATCAATATCAGCTAATATAGAGTGAATCCTGAGGAATTGCTCAGCCCAGTTCCAGCTGTATTAGGACTGTGAACTACTGGGAGCTTTTTAACAGCCCAGATGTTGCAGTAAGAACCCAAGGCTTAGTAACTAAATGGATTATTTGACTGTAAAACCTGCTGGTTTGTTTTTCTCTGTCTCACACTGCCACTGACTTTTTTTTTTTTTGGTCCTTTTGAAAACAGCTCCAGAGGGAAGAGAAGAAAACACATCAGTGAGGACAAGGAGCTGAGCAGCACTTAGGCACAGAGCCTTCTCACACCAAACGCCCACAGAAAGATGCAGCTGAGGATTGAGAATCACACAAAGTCCCAGATCACTCTGTTTTCAACACCTTCTGCCCCAAGCAGATCTGCTTATCACTAAGTTCACCTTGAACTTGTGGAAACTGCAAGAATAGGAAAAAAAATTCAGTCTTACGGTTAGGGCACAGGAGCCAGGAAGTTTGATTTCCATTCCTATTTTTTCTGCAGGTTTGTGAAAATGCTATTGCTTGCAGAGTGTTTCAAACTCTTCACATTGCATTAAGAGAACAGAGCAGTACTCTTACATGTTTTTAGTTCTCAGTATTGGAAGCAGAGTTTGATTTATTGCCATATGCAGCATTTCCCTAAATATTGAGACAAATATATCTAAAGTAGTCCTTGGGTAAACCTGTAGATACAGAGCCTTTTCTCTGGCAAATTGAGCATGGGCCATTCTACTGATTTTGCTCTTTTTCTCTTCGTGGAATCGTGGAATAGTTTAAGATGGAAGGACCTTTTAAAGGTCATTGGATCCAACCCTGCTGCCATGGACAGGAACACTTTCCGCTAGACCTGGTTGCTCCAAGTCCCTTCCAACCTGGCCTTGAACACTTCCAGGCATGGGGAAGTTCTTGTGGCTTTCTGATGTTAAAGACAGAGAACTTCTGAATCAAAAATTATTTTTATGAGGCCACACTGATGTGAACAAAATTAGCCCAAATCTGAAGTATGGAGTTTGTTGCAGTTTGAGAGAGAAATAAGCTCAAAGGAAAGGAAGCAAAGGCAAAGGCAAATTTCAGCTTGAAAGTTCCAGCATAGCAAGACCTCATTCTGAAAAGTGTGAGAAAATCTTAATAGAGGGTGTCAATGCCTCTGCCTTCTATAATAATTTGAAAACTGAACGTTAAAGTACTGACAGTAAAGAGAGTAATGAGCCATTGCTTGTCAAAAAAAAAATGTAGGAAAAGGTCAGCTCTTTGGGAAAGCAAGTGCCTGTGGATTGACAAGGTTAATCATTAAAATAAGTGTATTGCTGCCAAATTTCCAGTTGCTGGGTAACTCACAGGTGAGGAGAAGTGCATTTGGTTAGTGGGAATTTAATGATTCACCATCTGGGTGAAGTTTTCTTCAGCGGAGCATGTAAGATTTTTATTTAGGCAATGAAGTTTACTTGCTTCATTTTGCCAACTAATCTGTCTCTAGACTCCATTGATCATATTGGCTGCAAGCTTAATTTAGTTGTCTAAATATGAATAACAATAAAAATTCTCTTATCAGTTTTTCTGTATCTGTACTGAAACTAAATTAACTTAAAATAACACATCCACACCAGATAGGATAAAACAGCATAATTAGTTTGTGGAAAAGCTGCTTCCTAGGCACAAGATTTGGAGACCAATATGAAAACATGATGAACATTTTTTTTTTTCTAAATAGAGCAAGCCAAAGGGGCCTCACTCAAAACAGAGAACATTCTATTTGCTTTTAACTGGAAGTTAATTGATTGTTTTGGTGTTTCTTCACATGGTTTTTGCATTAAATTCTTCCCCTGTGAGGGTGGGGAGGCCCTGGCACAGGTTACCCAGAGAAGCTGTGGCTGTTCCATCCATGGAAGTGTCCAAGGCCAGGTTGGATGGGGCTTGGAGCAATCTGGGATGGTGGAAGGTGTCCCTGCCCATGGCAGGGGCTTTAAAGTCCCTTCAACCCAAACCATTTATGGCTCTATGATTTTGTGTGGCAGAGCTTTTCTGCAGATTGTGATCTGGTCATGCCCTGTTGTGAATTCCTGTTACCCTCCCAAACTGGGTGATCAGAAACACTTTCCATGAGCCAGGTGACTCTGACTTGGATCCAGGCAAACCAAAGTTCTCCTACACAATTTGCAGGTATAGTTTAGGAGTTAGCATGGGCCAGGGCTAATTTCCCACAACAGAAATAAACAGAAGGAATGAGCAGAGAATAATAATGCCTGTGCAAAATCAGATGAGAACCTCTGGCACTCATGATCCCATCTAGAAAGATGTTTGCTATAACATGCAAGTAACCTTTTGTTCATGTGTTTCAAGAGATTTCTTGAAAAGTCCCCCCCAAACCTGAACTATATGGTGATCAGTTTATGGAATTATAGTCAGTCTGGTTACTTGTCTGCAGCTGGGAGGAGTGTTTCAGCTAAAAGCAAAATAGATGAATGGTCTTTCAACTGATTTTCAACTTTGTTTTGTATTCTGCAGCTGCTTCTAAATCACAGCAAAAATCAACAATATTATTCATGCTGACAAGATTGAAAATGATGAAAAATTATGGAAAAGGAGAAGCCAAAGCTTTTTGTGTTTGCAACCTTTTCCTCAACTAAACATGTCAGGTCTTTCCTAGCTTACTTTTGTATTTTTCTTCCAGCTTAGATTATTCCATCTTAAAATATTTTAGATACTTTTTGCACTTTTATGCAGTGCAAAACATTGTGTTTTTTCTGTAATTTTGCCTTGCATAAGTGGCAGTTACACAGCACATTGGAAGTGATTGAGGCATTCACCAAATGGTATGGGTTTCTCATTAAAGCAGGATCATTACTAGGGTGACTGAGCAGTCTAAAGGCATTATATTTATATTTTTCCTGGTGAGGGTGGGGAGGCCCTGGCACAGAGAAGCTGTGGCTGCACCATCCCTGGAAGTGTTAAAGTCCAGGCTGGATGGAGCTTAGAGCAACCTGGGATAGTGGAAGGTGTTCCTCCCTTCAGGAATCTCATTTCTTATCTGTATTCATTCCTTATCTGTATTTCTTTATGGAATATTTAAAAACAGAAATCCAGATCTTGCCCAAACAGGTCTGCATTCCCTGATGGATGGTATGAATCCATACATCTGAGATATGTCTGTTAAGTTCATAAAGTGCTCTGAGATTTCAAAATACAGCTATTATGGAAATAGCCATTGTTATTCTTGTTTTTAATAGCTGCTGACAGTCAGAAATATTTTGAGGTAAGTGCCAAGTTAGAAGCTGTGATTCTGAATAGAGTTTTTCAAATACTCAAGGGCTCTATTATATTTGAGGTAATTTGGATTGTCATCCCAGAAACATCTGGTGGAAGGAGATTAGAATGGCACAACAAAGACTGGCAGTGGTGCTCACATGTCCCCTTATGGAGCCACTTTATGGGTTTGGTTGTCCTGAAGATGTTGAACCCTTTGCAGGGCATTACTGAATTTCTTCAGCTGTCTGAAACTCAGCATTTCCATTTCATGGCAAATGTCGAAGTTTCACTGTAGGTTTTCATTCTCAGTGTGAACATACCCACAAGTATAAAACCTTTCCTGCCCATTTGGAAAAATGTTGTTTTAAACAAAGAATAAATATATAGAGAGAAACTTCACTTAGAAATTAAAATATTAGTTCAAAGGTTATTTTGCTTGGTTTCTAATATTAGTATGAGATGTTTGTGCATGTCCAGAGAAGGGAAGAGAGCTGGGGAAGGGTCTGGAGCACAAGACTGATGATGAGCAGCTGAGGGAGCTGAGGGGACTCAACCTGGAGAAAAGGAGACTCAGGGGAGACCCTCTCACAACTCCCTGACAGGAGGGGCAGCCAGGTGGGGTCAGGCTCTGCTCCCAAGGACAATGATAGGACAAGAGGAAAGGCTTCAAGCTGCATTAGGGGAGGTTTAGATTGGATATTAGGAAAAATATTCTTTATTAAATGGGTTATCAGTTATTAGAGCAGGCTGCCCAGGGCAGTGGTAGAGTTATAAAAATATCTAGATGTGGCACATGGGAACATGGTTTAGTGAAGGGCTTGGCTGTGCTGGGTTAATGATTGCATTCAATGCATTCAAAGCATAATGGGAGTTTAGACTGTTGTAGCTATATCTATTTGGGTTTGAATTTGGTGCTGAATTTCCCCCTGTTCTGTTCACCATTGGGATGAGAGCTTTCTGAGATCTAATTAGTGGCAATGAGAGCTAATTAGTGGCAATAACTTGAAGCCTCTTGTCCCTTTATTGTTATTATCTTTATAATATGCATGAGAGCATTTTGGGCCTGTGATCCAGAACATGTAACCAGAGCAGGGTACATCAAAGGCTGTCTTGTCACTGGAATATTTTTGTTGTTAATATAAAATCCTGTTGAGGCAAAGCTCATGCAAGACAACTCAAAACCAACTGGGTTTATCTGAACCTGTCTCCATGAGGATCTTGTGTTGACTTTGCTGTTTGATTTAGCAATCAGCTATAAAAGACAACGTGTTGGAAGCCAGTCTAATGAAGATACTTAGAGTGATATTCTTCCAACCACATGTTTGAATCTGAGAAAATTACTTCAGGCTTTATTCCCTTTATTGTTGATGGGAAGAGGCAGGAATTTAGGGTGTGAGTCATCTGACCTATTTTAGATGTCCATTTTGGAGTGATGAGTTGCAGATGAAATGCTGATTTCTCCCCACTGAGTACCAGAGGGGGATTAGTTTAGATGCAGGTGATTAATGGGGTTGGAGGAACTCATCCCATCCCCACTTCAGGTACATTTGCCCTTATCAGCAATAGCTTTATCACCCAGCAAATGCCATGGCTGATATGGGCTCTCTCCCAGGACAAGTCTGGATGGAGATGAGACCAACCACTGGAACTGGAGCTCCATTTCCACTTGAGAATGATTCACAACCCACTGAGGTCAACAGGAATCTTTTCACTGCCTTCAATGGGCTTTGCAAACCCCAGGGTTTGAGCATACATTAATTTAGCAGCTGGGTGCCACAATTTAAGATAACATCATTCTCCTGGGTTTCATTATCAATGTTTTGCCAAAGGTCAGCACTCTCACAGCAGAGCTGGCACACCAAAGTTATCCACAGACTGATACAGCAGTTCACTTGGTCATAAAGGCTGTGCATGTGCTACTCCTAACAGAATATTCCTTCCCTTGGTACCTGAGTCTTCCTTGGTGCCTGGTTTGGTTGATCTAGTCCATCATGGTAAAAATCCATACTTAATCCCTTTGTCCATCTCCTCCAAGGCTGCCAGTGGTCTGTGGTTTACAAAGAGCAGCCTCCCCATCCAATCCCCACTCCTGACATGTGATCTCTGTCCTTTCAGCCTTTGACCACCTTGAAGCTGCATCTCAGTAGCAAGTCTGCTGGATTAAACAAATCACCTCTGATAAAGAGGGGACTGAAAATACCTTTGATAAGAATTCATAAAAATCAGGGTTAAAACTGGGTGTTCTTCCTTTCTGCCAGGCGGGCAGAGATGTTGCTTATATGAAGGAATACTATTAAGAGAAAATTCAGTAGTGAATTGTATAACTGAAGCTTGAAATTTCATTAATTAACATTTAAATAACTTGAAAAGGTATTACAGCTTTTGGGGCAAGTGAAGACTGTGGAGAGAAAACAGAAGAGTTTAAGCATTTGTCTTATTTTTGTGGCATTGTGGGTGCTTTTGAAATACTTATACTTTTACTCACTCCACTTCCCCAAACATCCTTTTCAGTATCTGGGGGAAATTATTCTTTTAGAGCCCACAGAATGTTTCAGAGAACACACTACTGCCTTGCAGGTACTGACAATTTTCTGCATGAAAAGAGAGGCAAACTCGAGTTCACTGTGTTGTCCAGGTCAGTGTGATGTGACTTTCACAGCCAAATCCAGATCATGCAAATACTAATACCATCATTGTCCTGGTCATGTTTCTACAGGAAGGAACTGGTAATTAAAAACCTTTGGGAAAATAATATTAAAGTTGGACAGCTAAAATACTTTGTTTTGTTTTAAATAGCAAGCAGGCTTCATGACCAATGCATGCTCTGAGGAATTTCTGTTTTGGCAGTGATGGAAACAAGGAGAATATAATACAGTTCGAAGCCTTAACTCAAGATTTGAGACCATATGTTCCAGTTCATCCTTTATTACAGGTTTCTTGTGCTTCTTAGAATATCTGTCAGGACAGGATTCAAATCAACCAAATTTAGCCACCTCAAACTGGGTGGCTTATTTAAGACACTTCTCTGGGCTTTCTGTAATCCCAGAATGGTTTGGGATGGATGGGACCATAAAGATCATCTTGTGCCACCCTCTGCCATGGGCAGGGACACCTCCCACTATCCCAGGTTGCTCCAAGCCCCATCCAGCCTGGCCTTGGACACTGCCAGGGATCCAGGGGCAGCCACAGCTTCCCTGGGAAACTGTTCCAGAGCCTCACACCCTCACAGGGAATAATGATGGCATTATTATTATTATTATTATTATTATTATTATTATTATTATTATTGCTATTATTGCTGTAATTGCTATTATTGCTGTAATTGCTATTATTGCTATTATTGCCATTATTAAATTCAGTTTCAATAGCCATTTCCAAATAATAGCTGATCTCATCCAGAGAAGGTGCAAATTTCTCCACCAAGAGTGTCTTTCAGTTCAATGATCTTTCACTATTGACTCCAGGGGAAGTCTCAATGACCAGTTTCAACCAGATCTGAAACTTTTAAATGGTTTTATTTAGCTGAAATACATTCTCTGGTGAAGTTAGGGCTATAAAATCTATTTAAGCACATGTGACAGATTTTAATATACTCAGTTACAAGCCAATAAATGTTTGCTTCAAATGTTCAGGTTATAAAAAACCATTTCTACATGTGTGACAGGAAAATATTTTAATATATTCAGTTACAGGCAAAAATAAATTGGTTTTACCCTGTCAACTCCATGCATTAAAATGGTCACAAGTCAGTGTGACAGCAATGATGAGTGAAAAATGGCTCATAATTATGGTTCTTTACCTCATGGGTTTTGTGCCTGTCGTATTCATGCTGTCAGAGTTTTTCTAAATAACCATAATGGATAGAGATGGCCTGGAATTTCCCCTTTGAATGAATGCAGATTCTCTCCTGATGAGGACTTGGAGTCTACAAACAAACAATGTTTGCAATGCAGGCTGAAGAGAAAATGGTGCCCCACTTCCAGATAAGCCCAAGTGAGCCATGGGGACCTTTTTCCCCATGTCCTAATCTGGGTTCAATAATCCCCAGCACCAAACTTAATGAAATGCAATGAAGCCAAGTGCAAGATGCTGCAGCTGGGTCAGGAAAACCCCTGGTACCAACCCAGGGAATGGGCTGAGAGCAGTGCTGCGAGGAGGGGTTGGGTGCTGCTCAATGAAGAGCTGGGCATGACTCAGTAGTGACTGGTCATTTCTTACACTTGCAGCCCAAAAAGCCAACTGTGTCCTGGGCTGCACCAAAACCAGCCTGGGCAGTGGGTCAGGGGAGGTGAATCTCTCTCTTTCTCTGCTTTGCTCTTGAGATATCCCACCTGGAGCGCTGCATCCAGCTCTGGGAGCACCCACATAAAAAGGCAGGGATATGCTGGAGCAGGTCCATAGGAGGGGACAAAGGGCTGGAGCCCCTCTGCTCTGGAGCCCCTCTCCTCAGGCTGGGAGAGCTGGGGATGTTCACCTGGAGAAGAGAAGCTCTGGAAGACCTTAGAGCCCCTTCCAGTGCCTAAAGGGGGCTTCTAAGAAGCCAAAAAGGGATTTTTTACAAGGGTATTTAGTGACAGGACAGGGGACAATGGCTTCAAACTGACAGGGTTTATATTTGGGTTAAATATGAGGAAGAAATTCTTCCCTGTGAGGGTGTGAGGTCCTGGCACAGGGTGCCCAGAGAAGCTGTGACTGCCCCTGGATCCCTGGAAATGTCCAAGGCCAGGCTGGATGGGGCTTGGAGCAGCCTGGGATAGTGGGAGGTGTCCCTGCCCATGGCAGGGGCTGAAATGAGATGAGCTTCAATGTTCCATCCAACCCAAACCATTCTGTTCCCATGAATGTGTGACAGTGATTTAGAGGATATAAAGAAGAAAGTTTTTATTTGCATCCATAGTTAATTTCTGGGGCATTAAAGCGCAGAAAGATTTAATCCCTGGCCAAAAACAGTGACAGGAAGACTGTGGCAAGGCAAAGATCAGGACCCAGAGTGCCCCAGGGTCCTGACCACAAGGCATTTTTTTTCTGTGGGTAGGTTCATCTCCATTTTTACAGTGTAATTGAGTGCAGGAAGTATTCACCGTCACTGTTGCTGTTTGTGAGCACAGTCTATTAGAGAATAATCTGAACCAGCCTCTTAGAAGCAAGACAGCACTTTTCTGATTGCAGCAGATAACGTGAACAGCAGAGGAATGGATGCCATCCCTACCTGAGATGAAGGTGGCTGCAGTGATGCTTTTCTCAGGCCCTTCTTTGTCTTATGAGTTTTTCTCTGTAGAGTGGCCCTGGGAAGGAAAGCAGAGGGATAACTCAATATTAGCAAAGCAAACTGAGCTCTGTGTAAACATAGGGGAAAGAGCTGGAAGTTTCTCTGTGCAAATGCAGGGAATATCCACTAAATATTTAAATATTTAACTTACTCTCACTTTTGTTTCCTGTCAAGTATCAAGAGCAATGAGCAGAGGACCTGGCTGCCAGTCAATAACCCTTTTTTTTTTTTTTTTTTTTTTGGTAAGTTTAGTGATCTCTTAATGCCTGAAAAGGGCATTCCACACACTGCAAAGGAGTGAAGTGCAAAGAAGTAAAACCTAAAGCACTTTCCAAGGTATTGAAAATGCTGTCTGAAAACAACA
This sequence comes from Catharus ustulatus, assembly GCF_009819885.2. Taxonomy (NCBI): domain Eukaryota; kingdom Metazoa; phylum Chordata; class Aves; order Passeriformes; family Turdidae; genus Catharus; species Catharus ustulatus. The sequence continues at coordinate 114,888,974 of NC_046223.1, forward strand.
TGTTGCTGCAGCTCAGTTAGCTTTGAAAACTCAAGCAATTAAAATGCTAGTGACTAAGAAATAATGATTTTAAGAAAGAAATTTTTCTTCTTTCCTTCACAGTCCTACTCTGTGCCATATTTACAGCCATCTTGAGCTGGCAGTTTTGTATAAGGGGAATTAACCACTACTTGGCTTAAATGGTCAAAAGACCTCAGAAAGGAAGTCAAGACAGAATAGCTGTGACTTCTCTCACTCATATGATTATAATCTGATGAAGAAAAAGACAGAGGGTCTTGACATGAGGGTTCTGGAGCTTTTCCTGCTGCTGGGGACCCTTAAACTCCAAGCAATGTCATTCACTGGAAGTTCAAACCCAGGGAATTTGCCTTAGCAGTGGGTTGGTGTGATAGCTGTCAGTCAGGCAGCTCTGCTCAGTGCTGTCCTTAGCAGGGTCATTGTCAAAGAGCTGCTGATGCCACCATAGTTTATTGCAGAGCAGAAGCTTTGTCTTCCCTGCTCTACATAATAAGAGATTTGTTATCATCAAGCCAGTGGTGTCCTTGTTTCCCAGTCTTTTTTCTTTCTCCATTAAACTTTGTGTTCCAGATTGAGTAAGGGAACTTGCTCTTTTCCATCCAAGAGAAGCATCTCCATTAATTTCCACTCTTATCTACCTCTATATTTTTACAGGATTCCGTCTCAGCTATTTTTCTTTTCACTAAATAATAAGTCGTAATCCTGGCATTTTTGAATTCTCAGCATGGGTCTATTTAGAAATTAGTAAGAGCAATTCTAATATGAAAGAAAATTGGCCTCTTTAAGCTATTGTTGTGTCACAATGGTGCTGAGAGGCACAAGCCAACAACGGCGCTGCTTTGTTACCAGGCACTGGGCAGAAAGAGCTGGAGATCAGTCAGACCTTGGAATGTACAATCTCAGTGGGTCAATCAGAGGCAGCAAGAGGAAGGAAGTGACTTGAGGAGTGTCACACAGAAGGCAGCAGCAGAGGCAGGGCAGTGCCATGGAGTTCAGCTGTAGTGCCACAGGATTGCACCTTGAACCCTGCCCCTGTGGGATACAGCCATGCCTGCCCTGGCATCACATCCCTGGGCTGCTCTAGTCCTGCCTTGGTGGAGAAAATGGAACAGGGAATAGAGGTGGGAGCACACAAACAGTGTGCATGGTGTCAACACAACTGGGTTATCCATCTGGATAAAGATTATCAGTGTATAATCAGCTCCATCCCAAAGGTTGCATAAATACCCTGATCTCTTGTCTTCCACTCTGTAACTTTTCTCTGACTACCCTTACATAAAACATTCCCTCAAAACAAATCCCCTTTTCCCTCTCAGTGGAGCAAGGAACAGCAGCACCAGCTGCAGCCAGTGAACTCTTTTAGAGGCAGCACTGGGAGGATTTCACTGTCCTCCTGCCCTGCAGTGTTTGCCCCTGTGACCCTGCATCCCAAACATCCCATCACAGCCTGTTTGGCTCTGTCTCAGTTCTGCCAGATCCTAGTCCTGCTCTCAAAGTTGAGAAACAAAGAGAAGGACCTGTTTCACCTGTGCTGCTGGAGGGATGCTCCCTCTCAGCATGGTTCTGGATTTCCTAGCAAAAAGGCAAGGATTGAGTTTTGTCATTCAAAAGAGGAAGAGAGAGCCCAAATCAGCACTAGGTCAAATGAAAAAAACAAAGGAGACTGAGCTGGGACTAGTCCTGAAGGTGGGCAGACTCCTGCAGAGCTGCCCTTCCTGCTCCCAGTACTGCTGGAAGGATCTGGGCAGGTTTGGTCCCAACCCTACACACTGTGATCCCTTCTCTCCCAGTCCAATTTGATGTTTTGCTGCTTCCAGAACACTTCTGATCTTAGGATCACAGACAATCAATTACTTGTTGCCATCATGCTACAGCAACACAGAATTGGAGAGTCTTCAATGATCCAGTCTGTGGAATCCGGCTTTTTAGAGGGCAGAGTGGCTGGAATGTGTTGCTTCCCAGGTCACCCCTCCCTGTAGCCAGACTCATGCTTGCCCAGAGATGTGCTCACCATAGAGGTGTGCAGAGGATGATGAGACAGAGCTGCTGCACAGCAACATTCCTGTGCTGGCTGAGTCCCAGGTGCTCCATTCCATAAATCGTGGGGTACTTTTTCCCCATTGTCTGAATGACACAAAGGAATCGTGAATAAATGGAGTGCAGGACCAAAATGCAATGGAAGAGTCAGTGGAGCTTGCTATCATGTCAATAAATGGTTAAAAAAACCTGTAAGAAAGTGTCCCTGTGTGATTATTTGTGCAATATCCAGCATAACAGAGCATGGTTTTGTCTTTGAGCCCTTGAAAATGAGAGAGTTATTGCTGTCCATAGCACTGTTAAACTGAGAGCTGGGAACATGGTCATCATATTAAATATGAGTAGGTTTGCAATGCCAAATTCCATTGCAGGAGCAATACATTTTATTCTTCTCTTTTCTTGACATAATAGCAGCTTTCATTTTATTTTAGCACCTGTGGTGACATTTCCTCTCCATCATTAGTGTATTAGAGTCTGTCTCCTCACACCCCTGAAACAGCTGCAGCATGCTTCATACTTGAATGTTGAATTAACCTTTTCACATCTCATTCCAATCTCTCCTTTCCCACCTCCTGCTGCGTTTCTCCTTTGCCTTGTTTTCTCAAATTAGAGCCTTTCATTGCATATTTGAGAACACTGGAGAAAAAAAAATATATTGTCCCTGAGAGGGCAGCCCAGTTGTAAAGAGCTGGTTTGTCATGTCAGGGACATCTTTACTCCATGTGGGACTTTCCTCACTGAGTACCTGGCATTTTTTTCACCACTGCAGCATGAATATCGTGGTTACAGCAAATAATGGCTTTGTTTGATAAATGTGAACTTCTGGCTCCAATTCCACAGCCCTTCCCCAGCTCTGCTGCTCTTCCCTGGATGCTCCAGCCCCTCAATGTCTTTTTTGTCCTGAGGGGCCCAAAATTGAGCACCACACTTAAAGTGTGGCCTCACCATGGTGAGGTTGTACTGAAACTGCTTGTAGTGAAAGAGCAAAATGTATTGATCCAGCTGGATTCTTCAGTTCCTGCCGAGGGAAATTAGGGAGTTTAGTGTCCCTAGACTGAATTTAGACTTGTAAATAATCCCTCAGGCAATAGCATGCAAGTCAGTGCAGGCAGCCAGAAGAAAACAATTTAAAAATGACTATGCTTGAGGTTGCAAATACCAGCTTAAACAAGACTTAGCTGTTGAAAACATACAACTCCATGAGGAGACTGAGAATTCCACTTCAATGCTGGTTCTGGTTTTCATAAACAGAGGTGAAAGCTAGAGAAGCTCAGCTAGAGATCTCAGCTCAAAGATGAGCTTCCAAAAGTAAAACTGCAGAAATAAACGAATATTTAAACCGAAGGAAGTTGTAGGAATTTCTGAAGGATATGATGAAGTTGTCTCCTCTAGGGAGAAAAGGTGGCATTTTAAAATGAAAAAGTGGCATTTTTAAATGAAAAGGCTTGAGTTTGCATCATGGCAGAGGTGTTTTGCAGCTAGGAGAGGTCACTCAGGGGGGACTGTCTCCACAGAGTGTTTGCACACACTCTGCTCACTTGAGAGCTGAGTCTTCACAAAGAGAAGATCTGGACAGAGCAGCCAGAGAGAAACAGGAATAACAAAGTCATGTCCTGCTCTAAATGATACATGACTATTTTTGATAATGACCCAGATTCATAGATTCATTCCCCACATATCAGGATATATCAGTGATTTTGATACATGGCACCAAACACAACCCAGTATTCATGTCCCAAACAGCTCCACACATTGAGACATCTTATCCCTCAAAATGAACCACTACATAGTGGCAAACTGATAACTCAGAGCAACTCTCCCTTTTTTCCTACAGATTCAGAATACTCTTTATTTCTTTTCCCTATGGAAAGTAAAAATAAAGTTATAGGACATTTTCACTTGGTAGCACCAAGTAATTCCTCAACTCATACCCTATTTTATGCCAACAATTGGATTTTGTTTTATATATATGTCCATATTTACCTCAAGTATGTCTAATAGTTTCATGGTGAGTTCATTTTTTGCTTGAAGTTTCACATAACCTTTCAGAAATGAGTAGGTATCAACTTCACCCTCCATCTGCCTCATTTCACTTTATTAAATAAAAAATAAGTTTCACAAAACAATTCTAAACCATGATCCCCCCAAATCTGGGTCTGTCAAGGTATATAAACTTGGGCTGTTGTGAACAGATCATATGGCTTGATCTGGTGTGCAGGAAGATGGTGATGAGCACAACTTGCTATTGTTAAACAACACATGAATAATGCCCTGGGTTTGGGATCCCTCAGCTCTTCTGGTTTCAATCATTCATTTTCTTTTCTCCCATTTCGTAACTGGACTGCTGATGTAATCCCACCCCATGTGAATGCTAAGCTGAGGGTTTCACAATAAATGAAGTGCCATCTAAACCAGCGTGAAGGAGCCACACAGAGTAATCTAAGGTGCCCAAAGGGCTGGCAGGGGCCTGGGCTCCTGATGTAGCAGTGGAGTCTCCAGTAATTAAATAATAATTAGCAATTAAATTATCAGCAAAACGTTTTCATCTTGCCTTTGGCTTCCTTGCTTGCCTGAAGAAAGGCAGTGTTTTATTTCAGTAGAGAGAGGATGGACCACGCAACAAGTGGGAAAGCAGATCTGGCTGGGACTTGAACTGAGCCCTCTGCCATGGTTTCACCAAGAAAGGCCAAAAAGAAACATTGGGTGAGATGGCTGCATAGCACAGGCCAGGGATTTTATCAAGAAAGGGTTTTATCAGAATTAAAAGCTCTATTTGAGAACTCTAAACCAGTCAATCCTCTTCCAATGGCTGCACTGGGAGAATATAAATGTTTGCACTCAGGATAAGAGCAAAACCCATGAGCAGCATCTGTAGCAGGGAACAAAACACTTTGTTTTCAAAGCTGGTGATGCTGGGAACTGCGTGCTGGGAACAATCCTGGGCTCGTTTTAGCCAAGCTGTGTCTGGGAATGCCAGGACAGTCCCAGCTGGCCCAGCCCAAATCAGTGCCAGGAGCTGTTCTGGGAATCTAGCAAGGTGAGCAGTCAGATTCCAGCCTCTTTGCGGTGGTCTGGCATGGTTTAATTGCAAACCAACACCATGGGTTTGTGTACTGGATTAAGTGGGACAATGTGGCAATTTTCTACTTTCTGCAACGGGGTTTGTGTCCTTTGCTGCACCAGCAGACATTTCTCCCTGTCCTTGCTCTGCTCAGGTGCTGTAGAATCACCTCCAGGTCCTGGCCATGCCCCTCCTGGCTGCTGCAAGATTAACCCTGCCCTGGCCAGAACCAGGACACTCCCCCAAAGTGCTGTCAAATGGTGACCTCTGTTTCTTGCCCAGACTACACTGAATTGACCAAGCTGTTTGAAACTCTCAGTACTGGGCATGCTTTTGAGACATCACCTCTTCGCTTTTTTATTCTATTCTGGTAAAAGAACTTCCTTTTATGATTAACACTGTACATGCCCTATTTCCCTAAGCTGAGTCTTCTTTCTACACTCATGGCCCGACAGCTTTGCAACAACCACCCACATCCATTCAGCTGAATCTCCTCTCAGTGAGGGACACCTGCACTGAACAGCTCACGAGCAGCTCCTGGACTTCCATCTCATTTGGGTGGTGTCTTTGTTCCAGAGCTGTGTGAGACTGACCGAAAAAGGCCCTGAACAACTGTTGTGGAGTCTCCATGCTCAGAGACATGCAAAACCCTGCTGAAATGAAAAGCTTGTAAGTCCCCCAGATTCATAAGTTTAGGCTGTTACTGCTATACTTGAGCACCTAAATTCCACATTAATCACATTTGAGATGCCCCCATGCTCTTGAGAATTTTAAAATTCCTTATCACAGAATCTCAGAATGGTTTGGGCTGGAAGGGACCTTAAAGTCCATCTAGTTCCAGCCCCTTTCCATGGGCAGGGCTGGACCCACTAAACCAGGCTGCTCATTTTGGTGCCTTTAGGCTCAGATGTTATACAGGGAAGGAAAACACAGAGGTGAGGTGTTCCTGTGGCTGCTTGGAGTGTCACAGAGTGACCTCAGAGGTTGGTTCTCTGCTGGTGAACTGCACTGGATGGAGCATCCTCCCGTTCCCAGACAGTCCTGTCCTCAGGGGTGTGACTTTGACCCTGCTGAGGCCCTGCAGCCAACACCTTTCCTCTGACACCTCAACTCAGAGAGCAAAACCCCCAACCTTCCTTCCCTTGCCTGCCCCCTCAGCCTGGCTCCATTTCCCAGGGCTGCTGATGGTTGAGGAACAATTGCAACAATTGGAGGGGATTTGCATTGTGAGTCTTGCCGAGGAGCAGAAGGGTGGGAGAGGAGGGGTGGGAGGAGAGATGCTCTGCCAGCCAGGCAGGCGGGATCGCTCTGGCAGCAGCTCTGCCTGGCTTCCACTCTGCCTCCCAGGGGGAAACCCTTCCTCTCACTCCAGGCTTCCACCCTGCCACACCAGAGGCAGGACAAGGAGGCAGCAGAAGAGTCCCTGCACTGCCAGCACCCAACACCAGCCCTCACTGCAGCAGCAAACCATGAGGACGAGCTCCTTGCTCCTGCAGCATCCTCACCTTTGACTGAAAACCTTCACCCATCTCCACAGGCACCATGGAGGAGCAGTACATTTCCAAACTCCACCCAGTAGTGGATTATGGAGCTGGGGTCTTTCTTCTAATCATAGGTGAGTTCATTTGCTTGGAGCCAGGGAACAGGGACACAGGGATGTGGTCAGGCAGAAGAACCTGGAGGGAAATGACAGCAAATATTTCCCCACAGGTTCCTCTGCTTTAGTGCCCTGGAGTTGGTTGGCATCCAGGATTAATCTGCACTCTTGGATCTGGACTAAAATTTGGGGGTTTGAAATAAGTTGTCAGTCCCTTTCTGTGTCATCTCAGCCCTGAGAACGGAGCCAGGGCAGCTCAGTCCATGGGACTGCTCAGGGGAAAGCAGCTGTGGGCTGGCCCTTGGTGGGGGAAATGTTGTTCTGCTGTGTCTAGGTGGGATGAACTGCTACAGACAGCAAAGTGTTTCCAAGCAGCAGTTGTGGGTTTGGCAGCAGCCTGTTTGCCCTGCTGCAGGCAGACTGAGAATGAAATACAAGTGGGGATAGCTACCAGCCCATGGCTCCAGTGAAGTGTTTTCTTCCTTGTCTGCTGCTTGCATATGCACAGGTATTTGTTTTCTACCCTCGTGGATTTGGGGAGGAATGGAACTTGTTTAGGCATGCTTTCCACCTGAATTTTTCCTAAGATTCCTTCCTTCAGTTCCCTTGAAAACTTGTTATAAGAAAGATGAGCCTGTATTTCCATGTGTTTTAATACTGAGGCTCTGAGCAGAAATGCTAGACTTTAGCACTTTGTGTTTCCTCTTGTTCTGCACAGCAGAGCACAACTCAGGGTGAGAAAATCCCTGTTTGCAAAACAGTGAAGGGCTTCTTCAAGTCAGGATGCCAGCACCCTTCTCTCAGAAATGTAAATACATAGATGCAGTTAGGGCAAAGGGAAGGGACAGCAGAAAAGGGCTGGAGCTCCCTGTGTTCATGTTCCACCATGCTGCAGTCTCACACCTCTCCTGAAGGACTTTGTGGCACTGAAACTCCAGGCACAGCTTCCAGCATGGGATCAGAGCCCTGAGGGGCAGCCAGGCTCACTGCAATAAAGCAGTGAGCTGAACTGGAAGCAGGTATTTATCCACAGCTCTGCACCTCACTGGGGCTGCAGGTTGTGCCCTGAAATGATGTTTTTGTTAGGAACAGCTCTTTGGTTACCACCCCACAGCCACAGCTCTGTCCTGTGCCAGCCCACAGGCTGTGGATGCAGGGAAGAGCTTCTGTCAAAAAAACCAGAGGCTGGGCCTGGAGGTCACCTCTGATGATGGAGCTGCTTCCTGCACCTGGAGTAGGGCCTGGGCTCTTGCAGAAGAAAGTGAACTGGGTTCATTTTTCCTCCTGAAGCCTGAGGATGTTCTGTTTTGGGACCCTTGCTTTGAGAAACAGAATGAGGGGCTGGAGTGACTCTGGAGAAAGGAATGGAGCTGGGGAAGGGGCTGGAGCACCAGGAGAGGCTGAGGGAGCTGGAAAGGGGCTCAGCCTGGAGAAAAGGGGGATCAGGGGGAACCTTGTGGCTCTGCACAACTCCCTGACAGGAGGGGACAGCCAAGGGGGGTCAGGCTCTGCTCCAGGGAACAAGCAACAAGAAAAGAATAAATTGCCTCAAGTTGCACCAGGGCAGGTTTACATTGGATATTAGGAAACATTTATTCGTGGAAAGGACTGTGAAGCACTGGCACAGCTGCCCAGGGCAGTGCTGGAGTCACCATCCCTGGGGGGATTGAAAAGCTGTGAGGATGTGGCACTTGGGGACATGGCTTACAGGGGGCTGGGGAATGTTGGACCCCATGATCTTAGAGGTGTTTTTCAATCCAGAGGATTCTCTGATCCCACAGGCTGCTCTGTCAGCAAGTGGCCAAGCCCCCCTGGCATCACCCTGTGTGTGCAGACACAGACCCTGAGAGCTCAGGGACCCTCCAGGGGCATCCATGGGGGCCAAGTGAACGTGGGTGGTCAGAAAGTGAATGGGGGAGGGACACGGAGTCTCAGATTTGTGTTCCCATTTCAGTTAAGCCTTTCTGTTGACACCTCTGAGGTTTTTGTACTTGTGCCAATCTATTTATTCCATTTCATTGCATGTGCCTCTATTAAGTCCCCTGTGGGCACTTTTAAGTGGTACCTGTGAGCAAATGCAGCCTTCCTGCATTCACAGCCACAAGGGAACACCACAGAATCTTTTCCTGTCTCCCTTGTTCACATCTGACTTTAGAGGACACCTCAGGAAAACCTTTCATCAAAATGTTGCTACAGCACCGTGTTCACTTGAAAGAGGAGAGAAAATGAGTTGTTTGGTGCATGTCCTTCTGACACTGCTGTCACCAGCACTTTGGAGCCCTGTGGCACACCTGAACAGTGCATGTCTGACAGCTGGAGGAAGTCACACCAAGGGAAGGATTTGGGAAGTGCAGGAGAGAGGTGGGCAGGATGGCTGGAGCACTTCAGCAGGAGGGAGAAGTGAGAATATTCTTTTTCAGTGCAAGGAATACGTGGACCTGCTAGAGTGGGTCCAGAGGAGGCCACAAAGATTCTCTGAGGGCTGGAGACAGGCTGGAGAGCTGGGGGGTTCTCTCTGGAAAAGGTTACAGGGAGATCTCATTGTGGCCTTTCAGTACTTAAAGGGGCTTATAAAGACAGGAAGGGATTTTTCACATGGCAGAGAGTGACAGGACATCCCAAACCCTGCCAGGACATTCCAAAACATGCCAACCTTCCATTAGCCTAGGTTGTTGCAAGCCCTCTCCAACCTGGCCTTGGACACTTCCAGGGATCCAGGGGCAGCCACAGCTCCTCTGGACCTGTGCCAGGGCCTCAGCACCCTCACAGTAAGAACACCTAATGTCAAATCTAAACCTGCTCTCCTTCAGTTTAAAGCCATGCACCCTTATCACTACATAATGTTGTAAGAAATCCCTCCTCAGCTCTGTTGTAGCCCCTCTCAGGCACTTCACATATTTCCAGTGGATTTCACAGGAGTGTTGACTGATATTGTTGTCTGTGTTGATCCTTCCCTTCCAGCCATCCTGACCATCCTGGGGAACTCAGCCGTCCTTGCCACGGCCGTGAAGTGCTCTGCCCTGCTGAAGTCCCCCGAGCTGCTGACGGTGAACCTGGCGGTGGCAGACATTGGGATGGCCCTCAGCATGTACCCCCTGGCCATTGCCTCTGCCTGGAACCACGCCTGGCTGGGGGGAGATGCCTCCTGTGTGTACTACGCCCTGATGGGGTTCCTGTTCGGGGTGTGCAGCATGATGACCCTGTGTGCCATGGCCGTGATCCGCTTCCTCGTCACCAACTCCTCCAAATCCAACCGTGAGTAAACCCCCTCTGCTCACCTGGTGTGCTGGGTTTGGGCTGGGCTGCTCTGGGAGGTGCTCTGGGAGGTGCTCTGTGGAGTGTGGAGTGGAATATCAACTCAGTAACAGCAGAATAAACCTCAGCTTCTGGTGCAATATCAAATTCCTGGTGTTCCCGACAGGATCTGATTGAATTCTGTATGGATCAGGGAGGTTTTTCACTTCTCAGTTTTACCAGGTGAAACTACCTGAGAATGGAGAGCACAAGTGTTTTCCTGGACCAGACTGCCTTCCCTTCCTGTTAGTATCCAAGCAGGTAGACTAGAATTTAAAAGGAAGGAATATCCATCTGGCATTCCTGGGCTGGGACCGCAGCACACTTGAGGTGAAATTGGTCCTGTAAAGCTCCTGCCATACTAAGCTCTAGGTGAGCACTGAGGGCTGTGTTCAGGCCTCATCCAGCCCTCTAGAAGGAACTCTGTTTCTCTAGAAGCCCAAAGGTCAGGGACCTGCAGCAGCAGCCCAGGTGTGTCTGTAGCCACCACCCTTCTGTCTAAGGAGAAGTCGTGGCAAACCCCCATGTGGCTGGGATGGGATCCAAATTGCTCCTCCTCTTTCTTGCAGGTAACAAAATCACCAAGAGCACTGTCTGCATGCTGATTGCTTTTATCTGGCTCTACTCCTTGCTCTGGGCCATCCTGCCCTTGGTGGGCTGGGGCTACTACGGCCCTGAGCCCTTTGGCATCTCCTGTACAATAGCCTGGAGCAAGTTCCACAACTCCTCCAATGGTTTCTCCTTCATCCTGACCATGTTCCTCCTGTGCACGGTCCTGCCTGCGCTGACCATCGTTGCCTGTTACTTGGGGATTGCCTGGAAGGTTCACAAAGCATACCAAGAGATCCAGAATATTGACAGGATCCCTAATGCAGCCAGACTGGAGAAGAAGCTGACCCTGGTGAGTTATCCCTGTGATGGGAAGAGTGTGCAGTAATCAGGAGCTGGCAGAGAGCTGGCTCTGCTCATGCACAGCTCATGGAATCATGGAATTACAGAGACCTACATAGAAATTCTGTATGGAAACGGGATTTTAATATATTAATTATTATTTTTTTCCCAAATATGCACTTCTTGTGGAAAAGCAGAATTGATCCCAGCTTTCTAGAGGCCAGTCATAGAATCATAGAATCATTAAGGTTGGAAAAGGTCTCTAAGATCATCAGGTCCAACCATAAATTCAGCACTGACAGGTCCACCACTTAACCATGCCCCTAAGCACCACAGCAACACATTTTTTAAAATTTTGCTAGTGACAGTGGCTCCACCACTGCCCTGGGCAGTCTGTCCCAATGACTGACAACCCCTCCTGTGAAGAAATGCTTCCTAATAGCCAACCTAAACATCCCCTGGTGCAACCTGAGGGCATTTCTTCTTGTCCTTTCATTTTTCACCTGGGAGCAGAGCCTGACCTCCCATCTAGGGAATTCCAGAGAGTGATTCCTGAGCCTCCTTTTCTCCAGGCTGACCCCCCCAGCTCCCTCAGCTGCTCCTGGTGCTCCAGCCCCTTCCCCAGCTCCGTTCCCTTCCCTGGCCACGTTCCAGCCCCTCAATGTCTCATGTCATGAGATCTCAGCAAGCACAGCTCTGGGTGTGACCCCACACCCCCCTCCTGTGCCAGGGTATCCAGCCCTGTCTGTGCCAGCTGCAGACAGCTGTGTTCCCTTGCAGATGGCTGTGCTCATCTCCGTGGCTTTCCTGAGCTCCTGGACCCCTTATGCAGCCGCCAGCTTCTGGTCCATCTTCAACTCCAGCGAGTCCCTGCAGCCCGTGGTGACGCTGCTGCCCTGCCTCTTTGCCAAGTCCTCCACTGCCTACAACCCCTTCATTTACTACGTGTTCAGCAAGACTTTCCGCTGCGAGGTGAGGAAGCTGCAGTGCTGCTGTGGCTGGAGGGTTCACTACTTCAGCTCTGACAACTCCACGGAGAACCCTGTGTCCATGTGGAGCGGGAGGGACAACGTCCGTCTGTCTGCGGCGGCCAAGCTGGAGAGCCCGGGAGCTGTGGCTCCCTGAAGGGCAGGGTCACAGCACAGCTCAAACCTGCCTCTCTCCCAGGCTCAGAGGAGCAGGGGTGCAGGAAATGAGGTTGTCACTGCGTATACAGAGGTTTAAATATATATTTTTAAGCAGCTCTCAAGTATTTTCTTTAGGCCTCACAGAAAAAAAAAAATCTATTTTTCCCCCAAGGAGTTTCACTTTAGGGAAAATAGATTTATGTACCAAACATAAAATCATATAAATTAAACTTATTTTCAGGTAAACAGAGATTTATTATTTTTGTTGATTTTCTTTTCTCTATACTTCTCATTTTTTTAATGCAAGCTATCTTACAACTCTTAGCTCTACCAGTAGAACGGCCACCAGAGAAAATCATAGGTTGCACACGGTGTTGCCAAATAAACACAGCTAAGTGTGTAGTTTTCCAACAACACAGACTGCAAACCATATGGGGAGCACTGCCAGGAAAAGGTGGGAATGTGGCTGCTCCCAAAACGATGCAGAGATCTCTGGTTCCTTGCTCTTTCAGAGAGGCAGCTCCAGCTCCTCCAAGCACAAATCCAAGGAGCCTTGGATGAGGTTTGGTGGGGATGCGGCAGTCAGTGAAGGATGCCCTCTATCCCAAATGGCACAGTGGGAAGGAATCTCAGCAGGAGGAGCTGTGTCCTTCAGCTGCTGTTGGCTGAGGTGCAACAGCTCCCCTGCCATGGAAGCTGCTGGAGAACTTTAGGATTGAAAAAGACCTTTAAAATCATGTCCAACCATCAACCCATCACCACCGTGTTCACCGCTAAACCCTGCCCTCAAGTGATACAGGCACTTATTTTTGGAACCTTTGAGGGATGGTGACTGCATCACTTCCCTGCCTCAGTGCTTTACCTTTCTCTGCAGCTGCTCTCTGCAGGATGACACAAAACATTCCCCAGAAACATTCCCAGCAGTGTCACCCTGCAGCAGTCCTGGCTCTCATGGGAGCTCCTGAGACCCCAAATTCTGCCCTGGCTAGGGCACTGACATGACTGCAACTGAGAACTGAACCGGTTTCCTGATTCAGTACAACCATTACACCAGGTTTGTTTGTTTGATTTTTTAGGTTTTGAGAAGGTAATCTATGGTCAAATCACAATCCCATGGTTATTTTCTACCCAGCCCTGGACTGTGCTGTCTTTTCAGAGATGGAAGCAGGACGCAAGTACCGAGTTCAGGAGTGGGTCTGGGCACCTCATGTTTGCAATCACCAGTGCACCCATCCCAATACAAACAAAAATTTCATCTAAAAACTCCAACAGATCAGACCTCTCACATATTAGGAGTTTTCTCATCACTCTGAGGAGGTTTACAATGAGCCAGGCACCTTTGGCTTCTTTCTTTCCATTGAGAGTAAATGGAGCTCTCTACTCAGATGATGACATATGAAGTTAAATAATACAACTAAAACTCTGATTTGTATTAAAATAAGTTGGAATTCAATGCCTTAGTTTGAAAAAGCTTCTAGGCAGTCTCTGGCTATTGAGGCATAGGAATACCTTACATAATTTTTATAGAAAATTTCTGTTAATGGTCAATTTTCCATCTGTAAAATTAAATGTGACTCACTTCAGAACAAAGATCAATTATTTGAGAGAGGCCATTATTCCAGAAGTTAGAGCATGAGGATAACACTGCAAAGGCTTGGATTCCACCCCATTACTTTTCCAGTAATACTGTGCAACTTAAATTTTGTCTTGTTTTCTTCTCTCATCCGCATAACAGAGACAGTTTTGCTGCTCATGAATGTAGAACATGAGCTGTTTTACTCATGAAAACTTCATAGAATCACAGAAACACAGAACCATAGAGTGGTTTGGGTTGGAAGAGACCTGAAAGATCATCTTGTTCAAGACCCCTTCTGCTATCCCAGGTTGCTCCAAGCCCCATCCAACCTGGCCTTCAGCACTTCCAGGGATAAGGCAGCCAGAAAATAACTCTCTTTATAAAACTATAGGTAGATAAACCATAATTGTTGAATTTCATGGCTTACTAAGATACAAATGCTGTACATGGCAGTAGCTGTACAGGAGCAGCTGTGCTCTGTCCCCATCACTGCCCTTCCCTGAGGCCACCATTTCTCAAATCAAAGTGCTGCTGGATTCAATTCCATCTCTGCTGGATGGGTGACCCTGCCTGAAGACTTCTACTATAACTGCCAAAACATTCAAAACAAGTTCTATGCATGCAAAAGAGATCAGGCAAAACAGACCAACCAAAGAGCTGCAGCAGTTACTTTATTTATCAGTATATCTGGAAAAAAAAACCCCAAACACACTTATTTGAATTCCCTTCACTTCCTGAAGTCATAGTTCTAGAGATAAAATTTTCTTGTGGGTACCTATATAAATAATCCTCAAATAGAACAAGCAGAGAGTTTAGAACTTTCTTAGAAAGCACAAAACACGAGGCCAGGGGGCAGTGAGAGCAGAGGTTTGTGGTTGGCCATCCCTTGCTGACAATCAAGTGGTCAGTGTAAGGCTGCTGAGTTGGGACATTTCAGAGTCACATGGATTGCTGTCTCTTCTCCAGGCACTTCTCAATATCATCCAACACCTGCACAGCTGCTTTTGGAATACGAGTGCCTGGGCCAAACACGTTGGCAACGCCGGCTTCATACAGGAAGTCGTAATCCTGTTGGAAAAGAGATTTATAGTTAATAGTGAAACAGACAATTGATAATTGATTTGTAACTGGTGCATGCTCTGTCCTCTATGTTGGGCTTGAGAAAGGAACAAGCCCCAGAGAGAGGCAGCCCAGTTTCAAGGAAATGGGAAAAGGGTGGAAGTTAGAAGATAGAAAATATTACTAAAAATATCAGTAGGCAAGGGATTATTTCTTTAGACTCACACTAATGGCAATCCTTGGAAAATATTCAGAAGTCAGCTGTATATGAGTCTGAATAACCTAACCTAAATTTGATCTAACTTCCAATTTTGAAAATACTACCTTAAACAAGGGCTTGGAGCAGATGACTGCCAGGAGTCTCTCGCAGTCTAGAGTTAATCTAATTTTATGAGTGCCCAGAAATTTCAAAAATACTTGGGAAGCAGTTCTGTATCCTCATTTCTTCTCTATAAGATATATTACACCTTTACAACCACAAGGTAGCAACATCCCTTTGAGAGATACTGGGCAGAACACAAATTGTCTCCTAGAAAAACACTATGAGTTTTGTTTGTTCAGTTTAGAATTCTGTCATTCCTAGAAAAGGGAGAGGTGTGGGAAAAGGGCATAACAGGAGATTTATGTGCAAAATCAGTTTGGATTACTCTAGACAGAGGGTGGCTGTAAGGTGATGGAGACAGGCAGATTGTGCATCAGCTAAGGAAAATTTAAAGATGAAAGCACAGATCTGACTGCAAGGGAATCTGACAAACTGCTCAACAGTTTAGGAGAAAGCAGAGGGAATGAGAAGGAATCCCTGCCTGATGATGGGGAAGGTGAAGAGAGGCTAAAAAGTGAGTGAGATGTCCAGCCTATGGATGATGGGACCTGCCAGAGGCCTTTGTCACTGGCTGTGGCTTTTCCCAACCAGTGCCTGATGTCAAAAGGTCTCTGGAGACAGGAGCCAGCCTGTACCAATGATATGCAAGGACTGGTGATGCAAAACAACAGAACATAAACATCTCCCTGAAGCTCATCTCTTCACAACACAGCTGCATATTCCATCCCACAAATACTCTAAGTTAAACCAGGGCATGGTGTACAGAAAATCAGATTGGAGGAATCCCACCTTACAGACCTGTGCTGGCCATGGTGACTGTACAGAGGAGCCTTCAGTGCTCTGATATTACAGAACAGAGGAAACAGCTCAAACAGCTCAGACAGAGAGAAATCAGTCTCTCAGCTCGATGGAAATAATGCTGCCCGTACCTGAGGGGGGATGACTCCTCCACACATGACCAGGATGTCGGGCCGGCCCAGAGCATTGAGCTCCTTGATGAGTTCAGGCACCAGTGTTTTGTGCCCCGCGGCGAGCGTGCTCACCCCGACACAGTGCACGTCTGCATCCACCGCCTGCTGCGCCACCTCCCGCGGGGTCTGTGTGCAAACAAGGTGGGACAGGGCACAGCCTGGGGGCTGAGCACACATTCCAGGGACAAGGGATGCACCGGGAACGCTCCGGGTGCTGCTCAGTCCTACCTGGAAGAGGGGACCGATGTCCACGTCAAAGCCGATGTCTGCGAATCCGGTAGCGATGACTTTGGCTCCTCGGTCGTGGCCATCCTGACCCATCTTGGCAACGAGGATACGAGGCCCTGCGGCCCTCACGGTCCATGAATTTGTTCACTCTGGTTGAAACACACATTGTGGCAGTGTAAGTCACTGAGAATCGCTGGAAGTATTTCACGCATAAAAAGGGATTTGCTGCAAGTGTAGCGTAATTTTCATCAAATAAAAGGATCTTCTAAGTCATGGTTTGGCTGTGCAGTCTGCACACTACGTTAATCTTCATGTTATGTTATTACTAATTTGTATTTACCAGCCTCAAAAATAAAATATTCTTTATTAAAAAAAATCTTCCACTATTTTGCTTTCTAACAGGTAAAATACTGAATTCTCTGAGGGTTTAAAGAGCTGCATTACAACTCACTAAAACACATTTTTTTAGTTTTTAAGAATAATTATGATCTATTATTTCAAAAGTACTCACACACAGATGGGTCCTGGGCATCACATTCTGCATTATCATTCCACTGGGCAAACATCTGTCCATGGAAGGATTATTGTATCTCCTATTCTGTGCACTCATTTCACTGCCTCTCTTTTTTTGGATAGTGCAGTTCATGTTTTTGTTGTATTGATGCTACTATGTAATCACAGCCTCAGATATTAACTTGCCACCTTACTGCTCATTATTGAAGTAACACCAGGATCTGTCTGTGTTTACAGGCTGGACACACTGATCTTAAAAGTCTTTTCCAACCTAAATGATTCTGTGATTGTATGTAAGAAAAGGAGGTACATCTTGATTTTCAAGGGGTTAGTTCAGTTCTCTTTCACAAAAAAGCTAATTAAAATAGTCGAATTAAATAGTTACAATAAAAGAACAATGGTGACATTTTCCTAGCACAACTACTTTCAAGTCAATCTAATCACCACCACTGCAAAGCCATCAGTAATTCCCCTTGAGGAGAGCCTGAACTCTTTAAGGGGTAAATCCCAACACAGCAGGGACTGTTGAGCATCGATTTGTGCTGCATCATCTCCCACAGCAGCAATTGAGGCTCTGTGCCCCTGAGGGCAGCAGTAAAGGCAGAAGCTGAGAAAAGGCCCAAGAGGTAACAGTTTTCACACATACCAACATCTTCGGGTGCCTCGGGGAGTAACGCACAAAGACTGGAGGTTGTAAGTGGATATCCAGGCAGATTTTAGCAAGTTTTATCAACAGTAAGAGTGAAATTGCAGACCAATTTATGGGTAGATCAAAACAAGATTTTGTAGTATGAACTGCTGGAAATATTTTAGAGATGACTATAACACAGCCTTTAAAAGAAGCAACCCAATGTACAGGGATTTCAGGCAATGTTTCTCAGCTTCTTAATCCTGTGGCTGCTTAGACTTGTTTGAACAAAACCCTCAAATCATAACTTCACCTTGGTGAATTTTGTATGCAAGCAAATACAACTTCAATTAAGATTTGACTTTGTCTTATTGTACTTGATCTCTGTCATTCTACTTCCGTGCTTAGGAGAGTGCTTTTTGCAGGTCGTTGTTTTCCCCAGGGATGTCACCCAGGTTGGGAAATGGTTTTTTAGGGCACAGTCAGCAGCACATGTACCTCTGGATTAAATGTGAGGCCATTACACGTTTGGCTAGCTGGGAAGAGTTCTCACCTCTTGATGGCATGAAGGATTTCATCACTCTCCCCAAACTCCTGGCGATAGGCCCCGCTCACCATGCGGTCGCTGGCCTTGTGCTCCCCGAACACTTTCTTCATGGCATCTGTTATCTCCCCCACGGTGCACCTGAGGCACAGACAAAAACATTTGTATTATCAGCAGGCTGAAATGAAAATAGGACACAGACATCACTGGCCCAACCATCTGCCTTGCTGCTGGACAAATTTACTTACATTGGTTTCCCTTTCAGTGCTGCAACAACGAATATCCAGCTCACCCACTGCCACCCACTGACCAGAACATGCAAAGGGTTTTTCAGAAAATACTTTACTGCTCATGTGAGAATTGATTTACAACTGGCAAGACAATGGAGAATGGCAAAGTATTTCAGAAAATTAAATCAGATTTTCTGAATGGGGATTTTTTTAGGGGAGCTCAGACTGAAAGACCCTGTATTTGGACTCATGCTAAAATACAAAATGATGCCTTGGGTTTTAGCTTTTATGTTTTTCAGAATCTTTGCTGCTTAGTGTGTAACTCTGAAACTTCATATTAGGTGTTAGTTCTATTCACAGGGTAGTTAGACAAAACAATTCCTTTCCAGCTAGAGAATAAAGGACACCTGGTACCAAAAACAGAAACAATGGTGAGGGAAAGGGGTAAGGCAGGGGCTGAGACTTCATAGCCTGGGGCTGTGGTTGGAC
The DNA here is from genome assembly GCF_009819885.2 of Catharus ustulatus. Lineage (NCBI taxonomy): Eukaryota > Metazoa > Chordata > Aves > Passeriformes > Turdidae > Catharus > Catharus ustulatus. The sequence goes on from NC_046223.1 coordinate 114,907,559, forward strand.
AATCGACCCCAATATGTAGATGAACCAAAACGTATAAGAGTGTAAAACTTGTGACCTGGATCCATCTTGGATTTGATTTGGGTGTAGCCCTGGCCAGGTTCTTGTACTGCCCAAGGTGTATCCTTTCAATAAATACTGATTTTATCCCTTTTGCTCTGTCCAGTCTCTGTTCCAGGTCAGCCTTTCCAGGCAACAAAAATGTAAATCAAGAGGGGACAAAAAAAGGAAGAACACACAGAAGAGACTGAAACCCAACATTTTAACAGGATTTTTTTTTATTTGCCTTTCCCTTTGATTCTTTTATTTTAGTGTGTGTTCTCCTCTACTCCTGACACAGCTCCTTTACCCACTGAGATACAGAAGGATCTGGGAAATTTATTTACATGCAACTTACAAGGTTTTTTTGCTACTGGACACACTGCACATGTTTGAAATAATACTTCTGCTGTAGCAGACTTTGCAAACTTTGTCAAAGGAAGGAAATAAAAATATTGTTCTTCTAAACCACTTTAAAAGTGTGCTTACAAATAGACACCAAAGTATATAACTAATTAAGGTAGCACATTCCAGACCTCTGGAATTGATGTTTTTTTCCTGCCACATTATATTTATTCTCTTCAACTCCCTGAAAGGAGGGTGGAGCCAGGTAGGGGTTAGTATCTTCTCCTAGGTAAGAAATTATAGGACAAAGTTGCACCAGGGGAAGTTTAGGTTGGATTTTAGGCTAAAAAGCAAGTGTGCAGCAGACTTAAAAACAGTGTCTATATATACTGGCTCCATTTCAGAGTGCTAGATTGCAGCCCAAATACCCCATGCACAAACAGTGAGGGCTTACTCCTGCCAGTGTGGTGAAGGGCTACAGTGGCATAAAACACATCTTTTCTTCTGGAGAAAACTAAGCTTAGATAAATCTTTCTCATTCTCTTTTGCAGAATCAGTATCTGAGTATACTTCAGTATTAAATAAAGTCCAGCATGGTTGTGGTGTGCTTTCCTGCTCTTACTATGTAAAAGTGTGAATGAAATTTTAGTGTTACAAATGAAAAATAAATTAGGTATAAGCTGGTGGCTGGGATGAAGCAGTTCTTGTGTACTGTACAAAAAGGAAACACACTTCTTTCTTCTATAGACACTGCTTCTGAAATCCCTGTGTTTTGAAAATTGTGTCCCAAATCTCTGCAAACCTTTAAATCTAATGCTTTTAAGTAATAACAGGAGTTCTGCTTTTAAACTACTCACAAATACTTTCCTGCTGTTTATCAAGAAGCCTTTTTTTTCTTTTTAATCTCTGCCACATATGCTTCCACAATGGAAAAGCTGTCTCTGGACAGGAAGGCTCAATTTCCCAGAGCTCACAATCCTCCTTCAAACACTGTATCAGATGCCAGGACAGTTTCTCTCTGTGGTCACATCCCATATAGTTTTGGGGCAGAACTAAGTTTTGTGTTTGGAACTTACAAAGTGCATTTTCAGTCCATTATGCTTTCACAATTACAAAAATGAGGTCACCAAGGGGAGAAACTAGGAGTTAAGTGGTCAGTTTTGGTACAGAAGATATGAATCCCTTGTAAATCTAACACTGCCCTCCTGTGACCTTCCCAGTTCAAAGACAAATGGACACATACTGCTGGAGGTTCCTGACAGGCTGTGGTTAAATGTATTTAAAATACAGTTATTAATATTTTAGGAATGGGAATGAAGGAATTTGAGACATGACAGTAAAAACAGGGCAGCACCCAATAAGGAGTGGATTTGGTTTGTTCATATTTGGGCCATTTAGTTAATTAAGGAACAGACAGACAGGATCTATTCTAGAGATTGATGCTGACCTTGAAACAGCTTCAGAAGCACCTTGGGTGAAAAAAGGAACTGTTCCATTGGACTCTAAGGATGCCTCACACTGCTCAAGAACATTTCTTACAACCTTGCCTGACTAAGCAAACTAATTTCTTCTTCAGCCAAAAAATGTTTTCACACCAATCTGTGGTGCAAGGAAAGATGAAGCAATAGAGCATGATAAGACTGTGAATATCCATTTTCACATCTCAGACGCTTCTTAAACTCCTTGACCCATGACAGAGCTGAGTGACAGAGAAACCCAGTTATGTCCTGGAACTGGTAAGAATATGAGTTTAAACAGAAGAATGTGTATGAACAGCCTCATTTCATATCAGATTCTTTATATCTGTAGTGTACCTTGTGAGAAATCAAAGCATTGCCTTAAGAAGCTGTAAAATATAATAATGGTGTATCTTACAATAGGGAACTGCAGCTGTTATTTATTTCTGTCTCTAAAGAAAAACCCCAAAACTCCAATCTTGGTGACACCACACCCAAGAAAAGTTCAAAGGTGAAAATGAACCATCAATTTTTGAACAAGAATTGCCTGTTCAACCCCACCCTCAGTACCTGGCACGTGCTGCTTCCACTGCCAGAGCAAGTAAGTTGCCTTCCCCAGTGGCAGCACATTGTGTGAGAGCAGCCAGGGACTGCTGGGCTGCTGCTTGGTCTCTGCTGGCCTTCACCTAAAGTGCAGGAGAGAGACATTCAGTTCAAAGAAACCACAAAGTGAAATGGGAAGTTGAGTGTGGAAGACTGTCTAATTTCAAATATTAATTCTGCATGTGAAATTGTCAATGTCCACTCCCTATTTCAATGAGATTAGAAGTGAAAAGGCATCTAGGACTTTAAAATGTGTACAAGTCTATAACATAACCCTAAACCAATTTTATCTACATTTTCACTGATTATGAAATTGTATGTTGATTTTCTGGTTCTGTAACCCTCAGTAACACTTGAAGCACCCAACAGTGAGTGATTAAGCAATGTTACAGGCTTTTAGAGCAAAACATTACATAGATGGTTTCTATCCTATTTTCAGAACATGTCAAGCTCTCAGTTTTTAAAAGTTGGACATACAGATATATATTCCAGTTTCACCACTAATGACCAGAGTGGACTCTCAGAAACTGGAAGGTCAAACTTCTGGCAAGGTCCCTTCCTCAGTCTCTGTCTGCAGGTACACTAAGATTCATTTTTAAGAAGGTTGTTCCCACCTTGTTGATTTTCTCAATCTGCTTGGCACGGACTGCAGAGTTATCAATGGCCAGAACTTCCACTGTCTCCTCTTTCTCTAGCTGGTGCTTGTTCACCCCAACAATGACTTCAGACCCTATTTCCAGTGGAAACACCAGAAACTCAGAACAATTTGCAAACTACTGTGAAAAGACACAATGTTAACAGGACAAGAAGATTTTGAGCATTATTATGCATTGCTTTGCTTATATCACCACATACATTTCAAATACGTAAAATCTGCTCTTATAGAATGGATTTAAGTCTGCATTTTCCAGATTTTTTTATGATGAGAGATTAAATGCATGAACATTCAAATCAGTGAATACTGCAGCAGAAAAAAAATGAAATTAACAATATTTATCTTGCAAACTGATTTAGCAATGACTCCCTAAAATACATTGGCTGTTTTTCTCTTTTTAAGCTTACATAAATGTATCTGACAGAACTAAGCAGAAATGGTCTCCTGTTCTGCATTTACTTTTCTGATTTAACAGATAAATAAGAAAGTGAAGTTAATACCTAATATACTCCATGTACATAAAAATTAATTTATCACGTTGGAAGATTTTATTTTAGATTTCAATCCTATGGATTTATCAGCTATTTTTATTTGCAATGCCTGCTAACATCAATATGCTCTTTGAAGCAACATTAAGTAATTTACCTTACGAGAAAAAACACAGAACTTCACTGATTATTCTTTATTGGTGTTAATTAAAACCTGCTTCAAAATTATCAACCATACAAAGAAGTCCATATGACTTCTTTCATGTTTAAGTTTTCCCTAGTTTCTGTTCCTGGATTACTATTGGAATAGAGTGGAAAAAGTGGAATAGTTTTAAGCACACATGTATAAATATCTCTATAAATACTTACTCTGTGATTACATATACATATGTATGGCAGACAAGGAGCTGTATCATCCTCTGCTATGACCTGACCATTCAGGAAAAACGGCAGCTCTCCAGAAAACCCAGGAATTCGGGTTTATCGCCATCTGGTGGCACTTCTGCTTTTAAACTCGGAATCACAGCTTAAAGCTCCTATCAGAAATCAAATGTTTCACTACTGAAGGCTCCAAACACTCCTTTAAAATGGTGTTCCTACTGCTTTGTCATCTGATCTTGAACCTGCCAAGCAAGACTTTTCACACTGGTGCTGTGTTTTGTATATGCTGTGCCTTTCCAGAGTTTTCACTGACATAAAACCATCGACATTTGTTCTATCACTCACAATCTGCTACTCCTAAACTGGGAAATAAAAACCCTCAGTGAACATGTTGTAAAAAGCCTTTATACTGAAGTATCCTATTGACACTTTTCCCTCTTTAATCCCCCTGCTCCTACCAGAGTCAATCCTGGCTTGTCTCCGGGCTGCACACTCTTCAATACGAAGTTTGGGGATGCCCTCAGCAACAGCTTTGGCCATTCCACCCATTTCTTCTATCTCCTCAATAAGCTGAGAAATGAAGAGGATTGAGATAGTGAGTAGTAGCAAGGTTGAAAAATTGAGTTTGTACCTGTGCTACCACCCACATTTTCATTAAATCTTTTTTTGTGCTCTACTGTGTTTTGTACAGTTTATTTACAAAGACCTCACTGAAGCAGAAGTGTAAAATAACTCCTTGATTAGAAGTTACCAATTTATCAAGCAGTCCCTTAGAAGACATTTCTCAGAACTCCTATCCATAAAATTTTCCCAGAGAAGATTTTGCAAACTGACCTTTAAAGCAGCTTCATAGACATCATTGGTGAGGGACTCCATGAGGTAGGAGCCCCCCCAGGGATCTGCCACTTTGGGAATCCCTGATTCCTCCTGGATTATGATCTGTGTGTTGCGGGCAATGCGAGCACTCTTGACTGTGGGCAGCCCCAAGGCTTCATCAAAGGAATTGGTGTGCAAAGACTGAGTCCCTCCAAACACCGCAGCCATGGCTCGATTGTGGTGCGGATGACGTTGTTGAAGGGATCCTGCAAGGAAAAGGGCAGCTCTGAGGCTCAGTGGTTCTCTGAGGCAGGTTAGTCATTATTGCAAAGGAAAGCAAAAATTCCCCACTGAAACACTGTAATCAGAAAAAAGCGAAGAAAAACCCAAATCAAACTGATTTATCACTTGTCGATATCTTAACAAAGAGATTAATCCATAAAGAAAGCTAAAATCATCACTGTGCTAGTAAACTGCTCACAGTAACAAATCAAAGTCTAATTTATATTTAGTGGTGTTTCAAAGAACTTAGTGAATCCAAATCACAGGATGGAACAGCAGGCCTGATGTCTTCCATCCTCCAAATCCAGAATTCCACATGTCTAACATGTGTCAGAAAAATTAATAGTCAAGATGTGTTTAGGAACTAAATGTGCTTGAATATTTTCATTAATGACACCATCACATAAGGTAATTATAGAAAACTGTGGTTAGGATAGGTAAGAATATAAAACATACTTTATTAATAGATACCTATTTAAAGGCATGTTAAGTATATTTGCCCTCTGAAACCTGTAAGGAGAAAATACTGCACACTGAGAAGCTTTATTAAGATGAACCACAATTTAGACAAAGAGTTATGATCTAGTCAGATGGACACAGGAAGACAATGGGATATAGTTTTGGTAATAATAACATTTTTACACTCCCACAATTCTTTTAATTGGAGGACTCACTGTTCTGAAGATTCCATGTTTTAGTTTTACTGTGTTGTTGCAATATAAGTAAACATTACATTTACTTAAAAAAAACCAACAAAAAAGCCCAAAACCTCAAAAAAACAAGGCACAGAAGTCAACAATGGTTGCAATCCCAACCTAAAAATAAAAATAACTCCTCTTGCATCTCTTTGAGCAGCAGGCATTGGGATCAGAGCTGGAACCCAGCTCTAACCTCACTTGGGACAGCTGCTGCACCTTTGTGAGTAACACCAGTAGCCACACCACCACAAGAACAGCTTTAGGTAAGGAGGTTGGTGAGAGTCCAATTTCTAACCTGCTCAGTGAGTGACCAGCCCGAAGTCTGACAATGAGCTCTCAGCAGAAGAGATTTGGAATTCTTGGGCTTAAACATTTTCTCAATCAAGTGAGCCCACAGCCGCCTCCCAGCTCTCAGCTTGGCTATTTCCATATAGAAGTTCATGCCAATTCCCCAGAAGAAAGAAAGCCTGTAATAGGAGAACAGAATATAACACTGAATCAATCATTCTAGTAACTCTGGATCAGTAATGGAGAAGCCCTACAGCAAGGTCTCTGATTAATGCACTTTTACAGATGATGGGAATTTTCCTATTTGCTTGTATGTGTAAAAATACTGAATTTGATATTAAACTCTACAGGGGTTTTACCAAAAGTGGGTTTTATACTTGCAAATTTCTTGAGCTCACCTAGGTGCAAATTCATCAATGGTGAGGCCAGCTTTAAGCCCAGTTCTGCAGTACTCCAAGCCATCTGCTATGGTAAGCCAATTCCAGGATAGCATCAGCTCCTGCCTCTTGCATGTGGTATCCACTGATGGAAATGGAATTAAATTTTGGCATATACTGGGGGAAAAAAAAAAGATACAACAGGGTATAGCAGCAGAAGGGAGGATTAAATACTTGTTCTATCAGCATTCACACAGAATCACAGAATGGTTTGAGCTGGAAGGGAGTTAAAGGTCATCCAGTTTCAACACCCACTGCTATGGGCAGAGACACCTTCCAGGATCCCAGGCTGCTCCAAGCCCAATCCAACCTGGCCTTGGACACTTCCAGGTATGGGGCAGCCACAGATTCTCCAGGAAACTTCTGCCAGGGCCTCAACATCTCACAGGGAAGAATTTCTTCTAACACCAAATCTAAATTCTCTTTTAGTTTAAAAATGTTTCTTCTTGTCCTGTCACTATCTGTGTAAAAGGTTGTCACTATTGGTGTTAAAAGTTGCTCTCCATCTATTTTATAAACCCTCCTCAGGTACTGAAAGGCTGCAGTGATGTCCCCCTGGAGCCTCCTCCAGGCTGAATATCCCCAGCTCTCTCAGCCTGTCTCCAGGGCAGAGGTGCTCCAGCCCATTCTCTGAATTCCTCGTTGACTCATCTCTACAAAGATGCGTTTGCAGATTTGATCTGACTCAAACTTCTAATTTATAGGATAAGTGATACTGGATCTTAACTTCTCCTGCTGGCCCTTTCCACAACCACATTTCTCTATGACATGTTTTCCCATCATTTCTTTGTTCTCCAAAGTGCCTCATGAACAGTAAGCCTAATAACAGAAGTGATACCTTTAAACAGTGAATACCTTTGAGGTGTACTGGAAGATGTCGGCAATGATCCGCATGGATGGCTCTGGGGGGAAAATGTAGGTGTTTCTGACCATGAACTCCTTCAGGATGTCATTCTGGATTGTCCCTGTCAGCTTGGCCTGAGGCACTCCCTGCTCTTCCCCAGTCACAATGAATGTAGCCAGCACAGGAATGACTGCCCCGTTCATTGTCATGGAAACGGACATTTTCTCCAAAGGAATTCCATCAAAAAGGATTTTGGTGTCTTCCACTGTGTCGATGGCAACTCCAGCCATTCCAACATCTCCTCGAACTCGGGGATTGTCTGAATCATACCCACGGTGGGTGGCTAAATCAAAAGCAACTGATAAGCCCTGCTGGCCAGCTACATGGAAAAAAAAAGGAAAAAACCCAAGAATCAACAAAGAGAGATAGTCAGAAAGGTTGAGCAGACTTGCATAAGAACGGGATCTAAGTTTATTAACTCTTATTTTACATGATTCAGGCAAACTAAATTTTGCTGTTAAACACTGTTCCCTCCCCAAATCTGTCCAAGGCCTAGTAGTCTTAAACTTCATATGGAAAAGTTTTAACTGGGAAAAAAAGCCATCCTTACTATGCTTTAAAAATTGCTGAAAAACAGCTTATCCACAAGTTATATGCCTAGACAGAAAGTATAAGACATATAGTTCAGCTTGGCTTAACTAGGAACAGAAGTGCCATAAACTCTGTCACATTATCACAAACTAAACACATACAGACTGTTCTCTGGCTCCACTAACACATGTTGTTATCTGTAAATCTGCAGTAAGAGAAAGTTATTCATATAAAGCAGGGACCAGGACAGCCAGAGCTCTTGTTGCTACAACCTGAAAGCAAAACCCAAAACTCTGCTGTCCCCAAGCATTCCCCCCACAACGAGTGACTGGGCTGTGCTACCAGCCAACCCAGGTTACCACTTCTGCTTCAGCTCTGTGATCTCAGCTGCTTGAACCCTGGGATAGATCCAAATTATGTCTGTGTGCTAAGGTACAATAACTAAAAGCAGAATTTAACACATTCATTCTCCACAGCAAAATGAAACAAAGGCACTTCCAGAAATGATCCAATTTCCCAGTAATGAAGACAGTGCCACTGGGAAGATCTTATAAAAAATCCAAACTCACAGTGTAGAATATCAACATTTGCCATGTACTGACTGAATTCATGTCCCCCATTGCTTCACAAGGCAGTGTTGTTTCCCAGAACAGTTGCCCCACCTTTGATGTTGTCCTTGTAGAACCTGTTGCTCTCCTCCACCGTGCTGAAGCCAGCATACTGGCGGATGGTCCATGGCCTGTACGTGTACATGGTGGGGTAGGGCCCTCGAGTGAAAGGCTTCACCCCTGGCAGCTCCTCAGGGAAGTCCTCCGTGTCCCTTTTGGAGTATAGAGGCTTGATGTCAATCCCTTCTGGGGTGTGCCAGATTAAATCCTTTGGGTTCTTGCCTTTCAGCTGCTTCTGAGCCAGAGCAGCCCACTCAGGGTGCAGTGGCTGCCTGTGCAGGGAGCGCCAGGCCAGGAGCGCGCAGCGGCGCGGCCGCAGCCGCAGGACAGCATCCCCGGCCCTCAGCATGGCTCTCCTCACAGTGTGGGGCGAGCTGGACAAAAGAAAAACAAATATTTTGCATTATCATCTGCACCTACATAGGAGATGTAGGATGGATGGAGAGGTCAACAGTTTGTAAAGCCAAAACAGGGAAAAATGAAACATGTCATTCATGCACTGGTTTGACAGACAGCCCTTCCTCTTGCCTTTCAACCAGGAACAGAGTTCAGGAAAAATCCCACATTTTCCTCTAACCAAGGAAAACATTCCCACAACTTATCTACATCCACATCTGAGATGTGTAACTTATTTCAGTCCCTCAGCATCTCCCTCATTAATCAGTCACTGAAAAGCCAGTGTGAGGCATGAAGATGGCACAGCCAGCTGCCTCTCACCTTCACATGTCTCCACTAGAATTCCTTAATGTCAAAGAGTGATGCTTTGCCAGGGATGGGGCAGCTACAGCTTCTCTGGGAAATGTGTGCCACCATCCTCACAGGGAAGAATTTCTTCCCAGTACCCAACATCAAGGAGGTGCTCTGCAAGAACTGAGTTGTCAGAAAATTGCTGATATAATCATACACTTTGGAGAAGATGGCTTGGGCTGGATGGAAACCAGATATAAGTTGAAAAAGAAAGGAGAAAAAAATGTGGTACATGAGAACACAGGGACAATACAAGCTGCAGAGCTTGTCCCACCATACATGAGACTACAGAGGCAATAATGTGAACAATTCCCTGTGAAGGTGGTGAGGCCTTGGCACAGGGTGCCCAGAGAAGCTGTGGCTGCCCCTGGATCCCTGGAAGTGTCTAAAATAAGGTTGGATGAAGCTTGGAGCACCTACTGGAAGATGTCCCTGTCCGTGGCAGGAGTTGGAATGAGATGATCTTTCAGGTCTTTCCAACTCAAACCAGCCTTGAGTTCAGTAACTCCTAAAAGCTGTAAGCTCCTTTGCTTCTGCTCTCCATACCTTATTCTTGCACTTCCTTACAAAAACAAAACCTTTACAGCTTGGCTCTAAGAGCCAGTTACCTCCTCACTGCCTCATCTCTTTCAGAACTCCCAAGAAACACACACTTCCCTGACACCTTTATGAGAAATCTTGCATAAAACTGGAAAGCACCTGTATCACTGAAGCAACACCCTCCAAACATGTGCTTTAATAATATGCTAAGTGTGGCATGCCTATAACCTGAGGAGCACAGAGCAGCTCCTGAGGAGCACATGCCCTGCAGGGATGTGATCCTGCAGCCAGGATGGAAGGCAACCTGTGCCCACATCCCTGCATGGGTCACAGATGGGTCAGGCTGGGAGGGACCACAGGGGCTCATCTGATCCAAGCTCCCAGCTCCAGCAGGGCCATCCCAGAGCTCAGGGCACAGTGCTGTGCCCAGATCATTCTGGAATATCCCAGTGAGGAGACTCCAGAGCCTCTCTGGTCTCTGTTCAGTGCTGGGTCACTGCCCAGACAGAAGTTCTCCTCCTGTGCAGGTGGAACTTGCTGGGATCAGTCCCTGCCCGTTCCTCTGGTGCCATTGCTGGGCCCTGGAGCAGACCTGGGCCCTGCTCTGCCCCTCCCTGCGCTCAGGGACACTCAGGGATGAGGTTCCCTCTCAGGATCTCCTCTCCAGGCTGCACAGCCCCAGCCCCCTCAGCCTTTCCTGGGCAGGGAGATGCTCCAGCCCTTCATCCTTTGTCACCAGCACTGGACACACCAGGAGCTCCATGGCTCTCTTGTCCTGAGGAGCCCAGAACTGGACACAGCCCCCCAGATGTGCCTCCAGGGCTGAGCAAGGCAAGGATCACCTTCCTGCTGGCAGTGCCCTTCCTATCGCACGCCGGGTTATTCCTGTCCTGGACGCTGCATTTACCCTTGTTCCGTGTCAGACAATTCCTTCAGCCCATGTCCCATCCCTCACCCCGCCCTGTCACCCCTCTCCGCACCTCTCCCTCCTCAGCACCCACAGCCGGACACGAACGCGCCGCTCTCCGCCCCCAACACGCCCCTCGGGCGGCCAATGGGGACGGGGGGCCGGGCCGGGCGCTGGGACAGGGGATAAGGACAAGGACGGGGGCAGGCTCGGGACAGGGACACGGAAAGGGATCAAGGCTCAGGCTCAGATCGGGATCAGGATCAGGACAGGGATGGGGCTCCCCCCGTTACCTGCCGCCGGCCCCGCCGTCAGCGCGCGGACCCCGCGCACGCGCGGTGGGCGGGAGCGGCGGTGCGCGTGCGCCGCGGGGAGCGCGGGTGGTTTGGTAACGGCCCGGCGGGCTGAGGCGGGAGCGGCGGCAGCGCCGCGGAGGGGGAAGCGGCGCCGGGAAGGTGAGGTTTGGAGCGAGATGAGGCAGGATGAGAGGAAGGGGGTTGTGGAGGTGTTATCTGCGATGCTATCCGGCAGCACCGGCATTTGGGGATGGGAGGGGGTATGGGTGGGAAGGACTACAACTCCCAGCATGCACTGCGATGGGGCGAATGGCTGGGCTGCGGGAGGAGGAGCGATGCATGCCGGGAGTTGTAGTCCACACCTTATTGCAGTCCACTGTGAAAGCTGTCCCACAACATCGGTAGTTATGGAGGCGGGGACGGACAGGGTTTTTCCCTGGTTAAGGGCTTATTTACCTGGCTGTAGTTTATTTATCTGTTTTAGGCCTCACTAACCCGGCCGGGGCTTTTTGTCTGGTGTCATTTTGACATTTGCCTAGTGAGAAATGACAGGACCTGAGAGGGAAAAGTGGCCTGAGGGGGTGAGGGAAAAGCTGAATAAATCTGAGTCGTGGTGCTTTAGAGACGAGAAGGGTGGTGGGGTTTGTGGTTACTCCCTTCTGTGTGACTGCTTTTCCTCTATCTCTATAGTAAGAAAAGAAACTGCAGGTTTAACTACATCAGGGACCACTGATGTGTTTAGGTGCTAAGGTAAAAAGTTCTTGGTAATTGGATGGCTGCACTGAAAATTAGAAAGATAAACCATAGAATCACAGAATGGTTTGGATTGGAAGAGAACTTAGAGATAATCTGTTTCTAGCTGCCTGCCAAAGCCAGAGACATCTTCCAAATGGGGATGCTTTTTTAGTGGTCCTGTATTTAGGTAAATGTACAGAATTTGGGCTCTAGGTTAGCAAATATTCAAACGTTTCAGCTCATTTAGGCTCATTTGGATTGAGCCCAATTTCCATAATTTTGTTTTTTAAAGTGTGGTTTGCACTGTATGGGTTATAATTGCTGGATTTTTATTTTGTCTTTGTTTCCTCCTGTTTACAGATAAAGAAACCCTGCCAAACATCTTCCAGTAAAATGGGGAAACCAACTGGTGGGAGATCATCAAAAAATCCTTTTAAATCACAAAATCAACAAAGGACTTCCAGCAAAAAAAAGGGAGCAGATGAACAAGGAAGAAAACAAGGTCAAAAAAGACAGGTATACATTATTTTGATCAAACAAAGTAGAAAAGTAATGGGGGGGGCGGGGGTGGGGAGGGAGAGACGAATTTTTTCCCATTTTTAGAATTGGAATTTATAGAGAATAATTCATTAACTAAGCATAGTCCTCAGGAAAAAGCCCAGTGTGAAGAGCTCTTTTGAGCAGTCTTCAATAAAGCTTTTTTGTTTGTGGTCAGTGTCAAAGACTTGCCAGATGCTGGCATAGTTCATAGGAGCAGATGAATGGTTACACAGGAGAGGTTGTCCAAAATTGCCTCATTCTCATGTAGATTTTTCCCTTCAGAAGGTCCCTCAGACAGTCAGAAGGGAAGCTGAGGAACTGGAGGAGTATTCCCTGCAGGTAGGGTCCTGTTCTTTCCTGTTTTACACCTTTGACTCCAGTCCTGAGCTGAGTCACAAAGGTGTCTGTCCAGGTTTGACAAGTCACACCTTCCCTTTTCTCCCTTCATAACAGGAGGAAATGGTTCTTCAAAAACAGTGAAGCTGTCCAGTGCTGCAATAGGATCTTGGCAGCCTCTCTCAGAGAACAGTAGGCTGTTCCTGGAAAATACACTGGATTCAGTAGTACTGTAAGTGCCAAATATCCTGGTGGTTCTTCTTTATTTCCTCAAGGGACAAAGTAAAAATAGTAATGCTACTTGAACTGGAAGTCAGTGTGTTTTTGACATGTTCTTTGTGCTTGCAGACTGTGTGATGGAAATTCTGCCTGTATTTTCTTTCCAGATCTGTTTTGTTCCAACAGAGGGAGAGAAAAGATGATGTTCAGAAGCACCTCAATGTACTGAAAAAAAGGTAAGAGATCATAAACTTAAAAAAAAAAGAGGAGAGGATTTCTTCTACCCAGTTGTTTTGTACCATCTTTGAGGGTGAGCTAAAACTCTCTCTCTGACATATACATATCTAAATATATATATCTGTATATATGTTTAGAGATACATATATATAAAGCTATATATCATGTTTCATAAAAGCATTTCCAGGTTTCACTAAAATAATCATCGTTTGGAAGCAGCTAAAAATCCTCCTCTTAGAACTTAATTTGAAAAGCAGAAGGGTCAGAACTGGGAAAATATTAGGAAAATATTAGTTAATATCATTTTATAGTCAGGGAGTGTCAAGGCCAGTGGAATATAAACCACACAAGGTCAATGCAATAGAAAACATGAGATTTGGGGATTTCTTGCTCCTGATTCCTTCCTTGGACACCTATTCCACATGATTTTGGAGAACAATTTAAGGCAGTTTTTCTTTCTCTCTGCAGTCTTCTACTTCACTGGCAGCAATAAAGTTTAAAATTATGTGAGATTAGAATTTTCTTTTTGCTTTGCAAAGAACTCCAAACAAGTCATGCTTTCCTTTTTCTGTAATTAAAGGGTGCTGAGAAGTTTCATGACTTTAAAGGTGCCTCCAGGGAGCTGGGCAACCTGAAGAATATCCAGAACCTTCAAGTGGCAGAGAAACAAATGCTTGAGACAAATGAGCAGTGTTTGCTACAACTGCAGGTATGAAAAGCAAGGAAGGAAAAAATTACCTCGCCACACTGCTGGCTGTGCCTGTGCTGTTGTGGAGGAGTGTCCAGTGTTTGTCATTGTCACCCAGCTTTGCTGCAAAGCTCTGTCTCTTTTTGGATGCTTCTTCAGTGGCTCAGTGTGGTTTGTGAGAAAGACTCACCAGCTTAAGTAAATTTTCTTGTGGTTTTGTGGCTGTTTGTTTCAGGATGAAATAACTGAAGTGGAGAGATTAGCAGAGCACATTAAGGAAAATACACTCCAGCTGCAGCACAAAATCCAGGTGCTCAAGAACCAGGTAGAGGAAGATGAAAAAGAGGCCAGGAAGGTATTTCTCATAAATACTTGTGTACTCTGTAACCTAGAGGAGTGGGCTGACTTCCAGAGCTTTCTCAAACAAACAATTTCTCAGGCAGTGTCATTTAAGGAGGGCCTCATTTGCTTTTGGGACTGGATCTTTTTAATCTTTCCAATTTCAGTTGCAGAGTTAAGAAGTTTGGTTTTAGAAGTTGGATATGCAGGTTATTTTCCTACTTTGTGCCTGAAATTTGGGGGTTTGGATTGCTTTTTCATTCTTTTCTTCTTTTTCTAGGTATTCCAGGAAAAGCAGTGGAGCACTCCACCTCCCAGACTCCCCAAGTGCAGTTTGCAGGCACCCACTTTGCAGGTGAGTGTGGAATATTTATTTATCTTTTCAGAGACACTTTGGTTATGAGGACGAAGGCAACAGAATGTGCTTTTATCCCTTAACCTCTGCCAGAGGGAGCAATTCTGAAAATTCAGAGAATTTGAATAGGTTTTCATTTTTCCTTTTTAATTTTTTTTTTTTCATTGAGAGCTATATGCTTATGTTTTAAAATCAAGACAAAATCCTAAAAAATACCTCATCCCTGGAAGTGTTCAGGGCAGGTTGGATGGGCTCTCAGAAACCTGAGGGTTGGAACAAGCTGGTCTTTAAGGTCTCTTCCAACCCAAACCATTCTGTGTCTTATGATTTAAAGCATAGTTTATCTTTTCCTAGAAACTCTGTGGTCGGGAACTTGCGATTTCTGAAATATTTCTCTAATTACTGGAGGGAAGACTTTGTTCTCTGACTTTGAATCTTTTTTGTTTTAGCTGTAGTTGGACTACATGAAATTGCTGTTGCACTCAACAAAAGCTGTTTTTTTTATTTGTTGTCTATCATTCTTTCTTTCTTTAGGAGGAAATTTTGAAGGTAAAGAATCAGGGGGGCCTTTTAAAGGATTTGAACGCTATTCAGCGGTCAGCTGACTTGAAGAACTTGTTAACCCTTGTTGAGAAGACCTATGAGAAGGTGGATTTGCTTTGAGTAGCCAAAATGTGTGGAGTCTCCATGCTGAGTTTGGAATCTGCTTTCTTTCTAATGGGCTCCAGTTGTGACTGCTGAAACATTTTCTATTTACATTGGTATATAAATCTGTAGATATATTTTGGACTGATTTAAGTCATTTGTAGGTTTTTTTGGGGTTTTTTTGAACTGTGATGATGTCTAATGATGATATACCCTGTCTTAGGAGAAGGGAGGGAAATGGATGCTGGTGTTTTTGCAGAATAAGGGAACTGCTCCATTATGTTTGCACTTCTATATTTGTAAATCACTGAAGGCAGTGTCTTTTACCAAAGTAGATTTATCAGGGGTTTAATCTTTAAACCTGAAACAGGTAGTAAAAATAAATTTATCTAATACTCAGTTGTAAATCCCTGTTCAACTTTTTTCTATTTTTTAATGCAAAGCCCTCAATTGAAAAAAACTGAAAAATTTTTATCAAATGTACAAAATAGTTTTTATGTTTTCATTACTTAATACAGAAAACAACATCAAACAACAAAGTATTTTCTCAGGTTAAATTACCTGCTGGAATATAGCAGTGCTCTTTACACTGACTTGCCTCATAAACTCTAGTTCTTCTGTGTACAAGCTGCTGCTACTCTTAATGAGACAAAACCTAATTATTTTTCATCCATGAGGGCTTGAAAGCCTCTCTGGAGTTAGAATCATGGAATACCTCAAGTTGGAATGAGTCTATAGAGCTCTCTGCTCCTCACAGGATTGCCTAAACCATGTAGGATCAGGAAAACCAGTCTAAGTGCTTGCTTTATACTGAATCACAGGTAAAGGAATATGATTATTTAGAAGTATTTCTCAAATTTGTGGTCACTTGACAAGGGGAGCATATACTGCTATAACCATTAGACCAAAATAATTTAATCCAGCATATTGGTTAAAGATTTTCCTGCATGCCAGGAAAAGGTTAAGTAAAGATACACTCCTTTGCTTTCATTAAGGGTGATGATTGTGGGTTTTGAACTTCTGAACCACATAAAGTCCTTTTCCTTTTTAATTTTTTTTTATTTTGAAAAGTGTGGAGAAGGACAGTGAGTAGGAGTCAGATTCAAGGAAATTCCTTGAATCCTTCCACAAGAAAATTGAAATAATGACTGAAGAATGAGCTTCTGCATTACAGTGCTGGATAGTTACAGAGGCAAGCCATAACTACTTAATTTTTTTCCACAACACTGGGTGATTTTTGTTGTGGGTGTTATTACTTTGGGGTGTTATGCACACATAAACAGGGCAACATGAAGCAGGGAACATAAATCCAGACATCTAAGAGGTGGTCTTAGCTCGACTTGATGGTGGATAGTCTTGGACAAAGTCACAGAATGATCACATTGTTGGTTTTGATGAAATTTGAGGCTTCTTCCAGAGGGTTCACTGTTGATCTGTGTGTGGATCTGTGACCACAGCTGTGTGATTTGACCATTCTTCCCTTTTACTCACCTTAGCTGTAAGTTGGAAAGACATTTTCCTGGGTGTGTATGCTTTATTTACTGAGTTTATCCATTTAAGGAATACTCAGGAAAAATCTTAATGAGCCTCTGGATTCAGCTCAACTTGGCTTAAAGTTGTTCTTCAGAAGTGATCTACAGTAAGTACAGAGCTGTGATTTCTATGGAAATGGAAGTAGGGAGAAGAGCCAAGGGAAGAAGCTGTGCTGGGGCACTGGGGAACATCAGGATCTCCAGCCCAGCTTCAAGCCCAGCTGACTGCCAAGGTCAAACAGCCCTTCTGTTCTGACAGCCTGCACATCCCACATTTATCTCCTTTTACAACCTAAGCACAGCTTTGTGGCCCATATGTCTTTTGGGGAAAAACCTGAATTCAGAGCATTTTTTGGGATGTGCTTCAACAAACACTCAGTGAAAATGGCAGCAAGAATAAGGAAGCTGAGGCTCTCTGTTATTTAGCCAAGATTGGGTGAGCTAAGAGATTAATCCATGAGCCATCAATTTCTTCACACTTCTGGTCCATTTCTGCCCTCTCCCAGTAAATAAAACAATTAAAGAACACCACTTTGGTTTAGAAGTACTGGAAATGTTAATTGAAATGTGGATTATTTTGGTCAAAGAATTAAGAAGACAGATGTTATGGAGAAATTATTTAAACATTTTAGAAGCACAATGAACTAGAGCTCTAGGAACGTGCTACAGCACACATTTTATAGGGTTTGGGGATGATATTAAATGAAATGGCAGGGCTGAGGTCCACATCTGACTTGGAAACTCCAGGTGGAGGTTGGAAGTTGAACCTCTGCATGAGACTGGTGAAGAAGAGGAAGAGCTCCATTTTGGCAAGAGTCTCCCCAGCACAGATCCTCCGTCCTGGAACAAAATGCAAAAGGGCCACAAGAAAATCAGTGAGAGCTGCTGCTTCAGTATTGGAAGAAGAAAACCCTCTTTTATCAGCTCTTGCTTTGAAAAAGGTCAGTGGGAAGCCAGAACATTTGAATGTTACGTCCTAGGTATGAATAAAGTAGATTTTAAAATTGTGCTGGGTACAAATTACCAGAGAGAGAAGAATTTTGATCTTCAGAGGTATCATACCAAAGCCAGCTGGTGATGGTTTGTTTTTCTTTGTGTAAATGCTTATATTTAGAGAGAAATGTATGGAAATGTAGTCTGAATTACTTCACTCCAGTTTTCAATAAAATCTGAATTTTTACTTCATTTTCACATTTTTCCTCTACTTGGCTCAAGTTTTGGATCTGAAACCAAATGCTTTAGTCTGGACTTTAGGTCTATTAGTCAACTCCTAGGCAATTTTTTAATACTAAAATTTGTCAGCAAATTCCTTGAAGATTCACAAATGCTGGCTGGAGTGGGACTGAGAAACAAGGTAGAGGAGATATTCTATGGATATTCAAAAGTGCTGTAAATATAAGTTCTGTCAAATCCAGTACCTAGTAAACTACCTTATTCATAGCATGATGTCTCAAGGCCAGAAGTAACAAAAACCTGAACTACAATTTTTTTAACACCCTTGTGGGACTGAAAGTGGAAAAGGGAGAGCTATTGTGTGATTGTGATATGAAATAAGCCCAACAGGGATTGCCCAGACCTGATACTCCCTGGATGTGCTTTCAGCTAGGACATCTAGAATTAATTCTGGAAAAGAAGACCGGGGAACTGGAAATTTCATAAAAAATAAAAATAAAAAAAAAAAGGTGTACTGGATGGTATGGAAACTGGATGGTATTGACACAAGTATGACAACAAAAAAAGTCTTAATCAAAGAGCATACAGAGTTGAAAATATTAAAAAAAATATACTTAAAAAGAGCAATTACAGAGCCTGCAAAGCAGGAGAAATGCCAAAGAAGGAACAGGATTGGAATCCCATGATTTGGCAAATGCTGCAGGGGTGTAAACTCAGGTGAATGTCACACTCTGGGGAAGCCTCAAAGGGCAAGCCCCTTCTGTCCTTTGATTTTACACAGAATTTGGGGTTTTCTATGGCAACTCCTTGTTGTCATACTTTATGAAATCTTGACCCAGCCAATTTTTGTGACTTTTAAAAGGGGCATGGAAGAATGAAGCAGGAAGTGCATAGAAGCATCTTTGTTGTGTGTTCTGTGTAAATGTAAAAGAGAAAGCACCTGCTGAAAAAGGCAAGAAAGCATCTTTCTTCACAAATTTCCCATTGGCATCAAGGAAGTGCTCAGGGTAAAACATGTCTGGTTTCTCCCACTGTGACTGGTCTTTCAGGACTGTGGTCAGTAAAGGGATGATGTAGGTTCCCTGCAAAATAGGACGGAGGAATGAATTCCTGCACAAATTCAGAAGGAAGAAATGTTAGAAGAAGCAATCCTGTAGGCATCTCACCTTGGGAATGAAATAACCTTTGAGGGTAACATCTGCAGCAGTCTCATGAGGCAAGTTGAGTGGCAGGATGTTGGCATACCTCTGAATTTCATGGATGACAGCGTCTGTGTACGGCATCTGAGCTCGGTGCTCGATCCGCGGGGGGTTGGACCCTAGCACTTGATCTATCTCTTCATGGACCTTTTCTGAAGAGAGAATCAGCTCTAAGGTACAAGGACTCATTCAGCCCTGAGACACAGTGTGCTTTACTGATGTAAAGTAAAACAGGACTATAGTGTTTGATTGATTCTTTAACAAGAAACCTAAAGAATTTTTTTTTTCTGTCATCTTTTCTGTCTAAAGATCCATGTTCTGCCCAATGGGTCGAAACCCCCATTTGACTCCAAACAACCCTGTACCATCAGCTGGAATGGAGATGCCAGACAAGGGCAATTCCATGAATCTTCTCAGGTCCCCAAAAGCTCAGTACAGTCCATTTAACAGCTGCACAGGCTTTTGGTTTATTGACAGTTTCTGAGGGAAACTTGGAACAGTTTCATTGATCAACACAGGACAGCTCTTTACTTATTAATTAATGAGATTTCCCTAAGCAAAGGGCTTGGCCTGGATGAACTCTGTGTTCTGCTGCTGGCCAACCAGTGTGACCCTCACTGGGTCTGAACCACAGGGCACAGAGGCAATAATTGGCTGGAAATCTCAGCTTTTTGTAATTTGGCCTATTAGCAGTTGATCCTCCAGGTTCCTGTTTGGTCCCTAATACTCTGAGTGTAACAATATCTGTCATTAAATCACTTACTCTGGATTTCAGGGTACTTTAGCATCAGCAGAAAGCCCCAGTTCAGCGTGGTGGAAATGGTCTCAACACCAGCAGTAAACAAATTGCTCACCAGGCTTATCAAGTTGTCATTATGGAAATACCTATTGGTAGCAGATTTCTCCTGAAAAAAGTGGTTGAGATAAAAGGTTGAAAACTCAAAGCTTTCCATGTGAAAATGCAGTTTATATAGATGAACATTTGCTAAGATGTAAATCCTATATTTTAAAAAAGCGTGAAAGACAAGGAAGAGCTCTGGGCTTGTGCCTGGAGCAGAGTGCTGATATATCTTTGTATTTACTGGGACCATCTACAAAGGGAGCTGCATCCCCATGGGGGAGGTTACCCAGCCATATCAGACACCCAAATAAGCCCAGGCAGTGATTCCATTCTGTTTTCAAAAGAGCCAGAAGGGATGGGACAACAGAGAGAGCAGGTAAAACGATGCAGCCTTGGTAAATACATTTATACAGTCAGAAGCAAATAAATAAATATTCACTGATTAAAAGAGTTTGGAACTCCAACAGTGTGAAGTATCTGTTCAACTCCACCACTTTGTCATAGGTATTTTCTCAAACACAGCTTCCCTAAAGAAATTCAGCTGTAATTTTAAGGACTGAAAGAAAATTGCAAATGTCTTCATAGAACCATAAAAGATGGAATGAGCAAGAAAATACTCAGTTACCTCCTGCTGTTTAACCAGGAAAGCATCAATAAAACTTCTTTGGTCATTTTTGTCCAGGTTTTTGAGGTACTCTACAAAAGTAACTCGTAAAAAATCATGGAATTCATCTCTGTTTCTGAGGATAGCCTTGTTAGCCCTCAGGAGGAATCCAAGGTACGGGAAGATATTGTACACCTGGGAGTGGAAGTTGTTAGAGAGAGTTTAGCAGCCAGAGCTCTGAAAACATTACACAAACAAATTAGCAACATTTGGGGCCTTCTCTACAGATATGAGGTCAGAAAGTTAAGATTAGCATTTTGTTTTTTGGAACATGAAAAAGCGACTGGATGAATTAGTGGTAGAAAATTCATCAAGGACCACCAAATAGTTGTAAAAATCTTGCCCCAAATTACTATTTTTCAGCAGTAGTGTAGGTGTCAGGCTCAAACAGTTTCAAGCTGCCACCAGGCAGATGGAAATAATGACCAGCAACCTTTTTTATTGTTTTAGCCAGCACTTCCTCTAGCTTTTTTTTTTTTTTTTCTTTTTCAAAACCTAGATAGACATAAATCAGTCCAGGGTGTGGCAGCATTGCATGCAAGTATCCAAAGATATTTTTCACTCACTAGCACTCTTCAAACTATATCTTAAATTTGTTTTTGGGAGACTGGGGGCTTGATTGTTGATTCCATGATTCTCTAACTGTCTCTCAAGGCTTTTTTTTTGTCCCAGAAAATGCTTTGTAAACCTATTATCTCTCAAATTCTCAGTTTTCCTGTTTAATAGAAGAAACTGATCACCAGTTGCTATTTTCCTGTGGCATCCAGTGGAACAGAAACATAAACAAGTGAATCCTTACCGTAACCACAGGTTTCCCAGCAAGCCTCATGTTTTCATTGGTCAGATTACAAGTCTTCTAAATCTGGTGTCTGTGTAGTCAAATCGTTTTCCAAGCAAGATTGACACAATTATATTGGCAACTGCTGCATTAATCATTTTGCTGGCATCGATGGGATTTCCTAGACAAGGAACAAGAGCATTTATTACATTTTTATAAAGAGATGTAATTTGTAAGTGTAAATTTATTATTAAATATTGCTATTTATTTGTTATGATTGATTGCTCTTCTTGATTATTATCTGTTGGAGTCTGAAAAACAGAGGCCACCCCTGAGTTCCTCAGAGAGATCAAAATGCAGGGTTTGAATTAAAGTTTCTAGAGAAATTAAAGTATATTAAGCCACAAATACATGAGATAGAGGTGTAAGTTTAAGTAAGTAAGAATATGTTTTAAGTGCCTTAAAAAGTAAAAGCCCTAGACATCAGTGTAGCAAACAAGTCTCAAAAATAAGTGTCAGTGAAAGCTCAAAAACATAGCTTTAGACATAACAAAAATATAGTAAGAATATTGCTTACATTTTTCATATAGAACAGATAGGCCATATGCACAGATTATACATAAACTTTTGTATTAAAAAACTAGAATTCTAATAGGTTAAGAAGGAATGCTTCAGGTTTGTGTTTTTAGATCATTGGGTAGTTTGTAAATAAGAATCTGTGTATTGGGAGTGGGTTCTCTCACTCTCTTCCTCCACCATCATCATCATCACTACCACCACATGAAGAAGAAGAAGAAGAAAAAGAAGACAAGAACAAAAGAAAAAAAGACCAGAGAGCATCAGCCTCTTGAGACTCTGTACCAGCCTGCAGCCTCTGTCTCTGCTCAGGAGCCTGTACCAGGCTGCAACTCTGGCCCTCTCAGGATCTTGCACCAGGAGCAGCAATCAGGGCTTCACTTCTATTTGAGACTCTATGCCAAAAGCTTTTAGCACAGAGTTTAACACTTGGGACTCTGTTTTTTGAGGTTGATGTGCCATTCCAATAAACAAGTTAATAGCAACGAACATCTGCTCAGCTCTCTTACAGAGAAAACAAACCTGACAATTATCCAAGTCAGAATACCACACCAAGACACAAAAATGCCAGAGGAGCCAAATTCATTAAACTGACATACATTTCATAAAAAGGTGTGAATTTGAGAAGGTTCAAAAAGCCTCTGCATACTTGGACAACACCTTAGAGGGAGTGAGAGCCTGGCACAGGGTGCCCAGAGAAGCTGTGGCTGCTCCACTTCTGGAAGTGTTGGACAGGCTGGATGGGGCTTGGAGCAATCTGAGACAGTGGAAGGTGTCCCTGCCCATGCAGGGGTGGAACTGGATGAGCTTTAAGGTCCCTTTGAACCCAGAGCAGTCTGTGACTCTGCAGGTTTGGAGAATGAACAGCCCACCCACCGTTGTGTGAGGCGATGGTGTCGGCCAGGTGCCCGTACTCCTCCACAATCTGATCCTCAATGACCTTTTTGCCCATCCCAAAGTCTCGCAAGGTTGTGAGGGCAAATCTTCTCATCACCTTCCAGTTTTCTCCATGAGCAAAAATAACCCCTGCGACCAAAACAACATTTCAAAGATTTTAAATAATTTTGCAGGCATAGAATGGAGCTGTTTAGTAGCAACCACTTTTAAAACAAGCTAAATTGCATCCAGATTAGGAAAAACACAACTGTGCCCAAGTATTTTCAATCCTCAGCAAAAGGTTTGTTACACAAGAAAAGGATAAATATTTAAGATTTATTTAATCAAATCTTAGAAAGGATATATATCCTCAAAGACTCTTGTCACTGAAAGAAAGTGGACATCAGAAATTCAAGTTCAAACTGCTGCTCATCATAGTTTGGAAGATGAATTGAACTGAGATCTCTGATGACTGCAGGAAAAAAAATAAGCAGGAACAAATGTCTTAAGAATTAGGTAATGTCTTAAAACCTCTGTCTTTAATTTTTTTCACTGAAATTGTTACTGATGTAATAATTGTAACTGATGACTTCACCTATGGGTTTTTTCCCAAATAAAAAAAAGTGAAAAGTAAGCTTCTATGCAACAATATGATGAAAAGATGTATCTGTTAAAATGTTCACAGAATTATTCCTGAATTTGTCAAGAATCTTTGAAGAGATAAATATGAAATATAAATATGAGATATAAATTCTTATGCTAAATTAGAATGAAGTTGGTTGTGAAATTCTTTTTTGAAACCCAGCTCAGTAGACAGCTCTTTTTAAATAAACCCATAGTTCTCTATGTGCTGATGTATCTATTGTCACATTCTGAATTTAAAAGCACTGTTTACCACTGAAATGGCAGGCAACAATAGAAGAGTAATTTCAGAAAAGGTGGTTCTATGATAAGCTCAAAAACCCACAAGTCCAGGGCCATATCATGAGAGCTAGAAATGCTTTCTGGCAAGGATGCCCTGTTCTAGATCCTGGCACACTTGTGTCACTATCCATTCTCTGTTACTTATTTTTAGAGTTATGGTTGTTTTGTTGCCACTGTCATTAGTTTCAAAGTTAATAAGCGTGCTGAAGTCAATGAAATTGCTCCCTATTTTCAATGCCTTTTGTGATCTCTGGTCCAAAATGTTGTCCCAGCTCCTGCTTAGTCTATGAGGGGAAAAAAAAGTGAGTAGGTCAAGATGATAAGGAAAAGTAAGGCCAACTTACCATTTCCTTTGGTCAAATCTTCAAAGAGTGGGATTTTAGGTCTCTCTGAAAATGCATCTGCCTGGTTTATGAGAGCTTCCTTCACTGTTTCATAGCCAGAAATCACCACAATTTTCCTGTGCCCCAGCTGAACACTGAAGACTGGACCATATTTTTTGGACAGCTGTCAGGAGAGGAGAACAGTGATTCACAACTTTTGCAGCCTACAAAGAAATTAATGACCCTTTCCAGTGCTGCTTATTTTCCAGTCCTGCCCCTGGGTTACTAACATGGTAGATATTTTCCTGACTACAGGGAAAGACACTTGATTTAAGTGATGGGAATGTGCCAGACATTGTGGTGGATAATGGCACAGTGGCAGCAGAATTCCAGTGTGCAAAACTGAGCAGAAGTGTCAACAGCTGAAACCCCAAGTCAGCAAAGGATGGAGCTGAGAGGGCTGTCTTCCCTCAGAAACCCTTGCAAATTCAATTTTTGACTCATGTTTTCACACTCACCTTTATTCTATTGTGTTTCTTTTGTGTACAGGCTACACCTAACAACCTGTTCAACTGTTTGCTGCCATTATTTTATTAAAAATAAATCAGTTTGCTTCAGGGCCAGGATTTAGCATTAGATACATTTGAACTTTTTATACACGATTACATGCACCATGAATCTGTCTCAGGGACAATGTGTGTCTTTTTAGCTGGTACAGGTAGATTTTTTAATGTAACTTGTGCTCCTGATTCTTCTAACAGCTGGAGAGGGGTATCCTGACTGCACTCCCTTTCTTGTGGATTTGCAGAGAGAAACAGAAGGAATCTATTTACATCAAGATGCAAAATGTTCAGCAAGTGGTAAGTTACTACAGGCAGCTGAAATAGCAGGAGCTGTGACCAATATCTGAATCATGCTCAAGTCACAGAATCAATATCCAGCATCAGAAGGGAATCACTAAATTACAGGAGATTACATGTTGGTTCTGTGGCCTGAAAACAGATGGACTTGCTTTGTCAACATGATCGGGTCTTGGAGAGCTACAGTGATATTCCAGATACTGCATCTAAGCAGTTTTTTGATTTGTGGGTACAACATCCATACAGGTTTGTTGGTGCAAATATCCCTTTCAAATCATCAGCAGGGAAGATGTGCAATTTTAATATCTAAGCAGTAAAAATTCTAAGAAAGGAGCAGGTTCACAGAATTCTTCTGACTCAAAGTCAGCAAAGCCCTGCAATAAACTAGGTAAAGAAAGCACTAGAAAACTGAAAGATTTATTGTTTTGGCAAAGGTTGGCCCTGAATATTAAGAGTATATAGTTATATCTTCAGCTTTTGGGGAAGCAAAGAGGAAAGGGAGACGAGAACGTTGATAAATCAGTGAAGCCAAGATGCTGCAGTCACAGCTCCAGGTACATCAGTAATCAGTGGAAGACAGAGAGGTTTACACCACACACCAAAACCATTCCTTATTCAGTTGCCTTTTCTCAAATTACTACAAAAATAAGGTGCACACTTGCTATTAATTTGAAAGTTGTTGAAGGCTGAAACCTGGATGCATGGAGAAAATACTACAGTAAAAAAAACATAGTGCCTTCAACATTTTCTGCTCAAATAACCTTCTTGCTAAAGGCTCATGGATGGATGCAACACATTGGGTGCAATAGGAGAAACTCTCTGACATCTTGGACTATGGGGCTTGGTTGATAGGACCAGTAGAAGAGAAAATGAGTACCTGTAGATAAGTCCTGTAGGGTCTCTTCAAGTCAAACAAAAGAAGGTTTCCGATTATAGGTAATGCTCTTGGACCTGGAGGAAAATTCTGTCCTCGGTTGCTGTTCCAGAAACCTGCTGTTTTCAAAATGGAGAGAAAAGCCAGGATTGACACTAAAACAGTGGAAGTGCTGCTGTTCCAGAAACCTAATGCTTTAGAAATGAATAGAAAAGCCAGGATGAACACAAAACCAATGGAAGTGCTGCTGTTCCAGCCCATCTCTCTTCAGCCAAGTGTTTGCCACAGAAAAGAGAAAATGTGGACCCTGATCTCCGTCCTCCTGAAAAAATTTGCTTGAGAGGCTCTTGTGTTAGTCCATAAACCTCTTTCCCAGGGAAGGGTATGTTTTAATTGCAGCTGGTGACTTGTTCTCTTCCCCGTGTTTCCTAAAGAGCGCCCAGAAGGGATCAGGGGTATATAAGTGTGTGCTAACCAGTGTGACTGGGTGAAAGTGGGGGTCACTGTGTAAGTGTGAAAGTCCAAGAACATGGGTAACTGCAGGTCATCAACCTGACACTTGATATAAAACCATAAATCCTGCATGCTGTCCAGGTTACTGATTAATCATGTTTTTGCCTTTAGCCCAGATACTCTCAATAACCTTGTGAAATCAAAATTCCACTGCCCAGAGGTGTAGCACGCAGATTTATTATTTTAAATTATGTATGAATGCAAGACTCACAAGCTGAGAGCAAATGAATCTGTTTGTTGCAGAGTTGAGACAGCATTTATACACTGAGTGTGAGAATCTCTGCTCAGTTCTTCACACGCAACCCGGTTGCAGGCCCCCAATAAATCTGTTGGCCTGACAGTCTGTTATTCTTCTCAAGGTTTGCAGGCTCTGAGGAAGCAGGACGCCTTTCCTGTTTTCAGATTGTGTGTAACCCACTTTCTCCCATGCTTCCCAGGGCTTTTCAGGCCTGCTGTTTCCTCACAAAACTGTTTATGGGTGGCATAACTTTGATTCCATTGAATTCGTTGGGAATTTGAAATCGCAGAATTATTGAGGTTGGTGGAGACTCTGGAATTTTTATGGTCCAATCTCCCATTTAAGCTGGGCCACCAAGAGCCAGCCTATGTCCAGACAGGTTTTGAGTATCTCCAAGGATGTAAAAATGATATGATCCTAAGGAGGGAGACTCCACATCTCCTGGGCAGCCTGTGCCAGGGCTTGGTCGCTCTCATGGTATCAAAATGTTTCCTGATGTTCAGGGGTGGTTCAGTGGTGCCCATGGCATCTGCTCCTGAGGCACACACTGGGAAGAGTCTGGCTCTGACTGATTTGATCCTTCCCCCAGGTGTTGATCCCCCTGAGCCTTCTCTCCTTTAGGTTAAACTCTCACCTCTCTTTGTTTCCTGTATAAGAGATGCTCCAATCACTCCAGCATCTCCGTGGACTCTGCCCAGTCTGTCCATGTCTCTTTGGTACTGGGAATCCCAGAACTGGGCTGGGAACAGATGTGCTCTGTTGGCTGGGGAAAGGGGCTGAGGAACAGCCTAACTCCTGTCCCAGAGTCTAACACAGGGAACAGCAGGGGAGGAATTGTTGAGAGAAGAAACCAAGGGGAGAGTGGACAGAAAAGTTGAGTCACAGCCCACAGAACAGTGTTGGGAAAAGATTTTTTTAGTAGAAATCTAGAACACTAAAAGGCATGTGGCCTTGAGGCCAGAACCTGAAGGTTGTGTGAGGTGAAGTGGCCAACTCTGAGCCCCTCATCCTTCTCTCCCAAAAAGTGTCGGGGTCCCTGCAGAGACATGACCAGAGGCAGGGGAGAGGAGGGAATGGGGGAAATCCCCAGGGAATGGGGGTGCAGAGACCCAGAGGAAAGGAGCCTGGCCCTTTGCTGGAGCCTGGGAGAGGGGCTGGAGCCTGGGAGAGGGGCTGGAGCCATCCTGCTCTTGGCTTGGCTCACCCTGAGCCTGCTGCTGTACCCTGCTCTGAAGGACAGACCAGGACTTTTCACCTACCTGGATGGTGTCCTGGAATAGCACAGGGACAGTTTCCAGCTGTGCTCCAGTTGGCCTGATTCCACCTTTCCAGAGTGGGTAAAAAGGTGGAAAATGTCGAGTTTTTCACATATATCTGGAATTTAACTAATAGCAAGGAACTGAGAGGAGATGGAAAGGTGGCTTGAGAGAGCAGGAAGAGCTCCCTTGGCAAGAGGAGACACATTTGTTGATATATTTTGAGAAAGGGTTGATCCCAGTAAGAGAAAGAAGACATCCCTAAGAAATGTCAAACAAATACAGTTGGCCATCTGATTGTTCAGTTAATGTGTTTATTCAGCAACAGATTTGAGCACAAATGTTAAAAGAAATTTTGTAAGCAATATTCCGCCAATGGCTTTCAAATAATTTTTCTTTTCAGTACTGAAATACAAAGATAGCTGTGACAGAGGTTGGAATGGAGAATTAAACAGCTTTCAAAGCCCTGGTCACCCACTGGTGACCACAGCTCTTCTGAAAAGGGCTGACAGTAAGCTTGATCTTTGGTTAATTTGAAGGAGTATCATTAAAGTTTTTACTCATTAAAAAATAAAAAAAATCCACAACTCCTTATGTAAGCTCTTTTAATGTAAAAACAAGTCCAAGTGAGAACAAAGGTAAGACACAAAGAGTGTTGTGCGTTGTTGGAAGGGATAAAACATTGCCAGTCTTTTATGAGAAAGAAAAGAAATGCTGATGATTGTGAGCCTCAGACTTAGAGTAGTTGTACTTTAACTTTTGTTTACTTTCAGTCCCGTCCTTTAAACTCATCCTCCACTTTGTGTCTTGTTTAACTCTTTATTTTCCTTTCCTGCCAGTCTAAGGCTTCCTATTGAAGAATAAAAGGGCTCTTAGTAAAATATATTTAAGCTTCTGTCTTTTAAATGTCCAGTCACATATTACACAGAAATTCTATCTAACTATTAATGAAGTTCTGCTGATTCAAGGTATTCAAACTTTGATTGATTGGGAAATAACCCACCAAAGAAAATACCTCAAGCCAGAGAACCAAATGCCCACTGGAGTCTGCAACGTGGAGTTGATCAATTAGGGTAAAAAACCTTTGGAGAAACAAAATATAATTTAAAGGCATGGTCACATGGAAAAGAAAATAATATTTAAAGCTCTGATTAGACAAACAGATTCATCTCTTACTCTGTTTTTTGAGGGAATCTAAGGGACTGATTTCTCTGGGGGAGGAATCTTCTGAAAAAGAAGTTCAGGGACAATAATGAATACTTAGAGGATGGGGGTATGAATTACTATGGAAAGATTATAAGGAGAACTGAAGAACAAAACTGTATAGTTCATTTTTTCCCTTTTGGAGTAAAAAAATAAAACAACCCTAGATGTTATTATTGAGGCCATCAATCACAGGAAGTTTTAAGTTGGATTAGGAAAATTCTTCACTGGAAGAGTGGTTAAACATTGGAACAGGCTCCCCAGGGGAGTCACCATCCCTGAAGTGTTCAAGAAGTGAGTAGCTACAGCATTCTCAATGTGATTTACAGGCCATGATAGTGCATCCAAGGCTGACTTGAGGTCTTGGAAGTATTTTCAAACTTAGGATTCTATAATTGAAAGGTTTACTGGCAGTGTGTGGTGTGTCCTCGCTCAGTATTCCTGTGTGGTCAGCACTCAAAACCAGTGAAATTACCTCACCCTCTGAAAGGGGTGAATGAAAGACCCTCTGAACTCCCAAGCAGGAATTTGAGGGGAGAAATCCATGTATGAAGATAAGATTTTTACAGGCTGTCCACAGATGGAATCTTTTTCAAGTACTTCAACACTTTGTAAATTATGCACAAATGCTTCTAAAATATTTACAAATGTGATATTTACATCGTGAAATGCTTCCCCAGTTTTTGCAAAAATGAATGTGTGACAGCTTTGAGAGGATAAAGGATGTCTTAACAGCCAACAAGGTAGAGGAGAGTCAGTCATTGCACATCTGCAAAAGAGCTTATCTGAACTAAAGTGTGGTACAACAAAGGTATTTTTATTAATGGATAGAAATCTGACATATCTAGCAGTATACAGTGGGTATAACATATGGGACAGCCCTGCCTAGTATCTTTCTAAAGATTTTCAAGGAAAAGTACATCACTAGAAATGGAAATATGAGAGGAGATTTCCTGTTAAGCCTGATAAGCAAGACTGAAATAAGATCCTAGTATAAAAAAAAGGTGAAAGTTCACCCACTTTGGCCTGTTATTCAGAGGCATCAGCAGTAACTTTCCCTGAATGATGGACTGAGGCACTGTGTTCCTTCTGTTTGATTTCCACTTCCCATCCATTGTCTCTCAATGGATTATCCCATGCACAAAGGCACCTCATGGAGTTCCTTCAGCCACCTCAATTTTTGTCTCTGAACTGAGCACCATTGTCATCACTTCTCTGATTAAGTTAATTTCCTTAATTTAGCTTCAGTTTTCTTCTTTTTCCTTTCACTTCTTTTAGGAGAAAGTGACTTCAGAGTCTGTGACGTCTTCTGTAGGTTGAACATAGTTTCTTTCCAATCAGTTCCAAACAATTCACGTTTTTCTGGAGCTGGCATTAGTTCAGGTGTATTTCTTGACATTAACACTGCTAACATCCCCTTATTATTACACTTACTATTATATTACAATCCACTATTGAATAGAACATGACCTACTATGCAATCACTTGCATTTCATAGCTCCTGCTCAGTTCCCTTATTACATCCTTGAAACTAACTAAATCTATGACAATAAATTAATAGATCTATGAAAATTATGGATTTTTTTACAATTTCACTTCTTTCCCTTTCAATAAACATATTCACAATGAATCTATACTCATATTGCCTTATCATCACTGTATTCTGTGCTTTGCCATAAGAATTATTTCAACATTTTGCCTCCTGGCATAATCAAACTTCAAAATACAGCACATTTTCTCCTCCATCAGAAAAGAGGACACACTTTCTTAAAAAGTTAAGCTGGGATATTCTGGTGAAAAGTTTGTTCAAATCCATATAAAAAAAAAATAAATTCATTTCTTCTTGATTACCCCTATACTGTTGAAGGATGTAACTCATAAATCTCACAATTAAATATATTATCCTGTAATAATCTTGAAACCCAAATTTTATTACAACAGCTATATTGTTGTCAGTGATAAAAACTATAAAATATAGATAATTTTAAAGAGCAGTTTGTGGTGCCTTTTTCTGATGATCAAATATATTAGAAGGCCTAATTTATTCACCTGAGCTTGGCATAATGACTAAATAATCTAAAATCAAGCTTGTTTTCTTTTACAAAAATATAGCTATCTTCAGCCTTTTCTTAAAAACCTGGTGTGGTTGGAACAATAATCAGATGTTGTTTCATTGTTTCTCAGCATTAGAAACAGAAAAGAGCAATTAGGAAATATGCAGAGTAATTACTTTTCTACATGGCAGCTTCAAATCTGCTGTGCTCATGGTGGCTGGAGTGAATTTCGGGCATTGTCTCCTCCTCTGGAACCTGCCATGAGAAACAAAGAGCTCAGTTAGGGATAGATAGATTTGCTTTTGCCATAAAAGAAGACTAGAATGTGCTGAGAATGTAATTCTCTTTGCATATATTATATGTCTGTTTATTAACATTGGCACAGCCTGACATGACCATGATTCTGGGTACTGAGGGATGAGCTCAGGGTTTTCTTCAGAGCAGGAGTTTAACTCACAAAAAAAAATACTAATAAAATTTCCTTTAACTTCATTTCCTTTAACATTTTATTTGCAAGGAAGTATATATATTACTTCTTGCCTTGCCTTTTTAGGTTTGTCCTGGCATAAAGGATAAAGTTCACCTGAACTAAGAATATGTTATTAGTCTCTGATAAGGAAGAGGATATTTAATACAGTGAGCATGTAAGAGAGACATAAGGGCCTCCACTGTGACATCAGTTTGTTGTCTCTTTCTCCTTTTTGTTCAATGTGAGTCCAATTAAAAAGGCATGATTACCTAAGAAGTCCGAAAATGATCCTGAAAGTGGCCTTGATAAATTCACAGCCTGAGGCAGATCAGCATTTTTGATTTTGAAGAGGCAGCCTTTCTGACTCGTGTGTGCAAAGCCCAGGAGAGTGGGGCTGCAGTGGCTTCATCCCCCAACATAATGAAAATAAGAGGTTGTGTCTTACCTCCCAATAAGCAGAGTCATCAAAGCAGTTCTGGTCAGATACTTGTCCCAAGAAGGGCAGCTTTAGAATAGCACCTGCATGAAAACCAGCATCAGAGGTTTAAAAAATGAAGAAATGACCAAATAAATGTCCCTCAGATGTGCCCCAGGCAGCCAGCTAAGTTTCTGACTGATTTCCTCATCTACAGAAATGCCAACCATCCTGGGACATCAGGTGATTATTCTGAGAGATGCAAATTTCTCCATGCATTAATAAGAGCATAAATAATTGCTTGTTTTTAATTGACAGATTTCAGACCAAAATTTTGTATTTCAGCTTGATTTTTGTTGTTTGTTTGGAAGTATTCACAAACACATGGAAATGGGTGATGCCTCATTGAGTATGTCCTGATCTCAAACTATTACTGCTCAGAATTTGAAGGGTCTGAATCTAGAGAGAATTCCTTTGGAACAACACCTAATTATTCCTACAGATATAAAACTCAGTGTCTTTGGAGCATGTACTCAGTATATAGATTAAAGAATCATAGAAATTTAGGTTGGGAAAAACCTCCAAGTCATCAGGTCCAATCAGCCAGACCAGAGCCCTGAGTGCCACATCCAGTCACTCCTTGGCCACCTCCAGGGATTTGGGCTCCATCACCTCCCAGGGAAGCCCCTTCCAATCCCTGACCACCCTTGCAGTGAAGAAATCCTTCCTGACCAACCTAAACTTCATTTGAAGACAAAACCATTGGAAAACTGCTTTTCCATGTTTGAGTTTCTGGCACCGGGACCCGTTATTTCAATTCTGTATTATTCACACAAAATTGTTGATACATTTGAGTTCTCCACGGAGAAACCTCTAAATCCACATGTGTTTTTAGTCACTATAAGCCTCCCACTGACCTGTGAGTGCTCCTCCCACCAGTGCAATTCCAAGTGTACTTCCTAGGGCAGCAGCCTGCATGGCAGGAGTAAGCAGGTGACCATCCCTGAAAAGGATGGAAAAATCAAATCATTGCATATCAGAAAATTGTTACACTTTGAGACTGATGATCAATTTTACAACATTGTACTTGCTGCATGCTGGAAAAGGTGACTCATAGGAAAATATCCTAGAATCTTCATGGCTGCAAAAGATCTCCAAGATCATTGAGAGTGACTCAAAGGAAAATATCCTAGAATCTTTATGGCTGCAAAAGATCTCCAAGATCATTGATTCCAACAAATCCTGCCACTGCTGTGTACAATGACTTTAATTTAGCTTTGTTTTAGGCTACAGATGAAAACAAGTTCTTTGAGCTGGTTATTAATGTCCTGTAAGCCATTAAGAATACTCCTGTTGGCAAAAAGACCAGCATTTCATTTTTTTGGAGTCTTATGAGTGAAAAAACCCATTTTGCCTTTTAATTTTTTTTAATTTTAAAAATACCAGAATTGTAGTCATAATAAAGATTTTTTAATCTTTATCATCTTTTTTTTTTTTTTTTAATGGTTTCAGTGTGCTGTTTCTTCATGATGTTTTAACTCATTTATTTGTATTTGAGCTTTTAATCTGTAACAAGCTTGGCATTTAAACTGCGTTAAAGATAGAAGATCGAGAAGAACACAAATTAAATGAGATTACAATGTTTGACATCAAATCAATGACACATTTCGAAAAAATCATAAGGTAGCAAATTATAACAGACCTTCAGAAATTAAAAAAAAAACTTTCTCTCTTCTCTCTAGGACTCACCTCGTTTCGTGTTTTATTGCGGTTACTACGATGCCAGCAAAACCTCCCAGAATGCCAGGTAAGCCATGTAAGTTATGAACTCCACAAGTGTCTTGAATTCTCAGCTTGGATGCCATCACAGGCTGAAATGAGGGGAAATAGGAAATTTATAGTGAGTTTACAGTCTTCCATGATGTCTAGATGGATGTGCAAAAGAGCAGAAGTAAAAGAATCAAATTATTATTAAAAGTCCCCATTACCTGGAGTTTGCTGTATCTATCTTCCCTTTGTAGCAAACCAAGGGAGCTCCAGGAAAGCCAAAGAGAAATAAAAAATGGGAGAAGAGCTGGGTCCCAGTACTTACAGTCAGGAACTGGAATCCAAGGACAGAGACAATTCCAGCAAGGACCCCGAGGAACATGGCAGAAAAAGGGTGGATTGCCAGGTCAGCACAGGTGCCCACTGCCACTCCTCCTGCCAGGGTGGCATTTTGAATGAGAACCTGCAGAGGGGACACAGGGCAAGGCAGAGGTGACACATGAGGAGCAGAGGTTTGTTTTAGGGCTGAGTGCCTCTGAAGGCTCTCTTGCACATGCTGGGCTCACACAAATAACGAGCTGCTGGAAAGGAGGGTTGGAAACAGAGCTGGATTTTGGGACAAGGGGATGGAAGCTGGTTTGGTTTTGTCTGCTGTGCACTGAGATTTCCAGGGAATGGGTAATTTCCTTGAGAGACCTATTTTGGCTGTTGTAATAAGGAAACTCAAGTAGGAACATCTTTGGAATAAGATACAGAAGTCCAGCTGAACACTGGACTGATGCCTCTAAGTGCCTGCAGGTTCTGTGGACAAGAGAGAATTATCAGAGAATCATTAAGGCCTTGAGATTAATAAATCCAGCCATCAAACTGGTACCACCACCATGTTCCCAGTCTACTACACTGCTTTCTAACCCTTTCTGTGAAGAAATTTCTCCTAATACCCAGTCTGAACCTGTCCTGGTGCAACTTGAGGTTTTTTCTCTCATCTGTTAATTGGTATTTGAAGAAGAGGCCAGGCTCCACCTGGTTCCACCTTTCTTCCTCAGGACGTTGTAGAGAGTGAGAAGATCCTCCTGAGCCTCCTTTTCTCCAGAATGAGCCCCCCCAGCTCCCTCAACCACTTTCATCACACTTCACAGGTTTTACAAGCATAATAGCTCTAATTCTGGCCATACTATGGGGAAAGGCTCCAGATAGCCTGGAAAGATAGATGGACACTGGGAATTTGCTTCCTCATCCTTATGAGAGAGGGTTGACTCGATTTAATGAGGGTTATGATGTGATTCTTACCATACTGAATTTGCCTCTTTTATCCACCAGGCTGGAGAGGGCGAATGTTGTGACAGTACAGGCAGCCAAGGCGAAGTAAGTGTTGATAATGGCTGTGCCCTGTTCTTCTGCAATGGCAGAGTTAAAACTGGGCCAAAAAAGCCAAAGGAACAGGGTACCTGCACGAACAGAAGTCAAAACAAAGCAAAATCTATTTAGTCACAAGGGCCAATACAACAGAGTGAGCTACAAGAAATGAGGAAGATGATTAATGAGAAAAAAAGAATAGACAAAATTCTGGAAGAAATAATAGAATATGCAGAACCTTTTGACACTGGTAGCTGGGATTTTGACACCTGGTCTTTTGTGAAATCTTACTGGAAGGCTTTAATGACCCCTAATCATTCCCCACTCACTGTTGGAGCTCACACCACTGTGAAACCCCAGCCAGAACAGGAGGCACAGGCAACACAATTCACATGCAAATCCTTTATCATCTATCAATACAACTGGAAGTTTTAGCTGGGGAATTGAATATGAATATGAACAGTTCTCATGGACAGATAGCTACGTGGTTTCTGACATTCATTACATGACAGGCACAACTCAATCCTTTAATTACACAAATTGATTTGGAAATACTGCTGAAAAGCACAAGACTTAACAGAAAGGAAGTCACCATTAATGCACAGTGAAAACACATATTTAATTTGATCTTTCCATCCTTGGAGCAAGGAAAACTGTAAAAAACATGTGCCATCTAAAAGTACAGTGCATACATGAGACTAAAAGCAATTTCCTCCAGAAGTGTACTTAGGAAAATAAATGTAGCGTAATAATAGGTAATCAGAAAAAAATGGAGATGGAAGAGGGATGAACAGCTCATCAGCTCTTGATATTACTTCACTTACCAATCATGGCAAACATGTCTGAGTGATAGGTGGATTCATCATTTTCATGTTTTTTTGTCAGACCAGGGCGGTACAGGACAAAAGCTGCAGCCAAACCAAAATAAGCTCCAAAAGCGTGGATAGTCATCGAAGCTCCAATATCTGTGGCCTGTAATAGGGACCCAAAATAATGCCACAGGTTTTATACAGCATAAAGACAAGGGCCTGATGTAGGAGAAGCCTGGAGGACTTAATTGTTTAAATCTGTGGTGGAAACCAGAGCCTAGCATAAGCAAACTGGAAGTATTACAAAGTGAAAGCATTTGTTATAAAAAGCATCAGTGATTGCTAAATAGTTGTACCTTTAATACTTCGGTTACTAGATGTTCATTGCATGCAAAGATGGTGATCTCCAGAAGAGTCAGGATCAGCATCTGAATGGGACTTGTTTTCCCCAGGAGTGCTCCAAATGAAATCAAAGCAGTTGCTGTGCTGAAGTCTGCATTTATCATGCTGAAGTTAAGAAAAAGAAAAATAATACCCCAAAACACAGGGGAAAAAAAGGAAGAAAATTAGTTAAAAAGCTGTAATATCCAACATGCCATTAAAATGATATGATTAAAATTATAGAGCTTTAACTCTTTAGATACAAAATTATCAAGCTCATCTTTGTGAATAAAAATTAATCCAACCTTTCCAGATGGATCTTGTAAGGATCTTACCAGCTAGTGAAGAGTAAGTGTAGAAGGTTTCCTCCTATACCATATATGTGTTTAGCTGGTTCAAATTATGATGAAAAGGCAGATGAGAAATATATTGGGATGTGCAAGGAGGTCATGGAACTCACAGAATTATTTAGGTTGGAAAAAAGTCTCTGAGACATTGAGTCCAACCTTTTACCCTAGCACTGCCAAGTCAACACTGAACCACGTCCCTCAGTGCCACATCTGC
Source organism: Catharus ustulatus (assembly GCF_009819885.2). Lineage (NCBI taxonomy): Eukaryota > Metazoa > Chordata > Aves > Passeriformes > Turdidae > Catharus > Catharus ustulatus. Next base: position 114,944,377 of record NC_046223.1, read on the forward strand.
AGATTTTTTTAAAACACTTCCAGGGATGGTGACTCCACAGCTTCCCTGGGCAATCTGTTCCAGTGCCTGACCATCATTTCTGTCCTGACCTGCCTGAGCCTCCTTTTCTCCAGGCTGAGCCCCTTTCCCAGCTCCCTCAGCCTCTCCTCATCACACCTGTGCTCCAGACCCTTCCCCAGCTCCGTTCCCTTCCCTGGCCACGCTCCAGCCCCACAATTTCCAGCCCTGAGTGCCACGGAGGCTTCAGAGATGCCAGTGAGGTCTTTGGTCAGATGGTTTATAGAATCCTGGAAGCCTTGCCCACCTGTCTGTCTCTGTGCATCATCTTTGCATGAGCTGTCAGGCAGAACCAGTGTAAATGTGTTTTGGGGATTGGCAAATAAATAAACCAGAAATTGATCCAAACCTTAGAGCACAGAGGGGCACTAACCTGTGGGTTCCTCTAAAATGCCTTCCTGCAAGCATCAGGGAGCTGCTTGTGTCATTCCTGCTTTCCCCTCAGTAATGTTTGGATGCTGTTCATTTCAAAATTGCTTACAAGTTGTCTCAGAAAACAGAACTGCAGATGTGGAAAACACTTTGAGACCTTGGTGGAGGCAGGACAGGTGAAAAGGAGGGGCATTAAATGTGCTGGGAGACCTTGCCCAGGAGGTCTCTTATTCTGTGATCAGTGTTCAGACCCTGCTGGAGTGTGATGCTCATGAAAATCATTCCTTGAGAAGTAAGAGAAAACCCCATGAGTGCACAGGCTGGCTGCTCCAGCCTTTCTTCTGTGACCCCCTGGGTCATGGAAAGACAGATCCTTCCATGCCTGCTGGATGCAGGATGTGCTGTGCTACTGCTGGAGATCTTCCCAAAGCCTCAGAGAATTAAAACAATCTATCCACAGGACCCACACCTCCCACACATAATGTAGCACCTCACATTTCTTCACAAACTTTGGTTTCCAGTGGCCCCCTCAATGGTGAAGGGCAGAAGGATGTGGAGAGGTGGACAGCAAGGCTTAATGAAATCCAGGTAAGGTCTGACCCCATAAATGTTGTGGTTTATGGCTTCTCCTGATACCTTCAGGGATAGAAATATCAATTTTTGTAAATTCACATATACCTGTTGATGCTAACGTGAATTTTCCCTCCTTTCATGTGCCAAAATCCTTGCATCAGAATTCCCCACTGGAGACCGAAGGCAGCAATGAGCATGTTGAAACCAACACTGCTGAATCCATATTTCTTCAGAAAGGTCATCAGGAAACCAAATCCAACAAAAATCATCACATGGACATCCTGAAAGTCTGAAGGGAAAACAGGTCTGTGTAGAGACTGTGAAGTGTGAAAAGCAAGGGACACAGGCAGCTGGAGTGGAGAAGAATTCCAAACTCCAGGCATGCATGTGATCCATTCTTCATGAGCACTCTACCAGCTGAAAACAGAATGTTTGGAAAATGCCACACCTAATTATTGATTGTGTTGATTCCTCTTTCATTATGGAAAGCCACTGGGTTTCTGTACTTGCAAATTTGCTTGTGTCTGGCACTGTCCTCTCTTTGTGAAGCTACCTGGAATATCACCACAGCTTCATGTCCTTACAGAAGAGTTATGTTCCCCTTCCAGTAAAGGTGTTCAGAGCCAGTGTGTCCTGACTAACTCCAAAACTGTACATGGGACTTGTTTGGCTGTCTGCTAGGTGTCCAGTGCAAAGGAATGCTTGGGATCCCTAAAAATTACTGTCCAAGACATTGAACTTTTTACATGGATAAAAGAAAAATTAATTTTAAGGCAACATTTAAGATTAAAATTAAATTTTAATTTAAATTTAAAAATAAATTAACACTTTAAATTTAAAAAATTAATAGAGTTAATCAGCATACAATTAATCTTCATTGAAGGGTTTTTTGGAATATGAATTTTTAAAAATATGGTTAGTTATTTTTCTACTTTTTAAAGTTATTACTTTAAATTTTTCCCTTTTAATGCAAATTGACTCTATTACAACAACATGGATACTTTATATTTTAATTATTTTTTTTTTTTTTTTACTTTTAAGCATTATGTGATTTAATTGATGCTGAAACCAGACAGATTTGACTCCTGTAATTGCAAATTTTTGTCTTATTTTACTGTTTCACTTACTGTTAGTAAAAAACTCCGTTTTTAATAATTTTATTTCATTGCTCTTGCATGCCAATAAGCATGAGCAACTTGAGCTGGTGAGTTGTGACATTTGGCTTGAAGCTGCAATTCCCATTACCTGCAGCATCCCTCAGTTTTGCATTACCAGGCTTGGCCAAAAGAGGGCCCAGGAGTATAAGAATTAACTGGGGAATATTCCCAATAAACTCTGTTACATCTGCAGTGTCATATTCCTGCCCTGCCCAGCACTGAAATAAGCAGCGAGAGCTTTTCCTTTGCATTTAAGACACAGCATCGTTGGTTGGCTTGGGACTGGATGATAAATTTTAAGGTCCCTTCCAGCCCAGGGCATTCTGTGATTCTGTAGAAATGCAGGTGGGCTCACAAACACCTCCAACCCTTTTGCTTCCTCTTCAGGATGGACATTTTAAAGCTGTCAGGACTTAGTCACACAAATGGTTTAAAGTCCTCGTTAAAAGTTAATTCACAAGTGTTGAGAACAAATACCTTCTTCTTTAGCCCATATCTTGGACTTTAACTATCCCTTATGCACAATTTTAAAGAAGAGTAGATCTGAAGTGACTTTAAATGATGAAGAAAACAGCATGATTTGAGCTGAACTGTTTCAGTACCTATTTGTGTTTGACAAAGCAGAGCACTTCTGTGAGAGGAAAATAAAGATTGGGAAAAACACTTCAGCTGATCCTGAACAAAGCCACTACACAGAATTCTGCAAGGCTGGCCAAACCCAGCAAAATAACTCCACTGCAAGGTGGTCAGTCTCAACACAAAGATGCTTGTGACAAACTCTAAAACTGATCTTGCCTGGCCTAAAGTTGTAAACCACAGAACCCTGAACAAGAGGGATGCAAAATTTCTCCTAAGCCATGAGTCATGAATGCTCACAGGACAATGTGTAGAGGATGCCAACACGAAAGAAATCCTCTTGTAGTGCTCTGAGAAGCACCACACCCCTTGTTCTCCCGTTCCAGTGGCACAACACACCTGGAATTGTCCATCCAATTTTGCCATGCCTCCTACTTGTATCCACCAGAAACAGATTTAATGCAAAGCTACACTTTGGGAATGATCCCAGCTTAGCCCTCCTTACCTGACTGCAAAGCTGTGCTGATCCTCCACTATTATTTTCATTTTTCTTCTGTCCAAAACTACTGAAACAGCTTGAAATCATGGTGTTGAGGTGTCTAAGGCATACAAAATCAGGATTTGCACTGCAGTCCTGAGAATATAAATGACCTCCTGGATGAAAGAACTCAATCTCTGAGGTATAGATGGGATAACATCCTAAGGCATAGCGTGGGAAGCAGTTTAAACCCATCATTTTAGGGGCTAAAGGGAAATCCTGGCTCAAGATATTTCCTAATACACCTATACAACCATAGCATTAAATTTCTGCCAAGTCCTCAGGCAAACTGTACTTTTGTTTGCACTTTGTACAGATAAATTTGAGAGTAAGGGGTCCTAAAAGTGAAAATATATTGTGAAAATCTACTTTTATTCCCATTCCTTATTGGGAATTACCTCTGTGAGATCAGCACCTAAAAATTCAACATGGCATCGGTGGAGTTTGCTTGTGTCTACTGGTAACCTGAACAGCCTGGCCAAGAGAAATGTGTGTTCTTCTCTCCTAAAACACTGTTCCCACCTTAAAAGCAGCCCCTTATCCATGCCATGCCTAGAGCCATGCCTGGCAGGAGGTCAAGGGACCAGTTTGCATGAGCCCAAACCGTTCCAGAAGGATGCTCAGAGGTCAGGAGTGGGGGCAGCCAAGGGACAAGTGTTCAGGAATAACACTGCCTGTGCAGGGAGGCGTGGAGGGGGCAGCAGGAAATTCCTCCCATGTTTTAGACACTGAGATTAATGAAAAAATAAGCAAAGGTGATCTCTAACTGGGTAGGTTACATTTAAAGACCTGTACTGTAGTGTCAGTACAATTACCTGTGCTGTCAAATTACTCATGTGGGTTTTGGCATCATTTTGCCTAGGCCAACAATCATCTCCTGGGTGACAGTGGACCAGGAGTAATTCCCAGTACACTTTCTAGATAAGGCCACCTAATTTGGGAACTTGGATACTTCCATAAATTGGGATAGTTTAATATAGCACCAGCTAAGAGAGCTGTGCTTGCTCAGCACAAGAGAGGAAAAGGCTCTGGGAGACCTTAAAGCATCTTCTAGTACTTAAAGTGGGCTGTAAAAAAGTGAGAGAGTGACTTCTTAAATGGGCAGATAATGACAGGACAAGAGGGAACAGTTTTAAATTAAAGGAGGAGAGATTTCATATTGGATATCAGGAAGAAATTCTTCCCTGTGAGGGTGGTGAGACCCTGGCACAGGGTGCCCAGAGAAGCTGTGGCTGTCCCTGGATCCCTGGAAGTGTCCAAGCCCAGGCTGGATGGGGCAGGGAACAACCTGGGACAGTGGAAGGTGTCCCTGCCCATGGCAGAGGGTTGGAACAAATTGATCTTTAAGGTCCCTTCCCACCCAAACCCAAGGTCTCTTCCTTTGGCTCTATGAACATCGTTTACATGGCCAAGCTGTGTCACAGAGAGGGGGCTCTGGCACAGCCCAAATTGCCACAGCTCAGGGATTCTGCCACATCTCACTGGAGCTAACCTAAATGTGAGTAATTAACCCCTGAGGTCCATCAGCTGACTTGCACCTGGAGCTGAATAAAGCTCTCAGCTGCAGTTCTCTGACCCAGACAATGAGAATACACAACACAAGATCACTCCAACCTGAGATCACATTGCCCTGTAACAGCCATGGAAAGAAGAGTTAGAATGAGAGAAAAAGAGGGATACATCCAAAATTACACAGGTGCTACCTGCAGGCCGGGAGTTCTGTACTCCAGCATCCTCACCAAGCACATTGCAATCAGGGCTGCCTTGCAAGTCATGGAGACCTCAGAGCCAAAAAACTGAACAACAAACCTTCAATACTGCCAGGAAAACACAGTTTGCAGCTCTGCAAATTTTGTTTTCAATTTATTTTCACAATAGCCTAATCTTTGCATGAGGAGGAGAGGGTGAGACAAGTGAGTAACTACTTCTCAGGCCAAGAGCTTTTCCTGATCTTCACCAAGTATTTGCAGAGCAACAAATCAACAGAAACATTTTCAGGCTACCACTCCTACCTAATGGAGCCACTGCTTTGGAAGATAGCAGGGTGTTATCCACCTTGTCACCAAAACTGGCCCTTTTTGGAGTCCAGCTTTCACAAACATTTTATAACAATGATGCAGATGCAGCTCAATTTCCACATTCCCACAAGACACCTTTTCCAAATTTGCATGGTAGTAATGAAACATTCTATTCATTTTAATTATTAAATACAGTAATCAGGATAGAAGGTCTGGCAAGAAACACCCCCCATTTGTGTCTGGAAAATGCTGAAATCTTTCAAAGTAACACACAGTTTTCCAAGTCCTAACCTGCTGTGCAAACACCAGAACCATTTCCCAGAACAATAAACTTCTCAGCAGTGAGGTACTTGCAGAATTTTATATGTGCTCAATTTGGATTTGTTTTTGAAGCCTGCTGCTTTCACACTTCAGAAAAACGTGTTTATCCCCAAACACAACTTTCTTTTCTTTTCTTTATCAGTAGGTCTCATAAATTATTCAGAAATCTTACTTAGGATAGATTTAAAGAAATTTCAGCTTCTATAAGTCATAGACAGAAATACTTACGTGGGTATAATGCTGTAGCAGAATTTCTGTCATATTCCACAAATATCCCATACAAAACAATGACAGCCACTTCCAGAAAAAGCGCCAGGATCGAGAACTTGAACCTCATGTTGGTGTCCAAGTCTGGAGGCATTGCTGGAGAGCAGGTGGCTGTGAGAGCTTGATAATGGGTGTTTGCCCTCAGAGGAGCAAACTCATTCTGTGGATCTGGGTGATATAGCAAAAAAGAAAAAAAGAGACGTGAACACACCGTCACACCCACTATGGGAGGGAAAAACTCCAGGTCAATACAGCGATTTCAATTTCCCAGGGTACTCCTGTGTGTGAAATGCTGCTTGCATGTGTTTTGTTTTTTTTTTTTTTTTTCCAGTTTGTAATAAAAACCAGCTCATTCAGCCATTCAGTTGTACTTCTCACTGCCTGTATGTATTTTAAAAAGGAAATAGCCTTCAAGAAAATCTCACAGGGCCTGGTTTGCTGCACGTAGTAAGGAGCAGTGGCTCTCAATTGTGTTTTCCTGCAGTCAATGATACTTTCAAGTTGTAACTCTTCTTCCAAATTTTGCATTGAAAATAAACATGAAAATCACCTCTTTATACAGGCTGTGATGAGCAAAGTGAATCTCTTTCAACAACCTGAAGACATTTTTTTTTTTATTTCACAGTGAAGTATTCATTCTCAGAGCACAAGTTCTCATTGTAAACTTAATTTAAAAAGGAAATTATTGTACTTCTTTATATGTAAAAGGATATTCATAGTTGGTAAAAAGGAAAGCTGTAATTACTAAAATGAGGAATTTGAAGAGAACAGCTCCATTTTTCATTTTGAATGATTGCTTCTTTTTAACTTTCCCCTTAGCTCAGACAATGGAAATTGGTCAGAGACCAAATCTCTTACGTGGTTTAAAAAGCTTAGTTTGTAAACTTTAGCACAAATGGAGGAGAAAATTAAATTTCACTTAGTTTAGTGTTAGATGATCTCTTGCTCTTGGGAGTCCCATTGCTTGTCAAAATTTGTCTTGAATCCTCAAAGTTTTGTGGAAAAAATATTGTATTAATGCAATTTCAGCTCTGTTAATCCAGTAGTCAGAAAACGGCAGAATTGTACATCAGGAGCTTTTATTTAATGAAATATCATGTCTATTAAAAAGAAGGATGATATTGTAGTAGTTGACTAATTGATCATGAAGAAATAGTGCCAGGGTGCAGCAATAAAATGCTGTGTCAGTCCTTGGGTATAAAAACCAGCTTAATATAGAGATGTTGGGAGATGATGCTAAGCTGGGCTGCTGTCCTGGTGAGAAAACTGCTCACATGCTATTTTAAAAACTCAGTTACTTTTTAAAGGTACTTCTATTCTGGTACAGGGCAGTGCCATGACCTTTTCTCAGTTCCTAAGTCCAGTTAACAATTCTCTGATACAAAGGTAGAGTTTTACCTTTCATATACCTACATTATCCAAACTAAGTTTAAAATTATCACACCTTTTTCTCCCTGAAAACGAGGCTGTGCATTTGGAAGGGAAACTAAAATATTTAGAGAAAAAACTCGTCTATCACATAATGAATCCTATGAGTGGCAAAGCTAAAATGAGCACATATGTGATTTTTTTTTCCTTCATAGCAACTGTATTTAATTTGAGCAGCTCAAAGGGAGGAAACAGAGCTTTGTTAAAAAGCTATCACTCATCCTTAGTGCCCCACAGGATAGGACACACAGCCAGGTTTGATTGTGAGCTCCTACATTTGCTCAGGAGGTGATTAAAAAGGACAAACTCAGGAGCACAGTTCATTGAGTTTTTTTACTCACAGCTCAGCCAAAATATCTTGTGCATTCATTGCATAAAGTTTCTCCTAGTGAAGATCTCACATGACATATGTGCAATCCTTATGTTAAGATCTTTTAGGGGTGCAGAAAAGTTCCCCTGCAGAAATTTTATCAGGAAAAGAGCCATTTAATAGTGTTTAGAATTTAAAATGGGTCAAGTCCATTAAATCAGGACTTTTTCTGAGGTTATTATTTTATATCTTAAATCTTATGCAGGTACTTACACACAGAGAGACACACAATTTTTGTTAGAAGAGTATTCATCCATGTCTTTTTCCTTTTTCCTTGACCAGGAAGAATAATTTAGTTATTTTCCCAGTGAGTGAACTAATGCCAGCTACAGAATGGCCTCTAGACATGTACAGGTGATTTACACACAAATACTAAAGAAATTATATTCCAATATTTATACACTCTAGTATTTGTTCTTCTCAATAAATGAAACATTTCTCTCTCACCACTAACAAGGCTGAATGTGTCACAAGTTATCTAGTTACTTAAGCTGAAAAAGACTGACAACACAAACTACCAGCAAGAAGATGCTTTATCCAAGGAGTGGCGCTGGACTGTTTTGCTCACTGCACCTTTTGGGAAAACCCAGTTTGGCCTTTCTGCCTCAGTTTTTGCTTGTTGAAATGGGCTTTGGCTTGTGTCTTATTTGGGTCTGGGCATTGATTCAGGAAGTGACAGGTGCTTTGGATATTGTCCTCAAGCCTCTCCAAGGGAAGAATTGAGAATAGCCACCCCCTGGGTACATACACACCCAGCCCTGGCACCTGTGGAGAGTATGGAATGTCTGTCCTGTTAAATCATGGAAACCAGGTCTGGATCTTTCAGCCCAACTTCACAGTGGCAGCTCTGGACATAGGAGGTCCCACATTTTGGTCTGATGCATTTTTCAGCAGAAGCAGCTGCCATGTCAATGGCTGGCTGTCATTCCCATTTTTTCCTGATTGCCTTATTTCTGACACAGCCTCTCCAGGTGATGGGGAACAGCCACCTCCAATTCTCCTTTCAAATGCCTTCATGTGTCCATCCAGCTGCTGCATACAGTAATCACACACCTTGAACTATTCCTCTTTAGGAAATTCCTTATGTCTCCTAATATGCTTTATCCCAATCCTGGTGGCCATTAATGCAAAGGAAGGAGTGAGGGTGTTTGACAAATATTGTTACACACCTGGATCTACAAAGTAACATTGCACAATTGTCATTTAAATAGCTGTTGGATTTTTTTATCCACCTGTCCATCTAAATAGGATGTTGGTGACACATACAAACTTTATGTCAATAAATGTGAGCAGTTATGGCAGAGTTTCAAGCTTTTGGAAGGATAAAAAAAAGAAATAAAGGGGTTGCTTGGCAGTATCTTACCTAAAGAGTGAGAAAGAATTTGCATTCAATAATCTTCTTAGAGAACGCCCTCAAGCATCATTAGGAGTAGCATTCCACTGACCAGACACACTCTGTGCATTTCTGCACCTGACCTAAACTGCAAAGTTTTCCTTTTAAATCATAGAGTCATGGAATCATTAAGGGTGGAAAAACCTCTGAGATTGGGAAGTCCAGCCATTAACCCAGCACTACCATGTTCATCACTAGACCAGCACCACCAACTATACTCCCTCAGCACCATACCTACAAGTTTTTTTTCTTTTTATTTTCCAGAAGAAATAGAAACTTTCAAGGGCAATTGTTTTCATGTTAAAGGAAGTTACCTAAAATACCTGGCTAAATAGGCCAGGTGAATGGAAATGCCCTTTTTGGTCGTGTTTGTTGGCTGACACAGGTTCAAATCAGGTTCAGGATGTCTCCTAGAAGGGGCTGATGTTATTTAAGACTCTGAGCTCAGTTCACTGAAGTCTGAGCTACAAAGATTGCTCAGTCAATTTGGATTCACAAAGCATGACTTGGGTGCACACTGATCTTCAATTTTCTTCTGGTTGTGTGCTCTTCTTGTAGACACAGCTATGGAGACCAGGGAGGTGGAATGAGGTGCATCTTGCCTCCACACTGAGACAGAAATATTTCTTAGATCTCCTGCACTTTGAGCTAAGTTTTTTTTTTGGAGAACATTTATCCCATTTCTGCGGTATTGCAGTAGAAATATTTTTTTTTCATTAAACATTAACTTCAATTCTTTGAGTCAGCAGACCCCTATCTCTCCTCAAGCTGAAAGCTCAGCCCAGAAAATGCAGTTTGTCCATGCAGTCCTTAAACAGCCTCCTCCACCTTAAAGAGGGAAGTGACACTCACTGGATTTTCCGACTCCATAGATAGCAACAATAGGATCACAGGATGGGTCAGGCTGAAAGGAACCACAGGGGCTCATCTGATCCAACCTCCCAGCTCCAGCAGGGCCATCCCAGAGCTCAGGGCACAGGGCTGTGCCCAGATCATTCTGGAATATCCCAGTGAGGAGACTCCAGCCCCTCTCTGGTCTCTGCTCAGTGCTGGGTCACTGCCCAGTACAGAAGTTCTGCCTCCTGTGCAGGTGGAACTTGCTGGGATCAGTTCCTGCCCTTTCACTCTTCACAGGATCCAAATCACCCCACCAACCTCTCAGCTGATTTCTTTTAAATGTGGGTTGATATTGCAGTGTCTCTTTCTAAAATAAATGTTTTATTTTTCCATTTGAAATCTCGCAGACTTTGTTCTTTTAGACCTTGCTTGGTTACTAGACAGTATTTTTGATCTTTCCAGTATACAAAGAACATCAATAGAAGGTAACACTAGAAGAAATGAGCTTTTTTTCTTTCCTCTAAATAGAATAAGCCAAATAATTACATCCAGTCAGGCTGTGTTCAGCTAAAGCATGACTTGCTGAAGAGGAGCACATTTCACTTAAAAACTTCACTTTCATTTCTGCTTTTATTGCATGAAGGCTGCAAAGCAGGGGTTAAATGCTGAAACAGAAACTTTTGGTGGAGGTGTTTCCCAAAGTTGCAGAAAAGCTGTTTGCTGGAGATAACAGGGTTCTGCTCCCTCCTCCAAGGGCCAGTGACTCTGTCTGAGCTGCTCTTGTGATGGAAAGGAACCTCAGCTAGGATGAATGCTTTGGATAGCACCTACAAGCTCCACCTATTATTTTGTGAAAGCAATAAGAAATACTAACAATTAGATGTCTATGTTTTAGTCTCAGATGGTGTGAGTGATGAATTTTCTTATGTTAATGTTAGTTTTTCTCTTACTCCTCCTCAGTCCCCTGTGCTCACTTGTACCAGGGCCCTGGTGTGCCTGTTTCTGCCTGTGTGAAATCCCTCAGAGTCTGGCTCCAAAGGCAAGCAGGTCTTCAGCTTCTGGAAAAGCACAAGGAGACAGCTTCAGATGACGTGGCAGTGAATCCTCTCTGCTGTATTTCCTTACAGAGGACTGGCAGCCTCTGTTTCAAAATCCACTCTGTAGCCATGAGTACACCTGAATTTGTGTTCACTCTTTACATCGTGGCAGAAGAGCACTGGGAAAGGACCCTTGTAAAGGAAATTGGAGAGAATTGCATTGGCTCTTGGGTCTTAGGAAGAAATTCTTCCCTGTGAGGGAGGTGAGGCCCTGGCACAGGTTTCCCAGAGAAGCTGTGGGTATCCATCCCTGGAAGTGTCCAAGGCCAGGCTGGATGGGGCTTGGAGCAACCTGGGACAGTGGAAGGTGTCCCTGCCCATGGCAGAGAGTTGAAAATGGATGTTATTTTAGGTCCTTCCCAATCCACACCATTCTGTGATTCTGTAATTCCATAACTCTTTTGTTTCTCACTGACCTTTCACGATGCATTCCTTAATTAAATCAGCAGACACAAGCACAGGTCAGTCTGAGCAATCCCAGAAAACCTCCTGCTAGGTGTGGCTCTTCCATCATTTATACAACCAGCATCCTCTGGAGGCTGAGCTGGGATGTTCTCAGTGGTAGCATCAGGGTGTGGTTTAGAGGTGGCATCAGACAGTTGGTCTGATCCACACAAGGACAGTAACAGTAAATATAAAATTTCTATGACTCAGCGAGTGCTGCAAACTCTGAGCCACACCACAAGTTAAACCCCAACACAAACTGTGCCTTCCATCCATGTGTTCACCCTGACCCACAAGTTCTAATAATTTTGACCTTGGCACAAGCTGCAAATGTGGGTAGAACAATTAGTACATTACAAATTCCTATAAGAAACTCCCATATTTCTTGTTTTTCCTGTGTACATCTAACATCTCCTCCAGCTGGATGAATGTTAGGCCAGTGGGGGCTTTGTTTGCAGTTTGAATGATGACCTCATGGAAGATATGATTTGGGACCTTCATAATTAATTTGTATGACTGTTTTTTAATTTCAGGAAGTAGGTGCTAAATCACAGCATATCCCAAAGTAGTCTTGCGCTATTGAACTGACAAGATGAATTTATTATTTCCTCACAATGGGCCAAGGACAAATTCAATGAACAACTACAACTCAACTTACTATCTAAAATACAACACCCCTTCCTGGACAAGCCAACATAGGAGGTACTACAATGAATTGGGAGCAAATAAATCGGAGTATGGAAGGAAAAATTACCTCAGTGGAAAAATCCAGTCTCTGAAATGCTCATACCAAGCTGTGAAAGGTTCAAGTTTTTGTGCTATTAGAGCTCATTAGATGCTACATTCTCCTTAGACACCTCTCAAACATGCACAGAGTGTTAAATAGCTCATACAAAGCTGGATAAAAACCTTTACACTGGTTTGTTCGACTGATCTGTTTAGATCTGAAGTGACTCTTAGTGCAAGGCTACTGGAATAACCTAAGATCCAAAGACTCAAGCTTGGTTTATCACATGTTATGGTTAATATTGTGTCAAAATGGTCTGGATTTGGTTTCTGTTTCCAATGCACCCATCCTTACGTTTATTGATTACAAAAGGATGGTCCAAAGCTCTTTCAGGAGGCAGGGCAAAGAGCAAGATCAGAGACAGACTGAGCCAAAATGGTGCTCCTGGGCCATGGGCAGGTGTGGGAGAGGCTTCAAGGAGGCTAAAACCTTCTCAATGCTCATTATTTAATACCAGGCTCGGATGACTGTTGATATTTCTGGCAATTTTTACCTGCCCAGCAAATTTCCACATCTTTGGGTGGCTTCTTTCTCCCTTTGTCCCTGCCTTCACACTCTACAGCTCGTTTTCCTTTCACCTTTCCCCTCCAGGTTCTTTACAGATTTCTTTTCCATTGCCATTTTTCTCCTTTCCCATTTATAAGCTGATTTCCTCATGAGCACTGAGCCACTGCTGTCTGTGGAAGAAGCATGATTTCTGCTTCCAACACCTAATTTATTGCTGCTGACATTTTATACCTCTTCAATCACCCAGCATTTGTCTCTTCAGAAGCATGGAATTTTAGGTCATGGAGGACTTTTCCTGCAATTGTAGGTAGGTTGCCACATAATACCTTCAATAAATATTTTGCTCTAAAATTTTTATGTGCTTCTACATTCAAGTAGAAGGCTGCTGCTGACTTTTCCAGTTTTAATGCTTAGAAATTGAACTTTTTTCACTAAATTTCTTAATGAATATATATATGTATATTGGTTTTGTGCTGAAAATAAAGAATAAAATGCAAAATACTGAGAATAAGAAATAGTGCCATAAGAAATAGTGGCACCTGCACAGACCCACTCCTAGAAAAAAGCATCAATTTAGGAGTCTCTTTTAAGAGACATTTTCTCCATCATCTGAGCAGAGTTGCACAGCCACATTTACATATGAGGTGAATCCATTCTTGCTTTGAATTTACAGAAATTCTGTAATTTCTGTGCTTCCCAAGCACTAGTGTCAGTCCTGTCCAAAAATCACAATGCCTAAAGTCCTATTTTTGGCAAAATAAGCTTCTTTTGACCCTTCAGCCATCACTTTGTGGGAAAATTGTCATATGCCTGCACAAAGAAAGCTGTGTAACATTAAATAAAAAGAATATGTTTAATATAAGATAACATTTCCTTTGTTATCTTTAGTGTAATTTTCTGGATTTTTTTTTTACATTGGGAAAAGACTTTTTTAAGAGGATAGGTGAATGGTTTTGGATGCCTGAAAAAACCCTGCTGGTTTAAAGTCAGTGAATGAAATAAACAATATTGTGGTTCATTCAACAAAATAAACAAAAGCCATAATTTGATTTTAATGTGGTGTCCAGGGCTTTCCTCTTTTACTTTCAGGACTTCATAGAACAGTGGAAGAGAGAAGGGAAGGGAAGGGAAGGGAAGGGAAGGGAAGGGAAGGGAAGGGAAGGGAAGGGAAGGGAAGGGAAGGGAAGGGAAGGGAAGGGAAGGGAAGGGAAGGGAAGGGAAGGGAAGGAAGGGAAGGGAAGGGAAGGGAAGGGAAGGGAAGGGAAGGGAAGGGAAGGGAAGGGAAGGGAAGGGAAGGGAAGGGAAGGGAAGGGAAGGGAAGGGAAGGGAAGGGAAGGGAAGGGAAGGGAAGGGAAGGGAAGGGAAGGGAAGGGAAGGGAAGGGAAGGGAAGAGAAGAGAAGAGAAGAGAAGAGAAGAGAAGAGAAGAGAAGAGAAGAGAAGAGAAGAGAAGAGAAGAGAAGAGAAGAGAAGAGAAGAGAAGAGAAGAGAAGAGAAGAGAAGAGAAGAGAAGAGAAGAGAAGAGAAGAAGAGAAGAAATGTTAATGATGCAAAACACCAAATCAAAATTATAATTTGATTTCAAGTGGCCATTTATGTGGAGAAAAATCCCAAGAATCTGAAGATAATGATTTTAAAGAGCAATTTCTGGTTACATGAGTTGAGCCTTGGGCTCTCCATCAGTGACCGAATGAATATTTAACATGGCCATTTTCCATGCCAGCTTGCCACCTCAACTTTTCATAAAGTTTACCATTCTTCCAGCATTGTTACTGGTGCTGGTGTCAGAGTATCTGTGAGTGCTGGGGGGCAGTCTGAGGCTGGCATTTCCCAAACCCCAGAGCACAGGGTGAGCCCGGTGCCCAGCCCACGAACCCTCAGACGTCACCGGTGGGTCGGGAGGGAGTGTCACGTCCTCCCTTCTATCTCCCAGTGCCCCCTGTCCCCTTTGGCTTGTGCCTAAACTGATACAGAATTATGCTGGAGGTGTGGCTATCAAATGTGATATTATAATTTACAGGGCCTGGTGCTCTGTGGGCTCTTTCTCAGTGTTCACTAATTAATCTTCCTTGCCCCGACCGTGTGGGTTTATCTCTGCCTTGCAGTCGCTGAGGCTGAAGCTCCCAGGTCAAATGTCTTCCTTGGGGCTTAAAAGGCCTTGCTCACAGCCCAGAGAGGAGACAGGAGCTGTCAAGAAAGTTCTTAATCAAAGAGTCCATCTCCTGTTTTTCACAGTTGAACCACAGCCTTTACTTTTAGAGGAATCCCATTTTTGGCAGCTTGGCCTGGAGAGATGGGAGCAGCCCAGGGTGGGGAACATCCTCTCCTGTCCCTGCTCTGATGGACATTTTCTGCTTGGGCTTGCTCAGGCATCTTGCCATGATTTTATTTTATGGGCATAAATTGGATATTCTGACAATACAAATTTCTAAGGCCACGTGAAAGTTTCCAACCCTTGCTTTCTATTTAGCATGAGGTCTTGAGGGAGTAGCCTCAGGAAAGATTTAGATTGGTATTAGGGAAAATTTCTTCATGGAAAGGGTTGTCAAACATTAGAAAGGGCTGCCCTGGGAAGTGGTGAAGTCACCAACCTGGGAGGTGTTTAAAAGTCATGTGGAAGTGGCACTTGAGGTTTAATGGTGAAGGTCTTTTCCTACCTTAATGATTCTGTAATTTCATGTTAACCTGTTGGTGAGATTTGTCAAGAACAAGAGTGAGGCAAGTTTTGTGGAAGATTTGTGCTAACACAGCAATAGATGGAGAAAAATAGGGGAGATAAAGGCCCATGACACTCAGCAGGACACTGGGATACTGAAAGGGATGAACTTCCCTTTGGTTTAGCCCAGAGCCCAAATTTGGTAATGAAACTGCTGCTGTTGGTGCATTTTAAATATCAAAAACACTTTTCATTCAGAAACTGTCAGACTGTTAAGTAACTTCATAACCTTTGTTCAAAACTGTGTTTAAGGCCCTTGTCACATGAGTTAACAGCTGAAGAGCTCTTACACCCCTCTCACAGATAAGGCTTAGACTTGTTCTGCTCTTATCTTCTCTCAGCATATGTGCTTCTTGTGAACCAGAATAGAAATTGTAAGAATTCCTGGTGTTATTTGCTTCTTGCCTGGCCTAACACCTGAAAGGTAGCACAATTCAGCACAAACCAAAAAAGCACATCCTAGTATCAAGAATGAAACCACTGTCAGACATCAGTATGAAACATAACTCTG
Organism: Catharus ustulatus; assembly: GCF_009819885.2. Classification (NCBI taxonomy): domain Eukaryota; kingdom Metazoa; phylum Chordata; class Aves; order Passeriformes; family Turdidae; genus Catharus; species Catharus ustulatus. Next base: position 114,960,344 of record NC_046223.1, read on the forward strand.
TGAAAATACAGGTAAATAAAGGAGGGAAATGTTGTTTGACATGCTGGATCTCAGCAAATGTCATATTTATTTTACATCATCAGAGTGTGACAAACTCATATTCAGCAGCATCTCAGCTTTTCCAGGGACATGAACAACAAAATGAAGTATCCCAAGCACTCCTTGATGTCAGCTCTGGAACACCCAGGCAGCATTTCATCTCACCTCCCATTTGTTCTATTGCACATCAGCAGGAAAAGAGAATCTTTTTAAATCTCCTACAAAAGCACAAAGGTTGTGCCTGGATACCCTGTAGTGCTCCAGGGTGGTGCTTCAAGTTGTAGGAGATCCCTTCCAGCTCCTGCTGCTGTGCTCAGACATCACAGCTGGATTTCCAGAGCATGAAACTTGGCTCTCTGGGGAGGGGGCTCTGTCAGAAATCTCTGATAATAAACTAATTCCTTGTTAAATATTCATTGGCCCAGATAAAGGGGGAGGAAAGGCTTGGAAAATAACTCAGAAAACACCTCAGAGTTTTGCCAAAATTGTACATCCTTGCATAAGAGAATTGGAGTTTTACAGGTTAGTGCTTTCTGAGGAAAACACAGGTTTTTAGGACATTTTCACCAGTTTTAACTTGAATTGCACTCTCTACAAATCATAGAATAAAAGTCTGGGTTAGAAGGGAGCTAAAAGATCATCTCATTCCACTCCCTGCCATGTGCAAGGACACCTTCCACTGTCCCAGGTTACTCCAAGCCCCATCCAGCCTGGCTTTGGACATTTCCAGGGATCCAGGGGCAGCCACAGCTTCTTTGGGCACCCTGTGCCAGGGCCTCCCCACCCTCAAAGCAATAAATTCCATCCTAATATCCAATCTAACCCTGCCCTCTCTCCATTTGAAGCCGTTTGCCCTGTCCTATTGCTCCATGCCGTTGTAAAAAGTCTCTCTCCAGCTTCCTTGGAGCCTTGCACAGTGGCAGTGTCATAAAGGTGAAACTGAGCTTCAGGAAGGTAGAAAATCAAGGCTACCAGAATCAGTAATTTATATCCTGAAAACCCTAAATTTCCCTAATTTGGCACTCTCAATTGTTTTAATATGATGGTGATTTGACCAGCAGAAACAGGATGGAGCAATCAAGGGGAGGAAAGCATTGCCAAACTGTTTCTATATGTTCTGATTATTTGTTGAGCCAATATTAGCTAAGAAACTTTGTGCAAGCAAGTGTTAAAATCAGGCAGGACTAGGCCCAGAACTTTAACATCTAATAAAAAGAGATATCCTTTGTATAGATAGAAAAATGAAAAAGCAATGCAGATCCATGTCTGGGTATGGCTCACCCTCTTGTGTCTTTATCTAGAATTGCAGTCTTGTGGAGAAAATTATTTTTGCTAGCCTGAAATAAGAAGGGAAAGTGGTGAGTGAGTTCAGCCCTGCTCAGGGCTGGGTTATGTGATTCAAGAGCTGTGGAAAAACCTTTCAGGAGCAGCTGGAGGTCTGGTGGGACACCCCACTGTGGTGCAAGGTTAGTGGGAAAGAGCCACAGGAATAAAGTCATCATTTATCACCTGCAGGCAGATGTGGCAGGATTTTTGTGATTAGGTCAGAGCAAAAGTTGCAGATACAATGTGCGCCTCTTATTTTGCCTGTACAAAAAATTGCCTCCCTTCTTGCTTTGTACATCTTTTCCTTTGCCATCCACACTCATATGAAGTATAAAAAGAACCTCAAAATATCCATAAGGAATTTTCCAAATTAAAAAAACAAAAAGAAAAACAACAACTAAAAAAAACCCCCAAACTAAACAAAAAAACCCACAAACAAACAAACAAACAAACAAACAAACAAACAAACAAAAAAACACCCCAAAAAACCCAACCCTCCCCCCAAAAAACCCCACTTGATTTATAAATAACTTTAATTAAAAGCCCTGTTTGTGAACTGGTGGTGAATAATGTGTTTATTTAGCAGGAAGACATTCCATTAATAATCAACACAAAAGTTAACAGAAGAAAATTCAGTGTCATTTAACAAATTATGCAAAAAAACCTGAAGTGTTTTAAAAGTGGGCTTCCCATTGAAAAGAAATAAATCAGTGGCAGATCCACTGCAAGGAAAGACACAAACTAATACATTAGTAGCTGAAACATGATTTCTACAAAAACTAAAATAACATCAGAGGTTATTTTGCGCTACTAGTCTAATTTAAGACTGAAATAATGGTTAGATTTCAGATAAAACTATTATCTAGAGGTCAATCTGAGCAGATGCACTGAGAGTGAATACACTTTGCAGTGGGTTCTGCTCTTTTCTTATATTCTCACAGCAGCTGTAGTGACACCCAGCAGGACTTTAGATGATTTGAGTGGTGCATTTACAGCTTGCAGGACACTGCTTCTTCACCAGCGAGTGGCTACAGCCAAACAACGTTTTCAGATTTTTGCAGTTTTCAAGGAGGTCTTGATACTTGCAAGGGTTGGCTGAAATAAAAGAGAGAGAAGTAAACACATGAAATATTATTTGGAAACTGAGCTGTGGTTTGATACTTCTGTATTTTCCAGAAATTCCAGTTGTTCATGTTTATATAGAGTTTTAAATTTTGCTCTGCTATTAAAATGGCTTAAATATTATAGAATGTGTTTTTTTTAAGGAGAATGGAGTGACTTACTGCAAAGCCCTTTGTCACAGTGGCCAGGACAGTCAGCACATTTTGGTCCACTTCTGTAAGGCATTGCTATTTGCATTGGGTTATTTCCTCTGAAATTTGAAAGAATTACAAGACAAAACAAGATCAACATGAAGCATTAGCAGGAGTTTGTTTTTATTGCAGTGAAAGTCATCAAGAAGTTTTTGGATAAAAATATTTTTCTAAAAAAATAGATTTTAAATAAGGGAGACAATAAGGTTTAGAGAAACAAAATTAATTGATTGATCATATATGCATAGCATTATCTGGTTAAAAAGATGTATGTGTTTCCTAGCTGTGCTTCTCAAATAGATTTCAGCTGATTGAGGTAATCTTACAATCCCAGAATCACAGAGTGGTTTGGGTTGGAGGGGACTTTAGAAATCACTTAGCTCCAACACCCTGCCGTGGGCAGGGACACCTCCCACTGGACCAGGTTGCTCCAAACCTCAGCTCAACCCTTCTGAAATGCAGTTCTTTGCCTCTGCAAATATTCATTTGATCTTGGCTTCCACTTTACGTCTGATTTTCTCCTTTGTGGTCAAAATTACAGCATGATTTGTGCCTGGTGCCTGATTCTGACAGAGATAAACCCTTGATCACCTGATAAAATTTCCCTATGCAAAATAAAACAAATATTGATATTTAACATGCTGTTAAACCCACAACTCCCACTGGTATTTTCAAAAAGTATAAATGGCTAAAGTAGGTTGCAATTATTTTATCCCATAGCCCAGGATGTTTTGGAAACCTGTCCATCATCATCATCATTACTGAGTAAGAAGTCAGTACTTACGCAGGGCAGTATTGGCAAACGTAAAAATAATTGTATGAGCCTGTGGGACAGTAGGAAACTGCACATCCCACCTTGTAACTGTTGTACCAGATTAGCTGTGGATTAAAAAAGAAGCACATTATTTCAGACTGAATTCTTGTTAAAAAAAAAACACCCTCACAAAATAACAGAACCAGAAATTTTTTTTCTTTTGTTCTTTTTTTTTTCTAGTCAGCTTTTAAGTTTTAAGTTTAGCTGTCATAATGAATACATAGAAAAATGAGTTTCCTCCAGTTTCCAGATGTTTTTGAAGACATTTTCTGGCAGGAATTTCAAATATTTTCATCACAGGTATTTTACTTTGACGCTTTTTAATCCCATATTTCAATCCCTATATAGAAAATATTTATTTCTAAATTAAAGGTTTTTCTACAGAATAATATTTCCTTCCTGGAAAGCTCTTCCAAAATACTGGTTTTATTGCCTCCTAATTAGATGGAAAAGAATTTTAGCTTATCATTCATCTTTGGATTAGAGTATGAATTATAGATAATAGTTTGATGACACTGATATTTTTTTCCTGATTATAAATAGCTCCCATAACAACTCCAATAATCCCATAATAGCTCCAATAATAGTGACTTTAGTACACTCCTGTGATTGTGGTGCATCCCTGCAGTTTGTTTCAAGTCTCCTTACCTGAGTGTAGCTCTGAACATTGATATTTTTTGAGATTGGTCCATATCCATACTTGAAATTGGAGGACTGACTGTACCACACTTTAATGGTGTCAGCCCATGTTCTTGGGTAGGATGACAGTAACACATTCTCACCACAGGTGACACCTGGAGTAGAAGTAAATCTTATTTTATTGGGAGAAAAGCAAACTGTAGGGTGGGAGGTGGGACAGAGGGGCTGTAGCTATATTCTAAAATAATTCCTGTACCCTGTGATTTTAAGGACTTCCCAAAAATTGTCTTTCAGAGTGTTCATCTGACAAAAAAAAGATG